>NC_072403.2:2407500-4807500 GCF_028858775.2 Pan troglodytes
GAATATCAACACCGCTATCGGTATAAACATGGAAATATCTACACCGCCATCTATATAAACATGGAAATATCTACACCGCTATGTCTATAAACATGGAAATACCTACACCGCTATCTCTATAAACATGGAAATATCTACAGCGCTATCTGTATAAACATGGAAATATCCACACCGCTATCTGTATAAACTTGGAAACTTCTACACCGCGATCTGTATAAACATGGAAATATCTACACCGCGATCTGTATAAATATGGAAATATCTTCAACACGATCTGTATAAACATGGAAATATCTACACCGCTATCTATATAAACATGGTAATATCTACACCACCATGTATATAAACATGGAAATATCTACACCGCCATCTGTATAAAAATGGAAATATCTACAATGCCATCTGTAGAAAGATGGAAATATCTACACCGCAATCTGTGTAAACATGGAAATATCTACACCGCTATCTGTAAAAACATGGAAATATCTACACCGCTATATGTATAAACATGGAAATATCTACACCGCTATCTGTATAAACATGGAAATATCTACACCGCGATCTGTATAAATATGGAAATAACTTCAACACGATCTGTATAAACATCGAAATATCTACACCGCTATCTGTATAAACATGGTAATATCTAAACCACCATGTATATAAACATGGAAATATCTACAATGCCATCTGTATACACATGGAAATACCTACACGGCAATCTGTGTATAGATGGAAACATCAACACCGCCATCTGTACAAACATGGAAATATCCACACTGCGGTCTGTATAAACATGGAAATATCTACACCGGTATCTGTATAAACATGGAAATATCTACACAGTCATGTGTAGGAACATGGAAATATCTACACTGCCATCTGTATAAACGTAGAAATATCTACACAGCCCTCTGTATAAATATGGAAATATCTGCATAGGCATCTGTATAAACAAGGAAATATCTGCACCGCTATCTGTATAAACATAGAAATACCTAGACCGCTGTCTCTATAAACATGGAAATATGTACACCGCTATGTGTATACACATGGAAATATCTCCACTGCTGTCTGTATAAACATGGAAATATCTCCACCGTTATCTGTATAAACATGGAAATATCTACAGCGCCATCTCTATAAACATTGAAATATCTACACTGCCATCTGTAAAAACATGGGAATATCTACAACGTCATCTGAATAAACATGGAAATATCGACACAGCAATCTGTATATACATGGAAATATCTACACCGCTATCTGTATAAATATGAAATACCTAAACCGCTATCTCTATAAAAATGGATATATCTACACTGCTATCTGTATAAACATGGAAATATCCTCACTGCTATCTCTATGAACATGGATATATCTACACCGCTATCTCTACAAACATGGAAATATCTACACCACCATCTCTATAAACATGGAAATATCTACACCGAAATCTGTATAAACATAGAAATATCTACAGCGCTATCTACATAAACATGGAAATATCTACACCGCCATCTGTATAAAAATGGAAATATCTACAATGCTATCTGTAGAAAGATGGAAATATCTACACCGCCATCTGTGTAAACATGGAAATATCTACACCGCTATCTGTAAAAACATGGAAATATCTACACCGCTATATGTATAAACATGGAAATATCTACACCGCTATCTCTATAAACATGGAAATATTTACACCACGATCTGTATAAACATGGAAATATCTACACCGCGATCTCTATAAACAGGGAAATATCTAAACCGTGATCTGTATAAACATGGAAATATTTACACCGCTATCTGTATAAACATGGAAACTTCTACACCGTCATCTGTATAAACATGGAAATATCCACACCGCTATCTCTATAAACTTGGAAATATCTACACCGCCATCTGTATAAACATGGAAATACCTATACAGTCATCCGTGTAAACATGGAAATATCTACACCACCATCTGTATAAACATGGAAATACCTACAATGCCATGCGTATACACTTGGAAATACCTACACGGCAATCTGTGTATAGATGGAAACATCAACACCGCCATCTGTACAAACATGGAAATATCTACACTGCGGTCTGTATAAACATGGAAATATCTACACCGCTATCTGTATAAACATGGAAATATCTACACAGTCATGTGTAGGAACATGGAAATATCTACACTGCCATTTGTATAAACATAGAAATATCTACACAGCCCTCCGTATAAATATGGAAATATCTGCATAGGCATCTGTATAAACATGGAAATATCTGCACCGCTATCCGTATAAACATAGAAATAACTAGACCGCTGTCTCTATAAACATGGATATATGTACACCTCTATGTGTATACACATGGAAATATCTCCACTGCTGTCTGTAGAACCATGGAAATATCTCCAGCGTTATCTGAATAAACATGGAAATATCAACAGCGCCATCTCTATAAACATTGAAATATCTACACTGCCATCTGTAAAAACATGGAAGTATCTATAACGTCATCTGAATAAACATGGAAATATCGACACAGCAATCTGTATATACATGGAAATATCTATACCGCTATCTGTATAAATATGAAATACCTAAACCGCTATCTCTATTAAAATGGAAATATCTACACTGCTATCTATATAAACATGGAAATATCCTCACTGCTATCTCTATGAACATGGATATATCTACACCGCTAGCTCTACAAACATGGAAATATCTACACCGCCATCTCTATAAACATGGAAGTATCTACACCACAATCTGTATAAACATGGAAGTATCTACAGCGCTATCTATATAAACACGGAAATATCTACACCGCTATCTGTATAAACATGGAAATATCTACACTGTGATCTGTATAAACATGGAAATATCTACACCGCGATCTGTATAAACATGTAAATATCTACACCGCGATCTGTATAAACATGGAAATATCTACACCGCTACCTGTATAAACATGGAAATATCTACACAGCTATCTCTATAAACATGGAAATATCTACACCGCCATCTATCTCTATAAACATGGAAATATCTACACCGCCATCTGTATAAACATGGAAAGACCTACAAAGTCATCTGAATAAACATGGAAATATCTACACAGCCATCTGTATAAACATGGAAATATCTACACAGCCATGTGTATATACATGGAAATATCTACACCGCTATCTGTATAAACATGGAAATAACTACACCGCTATTTGTATAAACAAGGAATTATCTACACCGCCATCTATTTAAACATGGAAATATATACACAGACATCTGTTTATACATGGAAATATCTACACCGCTATCTGTATAAACATGATAATAACTACACCGCTATCTGTAAAAATGTGGAAATATTTGCAGCGCTATCCCTATAAACATGGTAATATCAATACAACGATCTGTATAAACATGGAAATATCTACACCATGGTCTGTATAAAGATGGAAATATCTACATCGTGATCTGTATAAACATGGAAATATCTACACCGCCATCTCTATAAACATGGAAATATCTACACCCCTATCTGTATAAACATGGAAATATCCACAGCGCTATCTCTATAAACATGGAAAAATCAACAACGCTATCTCTATGAACATGGAAATATCTACACCGCCATCTCTATAAACATGGAAATATCTACACAGCCATGTGTATATACATGGAAATATCTACACCGCTATCTATATAAACTTGGAAATAACTACACCGCTATCTGTATAAAGATGGAAATATTTCCACCGCCATCTACATATCAATAGAAATATCTGCGCCGCCATCTGTATAAACATGGAAATATCTACTCGGTCATCTGTGTATAGATGGAAATATCAACACCGCCATCTGTACAAACATGGAAATATCTGCAACGCTATCTGTAAAAACATGGAAATACCTATACAGTCATCTGTATAAACATGGAAATATCTACACCACCATCTGTATAAACATGGGAATATCTACAATGACATCTGTATACACATGGAAGTAACGACACGGCAATCTGTGTATAGATGGAAACATCAAAAACGCCATCAGTACAAACATGGAAATATCTACACCGCTATCTCTATAAACATGGGAATATCTACACTGCGGTCTGAATAAACATGGAAATATCTACAAAGCCATCTGTATAAACATGGAAATATCTACAACACGATCTGTTTAAACATGGGAATATTTACACCGCTATCTGTATAAACATGGAAATATCTGCACCGCTATCTCAATAAAGATGGAAATATCTACAAAGCCATCTGTATAAACATGGAAATACCTACACAGTCATGTGTAGGAACATGGAAATATCTACACTGCCATCTGTATAAACATGGAAATATCTACACAGCCCTCTGTATAAATGTGGAAATATCTGCATAGGCATCTGTATAAACATGGAAATATCTGTACCGCTATCTGTATAAACATGGAAATAACTACACCGCTGTCTCTATAAACATGGTAATATGTACACCGCTATGTGAATAAACATGGAAATATATCCACTGCTGTCTGTACAAACATGGAAATATCTGCACCGCGATCTGTATAAACATGGAAATATCTACACCGCTATCTGTATAAACATGGATATATCTACACATCTATCACTATAAACATCGAAATACCTACACCGCCATCTGTATAAACATGGAAATACCTACAAAGTCATCTGTATAAACATGGAAATCTCTGCACAGCCATCTGTATAAACATGGAAATATCTACAGAGCCATCTGTATATACATGGAAATATCTACACCGCTATCTGTATAAACATGGAAATAACTACACCGCTATTTGTATAAACAAGGAAATATCTACACCGCCATCTGTTTAAACATGGAAATATCTGCACTGCCATCTCCACAAAGATGGAAGTATCTACTCCGCCATGTGTATAAACACGGAAATATTTACACCACCATCTGTGTAAACATGGAAATATCTACACCGCTATCTGTATAAACATGGAAATATCTACACCACCATCTGCATGTCCATGGAAATATCTACGCCGCCATCTGTATAGACTTGGAAATATCTACATTGCCATCTGTGTATAGATGGAAATATCAACACTGCCATCTGTACAAACATGGAAATATCTACACCGCTATCTCTATAAACATGTAAATATCTGCACTGCCATCTGTAAAAACATGGAAATACCTATACAGTCATCTGTATAGACATGGAAATAACTACAATGCCATCTGTATACACATGGAAATATCTAAAAAGCCATCTCTATAAACATGCAAATATCTACACTGCTATCACTATAAACATAGAAATATCTACATCGCCATCTCTATAAACATGAAAATATCTACACTGCCCTCTCCATAAACATGGAACTAACTACTCCGCCATCTGTATAAACATGGAAACATCTACACCGACATCTTTGTGAATAAGGAAATATCTACAATGCCATCTGTATAAAGATATAAATATCTGCACCGCGAGCTGTATAAACATGGAAATATCTACATCGCTATCTGTATAAACGTGGAAATACCAACACCGCTATCGGTATAAACATGGAAATATCTATAACGCCATCTATATAAACATGAAAATATCTACACGGCTATGTCTATAAACATGGAAATACCTACACCGCTATCTCTATAAACGTGGAAATATCTACACCGCTATCTGTATAAACATGGAAATATCTACATCGCTTTCTGTATAAACAGGGAAATATCTCCACCGCTATCTGTGTAAACATGGAAATATCTACACCGCTATCTGTATATACATGGAAATATCTACACTGCTATCTGTATAAACAAGGAAATATCTACACCGCCATCTTTAGAAACACGGAAATATCTATACCGCCATCTTTATAAACATGGAAATACCTACACCGCTACCTGTATAAATATGGAAATGTCTACACCGCTATCTCTATAAACATGGAAATACCTACACCACTTGCACTATAAACATGGAAATATCTACACCGCAATCTCTGTAAACATGGAAATATCTAAACCGCCATCTATGTAAACATGAAAATATCTACACTGCCATATTCCGAAACACGGCTGTATCTACACAGTCATCTGTATAAACCTGGAAATATCTACCCTGTCATCTATATAAACATGGAAATATCTACAGAGAACTCTGTATAAACATGGAAATGTCGGCACAGCCATCTGTCTAAACATGGAAATATCTACACCGCTATCTGTATAAACATGGAAATATCTACACCGCTATGTGTATTAACGTGGAAATATCTCCATTGTTATCTGTATAAAAATGGACATATCTCCACCGCAATCTGTATAAACATGAAAATATCTACACAGCTATCTCTATAAACATGGAAATATCTACACTGCCATCTGTACAAACGTGGAAATTTCTACACAGTCATCTGTAGAAACATGGAAATATCTACAACGCTATCTCTATAAACATGGAAATATCTACACCGCTATCTCCATCAACATGGAAATATACACACTGCCATCTCTTTAAACCTGGAGGTATCTACAACGCCGTCTACATAAACAAGAAAATATCTACACTGCCATCTATATAAACATGGAAATATCTACACCGCCATCTCTTTAAACATGGAAATATCTACACTGCCATTTGTAGAAAGATGGAAATATCTACACCGCCTTCTGTATAAACGTGGAAATATCTACACCGCTATCTGTATAAACATGGAAATATCTACACCGCAATCTGTATAAACATGGAAATATCTACACCGCTATCTGTATAAATATGAAATATCTAAACCGCTATATCTATAAAAGTGGAAATATCTACAATGCTATCTGTATAAACATGGAAATATCCTCACTGCTATCTCTATGAACATGGATATATCTACACCGCTATCCCTATAAACATGGAAATATCTACACCGCCATCTCTATAAACATGGAAATATCTACACCGCCATCTGTATAAACATGGAAATATCCACACCGCTATCTGTATAAACATGGAAATAACTACACCGCGATCTGTATAAACATGGAAATATCTACACAACTATCTGTATAAACATGGAAATATCTACACAGCTATCTCTATAAACATGGAAATATCTACACCGCCATCTGTATAAACATGGAAATAACTACACAGCCATCTGTATAAACATGGAAATATCTACACAGCCATCTGTGTATACGTGGAACTATCTACACCGCTATCTGTATAAGCATGGAAATATCTACACCGCTATTTGTACATACAAGGAAATATCTACACCGTGATCTGTATAAACATGGAAATAACTATAGGGCTATTTGTATAAACAAGAAAATATCTACACCACCATCTGTTTAAACATGGAAATATATACACAGACATCTGTTTATGAATGGAAATATCTACACCGCTATCTGTATAGACATGCTAATAACTACACCGCTATCTGTATAAATGTGGAAATATTTGCACCGTTATCCCTATAAACATGGTAATAACAACACCACGATCTGTATAAACATGGAAATATCTACACCATGATCTGTATAAACATGGAAATATCTTCACCGCCATCTGAATAAACCTGGAAATATCTACACCGTGATCTGTATAAACATGGAAATATCTACACCGCCATCTCTATAAACATGGAAATATCTACAGCCATATCTGTATAAACATGGAAATATCCACACCGCTATCTCTATAAACTTGGAAAAATCAACACCACTATCTCTATGAACATGGAAATATCTACACCGCCATCTCTATAAACATGGAAATATCTACACCGCGATCAGTATAAACGTGGAAATATCTACACTGCTATCTGTATAAACATGGAAATATCTCCACTGCTATCTCTATAAACATCGAAATATCTACACCGCCATCTGTATAAACATGGAAATAGTTACAAAGTTATCGGTATAAACATGGAAATATCTACACCGCCATCTGTATAAACATGGAAATAACTACACCGCTATCTGTGTAAACACGGAAATATCTACACCGCCATCTACATAACGATGGAAATATCTACGCCACCGTCTGTATAAACATGGAAATATCTGCACAGTCATCTCTGTATAGATGGAAATATCAACACCGCCATCTGTACAAACATGGAAATACCTGCACCGCTATCTGTATAAACATGGAAATATCTACACCGCGGTCTTTATAAACATGGAAATATCTAAACCGCTATCTGTATAAACATGGAAATATCTACACCGCTATCTCTATAAACATGGAAATATCTACACCGTGATCTATATAAACATGGAAATATTTACACTGCTATGTGTATAAACATGTGAATTTCGACACCGTTATCTGTATAAATATCGAAATATCTACACCGGTATCTGTATAAACATGGAAATATCTATACCACGATCTGTATAAACATGGAAATATATACACCGCTATCTGTATAAACATGTATATATCTGCAGCGCTATCTCTATAGACATGGAAATATCTTCAAAGCATTCTGTATAAACATGGAAATACCTACACAGTCATGTGTAGGAACATGGAAATATCTACCCTGCCATCCGTATAAACATAGAAATATCTACACATCCCTCTGTATAAATATGGACATATCTGCATAGGCATCTGTATAAACATGGAAATATCTGCACCGCTATCTGTATAAACATGGAAATACCTACACCGCAGTCTGTATAAACATGGAAATATCTCCACCGTTATCTGTATAAATATGGAAATATCTACAGCGCCATCTATATAAACATGGAAATATCTACAATGCCATCTGTAGAAAGATGGAAATATCTACACCACAATAGGTGGAAACATGGAAATATCTACACCAATATCTGTAAAAACATGGAAATATCTACACCGCTATCTGTATAAACATGGAAATATCTACACCGCGATCTGTATAAACAAGGAAATATCTACAGCGCCATCTCTATAAACATCGAAATATCTTCACCACGATCTGTATAAACATGGAAATAACTACACCGCTATCTGTATAAACATGGTAATAACTACACCACCATCTATATAAACATGGAAATATCTACACAGCCATCTGTATAAACAAGGAAATATATACAACGCCATCTGTAGAAAGACGGAAATATCTACAGCGCAATCGGTGTAAACATGGAAATATCTACACCAATATCTGTAAAAATATGGAAATATCTACACCGCTATCTGTATAAACATGGAAGTATCTACAATGCCATCTGTATACACATGGAAATATCTACACAGCCATCTGTATAAACATGTAAATATCTACACTGCTATCTCTATAAACATGGAATTATCTACACCGCCATCTCTATAAACATGAAAATATCAACACTGCCATCTCCATAAACTTGGAACTAACTATTCCGCCATCTGTATAAACATGGAAACATCTACAGCGCCTTATGTGTGAATAAGGAAATATCTACAATGCCATCTGTATAAAGATATAAATATCTGCACCGTGAGCTGTATAAACATGGAAATAACTACATCGCTATCTGTATAAACGTGGAAATACCAACACCGCTATCGGTATAAACATGGAAATATCTTCAACGTTATCTATATAAACATGGAATTATCTACACCGCTATGTCTTTAAACATGGAAATACCTACACCGCTATCTCTATAAACATGGAAATATCTACAACGCTATCTGTATAAACATGGAAATATCTACACCGCTATCAGTATGAACATGGAAATATCTACACCGAGATATGTATAAACATGGAAATATCTACACCGCGATCTGTATAAACATGGAAATATCTTCACCACGATCTGTATAAACATGGAAATAACTACAAAGCTATCTGTATAAACATGGTAATATCTACACCACCATCCATATAAACATGGAAATATCTACACCGCCATCTGTGTAAACATGGAAATATCTACAATGCCATCTGTAGAAAGATGGAAATATCTACAGCGTAATCTGTGTAAACATGGAAATATCTACACCAATATCTGTAAAAACATGGAAATATCTACACCGCTATCTGAATAAACATGGAAATATCTACACCGCGATCTGTACAAACATGGAAATATCTACAGCGCCATCTCTATAAACTTTGAAGTATCTACACTGCCATCTGTAAAAACATGGAAATTTCTACACAGTCATCTGAATAAACATGGAAATATCTACACCACCATCTGTATAAACATGGAAATAGCTACAATACCATCTGTATACACATGGAAATATCTACACACACATTTGCATAAGTATGGAAATATCTTCACCGCCATCTATATAAACATGGAAATAACTACACTGCCATCTGTATAAAGATGGAAATATCTACACCGCCATCTCCATAAACATGAAAATATCTACACTGCCATCTCCATAAAGATGGAAGTATCTACTCCGCCATGTGTATAAACACGGAAATATCTACACCACCATCTGTGTAAACATGGAAATATCTACACTGCTATTTGTATAAACATGGAAATATCTACACCACCATCTGCATGTCCATGGAAATATCTACGCCGCCATCTGTATTAACATGGAAATATCTACACGGCCATCTGTGTATAGATGGAAATATCAACACCGCCATCTGTACAAACATGGAAATATCTACACCGCTATCTCTATAAACATGGAAATAGCTGCACTGCCATCTGTAAAAACATGGAAATACCTATACAGTCATCTGTATAAACATGGAAATATCTACAATGCTATCTGTATACAAATCGAAATTTCTATACAGCCATCTGTATAAACATGTAAATATCTACACTGCTATCTTTATAAACATGGAATTATCTACACCGCCATCTCTATAAACATAAAAATATCTACACTGCCATCTCCATAAACATGGAACTAACTACTCCGCCATCTGTATAAACATGGAAACATCTACACCGCCATCAGTGTGAATAAGGAAACGTCTACAATGCCATCTGTATAAAGATATATATATATCTGCACCGCGAGCTGCATAAACTTGGAAATATCTACATCGCTATCTGTATAAACGTGGAAATACCAACACCGCTATCGGTATAAACATGGAAATATCTACACCGCTATCTGTATAAACATGGAAATATCTACACCGCTATCTGTATAAACATGGAAATAACTATACCGCGATCTGTGTAAACATGGAAATATCTACACCGCGATCTGTATAAACATGGAAATATCTTCACCACGATCTGTATAAACATGGAAATATCTACACCGCTATCTGTATAAACATGGTAATATCTACACAACCATCTATATAAACATGGAAATATCTACACTGCCATCTGTATAAACAAGGAAATATCTACAATGCCATCTGTATAAAGATGGAAATATCTACACTACAATCTGTGTAAACATGGAAATATCTACACCGATATGTGTAAAAACACGGAAATATCTACACCGCTATCTGTATAAACATGGAAATATCTACACCGCGATCTGTCTAAACATGGAAATACCTACACTGCCATCTCCATAAACATGGAAATATCTACACTGCCATGTGTATAAACATGGAAATATCTACAAAGCCATGTGTATATACATGGAAATATCTACACCAGTATATATATAAACATGGAAATAATTACACCGCTATCTGTATAAACATGGAAGTATCTACACCGCCATCTACATATCCATGGAAATATCTTCACCGCCATCTGTATAAACATGGAAATATCTACACGGTCATCTGTGTATAGATGGAAATATCAACACCGCCATCTGTACAAACATGGAAATATCTGCACCGCAATCTGTATAAACATGGAAATATCTAAACCGAAATCTGTATAAACATGGAAATATCTACACCGCGATCTTATAAACATGGAAATATCTGCACCGCGATCTGTATAAACATGGAAATATCTACACCACTATCTGTATAAACATAGTAATATCTACACCACCATCTCTATAAACATGGAAATAACTACACCGTGATCTGTATAAACATGGAAATATGTACCCAACTATCTGTATAAACATGGAAATATCTACACAGCCCTCTGTATAAATATGGAAATATCTGCATAGGCATCTGTATAAACATGGAAATATCCGCACCGCTATCTGTATAAACATGTTAATACCTACACCGCTGTCTCTATAAACATGGAAATATGTACACCGCTATGTGTATAAACATGGTAATATCTCCACTTCTGTCTGTATAAACATGGAAATAACTCCAACTTTATCTGTATAAACATGGAAATATCTACAGCGCCATCTGTAAAAACATTGAAATATCTACACTGCCATCTGTAAAAACAAGGAAATATTTACACAGTCATCCGAATAAACATGGAAATATCTACACCACCATCTGTATAAACATGGAAATACCTACAATACCATCTGTATACACATGGAAATATCTACACAGACATCTGTGTAAACATGGAAATATCTACACAGCTATCTCTATAAACACGGAAATATCTACACCGCCACCTGTATAAACATGGAAATACCTACAAAGTCATCTGTATAAACATGGTAATATCTACAGAGCCATCTGTATAAATATGGAAATATCTACACAGCCATCTGTATACACATGGAATTATCTACACCGCTATCTCAATGAACATGGAAATAACTACACCGCTATTTGTATAAACAAGGAAATATTTACGCCGCCATCTGTTTAAACATGGAAATATATTCACGGACATCTGTTTATACATGGAAATATCTACACCGCCATCTGTATAAACATGCTAATAACTACACATCTATCAGTATAAATGTGGAAATATTTGCACCGCTATCCCTATAAACATGGTAATATCAACACGGTGATCTGTATAAACATGGAAATATGTACACCATGATCTGTATAAACATGGAAATATATACACCGCCATCTCTATAAACATGGAAATATCTACACACCTATCTGTATAAACATGGAAATATCCACACCGCTATCTCTATAAACATGGAAAAATCAACACCGCTATCTCTATGAACATGGAAATATCTACACCGCCATCTACATATACATGGAAATATCTACACCAATATCAGTATAAACATGGAAATATCTACACCTCTATCTGTATAAACATGGAAATATCCACGATCAGTATAAACATGGAAATATCTACACCTCTATCTGTACAAACATGGAAATATCTCCACTGATATCTCTATAAACATCAAAATAACTACACCGCCATCTGTATAAACATGGAAATCCTTAAAAGGTTATCTGTATAAACATGGAAATATCTACACAGCCATGTGTATATATGTGGAAATATCTACACCGCTATCTATATAAGCATGGAAATAACTACACCGCTTTCTGTATAAACATGGAAATATTTACACCGCCATCTACATATCCATAGAAATATCTGCGCCGCCATCTGTATAAAGATGCAAATATGTACACGGTCATCTGTGTATAGACGGAAATATCAACACCGCCATCTGTACAATCATGGAAATATCTGCAACGCTATCTGTATAAACTTGGAAATATTTACACCGCGGTCTGTATAAACATGGAAATATCTATATCGCTATCTGTATAAACATGGAAATATCTACACCGCTATCTCTATAAACATGGAAATATCTACACCGCTATCTCTATAAACATGGAAATATCTACACCGTGATCTATATAAACATGGAAATATTTACACTGCTATCTGTATAAACATGGAAATATCTACACAGTTATCTGTATAAATATGGAAATATCTACACCGCTATCTCTATAAACATGGAAATATCTACACCGCCGTCTGTACAAACATGGAAAATCTACACTGCTATCTCTATAGACATGGAAATATCTACAATGCCATCTGTATAAACATGGAAATATCTACACAGTCATCTGTACAAACATGGAAATACCTACACCGCTATGTTTATAAACATGGAAATACCTACACCGCTATCCCTATAAACATGGAAATATCTACACCGCTATCTGTATAAACATGGAACTATCTACACCGCCATCTACATATCCATAGAAATATCTGCGCCGCCATCTGTATAAACCTGGAAATCTCTACACGGTCATCTGTGTATAGATGGAAATATCAACACCACCATCTGTACAAACATGGAAATATCTGCACCGCTATCTGTATAAACATGGAAATACCTACACCGTGGTCTGTATAAACATGGAAATATATACACCGCTATCTGTATAAACATGGAAATATATACACCGCTATCTCTATAAACATGGAAATATCTACACCGTGATCTGTATAAATATGGAAATATTTACAACGATATCTGTATGAACATGGAAATATCTTCACCGCCATCTCTATAAACATGGAAATATCTACACCGCCATCTGTATAGACATGGAAATATCTACACCGCTATCTGTAGAAACATGGTAATACCTACACCACCATCTATATAAACATGGAAATATCTACACCGCCATCTGTACAAACATGGAAATATCTACAATACCATCTGTAGGAAGATGGAAATATCTACACCACAATCTGTGAAAACATGGAAATATCTACACCAATATCTGTAAAAACATGGAAATATCTACACAGCTATCTGTAGAAACATGGAAATATCTACACAGCTATCTCTATAAACATGGAAATATCTACACCGCCATCTGTATAAACATGGAAATACCTGCAAGTCATCTGTATAAACATGGAAATACCTGCAAGTCATCTGTATAAACATGGAAATATCTACACAGCCATCTGTATAAACATGGAAATATCTACACGGCCATCTGTATATACATGGAAATATCTACACCGCAATCTGTATAAACATGGAAATAACTACACCGCTATTTGTATAAACAAGGAAATATCTACACCGTGATCTGTATAAACATGGAAATATCTACACTGCTATTTGTATAAACAAGGAAATATCTACACCGCTATCTGTATAAACATGGAAATAACTACACCGCTATTTGCATAAACAAGGAAATATCTACACCGTGATCTGTATAAACATGGAAATGTCTACAACGCCATCTTTATAAACATGGAAATATCTAAACCCCTATCTGTTTAAACATGGAAATATCCACACCGCTATCTCTATAAACATGGAAATAACTACACCACGATCAGTATAAACGTAGAAATATCTACACCGCTATCTCTATAAACATGGAAATATCTCCACTGCGATCTTTATAAACATCGAAATATCTACACCGCCATCTATATAAACATGGAAATACTTACAAAGTTATCTGTATAAACATGGAAATATCTACACCGCCATCTATATAAACATGGAAATACCTACACAGCCATGTGTACATACATGGAAATATCTACACCGCTCTCTATATAAACATGGAAATAACTACACCGCTATCTGTATATACATGGAAATATCTACACCGCCACCTACATATCCATAGAAACATCTGCGCCGCCATCTGTATAAACATGGAACTATCTACACGCTCATCTGTGTATAGATGGAAATATCAACACCGCCGTCTGTACAAACATGGAAATATCTGCACCGCTATCTGTATAAACATGGAGATATCTACACCGTGGTCTGTATAAACATGGAAATATCTACACCGCTATCTGTATAAACATGGAAATATATACACCGCTATCTCTATAAACATGGAAATATCTACACCGTGTTCTGTATGAACATGGAAATATTTACACCGATATCTGTATAAACATGGACATATCTACAACGCCATCTCTATAAACATGGAAATATCTACACCGCCATCTGTATAAACCTGGAAATATCGACACCGCTATCTGTATAAACCTGGAAATATCTACACCGCTATCTGTATAAACATGGTAATATCTACACCGCCATCTATATAAACTTGGAAATGTCTACACCGCCATCTGTATAAACTTGGAAATATCTACAATGCCATCTGTAGAATGATGGAAATATCTACACCGCAATCTGTGTAAACATGGAAATATCTACACCAATATCTGTAAAAACATGGAAATATCTACACCGCTATCTGTATAAACATGGAAATATCTACGCCGCGATCTGCATAAACATGGAAATATCTACACCACGATCGGTATAAACATGGAAATATCTACACCGCTATCTGTAGAAACATGGAAATATCTACACCGCGATCTGCATAAACATGGAAATATCTACACCGCGATCTGTATAAACATGGAAATATCTACACCGCTATCTGTAGAAACATGGAAATATCTACACAGCTATCTCTATAAACATGGAAATATCTACACCGCCATCTGTATAAACATGGAAATCTATACACCGCTATCTCTATAAACATGGAAATATCTACACCACTATCTGTATAAATATGAAGTATTAAAACCGCTATCTCTATAAAAATGGAAATATCTACACTGCTATCTGTATAAACATGGAAATATCCTCACTGCTATCTCTATGAACATGGATATATCTACACAGCTATCTCAATGAACATGGAAATATCTACACCGACATCTCTATAAACATGGAAATATCTACACTGCCATCTGTATAAAAATGGAAATAACTACACCGCTATCTGTATAAACATGGAAATATCTACACCGCTATCTGTATAAACATGGTAATATCTACACCACCATCTATATAACATGGAAATATCTACACCGCCATCTGTATAATCATCGAAATATCTACAATGCCATCTGTAGAAAGATGGAAATACCTACACCGCAATCTGTGTAAACATGGAAATATCTACTCCAATATCTGTAAAAACATGGAAATATCTACACCGCTATCTGTATAAACATGGAAATATCTACACCGCGATCTGTATAAACATGGAAATAACTACACCGCGATCTATATAAATATGGAAATATCTACACCGCTATCTGTATAAACATGGAAATATATACACAGCTATCTCTATAAACATGGAAATATCTACACCGCCATCTGTATAAACTTGGAAATATCTACAATGCCGTCTGTAGAAAGATGGAAATATCTACACCGCAATCTGTGTAAACATGGAAATATCTACACCAATATCTGTAAAAACCTGGAAATATCTTCACCGCTATCTCTATAAACATGGAAATACCTTCACCACGATCTGTATAAACATGGAAATATCTACACCGCTATCTGTATAAAGATGGAAATATGTACACCGCGATCTGTATAAACATGGAAATATCTTCACCACGATCTGTATAAACATGGAAATATCTACACCACTATCTGTATAAACATGGTAATATCTACAACACCATCTATATAAACGTGGAAATATCTACACCGCCATCTGTATAAACATGGAAATATCTACAATGCCATCTGTAGAAAGATGGAAATATCTACACCGCAATCTGAGTAAACATGGAAATATCTACACCAATATCTGCAAAAACATGGAAATATCTACACCGCTATCTGTATAAACATGGAAATATCTACACCGCGATCTGTATAAACATGGAAATATCTACACCGCGATCTGTATAAACATGGATATATCTACACTGCTATCTGTATAAACATGGAAATATCTACACAGCTATCTCTATAAACCTGGAAATATGTACACCGCCATCTGTATAAAAATGGAAATAACTACAAAGTTATCTGTATAAACATGGAAATATCTACACGGCCATCTGTATATACATGGAAATACCTACAAAGTCATCTGTATAAACATGGAAATATCTACACAGCCTTCTGTATAAACATTTAAATATCTACACAGCCGTCTGTATATACATGGAAATATCTACACCGCTATCTGTATAAACATGGAAATAACTACACCGCTATTTGTATAAACAAGGAAATATCTACACCGTGATCTGTATAAACATTAAAATATCTACACCGCTATTTGTATAAACAAGGAAATATCTACACCGTGATCTGTATAAACATGGAAATAACTACACCGCTATTTGTATAAACAAGGAAATATCTACACCGCCATCTGTTTAAACATGGAAATATATACACAGACATCTGTTTATACATGGAAATATCTACACCGCTATCCGTATAAACATGCTAATAACTAAACCGCTATCTGCATAAATGTGGAAATAATTGCACCTCTATCCTTATAAACATGGTAATATCAACACCGCGATCTGTATAAACATGGAAATATCTACAACATGATCTGTATAAACATGGAAATATCTACTCCGTTATCTGTATAAACATGGAAATATCTACACTGCTATGTGTATTAACGTGGAAATATATCCATTGCTATCTGTATAAACATTGACATATCTCCACCGCAATCTGAATAAACATGAAAATATCTACACCGCCATCTGTATAAACATGGAAATATCTACACAGCTATCTCTATAAACATGGAAATATCTACAACGCCATCTATATAAAAATGGAAATACCTACAAAGTCATCTGTATAAACATGGAAATATCTACACAGCCATCAGTATAAACATGGAAATAACTACACCACTATTTGTATAAAGAAGGAAATATCTACACCGTGATCTGTATAAACATGGAAATATCTACACCGCGATCTGTATAAACATGGAAATATCTTCACCACGATCTGTATAAACATGGAAATTTCTACACCGCTATCTGTATAAACATGGAAATATCTACACCGCGATCTGTATAAACATGGAAATATCTTCACCACGATCTGCATAAACATGGAATTATCTACACCGCTATCTGTATAAACATTGTAATATCTACACCACCGTCTATATAAACATGGAAATATCTACACCGCCATCTGTATAAACATGGAAATATCTACAATGCCGTCTGTAGAATGATGGAAATATCTACACCGAAATCTGTGTAAACATGGAAATATCTACACCAATATCTGTAAAAACATGGAAATATCTACAACGCTATCGGTATAAACATGGAAATATCTACACCGTGATCTGCATAAACGTGGAAATATCTACACCGCAATCTGTATAAACATGGAAATATCTACACCGCTATCTGTAGAAACATGGAAATATCTACACCGCGATCTGCATAAACATGGAAATATCTACACCGCGATCTGTATAAACATGGAAATATCTACACCGTGGTCTGTATAAACATGGAAATATCTACACCGCTATCTGTATAAACATGGAAATATATACACCGCTATCTCTATAAACATGGAAATATCTACACCGTGTTCTCTATAAACATGGAAATATTTACACCAATATCTGTAAAAACATGGAAATATCTACACCGATATCTGTATAAACATGGAAATATCTACACCGCCATCTCTATAAACATGGAAATATCTACACCCCCATCTGTATAAACATGGAAATATCTACACCGCTATCTGTATAAACCTGGAAATATCTACACCGCTATCTGTATAAACATGGTAATATCTACACCACCATCCATATAAACATGGAAATATCTACACTGCCATCTGTATGAACATGGAAATATCTACAATGCCATCTGTAGAAAGATGGAAATATCTACACCGCAATCTGTGTAAACATGGAAATATCTACACCAATATCTGTAAAAACATGGAAATATCGACACCGGTATCTGTATAAACATGGAAATATCTACACCGCAATCTGCATAAACATGGAAATATCTACACTGCGATCTGTACAAACATGGAAATATCTACACCGCTATCTGTAGAAACATGGAAATATCTACACCGCGATCTGTAGAAGCATGGAAATATCTACACAGCTATCTCTATAAACATGGAAATATCTACACCGCCATCTCTGTAAACATGGAAATACCTACAAGTCATCTGTATAAACATGGAAATATCTACAAAGCCATCAGTATAAACATGGAAATATCTACACAGCCATCTGTATATACATGGAAATATCTACACCGCCATCTGTATAAGCATGGAAATAACTACACCGCTATTTGCATAAACAAGGAAATATCTACACCGTGATCTTTATAAACATGGAAATATCTACAACGCCATCTCTATAAACATGGAAATATCTAAACCCCTATCTGTAAAAACATGGAAATATCCACACTGCTATCTCTATAAACATGGAAATAACTACACCACGATCAGTATAAACGTGGAAATATGTACACTGCTATCTCTATAAACATGGAAATATCTCCACTTCTATCTCTATAAACATCGAAATATCTACACCGCCATCTGTATAAACATGGAAATACTGACAAAGTTATCTGTATAAACATGGAAATATCTACACCGCCATCTGTATAAACATGGAAATATCTACACAGCCATGTGTACACATATGGAAATATCTACACCGCTCTCTATATAAACATGGAAATAACTACACCGCTATCTGTATATACATGGAAATATGTACACCGCCATCTACATATTCATAGAAATATCTGCGCCGCCATCTGTATAAACATGGAAATATCTACACGGTCATCTGTGTATAGATGGAAATATCAACACCACCATCTGTACAAACATGGAAATATCTGCACCGCTATCTGTATAAACATGGAAATATCTACACCATGGTCTGTATAAACATGGAAATATCTACACCGCTATCTGTATCAACATGGAAATATCTACACTGTGATCTGTATAAACATGGAAATATTTACAACGATATCTGTATGAACATGGAAATATCTACACCACCATCTCTATAAACATGGAAATATCTACACCACCATCTGTATAAACATGGAAATAACTACACCTCTATCTGTAGAAACCTGGAAATATCTATACCGCTATCTGTATAAACATGGTAATATCTACTCCACCATCTATATAAACATGGAAATATCTACACCGCCATCTGTATAAACATGGAAATATCTACAATAGCATCTGTAGAAAGATGGAAATACCTACACCGCAATCTGTGTAAACATGGAAATATCTACACCAATATCTGTAAAAACATGGAAATATCTACACCGCTATCTGTATAAACATGGAAATATCTACACCGCGATCTGCATAAACATGGAAATATCTACACCACGATCTGTATAAACATGGAAATATCTACACCGCTATCTGTAGAAACATGGAAATATCTACACCGCGAACTGCATAAACATGGAAATATCTACACCGCTATCTGTAGAAACATGGAAATATCTACACAGCTATCTCAATAAACATGGAAATATCTACACCGCCATCTGTATAAACATGGAAATACCTACAAGTCATCTGTATAAACATGGAAATATCTACACAGCCATCTGTATATACATGGAAATATCTACACCGCTATCTGTATAAACATGGAAATAACTACACCGCTATTTGTATAAACAAGGAAATATCTACACCGTGATCTGTATAAACATGGAAATATCTACACTGCTATTTGTATAAACAAGGAAATATCTACACCGCTATCTGTATTAACATGGAAATAACTACACCGCTGTTTTCAAAAACAAGGAAATATCTACACCGTGATCTGTATAAACATGGAAATATCTACAACGCCATCTCTATAAACATGGAAGTATCTAAACCCCTATCTGTATAAACATGGAAATATCCACACCGCTATCTCTATAAACATGGAAATAACTACACCGCGATCAGTATAAACGTGGAAATATCTACACCGCTATCTCTATAAACATGGAAATATTTCCACTGCTATCTCTATAAACATCGAAATATCTACACCGCCATCTAAATAAACATGGAAATACTTACAAAGTTATCTGCATAAACATGGAAATATCTACACCGCCATCTACATATCCATAGAAACATCTGCGCCGCCATCTGTATAAACATGGAAATATCTACACGGTCATATGTGTATAGATGGAAATATCAACACCGCCATCTGTACAAACATGGAAATATCTGCACCGCTATCTGTATAAACATGGAAATATCTACACCGTGGTCTGTATAAACATGGAAATATCTACACCGCTATCTGTATAAACATGGAAATATATACACCGCTACCTCTATAAACATGGAAATATCTACACCGTGTTCTGTATGAACTTGGAAATATTTACACCGATATCTGCATAAACATGGAAATATCTACACCGCTATCTGTAGAAACATGGAAATATCTACACCGCCATCTGTATAAACATGGAAATATCTACACCGCTATCTGTATAAACCTGGAAATATCTACACCGCTATCTGTCTAAACATGGTAATATCTACACCACCATCTATATAAACTTGGAAATATCTACACCGCCATCCGTATAAACATGGAAATATCTACAATGCCATCTGTAGAATGATGGAAATATCTACACCGAAATCTGTGTAAACATGGAAATATCTACACCAATATCTGTAAAAACATGGAAATATCTACAACGCTATCGGTATAAACATGGAAATATCTACACCGTGATCTGCATAAACATGGAAATATCTACACCGCGATCTGTATAAACATGGAAATATCTACACCGCTATCTGTAGAAACATGGAAATATCTACACCGCGATCTGCATAAACATGGAAATATCTACACCGCGATCTGTATAAACATGGAAATATCTACACCGTGGTCTGTATAAACATGGAAATATCTACACCGCGATCTGTATAAACATGGAAATATATACACCGCTACCTCTATAAACATGGAAATATCTACACCGTGTTCTGTATAAACATGGAAATATTTACACCGATATCTGTATAAACATGGAAATATCTACACCGCCATCTCTACAAACATGGAAATATCTACACCCCCATCTGTATAAACATGGAAATATCTACACTGCTATCTGTATAAAACTGGAAATACCTACACCGCTATCTGTATAAACATGGTAATATCTACACCACCATCTATATAAACATGGAAATATCTACACTGCCATCTGTATGAACATGGAAATATCTACAATGCCATCTGTAGAAAGATGGAAATATCTACACCGCAATCTGTGTAAACATGGAAATATCTACACCAATATCTGTAAAAACATGGAAATATCGACACCGGTATCTGTATAAACATGGAAATATCTACACCGCAATCTGCATAAACATGGAAATATCTACACCGCGATCTGTACAAACATGGAAATATCTACACCGCTATCTGTAGAAACATGGAAATATCTACACCGCGATCTGTAGAAGCATGGAAATATCTACACAGCTTTCTCTATAAACATGGAAATATCTACACCGCCATCTCTATAAACATGGAAATACCTACAAGTCATCTCTATAAACATGGAAATATCTACAAAGCCATCAGTATAAACATGGAAATATCTACACAGCCATCTGTATATACATGGAAATATCTACACCGCCATCTGTATAAGCATGGAAATAACTACACCGCTATTTGCATAAACAAGGAAATATCTACACCATGATCTTTATAAACATGGAAATATCTACAACGCCATCTCTATAAACATGGAGATATCTAAACCCCTATCTGTATAAACATGGAAATATCCACACTGCTATCTCTATAAACATGGAAATAACTACACCGCGATCAGTATAAACGTGGAAATATCTACACTACTATCTCTATAAACATGGAAATATCTCCACTTCTATCTCTATAAACATGGAAATATCTACACCGCCATCTGTATAAACGTGGGAATACTGACAAAGTTATCTGTATAAACATGGAAATTTCTACACCGCCATCTGTATAAACATGGAAATATCTACACAGCCATGTGTACATATATGGAAATATCTACACCGCTCTCTATATAAACATGGAAATAACTACACCGCTATCTGTATATACATGGAAATATGTACACCGCCATCTACATATTCATAGAAATATCTGCGCCGCCATCTGTATAAACATGGAAATATCTACACGGTCATCTGTGTATAGATGGAAATATCAACACCACCATCTGTACAAACATGGAAATATCTGCACCGCTATCTGTATAAACATGGAAATATCTACACCGTGGTCTGTATAAATATGGAAATATCTACACCGCTATCTCTATAAACATGGAAATATCTACACCGTGATCTGTATAAACATGGAAATATTTACAACGATATCTGTATGAACATGGAAATATCTACACCACCATCTCTATAAACATGGAAATATCTACACAACCATCTGTATAAACATGGAAATAACTACACCTCTATCTGTAGAAACCTGGAAATATCTATACCGCTATCTGTATAAACATGGTAATATCTACTCCACCATCTATATAAACATGGAAATATCTACACCGCCATCTGTATAAACATGGAAATATCTACAATAGCATCTGTAGAAAGATGGAAATATCTACAACGCAATCTGTGTAAACATGGAAATATCTACACCAATATCTGTAAAAACATGGAAATATCTACACCGCTATCTGTATAAACATGGAAATATCTACACCGCGATCTGCATAAACATGGAAATATCTACACCGCTATCTGTAGAAACATGGAAATATCTACACAGCTATCTCTATAAACATGGAAATATCTACACCGCCATCTGTATAAACATGGAAGTACCTAGAAGTCATCTGTATAAACATGGAAATATCTACACAGCCATCTGTATAAACATGGAAATATCTACACAGCTATCTGTATATACATGGAAATATCTACACCGCTATCTCTATAAACATGGAAATAACTACACCGCTATTTGTATAAACAAGGAAATATCTACACCGTGATCTGTATAAACATGGAAATATCTACACTGCTATTTGTATAAACAAGGAAATATCTACACCGCTATCTGTATTAACATGGAAATAACTACACCGCTGTTTTCATAAACAAGGAAATATCTACACCGTGATCTGTATAAACATGGAAATATCTACAACGCCATCTCTATAAACATGGAAGTATCTAAACCCCTATCTGTATAAACATGGAAATATCCACACCGCTATCTCTATAAACATGGAAATAACTACACCGCGATCAGTATAAACGTGGAAATATCTACACCGCTATCTCTATAAACATGGAAATATCTCCACTGCTATCTCTATAAACATCGAAATATCTACACCGCCATCTAAATAAACATGGAAATACTTACAAAGTTATCTGTATAAACATGGAAATATCTACACCGCCATCTACATATCCATAGAAACATGTGCGCCGCCATCTGTATAAACATGGAAATATCTACACGGTCATATGTGTATAGATGGAAATATCAACACCGCCATCTGTACAAACATGGAAATATCTGCACCGCTATCTGTATAAACATGGAAATATCTACACCGTGGTCTGTATAAACATGGAAATATCTACACCGCTATCTGTATAAACATGGAAATATATACACCGCTACCTCTATAAACATGGAAATATCTACAACGGGTTCTGTATGAACATGGAAATATTTACACCGATATCTGCATAAACATGGAAATATCTACACCGCTATCTGTAGAAACATGGAAATATCTACACCGCCATCTGTATAAACATGGAAATATCTACACCGCTATCTGTATAAACCTGGAAATATCTACACCGCTATCTGTCTAAACATGGTAATATCTACACCACCATCTATATAAACATGGAAATATCTACACCGCCATCTGTATAAACATGGAAATATCTACAATGCCATCTGTAGAAAGATGGAAATATCTACACCGCAATCTGTGTAAACATGGAAATATCTACACCAATATCTATAAAAACATGGAAATACCTACACAGCTATCTGTATAAACATGGAAATATCTACGCCACGATCTGCATAAACATGGAAATATCTACACCACGATCATTATAAACATGGAAATATCTACACCGCTATCTGTAGAAACATGGAAATATCTACACCGCGATCTGCATAAACATGGAAATATCTACACCGCTATCTGTATAAACATGGAAATATCTACACCGCTATCTGTAGAAACATGGAAATATCTACACAGCTATCTCTATAAACATGGAAATATCTACACCGCCATCTGTATAAACATGGAAATCTATACACCGCTATCTCTATAAACATGGAAATATCTACACCGTGTTCTGTATAAACATGGAAATATTTACACCGATATCTGTATAAACATGGAAATATCTACACCGCCATCTCTATAAACATGGAAATATCTACACCGCCATCTGTATAAACATGGAAATATCTACACCACTATCTGTATAAACCTGGAAAATCTACACCGCTATCTGTATAAACATGGTAATATCTACACCACCATCTATATAAACTTGGAAATATCTACACCGCCATCCGTATAAACATGGAAATATCTACAATGCCATCTGTAGAATGATGGAAATATCTACACCGCAATCTGTGTAAACATGGAAATATCTACACCAATATCTGTAAAAACATGGAAATATCTACACCGCTATCGGTATAAACATGGAAATATCTACACCGCGATGTGCATAAACATGGAAATATCTACACCGCGATCTGTATAAACATGGAAATATCTACACCGCTATCTGTAGAAACATGGAAATATGTACACCGCGATCTGCATAAACATGGAAATATCTACACCGCGATCTGTATAAACATGGAAATATCTACACCGTGGTCTGTATAAACATGGAAATATCTACACCGCTATCTGTATAAACATGGAAATATATACACCGCTTTCTCTATAAACATGGAAATAACTACACCGTATTCTGTATAAACATGGAAATATTTACACCGATATCTGTATAAACATGGAAATATCTACACGGCCATCTCTATAAACATGGAAATATCTACACCGCCATCTGTATAAACATGGAAATATCTACACCGCTATCTGTATAAACCTGGAAATATCTACACCGCTATCTGTATAAACATGGTAATATCTACACCACCATCTATATAAACATGGAAATATCTACACTGCCATCTGTATCAACATGGAAATATCTACAATGCCATCTGTAGAAAGATGGAAATATCTACACCGCAATCTGTGTAAACATGGAAATATCTACACCACTATCTGTAAAAACATGGAAATATCTACACCGCTATCTGCATAAACATGGAAATATCTACACAGCGATCTGCATAAACATGGAAATATCTACACCGTGATCTGTACAAACATGGAAATATCTACACCGCTATCTGTAGAAACATGGAAATATCTACGTCGCGATCTGCATAAACATGGAAATATCTACACCGCGATCTGTATAAACATGGAAATATCTACACCACTATCTGTAGAAAAATGGAAATATCTACACAGCTATCTCTATAAACATGGAAATATCTAAACCGCCATCTCTATAAACATGGAAATACCTACAAGTCATCTGTATAAACATGGAAATATCTACAAAGCCATCAGTATAAACATGGAAATACCTTCAAAGCCATCAGTATAAACATGGAAATATCTACACAGCCATCTGTATATACATGGAAATATCTACCCCGCCATCTGTATAAACATGGAAATAACTACACCGCTATCTGTATATACATGGAAATATCTACACCGCCATCTACATATTCATAGAAATATCTGCGCCGCCATCTGTATAAACATGGAAATATCTACACGGTCATCTGTGTAAACATGGAAATATCTACACCAATATCTGTAAAAACATGGAAATATCTACACCGCAATCTGTATAAACATGGAAATATCTACACCGCCATCTGTATAAACATGGAAATATCTACACCGCTATCTGTATAAACCTGGAACTATCTACACCGCTATCTGTCTAAACATGGTAATATATACAACACCATCTATATAAACATGGAAATATCTACACCGCCATCTGTATAAACATGGAAATATCTACAATGCCATCTGTAGAAAGATGGAAATATCTACAACGCAATCTGTGTAAACATGGAAATATCTACACCAATATCTGTAAAAACATGGAAATATCTACACCGCGATCTGCATAAACATGGAAATATCTACACCGCGATCTGCACAACCATGGAAATATCTACACCGCTATCTGTGGAAACATGGAAATATCTACACCGCTATCTGCATAAACATGGAAATACCTACAAGTCATCTGTATAAACATGGAAATATCTACACAGCCATCTGTATAAACATGGAAATATCTACACAGCCATCTGTATATACATGGAAATCTCTAAACTGCTATCTGTATAAACATGGAAATAACTACACCGCTATTTGTAGAAACAAGGAAATATCTACACCGTGATCTGTATAAACATGGAAATATCTACACTGCTATTTGTATAAACAAGGAAATATCTACACCGCTATCTGTATAAACATGGAAATAACTACACCGCTATTTGCATAAACAAGGAAATATCTTCACCGTGATCTGTATGAACATGGAAATATCTACAATGCCATCTCTATAAACATGGAAATATCTAAACCCCTATCTGTATAAACATGGAAATATCCACATCGCTATCTCTATGAACATGGAAATAACTACACCGCGATCAGTATAAACGTGGAAATATCTACACCGCTATCTCTATAAACATGGAAATATCTCCACTGCTATCTCTATAAACATCGAAATATCTACACCGCCATCTATATAAACATGGAAATACTTACAAAGTTATCTGTATAAACATGGAAATATCTACACCGCCATCTATATAAACATGGAAATACCTACACAGCCATGTGTACATACATGGAAATATCTACACTGCTCTCTATATAAACATGGAAATAACTACACCGCTCTCTGTATATACATGGAAATATCTACACCGCCATCTACATATCCATAGAAACATCTGCGCCGCCATCTGTATAAACATGGAAATATCTACACGGTCATCTGTGTATAGATGGAAATATCAACACCGCCATCTGTACAAACATGGAAATATCTGCACCGCTATCTGTATAAACATGGAAATATCTACACCGTGGTCTGTATAAACATGGAAATATCTAAACCGCTATCTGTATAAACATGGAAATATATACACCGCTATCTCTATAATCATGGAAATATCTACACCGTGTTCAGTATGAACATGGAAATATTTACACCGATATCTGTATAAACATGGAAATATCTACACCGCCATCTCTATAAACATGGAAATATCTACACCGCCATCTGTATAAACATGGAAATATCTACACCGCTACCTGTATAAACCTGGAAATATCTACACCGCTATCTGTATAAACATGGTAATATCTACACCGCCATCTATATAAACATGGAAATATCTACACCGCCATCTGTATAAACATGGAAATATCTACAATGCCATCTGTAGAAAGATGGAAATATCTACACCGCAATCTGTGTAAACATGGAAATATCTACACCAATATCTGTAAAAACATGTAAATATCTACACCGCTATCTGTATAAACATGGAAATACCTACACCGCGATCTGCATAAACATGGAAATATCTACACCGCGATCTGTATAAACATGGAAATATCTACACCGCTATCTGTAGAAACATGGAAATATCTACACCACGATCTGCATAAACATGGAAATATCTACACCGCGATCTGTATAAACATGGAAATATCTACACCGCTATCTGTAGAAACATGGACATATCTACACAGCTATCTCTATAAACATGGAAATATCTACGCAGCCATCTGTATAAACATGGAAATACCCACAAGTCATCTGTATAAACATGGAAATATCTACACAGCCATCTGTATAAACATGGAAATATCTACACAGTCATCTGTATATACATGGAAATATCTACACCCTGATCTGTATAAACATGGAAGTATTTACAACGATATCTGTATAAACATGGAAATATCTACACCGCCATCTCTATAAACATGGAAATATCTACACCGCCATCTGTATAAACATGGAAATATCTACACCGCTATCTGTATAAACCTGGAAATATCTACACCGCTATCTGTATAAACATGGTAATATCTACACCACCATCTATATAAACATGGAAATATCTACACCGCCATCTGAATAAACATGGAAATATCTACAATGCCATCTGTAGAAACATGGAAATATCTACACCGCAATCTGTGTTAACATGGAAATATCTACACCAATATCTGTAAAAACATGAAAATATCTACACCGCTATCTGTATAAACAAGGAAATATCTACACCGCGATCTGCATAAACATGGAAATATCTACACCACGATCTGTATAAACATGGAAATTTCTACACCGCTATCTGTAGAAACATGGAAATATCTACACCGCGATCTGCATAAACATGGAAATATCTACACTGCGATCTGTAGAAACATGGAAATATCTACACAGCTATCTCTATAAACATGGAAATATCTACACCGCCATCTGTATAAACATGGAAATACCTACAAGTCATCTGTATAAACATGGAAATATCTACACAGCCATCTGTATAAACATGGAAATATCTACACAGCCATCTGTATATACATGGAAATATCTACACCGCTATCTGTATAAACATGGAAATAACTACACTGCTATTTGTATAAACAAGGAAATATCTACACCGTGATCTGTATAAACATGGAAATATCTACACCGCTATTTGTATAAACAAGGAAATATCTACACTGCTATCTGTATAAACATGGAAATAACTACACCGCTATTTGCATAAACAAGGAAATATCTACACCGTGATCTATATAAACATGGAAATATCTACAACGCCATCTCTATAAACATGGAATTATCTAAACCCCTATCTGTATAAACATGGAAATATCCACACCGCTATCTCTATAAACATGGAAATAACTACACCGCGATCAGTATAAACGTGGAAATATCTACACCGCTATCTCTATAAACATGGAAATATCTCCACTGCTATCTCTATAAACATCGAAATATCTACACCGCCATCTATATAAACATGGAAATACTTACAAAGTTATCTGTATAAACATGGAAATATCTACACCGCCATCTATATAAACATGTAAATACCTACACAGCCATGTGTACATACATGGAAATATCTACACCCCTCTCTATATAAACATGGAAATAACTACACCGCTATCTGTATATACATGGAAATATCTACACCGCCATCTACATATCCATAGAAACATCTGCGCTGCCATCTGTATAAACATGGAAATATCTACACGGTCATATGTGTATAGATGGAAATATCAACACCGCCATCTGTACCAACATGGAAATATCTGCACCGCTATCTGCATAAACATGGAAATATCTACACCGTGGTCTGTATAAACATGGAAATATCTACACCGCTATCTGTATAAACATGGAAATATATACACCGCTATCTCTATAAACATGGAAATAACTACACCGTATTCTGTATAAACATGGAAATATTTACACCGATATCTGTATAAACATGGAAATATCTACACCGCCATCTCTATAAACATGGAAATATCTACACCGCCATCTGTATAAACATGGAAATATCTACACCGCTATCTGTATAAACCTGGAAATATCTACACCGCTATCTGTATAAACATGGTAATATCTACACCACCATCTATATAAACATGGAAATATCTTCACTGCCATCTGTATCAACATGGAAATATCTACAATGCCATCTGTAGAAAGATGGAAATATCTACACCGCAATCTGTGTAAACATGGAAATATCTACACCACTATCTGTAAAAACATGGAAATATCTACACCGCTATCTGTATAAACATGGAAATATCTACACCGCGATCTGCATAAACATGGAAATATCTACACCGCGATCTGTACAAACATGGAAATATCTACACAGCTATCTGTAGAAACATGGAAATATCTACACCGCGATCTGCATAAACATGGAAATATCTACACCGCGATCTATATAAACATGGAAATATCTACACCGCTATCTGTAGAAACATGGAAATATCTACACAGCTATCTCTATAAACATGGAAATATCTAAACCGCCATCTCTATAAACATGGAAATATCTAAACCCCTATCTGTATAAACATGGAAATATCCACACCGCTATCTTTATAAACATGGAAATAACTACACGGCGATCAGTATAAACGTGGAAATATCTACACTGCTATCTCTATAAACATGGAAATATCTCCACTTCTATCTCTATAAACATCAAAATATCTACACCGCCATCTGTATAAACATGGAAATACTGACAAAGTTATCTGTATAAACATGGAAATATCTACACCGCCGTCTGTATAAACATGGAAATATCTACACAGCCATATGTACATATATGGAAATATCTACACCGCTATCTGTATAAACATGGAAATATCTACACCGCGATCTGCATAAACATGGAAATATCTACACCACGATCTGTATAAACATGGAAATATCTACACCGCTATCTGTAGAAACTTGGAAATATCTGCACCGCAATCTGCATAAACATGGAAATATCTACACTGCGATCTGTATAAACATGGAAATATCTACACCGCTATCTGTAGAAACATGGAAATATCTACACAGCTATCTCTATAAACATGGAAATATCTACACCGCCATCTGTATAAAGATGGAAATACCTAAAAGTCATCTGTATAAACATAGAAATATCTACACAGCCATCTGTATAAACATGGAAATATCTACACAGCCATCTGTATATACATGGAAATATCTACACCGCTATCTGTATAAACATGGAAATAACTACACCGCTATTTGTATAAACAAGGAAATATCTACACCGTGATCTGTACATACATGGAAATATCTACACTGCTATTTTTATAAACAAGGAAATATCTACACCGCTATCTGTATAAACATGGAAATAACTACACCACTATTTGCATAAACAAGGAAATATCTACACGGTGATCTGTATAAACATGGAAATATCTACAACGCCATCTCTATAAACATGGAAGTATCTAAACCCCTATCTGTATAAACATGGAAATATCCACACCGCTATCTCTATAAACATGGAAATAACTACACCGCGATCAGTATAAACGTGGAAATATCTACACCGCTATCTCTATAAACATGGAAATATCTCCACTGCTATCTCTATAAACATCGAAATATCTACACCGCCATCTATATAAACATCGAAATACTTACAAAGTTATCTGTATAAACATGGAAGTATCTACACCGCCATCTATATAAACATGTAAATACCTACACAGCCATGTGTACATACATGGAAATATCTACACCCATCTCTATATAAACATGGAAATAACTACAACTCTATCTGTATATACATGGAAATATCTACACCGCCATCTACATATCCATAGAAACATCTGCGCCACCATCTGTATAAACATGGAAATATCTACACGGTCATATGTGTACAGATGGAAATATCAACACCGCCATCTGTACAAACATGGAAATATCTGCACCGCTATCTGTATAAACATGGAAATATCTACACCGTGGTCTGTATAAACATGGAAATATCTACACCGCTATCTGTATAAACATGGAAATATATACACCGCTCCCTCTATAAAAATGGAAATATCTTCACCGTATTCTGTATGAACATGGAAATATTTACACCGATATCTGTATAAACATGGAAATATCTACACCGCCATCTCTATAAACATGGAAATATCCACACCGCCATCTGTATAAACATGGAAATATCTACACCGCTATCTGTATAAACCTGGAACTATCTACACCGCTATCTGTCTAAACATGGTAATATCTACAACACCATCTATATAAACTTGGAAATATCTACACCACCATCTGTATAAACATGGAAATATCTACAATGCCATCTGTAGAAAGATGGAAATATCTACACCGCAATCTGTGTAAACATGGAAATATCTACACCACTATCTGTATAAACATGGAAATAACTACACCGCTATTTGTATAAACAAGGAAATATCTACCCCGTGATCTGTATAAACATGGAAATATCTACACCGCCATCTCTATAAACAGGGAAATATCTACACCGCTATTTGTATAAACATGGAAATATCCACACCGCTATCTCTATAAACATGGAAAAATCAACACGGCTATCTCTATGAACATGGAAATATCTACACCGCCATCTCTATCAACATGGAAATGTCTACACCACGATCAGTATAAACATGGAAATATCTACACCGCTATCTCTATAAACATGGAAATAACTACAAAGACATCTGTATAAACATGGAAATACCTACACAGTCATGTGTAGGAACATTTAAATATCTACACTGCCATCTGTATAAATATAGAAATATCTACACATCCCTCTGTATAAATATGGAAATATCTGCATAGGCATCTGTGTAAACATGGAAATATGTGCACCGCTATCTGTATAAACATGGAAATACCTACACCGCTGTCTCTATAAACATGGAAATATGTACACCGCTATGTGTATAAACATGGAAATATCTCCACTGCTCTCTGTATAAACATGGAAATATCTCCACCGTTATCTGTATAAACATGGAAATATCAACAGCGCCATCTATATAAACATTGAAATATCTACACTGCCATCTGTAAAAACATGGAAATATCTACACATTCATCTGAATAAACATGGAAATATCCACGCCACCATCTGTATAAACTTGGAAATAGCTACAATACCATCTGTATACACATGGAAATATCTACACAGACATCTGTATAAATATGGAAATATCTACACGGCCATCTATATAAACATGGAAATATCTGCACTGCCATCTGTAGAAAGATGGAAATATCTACACCGCTATCTCTATAAATATGGAAATATCTACACCGCCATCTCTATGAACATGAAAATATCTACACTGCCATCTCCATAAAGATGGAAGTATCTACTCCGCCATGTGTATAAACACGGAAATATCTACACCACCATCAGTGTAAACATGGAAATACACCAGTATCTGTATAAACATGGAAATAACTACACCGCCATCTGCATGTCCTTGGAAATATCTACGCCAGTATCTGAATAAACATGGAAATATCTACACGGCCATCTGTGTATAGATGGAAATATGAACACCGCCATCTGTACAAACATGGAAATATCTACACCGCTATCTCTATAGACATGGAAATATCTGCACCGCCATCTGTAAAAACATGGAAATACCTCTACAGTCATCTGTATAAACATGGAAATACCTACAATGCCATCTGTAGAAAGATGGAAATTTCTACACTGCAATCTGTGCAAACATGGAAATATCTACACCGCGATCTGTGTAAACATGGAAATATCTACAACGCGATCTGTATAAACATGGAAATATCTACACCGCTATCTGTAAAAACATGGAAATGTCTACACAGTTATCTCTATAAACATGGAAATATCTACACCGCCATCTGTATAAACATGGAAATACCTACAAAGTCATCTGTATAAACATGGAAATATCTACACAGCCATCTGTATAAACATGGAAATATCTACACAGCCATCTGTATAAACATGGAAATATCTACACAGCCATCTGTATATACATGGAAATATCTACACCTCTATCTGTATAAACATGGAAATAACTACACCGCTATTTGTATAAACAAGGAAATATCTACCCCGTGATCTGTATAAACATGGAAATATCTACACCGCCATCTCTATAAACAGGGAAATATCTACACTCCTATCTGTATAAACATGGAAATATCCACACCGCTATCTCTATAAACATGGAAAAATCAACACCGCTATCTCTATGAACATGGAAATATCTACACTGCCATCTCTATAAACATGGAAATGTCTACACCACGATCAGTATAAACATGGAAATATCTACACCGCTATCTGTATAAACATGGAAATATCTCCAGTGCTATCTCTATAAACATCGAAATAACTACACCGCCATCTGTATAAACATGGAAATACTTACAAAGTTATCTGTATAAACATGGAAATATCTACACCGCCATCTGTATAAACATGGAAATATCTACACAGCCATGTGTACAAACATGGAAATATCTACACCGCTATCTCTATAGACATGGAAATATTTGCACGGCCATCTGTAAAAACATGGAAATACCTATACAGTCATCTGTATAAACATGGAAATATCTACAATGCCATCTGTAGAAAGATGGAAATATCTACACCGCAATCTGTGTAAACATGGAAATATCTACACCGACATCTGCAAAAACATGGAAATATCTACACCGCTATCTGTATAAACATGGAAATATCAACACCGCGATCTGTATAAACATGGAAATATCTACACCGCGATCTGTATAAACATGGAAATATCTACACCGCTATCTGTATAAACATGGAAATAACTACACAGTTATCTCTATAAACATGGAAATAGCTACACCGCCATCTGTATAAACATGGAAATACCTACAAAGCCATCTGTATAAACATGGAAATATCTACACAGCCACCTGTATAAACATGTTAATATCTACACAGACATCTGTATATACATGGAAATATCTACACCACTATCTGTATAAACATGAAAATAATTACACCGCTATTTGTATAAACAAGGAAATATCTACACCGTGATCTGTATAAACATGGAAATATCTACACCGCCATCTCTATAAACAGGGAAATATCCACACCCCTATCTGTATAAACATGTAAATATCCACACCGCCATCTCTATAAACATGGAAATGTCTACACCACGATCAGTATAAACATGGAAATATCTACACCGCTATCTGTATAAACATGGAAATATCTCCACTGCTATCTCTATAAACATCGAAATATCTACACCGCCATCTGTATAAACATGGAAATACTTACAAAGTTATCTGTATAAACATGGAAATATCTACACAGCCATGTGTACATACATGGAAATATCTACACCGCTATCTATATAAAGATGGAAATAACTACACCGCTATCTGTATAAACATGGAAATATCTACACCGCCATCTACATATCCATGGAAATATCTGCGCCGCCATCTGTATAAACATGGAAGTATCTACACGGTCATCTGTGTATAGATGGAAATATCAACACCGCCATCTATACAAACATGGAAATATCTGCACCGCTGTCTCTATAAACATGGAAATATCTACACCGCGGTCTGTATAAACATGGAAATATCAACACCGCTATCGGTGTAAACATGGAATTATCTACACCGCTATCTCTATAAACATGGAAATATCTACACCGTGATCTGTATAAGCATGGAAATATTTACACCGCTATCTGTATAAACATGGAAACTTCTACACCGTTATCTGTATAAATATGGAAATATCTACACCGCTATCTCTATAAACTTGCAAATATCTACACCGCCATCTGTATAAACATGGAAATACCTATACAGTCATCTGTGTAAACATGGAAATATCTACACCACCATCTTTATAAACATGGAAATATCTACAATGCCATCTGTATACCCATGGAAATACCTACACGGCAATCAGTGTATAGATGGAAACATCAACACCGCCATCTGTACAAACATGGAAATATCTACACTACTATCTCTATAAACATGGAAATATCTACACTGCGGTCTGTATAAACATGGAAATATCTACACCGGTATCTGTAAAAACATGGAAATATCTACACCATGATCTGTATAAACATGGAAATATATACACCACTATCTGTATAAACATGGAAATATCTGCACTGCTATCTCTATAAACATGGAAATACCTACACAGTCATGTGTAGGAAGATTTAAATATCTACACTGCCAACTGTATAAATATAGAAATATCTACACAGCCCTCTGTATAAATATGGAAATACCTGCATAGGCATCTGTGTAAACATGGAAATATCTGCACCGCTATCTGTATAAACATGTATATACCTACACCGCTGTCTCTATAAACATGGAAATATGAACACCGCTATGTGTATAAACATGGAAATATCTCCACTGCTCTCTGTATAAACATTGAAATATCTCCACCGTTATCTGTATAAACATGGAAATATCAACAGCGCCATCTATATAAACATTGAAATATCTACAGTGCCATCTGTAAAAACATGGAAATATCTACACAGTCATCTGAATAAACATGGAAATATCTACACCACCATCTGTATAAACATGGAAAGAGCTACAATACCATCTGTATACACATGGAAATATCTACAGAGACATCTGTATAAATATGGAAATATCTACACGGCCATCTGTATAAACATGGAAATATCTACACTGCCATCTGTAGAAAGATGGAAATATCTACACCGCTATCTCTATAAATATGGAAATATCTACACCGCCATCTCTATGAACATGAAAATATCTACACTGCCATCTCCATAAAGATGGAAGTATCTACTCCGCCATGTGTATAAACACGGAAATATCTACACCACCATCTGTGTAAACATGGAAATACCTACACCGCTATCTGTATAAACATGGAAATAACTACACCGCCATCTGCATGTCCTTGGAAATATCTACGCCGCCATCTGAATAAACATGGAAATATCTACACGGCCATCTGTGTATAGATGGAAATATCAACACCGCCATCTGTACAAACATGGAAATATCTACACCGCTATCTCTATAGACATGGAAATATCTGCACCGCCATCTGTAAAAACATGGAAATACCTATACAGTCATCTGTATAAGTATGGAAATATCTACAATGCCATCTGTAGAAAGATGGAAATATCTTCACCGCAATCTGTGTAAACATGGAAATATCTACACCGACATCTGTAAAAACATGGAAATATCTACACCGCTATCTGTATAAACATGGAAATATCTACACCGTGATCTGTATAAACATGGAAATATCTACACCGCGATCTGTATAAACATGGAAATATCTACACCGCTATCTGTATAAACATGGAAATAACTACACAGTTATCTCTATAAACATGGAAATATCTACACCGCCATCTGTATAAACATGGAAATACCTACAAAGACATCTGTATAAACATGGAAATATCTACACAGCCATCTGTAGAAACATGGAAATATCTACACAGCCATCTGTATATACATGGAAATATCTACACCACTATCTGTATAAACATGGAAATAACTACACCGCTATTTGTATAAACAAGGAAATATCTACACCGTGATCTGTATAAACATGGAAATATCTACACCGCCATCTCTATAAACAGGGAAATATCCACACCCCTATCTGTATAAACATGGAAATATCCACACCGCTATCTCTATAAACATGGAAAAATCAACACCGGTATCTCTATGAACATGGAAATATCTACACCGCCATCTCTATAAACATGGAAATGTCTACACCACGATCAGTATAAACATGGAAATATCTCCACCGCTATCTGTATAAACATGGAAATATCTCCACTGCTATCTCTATAAACATCGAAATATTTACACCGTCATCTGTATAAACATGGAAATACTTACAAAGTTTTCTGTGTAAACATGGAAATATCTACACAGCCATGTGTACCTACATGGAAATATCTACACCGCTATCTATATAAACATGGAAATAACTACACCGCTCTCTGTATAAACATGGAAATATCTACACCGGATCTACATATCCATGGAAATATCTGCGCCGCCATCTGTATAAACATGGAAGTATGTACACGGTCATCTGTGTATAGATGGAAATATCAACACCGCCATCTGTACAAACATGGAAATATCTGCACCGCTATCTGTATAAACATGGAAATATCTACACCGCGGTCTGTATAAACATGGAAATATCAACACCGCTATCGGTATAAACATGGAAATATCTACACCGCTATCTCTATAAACATGGAAATATCTACACCGTGATCTGTATAAGCATGGAAATATTTACACCGCTATCTGTATAAACATGGAAACTTCTACACCGTTATCTGTATAAATATGGAAATATCTACACCGCTATCTCTATAAACTTGCAAATATCTACACCGCCATCTGTATAAACATGGAAATACCTATACAGTCATCTGTGTAAACATGGAAATATCTACACCACCATCTTTATAAACATGGAAATATCTACACCGCGATCTGTATAAACATGGAAATATCTACACCGCTATCTGTAGAAACATGGAAATATCTACACCGCTATCTGTATAAACATGGAAATACCTACACCGCGATCTGCATAAACATGGAAATATCTACACCGCGATCTGTATAAACATGGAAATATCTACACCGCTATCTGTAGAAACATGGAAATATCTACACCGCTATCTGTAGAAACATGGAAATATCTACACAGCTATCTCTATAAACATGGAAATATCTACACCGCCAACTGTATAAACATGGAAATACCTACAAGTCATCTGTATAAACATGGAAATATCTACACAGCCATCTGTATAAAAATGGAAATATCTACACAGCCATCTGTATATACATGGAAATATCTACACCGCTATCTGTATTAACATGGAAATATCAACACCGCTATTTGTACGAACAAGGAAATATCTACACCGTGATCTGTATAAACATGGAAATATCTACACTGCTATTTGTATAAACAAGGACATATCTACACCGCTATCTGTATAAACATGGAAATAACTACACCGCTATTTGCATAAACAAGGAAATATCTACACCGTGATGTGTATAAACATGGAAATACCTACAACGCCATCTCTATAAACATGGAAATATCTACACCCCTATCTGTATAAACATGGTAATATCTACAACACCATCTATATAAACATGGAAATATCTTCACCGCCATCTGCATAAACATGGAAATATCTACAATGCCATCTGTAGAAAGATGGAAATATCTACACTGCAATATGTGTAAACATGGAAATATCTACACCGCCATCTGTATAAACATGGAAATATCTACAATGCTATCTGTATAAACATGGAAACATATTCACCGCGATCTCTATAAACATGGAAATATTTACACCGTGATCTGTATAAACATGGAAATATTTGCACCGATATCTGTTTAAACATGGAAATATCTACACCGCCATCTCTATAAACATGGAAATATCTACCCCGCCATCTGTATATACATGGAAATATCTACACCGCGATCTGTATAAACATGCAAATATCTTCACCACAATCTGTATAAATATGGAAATATCTACACCGCTATCTGTATAAACATCGTAAGATCTACACCACCATCTATATAAACATGGAAATATCTTCACCACGATCTGTATAAACATGGAAATATCTACACTGCTATCTGTATAAACATGGTAATATCTACACCGCGATCTGTATAAATATTTAAATATCTTCACCACGATTTGTATAAACATGGAAATATCTACACCGCTATCTGTATAAACATGGAAATATCTACACCGCGATCTGTATAAACATGGAAATATCTACACCGCGATCTGTATAAACATGGATATATCTACACAGCTATCTGTATAAACATGGAAATATCTACACAGCTATCCCTATAAACATGGAAATATGTTCACCGCCATCTGTATAAAAATGGAAATACCTACAAAGTCATCTGTATAAATATGGAAATATCTACACAGCCATCTGTATAAACATGGAAATACCTACAAAGTCATCTGTATAAACATGGAAATATCTACGCAGCCATCTGTATAAACATGGAAATATCTACACAGCCATCTGTATATACATGGAAATATATACACCGCTATCTGTATAAACATGGAAATAACTACACGCTATTTGTATAAACAAGGAAATATCTGCACCGTGATCTGTATAAACATGGAAATATCTACACCGCTATTTGTATAAACAAGGAAATATCTACACCGCTATCTGTATAAACATGGAAATAACTACACCGCTATTTGTATAAACAAGGAAATATCTACACCGTGATCTGTATAAACATGGAAATAACTACACCACTATTTGTATAAACAAGGAAATATCTACACCGCCATCTGTTTAAACATGGAAATATATACACAGACATCTGTTTATACATGGAAATATCTACACTGCTATCTGTATAAACATGCTAATAACTAAACTGCTATCTGCATAAATGTGGAAATATTTGCACCTCTATCCTTATAAACATGGTAATATCAACACCGCGATCTGTATAAACATGGAAATATCTACAACATGATCTGTATAAACATGGAAATATCTACACCGTGATCTGTATAAACATGGAAATATCTACACTGCTATGTGTATTAACGTGGAAATATATCCATTGCTATCTGTATAAACATTGACATATCTCCACCGCAATCTGAATAAACAGGAAAATATCTACACCTCTATGTCTATAAACATGGAAATATCTACACTGCCATCTGTACAAACATGGAAATATCTACACAGTCATCTGTAAAAATATGGAAATATCTACACCGCTATCTATACAAACATGGAAATAACTACACCTCTATCTGTATAAATATGAAATATCAAAACCGCTATCTCTATGAAAATGGAAATATCTACACTGCTATCTGTATAAACATGGAATTATCGTCACTGCTATCTCTATGAACATGGATATATCTACACCGCTATCTCAATGAACGTGGAAATATCTACACCGCCATCTCTATAAACATGGAAATATCTACACTGCCATCTGTATAAAAATGGAAATATCTACACCGCTATCTGTATAAACATGGAAATATCTACACCGCTATCTGTATAAACATGGTAATATCTACACCACCATCTATATAAACATGGAAATATCTACACCGCCATCTGTATAATCATGGAAATATATACACAGACATCTGTTTATACATGGAAATATCTACACTGCTATCGGTATAAACATGCTAATAACTAAACCGTTATCTGCATAAGTGTGGAAATATTTGCACCTCTATCCTTATAAACATGGTAATATCAACACCGCGATCTGTATAAACATGGAAATATCTACAACATGATCTGTATAAACATGGAAATATCTACACCGTGATCTGTATAAACATGGAAATATCTACACTGCTATGTGTATTAACGTGGAAATATATCCATTGCTATCTGTATAAACATTGACATATCTCCACCGCAATCTGAATAAACATGAAAATATCTACACCGCTATCTCTATAAACATGGAAATATCTACACTGCCATCTGTACAAACATGGAAATATCTACACAGTCATCTGTAGAAATATGGAAATATCTACACCGCTATCTATATAAACATGGAAATAACTACACCTCTATCTGTATAAATATGAAATATCAAAACCGCTATCTTTATAAAAATGGAAATATCTACACTGCTATCTGTATAGACATGGAAATACCCTCACTGCTATCTCTATGAACATGGATATATCTACACCGCTATCTCAATGAACGTGGAAATATCTACACCGCCATCTCTATAAACATGGAAATATCTACACTGCCATCTGTATAAACGTGGAAATATCTACACCGCTATCTGTATAAACATGGAAATATACACACCGCTATCTGTATAAACATGGAAGTATCTACACTGCGATCTGTATAAACATGGAAATATCTACACCGCGATCTGTATAAACATGGAAATATCTTCACCACGATCTGTATAAACATGGAAATATCTACACCGCAATCTGTATAAACATGGAAATATCTACACCTCTATCTGTATAAATATGAAGTATTAAAACCGCTATCTCTATAAAAATGGAAATATCTACACTGCTATCTGTATAAACATGGAAATATCCTCACTGCTATCTCTATGAACATGGATATGTCTACACAGCTATCTCAATGAACATGGAAATATCTACACCGACATCTCTATAAACATGGAAATATCTACACTGCCATCTGTATAAAAATGGAAATAACTACACCGCTATCTGTATAAACATGGAAATATCTACACCGCTATCTGTATAAACATGGTAATATCTACACCACCATCTATATAACATGGAAATATCTACACCGCCATCTGTATAATCATCGAAATATCTACAATGCCATCTGTAGAAAGATGGAAATACCTACACCGCAATCTGTGTAAACATGGAAATATCTACTCCAATATCTGTAAAAACATGGAAATATCTACACCGCGATCTGTATAAACATGGAAATAACTACACCGCGATCTGTATAAACATGGAAATATCTACACCGCTATCTGTATAAACATGGAAATATATACACAGCTATCTCTATAAACATGGAAATATCTACACCGCCATCTGTATATACATGGAAATATCTACAATGCCGTCTGTAGAAAGATGGAAATATCTACACCGCAATCTGTGTAAACATGGAAATATCTACACCAATATCTGTAAAAACATGGAAATATCTTCACCGCTATCTCTATAAACATGGAAATACCTTCACCACGATCTGTATAAACATGTAAATATCTACACCGCTATCTGTATAAAGATGGAAATATGTACACCGCGATCTGTATAAACATGGAAATATCTTCACCACGATCTGTATAAACATGGAAATATCTACACCGCTATCTGTATAAACATGGTAATATCTACACCACCATCTATATAAACGTGGAAATATCTACACCGCCAACTGTATAAACATGGAAATATCTACAATGCCATCTGTAGAAAGATGGAAATATCTACACCGCAATCTGTGTAAACATGGAAATATCTACACCAATTTCTGCAAAAACATGGAAATATCTACACTGCTATCTGTATAAACATGGAAATATCTACACCGCGATCTGTATAAACATGGAAATATCTACACTGCTATCTGTATAAACATGGAAATATCTACACTGCTATCTGTATAAACATGGAAATATCTACACAGCTATCTCTATAAACCTGGAAATATGTTCACCGCCATCTGTATAAAAATGGAAATAACTACAAAGTTATCTGTATAAACATGGAAATATCTACACGGCCATCTGTATATACATGGAAATACCTACAAAGTCATCTGTATAAACATGGAAATATCTACACAGCCTTCTGTATACACATTTAAATATCTACACAGCCGTCTGTATATACATGGAAATATCTACACCGCTATCTGTATAAACATGGAAATAACTACACCGCTATTTGTATAAACAAGGAAATATCTACACCGTGATCTGTATAAACATTAAAATATCTACACCGCTATTTGTATAAACAAGGAAATATCTACACCTCTCTCTGTATAAACATGGAAATAACTACACCGCTATTTGTATAAACAAGGAAATATCTACACCGTGATCTGTATAAACATGGAAATAACTACACCGCTATTTGTATAAACAAGGAAATATCTACACCGCCATCTGGTTAAACATGGAAATATATACACAGACATCTGTTTATACATGGAAATATCTACACCGCTATCCGTATAAACATGCTAATAACTAAACCGCTATCTGCATAAATGTGGAAATATTTGCACCTCTATCCTTATAAACATGGTAATATCAACACCGCGATCTGTATAAACATGGAAATATCTACAACATGATCTGTATAAACATGGAAATATCTACACAGCTATCTCTATAAACATGGAAATATCTACAACGCCATCTATATAAAAATGGAAATACCTACAAAGTCATCTGTATAAACATGGAAATATCTACACAGCCATCAGTATAAACATGGAAATAACTACACCACTATTTGTATAAACAAGGAAATATCTACACCGTGATCTGTATAAACATGGAAATATCTACACCGCGATCTGTATAAACATGGAAATATCTTCACCACGATCTGTATAAACATGGAAATTTCTACACCGCTATCTGTATAAACATGGAAATATCTACACCGCGATCTGTATAAACATGGAAATATCTTCACCACGATCTGTATAAACATGGAATTATCTACACCGCTATCTGTATAAACATTGTAATATCTACACCACCGTCTATATAAACATGGAAATATCTACACCGCCATCTGTATAAACATGGAAATATCTACAATGCCGTCTGTAGAATGATGGAAATATCTACACCGAAATCTGTGTAAACATGGAAATATCTACACCAATATCTGTAAAAACATGGAAATATCTACAACGCTATCGGTATAAACATGGAAATATCTACACCGTGATCTGCATAAACGTGGAAATATCTACACCGCAATCTGTATAAACATGGAAATATCTACACCGCTATCTGTAGAAACATGGAAATATCTACACCGCGATCTGCATAAACATGGAAATATCTACACAGCGATCTGTATAAACATGGAAATATCTACACCGTGGTCTGTATAAACATGGAAATATCTACACCGCTATCTGTATAAACATGGAAATATATACACCGCTATCTCTATAAACATGGAAATATCTACACCGTGTTCTCTATAAACATGGAAATATTTACACCAATATCTGTAAAAACATGGAAATATCTACACCGATATCTGTATAAACATGGAAATATCTACACCGCCATCTCTATAAACATGGAAATATCTACACCCCCATCTGTATAAACATGGAAATATCTACACCGCTATCTGTATAAACCTGGAAATATCTACACCGCTATCTGTATAAACATGGTAATATCTACACCACCATCTATATAAACATGGAAATATCTACACTGCCATCTGTATGAACATGGAAATATCTACAATGCCATCTGTAGAAAGATGGAAATATCTACACCGCAATCTGTGTAAACATGGAAATATCTACACCAATATCTGTAAAAACATGGAAAGATCGACACCGGTATCTGTATAAACATGGAAATATCTACACCGCAATCTGCATAAACATGGAAATATCTACACTGCGATCTGTACAAACATGGAAATATCTACACCGCTATCTGTAGAAACATGGAAATATCTACACCGCGATCTGTAGAAGCATGGAAATATCTACACAGCTATCTCTATAAACATGGAAATGTCTACACCGCCATCTTTATAAACATGGAAATACCTACAAGTCATCTGTATAAACATGGAAATATCTACACAGCCATCAGTATAAACATGGAAATATCTACACAGCCATCTATATATACATGGAAATATCTACACCGCCATCTGTATAAGCATGGAAATAACTACACCGCTATTTGCATAAACAAGGAAATATCTACACCGTGATCTTTATAAACATGGAAATATCTACAACGCCATCTCTATAAACATGGAAATATCTAAACCCCTATCTGTATAAACATGGAAATATCCACACTGCTATCTCTATAAACATGGAAATAACTACACCGCGATCAGTATAAACGTGGAAATATCTACACTGCTATCTCTATAAACATGGAAATATCTCCACTTCTATCTCTATAAACATCGAAATATCTACACCGCCATCTGTATAAACATGGAAATACTGACAAAGTTATCTGTATAAACATGGAAATATCTACACCGCCATCTGTATAAACATGGAAATATCTACACAGCCATGTGTACATATATGGAAATATCTACACCGCTCTCTATATAAACATGGAAATAACTACACCGCTATCTGTATATACATGGAAATATGTACACCGCCATCTACATATTCATAGAAATATCTGCGCCGCCATCTGTATAAACATGGAAATATCTACACGGTCATCTGTGTATAGATGGAAATATCAACACCACCATCTGTACAAACATGGAAATATCTGCACCGCTATCTGTATAAACATGGAAATATCTACACCATGGTCTGTATAAACATGGAAATATCTACACCGCTATCTCTATCAACATGGAAATATCTACACTGTGATCTGTATAAACATGGAAATATTTACAACGATATCTGTATGAACATGGAAATATCTACACCACCATCTCTATAAACATGGAAATATCTACACCACCATCTGTATAAACATGGAAATAACTACACCTCTATCTGTAGAAACCTGGAAATATCTATACCGCTATCTGTATAAACATGGTAATATCTACTCCACCATCTATATAAACATGGAAATATCTACAACGCCATCTGTATAAACATGGAAATATCTACAATAGCATCTGTAGAAAGATGGAAATATCTACACCGCAATCTGTGTAAACATGGAAATATCTACACCAATATCTGTAAAAACATGGAAATATCTACAACGCTATCTGTATAAACATGGAAATATCTACACCGCGATCTGCATAAACATGGAAATATCTACACCACGATCTGTATAAACATGGAAGTATCTACACCGCTATCTGTAGAAACATGGAAATATCTACACCGCGAACTGCATAAACATGGAAATATCTACACCGCGATCTGTATAAACATGGAAATATCTACACCGCTATCTGTAGAAACATGGAAATATCTACACAGCTATCTCAATAAACATGGAAATATCTACACCGCCATCTGTATAAACATGGAAATACCTACAAGTCATCTGTATAAACATGGAAATATCTACACAGCCATCTGTATATACATGGAAATATCTACACCGCTATCTGTATAAACATGGAAATAACTACACCGCTATTTGTATAAACAAGGAAATATCTACACCGTGATCTGTATAAACATGGAAATATCTACACTGCTATTTGTATAAACAAGGAAATATCTACACCGCTATCTGTATTAACATGGAAATAACTACACCGCTGTTTTCAAAAACAAGGAAATATCTACACCGTGATCTGTATAAACATGGAAATATCTACAACGCCATCTCTATAAACATGGAAGTATCTAAACCCCTATCTGTATAAACATGGAAATATCCACACCGCTATCTCTATAAACATGGAAATAACTACACCGCGATCAGTATAAACGTGGAAATATCTACACCGCTATCTCTATAAACATGGAAATATCTCCACTGCTATCTCTATAAACATCGAAATATCTACACCGCCATCTAAATAAACATGGAAATACTTACAAAGTTATCTGCATAAACATGGAAATATCTACACCGCCATCTACATATCCATAGAAACATCTGCGCCGCCATCTGTATAAACATGGAAATATCTACACGGTCATATGTGTATAGATGGAAATATCAACACCGCCATCTGTACAAACATGGAAATATCTGCACCGCTATCTGTATAAACATGGAAATATCTACACCGTGGTCTGTATAAACATGGAAATATCTACACCGCTATCTGTATAAACATGGAAATATATACACCGCTACCTCTATAAACATGGAAATATCTACACCGTGTTCTGTATGAACTTGGAAATATTTACACCGATATCTGCATAAACATGGAAATATCTACACCGCTATCTGTAGAAACATGGAAATATCTACAACGCCATCTGTATAAACATGGAAATATCTACACCGCTATCTGTATAAACCTGGAAATATCTACACCGCTATCTGTCTAAACATGGTAATATCTACACCACCATCTATATAAACATGGAAATATCTACACCGCTATCTGTATAAACATGGAAATATCTACAATGCCATCTGTAGAAAGATGGAAATATCTACACCGCAATCAGTGTAAACATGGAAATATCTACACCAATATCTGTAAAAACATGGAAATATCTACACAGCTATCTGTATAAACATGGAAATATCTACGCCACGATCTGCATAAACATGGAAATATCTACACCACGATCATTATAAACATGGAAATACCTACACCGCTATCTGTAGAAACATGGAAATATCTACACCGCGATCTGCATAAACATGGAAATATCTACACCGCGATCTGTATAAACATGGAAATATCTACAACGCTATCTGTAGAAATATGGAATTATCTACACAGCTATCTCTATAAACATGGAAATATCTACACCGCCATCTGTATAAACATGGAAATATATACACCGCTATCTCTATAAACATGGAAATATCTACACCTTGTTCTGTATAAACATGGAAATATTTACACCGATATCTGTATAAACATGGAAATATCTACACCACCATCTGTATAAACATGGAAATATCTACACCGCTATCTGTATAATCCTGGAAAATCTACACCGCTATCTGTATAAACATGGTAATATCTACACCACCATCTATATAAACATGGAAATATCTACACCGCCATCCGTATAAACATGGAAATATCTACAATGCCATCTGTAGAACGATGGAAATATCTACACCGAAATCTGTGTAAACATGGAAATATCTACACCAATATCTGTAAAAACATGGAAATATCTACAACGCTATCGGTATAAACATGGAAATATCTACACCGTGATCTGCATAAACATGGAAATATCTACACCGCGATCTGTATAAACATGGAAATATCTACACCGCTATCTGTAGAAACATGGAAATATCTACACCGCGATCTGTACAAACATGGAAATATCTACACCGCTATCTGTAGAAACATGGAAATATCTACATCGCGATCTGTAGAAGCATGGAAATATCTACACAGCTATCTCTATAAACATGGAAATATCTACACCGCCATCTCTATAAACATGGAAATACCTACAAGTCATCTGTATAAACATGGAAATATCTACAAAGCCATCAGTATAAACATGGAAATATCTACACAGCCATCTGTATATACATGGAAATATCTACACCGCCATCTGTATAAGCATGGAAATAACTACACCGCTATTTGCATAAACAAGGAAATATCTACACCGTGATCTTTATAAACATGGAAATATCTACAACGCCATCTCTATAAACATGGAGATATCTAAACCCCTATCTGTATAAACATGGAAATATCCACACTGCTATCTCTATAAACATGGAAATAACTACACCGCGATCAGTATAAACGTGGAAATATCTACACTACTATCTCTATAAACATGGAAATATCTCCACTTCTATCTCTATAAACATCGAAATATCTACACCGCCATCTGTATAAACATGGAAATACTGACAAAATTATCTGTATAAACATGGAAATATCTACACGGCCATCTGTATAAACATGGAAATATCTACACAGCCATGTGTACATATATGGAAATATCTACACCGCTCTCTATATAAACATGGAAATAACTACACCGCTATCTGTATATACATGGAAATATGTACACCGCCATCTACATATTCATAGAAATATCTGCGCCGCCATCTGTATAAACAAGGAAATATCTACACGGTCATCTGTGTATAGATGGAAATATCAACACCACCATCTGTACAAACATGAAAATATCTGCACCGCTATCTGTATAAACATGGAAATATCTACACCGTGGTCTGTATAAACATGGAAATATCTACACCGCTATCTCTATAAACATGGAAATATCTACACCGTGATCTGTATAAACATGGAAATATTTACAACGATATCTGTATGAACATGGAAATATCTACACCACCATCTCTATAAACATGGAAATATCTACACCACCATCTGTATAAACATGGAAATAACTACACCTCTATCTGTAGAAACCTGGAAATATCTATACCGCTATCTGTATAAACATGGTAATATCTACTCCACCATCTATATAAACATGGAAATATCTACACCGCCATCTGTATAAACATGGAAATATCTACAATAGCATCTGTAGAAAGATGGAAATATCTACACCGCAATCTGTGTAAACATGGAAATATCTACACCAATATCTGTAAAAACATGGAAATATCTACACCGCTATCTGTATAAACATGGAAATATCTACACCGCGATCTGCATAAACATGGAAATATCTACACCACGATCTGTATAAACATGGAAATATCTACACCGCTATCTGTAGAAACATGGAAATATCTACACCGCGAACTGCATAAACATGGAAATATCTACACAACGATCTGTATAAACATGGAAATATCTACACCGCTATCTGTAGAAACATGGAAATATCTACACAGCTATCTCTATAAACATGGAAATATCTACACCGCCATCTGTATAAACATGGAAGTACCTAGAAGTCATCTGTATAAACATGGAAATATCTACAAAGCCATCTGTATAAACATGGAAATATCTACACAGCCATCTGTATATACATGGAAATATCTACACCGCTATCTCTATAAACATGGAAATAACTACACCGCTATTTGTATAAACAAGGAAATATCTACACCGTGATCTGTATAAACATGGAAATATCTACACTGCTATTTGTATAAACAAGGAAATATCTACACCGCTATCTGTATTAACATGGAAATAACTACACCGCTATTTTCATAAACAAGGAAATATCTACACCGTGATCTGTATAAACATGGAAATATCTACAACGCCATCTCTATAAACATGGAAGTATCTAAACCCCTATCTGTATAAACATGGAAATATCCACACCGCTATCTCTATAAACATGGAAATAACTACACCGCGATCAGTATAAACGTGGAAATATCTACACCGCTATCTCTATAAACATGGAAATATCTCCACTGCTATCTCTATAAACATCGAAATATCTACACCGCCATCTATATAAACATGGAAATACTTACAAAGTTATCTGTATAAACATGGAAATATCTACACCGCCATCTACATATCCATAGAAACATCTGCGCCGCCATCTGTATAAACATGGAAATATCTACACGGTCATATGTGTATAGATGGAAATATCAACACCGCCATCTGTACAAACATGGAAATATCTGCACCGCTATCTGTATAAACATGGAAATATCTACACCGTGGTCTGTATAAACATGGAAATATCTACACCGCTATGTGTATAAATATGGAAATATATACACCGCTACCTCTATAAACATGGAAATATCTACAACGGGTTCTGTATGAACATGGAAATATTTACACCGATATCTGTATAAACATGGAAATATCTACACCGCTATCTGTAGAAACATGGAAATATCTACACCAACATCTGTATAAACATGGAAATATCTACACCGCTATCTGTATAAACCTGGAAATATCTACACCGCTATCTGTCTAAACATGGTAATATCTACACCACCATCTATATAAACATGGAAATATCTACACCGCCATCTGTATAAACATGGAAATATCTACAATGCCATCTGTAGAAAGATGGAAATATCTACACCGCAATCTGTGTAAACATGGAAATGTCTACACCAATATCTATAAAAACATGGAAATATCTACACAGCTATCTGTATAAACATGGAAATATCTACGCCACGATCTGCATAAACATGGAAATATCTACACCACGATCATTATAAACATGGAAATATCTACACCGCTATCTGTAGAAACATGGAAATATCTACACCGCGATCTGCATAAACATGGAAATATCTACACCGCTATCTGTATAAACATGGAAATATCTACACCGCCATCTGTATAAACATGGAAATATCTACAATGCCGTCTGTAGAATGATGGAAATATCTACACCGAAATCTGTGTAAACATGGAAATATCTACACCAATATCTGTAAAAACATGGAAATATCTACAACGCTATCGGTATAAACATGGAAATATCTACACCGTGATCTGCATAAACGTGGAAATATCTACACCGCAATCTGTATAAACATGGAAATATCTACACCGCTATCTGTAGAAACATGGAAATATCTACACCGCGATCTGCATAAACATGGAAATATCTACACAGCGATCTGTATAAACATGGAAATATCTACACCGTGGTCTGTATAAACATGGAAATATCTACACCGCTATCTGTATAAACATGGAAATATATACACCGCTATCTCTATAAACATGGAAATATCTACACCGTGTTCTCTATAAACATGGAAATATTTACACCAATATCTGTAAAAACATGGAAATATCTACACCGATATCTGTATAAACATGGAAATATCTACACCGCCATCTCTATAAACATGGAAATATCTACACCCCCATCTGTATAAACATGGAAATATCTACACCGCTATCTGTATAAACCTGGAAATATCTACACCGCTATCTGTATAAACATGGTAATATCTACACCACCATCTATATAAACATGGAAATATCTACACTGCCATCTGTATGAACATGGAAATATCTACAATGCCATCTGTAGAAAGATGGAAATATCTACACCGCAATCTGTGTAAACATGGAAATATCTACACCAATATCTGTAAAAACATGGAAATATCGACACCGGTATCTGTATAAACATGGAAATATCTACACCGCAATCTGCATAAACATGGAAATATCTACACTGCGATCTGTACAAACATGGAAATATCTACACCGCTATCTGTAGAAACATGGAAATATCTACACCGCGATCTGTAGAAGCATGGAAATATCTACACAGCTATCTCTATAAACATGGAAATATCTACACCGCCATCTTTATAAACATGGAAATACCTACAAGTCATCTGTATAAACATGGAAATATCTACACAGCCATCAGTATAAACATGGAAATATCTACACAGCCATCTATATATACATGGAAATATCTACACCGCCATCTGTATAAGCATGGAAATAACTACACCGCTATTTGCATAAACAAGGAAATATCTACACCGTGATCTTTATAAACATGGAAATATCTACAACGCCATCTCTATAAACATGGAAATATCTAAACCCCTATCTGTATAAACATGGAAATATCCACACTGCTATCTCTATAAACATGGAAATAACTACACCGCGATCAGTATAAACGTGGAAATATCTACACTGCTATCTCTATAAACATGGAAATATCTCCACTTCTATCTCTATAAACATCGAAATATCTACACCGCCATCTGTATAAACATGGAAATACTGACAAAGTTATCTGTATAAACATGGAAATATCTACACCGCCATCTGTATAAACATGGAAATATCTACACAGCCATGTGTACATATATGGAAATATCTACACCGCTCTCTATATAAACATGGAAATAACTACACCGCTATCTGTATATACATGGAAATATGTACACCGCCATCTACATATTCATAGAAATATCTGCGCCGCCATCTGTATAAACATGGAAATATCTACACGGTCATCTGTGTATAGATGGAAATATCAACACCACCATCTGTACAAACATGGAAATATCTGCACCGCTATCTGTATAAACATGGAAATATCTACACCATGGTCTGTATAAACATGGAAATATCTACACCGCTATCTCTATCAACATGGAAATATCTACACTGTGATCTGTATAAACATGGAAATATTTACAACGATATCTGTATGAACATGGAAATATCTACACCACCATCTCTATAAACATGGAAATATCTACACCACCATCTGTATAAACATGGAAATAACTACACCTCTATCTGTAGAAACCTGGAAATATCTATACCGCTATCTGTATAAACATGGTAATATCTACTCCACCATCTATATAAACATGGAAATATCTACAACGCCATCTGTATAAACATGGAAATATCTACAATAGCATCTGTAGAAAGATGGAAATATCTACACCGCAATCTGTGTAAACATGGAAATATCTACACCAATATCTGTAAAAACATGGAAATATCTACAACGCTATCTGTATAAACATGGAAATATCTACACCGCGATCTGCATAAACATGGAAATATCTACACCACGATCTGTATAAACATGGAAGTATCTACACCGCTATCTGTAGAAACATGGAAATATCTACACCGCGAACTGCATAAACATGGAAATATCTACACCGCGATCTGTATAAACATGGAAATATCTACACCGCTATCTGTAGAAACATGGAAATATCTACACAGCTATCTCAATAAACATGGAAATATCTACACCGCCATCTGTATAAACATGGAAATACCTACAAGTCATCTGTATAAACATGGAAATATCTACACAGCCATCTGTATATACATGGAAATATCTACACCGCTATCTGTATAAACATGGAAATAACTACACCGCTATTTGTATAAACAAGGAAATATCTACACCGTGATCTGTATAAACATGGAAATATCTACACTGCTATTTGTATAAACAAGGAAATATCTACACCGCTATCTGTATTAACATGGAAATAACTACACCGCTGTTTTCAAAAACAAGGAAATATCTACACCGTGATCTGTATAAACATGGAAATATCTACAACGCCATCTCTATAAACATGGAAGTATCTAAACCCCTATCTGTATAAACATGGAAATATCCACACCGCTATCTCTATAAACATGGAAATAACTACACCGCGATCAGTATAAACGTGGAAATATCTACACCGCTATCTCTATAAACATGGAAATATCTCCACTGCTATCTCTATAAACATCGAAATATCTACACCGCCATCTAAATAAACATGGAAATACTTACAAAGTTATCTGCATAAACATGGAAATATCTACACCGCCATCTACATATCCATAGAAACATCTGCGCCGCCATCTGTATAAACATGGAAATATCTACACGGTCATATGTGTATAGATGGAAATATCAACACCGCCATCTGTACAAACATGGAAATATCTGCACCGCTATCTGTATAAACATGGAAATATCTACACCGTGGTCTGTATAAACATGGAAATATCTACACCGCTATCTGTATAAACATGGAAATATATACACCGCTACCTCTATAAACATGGAAATATCTACACCGTGTTCTGTATGAACTTGGAAATATTTACACCGATATCTGCATAAACATGGAAATATCTACACCGCTATCTGTAGAAACATGGAAATATCTACAACGCCATCTGTATAAACATGGAAATATCTACACCGCTATCTGTATAAACCTGGAAATATCTACACCGCTATCTGTCTAAACATGGTAATATCTACACCACCATCTATATAAATATGGAAATATCTACACCGCTATCTGTATAAACATGGAAATATCTACAATGCCATCTGTAGAAAGATGGAAATATCTACACCGCAATCAGTGTAAACATGGAAATATCTACACCAATATCTGTAAAAACATGGAAATATCTACACAGCTATCTGTATAAACATGGAAATATCTACGCCACGATCTGCATAAACATGGAAATATCTACACCACGATCATTATAAACATGGAAATACCTACACCGCTATCTGTAGAAACATGGAAATATCTACACCGCGATCTGCATAAACATGGAAATATCTACACCGCGATCTGTATAAACATGGAAATATCTACAACGCTATCTGTAGAAATATGGAATTATCTACACAGCTATCTCTATAAACATGGAAATATCTACACCGCCATCTGTATAAACATGGAAATATATACACCGCTATCTCTATAAACATGGAAATATCTACACCTTGTTCTGTATAAACATGGAAATATTTACACCGATATCTGTATAAACATGGAAATATCTACACCACCATCTGTATAAACATGGAAATATCTACACTGCTATCTGTATAATCCTGGAAAATCTACACCGCTATCTGTATAAACATGGTAATATCTACACCACCATCTATATAAACATGGAAATATCTACACCGCCATCCGTATAAACATGGAAATATCTACAATGCCATCTGTAGAACGATGGAAATATCTACACCGAAATCTGTGTAAACATGGAAATATCTACACCAATATCTGTAAAAACATGGAAATATCTACAACGCTATCGGTATAAACATGGAAATATCTACACCGTGATCTGCATAAACATGGAAATATCTACACCGCGATCTGTATAAACATGGAAATATCTACACCGCTATCTGTAGAAACATGGAAATATCTACACCGCGATCTGTACAAACATGGAAATATCTACACCGCTATCTGTAGAAACATGGAAATATCTACATCGCGATCTGTAGAAGCATGGAAATATCTACACAGCTATCTCTATAAACATGGAAATATCTACACCGCCATCTCTATAAACATGGAAATACCTACAAGTCATCTGTATAAACATGGAAATATCTACAAAGCCATCAGTATAAACATGGAAATATCTACACAGCCATCTGTATATACATGGAAATATCTACACCGCCATCTGTATAAGCATGGAAATAACTACACCGCTATTTGCATAAACAAGGAAATATCTACACCGTGATCTTTATAAACATGGAAATATCTACAACGCCATCTCTATAAACATGGAGATATCTAAACCCCTATCTGTATAAACATGGAAATATCCACACTGCTATCTCTATAAACATGGAAATAACTACACCGCGATCAGTATAAACGTGGAAATATCTACACTACTATCTCTATAAACATGGAAATATCTCCACTTCTATCTCTATAAACATCGAAATATCTACACCGCCATCTGTATAAACATGGAAATACTGACAAAATTATCTGTATAAACATGGAAATATCTACACGGCCATCTGTATAAACATGGAAATATCTACACAGCCATGTGTACATATATGGAAATATCTACACCGCTCTCTATATAAACATGGAAATAACTACACCGCTATCTGTATATACATGGAAATATGTACACCGCCATCTACATATTCATAGAAATATCTGCGCCGCCATCTGTATAAACAAGGAAATATCTACACGGTCATCTGTGTATAGATGGAAATATCAACACCACCATCTGTACAAACATGGAAATATCTGCACCGCTATCTGTATAAACATGGAAATATCTACACCGTGGTCTGTATAAACATGGAAATATCTACACCGCTATCTCTATAAACATGGAAATATCTACACCGTGATCTGTATAAACATGGAAATATTTACAACGATATCTGTATGAACATGGAAATATCTACACCACCATCTCTATAAACATGGAAATATCTACACCACCATCTGTATAAACATGGAAATAACTACACCTCTATCTGTAGAAACCTGGAAATATCTATACCGCTATCTGTATAAACATGGTAATATCTACTCCACCATCTATATAAACATGGAAATATCTACACCGCCATCTGTATAAACATGGAAATATCTACAATAGCATCTGTAGAAAGATGGAAATATCTACACCGCAATCTGTGTAAACATGGAAATATCTACACCAATATCTGTAAAAACATGGAAATATCTACACCGCTATCTGTATAAACATGGAAATATCTACACCGCGATCTGCATAAACATGGAAATATCTACACCACGATCTGTATAAACATGGAAATATCTACACCGCTATCTGTAGAAACATGGAAATATCTACACCGCGAACTGCATAAACATGGAAATATCTACACAACGATCTGTATAAACATGGAAATATCTACACCGCTATCTGTAGAAACATGGAAATATCTACACAGCTATCTCTATAAACATGGAAATATCTACACCGCCATCTGTATAAACATGGAAGTACCTAGAAGTCATCTGTATAAACATGGAAATATCTACAAAGCCATCTGTATAAACATGGAAATATCTACACAGCCATCTGTATATACATGGAAATATCTACACCGCTATCTCTATAAACATGGAAATAACTACACCGCTATTTGTATAAACAAGGAAATATCTACACCGTGATCTGTATAAACATGGAAATATCTACACTGCTATTTGTATAAACAAGGAAATATCTACACCGCTATCTGTATTAACATGGAAATAACTACACCGCTATTTTCATAAACAAGGAAATATCTACACCGTGATCTGTATAAACATGGAAATATCTACAACGCCATCTCTATAAACATGGAAGTATCTAAACCCCTATCTGTATAAACATGGAAATATCCACACCGCTATCTCTATAAACATGGAAATAACTACACCGCGATCAGTATAAACGTGGAAATATCTACACCGCTATCTCTATAAACATGGAAATATCTCCACTGCTATCTCTATAAACATCGAAATATCTACACCGCCATCTATATAAACATGGAAATACTTACAAAGTTATCTGTATAAACATGGAAATATCTACACCGCCATCTACATATCCATAGAAACATCTGCGCCGCCATCTGTATAAACATGGAAATATCTACACGGTCATATGTGTATAGATGGAAATATCAACACCGCCATCTGTACAAACATGGAAATATCTGCACCGCTATCTGTATAAACATGGAAATATCTACACCGTGGTCTGTATAAACATGGAAATATCTACACCGCTATGTGTATAAATATGGAAATATATACACCGCTACCTCTATAAACATGGAAATATCTACAACGGGTTCTGTATGAACATGGAAATATTTACACCGATATCTGTATAAACATGGAAATATCTACACCGCTATCTGTAGAAACATGGAAATATCTACACCAACATCTGTATAAACATGGAAATATCTACACCGCTATCTGTATAAACCTGGAAATATCTACACCGCTATCTGTCTAAACATGGTAATATCTACACCACCATCTATATAAACATGGAAATATCTACACCGCCATCTGTATAAACATGGAAATATCTACAATGCCATCTGTAGAAAGATGGAAATATCTACACCGCAATCTGTGTAAACATGGAAATATCTACACCAATATCTATAAAAACATGGAAATATCTACACAGCTATCTGTATAAACATGGAAATATCTACGCCACGATCTGCATAAACATGGAAATATCTACACCACGATCATTATAAACATGGAAATATCTACACCGCTATCTGTAGAAACATGGAAATATCTACACCGCGATCTGCATAAACATGGAAATATCTACACCGCTATCTGTATAAACATGGAAATATCTACACCGCTATCTGTAGAAACATGGAAATATCTACACAGCTATCTCTATAAACATGGAAATATCTACACCGCCATCTGTATAAACATGGAAATCTATACACCGCTATGTCTATAAACATGGAAATATCTACACCGTGTTCTGTATAAACATGGAAATATTTACACCGATATCTGTATAAACATGGAAATATCTACACCGCCATCTCTATAAACATAGAAATATCTACACTGCCATCTGAATAAACATGGAAATATCTACACCACTATCTGTATAAACCTGGAAAATCTACACCGCTATCTGTATAAACATGGTAATATCTACACCACCATCTATATAAACATGGAAATATCTACACCGCCATCCGTATAAACATGGAAATATCTACAATGCCATCTGTAGAATGATGGAAATATCTACACCGCAATCTGCGTAAACATGGAAATATCTACACCAATATCTGTAAAAACATGGAAATATCTACACCGCTATCGGTATAAACATGGAAATATCTACACCGCGATGTGCATAAACATGGAAATATCTACACCGCGATCTGTATAAACATGGAAATATCTACACCGCTATCTGTAGAAACATGGAAATATGTACACCGCGATCTGCATAAACATGGAAATATCTACACCGTGATCTGTATAAACATGGAAATATCTACACCGTGGTCTGTATAAACATGGAAATATCTACACCGCTATCTGTATAAACATGGAAATATATACACCGCTTTCTCTATAAACATGGAAATAACTACACCGTATTCTGTATAAACATGGAAATATTTACACCGATATCGGTATAAACATGGTAATATCTACACCACCATCTATATAAACATGGAAATATCTACACTGCCATCTGTATCAACATGGAAATATCTACAATGCCATCTGTAGAAAGATGGAAATATCTACACCGCAATCTGTGTAAACATGGAAATATCTACACCACTATCTGTAAAAACATGGAAATATCTACACCGCTATCTGCATAAACATGGAAATATCTACACCGCGATCTGCATAAACATGGAAATATCTACAATGCCATCTGTAGAAAGATGGAAATATCTACACCGCAATCTGTGTAAACATGGAAATATCTACACCACTATCTGTATAAACATGGAAATAACTACACCGCTATTTGTATAAACAAGGAAATATCTACCCCGTGATCTGTATAAACATGGAAATATCTACACCGCCATCTCTATAAACAGGGAAATATCTACACCGCTATTTGTATAAACATGGAAATATAGACACAGCTATCTCTATAAACATGGAAAAATCAAGACGGCTATCTCTATGAACATGGAAATATCTACACCGCCATCTCTATCAACATGGAAATGTCTACACCACGATCAGTATAAACATGGAAATATCTACACCGCTATCTCTATAAACATGGAAATAACTACAAAGACATCTGTATAAACATGGAAATACCTACACAGTCATGTGTAGGAACATTTAAATATCTACACTGCCATCTGTATAAATATAGAAATATCTACACATCCCTCTGTATAAATATGGAAATATCTGCATAGGCATCTGTGTAAACATGGAAATATGTGCACCGCTATCTGTATAAACATGGAAATACCTACACCGCTGTCTCTATAAACATGGAAATATGTACACCGCTATGTGTATAAACATGGAAATATCTCCACTGCTCTCTGTATAAACATGGAAATATCTCCACCGTTATCTGTATAAACATGGAAATATCAACAGCGCCATCTATATAAACATTGAAATATCTACACTGCCATCTGTAAAAACATGGAAATATCTACACATTGATCTGAATAAACATGGAAATATCCACGCCACCATCTGTATAAACATGGAAATAGCTACAATACCATCTATATACACATGGAAATATCTACACAGACATCTGTATAAATATGGAAATATCTACACTGCCATCTGTAGAAAGATGGAAATATCTACACCGCTATCTCTATAAATATGGAAATATCTACACCGCCATCTCTATGAACATGAAAATATCTACACTGCCATCTCCATAAAGATGGAAGTATCTACTCCGCCATGTGTATAAACACGGAAATATCTACACCACCATCAGTGTAAACATGGAAATACACCAGTATCTGTATAAACATGGAAATAACTACACCGCCATCTGCATGTCCTTGGAAATATCTACGCCAGTATATGAATAAACATGGAAATATCTACACGGCCATCTGTGTATAGATGGAAATATCAACACCGCCATCTGTACAAACATGGAAATATCTACACCGCTATCTCTATAGACATGGAAATATCTGCACCGCCATCTGTAAAAACATGGAAATACCTCTACAGTCATCTGTATAAACATGGAAATACCTACAATGCCATCTGTAGAAAGATGGAAATTTCTACACTGCAATCTGTGTAAACATGGAAATATCTACACCGATATCTGTAAAAACATGGAAATATCTACACCGCTATCTGTATAAACATGGAAATATCTACACCGCGATCTGTATAAACATGGAAATATCTACAACGCGATCTGTATAAACATGGAAATATCTACACCGCTATCTGTAAAAACATGGAAATGTCTACACAGTTATCTCTATAAACATGGAAATATCTACACCGCCATCTGTATAAACATGGAAATACCTACAAAGTCATCTGTATAAACATGGAAATATCTACACAGCCATCTGTATAAACATGGAAATATCTACACAGCCATCTGTATAAACATGGAAATATCTACACAGCCATCTGTATATACATGGAAATATCTACACCACTATCTGTATAAACATGGAAATAACTACACCGCTATTTGTATAAACAAGGAAATATCTACCCCGTGATCTGTATAAACATGGAAATATCTACACCGCCATCTCTATAAACAGGGAAATATCTACACTCCTATCTGTATAAACATGGAAATATCCACACCGCTATCTCTATAAACATGGAAAAATCAACACCGCTATCTCTATGAACATGGAAATATCTACACCGCCATCTCTATAAACATGGAAATGTCTACACCACGATCAGTATAAACATGGAAATATCTACACCGCTATCTGTATAAACATGGAAATATCTCCAGTGCTATCTCTATAAACATCGAAATAAATACACCGCCATCTGTATAAACATGGAAATACTTACAAAGTTATCTGTATAAACATGGAAATATCTACACCGCCATCTGTATAAACATGGAAATATCTACACAGCCATGTGTACAAACACGGAAATATCTACACCGCTATCTCTATAGACATGGAAATATTTGCACCGCCATCTGTAAAAACATGGAAATATCTACACTGCTATCTGTAAAAACATGGAAATGTCTACACAGTTATCTCTATAAACATGGAAATATCTACACCGCCATCTGTATAAACATGGAAATACCTACAAAGTCATCTGAATAAACATGGAAATATCTACACAGCCATCTGTATAAACATGGAAATATCTACACAGCCATCTGTATAAACATGGAAATATCTACACTCCCATCTGTATACACATGGAAATATCTACACAGCCATCTGTATACCCATGGAAATATCTACACAGCCATCTGTAGAAACATGGAAATATCTACACCGCTATCAGTAAAAACATGGAAATACCTACACCGCAATCTGTATAAACATGGAAATATCTACACCGCTATCTGTATAAACATGGAAATATCTACACCACTATCGGTATAAACCTGGAAATATCTACACCGCCATCTGTATAAACATGGAAATATCTCCACCGCTATCTGTATAAACATGGAAATATCCCCACCGCTATCTGTATAAACATGGAAATAACTACACCGCTATCTCTATAAACATGGAAATAACTACAAAGCTATGTGTATAAAAATGGAAATAACTATACCGCTATCTGTATAAACGTGGAAATATCTACACCGTTATCTGTATAATCGTGGAAGTACCTACACCGCTGTCTGTATAAACATGGAAATATCTACACCTCCATCTGTATAAACATGGAAATATCTACACTTCCATCTGTATACACATGTTAATATCTACACAGCCATCTGTATACCCATGGAAATATCTACACAGCCATCTGTAGAAACATGGAAATATCTACACCGCTATCTGTATGAACGTGGAAATATCTACACCGCTATCTGTATAATCGTGGAAATATCTAAACTGCTATCTGTATAAACATGGAATTATCTACACCTCCATCTGTATAAACATGGAAATATCTACACTTCCATCTGTATACACATGCAAATATCTACACAGCCATCTGTATAAACTTGGAAATATCTACACCGCTATCTCTGTAAACATGGAAAAACCCACACCGCAATCTATATAAACATGGAAACATCTACACCGCTATCTGTATAAACATGGAAATATCTACACTGCTATCTGTACAAACATGCAAATATCTACAATGCTATCTGTGTAAACATGGAAATACCTACACCGCTATCTGTGTAAACACGGAAATATTTACAATGCTATCTGTATAAACATGGAAAGATCTACACCGCTGTCTGTATAAACATGGAAATATCTACATCGCTGTCTGTATAAACATGGAAATATCTCAATCCGCTGTCTGTATAAGCATGGAAATATCTACACCACTATCTTTATAAACATGGAAATATTTACACCGCTATCTGCATAAACATGGAAATATCAACAACAATATCTGTATAAACTTGGAAATATCTACACCGCTATCTCTATAAACATGGAAATATCTACACCGCCATCTGTATAAACATGGAAGTACCTACACCATCATCTGTATAAACATGGAAATATCTACACCACTATCTGTATAAACAAGGAAATATCTACACTGCCATCTGAGAATACACGAAATATCTACACAGCCATCTCTATAAACATGGAAATATCTACACCGCTATCTGTATAAACATGGAAATATCTACACCTCTATCTGTATAAATATGGAAATATCTACACCGATATCTCTATTAACCTGGAAATGTCTACACCGCTATCTGTGTAAACATGGAAATATCTACAAGGCTATCTCTATAAACATGGAAATATCTACACCCCCATCTGTATAAACATGGAAATACCTACACGGACATCTGTATAAACATGGAAATTTCCACACCACTATCTGTATAAACATGGGAAAATCTACACTGTCATCTGTATAAACATGGAAATATCTACACAACGATCTGTATAAACATGGAAGTATCTACACAGCCATCTCTATAATCATGGAAATATCTACACCGCCATCTGTATAAACATGGAAATACCTCCACCGCTATCTGTTTAAACATGGAAATATCTACTCCGCTATATGTGTAAACATGGAAATATCTACACCTCCATCTTTATAAACATGGAAATATCTACACTCCCATCTGTATACACATGGAAATATCTACACAGCCATCTGTATACCCTTGGACATATCTACACAGCCATCTGTAGAAACATGGAAATATCTACACTGCTATCTGTAAAAACATGGAAATATCTACACCACTATCTGTATAAACCTGAAAATATCTACACCACCATCTGTATAAACATGGAAATATCTCCACCGCTATCTGTATAAACATGGAAATATCCCCACCGCTATCTGTATAAACATGGAAATAACTACACCGCTATCTCTATAAACATGGAAATATCTACAAAGCTATCTGTATAAACATGGAAATATCTTCACCGATATCTGTATAAACGTGGAAATATCTACACCGCTATCTGTATAAACATGGAAATATCTTCACCGATATCTGTATAAACGTGGAAATATCTACACCGCTATCTGTATCATCGTGGAAATATCTACACCGCTATCTGTATACACATGGAAATATCTACACCTCCATCTGTATAAACATGGAAATATCTACACTTCCATGTGTAGACACATGGAAATATCTACACAGCCATCTGTATAAACTGGGAAATATCTACACCGCTATCTCTGTAAACATGGAAATACCTACACCGCAATATGTATAAACATGGAAACATCTACACCGCTATCTGTATAAACATGGAAATATCTATACTGCTATCTGTACAAACATGCAAATATCTACAACGCTATCTGTGTAAACATGGAAATAACTACACCGCTATCTGTGTAAACATGGAAATGTCTACAATGCTATCTGTATAAACATGGAAAGATCTACACCGCTGTCTGTATAAACATGGAAATATCTACTTCGTTGTCTGTATAAACATGGAAATATCTCCACCGCTATCTGTACAATCATGGAAATATCTACACCTCTACCTTTATAAACATGGAAATATTTACACCGCTACCTGCATAAACATGGAAATATCAACAACAATATCTGTATGAACATGCAAATATCTACTTGGCTATCTCTATGAACATGGAAATATCTACACCGCCATCTGAATAAACATGGAAATACCTACACGGTCATCTGTATAAACATGGAAATATCTACACCACTATCTGTATAAACATGGAAATACCTACATGTCTATCTCTATAAACATGGAAATATCTACACTGCAATCTGTATATACATGGAAATATCTACAGAGTCATCTCTATAAACATGCAAATATCTACACCGCTATCTGTATAAACATGGAAATAGCCACGCCGCTATCTGTAGAAAGATGGAAATATCTCCACCGCCATGTGTAAAAATATGAAAATATCTACAGAGTAATCTGTATAAACATGGAAATATCTACACCTCCATCTGTATACACATGGAAATATCTACACAGCCATCTGTATACCCATGGAAATATCTACACTGCCATCTGTAGAAACATGGAAATATCTACACCGCTATCTGTATAAACATGGAAATATCTACACCACTATCTGTATAAACCTGGAAATATCTACACCGCCATCTGTATGAACATAGAAATATCTCCAACGCTATCTGTATAAACATGGAAATATCCCCACCACTATCTGTATAAACATGGAAATATCTACACCGCTATCTCTATAAACATGGAAATATCTACAGCGCTATCTGTATAAACATGGAAATATCTGCACCGCTATCTGTATAAACGTGGAAATAACTACACCGCTATCTGTATAATCATGGAAATATCTACACCGCTATCTGTATAAACATGGAATTATCTACACCTCCATCTGTATAAACATGGAAATATCTACAATTCCATCAGTATACGCATGGAAATATCTACACAGCCATCTGTATAAACTTGGAAATATCTACACCGCTATCTCTGTAAACATGGAAATACCAAAACCGCAATCCATATAAACATGGAAACATCTACACCGCTACCGTTATAAACATGGAAATATCTACACTGCTATCTGTACAAACATGCAAATATCTACAACGCTATCTGTGTAAACATGGAAATATCTACAGCGCTATCTGTGTAAACATGGAAATATCTACAAAGCTATCTGTATAAACAAGGAAAGATCTACTCCGCAGTCTTTATAAACATGGAAATATCTACATCGCTGTCTGTATAAAAATGGAAACATCTCCACTGCTATCTGTATAAGCATGGAAATATCTACGCCACTATCTTTATAAACATGGAAATATTTTCACCGCTATCTGCCTAAACATGGAAATATCAACAACAATATCTGTATAAACATGGAACTATCTACATGGCTATCTCTATGAACATGGAAATATCTACACCGCCATCTGAATAAATATGGAAATACCTACACGGTCATCTGTATGAACATGGAAATATCTACACCACTATCTGTATAAACATGGAAATATCTACATGGCTATCCCTGTAAACATGGAAACATCTACACGGCCATCTTTATAAACATGGAAATATCTACAGGTCATCTGTAGAAATATGGAAATATCCACACCAATATCTGAATAAACATAGAAATATATACACTGCCATCTGTATTAACATGGAAATATCTACACAGTCATCTCAATAAACGTGGAAATATCTACACCGCTATCTGTATAAACATGGAAATAGCCACACCGCTATCTGTAGAAACATGGAAATATCTACACCGCCATCTGTAAAAATATGAATATACCTACAGAGTAATCTGCATAAACATGGAAATATCTACACCTCCATCTGTATAAACATGGAAATATCTACACTGCCATCTGTATACACATGGAAATATCTACACAGCCATCTGTATAAACTTGGAAATATCTACACGGCTATCTTTGTAAACATGGAAATACCTACACCGCAAACTGTATAAACATGGAAATATCTACACAGCTATCTGTACAAACATGGAAATATCTACACCACTATCTGTATAAACTTGGAAATATCTACACCGCTATCTGTATAAACATGGAAATATCTACACCGCCATCTGCATAAAAATGGAAATATCTAAACAGTCATCTGTATAAACATGAAAATATCTACACCACTATGTGTATATACATGGAAATGCCTTCACTGCCGTCTGTATAAACTTGGAAATATTTACACAGCCATTTCTATAAACATGGAAATATCTACACTGCTATCTGTATAAACATGGAAATATCTAGACCGCCATCTGTAAAAACATGGAAATATATACACAGCCATCTCTATAAACAGGGAAATATCTACACCACCATGTTTATAAACATGGAAATATCTACACTGCCATCTGCATATTCATGGAAATAACTACACTGCCATCTGTAGATACATGGAAAAATATACACCGCTATCTCTATAAACATGGAAATAGCTACACCGCAATCTGTATCAACATGGAAATATCTACACCGCTATCTGTATAAACCTGGATATATCTACACCACTATCTGTAAAAACCTGGAAATATCTACACCGCCATCTGTATAAACATGGAAATATCTCCACCGCTATCTGTATAAACATGGAAATATCCCCACCGCTATCTGTATAAACTTGGAAATATCTACACTCCCATCTGTATACACATGGAAATATCTACACAGCCATCTGTATACCGATGGAAATATCTACAAAGCCATCCGTAGAAACATGGAAATATCTACACCGCTATCTGTATAAACATGGAAATACCTACACCGCAATCTGTATAAACATGGAAATATCTACACCGCTATCTGTATAAAGATGGAAATATCTACACCACTATCTGTATAAACCTGGAAATATCTACACCGCCATCTGTATAAACATGGAAATATCTCCACCGCTATCTGTACAAACATGGAAATATCCCCAACGCTATTTGTATAAACATGGAAATAAGTACATCGCTATCTCTATAAACATGGAAATATCTACACAGCTATCTGTATAAACATGGAAATATCTTCACCGCTATCTGTATAAACGTGGAAATATCTACACCGCTATCTGTATAATCGTGGAAATATCTACACCGCTATCTGTATACACATGGAAATAACTACACCTCCATCTGTATAAACATGGAAATATCCACACTTCCATCTGTATACACATGGAAATATCTACACAGTCATCTGTATAAATTGGGAAATATATACACCGCTATCTCTGTAAACATGGAAATACCTACACCGCAATCTGTAGAAACATGGAAACATCTTCAGCGCTATCTGTATAAACATGGAAATATCTACACTGCTTTCTGTTCAAACATGCAAATATCTAAAACGCTATCTGTGTAAACATGGAAATATCTTCACCGCTATCTGTGTATACATAGAAATATCTACAACGCTATCTGTATAAACATGGAAATATATACATGGCTATCTCTATAAACATGGAAATATCTACACGGCCATCTGTGTAAACATGGAAAAATCTACAGAGTCTTCTGTTGAAACATGGAAATATCCACACCAATTTCTGAATAAACATAGAAATAACTACACTGCCATCTGTATAAACATGGAAATATCTACACAGTCATGTCAATAAACGTGGAAATATCTACACCGCTATCTGTATAAACATGGAAATATCCACACCGCTATATGTAGATACATGGAAATATCTACACCGCCATCTGTATAAATATGAAAATACCTACAGAGTAATCTGTATAATCATGGAAATATCTACACCTCCATTTGTATAGACATGGTAATATCTTCACAGCCATCTGTATACACATGGAAATATCTACACAACCATCTGCATAAACTTGGAAATATCTACACCGCTATCTCTGTAAACATGGAAAAACCTACACCGCAATCTGTATAAACATGGAAATATCTACGCATCTACCTGTACAAACATGGAAATATCTACACCACTATCTGTATAAACTTGGAAATATCTACACCGCTATCTCTATAAACATGGAAATATCTACACCACCATCTGCATAAAAATGGAAATATCTAAACAGTCATCTGTATAAACATGGAAATATCTACACCACTATGTGTATAAACATGGAAATATCTTCACTGCCATCTGTATAAACTTGGAAATATCTACACAGCCATTTCTATAAACATGGAAATATCCCCACCGCTATCTGTATAAACATGGAAATATCTACACCGCTATCTCTATAAACATGGAAATATCTACACCGCTATCTGTATAAACATGGAAATATCTACTCCGCTATCTGTATAAACGTGGAAATATCTACACCGCTATCTGTATAATCTTGGAAATATCTGCACCGCTATCTGTATAAACATGGAAATATCCACACCGCTATCTGTATAAACGTGGAAATATCTACACTTCCATCTGTATACACATGGAAATATCTTCACAGCCATCTGTATAAACTTGGAAATATCTACACCGCTATCTCTGTAAACATGGAAATACCTACACCGCAATCTGTATAAACATGGAAACATCTACACCGCTATCTATATAAACATGGAAATATCTACACTGCTATCTGTATAAACATGCAAATACCTACAACTCTATCTGTGTAAACATGGAAATACCTACACCGCTATCTGTGTAAACATGGAAATATCTACAACGCTATCTGTATAAACATGGAAAGATCTACACCGCTGTCTGTATAAACATGGAAATATCTACATCGCTGTCTGTAGAAACATGGAAATATCTCCACCGCTATCTGTATATGCATGGAAATATCTACACCACTATCTTTATAAACATGGAAATATTTACACCGCTATCTGCATAAACATGGAAATATCAACAACAATATCTGTATAAACATGGAAATATCTACATGGCTATCTCTATGAACATGGAAATATCTACACAGCCATCTGAATAAACATGGAAATACCTACACGGTCATCTGTAAAAACATGGAAATATCTACACCACTATCTGTATAAACATGGAAATATCAACATGGCTATCTCTATAAAAATGGAAATATCTACACGGCCATCTGTATAAACATGGAAATATCTACAGAGTCATCTCTATAAACATTGAAACATCTACACCAGTATCTGAATAAACATACAAATATCTACACTGCCATCTGTATAAACATGGAAATATCTACACAGCTATCTGTATAAACATGGAAATATCTACCTTGCCATCTGTATAAACATGGAAATATCTACACTTCCATCTTTATAAAGATGTAAATATCTTCACTGCTACCTGTATAAACATGGAAATATCTACAATGCTATATGTATAAACATGGAAATATCTACACTGCTATCTCTATAAACAGGGAATTACCTACACCGGTATCTCTATAAACATGGAAATATCAGCACCGCTATCTCTACAAACATGGAAATATATACACTGCCATCTCCATAAACATAGAAATACCTACACAGCCGTCTACATAAACAGGGAAATATCTACACGGCCATCTATCTGAACATGGAAATATCTACACCGCTATCTCTATAAACATGGAAATATCTACACAGCCATCTGTATAAACATGGAAATATCTACACCGCCATTTTTAAAAAGATGGAAATATCTACACACTTACCTGTATAAACTTGGAAATACCTACACTGCTTTCTGTGTAAATATGGAAATATCTACACCTCTATCTCGATAAACATGGAAATATCTACACCGCCATCTACATAAACATCTAAATATCTATATCGCCATCTGTATAAACATGGAAATATCTACACCGCCATCTGTATAAACATGTAAATATCAACACCGCCATCTGTATAATCATGGAAATATCCACACGGCCATCTGTATAAACATGGAAATATCTAATCCGCCATATGTAAAAACCTGGAAATACATACACAGACATCTGTATAAACATGGTAATATCTACACTGCCATCTGTACACACATGGAAATATCTACGCGGACATCAGTATAAACATGGAAATATCTACACCGATATCTGTATAAACATGGAAATATCTACACCGATATCTATATAAACATGGAAGTACCTACACCACTATATCGTTAAATATGGAAATATCTACACTGCTATCTCTATAAACATGGAAATGTCTACACCGCTATCTGTATAAACTTGTAAATATCTACGTTATCTGTGGAAACATGGAAATACCTACACCGCTATCTGTATAAACATGGAAATACCTACTCTGCTATCTGCATGAACATGGAAATATCTACACAACCATCTGTATAAACATGGAAATTTCTATACCGCTATCACTGTAAACATGTAAATACCTATACCGCTATCTCTATAAACATGGAAATATCTACAATGCCATCTCTACAATCATGAAAATATCTACACTGCCATCTCCATAATCAGGCTACTATCTACACCACTATCTGTATAAACATGGAAATATCTACACTGCCATCTGTATAAACAAGGAAATATCTACACCGTTATCTCTATGAACATGGAAATAAATACACAACTATCTCAATAAACATGGAAATATCTACACCGCTATCTGTATAAACATGTAAATATCTACACCGCCATCTCTATAAACATGAAAATATCTTCACTGCCATCTCCATAATCATGGAACTATCTACACAGCCATCTGTATAAATATGGAAATATCTACACCGCCATCTGAATATACATGGAAATATCTACAATGCCATCTGTGTAAAGATGTAAATAACTACTCTGCGAGGTAAATAAACATGGAAATATCTACACCGCTATCTGTATAAACATGGAAATATCAACAGCGCCATCTGCATAATCATGGAAAAATCCACACCGCCATCTGTATAAACATGGAAATATCTACACCGCAATTTGTAAAATCATGGAAATATCTGCACAGTCATCTGTATAAACTTGGAAATATCTACACCTCCGTGAGTATAAACATGGAAATATCTACACTGACATCTGTATACACTTGGAAATACCGACACAGCTATCAGCATAAACATGGAAACATCTACACCGCTATCTCTATAAACATGGAAATACCTAAACTGCTTTCTGTATAAACATGGAAATGACTACACCGATATCTGTATAAACATGGAAATACCGACGCCACTATCTGTATAAACTTGGAAATATCTACACTGCCATCCCTATAAATATGGAAATATCTACTCGGCCATCTGTATAAAAATGGAAATATCTCAACCGCTATGTGCATAAAAATGGAAATATCTACTCCGCTATCTGTATAAACATGAAAATATCAACACCGCTATCTGTATAAACATGCAAAAATCCTCACCGCTATCTGTATAAACATGGAAATATCTTCACCGCTATCTCTATAAACATGGAAATATCTACACCGACATCTGTATAAACCTGGAAATATCTACACCGTCATCTGTATAAACATGGAAATATCTAAACCACCATCCCTATAAACATGGAAATATCAACACTGCCGTCGGTATACAAATGGAAATACCTACACAGCCATCAGTATAAACATGGAAACATCTACACCGCTATCTCTATACACATGGAAATACCTACACCGCTATGTCTATAAACATGGAAATATCTACAGCGCAATCTCTATAAACATGGAAATATCTACACCGCCATCTCTATAAACATGAAAATATCTACACCACCATCTCCATAAAGATGGTAATATCTACACCACCATTTGTGTAAACATGGAAATAATGATACCAATATCTGTATAAACATGGAAATATCTACACTGCCATCAGTATAACGATGGAAATATCAACAACGTGAGCTGATTAAACATGGAAATATCTACACCGCTATCTGTATAAACATGGAAATACCAACACCGCTATCGGTATAAACATGGAAATAACTACACCACTATCTGTATACACTTGGAAATATCTACACCGCTATCTGTATAAACATGGAAATATCTACATCGCCATCTGTATAAACATGGAAATATCTACACTTCCATCTTTATAAAGATGTAAATATCTACACCCCGAACTGTATAAACAAGGAAGTATCTACACCACTATCTGTATAAACATGGCAATACAAACACTGCTACCTGTATAAACATGGAAATATCTACACTGCTATCTGTATAAACATGGAAATATCTACACCACTATCTCTATAAACAGGGTATTACCTACACCGTTATCTCCATAAAAATGGATATATCAGCACCGCTATCTCTACAAACATGGAAATATATACTCTGCCATCTCCATAAACATGGAAATACCTACACAGCCATCTACATAAACAAGGAAATATCTACAGGGCTATCTATATGAAGATAGAAATATCTACACCGCTATCTCTATAAACATGGAAATATCTACACCGCCATCTGTATAAACATGGAAATATCTACACCGCCATTTTTAAAAAGATGGAAATATCTACACACTCACCTGTATAAACTTGGAAATATCTACACCGCTTTCTGTGTAAATATGGAAATATCTACACCTCTATCTCTATAAACATGGAAATATCTACACCGCCATCTGCATAAACATCTAAATACCTACATCGCCATCTGTATAAACATGGAAATATCTACACCGCCATCTGTTTAAACATGCAAATATCAACACCGCCATCTGTATAATCATGGAAATACCCACACGGCCATCTGTATAAACATGGAAATATCTAAACCGTCATCTGTAAAAACCTGGAAATATCTACTCAGTCATCTGTATAAACATGGAAATATCTACACTGCCATTCGTACACACATGGAAATATCTACACGGACATCAGTATAAACATGGAAATATCTACACCGCAATCTCTATAAACTTGGAAATTACTACACCGCTATCTGTATAAACATGGAAATATCTACACCGATATCTGTATAAACATGGAAATACCTACAACACTATATCGCTAAAAATGGAAATATCTACACTGCTATCTCTATAAACATGGAAATGTCTACACCGCTGTCTGTATAATCTTGGAAATATCTAAACCGCTATCTCTATAAATTTAGAAATAAATACAACGCTATCTGTGTAAACATAGAAATACATAAACCGCTATCTCTATAAAGATGGAAATATCTACAACGTTATCTGTGGAAACATGGAAATATGTACACCGCTATCTGTATAAACATGGAAATACCTACTCCGCTATCTCTATGAACATGGAAATATCTACACAACCATCTGTATAAACATGGAAATTACTATACCGCAATCTCTGAAAATATGGAAACACCTACACCGCTATCTGTGTAAACATAGAAATATATACACCGCTATCTGTATAAACATGCAAATATATACACAGTCATCTGTATAAACATGGAAATATCTTCACCACCGTTTCTATAAACATGGAAATGTCTACACTGCCATCTGTATATACATTTAAATATCTACACAGCCATCTGTATAAACATGGACATATCTACACCGCTATCTCCATAAACATGGAAATATCTACACCGCTATCTGTAAAAACATGGAAATATCTACATCGCTATCTGTTTAAACATGGAAATATCTCCACCGCTATCTGTGTAAAAATGGAAATATCTAAAATGCTATCTATGGAAAAATGGAAATATCTACACAGCTCTCTGTGTAAACTTGGAAATATCTACACCGCTATCTGTGTAAAGATGGAAATATCTACAATGCATTTTGTGCAAAGATGGAAATATCAACACTGCTATCTCTACAAACATGGAAATATCTACAACGTTTTCTGCATAAACATGGAAATAACTACACCGCAATCTGTATAAACATGGAAATTTTTACACAGTCATCTGAATAAACATAGAAATATCTACACCACCATCTCTAGAAACATGGAAATTTCTACACTGCCTTCTGTACACACATGGAAATATGTACACGGCTATCTGTATAAACATGGAAATATCTACACCGCTACCTGTATAAACATGGAAATATCTACACCGCCATCTGAATACACATGGAAATACCTACACCGCTATCTCTATAAACATGGAATTATCTACACCGCCATCTGTAAAAACATGGAAATATCTTCACAGTCATCTGTATAAACATGGACATATCTACACCACCATCTGTATAAACATGGAAATATCTATACTGCCATCTGTATAAACGTGGGAACATCTACACAGCCATCTCTATAAACATGGAAATATCTACACCGCTATCCGTATAAACATGGAAACAGCCACACAACTATCTGTATAAACATGGAAATATATTCACTGCTATCTGTATAAACATGGAAATATCTACACCGCTATCTCTATAAACATGGAAATGTTTACACCGCTATCCATTTAAACAGGGAAATATTTACATGGCTATCTCTATATACATGGAAATATCTGTACCGTCATCTGTATAAACATGGAAATACCTACTCAGTCATCTGTATAAATATGGAAATATATACACCACTATCTGTATAAACATGGAAATATCTACACTGCCTCTGCATAAGCATGGAAATACCTACACAGCCATCTCCATAAACCTGGAAATATTTACACCGCATTCTGTATAAACATGGAAGTAGCCACACCGCTGCCTGTATAAACATGGAAATATCTACACCGCCATCTGAATAAACATGGACATACCTACAGCGCTATCTCTATAAACATGGAAATATCTACACCGCCATCTCTGTAAAAATGAAAATATCTACACCGTCATTTCCATAAACATGGAACTATCTACATCGCCATCTGTGTAAACATGGAAATATCTACACCGCTATCTGAATAAACATGGAAATAATTACAATGTCATCTGTATAAAGATTGAAATATCTACACCGCGAGCTGTATAAGCATGGAAATATCTACACCGCTATCTGTATAAACATGGAAATACCAACACCGCTATCTGTAAACATGGAAATACCTACACCGCTATGTGTATAAACATGGAAATATCCACACCGCTATCTCTACAAACATGGAAATACTTACAACGCTCTCTCTATAAACATGGAAATATCGTCACCGCCATCTCTATTAACATGGAAATATCTACACCGCCATCTGCTTAAACATGGAAATATCTACACCGCGATCTGTGTAAACATGCAAATATTTACACCGCCATGTGTATAAATAGGGAAATATCTACACCGCCGTCTTTATACACGTGGAAATATCTACACCACTATCTGTATAAACATGGAGATATCTACACCGCTATCTCTATGTACATGGAAATATCTACACCGCCATATGTATAAAAATGGAAATATCTTCACCGATAATTGTATGAATATGGAAATAACTACACCGCTATCGCTATAAACACGGAAATATCTACACCGCTGTCTGTATAAACATGGAAATATCTACACCGCTATCTCTATAAACATGGAAATAGCTACACCGCCATCTGTATAATCATGGAAATATCTACACACTCATCTGTATAAGCATGGAAATATCTACACCAACATCTTTATAAACAAGGAAATATCTACACTGCCATTTGTATACACATGGAAATATCTACACAGCTATCCGTATAAACATGGAAATATCTACATCGCTATCTGTATAAATATGGATATATCTCCACCGCTATCTGTATAAACATGGAAATATCTACAACGCTATCATTATAAATTTGGAAATATCTACACCACTGCCTCTATAAACATGGAAATGTCTATACCGCCATCTCTATAAACATGGAAATACCTACACCGCTATCTGTATAAACATGGAAATATCTGCACCGCTATCTGTAAAAACATTTAATATCTACACCGCTATCTGCATAAACTTGGAAATATGTACACCGCAATCTGTGTAAACATGGAAATATGTACACCGCCAACTGTAAACATGGAAATATCTACAACGCTATCTGTAGAAACATGGAAATATCTTCACTGCTATCTGTATACATATGGAAATATCTACACCGCTATCTGTATAAACATGGAACTATCTACACCACTATCTGTGTAAACATGGAAATATGTACACCGCTCTCTGTATAAACATGGAAATATCTACACCGCAATCTGAGCAAAGATGGAAATATCTACACTGCTATCTTTGTAAACATGAAAATATCTACACCATGAGCAGTATAAACATGGAAAAACCAACACCGCTATCTGTAAACATGGAAATATCAACAACGCTATGTGTATGAACGTTGAAATATCTACACAGCTATCTCTATACACATGGAAATATTACACCGCCATCTCTATAAACATGGAAATAGCCACACCGCTATCTGTATGAACATGGAAATATCTACACTGCCATCTGTGAAAACATGGAAATACCTACAGAGTCATCTGTAAAAACATGGAAATATCTACACCGCCATCTCTTTAAACATGGAAATATCTACACAGCCATCTGTAAAAACATGGAAATATCTACACCGCTAATTGTATACATATGGAAATATCCACTCTGCCATCTCTATAAACATGGAAATGTCTACACCGCTATCTGTATAATCATGGAAATATCTACACCGCTATCTGTATAAATATGGAAATATCTACACCGCAATCTCTATAAACATGGAAATGTCTACACCGCTATCTCTATAAACATGGAAATCCCTACAGCGCTATCTCTATAAACATGGAAATGTCTACACCGCTATCTCTATAAACTTGGAAATACCTACACCGCTATCTGTATAAACTTGGAAATATCTACACCGCTATCTGTATAAACATGGAAATATCTACACCGCCATCTGTATAAACATGGAAATATCTACAACGCTACCTACATAAACATGGAGATATCTCCACCGCTATCTGTATAAACATGGAAATATCTACACCGCTATCTGAATAAACCTTGAAGTATCTACACCGATATCTGTATAAACATGGAAATATCTACACCGCTACCTGTATAAACATGGAAATATCTACACCACTATATGTATAAACATGCAAATATATACAACGCTATCTGTGTAAACATGGAAATATCTACACCACTATCAGTGTAAAGATTGAAACATCTACAGCACAATCTGTGCAATGATGGAAATATCTACACCGCTATCTGTGTAAAGATCGAAATATCTACACCGCAATCTGTGCAAATATGGACATATCTACACGGCTATCTTTGTAAACTTGGTAATATCTACACCGCTATCTGTATAAACATGGAAATATCTACACCTCTATCTGTATAAACATGGAAATATCTACACTGCCATCTGTATAAACATGGAAATATCTACACTGACATCTGAATAAACATGGAAATATCTACATCGCCATCTGTATAAATATGGAAATATCTACACCGTTATCTCTATGAACATGGAAATATCTACACCGCTATCTGTAAAAACACGGAAATATCTACACCGGTATCTGTATAAACATGCAAATATATACAACGCTATCTGTGTAAATATGAAAATATCTACACCACTATCTGTGTAAAGATTGAAATATCTACAGCACAATCTGTGCAACGATGGAAATATCTACACCGCTATCTGTGTTAAGATTTAAATATCTACACCACAATCTGTGCAAAGATGGAAATATCTACACCGCTATCTGTGGAAACATGCAAATATCTACACCGCGATCTGTATAAACATGCAAATATCTACACCGCCATGTGTATAAATAGGGAAATATCTACACCACCATCTTTATACACATGGAAATATCTACATCACTATCTGTATCAACATGGAGATATCTACACCGCTATATCTATATACATGGAAATATCTACATCGCCATCTGTATAACAATGGAAATATCTTCACCGATAATTGTATGAATATGGAAATATCTACACCGCTATCGCTATAAACATGGAAATATCTACACCGCTATCTGTATAAACATGGAAATATCTACAACGCTATCTCTATAAACATGGAAATAGCTACACCGCCATCTGTATAATCATGGAAATATCTACACACTCATCTGTATAAGCATGGAAATATCTACACCGCTATCTGAATAAACATGGAAATATTTACAATGTCATCTATATAAAGATGTTAATATCTACACCGCGAGCTCTATAAACATGGAAATATCTACACCGCTATCTGTATAAACATGGAAGTACCAACACCGCTATCTGTAAACATGGAAATATCTACACCGCTATGTGTATAAACATGGAAATTTCTACACCGCTATCTCTATAAACATGGAAATAATTACACCACCATCTCTATAAACATGGAAATATCTACACCGCTATCTCTATACACATAGAAATATCTTCACCGCCATCTCTATAAACATGGAAATATCTACACCGCCATCTGCATAAACATGGAAATATCTACACCGCGATCTGTATAAACATGCAAATATCTACACCGCCATCAGTATAAATAGGGAAATATCTACACCGCCATCTTTATACACATGGAAATATCTACACCACTATCTGTATAAACATGGAGATATCTACACAGTCATTTTTATAAACATGGAAATATCTTCACTGCTATCTGTATGAAGATGGAAATGTCTGCTCCGCTATCTCTATGAACATGGAAATGTCTACACCACTCTCTGTATAAAAATGGAAATATCAACATGGCTATCTCTATAAACATGGAAATATCTACATCGCCATCTGCATAAACTTTAAATACCTACAAAGTCTTCTCTATAAACATGAAAATATCTACACCACCATCTGTATAAACATGGAAATATCTACACTGTCATCTGTATAAACATGGAAATATCTACACAGCCATCTCTAAATACATGGAAATATCTACTCCGCTATCTGTATGAACATGGAAATATCTACACCGCTATCTGTATAAACATGGAAAAATCTACACCGCCATGTGTATAAACATTGAAATATCTACACCGTCATCTATATTAACATGGAAATATAACACCGCTGTCTGTATAAACATGGAAATATCTTCACCGTCATCTGTATAAACATGGAAATATAACACAGCTATCTGTGTAAAAAATGGCAATATCTACACCGCTATCTCTATAAACTTGGAAATATCTGCACCGCTATCTGGATAAACATGGAAATATCTACACCACTATCTCTATAAAAATGGAAATATCTACACCACCATGTGTATAAACATGGAAATATCAACACAGTCATCTGTATAAACATGGAAATATCTACACCACCATCTCTATAAACATGGAAATATCTACACTGCCAACTGTATACACATGGAAATATCTACACAGCCATCAGTATAAGCATGGAAACATCTCCACCGCTATCTGTATAAACATGGAAGTGTCTACACCGCTATCTGTATAAACATGGAAATAACTACAACGCTATCTGTGTAAACATGGAAATATCTACAGAGCTATCTGTGTAAACATGGAAATATCTGCACCGCAATCTGTGCAAAGATGGAAATATCTACACCAATATCTCTGTGAACATGGAAATAACTACACCGCTATCTGTATAAACATCGAGATATCTACATCGCTATCTGTATAAACATGGAAACCTCTACATAGCCATCTCTATAAATATGGAAATAGCTACACCGTTATCTGTATAAACATGGAAATATACACATCGCTATCTGTATAAACATGGAAATATCTACACCGCCATCTGTAAAAACATGGATATATCTACACAGTCATCTGAATAAACATGGAAATATCTACACCTCCATCTGTATAAACATGGAAATACCTACACTGCCATGTGTATACACATGGAATTATTTACACCGCTGTCTGTATAAACATGGAAATATCTACACCGCTATCTGAATAAACATGGAAATATCTCCACCACTATCTATATAAACATGGAAGTATCTACACGGCTATCTGTATAAACATGGAAATACCTACACCGCTATTTGTATAAACATGGAAATTTCTACAGCGCTATATGTATAAATGTGGAAATAACTACACCGCAATCTCTCTAAACATGGAAATATCTACAACGCTATTTGTATAAACATAGAAATAATTACACCGCTATCTCTATAAAGATGTAAATATCTACACTGCGAGCTGTATAAACATGGAAATATCTACACCGCTATCTCTATAAACATGGAAATATCTACACCGCTTATACTATAAACATGGAAATATATACACCGCCATCCCTGTAAACATGGAAATATCTACAACACCATCTACATAAACAAGAAAATATATATATCGCCATCTATATAAACATGGAAATATCTACAACGCTATCTCTGTAAACATGGAAATATTTACACCGCCATCTATAAAAGCATGGAATTATCTACAAAGTCATCTGTATAAACATCAAGAATCTGCAATACCATCTGTATAAACTTGGAAATACCTACACTGCCATCTGTATACACATGGAAATATCTACACAGCCATCTGTATAAACATGGAAATATCTACACCACTATCTCTATGAACATGGAAATACCTGCACCGCTATCTCAATAAACATGGTAATATCTACACTGGTATCTGTATAAACATGGAAATACCAACACCGCTATCTCTATAAACATGGAAATATCTACACCACTATCTCTACAAACATGGAAATAACTACACCGCCACCTCCATAAACATGAAAATATCTACACTGCCATCTCCATAAACATGGAACTATCTACACTGCCATCTGTATAAAGATGTAAATATATACACCGCGAGCTGTATAAACATGGAAATATCTACACAGCTATCTGTATAAACATGGAAATAACAACACCGCTATCTGTATAAACATGGAAATACGTAAACAGCTATCTGTATAAACATGGAAATACCTAACACGCTATCTCTATAAACAAGGAAATATCTACATGGCCATCTATGTAAACATGGAAATATCTACACCGCCATCTGTATAAACCTGGAAATACCGACGCAGTCATCTCTATAAACATGGAAATACCTACACCAGCATCTGTATAATAATGGAAATATCTACACTGCCATAGGTATAAACATGGAAAAATCTACGCAGCAATCTCTATAAACATGGAAATAGCTACAACGCTACCTGCATAAAAATGGAAATAGCCACACCGCTATCTGTATAAACATGGAAATATCTACACCGCTGTCTGTATGATCATGGAAATATCTACACCTCTATATGTATAAATATGGAAATAACTACACCGCTATATGTATAAATGTGGAAATAACTATACCACTATCTCTATAAGCATGGAATTATCTACATCGCTATCTGTATAAACATAGAAATAACTACACCGCTATCTCTATAAACATGGAAATATCTACAACGCCATCTGTATAAACATGGAAATATCCTCACCGCTATCTCTATAAACTTTGAAATATCTACACCGCCATCCGCATAAACACCTAAATATCTACACCGCCATCTCTATTAACATGGAAATATGTATACCGCCATCTTTATATACATGTTTATATCAACATCGCCACCTGTATAATCATGGAAATATCCACTCTGCTGTCTGTATAAACATGGAAATATCTACACCGCCATCTGTAAAAACATGGAAATATGTACGCAGTCATCTGTATAAACATGGAAATATCTACACATCCATCAGTATGAACATGGAAATATCTACACCGCTATCTTTATAAACATGGAAATAGCTGCACCGCTATCTGTATAATCATGGAAGTAGCCACACCACAATCTGTATAAACATGGAAATATCTACACTGCCATCTGTATAAACATGGAAATATCTACACAGTCATGTTTGTAAACATGGAAACAGTAGCACTTTCATCTGTATAAACATGGAAATATCTACACTGCCATCTGTATACACATGGAAATATCTACACTGCTATCTATACAAACATGGAATTGTCTACACCGCCATCTATATAAACATGGAATTATCTACTCAGCCATCTCTATAAATATGGAAATAGCTACACCGTTATCTGTGTAAATGTGGAAATATCTACACCGCAATCTCTATAAACATGGAAATAACTACATCACTACCTGTGTAAAGATGAAAATTTCTACACCGCAATCTGTGAAAAAGATGGAAATATCTACACCGCTGTCTGTGTAAACATGGAAATATCTACACCACCATCTGTATAAACATGGAAATATTTACACAGCTATCTGTAAAAACATGGAAATATCTACACCGCCATGTGTATAAACATGGAAATATCTACACCGTCATCTATACAAACATGGAAATATCTACACCGCCATCTGTATAAACATGGAAATATCTAAACAGCCATCTCTATAAATATGGAAATAGCTACACCATTATCTGTATAAAAATGGAAATATCAACACCGCTATCTGTATAAACGTGGAAATATCTACACCGCTATATGTATAAATATGGAAATAACTATACCGCTATCTCTATAAACATGGAAATATCTACATCGCTATCTGCATAAACATAGAAATAACTGCACTGCTATCTCTTCAAACATGAAAATATCTGCACCAGCATCTGAAAAACGTGGAAAAATCTACATCGTCATCTGTATAAACTTGGCAATATCTACACCGCTTTCTGTATAAATATGGAAATATCTACACCGCTGTCTCTATAAACATCGAAATAACTGCACCGCCATCTGTAAGAACATGGAAATATCTTCAGAGTCATCTGTATAAACATGGAAATATCTACAACCCCATCTGTATAAACTTGGAAATAACTACACTGACATCTGTGTACACATGGAAATAACTACACTGCAATCTGTATACACATGGAAATATCTACACAGCCATCTGTATCAACATGGAAATTACTACACCGCTATCTCTATAAACATGGAATTACCTACACCGCTATATCTATAAACATGGAAATATCTACACCACTATCTGTATAAACATGGAAATATCTACACCGTTATCTGCATAAACATGGAAATATCTACACCGTCATCTGTATAAACATGGAAATATCTACACCGCTTTCTGTATAAATATGGAAATATCTACACCGCTATCTCTCTAAATTTCGAAATATCTACACCGCCATCTGCATAAACATCTAAATATATACACCATCTGTATAAAGATGGAAATATCTACACTGCCATCTCTATAAACATGGAAATATCAACACCGGCATTTGTATAATCATGGAAATATCCACACTGCCATCTCTATAAACATGGAAATATCTACACCACCATTTGTAAAAACATGGAAATATGTACAAAGTCATCTTCATAAACTTGGAAATATCTACAACTCCATCAGTATAAACATGGAAAAATCTACACTGCTGTCTGTGTAAACATGGAAATCTCTACACTGCCATCTGTATAAATATGGAAATACCCACACCGGTATCTGTATAAAGACAGAAATATATACACCGCCATCTGTATAAATATGGAAATATCTACACCGTTGTCTCTATAAACATGGAAATATCTACACCACCATCTGTAAAAACATGGAAATATCTACACAGTGATCTGTATAAACATGGAAATATCTACACAGTCGTCTGTAAACATGGAAATATCTACACCACCATCTGTATAAACTTGGAAATATCTACACTGCCATCTGTGTACACATGGAAATACCTACACTGCCATCTGTATACACATGGAAATATCTACACAGCCATCTGTACCAACATGGAAATAACTACACCACTATCTTTATAAACATGGAATTACCTACACCGCTATCTCTATAAACATGGAATTATCTACACCACTATCTCTATAAACATGGAAACATCTACACCGCCATGTCTATAAACATGTAAATATCTACACTGCCATCTCCATAAACATTGAAGCATCTACAGCACCATCTGTATAAACATGGAAATATCTACACTGCCATCTGTATAAAATCATAAACATCTACACCGCGACCTGGATAAACATGGAAATATCTACACCGCTATCTGAATAAACATGGAAATACCAACACCGCTATCTGTATAAACATGGAAATAGCTACACCGCTACCAGTATAAACATGGAAATATCTACACCGCTATCTGAATAAACATGGAAATATCTACACCGCGATCTTTATAAACTTGGAAATAACTGCACTGCTATCTGTATAAACATGGAAATATCTACACAGCTATCTGTATATACATGGAAATATCTACCAAGCTATCTGTATAAATATGGAAATATCTACACTGCTATCTCTATAAACATGGAAATTTCTACACCGCTATCTGTATAAACATGGAAATATCTACATGGCTATCTCTATAAAGATGGAAATATCTACACCGCCATCTGTATAAGCCGGTAAATACCTACACAGTCATCTATATAAACATGGAAATATCTACACCTGCATCTGTATGAACATGGACATATCTACACCGCCATCTGTATAAACGTGGAAATAACTGCACAGTCATTTGTATAAACGTGGAAATATCTACATGGTCATCTCTATAAAGATGGAAATATCTGCACTGCTATCTGTATAAACATGGAAATATCTACACCAGTATCTATGCAAACTTGGAAATATCTACACCACCATCTGTATAAACTTGGAATTATCTATAGCGCTATCTGTATAAACATGGAAATACCTACACCGTCATCTGTATAAACATGGAAATATCTACACCGCCATCTGTATAAACATGGAAATACCTACAAAGTAATCTGTATAAACATGGAAATACCTACACAGTCATCTTTATAAACATGGAAATATCTACCCCACCATCTGTATAAACATGAAAATATCTACACCGCCATCTGTATAAGTATGGAAATAGCTACACCGTTATATGTATAAACATGGAAATAGCCACACCACTATCTGTATAAACATGGAAATATCTGAACCGCCATTTGCATAAATATGGAATTATCAACACCGCCATCGGTATAAACATGCAAATACCTAACCCGCCATTTGTGTAAACTTGGAAATATCTACACCGCTATCTGTGTAAACATGGAAATATCTACACCGCTATCTGTATAAACATGGAAATGTCTACATCGCTATCTGCATAAAGATGGAAATATCTCCACCGCTGTCTGTATAAACATGCAAATATTGACACCGCTATCTGTATAAACATGGAAATATCTACATCGCTATCTGCATAAATACGGAAATATTTACACTGCTATATCTATAAATATGGAAATATCTACACCGCTATTTCTATAAACAGGGAAATACCTACACCAACATCTGTATAAACATGGAAATACCGACACAGTCATCTTCATAAACATGGAAATATCTACACTGCCATCTGTATAAACATGGAAATACCTACTCAGCCCTCTTTATAAACATGGAAACATCTGCACAGCAATCTGCATAAACATGTAAATATCTACACCGCTATCTGTATAAACAGGGAAATATCTACACCGCTATCACTATAACCATGGAAATATCTACACCGCTATGTGTGTAAACATGAAAATATTTCCACTGCTATCTCTATCAACAGAGAAATAACTATACCGCTATCTGTATAAACATGGAAATACCTACACTGCCATCTGTATTAACATGGAAATATCCACACCACCATCTGTATAAAATTGGAAATATCTACATGGCGAGCTCTATAAACATGGAAATATTTACACCGCTATCTGTATAAACATGGAAATACCAACACCGCTATCTATATAAACGTGGAACTATCTACACCGCTATCTGTATAAACATGGAAACATCTACACCGCGATCTGTATGAAAATGGAAATATCTGCACCTCCATCACTATTAACTTGAAAATATCTACACTGCCATCTCCATAAACATGGGACTATCTACAAAGCCATCTGTATAAATATGGAAATATCTACACTGCCATCTGTATAAAGTTGTAAATATCTACAACGCGAGCTGTATAAACATGGAAAGATTTATACCGCTATCAGTATAAACATGGAAATACCAACACCGCTATCTGTATATACTTGGAAATATCTACACCACTATCTGTATAAACATGGAAATGTCTACAAAGCTATCTCTATAACCACGGAAATACCTAAATCGCTATCTCTATAGACATGGAAATATCTACACCGCTATCTGTATAAACATGGAAATATCTACACCGCTATCTGTATAATCATGGAAATACCTACACCGCTATCTGTATAAACATGGATATATCTACAATGCTATCTGTGTAAACATGGAAATATCTACAATGCTATCTGTGTAAACATGGAAATATCTACACAGCTATCTGTGTAAACTGGGAAATATCTACACCACTATCTGTGTAAAGATGGAAGTACCTACACCGCAATCTGTGAAAAGATGGAAATATCTACACCGCTATCTCTGTAAACACGGAAATATCAGCACCACCATCTGCATAAACATGGAAATATCTACACCGCGATCTGTGTAAACATGGAAATATCTACACCGATAACTGTAAAAACATGGAAATATCTACACCGCTATCTGTATAAACATGGAAATATCTACACCGCGATCTGTATAAACATGGAAATATCTACACCGCGAACTGTATAAACATGGAAATATCTACACCGCTATCTGTATAAACATGGAAATATCTACACAGGTATCTTTATAAACATGGAAATATCTACACCGCCATCTGTATAAACATGGAAATACCTCCAAAGTCATCTCTATAAACATGGAAATATCTACACTGTTTTCTCTATAAACATGGAAATACCTACACTGCGGTCTGTATAAACATGGAAATATCTACACCGGTATCTCTATAAACATGTAAATATCTACACCATGATCTGTATAAACATGGAAATATATTCACCGCTATCTGTATAAATATGGAAATATCTGCACCGCTATCCCTATAAACATGGAAATATCTACAAAGACATCTGTATAAACATGGAAATACCTACACAGTCATGTGTAGAAACATTTAGATATCTACAATGCCATCTGTATAAACATAGAAATATCTACACAGCCCTCTGTATAAATATGGAACTATCTGCATAGGCATCTGTGTAAACATGGAAATATCTGCACCGCTATCTGTAGAAACATGGAAAAACCTACACCGCTGTCTCTATAAACGGAAATATGTACACCGCTATGTGTATAAACATGGAAATATCTCCATTCCTCTCTGTATAAACATGGAAATATCTCCACCGTTATCTGTATAAACATGGAAATATCTACAGCGCCATCTCTATAAACATTGAAATATCTACACTGCCTTCTGTAAAAACATGGAAATATCTACACAGTCTTCTGAATAAACATGGAAATATCTACACCACCATCTGTATAAACTTGGAAATACCTACAATACCATCTGTATACACATGGAAATAACTACACAGACATCCGTATAAATATGGAAATACCTACACCGCCATCTGTATAAACATGGAAATATCTACACTGCCACCTGTAGAAAGATGGAAATATGTACACCGCTGTCTCTATAAATATGGAAATATCTACACTGCCATCTCTATAAACATTAAAATATCTACACTGCCATCTCCATAAAGATGGAAGTATCTACTCCGCCATGTGTATAAACATGGAAATATCTACACCACCATCTGTGTAAACATGGAAATATCTAGACCGCTATCTGTATAAACATAGAAATATCTATACCGCCATCTGCATGTCCATGGAAATATCTACGCCGCCATCTGTATAAACATGGAAATATCTACACGGCCATCTGTGTATAGATGGAAATATCAACACCGCCATCTGTACAAACATGGAAATACCTACACCGCTCTCTCTATAAACATGGAAATATCTTCACTGCCATCTGTAAAAACATGGAAATACCTATACAGTCATCTGTATAAACATGGAAATAACTACAATTCCATCTGTATACAAATGGAAATATCTACACAGACATCTGTATAAACATGTAAATATCTACACTGCTATCTCTATAAACATGGAAATATCTACACTGCCATCTCTATAAACATGAAAATATCCACACTGCCATCTCCATAAAGATGGAACTAATTACTCCGCCATCTGTATAAACATGGAAACATCTACACCGCCATCTGTGTGAATAAGGAAATATCTAAAATGCCATCTGTATAAAGATATAAATAACGGCACCGCGAGCTGTATAAACATGGAAATATCTACATCGCTATCTGTATAAACGTGGAAACACCAACACCGCTATCGGTATAAACATGGAAATATCTACGATGCCATATATATAAACATGGAAATACCTACTCCGCTTTCTGTATAAACATGGAAATATCTACACCGCCATCTGCATGTCCATGGAAATATCTACGCCACCATCTGTATAAACATGTAAATATCTACACGGCCATCTGTGTATAGATGGAAATATCAACACTGCCATCTATAGAAACATGGAAATATCTACTCCGCAATCTGTGTAAATATGGAAATATCTACACCGCTATCTCTATGAACATGGAAATGTCTACACCGCTATGTGTATAAACATGGAAATATCAACATGGCTATCTCTATAAACATGGAAATATCTACACCGCCATGTGTATAAACATGGAAATACCTACAAAGTCATCTGCATAAACATGGAAACATCTACACAGCCATCTGTATAAACATGGAAATATGTACACAGCCATCTGTATATTCATGGAAATATCAACACCGCTATCTGTATAAACATGGAAATAACTACACCGCTATTTGTATAAACAAGGAAATATCTACACCGTGATCTGTATAAACATGGAAATATCTACACCGCTATTTGTATAAACAAGGAAATATCTACACCGCTATCCATAAAAGCATGGAATTAACTACCCAGCTATTTGTAGAAACAAGGAAATATCTACACCGTGATCTGTATAAACATGGAAATAACTACCACGCTATTTGCATAAACAAGGAAATATCTACACCGCCATCTGTTTAAACATGGAAATATATACACAGATATCTGTTTATACATGGAATTATCTACACCGCTATCTGTGTATACCTGCTAATAACTACACCGCTATCAGTATAAATTTGGAAATATTTGCACCGCTATCCCAATAAACATGGTAATATCAACACAGCGATCTCTATAAACATGGAAATACCTAAACCATGATCTGTATAAACATGGAAATATCTACACCGCCATCTTTATAAATATGGAAATATCTACACCCCTATCTGTATAAACATGGAAATATCTACACCGCGATCAGTATAAACGTGGAAATATCTACACCGCTATCTGTATAAACATGGAAATATCTCCAGTGCTATCTCTATAAACATCGAAATATCTACACCGCCATCTGTATAAACATGGAAATACTTACAAAGTTATCGGTATAAACATGGAAATATCTACACCGCCATCTCTATAAACATGGAAATATCTACACAGCCATGTGTATATACATGGAAATATCTACACCACTATCTATATAAACATGGAAATATCTACACCGCGATCTGTATAAACATGGAAATATCTACACCTCTATCCATATAAACATGGAAATATCTACACAGCTATCACTATAAACATGGAAATATCTACACCGCCATCTGTATAAACATGGAAATACCTACAAAGTCATCTGTATAAATATGGAAATATCTACAAAGCCATCTGTATAAACATGGAAATATCTACACAGCCATCTGTATATACATAGAAATATCTACACCGCTATCTGTATTAACATGGAAATAAATACACCGCTATTTGTATAAACAAGGAAATATCTACACCGTGATCTGTATTAACATGGAAATATTTACACCGCTATCTGTATAAACATGGAAATTACTACACCGTTATCTGTATAAATATGGAAATATCTACACCGCTATCTCTATATACATGGAAATATCTACACCACCATCTGTATAAACATGGAAATACCTATGCAGTCATCTGTGTAAACATGGAAATATCTACATCACCATCTGTATAAACATGGAAATATCTACAATGCCATCTGTATACACATGGAAATACCTACACGGAAATCTGTGTATAGATGGAAACCTCAACACCGCCATCTGTACAAACTTGGAAATATCTACACTGCTATCTCTATAAACATGGAAATATCTACACTGCGGTCTGTATTAACATGGAAATATCTACACCGGTATCTGTATAAACATGGAAATATCTACACCACGATCTGTATAAACATGGAAATATATACACCGCTATCTGTATAAACATGGAAATATCTGCACCGCTATCTCTGTAGACATGGAAATATCTACAAAGCCATCTGTATAAACATGGAAATACCTACAATACCATCTGTATACACATGGAAATATCTACACAGACATCTGTATAAATATGGAAATATCTACGCCGCCGTCTGTATAAACATGGAGCTATCTACACGGCCATCTGTGTATAGATGGAAATATCTACACCGCCATCTGTACAAACATGGAAATATCAACACCGGTTTCTCTATAAACATGGAAATATCTGCACTGCCATCTGTAAAAACATGGAAATACCTAAACAGTCACCTGTATAAACATGGAAATATCTAAAATGCCATCTGTATATACATGGAAATATCTACACAGCCATCTGTATAAACATGTAAATATCTACACTGCTATCTGTATAAACATGGAAATATCTACACCGCCATCTCTATAAACATGAAAATATCTACACTGCCATCTCCATAAACATGGAAATACCTACTACGCCATCTGTATAAACATGGAAACATCTACGTCGCCATCTGTTTTAATAAGGAAATATCTACAATGCCATGAGTACAAAGATATAAATATCTTCATCGCGAGCTGTATAAACATGGAAATATCTACATCGCTACCTGTATGAACGTGGAAATACCAACACCGATATCGGTATAAACATGGAAATATCTTCAACGCCGTCTATATAAACATGGAAATATCTACAACGCTATGTCTAAAAACATGGAAATACCTACACCGCTATCTATATAAACATGGAAATATCTCCACCGCTATCTGTATAAACATTGAAATATCTACACCACGATCTGTATAAACATGGAAATATCTACACCGCTATCTGTATAAACATGGAAATATCTTCACTACGATCTGTATAAACATGGAAATATCTACACCGCTATCTGTATAAATATGGTAATATCTACACCAACATCTATATAAACATGGAAATATCTACACCGACATCTGTATAAACATGGAAATATCTACAATGCCATCTGTAGAAAGACGGAAATATCTACACTGCATTGTGTGTAAACATGGAAATATCTACATCGATATCTGTAAAAACATGGAAATATCTACACCGCTATCTGTACAAACATGGAAATATCTACACCGCGATCTGTATAAACATGGAAATATCTACAGCACCATCTCTATAAACTTGGAATTATCTACACTGCCATCTGTAAAAACATGGAAATATCTACACAGTCATCTGAATAAACATGGAAATATCTACACCACCATCTGTATAAACATGGAAATACCTACAATACCATCTGTATACACATGGAAATATCTACACAGACATCTGTATAAATATGGAAATATCTACACCGCCATCTGTATAAACATGGAAATATCTACACTGCCATCTGTAGAAAGATGGAAATATCTACACCGCTATCTCTAAAAATATGGAAACATCTACACTGCCATCTCTATAAACATGGAAATATCTACACCACCATCTCTATAAACATGGAAATATCTACAGCGCCATCTCTATAAACATGCAAATATCTACAATGCTATCTGTATAAATATGGTAATATCTACACCGTTATCTGTATAAACATGGAAATAGCTTCACCACTATCTGCATAAACATGGAAATATCTAAACCGCTATCTCCATAAACATGGAAATATCTACACCGCCATCTGTATAAACATGGAAATATCTACACAGTCATCTGCATAAGCAGGGAAATAGACACACCACCATGTCTATAAACTTGGAAATATCTACTCCACCGTCTGTATAAACATGGAAATATCTACATTGCCATCTGTGGAAAGATGGAAATATCTACATCGCGATGTGTATAAACATGAAAATATCTACACCGCTACCTGTATAAACATGGAAATATCTACAACGCTATCTCTATAAACATGGAAATTCCAACACCGCTATCTCTATAAACATGGAAATATCTACACCTCAATCTCTATGAACATGGAAATATCTACACCGCCATCTCTATAAACATGAAAATATCTACACCGCCATCTCCATAAACACGGAAATATCTACACCGCCATCTGTATAAACATGGAAATATCTACACCATTATCTGTATGCACATGGAAATACCATCACCGCTATCTGTATAAACATGGAAATATCTAAGCCACTATCTGTGTTAAGATGGAAATATCTACACTGCAATCTGTTCAAAGATGGAAATATCTACACAGCAATCAGTGTAAACATGCAAATATATACACCGCTATCTCTATGAACATGGAAATGTCTACACCGCTATGTGTATAAACATGAAAATATCAACATGGATATCACTATAAACATGGAAATAACTATACCGCCATCTGTATAAACATGGAAATACCTACACAGTCATCGGTATAGAAATGGAAATATCTACATAACTATCGGTATAAACATGGAAATATCTACACTGCCATCTGTATAAACATGGAAATATCTACACAGCCATCTCTATAAACATGGAAATGTCTACACTGCTATCTGTATAAACATGGAAATAGAAACACCGCTATCTGTATAAACATGGAAATATCTACACCACCATCTGTAAAAACACGGAAATATCTACACTCTCATCTGTATAAACATGGAAATATCTCCACCGCTATCTGTATAAACATGGAAATATCTACATCACTATCTGTATAAACATGGAAATATCAACACCGCTATCTCTATAAACATAGAAATATCTACACCTCCATCTCTATAAACATGGTAATATCTACACCAACATCTATATAAACATGGAAATATCTACACCGACATCTGTATAAACACGAAAATATCTACAATGCCAACTGCAGAAAGATGGAAATATCTACACCGCAATCTGTGTAAACATGGAAATATCTACACCGATAACTGTAAAAACATGGAAATATCTACACCGCTATCTGTATAAACATGGAAATATCTACACCGCGATCTGTATAAACATGGAAATATCTACACCGCGAACTGTATAAACATGGAAATATCTACACCGCTATCTGTATAAACATGGAAATATCTACACAGGTATCTTTATAAACATGGAAATATCTACACCGCCATCTGTATAAACATGGAAATACCTACAAAGTCATCTGTATAAACATGGAAATATCTACACCGCGAACTGTATAAACATGGAAATATCTACACCGCTACCTGTAGAAACATGGAAATATCTACACTGCGATGTGCATAAACATGGAAATATTTACACCGATATCTGTATAAACATGGAAATATCTACACCGCCATCTCTATAAACATGGAAATATCTACACCGCCATCTGTATAAACATGGAAATATCTACACCACTATGTGTATAAACCTGGAAATATCTACACCGCTATCTGTATAAACATGGTAATATCTACACCACCATCTAAATAAACATGGAAATATCTACACCGCCATCTGTATAAACATGGAAATATCTACAATGCCATCTGTAGAAAGATGGAAATATCTACACCGCAATCTGTGTAAACATGGAAATACCTCCACCAATATCTGTAAAAACATGGAAATATCTACAGCGCTATCTGCATAAACATGGAAATATCTACACCGCGATCTGTATAAACATGGAAATATCTACACCGCTATCTGTAGAAACATGGAAATATCTACACCGCGATCTGCATAAACATGGAAATACCTACACCGTGATCTGTATAAACATGGAAATATCTACACTGCTATTTGTATAAACAAGGAAATATCTACACCGCTATCTGTATAAACATGGAAATAACTACACCGCTATGTGCATAAACAAGGAAATATCTGCACTGTGATCTGTATAAACATGGAAATATCTACAAGCCATCTCTATAAACATGGAGATATCTACACCCCTATCTGTATAAACATGGAAATATCCACACCTCTATCTCTATAAACATGGAAATAACTACACCGCGATCAGTATAAACGTGGAAATATCTACACCGCTATCTCTATAAACATGGAAATATCTCCACTGCTATGTCTATAAACATCGAAATATCTACACCGCCATCTGTATAAACATGGAAATATCTACACCGCTATCTGTATAAACCTGGAAATATCTACATCGCTATCTGTATAAACATGGTAATACCTACACCACCATCTATATAAACAAGGAAATATCTACACCACCATCTGTAGAAACTTGTAAATATCTACAATGCCATCTGTAGAAAGATGGAAATATCTACACCGCAATCTGTGTAAACATGGAAATATCTACACCAATATCTGTAAAAACATGGAAATATCTACACCGCTATCTGTATAAACATGGAAATATCTACACTGCGGTCTGCATAAACATGGAAATATCTACACCGCGATCTGTATAAACATGGAAATATCTACACCGCTATCTGTAGAAACATGGAAATATCTACACCGCGATCTGCATAAACATGGAAATATCTACACCGCGATCTGTATAAACATGGAAATACCTACACCGCTATCTGTAGAAACATGGAAATATCTACACAGCTATCTCTATAAACATGGAAAAATCTACACCGCCATCTCTATAAACATGGAAATACCTACAAGTCATCTGTATAAACATGGAAATATCTACACAGCCATCTGTATAAACATGGAAATATCAACACAGCCATCTGTATATACATGGAAATATCTACACCGCTATCTGTATAAACATGGAAATAACTACACCGCTATTTGTATAAACAAGGAAATATCTACACCGTGATTTGTATAACCATGGAAATATCTACAATGCTATTTGTATAAACAAGGAAATATCTACACCGCTATCTGTATAAACATGGAAATATCTACAACGCTATTTGCATAAACAAGGAAATATCTTCACCGTGATCTGTATAAACGTGGAAATATCTACAACGCCATCTCTATAAACATGGAAATATCTACACTCCTATGTGTATAAACATGGAAATGTCCACACCGCTATCTTTATAAACATGGAAATAACTACACCGCAATCAGTATAAACGTGGAAGTATCTACACCGCTATCTCTATAAACATGGAAATATCTCCACTGCTATCTCTATAAACATCGAAATATCTACACCGCCATCTGTATAAACTTGGAAATACTTACAAAGTTATCTGTATAAACCTGGAAATATCTACACTGCTATCTGTATAAACATGGTAATATCTACACCACCGTCTATATAAACATGGAAATATCTACACCGCAATCTGTGTAAACATGGAAATACCTACACCAATATCTGTAAAAACATGGAAATATCTACACCGCTATCTGCATAAACATGGAAATATCTACACCGCGATCTGTATAAACATGGAAATATCTACACCGCTATCTGTAGAAACATGGAAATATCTACACCGCGATCTGCATAAACATGGAAATACCTACACCGTGATCTGTATAAACATGGAAATATCTACACTGCTATTTGTATAAACAAGGAAATATCTACACCGCTATCTGTATAAACATGGAAATAACTACACCGCTATGTGCATAAACAAGGAAATATCTGCACTGTGATCTGTATAAACATGGAAATATCTACAAGCCATCTCTATAAACATGGAGATATCTACACCCCTATCTGTATAAACATGGAAATATCCACACCTCTATCTCTATAAACATGGAAATAACTACACCGCGATCAGTATAAACGTGGAAATATCTACACCGCTATCTCTATAAACATGGAAATATCTCCTCTGCTATGTCTATAAACATCGAAATATCTACACCGCCATCTGTATAAACATGGAAATATCTACACCGCTATCTGTATAAACCTGGAAATATCTACATCGCTATCTGTATAAACATGGTAATACCTACACCACCATCTATATAAACAAGGAAATATCTACACCACCATCTGTAGAAACTTGTAAATATCTACAATGCCATCTGTAGAAAGATGGAAATATCTACACCGCAATCTGTGTAAACATGGAAATATCTACACCAATATCTGTAAAAACATGGAAATATCTACACCGCTATCTGTATAAACATGGAAATATCTACACTGCGATCTGCATAAACATGGAAATATCTACACCGCGATCTGTATAAACATGGAAATATCTACACCGCTATCTGTAGAAACATGGAAATATCTACACCGCGATCTGCATAAACATGGAAATATCTACACCGCGATCTGTATAAACATGGAAATACCTACACCGCTATCTGTAGAAACATGGAAATATCTACACAGCTATCTCTATAAACATGGAAAAATCTACACCGCCATCTCTATAAACATGGAAATACCTACAAGTCATCTGTATAAACATGGAAATATCTACACAGCCATCTGTATAAACATGGAAATATCAACACAGCCATCTGTATATACATGGAAATATCTACACCGCTATCTGTATAAACATGGAAATAACTACACCGCTATTTGTATAAACAAGGAAATATCTACACCGTGATTTGTATAACCATGGAAATATCTACAATGCTATTTGTATAAACAAGGAAATATCTACACCGCTATCTGTATAAACATGGAAATATCTACAAGGCTATTTGCATAAACAAGGAAATATCTACACCGTGATCTGTATAAACGTGGAAATATCTACAACGCCATCTCTATAAACATGGAAATATCTACACTCCTATGTGTATAAACATGGAAATGTCCACATCGCTATCTTTATAAACATGGAAATAACTACACCGCAATCAGTATAAACTTGGAAATATCTACACCGCTATCTCTATAAACATGGAAATATCTCCACTGCTATCTCTATAAACATCGAAATATCTACACCGCCATCTGTATAAACTTGGAAATACTTACAAAGTTATCTGTATAAACCTGGAATTATCTACACTGCTATCTGTATAAACATGGTAATATCTACACCACCGTCTATATAAACATGGAAATATCTACACCGCCATCTGTATAAACATGGAAATATCTACAATGCCATCTGTAGAAAGATGGAAATATCTACACCGCGATCTGCATAAACATGGAAATATCTACACCGCTATCTGTAGAAACATGGAAATATCTACACAGCTATCTCTATAAACATGGAAATAACTACACCGCCATCTGTGTAAACATGGAAATACCTACAAGTCATCTGTATAAACATGGAAATATCTACACAGCCATCTGTATAAACATGGAAATATCTACGCAGCCATCTGTATATAAATGGAAATATCTACACCGCTATCTGTATAAACATGGAAATAACTACACCGCTATTTGTATAAACAAGGAAATATCTACACCGTGATTTGTATAAACATGGAAATATCTACACTGCTATTTGTATAAACAAGGAAATATCTACACCGCTATCTGTATAAACATGGAAATAACTACACCGCTATTTGCATAAACAAGGAAATATGTGCACAGTGATCTGTATAAACATGGAAATATCTACAACGCCATCTCTATAAACATGGAAATAACTACACCGCTATTTGCATAAACAAGGAAATATCTACACCGTGATCTGTATAAACATGGAAATATCTACAACCCCATCTCTATAAACATGGAAATATCTACACTCCTATGTCTACAAACATGGAAATATCCACACCGCTATCTCTATAAACATGGAAATATCTACACCGCCATCTGTATAAACATGGAAATATCTACACCGCTATCTGTATAAACCTGGAAATCTCTACACTGCTATCTGTACAAACATGGTAATATCTACTCCACCATCTATATAAACATGGAAATATCTACACCGCCATCTGTATAAACATGGAAATATCTACAATGCCATCTGTAGAAAGATGGAAATATCTACACCACGATCTGCATAAACATGGAAATATCTACACCACTATCTGTATAAAGATGGAAATATCTACACCGCGATCTGCATAAGCATGGAAATATCTACACCGCGATCTGCATAAACATGGAATTATCTACACCGCTATCTGTAGAAACATGGAGATATCTACACAGCTATCTCTGTAAACATGGAAATATCTACACTGCCAACTGTATCAACATGGAAATACCTACAAGTCATCTGTATAAACATGGAAATATCTACACAGCCATCTGTATAAACATGGAAATATCTACACAGCCATCTCTATATACATGGAAATATCTACACCGCTATCTGTATAAACATGGAAATAACTACACCGCTATTTGTATAAACAAGGAAATACCTACACAGTGATCTGTATAAACATGGAAATATCTACACTGCTATTTGTATAAACAAGGAAATATCTACACCGCTATCAGTATAAACATGGAAATAACTACACCGCTATTTGCACAAACAAGGAAATATCTACACCGTGATCTGTATAAACATGGAAATATCTTCCACGCCATCTCTATAAACCTGGAAATATCTATAACCCTATCTGTATAAACATGGAAATATCCACACCGCTATCTCTATAAACATGGAAATAACTACCCCGCGATCAGTATAAACGTGGAAATATCTACACCGCTATCTCTATAAACATGGAAATATCTCCACTGCTATCTCTATAAACATCGAAATATCTACACCGCCATCTGTAAAAACATGGAAATAATTACAAAGTTATCTGTATAAACCTGGAAATATCTTCACCGCCATCTGTATATACATGGAAATATCTACACAGCCATGTGTACACACATGGAAATATGTACACAACCATCTGTATATACATGGAAATATCTACACGGTCATCTCTGTATAGATGCAAATATCAACACCGCCATCTGAACAAACATGGAAATATCTGCACCGCTATCTGTATAAACATGGAAATACCTACACCGTGGTCTGTATAAACACGGAAATATCTACACCGCTATCTGTATAAACATGGAAATATATACACCGCTATCTCTATAAACATGGAAATATCTACACGGTGATCTGTATAAACATGGAAATATTTACACCGATATCTGTATAAACATGGAAATATCTACACCGCCATCTCTATAAACATGGAAATATCTACACCGCCATCTGTATAAACATGGAAATATCTACACCGCTATCTGTATAAACCTGGAAATATCTACACCGCTATCTGTATAAACATGGTAATATCTACACCGCCATCTATATAAACATGGAAATATCTACACCGCTATCTGCATAAACATGGAAATATCTACAATGCCATCTGTAGAAAGATGGAAATATCTACAGCGCAATCTGCGTAAACATGGAAATATCTACACCAATATCTGTAAAAACATGGAAATATCTACACCGCTATCTGTAGAAACATGGAAATATCTACACCGCGATCTGCATAAACATGGAAATATCTACACCGCGATCTGTATAAACATGGAAATATCTACACCGCTATCTGTAGAAACATGGAAATATCTACACAGCTATCTCTATAAACATGGAAATATCTACAGCGCCATCTGTATAAACATGGAAATACCTACAAGTCATCTGTATAAATATGGAAATATCTACACAGCCATCTGTATAAACATGGAAATATCTACACAGCCATCTGTATATACATGGAAATATCTACACCGCTATCTGTATAAACATGGAAATAACTACACCGCTATTTGTATAAACAAGGAAATATCTACACCGTGATCTGTATAAACATGGAAATATCTACACTGCTATTTGCATAAACAAGGAAATATCTACACCGCTATCTGTATAAACATGGAAATAACTTCACCGCTATTTGCATAAACAAGGAAATATCTACACCGTGATCTGCATAAACATGGAAATATCTACAACGCCATCTCTATAAACATGGAAATATCTACACCCCTATCTGTATAAACATGGAAATATCCACACCGCTATCTCTATAAACATGGAAATAACTACACCGAGATCAGTATAAACGTGGAAATATCTACACCGCTATCTCTATAAACATGGAAATATCTCCACTGCTATCTCTATAAACATCGAAATATCTACACCGCCATCTGTATAAACATGGAAATACTTACAAAGTTATCTGTATAAACATGGAAATATCTACACCGCCATCTGTATAAACATGGAAATATCTACACAGCCATGTGTACATATATGGAAATATCTACACCGCTCTCTATATAAACATGGAAATAACTACACCGCTATATGTATATACATGGAAATATCTACACCGCCATCTACATATCCATGGAAATATCTGCGCCGCCATCTGTATAAACATGGAAATATCTACACGGACATCTGTGTATAGATGGAAATATCAACACCGCCATCTGAAAAAATATGGAAATATCTGCACCGCTATCTGTATAAACATGGAAATACCTACACCGTGGTCTGTATAAACATGGAAATATCTACACCGCTATCTGTAAAAACTTGGAAATATATACACCGCTATCTCTATAAACATGGAAATATCTACACGGTGATCTGTATAAACATGGAAATATTTATACCGATATCTGTATAAACATAGAAATATCTACACCGCCATCTCTATAAACATGGAAATATCTACACCGCCATCTGTATAAACATGGAAATATCTACACCGCTATCTGCATAAACATGGAAATATCTACACCGCTATCTGTATAAACATGGTAATATCTACACCGCCATCTATATAAACATTGAAATATATACATCGCTATCTGCATAAACATGGAAATATCTACAATGCTATCTGTAGAAAGATGGAAATATCTACAGCGCAATCTGCGTAAACATGGAAATATCTACACCAATATCTGTAAAAACTTGGAAATATCTACACCGCTATCTGTATAAACATGGAAATATCTACACCGCGATCTGCATAAACATGGAAATATCTACACCGCGATCTGCATAAACATGGAAATATCTACACCGCGATCTGTATAAACATGGAAATATCTACACTGCTATCTGCAGAAACATGGAAATAACTACACCGCTATTTGCATAAACAAGGAAATATCTACACCGTGATCTGTATAAACATGGAAATATCTACAACGCCATCTCTATAAACGTGGAAATATCTACACCCCTATCTGTATAAACATGGAAATATCCACACCGCTATCTCTAAAAACATGGAAATAACTACACCGTGTTCAGTATAAACGTGGAAATATCTACACCGCTATCTCTATAAACATGGAAATATCTCCACTGCTATCTCTATAAACATCGAAATATCTACACCGCCATCTGTATAAACATGGAAATACTTACAAAGTTATCTGTATAAACATGGAAATATCTACACCGCCATCTGTATAAATAAGGAAATATCTACAATGCCATCTGTAGAAAGATGGAAATATGTACACCGCAATCTGTGTAAACATGGAAATATCTACACCAATATCTGTAAAAACATGGAAATATCTACACCTCTATCAGTATAAACATGGAAATATCTAAAACGCGATCTGCATAAACATGGAATTATCTAAACCACGATCTGTATAAACATGGAAATATCTACACCGCTATCTGTAGAAACATGGAAATATCTACACCGCGATCTGCATAAACATGGAAATATCTACACCGCGATCTGTATAAACATGGAAATATCTACACCGCTATCTGTAGAAACATGGAAATATCTACACAGCTATCTCTATAAACATGGAAATATCTACACCGCCATCTGTATAAACATGGAAATACCTACAAGTCATCTGTATAAACATGGAAATATCTACACAGCCATCTGTATAAACATGGAAATATCTACACAGCCATCTGTATATACATGGAAATATCTACACCGCTATCTGTATAAACATGGAAATAACTACACCGCTATTTGTATAAACAAGGAAATATCTACACCGTGATCTGTATAAACATGGAAATATCTACACTGCTATTTGCATAAACAAGGAAATATCTACACCGCTATCTGTATAAACATGGAAATAACTACACCGCTATTTGCATAAACAAGGAAATATCTAGACCGTGATCTGCATAAACATGGAAATATCTACAACGCCATCTCTATAAACATGGAAATATCTACACCCCTATCTGTATAAACATGGAAATATCCACACCGCTATCTCTATAAACATGGAAATAACTACACCGAGATCAGTATAAACGTGTAAATATCTACACCGCTATCTCTATAAACATGGAAATATCTCCACTGCTATCTCTATAAACATCGAAATATCTACACCGCCATCTGTATAAACATGGAAATACTTACAAAGTTATCTGTATAAACATGGAAATATCTACACCGCCATCTGTATAAACATGGAAATATCTACACAGCCATGTGTACATATATGGAAACATCTACACCGCTCTCTATATAAACATGGAAATAACTACACCGCTATATGTATATACATGGAAATATCTACACCGCCATCTACATATCCATGGAAATATCTGCGCCGCCATCTGTATAAACATGGAAATATCTACACGGACATCTGTGTATAGATGGAAATATCAACACCGCCATCTGAACAAATATGGAAATATCTGCACCGCTATCTGTATAAACATGGAAATACCTACACCGTGGTCTGTATAAACATGGAAATATCTACACCGCTATCTGTATAAACATGGAAATATATACACCGCTATGTCTATAAACATGGAAATATCTACACGGTGATCTGTATAAACATGGAAATATTTACACCGATATCTGTATAAACATGGAAATATCTACTCCGCCATCTCTATAAACATGGAAATATCTACACCGCCATCTGTATAAACATGGGAATATCTACACCGCTATCTGTATAAACATGGAAATATCTACACCGCTATCTGTATAAACATGGTAATATCTACGCCGCCATCTATATAAACATGGAAATATATACATCGCTATCTGCATAAACATGGAAATATCTACAATGCTATCTGTAGAAAGATGGAAATATCTACAGCGCAATCTGCGTAAACATGGAAATATCTACACCAATATCTGTGAAAACATGGAAATATCTACACCGCTATCTGTATAAACATGGAAATATCTACACCGCGATCTGCATAAACATGGAAATATCTACACCGCGATCTGCATAAACATGGAAATATCTACACCGCGATCTGTATAAACATGGAAATATCTACACCGCTATCTGTAGAAACATGGAAATATCTACACAGCTATCTCTATAAACATGGAAATATCTACACCGCCATCTGTATAAACATGGAAATACCTACAAGTCATCTGTATAAACATGGAAATATCTACACAGCCATCTGTATAAACATGGAAATATCTACACAGCCATCTGTATATACATGGAAATATCTACACCGTTATCTGTATGAACATGGAAATAACCACACCGCTATTTGTAGAAACAAGGAAATATCTACACCGTGATCTGTATAAACATGGAAATATCTACACTGCTATTTGTATAAACAAGGAAATACCTACACCGCTATCTGTATAAACATGGAAATAACTACACCGCTATTTGCATAAACAAGGAAATATCTACACCGTGATCTGTATAAACATGGAAATATCTACAACGCCATCTCTCTAAACATGGAAATATCTACACCCCTATCTGTATAAACATGGAAATATCCACACCGCTATCTCTAAAAACATGGAAATAACTACACCGTGATCAGTATAAACGTGGAAATATCTACACCGCTATCTCAATAAACATGGAAATATCTCCACTGCTATCTCTATAAACATCAAAATATCTACACCGCCATCTGTATAAACATGGAAATACTTACAAAGGTATCTGTATAAACATGGAAATATCTACACCGCCATCTGTATAAACATGGAAATACCTACACAGCCATGTGTACATATATGGAAATATCTACACCGCTCTCTATATAAACATGGAAATAACTACACCGCTATATGTATATACATGGAAATATCTACACCGCCATCTACATATCAATAGAAATATCTGCGCCGCCATCTGTATAAACATGGAAATATCTACACGGTCATCTGTGTATAAAAGGAAATATCAACACCGCCATCTGTACAAACATGGAAATATCTGCACCGCTATCTGTATAAACATGGAAAGAACCACACCGCTATCTGTATAAACCTGGAAATATCTACACAGCTATCTGTAGAAACATGGAAATATCTACACCGCGATCTGCATAAACATGGAAATATCTACACCGCGATCTGTATAAACATGGAAATATCTACACCGCTATCTGTAGAAACATGGAAATATCTACACCGCCATCTCTATAAACATGGAAATATCTACTCTGCCATCTGTATAAACATGGAAATATCTACACCGCTATCTGTATAAACCTGAAAATATCTACACCGCTATCTGTATAAACATGGTAATATCTACATCACCATCTATATAAACATGGAAATATCTACACCGCCATCTGTATAAACATGGAAGCACCTACACCGCTATCTGTATAAACCTGGAAATATCTATACCGCTATCTGTAGAAACATGGAAATATCTACACCGCGATCTGCATAAACATGGAAATATCTAAACCGCGATCTGTATAAAGATGGAAATATCTACACCGCTATCTGTAGAAACATGGAAATATCTACACAGCTATCTCTATAAACATGGAAATATCTACACCGCCATCTGTATAAACATGGAAATACCTACAAGTCATCTGTATAAACATGGAAATATCTACACAGCCATCTGTCTAAACATGGAAATATCTACACGGTCATCTGTGTATAGATGGAAATATCAACACCGCGATCTGTACAAACATTGAAATATCTGCACCGTTATCTGTATAAACATGGAAATATCTACTCCGTGGTCTGTATAAACATGGAAATATCTACACCGCTATCTGAATAAACATGGAAATATATACACCGCCATCTCTATAAACATGGAAATATCTACACCGTGATCTGTATAAACATGGAACTATTTACACCGATATCTGTATAATCTTGGAAATATCTACACAGCCATCTCTATAAACATGGAAATATCTACACCGCCATCTGTATAAACATGGAAATATCTACACCGCTATCTGTATAAACCTGAAAATATCTACACCGCTATCTGTATAAACATGGTAATATCTACAACACCATCTATATAAACATGGAAATATCTTCACCGCCATCTGTATAAACATGGAAATATCTACTCAGCCATGTGTACATACATGGAAATATCTACACCGCTCTCTATATAAACATGGAAATAACTACACCGCTATCTGTATATACATGGAAATATCTACACCGCCATCTACATATCCATAGAAATATCTGTGCCACCATCTGTATAAACATGGAAATATCTACACGGTCATCTGTGTATAGATGGAAATATCAACACCGCCATCTGTACAAACATGGAAATATCTGCACCGCTATCTGTATAAACATGGTAATATTTACACCGTGGTCTGTATAAACATGGAAATAACTACACCGCTATCTGTATAAACATGGAAATATATACACCGCCATCTCTATAAACATGGAAATATCTACACCGTGATCTGTATAAACATGGAAATATTTACACCGATATCTGTATAAACATGGAAATATCTACACCGCAATCTGTATAAACCTGGAAATATCTACACTGCTATCTGTATAAACATGGTAATATCTACACCACCATCTGTATAAACATGGAATTACCTACAAGTCATCTGTATAAACATGGAAATATCTACACAGCCATCTGTATAAACATGGAAATATGTACACAGCCATCTTTATATACATGGAAATATCTACACCGCTATCTCTATTAACATGGAAATAACTAAACCGCTATTTGTATGAACAAGGAAATATCTACACCGTGATCTGTATAAACATGGAAATATCTACACTGCTATTTGTATAAACAAGGACATATCTACACCGCTATCTGTATAAACATGGAAATAACTACACCGCTATTTGCATAAACAAGGAAATATCTACACCGTGATCTGTATAAACATGGAAATATCTACAACGCCATCTCTATAAACATGGAAATATCTACACCCCTATCTGTATAAACATGGAAATATCCACACCGCTATCTCTATAAACATGGAAATAACTAGACCGCGATCAGTATAAACGTGGAAATATCTACACCGCTATCTCTATAAACATGGAAATATCTCCACTGCTATCTCTATAAACATCGAAATATCTACACCGCCATCTGTATAAACATGGAAATACTTACAAAGTTATCTGTATAAACATTTAAATATCTACACCGCCATCTGTATAAACTTGGAAATATCTACAAAGCCATGTGTACATATATGGAAATATCTACACCGCTCTCCATATAAACATGGCTATAACTACACCGCTATCTGTATATACATGGAAATATCTACACCGCCATCTACATATCCATAGAAATATCTGTGCCACCATCTGTATAAACATGGAAATATCTACACGGTCATCTGTGTATAGATGGAAATATCAACACCGCGATCTGTACAAACATGGAAATATCTGCACAGTTATCTGTATAAACATGGAAATATCTACTCCGTGGTCTGTATAAACATGGAAATATCTACACCGCTATCTGTATAAACATGGAAATATATACACCGCCATCTCTATAAACATGGAAATATCTACACCGTGATCTGTATAAACATGGAGCTATTTACACCGATATCTGTATAAACATGGAAATATCTACACAGCCATCTCTATAAACATGGAAATATCTACACCGCCATCTGTATAAACATGGAAATATCTACACCGCTATCTGTATAAGCCTGAAAATATCTACACCGCTATCTGTATAAACATGGTAATATCTACAACACCATCTATATAAACATGGAAATATCTTCACCGCCATCTGTATAAACATGGAAATATCTACAATGCCATCTGTAGAAAGATGGAAATATCTACACTGCAATCTGTGTAAACATGGAAATATCTACACCGCCATCTGTATAAACATGGAAATATCTACAATGCCATCTGTAGAAAGATGGAAATATCTACACCGCAATCTGTGTAAACATGGAAATATCTACACCGCGATCTGCATAAACATGGAAATATCTACACCGCGATCTGTATAAACATGGAAATATCTAGACCGCTATCTGTAGAATCATGGAAATATCTACACTGCGATGTGCATAAACATGGAAATATCTACACCGCTATCTGTATAAACATGGAAATATCTACACAGCTATCTCTATTAACATGGAAATATCTACACCGCCATCTGTATAAACATGGAAATATCTACACCGCTATCTGTAGAAACATGGAAATATCTACACTGCAATGTGCATAAACATGAAAATATCTACACCGCTATCTGTAGAAACATGGAAATATCTACACAGCTATCTCTATAAACATGGAAATATCTACACCGCCGTCTGCATAAACATGGAATTACCAACAAGTCATCTGTATAAACATGGAAATATCTACACAGCCATCTGTATAAACATGGAAATATGTACACAGCCATCTTTATATACATGGAAATATCTACACCGCTATCTCTATTAACATGGAAATAACTAAACCGCTATTTGTATGAACAAGGAAATATCTACACCGTGATCTGTATAAACATGGAAATATCTACACTGCTATTTGTATAAACAAGGACATATCTACACTGCTATCTGTATAAACATGGAAATAACTACACCGCTATTTGCATAAACAAGGAAATATCTACACCGTGATCTGTATAAACATGGAAATATGTACAACGCCATCTCTATAAACATGGAAATATCTACACCCCTATCTGTATAAACATGGAAATATCCACACCGCTATCTCTATAAACATGGAAATAACTACACCGCGATCAGTATAAACGTGGAAATATCTACACCGCTATCTCTATAAACATGGAAATATCTCCACTGCTATCTCTATAAACATCGAAATATCTACACCGCCATCTGTATAAACATGGAAATACTTACAACGTTATCTGTATAAACATGTAAATATCTACACCGCCATCTGTATAAACATGGGAATATCTACACAGCCATGTGTACATATATGGAAATAACTACACCGCTCTCCATATAAACATGGAAATAACTACACCGCTATCTCTATATACATGGAAATATCTACACCGCCATCTACATATCCATAGAAATATCTGCGCCACCATCTGTACAAACATGGAAATATCTGCACCGATATCTGTATAAACATGGAAATATCTACACCGTGGTCTGTATAAACATGGAAATATCTACACCGCTATCTGTATAAACATGGAAATATATACACCGCCATCTCTATAAACATGGAAATATCTACACCGTGATCTGTATAAACATGGAAATATTTACACCGATATCTGTATAAACATGGAAATATCTACACAGCCATCTGTATAAACATGGAAATATCTACACCGCCATCTGTATAAACATGGAAATATCTACACCGCTATCTGTATAAACCTGAAAATATCTACACCGCTATCTGTATAAACATGGTAATATCTACAACACCATCTATATAAACATGGAAATATCTTCACCGCCATCTTTATAAACATGGAAATATCTACAATGCCATCTGTAGAAAGATGGAAATATCTACACTGCAATCTGTGTAAACATGGAAATATCTACACCGCCATCTGTATAAACATGGAAATATCTACAATGCCATCTGTAGAAAGATGGAAATATCAACACCGCAATCTGTGTAAACATGGAAATATCTACACCAATATCTGTAAAAACATGGAAATATCTACACCGCTCTCTGTATAAACATGGAAATATCTACACCGCGATCTGCATAAGCATGGAAATATCTACACCGCGATCTGTATAAACATGGAAATATCTACACCGCTATCTGTAGAAACATGGAAATATCTACACTGCGATGTGCATAAACATGGAAATATTTACACCGATATCTGTATAAACATGGAAATATCTACACCGCCATCTGTATAAACATGGAAATATCTACACCGCTATGTGTATAAACCTGGAAATATCTACACCGCTATCTGTATAAACATGGTAATATCTACACCACCATCTAAATAAACATGGAAATAACTACACCGCCATCTGTATAAACATGGAAATATCTACAATGCCATCTGTAGAAAGATGGAAATATCTACACCGCAATCTGTGTAAACATGGAAATACCTACACCAATATCTGTAAAAACATGGAAATATCTACACCGCTATCTGCATAAACATGGAAATATCTACACCGCGATCTGTATAAACATGGAAATATCTACACCGCTATCTGTAGAAACATGGAAATATCTACACCGCGATCTGCATAAACATGGAAATACCTACACCGCGATCTGTATAAACATGGAAATATCTACACTGCTATCTGTAGAAACATGGAAATATCTACACAGCTATCTCTGTAAACATGGAAATATCTACACCGCCATCTGCATAAACATGGAAATACCTACAAGTCATCTGTACAAACATGGAAATATCTACACAGCAATCTGTATAAACATGGAAATATCTACACAGGAATCTGTATATACATGGAAATATCTACACCGCTATCTGTATAAACATGGAAATAACTACACCGCTATTTGTATAAACAAGGAATTATCTACACCGTGATCTGTATAAACATGGAAATATCTACACTGCTATTTGTATAAACAAGGAAATATCTACACCGCTATCTGTATAAACATGGAAATAACTACACCGCTATGTGCATAAACAAGGAAATATCTGCACCGTGATCTGTATAAACATGGAAATATCTACAAGCCATCTCTATAAACATGGAGATATCTACAGCCCTATCTGTATAAACATGGAAATATCCACACCTCTATCTCTATAAACATGGAAATAACTACACCGCGATCAGTATAAACGTGGAAATATCTACACCGCTATCTCTATAAACATGGAAATATCTCCACTGCTATGTCTATAAACATCGAAATATCTACACCGCCATCTGTATAAACATGGAAATATCTACACCGCTATCTGTATAAACCTGGAAATATCTACATCGCTATCTGTATAAACATGGTAATACCTACACCACCATCTATATAAACAAGGAAATATCTACACCACCATCTGTATAAACATGGAAATATCTACAATGCCATCTGTAGAAAGATGGAAATATCTACACCGCAATCTGTGTAAACATGGAAATATCTACACCAATATCTGTAAAAACATGGAAATATCTACACCGCTATCTGTATAAACATGGAAATATCTACACCGCGATCTGCATAAACATGGAAATATCTACACCGCGATCTGTATAAACATGGAAATATCTACACCGCTATCTGTAGAAACATGGAAATATCTACACTGCGATGTGCATAAACATGGAAATATCTACACCACTATCTGTATAAACATGGAAATATCTACACAGCTATCTCTATAAACATGGAAATATCTGCACCGCCATCTGTATAAACATGGAAATATCTACACCGCTATCTGTAGAAACATGGAAATATCTACACTGCGATGTGCATAAACATGAAAATATCTACACCGCTATCTGTAGAAACATGGAAATATCTACACAGCTATCTCTATAAACATGGAAATATCTACACCGCCATCTGTATAAACATGGAATTACCTACAAGTCATCTGTATAAACATGGAAATATCTACACAGCCATCTGTATAAACATGGAAATATGTACACAGCCATCTTTATATACATGGAAATATCTACACCGCTATCTCTATTAACATGGAAATAACTAAACCGCTATTTGTATGAACAAGGAAATATCTACACCGTGATCTGTATAAACATGGAAATATCTACACTGCTATTTGTATAAACAAGGACATATCTACACCGCTATCTGTATAAACATGGAAATAACTACACCGCTATTTGCATAAACAAGGAAATATCTACACCGTGATCTGTATAAACATGGAAATATGTACAACGCCATCTCTATAAACATGGAAATATCTACACCCCTATCTGTATAAACATGGAAATATCCACACCGCTATCTCTATAAACATGGAAATAACTACACCGCGATCAGTATAAACGTGGAAATACCAACACCGCTATCTCTATAAACATGGAAATAACTACACCGCGATCAGTATAAACGTGGAAATATCAACACCGCTATCTCTATAAACATGGAAATATCTCCACTGCTATCTCTATAAACATCGAAATATCTACACCGCCATCTGTATAAACATGGAAATACTTACAAAGTTATCTGTATAAACATGGAAATATCTACACCGCCATCTGTATAAACTTGGAAATATCTACACAGCCATGTGTACATATATGGAAATATCTACACCGCTCTCCATATAAACATGGAAATAACTACACCGCTATCTGTATATACATGGAAATATCTACACCGCCATCTACATATCCATAGAAATATCTGCGCCACCATCTGTATAAACATGGAAATATCTACACGGTCATCTGTGTATAGATGGAAATATCAACACCGCGATCTGTACAAACATGGAAATATCTGCACCGTTATCTGTATAAACATGGAAATATCTACACCGTGGTCTGTATAAACATGGAAATATCTACACTGCTATCTGTATAAACATGGAAATATATACACCGCCATCTCTATAAACATGGAAATATCTACACCGTGATCTGTATAAACATGGAACTATTTACACCGATATCTGTATAAACATGGAAATATCTTCACAGCCATCTCTATAAACATGGAAATATCTACACCGCCATCTGTATAAACATGGAAATATCTACACCGCTATCTGTATAAACCTGAAAATATCTACACCGCTATCTGTATAAACATGGTAATATCTACAACACCATCTATATAAACATGGAAATATCTTCACCGCCATCTGTATAAACATGGAAATATCTACAATGCCATCTGTAGAAAGATGGAAATATCTACACTGCAATCTGTGTAAACATGGAAATATCTACACCGCCATCTGTATAAACATGGAAATATCTACAATGCCATCTGTAGAAAGATGGAAATATCTACACCGCAATCTGTGTAAACATGGAAATATCTACACCAATATCTGTAAAAACATGGAAATATCTACACCGCTATCTGTATAAACATGGAAATATCTACACCGCGATCTGCATAAACATGGAAATATCTACACCGCGATCTGTATAAACATGGAAATATCTACACCGCTATCTGTAGAATCATGGAAATATCTACACTGCGATGTGCATAAACATGGAAATATCTACACCGCTATCTGTATAAACATGGAAATACCTACACAGCTATCTCTATAAACATGGAGATATCTACAATGCCATCTGTAGAAAGATGGAAATATCTACACCGCAATCTGTGTAAACATGGAAATATCTACACCAATATCTGTAAAAACATGGAAATATCTACACCGCTATCTGTATAAACATGGAAATATCTACACCGCGATCTGCATAAACATGGAAATATCTTCACCGCGATCTGTATAAACATGGAAATATCTACAATGCCATCTGTAGAAAGATGGAAATATCTACACTGCAATCTGTGTAAACATGGAAATATCTACACCGCCATCTGTATAAACATGGAAATATCTACAATGCCATCTGTAGAAAGATGGAAATATCTACACCGCAATCTGTGTAAACATGGAAATATCTACACCAATATCTGTAAAAACATGGAAATATCTACACCGCTATCTGTATAAACATGGAAATATCTACACCGCGATCTGCATAAACATGGAAATATCTACACCGCGATCTGTATAAACATGGAAATATCTACACCGCTATCTGTAGAATCATGGAAATATCTACACTGCGATGTGCATAAACATGGAAATATCTACACCGCTATCTGTATAAACATGGAAATACCTACACAGCTATCTCTATAAACATGGAGATATCTACAATGCCATCTGTAGAAAGATGGAAATATCTACACCGCAATCTGTGTAAACATGGAAATATCTACACCAATATCTGTAAAAACATGGAAATATCTACACCGCTATCTGTATAAACATGGAAATATCTACACCGCGATCTGCATAAACATGGAAATATCTACACCGCGATCTGTATAAACATGGAAATATCTACACCGCTATCTGTAGAAACATGGAAATATCTACACTGCGATGTGCATAAACATGGAAATATCTACACCGCTATCTGTATAAACATGGAAATATCTACACAGCTATCTCTATAAACATGGAAATACCTGCACCGCCATCTGTATAAACATGGATTTACCTACAAGTCATCTGTATAAACATGGAAATATCTACACAGCCATCTGTATAAACATGGAAATATGTACACAGCCATCTTTATATACATGGAAATATCTACACCGCTATCTCTATTAACATGGAAATAACTAAACCGCTATTTGTATGAACAAGGAAATATCTACACCGTGATCTGTATAAACATGGAAATATCTACACTGCTATTTGTATAAACAAGGACATATCTACACCGCTATCTGTATAAACATGGAAATAACTACACCGCTATTTGCATAAACAAGGAAATATCTACACCGTGATCTGTATAAACATGGAAATATGTACAACGCCATCTCTATAAACATGGAAATATCTACACCCCTATCTGTATAAACATGGAAATATCCACACCGCTATCTCTATAAACATGGAAATAACTACACCGCGATCAGTATAAACGTGGAAATATCTACACCGCTATCTCTATAAACATGGAAATATCTCCACTGCTATCTCTATAAACATCGAAATATCTACACCGCCATCTGTATAAACATGGAAATACTTACAAAGTTATCTGTATAAACATGGAAATATCTACACCGCCATCTGTATAAACTTGGAAATATCTACACAGCCATGTGTACATATATGGAAATATCTACACCGCTCTCCATATAAACATGGAAATAACTACACCTCTATCTGTATATACATGCAAATATCTACACCGCCATCTACATATCCATAGAAATATCTGCGCCACTATCTGTATAAACATGGAAATATCTACACGGTCATCTGTGTATAGATGGAAATATCAACACCGCGATCTGTACAAACATGGAAATATCTGCACCGTTATCTGTATAAACATGGAAATATCTACACCTCGGTCTGTATAAACATGGAAATATCTACACCGCTATCTGTATAAACATGGAAATATATACACCGGCATCTCTATAAACATGGAAATATCTACACCGTGATCTGTATAAACATGGAACTATTTACACCGATATCTGTATAAACATGGAAATATCTTCACAGCCATCTCTATAAACATGGAAATATCTACACCGCCATCTGTATAAACATGGAAATATCTACACCGCTATCTGTATAAACCTGAAAATATCTACACCGCTATCTGTATAAACATGGTAATATCTACAACACCATCTATATAAACATGGAAATATCTTCACCGCCATCTGTATAAACATGGGAATATCTACAATGCCATCTGTAGAAAGATGGAAATATCTACACTGCAATCTGTGTAAACATGGAAATATCTACACCGCTATCTGTAGAAACATGGAAATATCTACACTGCGATGTGCATAAACATGAAAATATCTACACCGCTATCTGTAGAAACATGGAAATATCTACACAGCTATCTCTATAAACATGGAAATATCTACACCGTCATCTGCATAAACATGGAATTACCTACAAGTCATCTGTATAAACATGGAAATATCTACACAGCCATCTGTATAAACATGGAAATATGTACACAGCCATCTTTATATACATGGAAATATCTACACCGCTATCTCTATTACCATGGAAATAACTAAACCGCTATTTGTATGAACAAGGAAATATCTACACCGTGATCTGTATAAACATGGAAATATCTACACTGCTATTTGTATAAACAAGGACATATCTACACCGCTATCTGTATAAACATGGAAATAACTACACCGCTATTTGCATAAACAAGGAAATATCTACACCGTGATCTGTATAAACATGGAAATATGTACAACGCCATCTCTATAAACATGGAAATATCTACACCCCTATCTGTATAAACATGGAAATATCCACACCGCTATCTCTATAAACATGGAAATAACTACACCGCGATCAGTATAAACGTGGAAATATCTACACCGCTATCTCTATAAACATGGAAATATCTCCACTGCTATCTCTATAAACATCGAAATATCTACACCGCCATCTGTATAAACATGGAAATACTTACAAAGTTATCTGTATAAACATGAAAATATCTACACCGCCATCTGTATAAACATGGGAATATCTACACAGCCATGTGTACATATATGGAAATATCTACACCGCTCTCCATATAAACATGGAAATAACTACACCGCTATCTGTATATACATGGAAATATCTACACCGCCATCTACATATCCATAGAAATATCTGCGCCACCATCTGTATAAACATGGAAATATCTACACGGTCATCTGTGTATAGATGGAAGTATCAACACCGCCATCTGTACAAACATGGAAATATCTGCACCGTTATCTGTATGAACATGGAAATATCTACACCGTGGTCTGTATAAACATGGAAATATCTACACCGCTATCTGTATAAACATGGAAATATATACACCGCCATCTCTATAAACATGGAAATATCTACACCGTGATCTGTATAAACATGGAACTATTTACACCGATATCTGTATAAACATGGAAATATCTACACAGCCATCTGTATAAACATGGAAATATCTACACCGCCATCTGTATAAACATGGAAATATCTACACCGCTATCTGTATAAACCTGAAATTATCTACACCGCTATCTGTACAAACATGGTAATATCTACAACACCATCTATATAAACATGGAAATATCTTCACCGCCATCTGTATAAACATGGAAATATCTACAATGCCATCTGTAGAAAGATGGAAATATCTACACTGCAATCTGTGTAAACATGGAAATATCTACACCGCCATCTGTATAAACATGGAAATATCTACAATGCCATCTGTAGAAAGATGGAAATATCTACACTGCAATCTGTGTAAACATGGAAATATCTACACCAATATCTGTAAAAACATGGAAATATCTACACCGCTATCTGTATAAACATGGAAATATCTACACCGCGATCTGCATAAACATGGAAATATCTACACCGCGATCTGTATAAACATGGAAATATCTACACCGCTATCTGTAGAAACATGGAAACATCTACACTGCGATGTGCATAAACATGGAAATATCTACACCGCTATCTGTATAAACATGGAAATATCTACACAGCTATCTCTATAAACATGGAAATATCTACACCGCCATCTGTATAAACATGGAAATATCTACACCGCTATCTGTATATACATGGAAATACCTACACCGCCATCTACATATCCATAGAAATATCTGCGCCGCCATCTGTATAAACATGGAAATATCTACACGGTCATCTGTGTATAGATGGAAATATCAACACCGCCATCTGTACAAACATGGAAATATCTGCACCGCTATCTGTATAAGCATGGAAATATCTACACCGTGGTCTGTATAAACATGGAAATATCTACACCGCTATCTGTATAAACATGGAAATATATACACCGCTATCTCTATAAACATGGAAATATCTACACCGTGATCTGTATAAACATGGAAATATTTACACCGATATCTGTATAAACATGGAAATATCTACACCGCCAGCTCTATAAACATGGAAATATCTACACCGCCATCTGTATAAACATGGAAATATCTACACCGCTAAATGTATAAACCTGGAAATATCTACAGTGATATCTGTATAAACATGGTAATATCTACACCACCATCTATATAAACATGGAAATATCTACACCGCGAACTGCATAAACATGGAAATATCAACACCGCTATCTGTATAAAGATGGAAATATCTACACCGCGATCTGCATAAGCATGGAAATATCTACACCGCAATCTGCATAAACATGAATATATCGACACCGCTATCTGTAGAAACATGGAATTATCTACACAACTATCTCTATAAACATGGAAATATCTACACCGCCATCTGTATAAACATGGAAATACCTACAAGTCATCTGTATAAACATGGAAATATCTACACAGCCATCTGTATAAACATGGAAATATCTACACAGCCATCTGTATATACATGGAAATATCTACACCGCTATCTGTATAAACATGGAGAAAACTACACCTCTATTTGTATAAACAAGGAAATATCTACACCGTGATTTGTATAAACATGGAAATATCTACACTGCTATTTGTATAAACAAGGAAATATCTACACCGCTATCTGTATAAACATGGAAATAACTACACCGCTATTTGCATAAACAAGGAAATATCTACACCGTGATCTGTATAAACATGGAAATATCTACAACGCCATCTCTATAAACATGGAAATAACTACACCGCTATTTGCATAAACAAGGAAATATCTACACCGTGATCTGTATAAACATGGAAATATCTACAACGCCATCTCTATAAACATGGAAATATCTACACTCCTATGTGTATAAACATGGAAATATCCACACCGCTATCTCTATAAACATGGAAATATCTATACCGCGATCAGTATAAACGTGGAAATATCTACACCGCTATCTCTATAAACATGGAAATATCTCCACTGCTATCTCTATAAACAACGAAATATCTACACCGCCATCTGTATAAACATGGGAATACTAACAAAGTTATCTGTATAAACATGGAAATATCTACACCGCCATCTGTATAAACATGGAAATATCTACTCAGCCATGTGTACATACATGGAAATATCTACACCGCTCTCTATATAAACATGGAAATAACTACACCGCTATCTGTATATACATGGAAATATCTACACCGCCATCTACATATCCATAGAAATATCTGCGCCACCATCTGTATAAACATGGAAATATCTACACGGTCATCTGTGTATAGATGGAAATATCAACACCGCCATCTGTACAAACATGGAAATATCTGCACCGCTATCTGTATAAACATGGTAATATTTACACCGTGGTCTGTATAAACATGGAAATAACTACACCGCTATCTGTATAAACATGGAAATATATACACCGCCATCTCTATAAACATGGAAATATCTACACCGTGATCTGTATAAACATGGAAATATTTACACCGATATCTGTATAAACATGGAAATATCTACACCGCAATCTGTATAAACCTGGAAATATCTACACTGCTATCTGTATAAACATGGTAATATCTACACCACCATCTGTATAAACATGGAATTACCTACAAGTCATCTGTATAAACATGGAAATATCTACACAGCCATCTGTATAAACATGGAAATATGTACAGAGCCATCTTTATATACATGGAAATATCTACACCGCTATCTCTATTAACATGGAAATAACTAAACCGCTATTTGTATGAACAAGGAAATATCTACACCGTGATCTGTATAAACATGGAAATATCTACACTGCTATTTGCATAAACAAGGAAATATCTACACCGTGATCTGTATAAACATGGAAATATGTACAACGCCATCTCTATAAACATGGAAATATCTACACCCCTATCTGTATAAACATGGAAATATCCACACCGCTATCTCTATAAACATGGAAATAACTAGACCGCGATCAGTATAAACGTGGAAATATCTACACCGCTATCTCTATAAACATGGAAATATCTCCACTGCTATCTCTATAAACATCGAAATATCTACACCGCCAACTGTATAAACATGGAAATACTTACAAAGTTATCTGTATAAACATTTAAATATCTACACCGCCATCTCTATAAACTTGGAAATATCTACACAGCCATGTGTACATATATGGAAATATCTACACCGCTCTCCATATAAACATGGCTATAACTACACCGCTATCTGTATATACATGCAAATATCTACACCGCCATCTACATATCCATAGAAATATCTGCGCCACCATCTGTATAAACATGGAAATATCTACACGGTCATCTGTGTATAGATGGAAATATCAACACCGCGATCTGTACAAACATGGAAATATCTGCACCGTTATCTGTATAAACATGGAAATATCTACTCCGTGGTCTGTATAAACATGGAAATATCTACACCGCTATCTGTATAAACATGGAAATATATACACCGCCATCTCTATAAACATGGAAATATCTACACCGTGATCTGTATAAACATGGAACTATTTACACCGATATCTGTATAAACATGGAAATATCTACACAGCCATCTCTATAAACATGGAAATATCTACACCGCCATCTGTATAAACATGGAAATATCTACACCGCTATCTGTATAAACCTGAAAATATCTACACCGCTATCTGTATAAACATGGTAATATCTACAACACCATCTATATAAACATGGAAATATCTTCACCGCCATCTGTATAAACATGGAAATATCTACAATGCCATCTGTAGAAAGATGGAAATATCTACACTGCAATCTGTGTAAACATGGAAATATCTACACCGCAATCTGTATAAACATGGAAATATCTACAATGCCATCTGTAGAAAGATGGAAATATCTACACCGCAATCTGTGTAAACATGGAAATATCTACACCAATATCTGTAAAAACATGGAAATATCTACACCGCTATCGGTATAAACATGGAAATATCTACACCGCGATCTGCATAAACATGGAAATATCTACACCGCGATCTGTATAAACATGGAAATATCTAGACCGCTATCTGTAGAATCATGGAAATATCTACACTGCGATGTGCATAAACATGGAAATATCTACACCGCTATCTGTATAAACATGGAATTATCTACACAGCTATCTCTATAAACATGGAAATATCTACACGGCCATCTGTATAAACATGGAAATATCTACACCGCTATCTGTAGAAACAAGGAAATATCTACACTGCGATGTGCATAAACATGAAAATATCTACACCGCTATCTGTAGAAACATGGAAATATCTCCACAGCTATCTCTATAAACATGGAAATATCTACACCGCCGTCTGTATAAACATGGAATTACCAACAAGTCATCTGTATAAACATGGAAATATCTACACAGCCATCTGTATAAACATGGAAATATGTACACAGCCATCTTTATATACATGGAAATATCTACACCGCTATCTCTATTAACATGGAAATAACTAAACCGCTATTTGTATGAACAAGGAAATATCTACACCGTGATCTGTATAAACATGGAAATATCTACACTGCTATTTGTATAAACAAGGACATATCTACACCGCTATCTGTATAAACATGGAAATAACTACACCGCTATTTGCATAAAGAAGGAAATATCTACACCGTGATCTGTATAAACATGGAAATATGTACAACGCCATCTCTATAAACATGGAAATATCTACACCCCTATCTGTATAAACATGGAAATATCCACACCGCTATCTCTATAAACATGGAAATAACTACACCGCGATCGGTATAAACGTGGAAATATCTACACCGCTATCTCTATAAACATGGAAATATCTCCACTGCTATCTCTATAAACATCGAAATATCTACACCGCCATCTGTATAAACATGGAAATACTTACAATGTTATCTGTATAAACATGTAAATATCTACACTGCCATCTGTATAAACATGGGAATATCTACACAGCCATGTGTACATATATGGAAATATCTACACCGCTCTCCATATAAACATGGAAATAACTACACCGCTATCTCTATATACATGGAAATATCTACACCGCCATCTACATATCCATAGAAATATCTGCGCCACCATCTGTATAAACATGGAAATATCTACACTTTCATCTGTGTATAGATGGAAGTATCAACACCGCCATCTGTACAAACATGGAAATATCTGCACCGTTATCTGTATAAACATGGAAATATCTACACCGTGGTCTGTATAAACATGGAGATATCTACACCGATATCTGTATAAACATGGAAATATATACACCGCCATCTCTATAAACATGGAAATATCTACACCGTGATCTGTATAAACATGGAACTATTTACACCGATATCTGTACAAACATGGAAATATCTACACAGCCATCTGTATAAACATGGAAATATCTACACCGCCATCTGTATAAACATGGAAATATCTACACCGCTATCTGTATAAACCTGAAAATATCTACACCGCTATCTGTACAAACATGGTAATATCTACAACACCATCTATATAAACATGGAAATATCTTCACCGCCATCTGTATAAACATGGAAATATCTACAATGCCATCTGTAGAAAGATGGAAATATCTACACTGCATTCTGTGTAAACATGGAAATATCTACACCGCAATCTGTATAAACATGGAAATATCTACAATGCCATCTGTAGAAAGATGGAAATATCTACACCGCAATCTGTGTAAACATGGAAATATCTACACCAATATCTGTAAAAACATGGAAATATCTACACCGCTATCTGTATAAACATGGAAATATCTACACCGCGGTCTGCATAAACATGGAAATATCTACACCGCAATCTGTATAAACATGGAAATATCTACACCGCTATCTGTAGAAACATGGAAACATCTACACTGCGATGTGCATAAACATGGAAATATCTACACCGCTATCTGTATAAACATGGAAATATCTACACAGCTATCTCTATAAACATGGAAATATCTACACCGCCATCTGTATAAACATGGAAATATCTACACCGCTATCTGTAGAAACATGGAAATATCTACACTGCGATGTGCATAAACATGAAAATATCTACACCGCTATCTGTAGAAACATCAAAATATCTACACAGCTATCTCTATAAACATGGAAATATCTACACCGCCATCTGTATAAACATGGAATTACCTACAAGTCATCTGTATAAACATGGAAATATCTACACAGCCATCTGTATAAACATGGAAATATGTACACAGCCATCTTTATATACATGGAAATATCTACACCGCTATCTCTATTAACATGGAAATAACTAAATCGCTATTTGTATGAACAAGGAAATATCTACACCGTGATCTGTATAAACATGGAATTATCTACACTGCTATTTGTATAAACAAGGACATATCTACACCGCTATCTGTATAAACACGGAAATAACTACACCGCTATTTGCATAAACAAGGAAATATCTACACCGTGATCTGTATAAACATGGAAATATGTACAACGCCATCTCTATAAACATGGAAATATCTACACCCCTATCTGTATAAACATGGAAATATCCACACCGCTATCTCTATAAACATGGAAATAACTACACCGCGATCAGTATAAACGTGGAAATATCTACACCGCTATCTCTATAAACATGGAAATATCTCCAATGCTATCTCTATAAACATCGAAATATCTACACCGCCATCTGTATAAACATGGAAATACTTACAAAGTTATCTGTATAAACATGTAAATATCTACACCGCCATCTGTATAAACATGGGAATATCTACACAGCCATGTGTACATATATGGAAATATCTACACCGCTCTCCATATAAACATGGAAATAACTACACCGCTATCTCTATATACATGGAAATATCTACACCGCCATCTACATATCCATAGAAATATCTGCGCCACCATCTGTATAAACATGGAAATATCTACACGGTCATCTGTGTATAGATGGAAGTATCAAAACCGCCATCTGTACAAACATGGAAATATCTGCACCGTTATCTGTATAAACATGGAAATATCTACACCGTGGTCTGTATAAACATGGAAATATCTACACCGCTATCTGTATAAACATGGAAATATATACACCGCCATCTCTATAAACATGGAAATATCTACACCGTGATCTGTATAAACATGGAACTATTTACACCGATATCTGTATAAACATGGAAATATCTACACAGCCATCTGTATAAACATGGAAATATCTACACCGCCATCTGTATAAACATGGAAATATCTACACCGCTATCTGTATAAACCTGAAAATATCTACACTGCTATCTGTATAAACATGGTAATATCTACAACACCATCTATATAAACATGGAAATATCTTCACCGCCATCTGTATAAACATGGAAATATCTACAATGCCATCTGTAGAAAGATGGAAATATCTACACTGCAATCTGTGTAAACATGGAAATATCTACACCGCCATCTGTATAAACATGGAAATATCTACAATGCCATCGGTAGAAAGATGGAAATATCTACACCGCAATCTGTGTAAACATGGAAATATCTACACCAATATCTGTAAAAACATGGAAATATCTACACCGCTATCTGTATAAACATGGAAATATCTACACCGCGATCTGCATAAACATGGAAATATCTACACCGCGATCTGTATAAACATGGAAATATCTACACCGCTATCTGTAGAAACATGGAAATATCTACAATGCGATGTGCATAAACATGGAAATATTTACACCGATATCTGTATAAACATGGAAATATCTACACCGCCATCTCTATAAACATGGAAATATCTACACCGCCATCAGTATAAACTTGGAAATATCTACACCGCTATGTGTATAAACCTGGAAATATCTACACCGCTATCTGTATAAACATGGTAATATCTACACCACCATCTAAATAAACATGGAAATATCTACACCGCCATCTGTATAAACATGGAAATATCTACAATGCCATCTGTAGAAAGATGGAAATATCTACACCGCAATCTGTGTAAACATGGAAATACCTACACCAATATCTGTAAAAACATGGAAATATCTACACCGCTATCTGCATAAACATGGAAATATCTACACCGCGATCTGTATAAACATGGAAATATCTACACCGCTATCTGTAGAAACATGGAAATAACTACACCGCGATCTGCATAAACATGGAAATACCTACACCGTGATCTGTATAAACATGGAAATATCTACACTGCTATTTGTATAAACAAGGAAATATCTACACCGCTATCTGTATAAACATGGAAATAACTACACCGCTATTTGCATAAACAAGGAAATATCTGCACAGTGATCTGTATAAACATGGAAATATCTACAACGCCATCTCTATAAACATGGAAATAACTACACCGCTATTTGCATAAACAAGGAAATATCTACACCGTGATCTGTATAAACATGGAAATATCTACAACCCCATCTCTATAAACATGGAAATATCTACACTCCTATGTCTACAAACACGGAAATATCCACACCGCTATCTCTATAAACATGGAAATATCTCCACTGCTATCTCTATAAACATCGAAATATCTACACAGCCATCTGTATAAACATGGAAATACTTACAAAGTTATCTGTAGAAACATGGAAATATCTACACAGCTATCTCTATAAACATGGAAATATCTACACAGTCATCTGCATAAACATGGAAATACCTACAAGTCATCTGTATAAACATGGAAATATCTGCACAGCCATCTCTATAAACATGGAAATATCTACACAGCCATCTGTATATACATGGAAATATCTACACCGCTAACTGTATTAATATGGAAATAACTACACCGCTATTTTTATAAACAAGGAATTATCTACACCGTGATCTGTATAAACATGGAAATATCTACACTGCTATTTGTATAAACAAGGAAATATCTACACCGCTATCTGTATAAACATGGAAATAACTACACCGCTATTTGCATAAACAAGGAAATATCTACACCGTGATCTGTATAAACATGGAAATATTTACACCGATATCTGTATAAACATGGAAATATCTACACCGCCATCTCTATAAACATGGAAATATCTACACCGCCATCTGTATAAACATGGAAATATCTACACCGCTATCTGTATAAACCTGGAAATATCTACACCGCTATCTGTATAAACATGGTAATATCTACACCACCATCTATATAAACATGGAAATATCTACACCGCCATCTGTATAAACATGGAAATATCTACAATGCCATCTGTAGAAAGATGGAAATATCTACACTTCAATCTGTGTAAACAAGCAAATACCTACACCAATAACTGTAAAAACATGGAAATATCTACACCGCTATCTGTATAAAGATGGAAATATCTACACCGTGATCTGCATAAGCATGGAAATATCTACACCGCGATCTGCATAAACATGGAAATATCTACACCGCTATCTGTAGAAACTTGAAAATATCTACACAGCTATCTCTATAAACATGGAAATATCTCCACCACCATCTGTATAAACATGGAAATACCTACAAGTCATCTGTATAAACATGGAAATATCTACACAGCCATCTGTATAAACATGGAAATATCTACACAGCCATCTTTATATACATGGAAATATCTACACCGCTATCTGTATAAACATGGAAATAACTACACCGCTATTTGTATAAACAAGGAAATATCTGCACCGTGATCTGTATAAACATGGAAATATCTACACTGCTATTTGTATAAACAAGGAAATATCTACACCGCTATCTGTATAAACATGGAAATAACTACACCGCTGTTTGCATAAACAAGGAAATATCTACACCGTGATCTGTATAAACATGGATATATCTACAACGCCATCTCTATAAACATGGAAATATCTACACCCCTATCTGTATAAACATGGAAATATCCACACCGCGATCTCTATAAACATGGAAATAACTACACCACGATCAGTATAAACGTGGAAATATCTACACCATGGTCTGTATAAACATGGAAATATCTATACCGCTATCTGTATAAACATGGAAATATATACACCGCTATCTCTATAAACATGGAAATATCTACACCGTGATCTGTATAAACATGGAAATATTTACACCGATATCTGTATAACATGGAAATATCTACACCGCCATCTCTATAAACATGGAAATATCTACACCGCCATCTGCATAAACATGGAAATATCTACACCGCTATCTGTATAAACCTGGAAATCTCTACACTGCTATCTGTACAAACATGGTAATATCTACTCCACCATCTATATAAACATGGAAATATCTACACCGCCATCTGTATAAACATGGAAATATCTACAATGCCATCTGTAGAAAGATGGAAATATCTACACCACGATCTGCATAAACATGGAAATATCTACACCACTATCTGTATAAAGATGTAAATATCTACACCGCGATCTGCATAAGCATGGAAATATCTACACCGCGATCTGCATAAACATGGAATTATCTACACCGCTATCTGTAGAAACATGGAGATATCTACACAGCTATCTCTGTAAACATGGAAATATCTACACTGCCAACTGTATCAACATGGAAATACCTACAAGTCATCTGTATAAACATGGAAATATCTACACAGCCATCTGTATAAACATGGAAATCTCTACACAGCCATCTCTATATACATGGAAATATCTACACCGCTATCTGTATAAACATGGAAATAACTACACCGCTATTTGTATAAACAAGGAAATACCTACACAGTGATCTGTATAAACATGGAAATATCTACACTGCTATTTGTATAAACAAGGAAATATCTACACCGCTATCAGTATAAACATGGAAATAACTACACCGCTATTTGCACAAACAAGGAAATATCTTCACCGTGATCTGTATAAACATGGAAATATCTTCCACGCCATCTCTATAAACCTGGAAATATCTATAACCCTATCTGTATAAACATGGAAATATCCACACCGCTATCTCTATAAACATGGAAATAACTACCCCGCGATCAGTATAAACGTGGAAATATCTACACCGCTATCTCTATAAACATGGAAATATCTCCACTGCTATCTCTATAAACATCGAAATATCTACACCGCCATCTGTAAAAACATGGAAATAATTAAAAAGTTATCTGTATAAACATGGAAATATCTTCACCGCCATCTGTATATACATGGAAATATCTACACAGCCATGTGTACACACATGGAAATATCTACACAGCCATCTGTATATACATGGAAATATCTACAACGCTACCTGTATAAACATGGAAATAACTACACCGCTATTTGTATAACCAAGGAAATATCTACACCGTGATCTGTATAAACATGGAAATATCTACACTGCTATTTGTATAAACAAGGAAATATCTACACCGCTATCTGTATAAACATGGAAATAACTACACCGCTATTTGCATAAACAAGGAAATATCTACACCGTGATGTGTATAAACATGGAAATATCTACAACGCCATCTCTATAAACGTGGAAATATCTACACCCCTATCTGTATAAACATGGAAATATCCACACGGCTATCTCTATAAACATGGAAATAACTACAACGCGATCAGTATAAACGTGGAAATATCTACACTGCTATCTCTATAAACATGGAAATATCTCCACTGCTATCTCTATAAACATCGAAATATCTACACCGCCATCTGTATAAACATGGAAATACTTACAAAGTTATCTGTATAAACTTGGAAATATCTACACCGCCATCTGTATAAACATGGAAATATCTACACAGCCATGTGTACATACATGGAAATATCTACACCGCTCTCTATATAAACATGGAAATAACTACACCGCTATCTGTATATACATGGAAATATCTACACCGCCATCTACATATCCATAGCAATATCTGCGCCGCCATCTGTATAAACATGGAAATATCTACACGGTCATCTGTGTATAGATGGAAATATCAACACCGCCATCTGTACAAACATGGAAATATCTGCACCACTATCTGTATAAACATGGAAATATCTACACCGTGGTCTGTATAAACATGGAAATATCTACACCGCGATCTGTATAAACATGGAAATATGTGCACCGCTATCTCTATAAACATGGAAATATCTACACCGTGATCTGTATAAACATGGAAATATTTACACCGATATCTGTATGAACATGGAAATATCCACACCGCTAACTGAATAAACCTGGAAATATCAGCACCGCTATCTGTATAAACATGGTAATATCTACACCACCATCTAAATAAACATGGAAATATCTACACCGCCATCTGTATTAACATGGAAATATCTACAATGCCATCTGTAGAAAGATGGAAATATCTGCACCGCAATCTGTGTAAACATGGAAATATCTACACCAATGTCTGTAAAAACATGGAAATATCTACACCGCTATCTGTATAAACATGGAAATATCTACACCGCGATCTGCATAAACATGGAAATATCTACACCGTGATCTGTATAAACATGGAAATATATACACTGCTAACTGTAGAAACATGGAAATATCTGCACCGCGATCTGCATAAACATGGAAATATCTACACCGCGATCTGTATAAACATTTAAATATCTACACCGCGATCTGTATAAACATGTAAATATTTCAACCGCTATCTGTAGAAACATGGAAATATCTACACAGCTATCTCTATAAACATGGTAATATCTACACCGCCATCTGTAGAAACATGGAAATACCTACAAGTCATCTGTATAAACATGGAAATATCTACACCGCCATCTGTATAAACATGGAAATATCTACACAGCCATGTGTACATACATGGAAATATCTACACCGCTCTCTATATAAACATGGAAATAACTACACCGCTATCTGTATATACATGGAAATATCTACACCGCCATCTACATATCCATAGAAATATCTGCGCCGCCATCTGTATAAACATGGAAATATCTACACGGTCATCTGTGAATAGATGGAAATATCAACACCGCCATCTGTACAAACATGGAAATATCTGCACCGCTATCTGTATAAACATGGAAATATCTACGCCGTGGTCTGTATAAACATGAAAATATCTACACCGCTATCTGTATAAACATGGAAATATATACACCGCTATCTCTATAAACATGGAAATATCTACACCGTGATCTGTATAAACATGGAAATATTTACACCGATATCTGTATAAACATGGAAATATCTACACCGCCATCTCTATAAACATGGAAATATCTACACCGCCTTCTGTATAAACATGGAAATATCTACACCGCTATATGTATAAACCTGGAAATATCTACACCGCTATCTGTATAAACATGGTAATATCTACACCACCATCTATATAAACATGGAAATATCTACACCGCTATCTGTATAAACATGGAAATATCTACAATGCAATCTGTAGAAAGACGGAAATATCAACACCGCAATCTGTGTAAACATGGAAATATCTACACCAATGTCTGTAAAAACATGGAAATATCTACACCGCTATCTGTATAAACATGGAAATATCTACACCGCAATCTGCATAAACATGGAAATATCTACTCCGCGATCTGTATAAACATGGAAATATCTACACCGCTATCTGTAGAAACATGGAAATATCTACACCGCGATCTGCATAAACATGGAAATATCTACACCGCGATCTGTATAAACATGTAAATATCTACACCGCGATCTGTATAAACATGTAAATATCTACACCGCTGTCTGTAGAAACATGGAAATATCTACACAGCTATCTCTATAAACATGGACATATCTACACCGCCATCTCTACAAACATGGAAATACCTACAAGTCATCTGTATGAACATGGAAATATCTACACAGCCATCTGTATAAACATGGAAATATCTACACAGCCATCTTTATATACATGCAAATATCTACACCGCTACCTTCATAAACATGGAAATAACTACACCGCTATTTGTATAACCAAGGAAATATCTACACCGTGATCTGTATAAACATGGAAATATCTACACCCCTATCTGTATAAACATGGAAATACTTACAAGGTTATCTGTATAAACATGGAAATATCTACACCGCCATCTGTATAAACATGGAAATATCTACACAGCCATGTGTACATACATGGAAATATCTACACCGCTCTCTATATAAACATGGAAATAACTACACCGCTATCTGTTTATACATGGAAATATCTACACCGCCATCTACATATCCATAGAAATATCTGCGCCGCCATCTGTATAAACATGGAAATATCTACACGGTCATCTGTGTATAGATGTAAATATCAACACCACCATCTGTACAAACATGGAAATATCTGCACCGCTATCTGTATAAACATGGAAATATCTACACCGTGGTCTGTATAAACATGGAAATATCTACAACGCTAGCTGTATAAACATGGACATATATACACCGCTAGCTCTATAAACATGAAAATATCTACACTGTGATCTGTATAAACATGGAAATATTTACACCGATATCTGTATAAACATGGAAATATCTACACCGCCATCTCTATAAACATGGAAATATCTACACCGCCATCTGTATAAACATGGAAATATCTACACCGCTATCTTTATAAACATGGTAATATCTACACCACCATCTAAATAAACATGGAAATATCTACACCGCCATCTGTATAAACATGGAAATACCTACAATGCCACCTGTAGAAAGATGGAAATATCAACACCGCAATCTGTGTAAACATGGAAATATCTGCACCAATGTCTGTAAAAACATGGAAACATCTACACCGCTATCTGTATAAACATGGAAATATCTACACCGCAATCTGAATAAACATGGAAATATCTACTCCGCGATCTGTATAAACATGGAAATATCTACACCACTATCTGTAGAAACATGGAAATATCTACACCGCTATCTGCATAAACATGGAAATATCTGCACCGCGATCTGTATAAACATGTAAATATCTACACCGCGATCTGTATAAACATGTAAATATCTACACCGCTATCTGTAGAAACATGGAAATACCTACACAGCTATCTCTATAAACATGGAAATATCTACACCGCCATCTCTATAAACATGGAAATACCTACAAGTCATCTGTATAAACATGGAAATATCTACACAGCCATCTGTATAAACATTGAAATATCTACACAACCATCTGTATATACATGGAAATATCTACACCGCTACCTGTATAAACATGGAAATAACTACACCGCTATTTGTATAACCAAGGAAATATCTACACCGTGATCTGTATAAACGTGGAAATATCTACACTGCTATTTGTATAAACAAGGAAATATCTACACCGCTATCTGTATAAACATGGAAATAACTACACCGCTTTTGCATAAACAAGGAAATATCTACACCGTGATCTGTATAAACATGGAAATATCTATAACGCCATCTCTATAAACATGGAAATATCTACACCCCTATCTGTATAAACATGGAAATATCCACACCGCTATCTCTATAAACATGGAAATAACTACACCGCGATCAGTATAAACGTGGAAATATCTACACCGCTATCTCTATAAACATGGAAATATCTCCACTGCTATCTCTATAAACATCGAAATATCTACACCGCCATCTGTATAAACATGGAAATACTTACAAAGTTATCAGTATAAACATGGAAATATCTACACCGCAATCTGTATAAACATGGAAATATCTAGACAGCCATTTGTACATACATGGAAATATCTACACCGCTCTCTATATAAACATGGAAATAACTACACCGCTATCTGTATATACATGGAAATATCTACACCGCCATCTACATATCCATAGAAATATCTGCGCCGCCATCTGTATAAACATGGAAATACCTACACGGTCATCTGTGTATAGATGGAAATATCAACACCGCCATCTGTTCAAACATGGAAATATCTGCACCGCTATCTGTATAAACATGGAAATATCTACACCGTGGTCTGTATAAACATGGAAATATCTACAAGGCTATCTGTATAAACATGGAAATATATACACCGCTATCTCTATAAACATGGAAATATCTACACCGTGAACTGTATAAACATGGAAATATTTACACCGATATCTGTATAAGCATGGAAATATCTACACCGCCATCTCTATAAACATGGAAATATCTACACCGCCATCTGTATAAACATGGAAATATCTACACCGCTATCTGTATAAACCTGGAAATATCTACACCGCTATCTGTATAAACATGGTAATATCTACACCACCATCTAAATAAACATGGAAATATCTACACCGCCATATGTATAAACATGGAAATATCTACAATGCCATCTGTAGAAAGATGGAAATATCTACACCGAAATCTGTGTAAACATGGAAATATCTACACCAATGTCTGTAAAAAGATGGAAATATCTACACCGCTATCTGTATAAACATGGAAATATCTACACCGCAATCTGCATAATCATGGAAATATCTACTCCGCGATGTTTATAAACATGGAAATATCTACACCGCTATCTGTAGAAACATGGAAATATCTACACCGCGATCTGCATAAACATGGAAATATCTACACCGCGATCTGTATAAACATGTAAATATCTACACCGCGATCTGTATAAACATGTAAATACCTACACTGCTATCTGTAGAAACATGGAAATATCTACACAGCTATCTCTATAAACATGGAAATATCTACACCGCCATCTCTATAAACATGGAAATACCTACAAGTCATGTGTATAAACATGGAAATATCTACACAGCCATCTGTATAAACATGGAAATATCTACACAGCCGTCTGTATATACATGGAAATATCTACACCGCTATCTGTATAAACATGGAAATAACTACACTGCTATTTGTATAAACAAGGAAATATCTACACCGTGATCTGTATAAACATGGAAATATCTACACTGCTATCTGTATAAACATGGAAATAACTACACCGCTATTTGCATAAACAAGGAAATATCTACACCGTGATCTGTATAAACATGGAAATATCTACAACGCCATCTCTATAAACATGGAAATATCTACACCCCTATCTGTATAAACATGGAAATATCCACACCGCTATCTCTATAAACATGGAAATAACTACACCGCGATCAGTATAAACGTGGAAATATCTACACCGCTATCTCTATAAACATGGAAATATCTCCACTGCTATCTCTATAAACATCGAAATATCTACACCGCCATCTGTATAAACATGGAAATACTTACAAAGTTATCTGTATAAACATGGAAATATCTACACCGCCATCTGTATAAACATGGAAATATCTACACAGCCATGTGTACATATATGGAAATATCTACACCACTCTCTATATAAACATGGAAATAACTACACCGCTATCTGTATATACATGGAAATATCTACACCGCCATCTACATATCCATGGAAATATCTGCGCCGCCATCTGTATAAACATGGAAATATCTACACGGTCATCTGTGTATAGATGGAAATATCAATACCGCCATCTGTACAAACATGGAAATATCTGCACCGCTATCTGTATAAACATGGAAATAACTACACCGTGGTCTGTATAAACATGGAAATATCTACACCGTGGTCTGTATAAACATGGAAATATATACACCGCTATCTCTATAAACATGGAAATATCTACACCGTGATCTGTATAAACATGGAAATATTTACACCGATATCTGTATAAACATGGAAATATCTACACCGCCATCTCTATAAACATGGAAATATCTACACCGCCATCTGTATAAACATGGAAATATCTACACCGCTATCTGTATAAACCTGGAAATATCTACACCGCTATCTGTATAAACATGGTAATATCTACACCACCATCTATATAAACATGGAAATATCTACACCGCTATCTGTATAAACATGGAAATATCTACAATGCCATCTGTAGAAAGATGGAAATATCTACAGCGCAATCTGCGTAAACATGGAAATATCTACTCCAATATCTGTAAAAACATGGAAATATCTACACCGCGATCTGTATAAACATGGAAATATCTACACCGCGATCTGCATAAACATGGAAATATCTACACCGCGATCTGTATAAACATGGAAATATCTACACCGCTATCTGTAGAAACATGGAAATATCTACACCGCGATCTGCATAAACATGGAAATATCTACACCGCGATCTGTATAAACATGGAAATATCTACACCGCTATCTGTAGAAACATGGAAATATCTACACAGCTATCTCTATAAACATGGAAATATCTACACCGCCATCTGTATAAACATGGAAATACCTACAAGTCATCTGTATAAACATGGAAATATCTACACAGCCATCTGTATAAACATGGAAATATCTACACAGCCATCTGTATATACATGGAAATATCTACACCGCTATCTGTATAAACATGGAAATAACTACACCGCTATTTGTATAAACAAGGAAATATCTACACCGTGATCTCTATAAACATGGAAATATCTACAATGCTATTTGTATAAACAAGGAAATATCTACACCGCTATCTGTATAAACATGGAAATAACTACACCGTTATTTGCATAAACGAGGAAATATCTACACCGTGATCTCTATAAACATGGAAATATCTACAACGCCATCTCTATAAACATGGAAATATCTAAACCCCTATCTGTATAAACATGGAAATATCCACACCGCTCTCTATAAACATGGAAATAACTACACCGCGATCTGCATAAACGTGGAAATCTCTACACCGCTATCTCTATAAACATGGAAGTATCTCCACTGCTATCTCTATAAACATCGACATATCTACACCGCCATCTGTATAAACATGGAAATACTGACAAAGTTATCTGTATAAACATGGAAATATCTACACCGCCGTCTGTATAAACATGGAAATATCTACACAGCCATGTGTACATATATGGAAATATCTACACAGCTCTCTATATAAACATGGAAATAACTACACCGCAATCTGTATATACATGGAAATATCTACACCGCCATCTACATATCCATAGAAATATCTGCGCCGCCATCTGTATAAACATGGAAATATCTACATGGTCATCAGTGTATAGATGGAAATATCAACACCGCCATCTGTACAAACATGGAAATATCTGCATGGCTATCTGTATAAACATGGAAATATCTACACCGTGGTCTGTATAAACATTTAAATATGTACACCGCTATCTTTATAAACATGGAAATATATACACCGCTATCTCTATAAACATGGAAATATCTACACCGTGATCTGTATAAACATGGAAATATTTACACCGATATCTGTATAAACATGGAAATATCTACAACGCCATTTCTATAAATATGGAAATATCTACACCGCCATCAGAATAAACATGCAAATATCTACACCGCTATCTGTATAAACCTGGAAATATCTACACCGCTATCTGTCTAAACATGGTAATATCTACACCACCACCTATATAAACATGGAAATATCTACACCGCCATCTGTATAAACATGGAAATATCTACAATGCCATCTGTAGAAAGATGGAAATATCTACACCGCAATCTGTGTAAACATGGAAATATCTACACCAATATCTGTAAAAACATGGAAATATCTACACCTCTATCAGTATAAACATGGAAATATCTAAAACGCGATCTGCATAAACATGGAATTATCTAAACCACGATCTGTATAAACATGGAAATATCTACACCGCTATCTGTAGAAACATGGAAATATCTATACCGCGATCTGCATAAACATGGAAATATCTACACCGCAATCTGTATAAAGATGGAAATATCTCCACCGCTATCTATAGAAACATGGAAATATCTACACAGCTATCTCTATAAACATGGAAATATCTACACCGCCATCTGTATAAATATGGAAATACCTAAAAGTCATCTGCATAAACATGGAAATATCTACACAGCCATCTGTATAAACATGGAAATATCTACACAGCCATCTGTATATACATGGAAATATCTACACCGCTATCTGTATAAACATGGAAATAACTACACCGCTATTTGTATAAACAAGGAAATATCTACACCGTGATCTGTATAAACATGGAAATATCTACACCGCTATTTGTATAAACAAGGAAATATCTACACCGCTATCTGTATAAACCTGGAAATAACTACACCGCTATTTGCATAAACAAGGAAATATCTACACCGTGATCTGCATAAACATGGAAATATCTACAACGCCATCTCTATAAACATGGAAATATCTACACGCCTATCAGTATAAACATGGAAATATCCACACCGCTATCTCTATAAACATGGAAATAACTACACAGAGATCAGTATAAACGTGGAAATATCTACACCGCTATCTCTATAAACATGGAAATATCTCCACTGCTATCTCTATAAACATCGAAATATCTACACCGCCATCTGTATAAACATGGAAATACTTACAAAGTTTTCTGTATAAACATGGAAATATCTACACCGCCATCTGTATAAACATGGAAATATCTACACAGCCATGTGTACATATATGGAAATATCTACACCGCTATCTGTATAAACATGGTAATATCTACACCGCCATCTATATAAACATGGAAATATCTACACCGCTATCTGTATAAACATGGAAATAACTACACCGCTATTTGTATAAACAAGGAAATATCTACACCGTGATCTGTATAAAAATGGAAATATCTACACTGCTATTTGTATAAACAAGGAAATATCTACACCGCTATCTGTATAAACATGGAAATAACTACACCGCTATTTGCATAAACAAGGAAATATCTACACCGTGATCTGTATAAACATGGAAATATGTACAACGCCATCTCTATAAACATGGAAATATCTTAACCCCTATGTGTATAAACATGGAAATATCCACACCGCTCTCTATAAACATGGAAATAACTACACCGCGATCAGCATAAACGTGGAAATATCTACACCGCTATCTCTATAAACATGGAAATATCTCCACTGCTATCTCTATAAACATCGAAATATCTACACCGCCATCTGTATAAACATGGAAATACTGACAAAGTTATCTGTATAAACATGGAAATATCTACACCGCCGTCTGTATAAACATGGAAATATCTACACAGCCATGTGTACATATCTGGAAATATCTACACAGCTCTCTATATAAACATGGAAATAACTACACCGCTATCTGTATATACATGGAAATATCTACACCACCATCTACATATCCATAGAAATATCTGCGCCGCCATCTGTATAAACATGGAAATATCTACACGGTCATCTGTGTATAGATGGAAATATCAACACCGCCATCTGAACAAATATGGAAATATCTGCACCGCTATCTGTATAAACATGGAAATACCTACACCGTGGTCTGTATAAACATGGAAATATCTACACCGCTATCTGTATAAACATGGAAATATATACACCGCTATCTCTATAAACATGGAAATATCTACACGGTGATCTGTATAAACATGGAAATATTTACACCGATATCTGTATAAACATGGAAATATCTACACCGCCATCTCTATAAACATGGAAATATCTACACCGCCATCTGTATAAACATGGAAATATCTACACCGCTATCTGTATAAACATGGTAATATCTACACCGCCATCTATATAAACATGGAAATATCTACACCGCTATCTGCATAAACATGGAAATATCTACAATGCCATCTGTAGAAAGATGGAAATATCTACAGCACAATCTGCGTAAACATGGAAATATCTACACCAATATCTGTAAAAACATGGAAATATCTACACCGCTATCTGTATAAACATGGAAATATCTACACCGTGATCTGCATAAACATGGAAATATCTACACCGCGATCTGCATAAACATGGAAATATCTACACCGCGATCTGTATAAACGTGGAAATATCTACACCGCTATCTGCAGAAACATGGAAATATCTACACAGCTATCTCTATAAACATGGAAATATCTACACCGCCATCTGCATAAACATGGAAATACCTACAAGTCATCTGTATAAACATGGAAATATCTACACAGCCATCTGCATAAACATGGAAATAACTACACAGCAATCTCTATATACATGGAAATATCTACACCGCTATCTGTATAAACATGGAAATAACTACACCGCTATATGTATAAACAAGGAAATATCTACACCGTGATCTGTATAAACATGGAAATATCTACACTGCTATTTGTATAAACAAGGAAATATCTACACCGCTATCTGTATAAACATGGAAATAACTACACCGCTATTTGCATAAACAAGGAAATATCTACAATGCCATCTCTATAAATATGGAAATATCTAAACCCCTATCTGTATAAACATGGAAATATCCACACGGCTCTCTATAAACATGGAAATATCTACAACGCCATCTCTATAAACATGGAAATATCTAAACCCCTATCTGTATAAACATGGAAATATCCACACCGCTCTCTATAAACATGGAAATAACTACACCGCGATCAGCATAAACGTGGAAATATCTACACCGCTATCTCTATAAACATGGAAATATCTCCACTGCTATCTCTATAAACATCGAAATATCTACACCGCCATCTGTATAAACATGGAAATACTGACAAAGTTATCTGTATAAACATGGAAATATCTACACCGCCGTCTGTATAAACATGGAAATATCTACACAGCCATGTGTACATATATGGAAATATCTACACAGCTCTCTATATAAACATGGAAATAACTACACCGCTATCTTTATATACATGGAAATATCTACACCGCCATCTACATATCCATAGAAATATCTGCGCTGCCATCTGTATAAACATGGAAATATCTACATGGTCATCAGTGTATAGATGGAAATATCAACACCGCCATCTGAACAAACATGGAAATATCTGCACCGCTATCTGTATAAACATGGAAATACCTACACCTTGGTCTGTATAAACATGGAAATATCTACACCGCTATCTGTATAAACATGGAAATAACTACACCGCTATATGTATATACATGGAAATATCTACACCGCCATCTACATATCCATGGAAATATCTGCGCCGCCATCTGTATAAACATGGAAATATCTACACGGTCATCTCTGTATAGATGGAAATATCAACACCGCCATCTGAACAAACATGGAAATATCTGCACCGCTATCTGTATAAACATGGAAATACCTACACCGTGGTCTGTATAAACACGGAAATATCTACACCGCTATCTGTATAAACATGGAAATATATACACCGCTATCTCTATAAACATGGAAATATCTACATGGTGATCTGTATAAACATGGAAATATTTACACCGATATCTGTATAAACATGGAAATATCTACACCGCCATCTCTATAAACATGGAAATATCTACACCGCCATCTGTATAAACATGGAAATATCTACACCGCTATCTGTATAAACCTGGAAATATCTACACCGCTATCTGTATAAACATGGTAATATCTACACCGCCATCTATATAAACATGGAAATATCTACACCGCTATCTGCATAAACATGGAAATATCTAGAATGCCATCTGTAGAAAGATGGAAATATCTACAGCGCAATCTGCGTAAACATGGAAATATCTACACCAATATCTGTAAAAACATGGAAATATCTACACCGCTATCTGTATAAACATGGAAATATCTACACCGCGATCTGCATAAACATGGAAATATCTACGCCACGATCTGTATAAACATGGAAATATCTACACCGCTATCTGTAGAAACATGGAAATATCTACACCGCGATCTGCATAAACATGGAAATATCTACACCGCGATCTGTATAAACATGGAAATATCTACAACGCTATCTGTAGAAACATGGAAATATCTACACAGCTATCTCTATAAACATGGAAATATCTACACCGCCATCTGTATAAACATGGAAATACCTACAAGTCATCTGTATAAACATGGAAATATCTACACAGCCATCTGCATAAACATGGAAATATCTACAAAGCCATCTGTATATACATGGAAATATCTACACCGCTATCTGTATAAACATGGAAATAACTACACCGCTATTTGTATAAACAAGGAAATATCTACACCGTGATCTGTATAAACATGGAAATATCTACACTGCTATTTGTATAAACAAGGAAATATCTACACCGCTATCTGTATAAACATGGAAATAACTACACCGCTATTTGCATAAACAAGGAAATATCTACACCGTGATCTGTATAAACATGGAAATATTTACAACGCCATCTCTATAAACATGGAAATATCTAAACCCCTATCTGTATAAACATGGAAATATCCACACCGCTCTCTATAAACTTGGAAATAACTACACCGCGATCAGCATAAACTTGGAAATATCTACACCGCTATCTCTATAAACATGGAAATATCTCCACTGCTATCTCTATAAACATCGAAATATCTACACCGCCATCTGTATAAACATGGAAATACTGACAAAGTTTTCTGTATAAACATGGAAATATCTACACCGCCGTCTGTATAAACATGGAAATATCTACCCAGCCATGTGTACATATATGGAAATATCTACACAGCTCTCTATATAAACATGGAAATAACTACACCGCTATCTGTATATACATGGAAATATCTACACCGCCATCTACATATCCATAGAAATATCTGCGCCGCCATCTGTATAAACATGGAAATATCTACATGGTCATCAGTGTATAGATGGAAATATCAACACCGCCATCAGAACAAACATGGAAATATCTGCACCGATATCTGTATAAACATTGAAATACCTACACCGTGGTCTGTATAAACACGGAAATATCTACACCGCTATCTGTATAAACATGGAAATATATACACCGCTATCTCTATAAACATGGAAATATCTACACGGTGATCTGTATAAACATGGAAATATTTACACCGATATCTGTATAAACATGGAAATATCTACACCGCCATCTCTATAAACATGGTAATATCTACACCGCCATCTGTATAAACATGGAAATATCTACACCGCTATCGGTATAAACCTGGAAATATCTACACCGCTATCTGTATAAACATGGTAATATCTACACCGCCATCTATATAAACATGGAAATATCTACACCGCCATCTGTATAAACAAGGAAATATCTACAATGCCATCTGTAGAAAGATGGAAATATGTACACCGCAATCTGTGTAAACATGGAAATATCTACACCAATATCTGTAAAAACATGGAAATATCTACACCTCTATCAGTATAAACATGGAAATATCTAAAACGCGATCTGCATAAACATGGAATTATCTAAACCACGATCTGTATAAACATGGAAATATCTACACCGCTATCTGTAGAAACATGGAAATATCTACACCGCTATCTGCATAAACATGGAAATATCTACACCGCGATCTGTATAAACATGGAAATATCTACACCGCTATCTGTAGAAACATGGAAATATCTACACAGCTATCTCTATAAACATGGAATTATCTACAGCGCCATCTGTATAAACATGGAAATACCTACAAGTCATCTGTATAAACATGGAAATATCTACACAGCCATCTGTATAAACATGGAAATATCTACACAGCCATCTGTATATACATGGAAATATCTACACCGCTATCTGTATAAACATGGAAATAACTACACCGCTATTTGTATAAACAAGGAAATATCTACACCGTGATCTGTATAAACATGGAAATATCTACACTGCTATTTGCATAAACAAGGAAATATCTACACCGCTATCTGTATAAACATGGAAATAACTTCACCGCTATTTGCATAAACAAGGAAATATCTACACCGTGATCTGCATAAACATGGAAATATCTACAACGCCATCTCTATAAACATGGAAATATCTACACCCCTATCTGTATAAACATGGAAATATCCACACCGCTATCTCTATAAACATGGAAATAACTACACTGAGATCAGTATAAACGTGGAAATATCTACACCGCTATCTCTATAAACATGGAAATATCTCCACTGCTATCTCTATAAACATCGAAATATCTACACCGCCATCTGTATAAACATGGAAATACTTACAAAGTTATCTGTATAAACATGGAAATATCTACACCGCCATCTGTATAAACATGGAAATATCTACACAGCCATGTGTACATATATGGAAATATCTACACCGCTCTCTATATAAACATGGAAATAACTACACCGCTATATGTATATACATGGAAATATCTACACCGCCATCTACATATCCATGGAAATATCTGCGCCGCCATCTGTATAAACATGGAAATATCTACACGGACATCTCTGTATAGATGGAAATATCAACACCGCCATCTGAACAAATATGGAAATATCTGCACCGGTATCTGTATAAACATGGAAATACCTACACCGTGGTCTGTATAAACATGGAAATATCTACACCGCTATCTGTATAAACTTGGAAATATATACACCGATATCTCTATAAACATGGAAATAGCTACACGGTGATCTGTATAAACATGGAAATATTTATACCGATATCTGTATAAATATGGAAATATCTACACCGCCATCTCTATAAACATGGAAATATCTACACCGCCATTGGTATAAACATGGAAATATCTACACCGCTATCTGTATAAACATGGAAATATCTACACCGCTATCTGTATAAACATGGTAATATCTACACCGCCATCTATATAAACATGGAAATATATACATCGCTATCTGCATAAACATGGAAATATCTACAATGCTATCTGTAGAAAGATGGAAATATCTACAGCGCAATCTGCGTAAACATGGAAATATCTACACCAATATCTGCAAAAACATGGAAATATCTACACCGCTATCTGTATAAACATGGAAATATCTACACCGCGATCTGCATAAACATGGAAATATCTACACCGCGATCTGCATAAACATGGAAATATCTACACCGCGATCTGTATAAACATGGAAATATCTACACCGCTATCTGCAGAAACATGGAAATAACTGCACCGCTATTTGCATAAACAAGGAAAAATCTACACCGTGATCTGTATAAACATGGAAATATCTACAACGCCATCTCTATAAACGTGGAAATATCTACACCCCTATCTGTATAAACATGGAAATATCCACACCGCTATCTCTATAAACATGGAAATAACTACACCGAGATCAGTATAAACGTGGAAATATCTACACCGCTATCTCTATAAACATGGAAATATCTCCACTGCTATCTCTATAAACATCGAAATATCTACACCACCATCTGTATAAACATGGAAATACTTACAAAGTTATCTGTATAAACATGGAAATATCTACACCGCCATCTGTATAAACATGGAAATATCTACACAGCCATGTGTACATATATGGAAATATCTACACCGCTCTCTATATAAACATGGAAATAACTACACCGCTATATGTATATACATGGAAATATCTACACCGCCGTCTACATATCCATGGAAATATCTGCACCGCCATCTGTATAAACATGGAAATATCTACACGGACATCTGTGTATAGATGGAAATATCAACACCGCCATCTGAACAAATATGGAAATATCTGCACCGCTATCTGTATAAACATGGAAATACCTACACCGTGGTCTGTATAAACATGGAAATATCTACACCGCTATCTGTATAAACATGGAAATATATACACCGCTATCTCTATAAACATGGAAATATCTACACGGTGATCTGTATAAACATGGAAATATTTACACCGATATCTGTATAAACATGGAAATATCTACACTGCCATCTCTATAAACATGGAAATATCTACACCGCCATCTGTATAAACATGGAAATATCTACACCGCTATGTGTATAAACATGGAAATATCTACACCGCTATCTGTATAAACATGGTAATATCTACACCGCCATCTATATAAACATGGAAATATCTACATCGCTATCTGCATAAACATGGAAATATCTACAATGCTATCTGTAGAAAGATGGAAATATCTACAGCGCAATCTGCGTAAACATGGAAATATCTACACCAATATTTGTAAAAACATGGAAATATCTACACCGCTATCTGTATAAACATGGAAATATCTACACCGCGATCTGCATAAACATGGAAATATCTACACCGCCATCTGCATAAACATGGAAATATCTACACCGCGATCTGTATAAACATGGAAATATCTACACCGCTATCTGCAGAAACATGGAAATAACTACACCGCTCTTTGCATAAACCAGGAAATATCTACACCGTGATCTTTATAAACATGGAAATATCTACAACGCCATCTCTATAAACGTGGAAATATCTACACCCCTATCTGTATAAACATGGAAATATCCACACCGCTATCTCAAAAAACATGGAAATAACTACACCGTGATCAGTATAAACGTGGAAATATCTACACCGCTATCTCTATAAACATGGAAATATCTCCACTGCTATCTCTATAAACATCGAAATATCTACACCGCCATCTGTATAAACATGGAAATACTTACAAAGTTATCTGTATAAACATGGAAATATCTACACCGCCATCTGTATAAACATGGAAATATCTACACAGCCATGTGTACATATATGGAAATATCTACACCGCTATCTATATAAACATGGAAACAACTGCACCGCTATCTCTATATACATGGAAATATCTACACCGCCATCTACATATCCATAGAAATATCTGCACCGCCATCTGTATAAACATGGAAATATCTACATGCTCATCTGTGTATAGATGGAAATATCAACACCGCCATCTGTACAAACATGGAAATATCTGCACCGCTATTTCTATAAACATGGAAATAACTACACCGCGATCAGTATAAACGTGGAAATATCTACACCGCTATCTCTATAAACATGGAAATATCTCCACTACTATCTCTATAAACATCGAAATATCTACACCGCCATCTGTATAAACATGGAAATACTGACAAAGTTATCTGTATAAACATTGAAATATCTACACCGCCATCTGTATAAACATGGAAATATCTACACAGCCATGTGTACATATATGGAAATATCTACACCGCTCTCTATATAAACATGGAAATAACTACACCGCTATCTGTATATACATGGAAATATCTACACCGCCATCTACATATCCATAGAAATATCTGTGCCGCCATCGGTATAAACATGGAAATATCTACACCGTGGTCTGTATAAACATGGAAATATCTACACCGCTATCTGTATAAACATGGAAATATATACACCGCTATCTCTATAAACATGGAAATATCTACACCGTGATCTGTATAAACATGGAAATATTTACAACGATATCTGTATGAACATGGAAATATCTACACCGCCGTCTCTATAAACATGGAAATGTTTACACCGCCATCTGTATAAACATGGAAATATCTACACCGCTATCTGTATAAACCTGGAAATATCTACACCGCTATCTGTATAAACATGGTAATATCTACACCACCATCTATATAAACATGGAAATATCTACACCGCCATCTGTTTAAACATGGAAATATCTACAATGCCATCTGTAGAAAGATAGAAATATCTACACCGCAATCTGTGTAAACATGGAAATATCTACAACAATAACGGTAAAAACATGGAAATATCTACACCGCTATCTGTAGAAACATGGAAATATCTACACAGCTATCTCTATAAACATGGAAATATCTACACCGCCATCTGTATAAACATGGAAATACCTACAAGTCATCTGTATAAACATGGAAATATCTACAAAGCCATCTGTATAAACATGGAAATATCTACACAGCCATCTGTATATACATGGAAATACCTACACCGCTATCTGTATATACATGGAAATAACTACACCGCTATTTGTATAAACAAGGAAATATCTACAATGTGATCTGTATAAACATGGAAATAACTACACCGCTATTTGCATAAAGAAGGAAATATCTACACCGTGATCTATATAAACATGGAAATATCTACACCGCCATCTGTATAAACATGGAAATATCTACACAGCCATGTGTACATACATGGAAATATCTACACCGCTCTCTATAAAAACATGGAAATAACTACACCGCTATCTGTATATACATGGAAATATCTACACCGCCATGTACATATCCATAGCAATATCTGCGCCGCCATCTGTACACATGGAAATATCTACACGGTCATCTGTGTATAGATGGAAGTATCAACACCGCCATCTGCACAAACATGGAAATATCTGCACCGCTATCTGTATAAACATGGAAATATCTACACCGTGGTCTGTATAAACATGGAAATATCTACACCGCTATCTGTATAAACATGGAAATATATACACCTCTATCTCTATGTACATGGAAATATCTACACCGTGATCTGCATAAACATGGAAATATTTACACCGATATCTGTATAAACATGGAAATATCTACACCGCCATCTCTATAAACATGGAAATATCTACACCGCCATCTGTATAAACATGGAAATATCTACACCGCTATCTGTATAAACCTGGAAATATCTACACCGCTATCTGTGTAAACATGGTAATATCTACACCACCATCTATATAAACATGGAAATATCTACACCGCCATCTGTATAAACATGGAAATATCTTGAATGCCATCTGTAGAAAGATGGAAATATCTACACTGCAATCTGTGTAAACATGGAAATACCTACACCAATATCTGTAAAAACATGGAAATATCTACACCGCTATCTGTATAAAGATGGAAATATCTATACCGCGATCTGCATAAGCATGGAAATATCTACACCGCGATCTGCATAAACATTGGAATATCTACACTGCTATCTGTAGAAACATGGAAATATCTACACCGCGATCTGCATAAACATGGAATTATCTACACCGCGATCTGTATAAACATGGAAATAACTACACCGCTATCTCTAGAAACATGGAAATATCTACACAGCTATCTCTATAAACATGGAAATATCTACACCGCCATCTGTAAAAACATGGAAATACCTACAAGTCATCTGTATAAACATGGAAATATCTACACAGCCATCTGTATAAACATGAAAATATCTACACAGCCATGTGTATATACATGGAAATATCTACACCGCTATCTGTATAAACATGGAAATAACTACACCGCTATTTGTATAAACAAGGAAATATCTACACCGTGATCTGTATCAACATGGAAATATCTACACGACTATTTGTATAAACAAGGAAATATCCTCACCGCTATCAGTATAAGCATGGAAATAACTACACCGCTATTTGCATAAACAAGGAAATATCTACACCGTGATCTGTATAAACATGGAAATATCTACAACGCCATCTCTATAAACATGGAAATATCTACACCCCTATCTGTATAAACATGGAAATATCCACACCGCTATCTCTATAAACATGGAAATAACTACACCGCGATCAGTATAAACGTGGAAATATCTACACCGCTATCTCTATAAACATGGAAATATCTCCACTACTATCTCTATAAACATCGAAATATCTACACCGCCATCTGTATAAACATGGAAATACTTACAAAGTAATCTGTATAAACATGGAAATATCTACACCGCCATCTGTATAAACATGGAAATACCTACACAGCCATGTGTACATACATGCAAATATCTACACCGCTCTCTATATAAACATGGAAATAACTACACCGCTATCTGTATATACATGGAAATATCTACACCGCCATCTACGTATTCATAGAAATAACTGCACCGCCATCTGTACAAACAGGGAAATATCTACACGGTCATCTGTGTATACATGGAAATATCAACACCGCCATCTGTACAAACATGGAAATATCTGCACCGCTATCTGTATAAACATGGAAATATCTACACCGTGGTCTGTATAAACATGGAAATATCTACACCGCTATCTGTATAAACATGGAAATATATACACCGCAATCTCTATAAACATGGAAATATCTACATCGTAATATGTATAAACATGGAAATATTTACACCGATATCTGTATAAACATGGAAATATCTACACCACCATATCTATAAACATGGAAATATCTACACCGCCATCTGTATTAACATGGAAATATCTACACCGCTATCTGTATAAACCTGGAAATATCTACACCGCAATCTGTGTAAACGTGGAAATATCTACACCAATATCTGTAAAAACATGGAAATATCTGCACCGCTATCTGTATAAACATGGAAATATCTACACCGCGATCTGCATAAACATGGAAATATCTACACCGCGATCTGTATAAACATGGAAATATCTACACCGCTATCTCTATAAACATGGAAATATCTCCACCACTATCTCTATAAACATCGAAATATCTACACCGCCATCTGTATAAACATGGAAATACTGACAAAGTTATCTGTATAAACATTGAAATATCTACACCGCCATCTGTATAAACATGGAAATATCTACACAGCCATGTGTACATATATGGAAATATCTACACCGCTCTCTATATAAACATGGAAATAACTACACCGCTATCTGTATATACATGGAAATATCTACACCGCCATCTACATATCCATAGAAATATCTGTGCCGCCATCGGTATAAACATGGAAATATCTACACCGTGGTCTGTATAAACACGGAAATATCTACACCGCTATCTGTATAAACATGGAAATATATACACCGCTATCGCTATAAACATGGAAATATCTACACCGTGATCTGTATAAACATGGAAATATTTACAACGATATCTGTATGAACATGGAAATATCTACACCGCCGTCTCTATAAACATGGAAATATTTACACCGCCATCTGTATAAACATGGAAATATCTACACCGCTATCTGTATAAACCTGGAAATATCTACACCGCTATCTGTATAAACATGGTAATATCTACACCACCATCTATATAAACATGGAAATATCTACACCGCCATCTGTTTAAACATGGAAATATCTACAATGCCATCTGTAGAAAGATAGAAATATCTACACCGCAATCTGTGTAAACATGGAAATATCTACAACAATAACGGTGAAAACATGGAAATATCTACACCGCTATCTGTAGAAACATGGAAATATCTACACAGCTATCTCTATAAACATGGAAATATCTACACCGCCATCTGTACAAACATGGAAATACCTACAAGTCATCTGTATAAACATGGAAATATCTACAAAGCCATCTGTATAAACATGGAAATATCTACACAGCCATCTGTATATACATGGAAATACCTACACCGCTATCTGTATATACATGGAAATAACTACACCGCTATTTGTATAAACAAGGAAATATCTACAATGTGATCTGTATAAACATGGAAATAACTACACCGCTATTTGCATAAAGAAGGAAATATCTACACCGTGATCTATGTAAACATGGAAATATCTACACTGCCATCTGTATAAACATGGAAATATCTACACAGCCATGTGTACATACATGGAAATATCTACACCGCTCTCTATAAAAACATGGAAATAACTACACCGCTATCTGTATATACATGGAAATATCTACACCGCCATGTACATATCCATAGCAATATCTGCGCCGCCATCTGTACACATGGAAATATCTACACGGTCATCTGTGTATAGATGGAAGTATCAACACCGCCATCTGTACAAACATGGAAATATCTGCACCGCTATCTGTATAAACATGGAAATATCTACACCGTGGTCTGTATAAACATGGAAATATCTACACCGCTATCTGTATAAACATGGAAATATATACACCGCTATCTCTATATACATGGAAATATCTACACCGTGATCTGCATAAACATGGAAATATTTACACCGATATCTGTATAAACATGGAAATATCTACACCGCCATCTCTATAAACATGGAAATATCTACACCGCCATCTGTATAAACATGGAAATATCTACACCGCTATCTGTATAAACCTGGAAATATCTACACCGCTATCTGTGTAAACATGGTAATATCTACACCACCATCTATATAAACATGGAAATATCTACACCGCCATCTGTATAAACATGGAAATATCTTGAATGCCATCTGTAGAAAGATGGAAATATCTACACTGCAATCTGTGTAAACATGGAAATACCTACACCAATATCTGTAAAAACATGGAAATATCTACACCGCTATCTGTATAAAGATGGAAATATCTATACCGCGATCTGCATAAGCATGGAAATATCTACACCGCGATCTGCATAAACATTGGAATATCTACACTGCTATCTGTAGAAACATGGAAATATCTACACCGCGATCTGCATAAACATGGAATTATCTACACCGCGATCTGTATAAACATGGAAATAACTACACCGCTATCTCTAGAAACATGGAAATATCTACACAGCTATCTCTATAAACATGGAAATATCTACACCGCCATCTGTAAAAACATGGAAATACCTACAAGTCATCTGTATAAACATGGAAATATCTACACAGCCATCTGTATAAACATGAAAATATCTACACAGCCATGTGTATATACATGGAAATATCTACACCGCTATCTGTATAAACATGGAAATAACTACACCGCTATTTGTATAAACAAGGAAATATCTACACCGTGATCTGTATCAACATGGAAATATCTACACGACTATTTGTATAAACAAGGAAATATCCTCACCGCTATCAGTATAAGCATGGAAATAACTACACCGCTATTTGCATAAACAAGGAAATATCTACACCGTGATCTGTATAAACATGGAAATATCTACAACGCCATCTCTATAAACATGGAAATATCTACACCCCTACCTGTATAAACATGGAAATATCCACACCGCTATCTCTATAAACATCTAAATAACTACACCACGATCAGTATAAACGTGGAAATATCTACACCGCTATCTCTATAAACATGGAAATATCTCCACTACTATCTCTATAAACATCGAAATATCTACACCGCCATCTGTATAAACATGGAAATACTTACAAAGTAATCTGTATAAACATGGAAATATCTACACCGCCATCTGTATAAACATGGAAATACCTACACAGCCATGTGTACATACATGCAAATATCTACACCGCTCTCTATATAAACATGGAAATAACTACACCGCTATCTGTATATACATGGAAATATCTACACCGCCATCTATGTATTCATAGAAATAACTGCACCGCCATCTGTACAAACAGGGAAATATCTACACGGTCATCTGTGTATACATGGAAATATCAACACCGCCATCTGTACAAACATGGAAATATCTGCACCGCTATCTGTATAAACATGGAAATATCTACACCGTGGTCTGTATAAACATGGAAATATCTACACCGCTATCTGTATAAACATGGAAATATATACACCGCAATCTCTATAAACATGGAAATATCTACATCGTAATATGTATAAACATGGAAATATTTACACCGATATCTGTATAAACATGGAAATATCTACACCGCCATATCTATAAACATGGAAATATCTACACCGCCATCTGTATTAACATGGAAATATCTACACCGCTATCTGTATAAACCTGGAAATATCTACACCGCAATCTGTGTAAACGTGGAAATATCTACACCAATATCTGTAAAAACATGGAAATATCTACACCGCTATCTGTATAAACATGGAAATATCTACAACGCGATCTGCATAAACATGGAAATATCTACACCGCGATCTGTATAAACATGGAAATATCTACACCGCTATCTGTAGAAACATGGAAATATCTACACCGCGATCTGCAAAAACATGGAAATATCTACAACGCGATCTGTATAAACATGGAAATATCTACACCGCTATCTGTAGAAACATGGAAATATCTACACAGCTATCTCTATAAACATGGAAATATCTACACCGCCATCTGTATAAACATGGAAATACCTACAAGTCATCTGAATAAACATGGAAATATCTACACAGCCATCTGTATAAACATGGAAATATCTACACAGCCATCTGTATATACATGGAAATATCTACACGGCTATCTGTATAAACATGGAAATAACTACACCGCAATTTGTATAAACAAGGAAATATCTACACCGTGATCTGTATAAACATGGAAATATCTACACTGCTATTTGTATAAACAAGGAAATATCTACACCGCTATCTGTATAAACATGGGAATAACTACACCGCTATTTGCATAAACAGGGAAATATCTACACCGTGATCTGTATAAACATGGAAATATCTACAACGCCATCTCTATAAACATGGAAATATCTAAACCCCTATCTGTATAAACATGGAAATATCCACACCGCTCTCTATAAACATGGAAATAACTACACCACGATCAGCATAAACGTGGAAATGTCTACACCGCTATCTCTATAAACATGGAAATATCTCCACTGCTATCTCTATAAACATCGAAATATCTACACCGCCATCTGTATAAACATGGAAATACTTACAAAGTTATCTGTATAAACATGGAAATATCTACACCGCCGTCTGTATAAACATGGAAATATCTACACAGCCATGTGTACATATATGGAAATATCTACACAGCTCTCTATATAAACATGGAAATAACTACACCGCTATCTGCATATACATGGAAATATCTACACCGCCATCTACATATCCATAGAAATATCTGCACCGCCATCTGTATAAACATGGAAATATCTACATGGTCATCAGTGTATAGATGGAAATATCAACACTGCCATCTGTTCAAACATGGAAATATCTGCATGGCTATCTGTATAAACATGGAAATATCTACACCGTGGTCTCTATAAACATTTAAATATATACACCGCTATCTGTATAAACATGGAAATATATACACCGCTATCTCTATAAACGTGGAAATATCTACACCGTGATCTCTTTAAACATGGAAATATTTACACCGATATCTGTATAAACATGGAAATATCTACACCGCCATCCCTATAAATATGGAAATATCTACACCGCCATCAGCATAAACATGGAAATATCTACACCGCTATCTGTATAAACCTGGAAATATCTACACCGCTATCTGTCTAAACATGGTAATATCTACACCACCATCTATATAAACATGGAAATATCTACACCGCCATCTGTATTAACATGGAAATATCTACAATGCCATCTGTAGAAAGATGGAAATATCTACACCGCAATCTGTGTAAACATGGAAATATCTACACCAATATCTGTAAAAACATTGAAATATCTACACCTCTATCAGTATAAACATGGAAATATCTAAAACGCGATATGCATGAACATGGAATTATCTAAACCACGATCTGTATAAACATGGAAATATCTACACCGCTATCTATAGAAACATGGAAATATCTACACAGCTCTCTCTATAAACAAGGAAATATCTACACCGCTATCTGTATAAACATGGAAATAACTACACCGCTATTTGCATAAACAAGGAAATATCTACACCGCGATCTGTATAAACATGGAAATATCTACAACGCCATCTCTATAAACGTGGAAATATCTACACCCCTATCTGTATAAACATGGAAATATCCACACTGCTATCTCTAAAAACATGGAAATAACTACACCGTGATCAGTATAAACGTGGAAATATCTACACCGCTATCTCTATAAACATGGAAATATCTCCACTGCTATCTCTATAAACATCGAAATATCTACACCGCCATCTGTATAAACATGGAAATACTTACAAAGTTATCTGTATAAACATGGAAATATCTACACCGCCATCTGTATAAACATGGAAATATCTACACAGCCATGTGTACATATATGGAAATATCTGCACCGCTATCTATATAAACATGGAAACAACTACGCCGCTATCTGTATATACATGGAAATATCTACACCGCCATCTACATATCCATAGAAATATCTGCACCGCCATCTGTATAAACATGGAAATATCTACACGGTCATGTGTGTATAGATGGAAATATCAACACCGCCATCTGTACAAACATGGAAATATCTGCACCGCTATTTCTATAAACATGGAAATAACTACACCGCGATCAGCATAAACGTGGAAATATCTACACCGCTATCTCTATAAACATGGAAATATCTCCACTACTATCTCTATAAACATGGAAATAACTCCACCGCGATCAGCATAAACGTGGAAATATCTACACCGCTATCTCTATAAACATGGAAATATCTCCACTACTATCTCTATAAACATCGAAATATCTACACCGCCATCTGTATCAACATGGAAATACTGACAAAGTTATCTGTATAAACATGGAAATATCTACACTGCCATCTGTATAAACATGGAAATATCTACACAGCCATGTGTACATATATGGAAATATCTACACCGCTCTCTATATAAACATGGAAATAACTACACCGCTATCTGTATATACACGGAAATATCTACACCGCCATCTACATATCCATAGAAATATCTGTGCCGCCATCGGTATAAACATGGAAATATCTACACCGCCATCTGTATAAACAAGGAAATATCTACAATGCCATCTGTAGAAAGATGGAAATATGTACACCGCAATCTGTGTAAACATGGAAATATCTACACCAATATCTGTAAAAACATGGAAATATCTACACCTCTATCAGTATAAACATGGAAATATCTAAAACGCGATCTGCATAAACATGGAATTATCTAAACCACGATCTGTATAAACATGGAAATATCTACACCGCTATCTGTAGAAACATGGAAATATCTACACCGCTATCTGCATAAACATGGAAATATCTACACCGCGATCTGTATAAACATGGAAATATCTACACCGCTATCTGTAGAAACATGGAAATATCTACACAGCTATCTCTATAAACATGGAAATATCTACAGCGCCATCTGTATAAACATGGAAATACCTACAAGTCATCTGTATAAACATGGAAATATCTACACAGCCATCTGTATAAACATGGAAATATCTACACCGCTATCTGCAGAAACATGGAAATAACTGCACCGCTATTTGCATAAACAAGGAAAAATCTACACCGTGATCTGTATAAACATGGAAATATCTACAACGCCATCTCTATAAACGTGGAAATATCTACACCCCTATCTGTATAAACATGGAAATATCCACACCGCTATCTCTATAAACATGGAAATAACTACACCGAGATCAGTATAAACGTGGAAATATCTACACCGCTATCTCTATAAACATGGAAATATCTCCACTGCTATCTCTATGAACAACGAAATATCTACACCGCCATCTGTATAAACATGGAAATACTGACAAAGTTATCTGTATAAACATGGAAATATCTACACCGCCATCTGTATAAACATGGAAATATCTACACAGCCATGTGTACATATATGGAAATATCTACACAGATCTCTATATAAACATGGAAATAACTACACCGCTATCTGTATATACATTGAAATATCTACACCGCCATCTACATATCCATAGAAATATCTGCGCCGCCATCTGTATAAACATGGAAATATCTACACGGTCATCTGTGTATAGATGGAAATAACAACACCGCCATCTGTACAAACATGGAAATATCTGCACGGCTATCTGTATAAACATGGAAATATCTACACCGTGGTCTGTATAAACATGGAAATATCTACACCGCTATCTGTATAAACATGGAAATATATACACCGCTATCTCTATAAACATGGAAATATCTACACTGTGATCTGTATAAACATGGAAATATTTACACCGATATCTGTGTAAACATGGAAATACCTACACCGCCATCTCTATAAACATGCAAATATCTACACCGCCATCTGTATAAACATGGAAATATCTACACCGCTATCTGTATAAACCTGTAAATATCTACACCGCTATCTGTATAAACATGGTAATATCTACACCACCATCTATATAAACATGGAAATATCTACACCGCCATGTGTATAAACATGGAAATATTTACAATGCCATCTGTAGAAAGATGGAAATATCTACACCGCAATCTGTGTAAACATGGAAATATCTACACCAATATCTGTAAAAACATGGAAATATCTACACCTCTATCTGTATAAACATGGATATATCTACACCGCGATCTGCATAAACATGGAAATATCTACACCACGATCTCTATAAACCTGGAAATATCTACACCGCTATCTGTAGAAACATGGAAATATCTACACCGCGATCTGCATAAACATGGAAATATCTACACCGCGATCTGTATAAACATGGAAATAACTACACCGCTATCTCTAGAAACATGGAAATATCTACACAGCTATCTCTATAAAAATGAAAATATGTACACCGCCATCTGTATGAACATGGAAATACCTACAAGTCATCTGTATAAACATGGAAATATCTACACAGCCATCTGTATAAACATGGAAATATCTACACAGCCATCTGTATATACATGGAAATATCTTCACCGCTATCTGTATAAACATGGAAATAACTACACCGCTATTTGTATAAACAAGGAAATATCTACAGCGTGATCTGTATAAACATGGAAATATCTACACCGCCATCTGTATAAACATGGAAATATCTACACAGCCATGTGTACATATATGGAAATATCTACACAGATCTCTATATAAACATGGAAATAACTACACCGCTATCTGTATATACATGGAAATATCTACACCGCGAATCACATATCCATAGAAATATCTGCGCCGCCATCTGTATAAACATGGAAATATCTACATTGTCATCTGTGTATAGATGGAAGTATCAACACCGCCATCTGTACAAACATGGAAATATCCGCACCGCTATCTGTATAAACATGGAAATATCTACACCGTGGTCTGTATAAACATGGAAATATCTACACCGCTATCTGTATGAACATGGAAATATATACACCGCTATCTCTATAAACATGGAAATATCTACACCGCGATCTTTATAAACATGGAAATATTTACACCGATATCTGTATAAACATGGAAATATCTACACCGCCATCTCTATAAACATGGAGATATCTACACCGCCATCTGTATAAACAAGGAAATATCTACACCGCTATCTGTATAAACCTGGAAATATCTACACCGCTATCTGTGTAAACATGGTAATATCTTCACCACCATCTATATAAACATGGAAGTAACTACACCGCCATCTGTATAAACATGGAAATATCCACAATGCCATGTTTGGAAAATGGAAATATGTACACTGCAATCTGTGTAAACATGGAAATACCTACACCAATATTTGTAAAAACATGGAAATATCTACACCGCTATCTGTATAAAGATGGAAATATCTACACCGCGATCTGCATAAGCATGGAAATATCTACACCGCGATCTGTATAAACATGGAAATATCTACACCGCTGTCTGTAGAAACATGGAAATATCTACACCGCGATCTGCATAAACATGGAAATATCTACACCGCGATCTGCATAAACATGGAAATATCTACACCGCTATCTGTAGAAAGATGGAAATATCTACACAGCTATCTCTATAAACATGGAAACATCGACACCGCCATCTGTATAAACATGGAAATACCTACAAGTCATCTGTATAAACATGGAAATACCTACACTTAAATCTGTATAAACATGGAAATATCTACACAGCCATCTTTATATACATGGAAATATCTACACCGCTATCTGTATAAACATGGAAATAACTATACCGCTATTTGTATAAACAAGGAAATATCCACACCGTGATCTGTATAAACATGCAAATATCTACACTGCTATTTGTATAAACAAGGAAATAACTACATCGCTATCTGTATAAACATGGAAATAACTACACCGCTATTTGCATAAACAAGGAAATATCTACACCGTGATCTGTATAAACATGGAAATATCTACAACGCCATCTCTATAAACATGGAAATATCTACACCCCTATCTGTATAAACATGGAAATATCCACACCGCTATCTCTATAAACGTGGAAATAACTACACCGCGATCAGTATAAACGTGGAAATATCTGCACCGCTATCTCTATAAACATGGAAATATCTCCACTACTATCTCTATAAACATCGAAATATCTACACCGCCATCTGTATAAACATGGAAATAATTACAAACTTATCTGTATAAACATGGAAATATCTATACCGCCATCTGTATAAACATGGAAATACCTACACAGCCATGTGTACATACATGGAAATATCTACACCGCTCTCTATAAAAACATGGAAATAACTACACCGCTATCTGTATATACATGGAAATATCTACACCGCCATGTACATATCCATAGAAATATCTGCGCCGCCATCTGTAAACATGGAAATATCTACACGGTCATCTGTGTGTAGATGGAAGTATCAACACCGCCATCTGTACAAACATGGAAATATCTGCACCGCTATCTGTATAAACATGGAAATATCTACACCGAGGTCTGTATAAACATGGAAATATCTACACCGCTATCTGTATAAACATGGAAATATATACACCGCTATCTCTATATACATGGAAATATCTACACCGTGATCTGTATAAACATGGAAATATTTACACCGATATCTGTAAAAACATGGAAATATCTACACCGCCATCTCTATAAACATGGAAATATCTACACCGCCATCTGTATAAACCTGGAAATATCTACACCGGTATCTGTATAAACCTGGAAATATCTACACCGCTATCTGTAAAAACATGGAAATATCTACACCGCTATCTGTATAAACATGGTAATATCTACACCACCATCTATATAAACATGGAAATATCTACACCGCCATCTGTATAAACACGGAAATATCTACAATGCCATCTGTAGAAAGATGGAAATATCTACACTGCAATCTGTGTAAACATGGAAATACGTACACCAATATCTGTAAAAACATGGAAATACCTACACCGCTATCTGTATAAAGATGGAAATATCTACACCGCAATCTGCATAAGCATGGAAATATCTACACCGCGATCTGCATAAACGTGGAAATATCTACACCGCTATCTGTAGAAACATGGAAATATCTACACAGCTATCTCTATAAACATGGAAATATCTACACCGCCATCTGTATAAACATGGAAATACCTACAAGTCATCTGTATAAACATGGAAATACCTACACAGCCATCTGTATAAACATGGAAATAGCTACACAGCCATCTGTATATACATGGAAATATCTACACCGCTATCTGTAAAAACATGGAAATAACTATACCGCTATTTGTATAAACAAGGAAATATCTACATCGCTATCTGTATAAACATGTAAATAACAACACCGCTATTTGCATAAACAAGGAAATATCTACACCGTGATCTGTATAAACCTGGAAATATCTACAACGCCATCTCTATAAACATGGAAATATCTACACCCCTATCTGTATAAACATGGAAATATCCACACCGCTATCTCTATAAACGTGGAAATAACTACACCGCGATCAGTATAAACATGGAAATATCTGCACCGCTATCTCTATAAACTTGGAAATATCTCCACTACTATCTCTATAAACATCGAAATATCTTCACCGCCATCTGTATAAACATGGAAATAATTACAAACTTATCTGTATAAACATGGAAATATCTATACCGCCATCTGTATAAACATGGAAATACCTACACAGTCATGTGTACATACATGGAAATATCTACACCGCTCTCTATAAAAACATGGAAATAACTACACCGCTATCTGTATATACATGGAAATATCTACACCGCCATGTACATATCCATAGAAATATCTGCGCCACCATCTGTAAACATGGAAATATCTACACGGTCATATGTGTATAGATGGAAGTATCAACACCGCCATCTGTACAAACATGGAAATATCTGCACCGCTATCTGTATAAACATGGAAATATCTACACCGAGGTCTGTATAAACATGGAAATATCTACACCGCTATCTCTGTAAACATGGAAATAACTACACCGCGATCAGTATAAACGTGGAAATATCTACACCGCTATCTCTATAAACATGGAAATATCTCCACTGCTATCTCTATAAACATCGAAATATCTACACCGCCATCTGTATAAACATGGAAATACTGACAAAATTATCTGTATAAACATGGAAATATCTACACCGCCATCTGTATAAGCATGGAAATATCTACACAGCCATGTGTACATATATGGAAATATCTACACCGCTCTCTATATAAACATGGAAATAACTACACCGCTATCTGTAGAAACATGGAAATACCTACACCATGATCTGTATAAACATGGAAATATTTCAATTATATCTGTAGAAACATGGAAATATCTACACCGCGATCTGCATAAACATGGAAATATCTACACCGCGATCTGTATAAACATGGAAATATCTACACCGCTATCTGTAGAAACATGGAAATATCTACACTGCCATCTCTATAAACATGGAAATATCTACACTGCAATCTGTATAAACATGGAAATATCTACACCGATATCTGTATAAACCTGAAAATATCTACACCGCTATCTGTATAAACATGGTAATATCTACATCACCATCTATATAAACATGGAAATATCTACACCGCCATCTGTATAAACATGGAAACACCTACAAAGCTATCTGTATAAACCTGGAAATATCTATACCGCTATCTGTAGAAACATGGAAATATCTACACCGCAATCTGAATAAACATGGAAATATCTACACCGCGATCTGTATAAACATGGAAATATCTACACCGCTATCTGTAGAAACATGGAAATATCTACACAGCTATCTCTGTAAACATGGAAATATCTACACCGCCATCTGTATAAACATGGAAATACCTACAAGTCATCTGTATAAACATGGAAATATCTACACAGCCATCTGTCTAAACATGGAAATATCTACACAGCCATCTGTATATACATGGAAATATCTACTCCGCTATCTGTATAAACATGGAAATAACTACACCGATATTTGTATAAACAAGGAAATATCTACACCGTGATCTGTATAAACATGGAAATATCTACACTGCTATTTGTTTAAACAAGGAAATATCTACACCGCTATCTGTATAAACATGGAGATAACTACACCGCTATTTGCATAAACAAGGAAATATCTACACCGTGATCTGTATAAACATGGAAATATCTACAACGCCATCTCTATAAACATGGAAATATCTACACCCCTATCTGTATAAACATGGAAATATCCACTCCGCTATCTCTATAAACGTGGAAATAACTACACTGCGATCAGTATAAACGAGGAAATATCTACACCGCTATCTCTATAAACATGGAAATATCTCCACTGCTATCTCTATAAACTTCGAAATATCTACACAGCCATGTGTATAAACATGGAAATACTTACAAAGTTATCTGTATAAACATGGAAATATCTACACCGCCATCTGTAAAAACGTGGAAATATCTATACAGCCATGTGTACATATATGGAAATATCTACACCGCTCTCTATATAAACATGGAAATAACTACACCGCTATCTGTATATACATGAAAATATCTACACCGCCATCTACATATCCATAGAAATATCTGCGCCGCCATCTGTATAAACATGGAAATATCTACACGGTCATCTGTGTACAGATGGAAATATCAACACCGCCATCTGTACAAACATGGAAATATCTGCACAACTATCTGCATAAACATGGAAATATCTACACCATGGTCTGTATAAACATGGAAATATCTACACCGCTATCTGTATAAACATGGAAATATACACACCGCTATCTCTATAAACATGGAAATATCTACACCGTGATCTGTATAACCATGGAAATATTTACACCGATATCTGTATAAACATGAAAATATCTACACCGCCATCTCTATAAACATGGAAATATCTACACCGCCATCTGTATAAACATGGAAATATCTACACCGCTATCTGTATAAACCTGGAAATATCTACACCACTATCTGTATAAACCTGGAAATATCTACACCGCTATCTGTATAAACATGGTAATATCTACACCAACGTCTATATAAAGATGGAAATATCTACACCTCCATCTGTATAAACATGGAAATATCTACAATGCCATCTGTAGAAAGCTGGAAATATCAACACCGCAATCTGTGTAAACATGGAAATATCTACACCAATATCTGTAAAAACATGGAAATATCTACACCGCTATCTGTATAAACATGGAAATATCTACACCGCGATCTACATAAACATGGAAATATCTACACCACGATCTGTATAAACATGGAAATATCTACACTGCTATTTGTAGAAACATGGAAATATCTACACCGCGATCTGCATATACATGGAAATATCTACACCGCGATCTGCATAAACATGGAAATATCTACACCGCTATCTGTAGAAACATGGAAATATCTACACAGCTATCTCTATAAACATGGAAATATCTACACCGCCATCTGTATAAACATGGAAATATCTACACAGCCATGTGTACATATATGGAAGTATCTACACAGCTCTCTATATAAACATGGAAATAACTACACCGCTATCTGTATATACATGGAAATATCTACACCGCCATCTACATTTCCATAGAAATATCTGCGCCGCCATCTGTATAAACATGGAAATATCTACACGGTCATCTGTGTATAGATGGAACTATCAACACCGCCATCTGTACAAACATGGAATTATCTGCACCGCTATCTGTAAAACATGGAAATATCTACACCGTGGTCTGTATAAACATGGAAATATCTACACCGCTCTCTGTATAAACATGGAAATATATACACCGCTATCTCTATAAACCTGGAATTATCTACACCGTGATCTGTATAAAAAAGGAAATATTTACACCGATATCTGTATAAACATGGAAATATCTACACCGCCATCTCTATAAACATGGAAATATCTACACCGTCATCTGTATAAACATGGAAATATCTACACCGCTATCTGTATAAACTTAGAAATATCTACAGTTCTATCTGTATAAACATGGTAATATCTACACCACCATGTATATAAACATGGAAATATCTACACCGCCATCTGTATAAACATGGAAATATCTACAATGCCATCTGTAGAAAGATGGAAATATCTACACCGCAATCTGTGTAAACATGGAAATATCTACACCAATATCTGTAAAAACATGGAAATATCTACACCGCTATCTGTATAAACATGGAAATATCTACACCGCTATCTGAATAAACTTGGAAATATCTACACCGCTATCTGCATAAACATGGTAATATCTACACCACCATCTGTATAAACATGGAAATATCTACACCGCCATCTGTATAAACATGGAAAGATCTACAATGCCATCTGTAGAAAGATGGAAATATCTACACCGCAATCTGTGTAAACATGGAAATATCTACACCAATATCTGTAAAAACATGGAAATATCTACACCGCTATCTGTATAAACTTGGAAATATCTACACCGCGATCTGCATAAACATGGAAATATCTACCCCACGATCTGTATAAACATGGAAATATCTACACCGCTATCTGTAGAAACATGGAAATATCTACACCGCGATCTGCATAAACATGGAAATATCTACACCGCGATCTGCATAAACATGGAAATATCTACACCGCTATCTGTAGAAACATGGAAATATCTACACAGCTATCTCTATAAAAATGGAAATATCTACACCGCCATATGTATAAACATGGAAATACCTACAAGTCATCTGTATAAACATGGAAATATTTACACAGCCATCTGTATAAACATGGAAATATCTACACAGCCATCTGTATATACATGGAAATACCTACACCGCTATCTGTATAAACTTGGAAATAACTACACCGCTATTTGTATAAACAAGGAAATATCTACACCGTGATCTGTATAAACATGGAAATAGCTACACTGCTATTTGTATAAACAAGGAAATATCTACACCGCTATCTATATAAACATGGAAATAACTACACCGCTATTTGCATAAACAAGGAAATATCTACACCGTGATCTGTAAAAACATGGAAATATCTACAACGCCATCTCTATAAAAATGGAAATATCTAAACCCCTATCTGTATAAACATGGAAATATCCACACCGCTCTCTATAAACATGGAAATAACTACACTGCGATCAGCATAAACGTGGAAATATCTACACCGCTATCTCTATAAACATGGAAATATCTCCACTGCTATCTCTATAAACATCGAAATAACTACACCACCATCTGTATAAACATGGAAGTATCTACACCGCCGTCTGTATAAACATGGAAATATCTACTTAGCCATGTGTACATATATGGAAGTATCTACACAGCTCTCTATATAAACATGGAAATAACTACACCGCTATCTGTATATACATGGAAATATCTACACCGCAATCTACATATCCATAGAAATATCTGCGCCGCCATCTGTATTAACATGGAAATATCTACACGGTCATCTGTGTGTAGATGGAAATATCAACACCGCCATCTGTACAAACATGGAATTATCTGCACCGCTATCTGTATAAACATGGAAATATCTACACCGTGGTCTGTATAAACATGGAAATATCTACACCGCTCTCTGTATAAACATGGAAATATATACACCGCTATCTCTATAAACCTGGAATTATCTACACCGTGATCTGTATAAAAAAGGAAATATTTACACCGATATCTCTATAAACATGGAAATATCTACACCGCTATCTGTAGAAACATGGAAATATCTACACCGCGATCTGCATAAACATGGAAATATCTACACCGCGATCTGTATAAACATGGAAATATCTACACCGCTATCAGTAGAAACATGGAAATATCTACACAGCTATCTCTATAAACATGGAAATATCTACACCACCATCTCTATAAACATGGAAATACCTACAAGTCATCTGTACAAACATGGAAATATCTACAAAGCCATCAGTATAAACATGGAAATATCTACACAACCATCTGTATATACATGGAAATATCTACACCGCCATCTGTATAAACATAGAAATAACTACACCGCCATTTGTATAAAAAAGGAAATGTCTACACTGTGATCTGTATAAACATGGAAATACCTACACTGCTATTTGTATAAACAAGGAAATATCTACACCGCTATCTGTATAAACATGGAAATAACTACACCGCTATTTGCATAAACAAGGAAATATCTACACCGTGATCTTTACAAACATGGAAATATTTACAACGCCATCTCTATAAACATGGAAATATCTAAACCCCTATCTGTATAAACATGGAAATATCCACACCGCGATCTCTATAATCATGGAAATAACTACACCGCGATCAGTATAAACGAGGAAATATCTACACCGCTATCTCTATAAACATGGAAATATCTCCACTACTATCTCTATAAACATCGCAATATCTACACCGCCATCTGTATAAACATGGAAATACTGACAAAGTTATCTGTATAAACTTGGAAATACCTACACCGCCATCTATATAAACATGGAAATATCTACACAGCCATGTGTACATATATGGAAATATCTACACCGCTCTCTATATAAACATGGAAATAACTACACCGCTATCTGTATATACATGGAAATATCTACACCGCCATCTACATATCCATAGAAATATCTGCGCCGCCATCTGTATAAACATGGAAATATCTACACGGTCATCTGTGTATACATGGAAATATCAACACCGCCATCTGTACAAACATGGAAATATCTGCACCGCTATCTGTATAAACATGGTAATATCTACACCGTGGTCTGTATAAACGTGGAAATATCTACACCGCTATCTGTATAAACATGGAAATATCTACACCGCCATCTGTATAAACATGGAAATATCTACACCGCTATCTGTATAAACCTGGAAATATCTACACCGCTATCTGTATAAACATGGTAATATCTACACCACCGTCTATATAAACATGGAAATATCTACACCGCCATCTGTATAAACATGGAAATATCTACACCGCTATTTGTATAAACAAGGAAATATCTACACCGCTATCTATATAAACATGGAGATAACTACACCGCTATTTGCATAAACAAGGAAACATCTACACCGTGATCTGTATAAACATGGAAATATCTACAACGCCATCTCTATAAACATGGAAATATCTACACCCCTATCTGTATAAACATGGAAATATCCACACCGCTATCTCTATAAACCTGGAAATAACTACACCGCGATCAATATAAACGTGGAAATATCTACACTTCTATCTCTATAAACATGGAAATATCTCCACTACTATCTCTATAAACATCGAAATATCTACACCGCCATCTGTATAAACATGGAAATACTTACAAAGTTATCTGTATAAACATGGAAATATCTACACCGTGATCTGTATAAACATGGAAATATCTACACAGCCATGTGTACATATATGGAAATATCTACACCGCTCTCTATATAAACATGGAAATAACTACACCGCTATATGTATATACATGGAAATATCTACACCGCCATCTACATATCAATAGAAATATCTGCACCGCCATCTGCATAAACATGGAAATATCTACACCGTCATCTGTGTATAGATGGAAATATCAACACCGCCATCTGTACAAACATGGAAATATCTGCACCGCTATCTGTATAAACATGGAAATATCTACACCGTGGTCTGTAAAAACATGGAAACATCTACACCGCTATCTGTATAAACATGGAAATATATACATCGCTATCTGTATAAACTTGGAAATACCTACACCATGATGTGTATAAACATGGAAATATTTACAATGATATCTCTATAAACTTGGAAATATCTACACCGCCATCTCTATAAACATGGAAATATCTACACTGCCATCTGTATAAACATGGAAATATCTACACCGCTATCTGTATAAACCTGGAAATATCTACACCGCTATCTGCATAAACATGGTAATATCTACACCACCGTCTATATAAACATGGAAATATCTACACCGCCATCTGTATAAACATGGAAATATCTACACCGCTATTTGTATAAACAAGGAAATATCTACACCGCTATCTATATAAACATGGAAATAACTACACCGCTATTTGCATAAACTAGGAAACATCTACACCGTGATCTGTATAAACATGGAACTATCTACAACGCCATCTCTATAAACATGGAAATATCTACACCCCTATCTGTATAAACATGGAAATATCCACACCACTATCTCTATAAACCTGGAAATAACTACACCGCGATCAGTATAAACGTGGAAATATCTACACTGCTATCTCTATAAACATGGAAATATCTCCACTACTATCTCTATAAACATCGAAATATCTACACCGCCATCTGTATAAACATGGAAATACTTACAAAGTTATCTGTATAAACATGGAAATATCTACACCGCCATCTGTATAAACATGGAAATATCTACACAGCCAAGTGTACATATATGGAAATATCTACACCGCTCTCTATATAAACAAGGAAATAACTACACCACTATATGTATATACATGGAAATATCTACACCGCCATCTACATATCAATAGAAATATCTGCGCCGCCATCTGCATAAACATGGAAATATCTACACGATCATCTGTGTATAGATGGAAATATCAACACCGCCATCTGTACAAACATGGAAATATCTGCACCGCTATCTGTATAAACATAGAAATATCTACACCGTGGTCTGTAAAAACATGGAAATATCTACACCGCTATCTGTATAAACATGGAAATATATACATCGCTATCTGTATAAACTTGGAAATACCTACACCATGATGTGTATAAACATGGAAATATTTACAATGATATCTGTATAAACTTGGAAATATCTACACCGCCATCTCTATAAACATGGAAATATCTACACTGCCATCTGTATAAACATGGAAATATCTACACCGCTATCTGTATAAACCTGGAAATATCTACACCGCTATCTGCATAAACATGGTAATATCTACACCACCGTCTATATAAACATGGAAATATCTACACCGCCATCTGTATAAACATGGAAATATCTACACCGCTATTTGTATAAACAAGGAAATATCTACACCGCTATCTATATAAACATGGAAATAACTACACCGCTATTTGCATAAACTAGGAAACATCTACACCGTGATCTGTATAAACATGGAACTATCTACAACGCCATCTCTATAAACATGGAAATATCTACACCCCTATCTGTATAAACATGGAAATATCCACACCACTATCTCTATAAACCTGGAAATAACTACACCGCGATCAGTATAAACGTGGAAATATCTACACTGCTATCTCTATAAACATGGAAATATCTCCACTACTATCTCTATAAACATCGAAATATCTACACCGCCATCTCTATAAACATGGAAATACTTACAAAGTTATCTGTATAAACATGGAAATATCTACACCGCCATCTGTATAAACATGGAAATATCTACACAGCCAAGTGTACATATATGGAAATATCTACACCGCTCTCTATATAAACATGGAAATAACTACACCACTATATGTATATACATGGAAATATCTACACCGCCATCTACATATCAATAGAAATATCTGCGCCGCCATCTGCATAAACATGGAAATATCTACACGATCATCTGTGTATAGATGGAAATATCAACACCGCCATCTGTACAAACATGGAAATATCTGCACCGCTATCTGTATAAACATAGAAATATCTACACCGTGGTCTGTAAAAACATGGAAATATCTACACCGCTATCTGTATAAACATGGAAATATATACATCGCTATCTGTATAAACTTGGAAATACCTACACCATGATCTGTATAAACATGGAAATATTTACAATGATATCTGTATAAACATGGAAATATCTACACCGCCATCTGTATAAACATGGAAATATCTACACCGCTATTTGTATAAACAAGGAAATATCTACACCGCTATCTGTATAAACCTGGAAATAACTACACCGCTATTTGCATAAACAAGGAAATATCTACACCGTGATCTGCATAAACATGGAAATATCTACAACGCCATCTCTATAAACATGGAAATATCTACACGCCTATCAGTATAAACATGGAAATATCCACACCGCTATCTCTATAAACATGGAAATAACTACACAGAGATCAGTATAAACGTGGAAATATCTACACCGCTATCTCTATAAACATGGAAATATCTCCACTGCTATCTCTATAAACATCGAAATATCTACACCGCCATCTGTATAAACATGGAAATACTTACAAAGTTTTCTGTATAAACATGGAAATATCTACACCGCCATCTGTATAAACATGGAAATATCTACAGAGCCATGTGTACATATATGGAAATATCTACACCGCTATCTGTATAAACATGGTAATATCTACACCGCCATCTATATAAACATGGAAATATCTACACCGCTATCTGTATAAACATGGAAATAACTACACCGCTATTTGTATAAACAAGGAAATATCTACACCGTGATCTGTATAAAAATGGAAATATCTACACTGCTATTTGTATAAACAAGGAAATATCTACACCGCTATCTGTATAAACATGGAAATAACTACACCGCTATTTGCATAAACAAGGAAATATCTACACCGTGATCTGTATAAACATGGAAATATGTACAACGCCATCTCTATAAACATGGAAATATCTTAACCCCTATGTGTATAAACATGGAAATATCCACACCGCTCTCTATAAACATGGAAATAACTACACCGCGATCAGCATAAACGTGGAAATATCTTCACCGCTATCTCTATAAACATGGAAATATCTCCACTGCTATCTCTATAAACATCGAAATAACTACACCACCATCTGTATAAACATGGAAGTATCTACACCGCCGTCTGTATAAACATGGAAATATCTACTTAGCCATGTGTACATATATGGAAGTATCTACACAGCTCTCTATATAAACATGGAAATAACTACACCGCTATCTGTATATACATGGAAATATCTACACCGCAATCTACATATCCATAGAAATATCTGCGCCGCCATCTGTATTAACATGGAAATATCTACACGGTCATCTGTGTATAGATGGAAATATCAACACCGCCATCTGTACAAACATGGAATTATCTGCACCGCTATCTGTATAAACATGGAAATATCTACACCGTGGTCTGTATAAACATGGAAATATCTACACCGCTCTCTGTATAAACATGGAAATATATACACCGCTATCTCTATAAACCTGGAATTATCTACACCGTGATCTGTATAAAAAAGGAAATATTTACACCGATATCTCTATAAACATGGAAATATCTACACCGCTATCTGTAGAAACATGGAAATATCTACACCGCGATCTGCATAAACATGGAAATATCTACACCGCGATCTGTATAAACATGGAAATATCTACACCGCTATCAGTAGAAACATGGAAATATCTACACAGCTATCTCTATAAACATGGAAATATCTACACCACCATCTCTATAAACATGGAAATACCTACAAGTCATCTGTACAAACATGGAAATATCTACAAAGCCATCAGTATAAACATGGAAATATCTACACAACCATCTGTATATACATGGAAATATCTACACCGCCATCTGTATAAACATAGAAATAACTACACCGCCATTTGTATAAAAAAGGAAATGTCTACACTGTGATCTGTATAAACATGGAAATACCTACACTGCTATTTGTATAAACAAGGAAATATCTACACCGCTATCTGTATAAACATGGAAATAACTACACCGCTATTTGCATAAACAAGGAAATATCTACACCGTGATCTTTACAAACATGGAAATATTTACAACGCCATCTCTATAAACATGGAAATATCTAAACCCCTATCTGTATAAACATGGAAATATCCACACCGCGATCTCTATAATCATGGAAATAACTACACCGCGATCAGTATAAACGAGGAAATATCTACACCGCTATCTCTATAAACATGGAAATATCTCCACTACTATCTCTATAAACATCGCAATATCTACACCGCCATCTGTATAAACATGGAAATACTGACAAAGTTATCTGTATAAACTTGGAAATACCTACACCGCCATCTATATAAACATGGAAATATCTACACAGCCATGTGTACATATATGGAAATATCTACACCGCTCTCTATATAAACATGGAAATAACTACACCGCTATCTGTATATACATGGAAATATCTACACCGCCATCTACATATCCATAGAAATATCTGCGCCGCCATCTGTATAAACATGGAAATATCTACACGGTCATCTGTGTATACATGGAAATATCAACACCGCCATCTGTACAAACATGGAAATATCTGCACCGCTATCTGTATAAACATGGTAATATCTACACCGTGGTCTGTATAAACGTGGAAATATCTACACCGCTATCTGTATAAACATGGAAATATCTACACCGCCATCTGTATAAACATGGAAATATCTACACCGCTATCTGTATAAACCTGGAAATATCTACACCGCTATCTGTATAAACATGGTAATATCTACACCACCGTCTATATAAACATGGAAATATCTACACCGCCATCTGTATAAACATGGAAATATCTACACCGCTATTTGTATAAACAAGGAAATATCTACACCGCTATCTATATAAACATGGAGATAACTACACCGCTATTTGCATAAACAAGGAAACATCTACACCGTGATCTGTATAAACATGGAAATATCTACAACGCCATCTCTATAAACATGGAAATATCTACACCCCTATCTGTATAAACATGGAAATATCCACACCGCTATCTCTATAAACCTGGAAATAACTACACCGCGATCAATATAAACGTGGAAATATCTACACTTCTATCTCTATAAACATGGAAATATCTCCACTACTATCTCTATAAACATCGAAATATCTACACCGCCATCTGTATAAACATGGAAATACTTACAAAGTTATCTGTATAAACATGGAAATATCTACACCGTGATCTGTATAAACATGGAAATATCTACACAGCCATGTGTACATATATGGAAATATCTACACCGCTCTCTATATAAACATGGAAATAACTACACCGCTATATGTATATACATGGAAATATCTACACCGCCATCTACATATCAATAGAAATATCTGCACCGCCATCTGCATAAACATGGAAATATCTACACCGTCATCTGTGTATAGATGGAAATATCAACACCGCCATCTGTACAAACATGGAAATATCTGCACCGCTATCTGTATAAACATGGAAATATCTACACCGTGGTCTGTAAAAACATGGAAACATCTACACCGCTATCTGTATAAACATGGAAATATATACATCGCTATCTGTATAAACTTGGAAATACCTACACCATGATGTGTATAAACATGGAAATATTTACAATGATATCTCTATAAACTTGGAAATATCTACACCGCCATCTCTATAAACATGGAAATATCTACACTGCCATCTGTATAAACATGGAAATATCTACACCGCTATCTGTATAAACCTGGAAATATCTACACCGCTATCTGCATAAACATGGTAATATCTACACCACCGTCTATATAAACATGGAAATATCTACACCGCCATCTGTATAAACATGGAAATATCTACACCGCTATTTGTATAAACAAGGAAATATCTACACCGCTATCTATATAAACATGGAAATAACTACACCGCTATTTGCATAAACTAGGAAACATCTACACCGTGATCTGTATAAACATGGAACTATCTACAACGCCATCTCTATAAACATGGAAATATCTACACCCCTATCTGTATAAACATGGAAATATCCACACCACTATCTCTATAAACCTGGAAATAACTACACCGCGATCAGTATAAACGTGGAAATATCTACACTGCTATCTCTATAAACATGGAAATATCTCCACTACTATCTCTATAAACATCGAAATATCTACACCGCCATCTGTATAAACATGGAAATACTTACAAAGTTATCTGTATAAACATGGAAATATCTACACCGCCATCTGTATAAACATGGAAATATCTACACAGCCAAGTGTACATATATGGAAATATCTACACCGCTCTCTATATAAACAAGGAAATAACTACACCACTATATGTATATACATGGAAATATCTACACCGCCATCTACATATCAATAGAAATATCTGCGCCGCCATCTGCATAAACATGGAAATATCTACACGATCATCTGTGTATAGATGGAAATATCAACACCGCCATCTGTACAAACATGGAAATATCTGCACCGCTATCTGTATAAACATAGAAATATCTACACCGTGGTCTGTAAAAACATGGAAATATCTACACCGCTATCTGTATAAACATGGAAATATATACATCGCTATCTGTATAAACTTGGAAATACCTACACCATGATGTGTATAAACATGGAAATATTTACAATGATATCTGTATAAACTTGGAAATATCTACACCGCCATCTCTATAAACATGGAAATATCTACACTGCCATCTGTATAAACATGGAAATATCTACACCGCTATCTGTATAAACCTGGAAATATCTACACCGCTATCTGCATAAACATGGTAATATCTACACCACCGTCTATATAAACATGGAAATATCTACACCGCCATCTGTATAAACATGGAAATATCTACACCGCTATTTGTATAAACAAGGAAATATCTACACCGCTATCTATATAAACATGGAAATAACTACACCGCTATTTGCATAAACTAGGAAACATCTACACCGTGATCTGTATAAACATGGAACTATCTACAACGCCATCTCTATAAACATGGAAATATCTACACCCCTATCTGTATAAACATGGAAATATCCACACCACTATCTCTATAAACCTGGAAATAACTACACCGCGATCAGTATAAACGTGGAAATATCTACACTGCTATCTCTATAAACATGGAAATATCTCCACTACTATCTCTATAAACATCGAAATATCTACACCGCCATCTCTATAAACATGGAAATACTTACAAAGTTATCTGTATAAACATGGAAATATCTACACCGCCATCTGTATAAACATGGAAATATCTACACAGCCAAGTGTACATATATGGAAATATCTACACCGCTCTCTATATAAACATGGAAATAACTACACCACTATATGTATATACATGGAAATATCTACACCGCCATCTACATATCAATAGAAATATCTGCGCCGCCATCTGCATAAACATGGAAATATCTACACGATCATCTGTGTATAGATGGAAATATCAACACCGCCATCTGTACAAACATGGAAATATCTGCACCGCTATCTGTATAAACATAGAAATATCTACACCGTGGTCTGTAAAAACATGGAAATATCTACACCGCTATCTGTATAAACATGGAAATATATACATCGCTATCTGTATAAACTTGGAAATACCTACACCATGATCTGTATAAACATGGAAATATTTACAATGATATCTGTATAAACATGGAAATATCTACACCGCCATCTGTATAAACATGGAAATATCTACACCGCTATTTGTATAAACAAGGAAATATCTACACCGCTATCTGTATAAACCTGGAAATAACTACACCGCTATTTGCATAAACAAGGAAATATCTACACCGTGATCTGCATAAACATGGAAATATCTACAACGCCATCTCTATAAACATGGAAATATCTACACGCCTATCAGTATAAACATGGAAATATCCACACCGCTATCTCTATAAACATGGAAATAACTACACAGAGATCAGTATAAACGTGGAAATATCTACACCGCTATCTCTATAAACATGGAAATATCTCCACTGCTATCTCTATAAACATCGAAATATCTACACCGCCATCTGTATAAACATGGAAATACTTACAAAGTTTTCTGTATAAACATGGAAATATCTACACCGCCATCTGTATAAACATGGAAATATCTACAGAGCCATGTGTACATATATGGAAATATCTACACCGCTATCTGTATAAACATGGTAATATCTACACCGCCATCTATATAAACATGGAAATATCTACACCGCTATCTGTATAAACATGGAAATAACTACACCGCTATTTGTATAAACAAGGAAATATCTACACCGTGATCTGTATAAAAATGGAAATATCTACACTGCTATTTGTATAAACAAGGAAATATCTACACCGCTATCTGTATAAACATGGAAATAACTACACCGCTATTTGCATAAACAAGGAAATATCTACACCGTGATCTGTATAAACATGGAAATATGTACAACGCCATCTCTATAAACATGGAAATATCTTAACCCCTATGTGTATAAACATGGAAATATCCACACCGCTCTCTATAAACATGGAAATAACTACACCGCGATCAGCATAAACGTGGAAATATCTTCACCGCTATCTCTATAAACATGGAAATATCTCCACTGCTATCTCTATAAACATCGAAATATCTACACCGCCATCTGTATAAACATGGAAATACTGACAAAGTTATCTGTATAAACATGGAAATATCTACACCGCCGTCTGTATAAACATGGAAATATCTACACAGCCATGTGTACATATCTGGAAATATCTACACAGCTCTCTATATAAACATGGAAATAACTACACCGCTATCTGTATATACATGGAAATATCTACACCACCATCTACATATCCATAGAAATATCTGCGCCGCCATCTGTATAAACATGGAAATATCTACACGGTAATCTGTGTATAGATGGAAATATCAACACCGCCATCTGAACAAATATGGAAATATCTGCACCGCTATCTGTATAAACATGGAAATACCTACACCGTGGTCTGTATAAACATGGAAATATCTACACCGCTATCTGTATAAACATGGAAATATATACACCGCTATCTCTATAAACATGGAAATATCTACACGGTGATCTGTATAAACATGGAAATATTTACACCGATATCTGTATAAACATGGAAATATCTACACCGCCATCTCTATAAACATGGAAATATCTACACCGCCATCTGTATAAACATGGAAATATCTACACCGCTATCTGTATAAACATGGAAATATCTACACCGCTATCTGTATAAACATGGTAATATCTACACCGCCATCTATATAAACATGGAAATATCTACACCGCTATCTGCATAAACATGGAAATATCTACAATGCCATCTGTAGAAAGATGGAAATATCTACAGCGCAATCTGCGTAAACATGGAAATATCTACACCAATATCTGTAAAAACATGGAAATATCTACACCGCTATCTGTATAAACATGGAAATATCTACACCGTGATCTGCATAAACATGGAAATATCTACACCGCGATCTGCATAAACATGGAAATATCTACACCGCGATCTGTATAAACGTGGAAATATCTACACCGCTATCTGCAGAAACATGGAAATATCTACACAGCTATCTCTATAAACATGGAAATATCTACACCGCCATCTGCATAAACATGGAAATACCTACAAGTCATCTGTATAAACATGGAAATATCTACACAGCCATCTGCATAAACATGGAAATAACTACACAGCAATCTCTATATACATGGAAATATCTACACCGCTATCTGTATAAACATGGAAATAACTACACCGCTATATGTATAAACAAGGAAATATCTACACCGTGATCTGTATAAACATGGAAATATCTACACTGCTATTTGTATAAACAAGGAAATATCTACACCGCTATCTGTATAAACATGGAAATAACTACACCGCTATTTGCATAAACAAGGAAATATCTACAATGCCATCTCTATAAATATGGAAATATCTAAACCCCTATCTGTATAAACATGGAAATATCCACACGGCTCTCTATAAACATGGAAATATCTACAACGCCATCTCTATAAACATGGAAATATCTAAACCCCTATCTGTATAAACATGGAAATATCCACACCGCTCTCTATAAACATGGAAATAACTACACCGCGATCAGCATAAACGTGGAAATATCTACACCGCTATCTCTATAAACATGGAAATAACTCCACTGCTATCTCTATAAACATCGAAATATCTACACCGCCATCTGTATAAACATGGAAATACTGACAAAGTTATCTGTATAAACATGGAAATATCTACACCGCCGTCTGTATAAACATGGAAATATCTACACAGCCATGTGTACATATATGGAAATATCTACACAGCTCTCTATATAAACATGGAAATAACTACACCGCTATCTTTATATACATGGAAATATCTACACCGCCTTCTACATATCCATAGAAATATCTGCGCTGCCATCTGTATAAACATGGAAATATCTACATGGTCATCAGTGTATAGATGGAAATATCAACACCGCCATCTGAACAAACATGGAAATATCTGCACCGCTATCTGTATAAACATGGAAATACCTACACCTTGGTCTGTATAAACATGGAAATATCTACACCGCTATCTGTATAAACATGGAAATAACTACACCGCTATATGTATATACATGGAAATATCTACACCGCCATCTACATATCCATGGAAATATCTGCGCCGCCATCTGTATAAACATGGAAATATCTACACGGTCATCTCTGTATAGATGGAAATATCAACACCGCCATCTGAACAAACATGGAAATATCTGCACCGCTATCTGTATAAACATGGAAATACCTACACCGTGGTCTGTATAAACACGGAAATATCTACACCGCTATCTGTATAAACATGGAAATATATACACCGCTATCTCTATAAACATGGAAATATCTACATGGTGATCTGTATAAACATGGAAATATTTACACCGATATCTGTATAAACATGGAAATATCTACACCGCCATCTCTATAAACATGGAAATATCTACACCGCCATCTGTATAAACATGGAAATATCTACACCGCTATCTGTATAAACCTGGAAATATCTACACCGCTATCTGTATAAACATGGTAATAGCTACACCGCCATCTATATAAACATGGAAATATCTACACCGCTATCTGCATAAACATGGAAACATCTAGAATGCCATCTGTAGAAAGATGGAAATATCTACAGCGCAATCTGCGTAAACATGGAAATATCTACACCAATATCTGTAAAAACATGGAAATATCTACACCGCTATCTGTATAAACATGGAAATATCTACACCGCGATCTGCATAAACATGGAAATATCTACGCCACGATCTGTATAAACATGGAAATATCTACACCGCTATCTGTAGAAACATGGAAATATCTACACCGCGATCTGCATAAACATGGAAATATCTACACCGCGATCTGTATAAACATGGAAATATCTACAACGCTATCTGTAGAAACATGGAAATATCTACACAGCTATCTCTATAAACATGGAAATATCTACACCGCCATCTGTATAAACATGACAATACCTACAAGTCATCTGTATAAACATGGAAATATCTACACAGCCATCTGCATAAACATGGAAATATCTACAAAGCCATCTGTATATACATGGAAATATCTACACCGCTATCTGTATAAACATGGAAATAACTACACCGCTATTTGTATAAACAAGGAAATATCTACACCGTGATCTGTATAAACATGGAAATATCTACACTGCTATTTGTATAAACAAGGAAATATCTACACCGCTATCTGTATAAACATGGAAATAACTACACCGCTATTTGCATAAACAAGGAAATATCTACACCGTGATCTGTATAAACATGGAAATATTTACAACGCCATCTCTATAAACATGGAAATATCTAAACCCCTATCTGTATAAACATGGAAATATCCACACCGCTCTCTATAAACTTGGAAATAACTACACCGCGATCAGCATAAACTTGGAAATATCTACACCGCTATCTCCATAAACATGGAAATATCTCCACTGCTATCTCTATAAACATCGAAATATCTACACCGCCATCTGTATAAACATGGAAATACTGACAAAGTTATCTGTATAAACATGGAAATATCTACACCGCCGTCTGTATAAACATGGAAATATCTACCCAGCCATGTGTACATATATGGAAATATCTACACAGCTCTCTATATAAACATGGAAATAACTACACCGCTATCTTTATATACATGGAAATATCTACACCGCCATCTACATATCCATAGAAATATCTGCGCTGCCATCTGTATAAACATGGAAATATCTACATGGTCATCAGTGTATAGATGGAAATATCAACACCGCCATCTGAACAAACATGGAAATATCTGCACCGCTATCTGTATAAACATGGAAATACCTACACCTTGGTCTGTATAAACATGGAAATATCTACACCGCTATCTGTATAAACATGGAAATAACTACACCGCTATATGTATATACATGGAAATATCTACACCACCATCTACATATCCATGGAAATATCTGCGCCGCCATCTGTATAAACATGGAAATATCTACACGGTCATCTCTGTATAGATGGAAATATCAACACCGCCATCTGAACAAACATGGAAATATCTGCACCGCTATCTGTATAAACATGGAAATACCTACACCGTGGTCTGTATAAACACGGAAATATCTACACCGCTATCTGTATAAACATGGAAATATATACACCGCTATCTCTATAAACATGGAAATATCTACATGGTGATCTGTATAAACATGGAAATATTTACACCGATATCTGTATAAACATGGAAATATCTACACCGCCATCTCTATAAACATGGAAATATCTACACCGCCATCTGTATAAACATGGAAATATCTACACCGCTATCTGTATAAACCTGGAAATATCTACACCGCTATCTGTATAAACATGGTAATAGCTACACCGCCATCTATATAAACATGGAAATATCTACACCGCTATCTGCATAAACATGGAAACATCTAGAATGCCATCTGTAGAAAGATGGAAATATCTACAGCGCAATCTGCGTAAACATGGAAATATCTACACCAATATCTGTAAAAACATGGAAATATCTACACCGCTATCTGTATAAACATGGAAATATCTACACCGTGATCTGCATAAACATGGAAATATCTACGCCACGATCTGTATAAACATGGAAATATCTACACCGCTATCTGTAGAAACATGGAAATATCTACACCGCGATCTGCATAAACATGGAAATATCTACACCGCGATCTGTATAAACATGGAAATATCTACAACGCTATCTGTAGAAACATGGAAATATCTACACAGCTATCTCTATAAACATGGAAATATCTACACCGCCATCTGTATAAACATGAAAATACCTACAAGTCATCTGTATAAACATGGAAATATCTACACAGCCATCTGCATAAACATGGAAATATCTACAAAGCCATCTGTATATACATGGAAATATCTACACCGCTATCTGTATAAACATGGAAATAACTACACCGCTATTTGTATAAACAAGGAAATATCTACACCGTGATCTGTATAAACATGGAAATATCTACACTGCTATTTGTATAAACAAGGAAATATCTACACCGCTATCTGTATAAACATGGAAATAACTACACCGCTATTTGCATAAACAAGGAAATATCTACACCGTGATCTGTATAAACATGGAAATATTTACAACGCCATCTCTATAAACATGGAAATATCTAAACCCCTATCTGTATAAACATGGAAATATCCACACCGCTCTCTATAAACTTGGAAATAACTACACCGCGATCAGCATAAACTTGGAAATATCTACACCGCTATCTCCATAAACATGGAAATATCTCCACTGCTATCTCTATAAACATCGAAATATCTACACCGCCATCTGTATAAACATGGAAATACTGACAAAGTTATCTGTATAAACATGGAAATATCTACACCGCCGTCTGTATAAACATGGAAATATCTACCCAGCCATGTGTACATATATGGAAATATCTACACAGCTCTCTATATAAACATGGAAATAACTACACCGCTATCTGTATATACATGGAAATATCTACACCGCCATCTACATATCCATAGAAATATCTGCGCCGCCATCTGTATAAACATGGAAATATCTACATGGTCATCAGTGTATAGATGGAAATATCAACACCGCCATCAGAACAAACATGGAAATATCTGCACCGATATCTGTATAAACATTGAAATACCTACACCGTGGTCTGTATAAACACGGAAATATCTACACCGCTATCTGTATAAACATGGAAATATATACACCGCTATCTCTATAAACATGGAAATATCTACACGGTGATCTGTATAAACATGGAAATATTTACACCGATATCTGTATAAACATGGAAATATCTACACCGCCATCTCTATAAACATGGTAATATCTACACCGCCATCTGTATAAACATGGAAATATCTACACCGCTATCTGTATAAACCTGGAAATATCTACACCGCTATCTGTATAAACATGGTAATATCTACACCGCCATCTATATAAACATGGAAATATCTACACCGCCATCTGTATAAACAAGGAAATATCTACAATGCCATCTGTAGAAAGATGGAAATATGTACACCGCAATCTGTGTAAACATGGAAATATCTACACCAATATCTGTAAAAACATGGAAATATCTACACCTCTATCAGTATAAACATGGAAATATCTAAAACGCGATCTGCATAAACATGGAATTATCTAAACCACGATCTGTATAAACATGGAAATATCTACACCGCTATCTGTAGAAACATGGAAATATCTACACCGCTATCTGCATAAACATGGAAATATCTACACCGCGATCTGTATAAACATGGAAATATCTACACCGCTATCTGTAGAAACATGGAAATATCTACACAGCTATCTCTATAAACATGGAAATATCTACAGCGCCATCTGTATAAACATGGAAATACCTACAAGTCATCTGTATAAACATGGAAATATCTACACAGCCATCTGTATAAACATGGAAATATCTACACAGCCATCTGTATATACATGGAAATATCTACACCGCTATCTGTATAAACATGGAAATAACTACACCGCTATTTGTATAAACAAGGAAATATCTACACCGTGATCTGTATAAACATGGAAATATCTACACTGCTATTTGCATAAACAAGGAAATATCTACACCGCTATCTGTATAAACATGGAAATAACTTCACCGCTATTTGCATAAACAAGGAAATATCTACACCGTGATCTGCATAAACATGGAAATATCTACAATGCCATCTCTATAAACATGGAAATATCTACACCCCTATCTGTATAAACATGGAAATATCCACACCGCTATCTCTATAAACATGGAAATATCTACACTGAGATCAGTATAAACGTGGAAATATCTACACCGCTATCTCTATAAACATGGAAATATCTCCACTGCTATCTCTATAAACATCGAAATATCTACACCGCCATCTGTATAAACATGGAAATACTTACAAAGTTATCTGTATAAACATGGAAATATCTACACCGCCATCTGTATAAACATGGAAATATCTACACAGCCATGTGTACATATATGGAAATATCTACACCGCTCTCTATATAAACATGGAAATAACTACACCGCTATATGTATATACATGGAAATATCTACACCGCCATCTACATATCCATGGAAATATCTGCGCCGCCATCTGTATAAACATGGAAATATCTACACGGACATCTGTGTATAGATGGAAATATCAACACCGCCATCTGAACAAATATGGAAATATCTGCACCGCTATCTGTATAAACATGGAAATACCTACACCGTGGTCTGTATAAACATGGAAATATCTACACCGCTATCTGTATAAACTTGGAAATATATACACCGATATCTCTATAAACATGGAAATATCTACACGGTGATCTGTATAAACATGGAAATATTTATACCGATATCTGTATAAATATGGAAATATCTACACCGCCATCTCTATAAACATGGAAATATCTACACCGCCATCGGTATAAACATGGAAATATCTACACCGCTATCTGTATAAACATGGAAATATCTACACCGCTATCTGTATAAACATGGTAATATCTACACCGCCATCTATATAAACATGGAAATATATACATCGCTATCTGCATAAACATGGAAATATCTACAATGCTATCTGTAGAAAGATGGAAATATCTACAGCGCAATCTGCGTAAACATGGAAATATCTACACCAATATCTGTAAAAACATGGAAATATCTACACCGCTATCTGTATAAACATGGAAATATCTACACCGCGATCTGCATAAACATGGAAATATCTACACCGCGATCTGCATAAACATGGAAATATCTACACCGCGATCTGTATAAACATGGAAATATCTACACCGCTATCTGCAGAAACATGGAAATAACTGCACCGCTATTTGCATAAACAAGGAAAAATCTACACCGTGATCTGTATAAACATGGAAATATCTACAACGCCATCTCTATAAACGTGGAAATATCTACACCCCTATCTGTATAAACATGGAAATATCCACACCGCTATCTCTATAAACATGGAAATAACTACACCGAGATCAGTATAAACGTGGAAATATCTACACCGCTATCTCTATAAACATGGAAATATCTCCACTGCTATCTCTATAAACATCGAAATATCTACACCGCCATCTGTATAAACATGGAAATACTTACAAAGTTATCTGTATAAACATGGAAATATCTACACCGCCATCTGTATAAACATGGAAATATCTACACAGCCATGTGTACATATATGGAAATATCTACACCGCTATCTATATAAACATGGAAACAACTGCACCGCTATCTCTATATACATGGAAATATCTACACCGCCATCTACATATCCATAGAAATATCTGCACCGCCATCTGTATAAACATGGAAATATCTACATGCTCATCTGTGTATAGATGGAAATATCAACACCGCCATCTGTACAAACATGGAAATATCTGCACCGCTATTTCTATAAACATGGAAATAACTACACCGCGATCAGTATAAACGTGGAAATATCTACACCGCTATCTCTATAAACATGGAAATATCTCCACTACTATCTCTATAAACATCGAAATATCTACACCGCCATCTGTATAAACATGGAAACACTGACAAAGTTATCTGTATAAACATTGAAATATCTACACCGCCATCTGTATAAACATGGAAATATCTACACAGCCATGTGTACATATATGGAAATATCTACACCGCTCTCTATATAAACATGGAAATAACTACACCGCTATCTGTATATACATGGAAATATCTACACCGCCATCTACATATCCATAGAAATATCTGTGCCGCCATCGGTATAAACATGGAAATATCTACACCGTGGTCTGTATAAACATGGAAATATCTACACCGCTATCTGTATAAACATGGAAATATATACAACGCTATCTCTATAAACATGGAAATATCTACACCGTGATCTGTATAAACATGGAAATATTTACAACGATATCTGTATGAACATGGAAATATCTACACCGCCGTCTGTATAAACATGGAAATATTTACACCGCCATCTGTATAAACATGGAAATATCTACACCGCTATCTGTATAAACCTGGAAATATCTACACCGCTATCTGTATAAACATGGTAATATCTACACCACCATCTATATAAACATGGAAATATCTACACCGCCATCTGTTTAAACATGGAAATATCTACAATGCCATCTGTAGAAAGATAGAAATATCTACACCGCAATCTGTGTAAACATGGAAATATCTACAACAATAACGGTAAAAACATGGAAATATCTACACCGCTATCTGTAGAAACATGGAAATATCTACACAGCTATCTCTATAAACATGGAAATATCTACACCGCCATCTGTATAAACATGGAAATACCTACAAGTCATCTGTATAAACATGGAAATATCTACAAAGCCATCTGTATAAACATGGAAATATCTACACAGCCATCTGTATATACATGGAAATACCTACACCGCTATCTGTATATACATGGAAATAACTACACCGCTATTTGTATAAACAAGGAAATATCTACAATGTGATCTGTATAAACATGGAAATAACTACACCGCTATTTGCATAAAGAAGGAAATATCTACACCGTGATCTATATAAACATGGAAATATCTACACCGCCATCTGTATAAACATGGAAATATCTACACAGCCATGTGTACATACTTGGAAATATCTACACCGCTCTCTATAAAAACATGGAAATAACTACACCGCTATCTGTATATACATGGAAATATCTACACCGCCATGTACATATCCATAGCAATATCTGCGCCGCCATCTGTACACATGGAAATATCTACACGGTCATCTGTGTATAGATGGAAGTATCAACACCGCCATCTGTACAAACATGGAAATATCTGCACCGCTATCTGTATAAACATGGAAATATCTACACCGTGGTCTGTATAAACATGGAAATATCTACACCGCTATCTGTATAAACATGGAAATATATACACCTCTATCTCTATATACATGGAAATATCTACACCGTGATCTGCATAAACATGGAAATATTTACACCGATATCTGTATAAACATGGAAATATCTACACCGCCATCTCTATAAACATGGAAATATCTACACCGCCATCTGTATAAACATGGAAATATCTACACCGCTATCTGTATAAACCTGGAAATATCTACACCGCTATCTGTGTAAACATGGTAATATCTACACCACCATCTATATAAACATGGAAATATCTACACCGCCATCTGTATAAACATGGAAATATCTTGAATGCCATCTGTAGAAAGATGGAAATATCTACACTGCAATCTGTGTAAATATGGAAATACCTACACCAATATCTGTAAAAACATGGAAATATCTACACCGCTATCTGTATAAAGATGGAAATATCTATACCGCGATCTGCATAAGCATGGAAATATCTACACCGCGATCTGCATAAACATTGGAATATCTACACTGCTATCTGTAGAAACATGGAAATATCTACACCGCGATCTGCATAAACATGGAATTATCTACACCGCGATCTGTATAAACATGGAAATAACTACACCGCTATCTCTAGAAACATGGAAATATCTACACAGCTATCTCTATAAACATGGAAATATCTACACCGCCATCTGTAAAAACATGGAAATACCTACAAGTCATCTGTATAAACATGGAAATATCTACACAGCCGTCTGTATAAACATGAAAATATCTACACAGCCATGTGTATATACATGGAAATATCTACACCGCTATCTGTATAAACATGGAAATAACTACACCGCTATTTGTATAAACAAGGAAATATCTACACCGTGATCTGTATCAACATGGAAATATCTACACGACTATTTGTATAAACAAGGAAATATCCTCACCGCTATCAGTATAAGCATGGAAATAACTACACCGCTATTTGCATAAACAAGGAAATATCTACACCGTGATCTGTATAAACATGGAAATATCTACAACGCCATCTCTATAAACATGGAAATATCTACACCCCTATCTGTATAAACATGGAAATATCCACACCGCTATCTCTATAAACATGGAAATAACTACACCGCGATCAGTATAAACGTGGAAATATCTACACCGCTATCTCTATAAACATGGAAATATCTCCACTACTATCTCTATAAACATCGAAATATCTACACCGCCATCTGTATAAACATGGAAATACTTACAAAGTAATCTGTATAAACATGGAAATATCTACACCGCCATCTGTATAAACATGGAAATACCTACACAGCCATGTGTACATACATGCAAATATCTACACCGCTCTCTATATAAACATGGAAATAACTACACCGCTATCTGTATATACATGGAAATATCTACACCGCCATCTACGTATTCATAGAAATAACTGCACCGCCATCTGTACAAACAGGGAAATATCTACACGGTCATCTGTGTATACATGGAAATATCAACACCGCCATCTGTACAAACATGGAAATATCTGCACCGCTATCTGTATAAACATGGAAATATCTACACCGTGGTCTGTATAAACATGGAAATATCTACACCGCTATCTGTATAAACATGGAAATATATACACCGCAATCTCTATAAACATGGAAATATCTACATCGTAATATGTATAAACATGGAAATATTTACACCGATATCTGTATAAACATGGAAATATCTACACCGCCATATCTATAAACATGGAAATATCTACACCGCCATCTGTATTAACATGGAAATATCTACACCGCTATCTGTATAAACCTGGAAATATCTACACCGCAATCTGTGTAAACGTGGAAATATCTACACCAATATCTGTATAAACATGGAAATATCTACACCGCGATCTGCATAAACATGGAAATATCTACACCGCGATCTGTATAAACATGGAAATATCTACACCGCTATCTGTAGAAACATGGAAATATCTACACCGCGATCTGCAAAAACATGGAAATATCTACAACGCGATCTGTATAAACATGGAAATATCTACATCGCTATCTGTAGAAACATGGAAATATCTACACAGCTATCTCTATAAACATGGAAATATCTACACCGCCATCTGTATAAACATGGAAATACCTACAAGTCATCTGAATAAACATGGAAATATCTACACAGCCATCTGTATAAACATGGAAATATCTACACAGCCATCTGTATATACATGGAAATATCTACACCGCTATCTGTATAAACATGGAAATAACTACACCGCAATTTGTATAAACAAGGAAATATCTACACTGTGATCTGTATAAACATGGAAATATCTACACTGCTATTTGTATAAACAAGGAAATATCTACACCGCTATCTGTATAAACATGGGAATAACTACACCGCTATTTGCATAAACAGGGAAATATCTACACCGTGATCTGTATAAACATGGAAATATCTACAACGCCATCTCTATAAACATGGAAATATCTAAACCCCTATCTGTATAAACATGGAAATATCCACACCGCTCTCTATAAACATGGAAATAACTACACCACGATCAGCATAAACGTGGAAATGTCTACACCGCTATCTCTATAAACATGGAAATATCTCCACTGCTATCTCTATAAACATCGAAATATCTACACCGCCATCTGTATAAACATGGAAATACTTACAAAGTTATCTGTATAAACATGGAAATATCTACACCGCCGTCTGTATAAACATGGAAATATCTACACAGCCATGTGTACATATATGGAAATATCTACACAGCTCTCTATAAAAACATGGAAATAACTACACCGCTATCTGCATATACATGGAAATATCTACACCGCCATCTACATATCCATAGAAATATCTGCACCGCCATCTGTATAAACATGGAAATATCTACATGGTCATCAGTGTATAGATGGAAATATCAACACTGCCATCTGTTCAAACATGGAAATATCTGCATGGCTATCTGTATAAACATGGAAATATCTACACCGTGGTCTCTATAAACATTTAAATATCTACACCGCTATCTGTATAAACATGGAAATATATACACCGCTATCTCTATAAACGTGGAAATATCTACACCGTGATCTCTTTAAACATGGAAATATTTACACCGATATCTGTATAAACATGGAAATATCTACACCGCCATCCCTATAAATATGGAAATATCTACACCGCCATCAGCATAAACATGGAAATATCTACACCGCTATCTGTATAAACCTGGAAATATCTACACCGCTATCTGTCTAAACATGGTAATATCTACACCACCATCTATATAAACATGGAAATATCTACACCGCCATCTGTATTAACATGGAAATATCTACAATGCCATCTGTAGAAAGATGGAAATATCTACACCGCAATCTGTGTAAACATGGAAATATCTACACCAATATCTGTAAAAACATTGAAATATCTACACCTCTATCAGTATAAACATGGAAATATCTAAAACGCGATATGCATGAACATGGAATTATCTAAACCACGATCTGTATAAACATGGAAATATCTACACCACTATCTATAGAAACATGGAAATATCTACACAGCTCTCTCTATAAACAAGGAAATATCTACACCGCTATCTGTATAAACATGGAAATAACTACACCGCTATTTGCATAAACAAGGAAATATCTACACCGCGATCTGTATAAACATGGAAATATCTACAACGCCATCTCTATAAACGTGGAAATATCTACACCCCTATCTGTATAAACATGGAAATATCCACACTGCTATCTCTAAAAACATGGAAATAACTACACCGTGATCAGTATAAACGTGGAAATATCTACACCGCTATCTCTATAAACATGGAAATATCTCCACTGCTATCTCTATAAACATCGAAATATCTACACCGCCATCTGTATAAACATGGAAATACTTACAAAGTTATCTGTATAAACATGGAAATATCTACACCGCCATCTGTATAAACATGGAAATATCTACACAGCCATGTGTACATATATGGAAATATCTGCACCGCTATCTATATAAACATGGAAACAACTACGCCGCTATCTGTATATACATGGAAATATCTACACCGCCATCTACATATCCATAGAAATATCTGCACCGCCATCTGTATAAACATGGAAATATCTACACGGTCATGTGTGTATAGATGGAAATATCAACACCGCCATCTGTACAAACATGGAAATATCTGCACCGCTATTTCTATAAACATGGAAATAACTACACCGCGATCAGCATAAACGTGGAAATATCTACACCGCTATCTCTATAAACATGGAAATATCTCCACTACTATCTCTATAAACATGGAAATAACTCCACCGCGATCAGCATAAACGTGGAAATATCTACACCGCTATCTCTATAAACATGGAAATATCTCCACTACTATCTCTATAAACATCGAAATATCTACACCGCCATCTGTATAAACATGGAAATACTGACAAAGTTATCTGTATAAACATGGAAATATCTACACTGCCATCTGTATAAACATGGAAATATCTACACAGCCATGTGTACATATATGGAAATATCTACACCGCTCTCTATATAAACATGGAAATAACTACACCGCTATCTGTATATACACGGAAATATCTACACCGCCATCTACATATCCATAGAAATATCTGTGCCGCCATCGGTATAAACATGGAAATATCTACACCGTGGTCTGTATAAACATGGAAATATCTACACCGCTATCTGTATAAACATGGAAATATATACACCGCTATCTCTATAAACATGGAAATATCTACACTGTGATCTGTATAAACATGGAAATATTTACACCGATATCTGTGTAAACATGGAAATACCTACACCGCCATCTCTATAAACATGCAAATATCTACACCGCCATCTGTATAAACATGGAAATATCTACACCGCTATCTGTATAAACCTGTAAATATCTACACCGCTAACTGTATAAACATGGTAATATCTACACCACCATCTATATAAACATGGAAATATCTACACCGCCATGTGTATAAACATGGAAATATTTACAATGCCATCTGTAGAAAGATGGAAATATCTACACCGCAATCTGTGTAAACATGGAAATATCTACACCAATATCTGTAAAAACATGGAAATATCTACACCTCTATCTGTATAAACATGGATATATCTACACCGCGATCTGCATAAACATGGAAATATCTACACCACGATCTCTATAAACATGGAAATATCTACACCGCTATCTGTAGAAACATGGAAATATCTACACCGCGATCTGCATAAACATGGAAATATCTACACCGCGATCTGTATAAACATGGAAATAACTACACCGCTATCTCTAGAAACATGGAAATATCTACACAGCTATCTCTATAAACATGGAAATATGTACACCGCCATCTGTATGAACATGGAAATACCTACAAGTCATCTGTATAAACATGGAAATATCTACACAGCCATCTGTATAAACATGGAAATATCTACACAGCCATCTGTATATACATGGAAATATCTTCACCGCTATCTGTATAAACATGGAAATAACTACACCGCTATTTGTATAAACAAGGAAATATCTACAGCGTGATCTGTATAAACATGGAAATATCTACACCGCCATCTGTATAAACATGGAAATATCTACACAGCCATGTGTACATATATGGAAATATCTACACAGATCTCTATATAAACATGGAAATAACTACACCGCTATCTGTATATACATGGAAATATCTACACCGCGAATCACATATCCATAGAAATATCTGCGCCGCCATCTGTATAAACATGGAAATATCTACATTGTCATCTGTGTATAGATGGAAGTATCAACACCGCCATCTGTACAAACATGGAAATATCCGCACCGCTATCTGTATAAACATGGAAATATCTACACCGTGGTCTGTATAAACATGGAAATATCTACACCGCTATCTGTATGAACATGGAAATATATACACCGCTATCTCTATAAACATGGAAATATCTACACCGCGATCTTTATAAACATGGAAATATTTACACCGATATCTGTATAAACATGGAAATATCTACACCACCATCTCTATAAACATGGAGATATCTACACCGCCATCTGTATAAACATGGAAATATCTACACCGCTATCTGTATAAACCTGGAAATATCTACACCGCTATCTGTGTAAACATGGTAATATCTTCACCACCATCTATATAAACATGGAAGTAACTACACCGCCATCTGTATAAACATGGAAATATCCACAATGCCATGTGTAGAAAGATGGAAATATGTACACTGCAATCTGTGTAAACATGGAAATACCTACACCAATATTTGTAAAAACATGGAAATATCTACACCGCTATCTGTATAAAGATGGAAATATCTACACCGCGATCTGCATAAGCATGGAAATATCTACACCGCGATCTGTATAAACATGGAAATATCTACACCGCTGTCTGTAGAAACATGGAAATATCTACACCGCGATCTGCATAAACATGGAAATATCTACACCACGATCTGCATAAACATGGAAATATCTACACCGCTATCTGTAGAAAGATGGAAATATCTACACAGCTATCTCTTTAAACATGGAAACATCGACACCGCCATCTGTATAAACATGGAAATACCTACAAGTCATCTGTATAAACATGGAAATACCTACACTTAAATCTGTATAAACATGGAAATATCTACACAGCCATCTGTATATACATGGAAATATCTACACCGCTATCTGTATAAACATGGAAATAACTATACCGCTATTTGTATAAACAAGGAAATATCCACACCGTGATCTGTATAAACATGCAAATATCTACACTGCTATTTGTATAAACAAGGAAATATCTACATCGCTATCTGTATAAACATGGAAATAACTACACCGCTATTTGCATAAACAAGGAAATATCTACACCGTGATCTGTATAAACATGGAAATATCAACAACGCCATCTCTATAAACATGGAAATATCTACACCCCTATCTGTATAAACATGGAAATATCCACACCGCTATCTCTATAAACGTGGAAATAACTACACCGCGATCAGTATAAACGTGGAAATATCTGCACCGCTATCTCTATAAACATGGAAATATCTCCACTACTATCTCTATAAACATCGAAATATCTACACCGCCATCTGTATAAACATGGAAATAATTACAAACTTATCTGTATAAACATGGAAATATCTATACCGCCATCTGTATAAACATGGAAATACCTACACAGTCATGTGTACATACATGGAAATATCTACACCGCTCTCTATAAAAACATGGAAATAACTACACCGCTATCTGTATATACATGGAAATATCTACACCGCCATGTACATATCCATAGAAATATCTGCGCCGCCATCTGTAAACATGGAAATATCTACACGGTCATCTGTGTGTAGATGGAAGTATCAACACCGCCATCTGTACAAACATGGAAATATCTGCAGCGCTATCTGTATAAACATGGAAATATCTACACCGAGGTCTGTATAAACATGGAAATATCTACACCGCTATCTGTATAAACATGGAAATATATACACCGCTATCTCTATATACATGGAAATATCTACACCGTGATCTGTATAAACATGGAAATATTTACACCGATATCTGTAAAAACATGGAAATATCTACACCGCCATCTCTATAAACATGGAAATATCTACACCGCCATCTGTATAAACCTGGAAATATCTACACCGGTATCTGTATAAACCTGGAAATATCTACACCGCTATCTGTATAAACATGGTAATATCTACACCGCTATCTGTATAAACATGGTAATATCTACACCACCATCTATATAAACATGGAAATATCTACACCGCCATCTGTATAAACACGGAAATATCTACAATGCCATCTGTAGAAAGATGGAAATATCTACACTGCAATCTGTGTAAACATGGAAATACGTACACCAATATCTGTAAAAACATGGAAATACCTACACCGCTATCTGTATAAAGATGGAAATATCTACACCGCAATCTGCATAAGCATGGAAATATCTACACCGCGATCTGCATAAACGTGGAAATATCTACACCGCTATCTGTAGAAACATGGAAATATCTACACAGCTATCTCTATAAACATGGAAATATCTACACCGCCATCTGTATAAACATGGAAATACCTACAAGTCATCTGTATAAACATGGAAATACCTACACAGCCATCTGTATAAACATGGAAATAGCTACACAGCCATCTGTATATACATGGAAATATCTACACCGCTATCTGTAAAAACATGGAAATAACTATACCGCTATTTGTATAAACAAGGAAATATCCACACCGTGATCTGTATAAACATGCAAATATCTACACTGCTATTTGTATAAACAAGGAAATATCTACATCGCTATCTGTATAAACATGTAAATAACAACACCGCTATTTGCATATACAAGGAAATATCTACACCGTGATCTGTATAAACCTGGAAATATCTACAACGCCATCTCTATAAACATGGAAATATCTACACCCCTATCTGTATAAACATGGAAATATCCACACCGCTATCTCTATAAACGTGGAAATAACTACACCGCGATCAGTATAAACATGGAAATATCTGCACCGCTATCTCTATAAACTTGGAAATATCTCCACTACTATCTCTATAAACATCGAAATATCTTCACCGCCATCTGTATAAACATGGAAATAATTACAAACTTATCTGTATAAACATGGAAATATCTATACCGCCATCTGTATAAACATGGAAATACCTACACAGTCATGTGTACATACATGGAAATATCTACACCGCTCTCTATAAAAACATGGAAATAACTACACCGCTATCTGTATATACATGGAAATATCTACACCGCCATGTACATATCGATAGAAATATCTGCGCCACCATCTGTAAACATGGAAATATCTACACGGTCATATGTGTATAGATGGAAGTATCAACACCGCCATCTGTACAAACATGGAAATATCTGCACCGCTATCTGTATAAACATGGAAATATCTACACCGAGGTCTGTATAAACATGGAAATATCTACACCGCTATCTCTGTAAACATGGAAATAACTACACCGCGATCAGTATAAACGTGGAAATATCTACACCGCTATCTCTATAAACATGGAAATATCTCCACTGCTATCTCTATAAACATCGAAATATCTACACCGCCATCTGTATAAACATGGAAATACTGACAAAATTATCTGTATAAACATGGAAATATCTACACCGCCATCTGTATAAGCATGGAAATATCTACACAGCCATGTGTACATATATGGAAATATCTACACCGCTCTCTATATAAACATGGAAATAACTACACCGCTATCTGTATATACATGGAAATATCTACACCGCCATCTACATATCCGTAGAAATATCTGCGCCGCCATCTGTATAAACATGGAAATATCTACACCGTGGTCTGTATAAACATGGAAATATCTACACCGCTATCTGTATAAACATGGAAATATCTACACCGCGATCTGCATAAACATGGAAATATCTACACCACGATCTGTATAAACATGGAAATATCTACACCGCTATCTGTAGAAACATGGAAATGTCTACACTGCGATCTACATAAACATGGAAATATCTACACCGCAATCTGTATAAACATGGAAATATCTACACCGCTATCTGTAGAAACATGGAAATATCTACATTGCTATCTATATAAACATGGAAATATCTACAACGCCATCTGTATAAACATGGAAATACCTACAAGTCATCTGTATAAACATGAAAATATCTACACAACCATCTGTATAAACATGGAAATGTCTACACAGCCATCTGTATATACATGAAAATACCTACACCGCTATCTGTATAAACATGGAAATAAATACACCGATATTTGTATAAACAAGGAAATATCTACACCGTGATCTGTATAAACATTGAAATATTTACACCGATATCTGTATAAACATGGAAATATCTACACCGCCGTCTCTATAAACATGGAAATATCTACACCGCCATCCATATAAACATGGAAATATCTACACCGCTATCTGTATAAACCTGGAAATATCTACACCGCTATCTGTATAAACATGGTAATATCTACACCACCATCTATATAAACATGGAAATATCTACACCGCCATCTGTATAAACATGGAAATATCTACAATGCCATCTGTAGAAAGATAGAAATATCTACACCGCAATCTGTGTAAACATGGAAATATCTACACCAATATCTGTAAAAACATGGAAATATCTTCACCGCTATCTGTATAAACATGGAAATATCTACACCGCCATCTGTATAAACATGGAAATACCTACAAGTCATCTGTATAAACATGGAAATATCTACACAGCCATCTGTATATACATGGAAATATCTACACCGTGATCTGTATAAACATGGAAATATCTACACCGATATCTGTATAAACATGGAAATATCTACACCGCAATCTCTATAAACATGGAAATATCTACACCGCCATCTGTATAAACATGGAAATATCTACACCGCTATCTGTATAAACCTGCAAATATCTACACCGCTATCTGTATAAACATGGTAATATCTATACCACCATCTATATAAACATGGAAATATCTACACCGCCATCTGTATAAACATGGAAATATCTACAATGCCATCTGTAGAAAGATGGAAATATCTACACCGCAATCTGTGTAAACATGGAAATATCTACACCAATATCTGTAAAAACATGGAAATATCTACACCGCTATCTGTATAAACATGGAAATATCTACACCGCGATCTGCATAAACATCGAATTATCTACACCACGATCTGTATAAACATGGAAATATCTACACCGCTATCTGTAGAAACATGAAAATATCTACACCGCGATCTGCATAAACATGGAAATATCTACACCGTGATCTGTATGAACATGGAAATATCTACACCGCTATCTGTAGAAACATGGAAATATCTACACCGCGATCTGTATAAACATGGAAATATCTACACCACGATCTGTATAAACATGGAAACATCTACACCGCTATCTGTAGAAACATGGAAATATCTACACAGCTATCTCTATAAACATGGAAATATCTACACCGCCATCTGTATAAACATGGAAATATCTACACCGCCATCTCTATAAACATGTAAATATCTACACCGCCATCTGTATAAACATGGAAATATCTACACCGCTATCTGTATAAACCTGGAAGTATCTACACCGCTATCTGTATAAACATGCTAATATCTACACCACCGTCTATATAAACATGGAAATATCTACACCGCCATCTGTATAAACATGGAAATATCTACACTGCTATTTGTATAAACAAGGAAATACCTACACCGCTATCTGTATAAACATGGAAATAACTACACCGCTATTTGCATAAACAAGGAAATATCTACACCGTGATCTGTATAAACATGGAAATATCCACACCGCTCTCTATAAACATGGAAATAACTACACCGCGATCAGCATAAACGTGGAAATATCTACACCGCTATCTCTATAAACATGGAAATATCTCCACTGCTATCTCTATAAATATCGAAATATCTACACAGCCATCTGTATAAACATGGAAATACTGACAAAGTTGTCTGTATAAACATGGAAATAACTACACCGCCATCTGTATAAACATGGAAATATCTACACAGCCATGTGTACATATATGGAAATATTTACACCGCTCTCTATATAAACATGGAAATAACTACACCGCTATCTGTATATACATGGAAATATCTACAGCTCCATCTAGATATCCATAGAAATATCTGCGCCACCATCTGTATAAACATGGAAATATCTACACGGTCATCTGTGTATAGATGGAAATATCAACACCGCCATCTGTACAAACATGGAAATATCTGCACCGCTATCTGTATAAACATGGAAATATCTACACCGTGGTCTGTATAAACATGGAAATATCTACACCGCGATCTGCATAAACATGGAAATATATACACCGCTATCTCTATAAACATGCAAATATCTACACCGTGATCTGTATAAACCTGGAAATATCTTCACCGCCATCTCTATAAACATGGAAATATCTTCACCGCCATCTCTATAAACATGGAAATATCTGCACCGCCAACTGTATAAACATGGAAATATCTGCACCGCTATCTGTATAAACTTGCAAATATCTACACCGCTATCTGTATAAACATGGTAATATCTACACGACCATCTATATAAACATGGAAATATCTACACCGCCATCTGTATAAACATGGAAATATCTACAATGCTATCTGTAGAAAGATCGAAATATCTACACCACAATCTGTGTAAACATGGAAATATCTACACCAATATCTGTAAAAACATGGAAATATCTACACTGCTATCTGTATAAACACGGAAATATCAACACCGCGATCTGCATAAACATGGAAATATCTACACCGCGATCTGTATAAACATGGAAATATCTACACCGCTAACTGTAGAAACATGGAAATATCTACACCGCGATCTGTATAAACATGGAAATATCTACACCGCGATCTGTATAAACATGGAAATATCTACACCGCTATCTGTAGAAACATGGAAATATCTACACAGCTATCTCTATAAATATGGAAATATCTACACCGCCATCTGTATAAACATGGAAATACCTACAAGTCATCTGTATAAACATGGAAATATCTACACAGCAATCTGTATAAACATGGAAATATCTACACAGCCATCTGTATATACATGGAAATATCTAGACCGCTATCTGTATAAACATGGAAATATCTACACCGCTATTTGCATAAACAAGGAAATATCTACACCGTGATCTGTATAAACATGGAAATATCTACAACGCCATCTCTCTAAACATGGAAATATCTACACCCCTATCTGTATAAACATGGAAATATCCACACCGCTATCTCTAAAAACATGGAAATAACTACACCGTGATCAGTATAAACGTGGAAATATCTACACCACTATCTCAATAAACATGGAAATATCTCCACTGCTATCTCTATAAACATCGAAATATCTACACCGCCATCTGTATAAACATGGAAATACTTACAAAGTTATCTGTATAAACATGGAAATATCTACACCGCCATATGTATAAACATGGAAATACCTACACAGCCATGTGTACATATATGGAAATATCTACACCGCTCTCTATATAAACATGGAAATAACTACACTGCTATATGTATATACATGGAAATATCTACACCGCCATCTACATATCAATAGAAATATCTGCGCCGCCATCTGTATAAACATGGAAATATCTACACGGTCATCTGTGTATAAAAGGAAATATCAACACCGCCATCTGTACAAACATGGAAATATCTGCACCGCTATCTGTATAAACATGGAAAGAACCACACCGCTATCTGTATAAACCTGGAAATATCTACACCGCTATCTGTAGAAACATGGAAATATCTACACCGCAATCTGCATAAACATGGAAATATCTACACCGCGATCTGTATAAACATGGAAATATCTACACCGCTATCTGTAGAAACATGGAAATATCTACACCGCCATCTCTATAAACATGGAAATATCTACACTGCCATCTGTATAAACATGGAAATATCTACACCGCTATCTGTATAAACCTGAAAATATCTACACCGCTATCTGTATAAACATGGTAATATCTACATCACCATCTATATAAACATGGAAATATCTACACCGCCATCTGTATAAACATGGAAGCACCTACACCGCTATCTGTATAAACCTGGAAATATCTATACCGCTATCTGTAGAAACATGGAAATATCTACACCGCGATCTGCATAAACATGGAAATATCTACACCGCGATCTGTATAAAGATGGAAATATCTACACCGCTATCTGTAGAAACATGGAAATATATACACAGCTATCTCTATAAACATGGAAATATCTACACCGCCATCTGTATAAACATGGAAATACCTACAAGTCATCTGTATAAACATGGAAATATCTACACAGCCATCTGTCTAAACATGGAAATATCTACACAGCCATCTGTATATACATGGAAATATCTACACCGCTATCTGTATAAACATGGAAATAACTACACCGCTATTTGTATAAACAAGGAAATATCTACACCGTGATCTGTATAAACATGGAAATATCTACACTGCTATTTGTTTAAACAAGGAAATATCTACACCGCTATCTGTATAAACATGGAGATAACTACACCGCTATTTGCATAAACAAGGAAATATCTACCCCGTGATCTGTATAAATATGGAAATATCTACAACGCCATCTCTATAAACATGGAAATATCTACACCCCTATCTGTATAAACATGGAAATATCCACACCGCTCTCTATAAACATGGAAATAACTACACTGCGATCAGTATAAACGAGGAAATATCTACACCGCTATCTCTATAAACATGGAAATATCTCCACTGCTATCTCTATAAACTTCGAAATATCTAAACCGCCATGTGTATAAACATGGAAATACTTACAAAGTTATCTGTATAAACATGGAAATATCTACACCGCCATCTGTAAAAACATGGAAATATCTACACAGCCATGTGTACATATGTGGAAATATCTACACCGCTCTCTATATAAACATGGAAATAACTACACCGCTATCTGTATATACATGAAAATATCTACACCGCCATCTACATATCCATAGAAATATCTGCGCCGCCATCTGTATAAACATGGAAATATCTACACGGTCATCTGTGTACAGATGGAAATATCAACACCGCCATCTGTACAAACATGGAAATATCTGCACCGCTATCTGTATAAACATGGAAATATCTACACCATGGTCTGTATAAACATGGAAATATCTACACCGCTATCTGTATAAACATGGAAATATATACACCGCTATCTCTATAAACATGGAAATATCTACACCGTGATCTGTATAACCATGGAAATATTTACACCGATATCTGTATAAACATGGAAATATCTACACCGCCATCTCTATAAACATGGAAATATCTACACCGCCATCTGTATAAACATGGAAATATCTACACCGCTATCTGTATAAACCTGGAAATATCTACACCACTATCTGTATAAACCTGGAAATATCTACACCGCTATCTGTATAAACATGGTAATATCTACACCACCATCTATATAAACATGGAAATATCTACACCGCCATCTGTATAAACATGGAAATATCTACAATGCCGTCTGTAGAAAGATGGAAATATCTACACCGCAATCTGTGTAAACATGGAAATATCTACACCAATATCTGTAAAAACAAGGAAATATCTACACCGCTATCTGTATAAACATGGAAATATCTACACCGCGATCTGCATAAACATGGAAATATCTACACCGCGATCTGTATAAATACGGAAATATCTACACCGCTATCTGTAGAAACATGGAAATATCTACACCGCGATCTGTATAAACATGGAAATATCTACACCGCGATCTGTATAAACATGGAAATATCTACACCGCTATCTGTAGAAACATGGAAATATCTACACAGCTATCTCTATAAACATGGAAATATCTACACCGCCATCTGTATAAACATGGAAATATCTACACCGCCATCTCTATAAACATGTAAATATCTACACCGCCATCTGTATAAACATGGAAATATCTACACAGCCATGTGTACATATATGGAAATATCTACACCGCTCTCTATATAAACATGGAAATAACTACACCGCTATATGTATATACATGGAAATATCTACACCGCCATCTACATATCAATAGAAATATCTGCACCGCCATCTGCATAAACATGGAAATATCTACACCGTCATCTGTGTATAGATGGAAATATCAACACCGCCATCTGTACAAACATGGAAATATCTGCACCGCTATCTGTATAAACATGGAAATATCTACACCGTGGTCTGTAAAATCATGGAAATATCTACACCGCTATCTGTATAAACATGGAAATATATACATCGCTATCTGTATAAACTTGGAAATACCTACACCATGATCTGTATAAACATGGAAATATTTACAATGATATCTGTATAAACTTGGAAATATCTACACCGCCATCTCTATAAACATGGAAATATCTACACTGCCATCTGTATAAACATGGAAATATCTACACCGCTATCTCTATAAACATGGAAATATCTACACCGCTATCTGTATAAACATGGTAATATCTACACCACCGTCTATATAAACATGGAAATATCTACACCGCCATCTGTATAAACATGGAAATATCTACACCGCTATTTGTATAAACAAGGAAATATCTACACCGCTATCTATATAAACATGGAAATAACTACACCGCTATTTGCATAAACTTGGAAACATCTACACCGTGATCTGTATAAACATGGAAATATCCACACCGCTCTCTATAAACATGGAAATAACTACACCGCGATCAGCATAAACGTGGAAATATCTACACCGCTATCTCTATAAACATGGAAATATCTCCACTGCTATCTCTATAAATATCGAAATATCTACACAGCCATCTGTATAAACATGGAAATACTGACAAAGTTGTCTGTATAAACATGGAAATAACTACACCGCCATCTGTATAAACATGGAAATATCTACACAGCCATGTGTACATATATGGAAATATTTACACCGCTCTCTATATAAACATGGAAATAACTACACCGCTATCTGTATATACATGGAAATATCTACAGCTCCATCTAGATATCCATAGAAATATCTGCGCCACCATCTGTATAAACATGGAAATATCTACACGGTCATCTGTGTATAGATGGAAATATCAACACCGCCATCTGTACAAACATGGAAATATCTGCACCGCTATCTGTATAAACATGGAAATATCTACACCGTGGTCTGTATAAACATGGAAATATCTACACCGCGATCTGCATAAACATGGAAATATATACACCGCTATCTCTATAAACATGCAAATATCTACACCGTGATCTGTATAAACCTGGAAATATCTTCACCGCCATCTCTATAAACATGGAAATATCTTCACCGCCATCTCTATAAACATGGAAATATCTGCACCGCCAACTGTATAAACATGGAAATATCTGCACCGCTATCTGTATAAACTTGCAAATATCTACACCGCTATCTGTATAAACATGGTAATATCTACACGACCATCTATATAAACATGGAAATATCTACACCGCCATCTGTATAAACATGGAAATATCTACAATGCTATCTGTAGAAAGATCGAAATATCTACACCACAATCTGTGTAAACATGGAAATATCTACACCAATATCTGTAAAAACATGGAAATATCTACACTGCTATCTGTATAAACACGGAAATATCAACACCGCGATCTGCATAAACATGGAAATATCTACACCGCGATCTGTATAAACATGGAAATATCTACACCGCTAACTGTAGAAACATGGAAATATCTACACCGCGATCTGTATAAACATGGAAATATCTACACCGCGATCTGTATAAACATGGAAATATCTACACCGCTATCTGTAGAAACATGGAAATATCTACACAGCTATCTCTATAAATATGGAAATATCTACACCGCCATCTGTATAAACATGGAAATACCTACAAGTCATCTGTATAAACATGGAAATATCTACACAGCAATCTGTATAAACATGGAAATATCTACACAGCCATCTGTATATACATGGAAATATCTAGACCGCTATCTGTATAAACATGGAAATATCTACACCGCTATTTGCATAAACAAGGAAATATCTACACCGTGATCTGTATAAACATGGAAATATCTACAACGCCATCTCTCTAAACATGGAAATATCTACACCCCTATCTGTATAAACATGGAAATATCCACACCGCTATCTCTAAAAACATGGAAATAACTACACCGTGATCAGTATAAACGTGGAAATATCTACACCACTATCTCAATAAACATGGAAATATCTCCACTGCTATCTCTATAAACATCGAAATATCTACACCGCCATCTGTATAAACATGGAAATACTTACAAAGTTATCTGTATAAACATGGAAATATCTACACCGCCATATGTATAAACATGGAAATACCTACACAGCCATGTGTACATATATGGAAATATCTACACCGCTCTCTATATAAACATGGAAATAACTACACTGCTATATGTATATACATGGAAATATCTACACCGCCATCTACATATCAATAGAAATATCTGCGCCGCCATCTGTATAAACATGGAAATATCTACACGGTCATCTGTGTATAAAAGGAAATATCAACACCGCCATCTGTACAAACATGGAAATATCTGCACCGCTATCTGTATAAACATGGAAAGAACCACACCGCTATCTGTATAAACCTGGAAATATCTACACCGCTATCTGTAGAAACATGGAAATATCTACACCGCAATCTGCATAAACATGGAAATATCTACACCGCGATCTGTATAAACATGGAAATATCTACACCGCTATCTGTAGAAACATGGAAATATCTACACCGCCATCTCTATAAACATGGAAATATCTACACTGCCATCTGTATAAACATGGAAATATCTACACCGCTATCTGTATAAACCTGAAAATATCTACACCGCTATCTGTATAAACATGGTAATATCTACATCACCATCTATATAAACATGGAAATATCTACACCGCCATCTGTATAAACATGGAAGCACCTACACCGCTATCTGTATAAACCTGGAAATATCTATACCGCTATCTGTAGAAACATGGAAATATCTACACCGCGATCTGCATAAACATGGAAATATCTACACCGCGATCTGTATAAAGATGGAAATATCTACACCGCTATCTGTAGAAACATGGAAATATATACACAGCTATCTCTATAAACATGGAAATATCTACACCGCCATCTGTATAAACATGGAAATACCTACAAGTCATCTGTATAAACATGGAAATATCTACACAGCCATCTGTCTAAACATGGAAATATCTACACAGCCATCTGTATATACATGGAAATATCTACACCGCTATCTGTATAAACATGGAAATAACTACACCGCTATTTGTATAAACAAGGAAATATCTACACCGTGATCTGTATAAACATGGAAATATCTACACTGCTATTTGTTTAAACAAGGAAATATCTACACCGCTATCTGTATAAACATGGAGATAACTACACCGCTATTTGCATAAACAAGGAAATATCTACCCCGTGATCTGTATAAATATGGAAATATCTACAACGCCATCTCTATAAACATGGAAATATCTACACCCCTATCTGTATAAACATGGAAATATCCACACCGCTCTCTATAAACATGGAAATAACTACACTGCGATCAGTATAAACGAGGAAATATCTACACCGCTATCTCTATAAACATGGAAATATCTCCACTGCTATCTCTATAAACTTCGAAATATCTAAACCGCCATGTGTATAAACATGGAAATACTTACAAAGTTATCTGTATAAACATGGAAATATCTACACCGCCATCTGTAAAAACATGGAAATATCTACACAGCCATGTGTACATATGTGGAAATATCTACACCGCTCTCTATATAAACATGGAAATAACTACACCGCTATCTGTATATACATGAAAATATCTACACCGCCATCTACATATCCATAGAAATATCTGCGCCGCCATCTGTATAAACATGGAAATATCTACACGGTCATCTGTGTACAGATGGAAATATCAACACCGCCATCTGTACAAACATGGAAATATCTGCACCGCTATCTGTATAAACATGGAAATATCTACACCATGGTCTGTATAAACATGGAAATATCTACACCGCTATCTGTATAAACATGGAAATATATACACCGCTATCTCTATAAACATGGAAATATCTACACCGTGATCTGTATAACCATGGAAATATTTACACCGATATCTGTATAAACATGGAAATATCTACACCGCCATCTCTATAAACATGGAAATATCTACACCGCCATCTGTATAAACATGGAAATATCTACACCGCTATCTGTATAAACCTGGAAATATCTACACCACTATCTGTATAAACCTGGAAATATCTACACCGCTATCTGTATAAACATGGTAATATCTACACCACCATCTATATAAACATGGAAATATCTACACCGCCATCTGTATAAACATGGAAATATCTACAATGCCGTCTGTAGAAAGATGGAAATATCTACACCGCAATCTGTGTAAACATGGAAATATCTACACCAATATCTGTAAAAACAAGGAAATATCTACACCGCTATCTGTATAAACATGGAAATATCTACACCGCGATCTGCATAAACATGGAAATATCTACACCGCGATCTGTATAAATACGGAAATATCTACACCGCTATCTGTAGAAACATGGAAATATCTACACCGCGATCTGTATAAACATGGAAATATCTACACCGCGATCTGTATAAACATGGAAATATCTACACCGCTATCTGTAGAAACATGGAAATATCTACACAGCTATCTCTATAAACATGGAAATATCTACACCGCCATCTGTATAAACATGGAAATATCTACACCGCCATCTCTATAAACATGTAAATATCTACACCGCCATCTGTATAAACATGGAAATATCTACACAGCCATGTGTACATATATGGAAATATCTACACCGCTCTCTATATAAACATGGAAATAACTACACCGCTATATGTATATACATGGAAATATCTACACCGCCATCTACATATCAATAGAAATATCTGCACCGCCATCTGCATAAACATGGAAATATCTACACCGTCATCTGTGTATAGATGGAAATATCAACACCGCCATCTGTACAAACATGGAAATATCTGCACCGCTATCTGTATAAACATGGAAATATCTACACCGTGGTCTGTAAAATCATGGAAATATCTACACCGCTATCTGTATAAACATGGAAATATATACATCGCTATCTGTATAAACTTGGAAATACCTACACCATGATCTGTATAAACATGGAAATATTTACAATGATATCTGTATAAACTTGGAAATATCTACACCGCCATCTCTATAAACATGGAAATATCTACACTGCCATCTGTATAAACATGGAAATATCTACACCGCTATCTCTATAAACATGGAAATATCTACACCGCTATCTGTATAAACATGGTAATATCTACACCACCGTCTATATAAACATGGAAATATCTACACCGCCATCTGTATAAACATGGAAATATCTACACCGCTATTTGTATAAACAAGGAAATATCTACACCGCTATCTATATAAACATGGAAATAACTACACCGCTATTTGCATAAACTTGGAAACATCTACACCGTGATCTGTATAAACATGGAAATATCTACAACGCCATCTCTATAAACATGGAAATATCTACACCCCTATCTGTATAAACATGGAAATATCCACACCGCTATCTCTATAAACCTGGAAATAACTACACCGCGATCAGTATAAACGTGGAAATATCTACACTGCTATCTCTATAAACATGGAAATATCTCCACTACTATCTCTATAAACATCGAAATATCTACACCGCCATCTGTATAAACATGGAAATACTTACAAAGTTATCTGTATAAACATGGAAATATCTACACCGCCATCTGTATAAACATGGAAATATCTACACAGCCAAATGTACATATATGGAAATATCTACACCGCTCTCTATATAAACATGGAAATAACTACACCGCTATATGTATATACATGGAAATATCTACACCGCCATCTACATATCAATAGAAATATCTGCGCCGCCATCTGTATAAACATGGAAATATCTACACGGTCATCTGTGTATAAAAGGAAATATCAACACCGCCATCTGTACAAACATGGAAATATCTGCACCGCTATCTGTATAAACATGGAAAGAACCACACCGCTATCTGTATAAACCTGGAAATATCTACACCGCTATCTGTAGAAACATGGAAATATCTACACCGCAATCTGCATAAACATGGAAATATCTACACCGCGATCTGTATAAACATGGAAATATCTACACCGCTATCTGTAGAAACATGGAAATATCTACACCGCCATCTCTATAAACATGGAAATATCTACACTGCCATCTGTATAAACATGGAAATATCTACACCGCTATCTGTATAAACCTGAAAATATCTACACCGCTATCTGTATAAACATGGTAATATCTACATCACCATCTATATAAACATGGAAATATCTACACCGCCATCTGTATAAACATGGAAGCACCTACACCGCTATCTGTATAAACCTGGAAATATCTATACCGCTATCTGTAGAAACATGGAAATATCTACACCGCGATCTGCATAAACATGGAAATATCTACACCGCGATCTGTATAAAGATGGAAATATCTACACCGCTATCTGTAGAAACATGGAAATATATACACAGCTATCTCTATAAACATGGAAATATCTACACCGCCATCTGTATAAACATGGAAATACCTACAAGTCATCTGTATAAACATGGAAATATCTACACAGCCATCTGTCTAAACATGGAAATATCTACACAGCCATCTGTATATACATGGAAATATCTACACCGCTATCTGTATAAACATGGAAATAACTACACCGCTATTTGTATAAACAAGGAAATATCTACACCGTGATCTGTATAAACATGGAAATATCTACACTGCTATTTGTTTAAACAAGGAAATATCTACACCGCTATCTGTATAAACATGGAGATAACTACACCGCTATTTGCATAAACAAGGAAATATCTACCCCGTGATCTGTATAAATATGGAAATATCTACAACGCCATCTCTATAAACATGGAAATATCTACACCCCTATCTGTATAAACATGGAAATATCCACACCGCTCTCTATAAACATGGAAATAACTACACTGCGATCAGTATAAACGAGGAAATATCTACACCGCTATCTCTATAAACATGGAAATATCTCCACTGCTATCTCTATAAACTTCGAAATATCTAAACCGCCATGTGTATAAACATGGAAATACTTACAAAGTTATCTGTATAAACATGGAAATATCTACACCGCCATCTGTAAAAACATGGAAATATCTACACAGCCATGTGTACATATGTGGAAATATCTACACCGCTCTCTATATAAACATGGAAATAACTACACCGCTATCTGTATATACATGAAAATATCTACACCGCCATCTACATATCCATAGAAATATCTGCGCCGCCATCTGTATAAACATGGAAATATCTACACGGTCATCTGTGTACAGATGGAAATATCAACACCGCCATCTGTACAAACATGGAAATATCTGCACCGCTATCTGTATAAACATGGAAATATCTACACCATGGTCTGTATAAACATGGAAATATCTACACCGCTATCTGTATAAACATGGAAATATATACACCGCTATCTCTATAAACATGGAAATATCTACACCGTGATCTGTATAACCATGGAAATATTTACACCGATATCTGTATAAACATGGAAATATCTACACCGCCATCTCTATAAACATGGAAATATCTACACCGCCATCTGTATAAACATGGAAATATCTACACCGCTATCTGTATAAACCTGGAAATATCTACACCACTATCTGTATAAACCTGGAAATATCTACACCGCTATCTGTATAAACATGGTAATATCTACACCACCATCTATATAAACATGGAAATATCTACACCGCCATCTGTATAAACATGGAAATATCTACAATGCCGTCTGTAGAAAGATGGAAATATCTACACCGCAATCTGTGTAAACATGGAAATATCTACACCAATATCTGTAAAAACAAGGAAATATCTACACCGCTATCTGTATAAACATGGAAATATCTACACCGCGATCTGCATAAACATGGAAATATCTACACCGCGATCTGTATAAATACGGAAATATCTACACCGCTATCTGTAGAAACTTGGAAATATCTACACCGCGATCTGTATAAACATGGAAATATCTACACCGCGATCTGTATAAACATGGAAATATCTACACCGCTATCTGTAGAAACATGGAAATATCTACACAGCTATCTCTATAAACATGGAAATATCTACACCGCCATCTGTATAAACATGGAAATATCTACACCGCCATCTCTATAAACATGTAAATATCTACACCGCCATCTGTATAAACATGGAAATATCTACACAGCCATGTGTACATATATGGAAATATCTACACCGCTCTCTATATAAACATGGAAATAACTACACCGCTATATGTATATACATGGAAATATCTACACCGCCATCTACATATCAATAGAAATATCTGCACCGCCATCTGCATAAACATGGAAATATCTACACCGTCATCTGTGTATAGATGGAAATATCAACACCGCCATCTGTACAAACATGGAAATATCTGCACCGCTATCTGTATAAACATGGAAATATCTACACCGTGGTCTGTAAAATCATGGAAATATCTACACCGCTATCTGTATAAACATGGAAATATATACATCGCTATCTGTATAAACTTGGAAATACCTACACCATGATCTCTATAAACATGGAAATATTTACAATGATATCTGTATAAACTTGGAAATATCTACACCGCCATCTCTATAAACATGGAAATATCTACACTGCCATCTGTATAAACATGGAAATATCTACACCGCTATCTCTATAAACATGGAAATATCTACACCGCTATCTGTATAAACATGGTAATATCTACACCACCGTCTATATAAACATGGAAATATCTACACCGCCATCTGTATAAACATGGAAATATCTACACCGCTATTTGTATAAACAAGGAAATATCTACACCGCTATCTATATAAACATGGAAATAACTACACCGCTATTTGCATAAACTTGGAAACATCTACACCGTGATCTGTATAAACATGGAAATATCTACAACGCCATCTCTATAAACATGGAAATATCTACACCCCTATCTGTATAAACATGGAAATATCCTCACCGCTATCTCTATAAACCTGGAAATAACTACACCGCGATCAGTATAAACGTGGAAATATCTACACTGCTATCTCTATAAACATGGAAATATCTCCACTACTATCTCTATAAACATCGAAATATCTACACCGCCATCTGTATAAACATGGAAATACTTACAAAGTTATCTGTATAAACATGGAAATATCTACACCGCCATCTGTATAAACATGGAAATATCTACACAGCCAAATGTACATATATGGAAATATCTACACCGCTCTCTATATAAACATGGAAATAACTACACCGCTATATGTATATACATGGAAATATCTACACCGCCATCTACATATCAATGGAAATATCTGCGCCGCCATCTGCATAAACATGGAAATATCTACACGGTCATCTGTGTATAGATGGAAATATCAACACCGCCATCTGTACAAACATGGAAATATCTGCACCGCTATCTGTATAAACATGGAAATATCTACACCGTGGTCTGTAAAAACATGGAAATATCTACACCGCTATCTGTATAAACATGGAAATATATACATCGCTATCTGTATAAACTTGGAAATACCTACACCATGATCTGTATAAACATGGAAATATTTACAATGATATCTGTATAAACATGGAAATATCTACACCGCCATCTCTATAAACATGGAAATATCTACACTGCCATCTTTATAAACATGGAAATATCTACACCGCTATCTGTATAAACCTGAAAATATCTACACCGCTATCTGTACAAACATGGTAATATCTACATCACCATCTATATAAACATGGAAATGTCTACACCGCCATCTGTATAAACATGGAAAAACCTACACCGCTATCTGTATAAACCTGGAAATATCTACACCGCTATCTGTAGAAACATGGAAATATCTACACCGCGATCTGCATAAACATGGAAATATCTACACCGTGATCTGTATAAACATGGAAATATCTACACCGCTGTCTGTAGAAACATGGAAATATCTACACCGCCATCTCTATAAACATGGAAATATCTAAACTGCCATCTGTATAAACATGGAAATATCTACACCGATATCTGTATAAACCTGAAAATATCTACACCGCTATCTGTATAAACATGGTAATATCTACATCACCATCTATATAAACATGGAAATATCTACACCGCCATCTGTATAAACATGGAAACACCTACACCGCTATCTGTATAAACCTGGAAATATCTATACCGCTATCTGTAGAAACATGGAAATATCTACACCGCGATCTCCATAAACATGGAAATATCTACACCGCAATCTGTATAAACATGGAAATATCTACACCGCTATCTTTAGAAACATGGAAATATCTACACAGCTATCTCTATAAACATGGAAATATCTACACCGCGATCTGTATAAACATGGAAATACCTACAAGTCATCTGTATAAACATGGAAATATCTACACAGCCATCTGTCTAAACATGGAAATATCTACACAGCCATCTGTATATACATGGAAATATCTACACCGCTATCTTTATAAACATGGAAATAACTACACCGCTATTTGTATAAACAAGGAAATATCTACACCGTGATCTGTATAAACATGGAAATATCTACACTGCTATTTGTTTAAACAACGAAATATCTACACCGCTATCTGTATAAACATGGAGATAACTACACCGCTATTTGCATAAACAAGGAAATATCTACACCGTGATCTGTATAAACATGGAAATATCTACAACGCCATCTCTATAAACATGGAAATATCTACACCCCTATCTGTATAAACATGGAAATATCCACACCGCTATCTCTATAAACATGGAAATAACTACACTGCGATCAGTATAAACGAGGAAATATCTAAACGGCTATCTCTATAAACATGGAAATAACTACACCGCTATCTGTATATACATGAAAATATCTACACCACCATCTACATATCCATAGAAATATCTGCGCCGCCATCTGTATAAACATGGAAATATCTACACGGTCATCTGTGTACAGATGGAAATATCAACACCGCCATCTGTACAAACATGGAAATATCTGCACCACTATCTGTATAAACATGGAAATATCTACACCATGGTCTGTAGAAACATGGAAATATCTACACCGCTATCTGTATAAACATGGAAATATACACACCGCTATCTCCATAAACATGGAAATATCTACACCGTGATCTGTATAACCATGGAAATATTTACACCGATATCTGTATAAACATGGAAATATCTACACCGCCATCTCTATAAACATGGAAATATCTACACCGCCATCTGTATAAACATGGAAATATCTACACCGCTATCTGTATAAACCTGGAAATATCTACACCACTATCTGTATAAACCTGGAAATATCTACACCGCTATCTGTATAAACATGATAATATCTACACCAACATCTACATAAACATGGAAATATCTACACCGCCATCTGTATAAACATGGAAATATCTACAATGCCGTCTGTAGAAAGATGGAAATATCTACACCGCAATCTGTGTAAACATGGAAATATCTACACCAAAATCTGTAAAAACAAGGAAATATCTACACCGCTATCTGTATAAACATGGAAATATCTACACCGCGATCTGCATAAACATGGTAATATCTACACCGCGATCTGTATAAATATGGAAATATCTACACCGCTATCTGTAGAAACATGGAAATATCTACACGGCGATCTGTATAAACATGGAAATATCTACACCGCGATCTGTATAAACATGGAAATATCTACACTGCTATCTGTAGAAACATGGAAATATCTACACAGCTATCTCTATAAACATGGAAATACCTACACCGCCATCTCTATAAACATGGAAATATCTACACCGCCATCTGTATAAACATGGAAATATCTACACCGCCATCTCTATAAACATGGAAATATCTACACCGCCATCTGTAGAAACATGGAAATATCTACACAGCTATCTCTATAAACCCGGAAATATCTACACCGCTATCTGTATAAACCTGGAAATATCTACTGCGCTATCTGTATAAACATGGTAATATCTACTCCACCATCTGTATAAACATGGAAATATCTACACCGCCATCTGTATAAACATGGAAATATCTACAATGCCATCTGTAGAAAGATGGAAATATCTACACTATAATCTGTGTAAACATGGAAATACCTACACCAATATCTGTAAAAACATGGAAATATCTACACCGCTATCTGTATAAAGATGGAAATATCTACACCGCGATCTGCATAAGCATGGAAATATCTACACCGCTATCTGCATAAACTTGGAAATATCTACACCGCTATCTGTAGAAACATGGAAATAACTACACCGCTATTTGCATTAACAAGGAAATATCTACTCCACCATCTATATAAACATGGAAATATCTACACCGCCATCTGTATAAACATGGAAATATCTTCAATGCCATCTGTAGAAATATGGAAATATCTACACTGCAATCTGTGTAAACATGGAAATACCTACACCAATATCTGTAAAAACATGGAAATATCTACACCGCTATCTGTATAAAGATGGAAATATCTACACCGCGATCTGCATAAGCATGGAAATATCTACACCGCGATCTGCATAAATTTGGAAATATCTACACCGCTATCTGTAGAAACATGGAAATAACTTCACCGCTATTTGCATAAACAAGGAAATATCTACACCGTGATCTGTATAAACATGGAAATATCTACAACGCCATCTCTATAAACATGGAAATATCTACACCCCTATCTGTATAAACATGGAAATATCCACACCACTATCTCTATAAACATGGAAATATCTACACCGCGATCTGTATAAACATGGAAATAACTACACCGCTATCTGTAGAAACTTGTAAATATCTACACAGCTATCTCTATAAATATGGAAATATCTACACCGCCATCTGTATAAACATGGAAATACCTACAAGTCATCTGTATAAACATGGAAATATCTACACAGCCATCTGTATAAACATGGAAATAACTACACCGCTATTTGTATAAACAAGGAAATATCTACACCGTGATCTGTATAAACATGGAAATATCTACACTGCTATTTGTATAAACAAGGAAATATCTACACCGCTATCTGTATAAACATGGAAATAACTACACCGCTATTTGCATAAACAAGGAAATATCTACACCGTGATCTGCATAAACATGGATATATCTACAACGCCATCTCTATAAACATGGAAATATCTTCACCCCTATCTGTATAAACATGGAAATATCCACACCGCTATCTCTATAAACATGGAAATAACTACACCGAGATCAGTATAAACGTGGAAATATCTACACCATTATCTCTATAAACATGGAAATATCTCCACTGCTATCTCTGTAAACATCGAAATATCTACACCGCCATCTGTATAAACATGGAAATACTTACAAAGTTATCTGTAAAAACATGGAAATATCTACACCGCCATCTGTATAAACATGGAAATATCTACACAGCCATGTGTACATACATGGAAATATCTACACCGCTCTCTATATAAACATAGAAATAACTACGCTGCTATCTGTATATATATGGAAATATCTACACCGCCATCTACATATCCATAGAAATATCAGCGCCGCCATCTGTATAAACATGGAAATATCTACACGGTCATCTGTGTATAGATGGAAATATCAACACCGCCATCTGTACAAACATGGAAATATCTGCACCGCTATCTGTATAAACATGGAAATATCTACACCGTGGTCTGTATAAACATGGAAATAGCTACACCACTATCTGTATAAACATGGAAATATATACACCGCTATCTCTATAAACATGGAAATATCTACACCGTGATCTGTATAAACATAGAAATACTTACACCGATATCTGTATAAACATGGAAATATCTACACCGCCATCTGTATAAACCTGGAAATATCGACACCGCTATCTGTATAAACCTGGAAATATCTACACCGCTATCTGTATAAACATGGTAATATCTACTCCACCTTCTATGTAAACATGGAAATATCTACACCGCCATCTGTATAAACATGGAAATATCTACAATGCCATCTGTAGAAAGATGGAAATATCTACACTGCAATCTGTGTAAACATGGAAATACCTACAGCAATATCTGTAAAAACATGGAAATATCTACACCGCTATCTGTATAAAGATGGAAATATCTACACCGCGATCTGCATAAGCATGGAAATATCTACACCGCTATCTGTAGAAACATGGAAATATCTACACAGCTATCTCTGTAAACATGGAAATATCTACACCGCCATCTGTATAAACATGGAAATACCTACAAGTCATCTGTATAAACATGGAAATATCTACACAGCCATTTGTATAAACATGGAAATATCTACACAGCCATCTGTATATACATGGAAATATCTCCACCGCTATCTGTATAAACATGGAAATAACTACACCGCTATTTGTATAAACAAGGAAATATCTACACCGTGATCAGTATAAACATGGAAATATCTACACAGCTATTTGTATAAACAAGGAAATATCTACACCGCTATCAGTATAAACATGGAAATAACTACAACGCTATTGGATAAACAAGGAAATATCTACACCGTGATCAGTATAAACATGGAAATATCTACACTGCTATTTGTATAAACAAGGAAATATCTACACCGCTATCAGTATAAACATGGAAATAACTACACCGCTATTTGCATAAACAAGGAAATATCTACACCGTGATCTGTATAAACATGGAAATATCTACAACGCCATCTCTATAAACATGGAAATATCTACACCCCTATCTGTATAAACATGGAAATATCCACACCGCTATCTCTATAAACATGGAAATAACTACAACGCGATCAGTATAAACGTGGAAATATCTACACCGCTATCTCTATAAACATGGAAATATCTCCAATGCTATCTCTATAAACATCGAAATATCTACACCACCATCTGTATAAACATGAAAATACTTACAAAGTTATCAGTATAAACATGGAAATATCTACACCACCATCTGTATAAACATGGAAATATCTAGACAGCCATGTGTACATACATGGAAATATCTACACCGCTCTCTATATAAACATGGAAATAACTACACTGCTATCTGTATATACATGGAAATATCTACACCGCCGTCTACATATCCATAGAAATATCTGCGCCGCCATCTGTATAAACATGGAAATATCTACACGGTCATCTGTGTATAGATGGAAATATCAACACCGCCATCTGTACAAATGTGGAAATATCTGCACCGCTATCTGTATAAACATGGAAATATCTACACCGTGGTCTGTATAAACATGGAAATATCTACACCGCTATCTGTATAAACATGGAAATATATACACCGCCATCTCTATAAAGATGGAAATATGTACACCGTGATCTGTATAAACATGGAAATATTTACACCGATATCTATATAAACATGGAAATAACTACACCGCTATCTGTATATACATGGAAATACCTACACCGCCAACTACGTATCCATAGAAATATCTGCGCCGCCATCTGTATAAACATGGAAATATCTACACGGTCATCTGTGTATAGATGGAAGTATCAACACCGCCATCTGTACAAACATGGAAATATCCGCACCGCTATCTGTATAAACATGGAAATATCTACACCGTGGTCTGTATAAACATGGAAATATCTACACCGCTATCTATATAAACATGGAAATATATACACCACTATCTCTATAAACATGGAAATATCTACACCGCGATCTGTATAAACATGGAAATATTTACACCGATATGTGTATAAACATGGAAATATCTACACCGCCATCTCTATAAACATGGAGATATCTACACCGCCTTCTGTATAAACATGGAAATATCTACACCGATATCTGTATAAACCTGGAAATACCTGCACCGCTATCTGTATAAACACGGTAATATCTACACCACCATCTATATAAACATGGAAATATCTACACCGCCATCTGTATAAACATGGAAATATCTACAATGCCATCTGTAGAAAGATGGAAATATGTACACTGCAATCTGTGTAAACATGGAAATACCTACACCAATATCTGTAAAAACATGGAAATATCTACAACGCTATCTGTATAAAGATGGAAATATCTACACCGCGATCTGCATAAACATGGAAATATCTACACCGCGATCTGCATAAACATGGAAATATCTACAACGCTATCTGTAGAAACATGGAAATATCTACACCGCGATCTGCATAAACATGGAAATATCTAAACCGCGATCTGTATAAACATGGAAATAACTACACCGCTATCTGTAGAAACATGGAAATATCTACACAGCTATCTCTATAAACAAGGAAATATCTACACCGCTATCTGTATAAACATGGAAATAACTACACCGCTATTTGCATAAACAAGGAAATATCTACACCGTGATCTGTATAAACATGGAAATATCTACAACGCCATCTCTATAAACATGGAAATATCTACACCCCTGTCTGTTTAAACATGGAAATACCCACACCGCTGTCTCTATAAACATGGAAATAACTACACCGCGATCAGTATAAACGTGGAAATATCTACACCGCTATCTCTATAAACATGGAAACATCTCCACTGCTATCTCTATAAACATCGAAATATCTACACCGCCATGTGTATAAACATGGAAATACTTACAAAGTTATCTGTATAAACATGGAAATATCTACACCGCCATCTGTATAAACATGGAAATATCTACACAGCCATGTGTACATACATGGAAATATCTACAATGCTCTCTATATAAACATAGAAATAACTACGCTGCTATCTGTATATATATGGAAATATCTACACCGCCATCTACATATCCATAGAAATATCAGCGCCGCCATCTGTATAAACATGGAAATATCTACACGGTCATCTGTGTATAGATGGAAATATCAACACCGCCATCTGTACAAACATGGAAATATCTGCACCGCTATCTGTATAAACATGGAAATAACTACACCGTGGTCTGTATAAACATGGAAATATCTACACCACTATCTGTATAAACATGGAAATATATACACCGCTATCTCTATAAACATGGAAATATCTACACCGTGATCTGTATAAACATGGAAATACTTACACCGATATCTGTATAAACATGGAAATATCTACACCGCCATCTGTATAAACCTGGAAATATCGACACCGCTGTCTGTATAAACCTGGAAATACCTACACCGCTATCTGTATAAACATGGTAATATCTACTCCACCATCTTTATAAACATGGAAATATCTACACCGCCATCTGTATAAACATGGAAATATCTACAATGCCATCTGTAGAAAGATGGAAATATCTACACTGCAATCTGTGTAAACATGGAAATACCTACACCAATATCTGTAAAAACATGGAAATATCTACACCGCTATCAGTATAAAGATGGAAATATCTACACCGCGATCTGCATAAGCATGGAAATATCTACACCGCGATCTGCATAAACTTGGAAATATCTACACCGCTATCTGTAGAAACATGGAAATATCTACACAGCTATCTTTGTAAACATGGAAATATCTACACCGCCATCTGTATAAACATGGAAATACCTACAAGTCATCTGTATAAACATGGAAATATCTAAACAGCCATCTGTATAAACATGGAAATATCTACACAGCCATCTGTATATACATGGAAATATCTACACCGCTATCTGTATAAACATGGAAATAACTACACCGCTATTTGTATAAACAAGGAAATATCTACACCGTGATCAGTATAAACAAGGAAATATCTACACTGCTATTTGTATAAACAAGGAAATATCTACACCGCTATCAGTATAAACATGGAAATAACTACACCGATATTTGCATAAACAAGGAAATATCTACACCGTGATCTGTATAAACATGGAAATATCTACAACGCCATCTCTATAAACATGGAAATATCTACACCCCTATCTGTATAAACATGGAAATATCCACACCGCTATCTCTATAAACATGGAAATAACTACACCGCGATCAGTATAAACGTGGAAATATCTACACCGCTATCTCTATAAACATGGAAATATCTCCACTGCTATCTCTATAAACATCGAAATATCTACACCACCATCTGTATAAACATGAAAATACTTACAAAGTTATCAGTATAAACATGCAAATATCTACACCGCCATCTGTATAAACATGGAAATATCTAGACAGCCATGTGTACATACATGGAAATATCTACACCGCTCTCTTTATAAACATGGAAATAACTACACTGCTATCTGTATATACATGGAAATATCTACACCGCCGTCTACATATCCATAGAAATATCTGCGCCGCCATCTCTATAAACATGGAAATATCTACACGGTCATCTGTGTATAGATGGAAATATCAACACCGCCATCTGTACAAATGTGGAAATATCTGCACCGCTATCTGTATAAACATGGAAATATCTACACCGTGGTCTGTATAAACATGGAAATATCTACACCGCTATCTGTATAAACATGGAAATATATACACCGCCATCTCTATAAACATGGAAATATCTACACCGTGATCTGTATAAACATGGAAATATTTACACCGATATCTGTATAAACATGGAAATACCTACACCGCCATCTCTAAAAACATGGAAATATCTACAAAGCCATCTGTATAAACATGGAAATATCTACACCGCTATCTGTATAAACCTGGGAATATCTACACCGCTATCTGTATAAACATGGTAATATCTACACCACCATCTAAATAAACATGGAAATATCTACACCGCCATCTGTATAAACGTGGAAATATCTACAATGCCATCTGTAGAAAGATGGAAATATGTACACTGCAATCTGTGTAAACATGGAATTAACTACACCAATATCTGTAAAAACATGGAAATATCTACACAGCTATCTGTATAAAGATGGAAATATCTACACCGCGATCTGCATAAGCATGGAAATATCCACACCGCGATCTGCATAAACATGGAAATATCTACACCGCTATCTGTATAAACATGGAAATATCTACACCGTGATCTGCATAAACATGGAAATATCTACACCGCGATCTGTATAAACATGGAAATAACTACACCGCTATCTGTAGAAACATGGAAATATCTACACAGCTATCTCTATAAACATGGAAATATCTACACCGCCATCTGTATAAACATGGAAATACCTACAAGTCATCTGTATAAACATGGAAATATCTACACAGCCATCTGTATAAACATGGAAATATCTACACAGCCATCTGTATATACATGGAAATATCTACACCGATATCTGTATAAACATGGAAATAACTACGCCGCTATTTGTATAAACAAGGAAATATCTACACCGCTATCTGTATAAACATGGAAATAACTACACCGATATTTGCATAAACAAGGAAATATCTACACCGTGATCTGCATAAACATGGAAATATCTACAACGCCATCTCTATAAACATGAAAATATCTACACCCCTATCTGTATAAACATGGAAATATACACACCGCTATCTCTATAAACATGGAAATAACTACACCGCGATCAGTATAAACGTGGGAATATCTACACCGCTATCTCTATAAACATGGAAATATCTCCAATGCTATTTCTATAAACATCGAAATATCTACACCACCATCTGTATGAACATGGAAATACTTACAAAGTTATCTGTATAAACATGGAAATATCTACACCGCCATCTGTATAAACATGGAAATATCTACACAGCCATGTGTACATACATGTAAATATCTACACTGCTCTCTATATAAACATGGAAATAACTACACCGCTATCTGTATATACATGGAAATATCTACACCGGCAACTACATATCCATAGAAATATCTGAGCCGCCATCTGAATAAACAGGGAACTATCTACACGGTCATCTGTGTATAGATGGAAGTATCAACACTGCCATCTGTACAAACATGGAAATATCCGCACCGCTATCTGTATAAACATGGAAATATCTACACCGTGGTCTGTATAAACATGGAAATATCTGCACCGCTATCTGTATAAACATGGAAATATATACACCGCTATCTCTATAAACATGGAAATATCTACACCGCGATCTGTATGAACATGGAAATATTTACACCGATATGTGTATAAACATGGAAATATCTACACCGCCATCTCTATAAACATGGAAATATCTACACCGCAATCTGTATAAACTTGGAAATATCTACACCGCTATCTGTATAAACTTGGAAATATCTACACCGCTATCTGTTTAAACATGGTAATATCTACTCCACCATCTATATAAACATGGAAATATCTACACCGCCATCTGTATAAACATGGAAATATCTACAATGCCATCTGTAGAAAGATGGAAATATCTACACTGCAATCTGTGTAAACATGGAAATACCTACACCAATATCTGTAAAAACATGCATATATCTACATCGCTATCTGTATAAAGATGGAAATATCTACACCGCGATCTGCATAAGCATGGAAATATCTACACCGCGATCTGAATAAACTTGGAAATATCTACACCGCTATCTGTAGAAACATGGAAATATCTACACAGCTATCTCTGTAAACATGGAAATATCTACACCGCCATCTGTATAAACATGGAAATACCTTCAAGTCATCTGTATAAACATGGAAATATCTACACAGACATCTTTATAAATATGGAAATATCTACACAGACATCTTTATAAACATGGAAATATCTACACAGCCATCTGTATATACATGGAAATATCTACACCGCTATCTGTATAACATGGAAATAACTACACCGCTATTTGTAGAAACAAGGAAATATCTACATCGTGATCTGTATAAACATGGAAATATCTACACTGCTATTTGTATAAACAAAGAAATATCTACACCGCTATCTGTGTAAACATGGAAATAACTACACCGCTATTTGCATAAACAAGGAACTATCTACACCGTGATCTGTATAAACATGGAAATATCTACAACGCCATCTCTATAAACATGGAAATATCTACAACGCCATCTCTATAAACATGGAAATATCTACACCACTATCTGTATAAACATGGAAATATCCACGCCGCTATCTCTATAAACATGGAAATAACTACACCGCGATCAGTATAAACGTGGAAATATCTACACCGCTATCTCTATAATCATGGAAATATCTCCACTGCTATCTCTACAAACATCGAAATATCTACACCGCCATCTGTATAAACATGGAAATACTTACAAAGTTATCTGTATAAACATGGAAATATCTACACCGCCATCTGTATCAACATGGAAATATCTACACAGCCATGTGTACATACATGGAAATATCTACACCGCTCTCTATATAAACATAGAAATAACTACACCGCTATCTGTATATACATGGAAATATCTACACCGCCATCTACATATCCATAGAAATATCTGTGCCGCCATCTGTATAAACATGGAAATATCTACAGGGTCATCTGTGTATAGATGGAAATATCAACACCGCCATCTGTACAAACATGGAAATATCTGCACCGCTATCTGTATAAACATGGAAATATCTACACCGTGGTCTGTATAAACATGGAAATATCTACACCGCTATCTGTATAAACATGGAAATACATACACCGCTATCTCTATAAACATGGAAATATATACACCGCTATCTCTATAAACATGGAAATATCTACACCGTGATCTGTATAAACATGGAAATATCGACACCGCCATCTCTATAAACATGGAAATATCTACACCGCCATGTGTATAAACCTGGAAATATCTACACCGCTATCTGTATAAACCTGGAAATATCTACACCGCTATCTGTATAAACATGGTAATATCTACACCACCATCTATATAAACATGGAAATATCTACACCGCCATCTGTATAAACACGGAAATATCTACAATTCCATCTGCAGAAAGATGGAAATATGTACACTGCAATCTGTGTAAACATGGAAATACCTACACCAATCTCTGTAAAAACATGGAAATATCTACACCGCTATCTGTATAAAGGTGGAAATATCTACACCGCGATCTGCATAAGCATGGAAATATCTACACCGCGATCTGCATAAACATGGAAATATCTACACCGCTATCTGTAGAAACATGGAAATATCTACACCGCGATCTGCATAAACATGGAAATATCTACACCGCGATCTGTATAAACATGGAAATAACTACACCGCTATTTGTATAAACAAGGAAATATCTTCACCGCTATCTGTATAAACATGGAAATAACTACACCGCTATTTGCATAAACAAGGAAATATCTACACCGTGATCTGTATAAACATGGAAATATCTACAATGCCATCTCTATAAACATGGAAATATCTACACCACTATCTGTATAAACATGGAAATATCCACACCGCTATCTCTATAAACATGGAAATAACTACACCGCGATCAGTATAAACGTGGAAATATCTACACCGCTATCTCTATAAACATGGAAATATCTCCACTGCTAACTCTATAAACATCGAAATATCTACACCGCCATCTGTAAAAACATGGAAATACTTACAAAGTTATCTGTATAAACATGGAAATATCTACACCGCCATCTGTGTAAACATGGAAATATCTACACAGCCATGTGTACATACATGGAAATATCTACACCACTCTCTATATAAACATAGAAATAACTACACTGCTATCTGTATATACATGGAAATATCTACACCGCCATCTACATATCCATAGAAATATCTGCGCCGCCATCTGTATAAACATGGAAATATCTACAGGGTCATCTGTGTATAGATGGAATTATCAACACTGCCATCTGTATAAACATGGAAATATCTGCACCGCTATCTGTATAAACATGGAAATATCTACACCGTGGTCTGTATAAACATGGAAATATCTACACCGCTATCTGTATAAACATGGAAATATATACACCGCTATCTCTATAAACATGGAAATATCTACACCGTGATCTGTATACACATGGAAATACTTACTCCGATATCTGTATAAACATGGAAATATCTACAACGCCATCTCTATAAACATGGAAATATCTACACCGCCATCTGTATAAACCTGGAAATATCGACACCGCTATCTGTATAAACCTGGAAATATCGACACCGCTATCTGTATAAACATGATAATATCTACTCCACCATCTATATAAACATGGAAATATCTACACCGCCATCTGTATAAACATGGAAATATCTACAATGCCATCTGTAGAAAGACGGAAATATCTACTCTGCAATCTGTGTTAACATGGAAATACCTACACCAATATCTGTAAAAACATGGAAATATCTACACCGCTATCTGTATAAAGATGGAAATATCTACACCGCGATCTGCATAAACATGGAAATATCTACTCCGCGATCTGTATAAACACGGAAATATCTACACCGTTATCTGTTGATACATGGAAATATCTACACCGCGATCTGCATAAACATGGAAATATCTACACCGCGATCTGTAGAAACATGGAAATATCTACACAGCTATCTCTATAAACATGGAAATATCTACACCGCCATCTCTATAAACATGGAAATACCTACAAGTCATCTGTATAAACATGGAAATATCTACACAGCCATCTGTATAAACATGGAAATATCTACACAGCCATCTGTATATACATGGAAATATCTACACCGCTACCTGTATAAACATGGAAATAACTACACCGCTATTTGTATAACCAAGGAAATATCTACACCGTGATCTGTATAAACATGGAAATATCTACGCTGCTATTTGAATAAACAAGTAAATATCTACACCGCTATCTGTATAAACATGGAAATAACTACACCACTATTTGCATAAACAAGGAAATATCTACACCGTGATCTGTATAAACATGGAAATATCTACACTGCTATTTGTGTAAACAAGGAAATACCTACACCGCTATCTGTATAAATATGGAAATAACTACACCGCTATTTGCATAAACAAGTAAATATCTACACCGTGATCTGTATAAACATGGAAATATCTACAACGCCATCTCTATATACATGGAAATATCTACACCCCTATCTGTATAAACATGGAAATATCCACACCGCTATCTCTATAAACATGGAAATAACTACACCGCGATCAGTATAAACGTGGAAATATCTACACCGCTATCTCTATAAACATGGAAATATCTCCACTGCTATCTCTATAAACATCGAAATACCTACACCGCCATCTGTATAAACATGGAAATACTTACAAAGTTATCTGTATAAACATGGAAATATCTACACCGCCATCTGTATAAACATGGAAATATCTACACAGCCATGTGTACATGTATGGAAATATCTACACCGCTCTCTATATAAAAATGGAAATAACTACACCGCTATCTGTATATACATGGAAATATCTACACCGCCATCTACATATCCATGGAAATATCTGCGCCGCCATCTGTATAAACATGGAAATATCTACACGGTCATCTGTGTATAGATGGAAATATCAACACCGCCATCTGTACAAACATGGAAATATCTGCACCGCTATCTGTATAAACATGGAAATACCTACACCGTGGTCTGTATAAACATGGAAATATCTACACCGCTATCTGTATAAACATGGAAACATATACACAGCTATCTCTATAAACATGGAAATATCTACACCGTGATCTGTATAAACATGGAAATATTTACATCGATATCTGTATAAACATGGAAATATCTACACCGCCATCTCTATAAACATGGAAATATCTGCACCGCCATCTGTATAAACATGGAAATATCTACACCGCTATCTGTATAAACCTGGAAATATCTGCACCGCTATCTGTATAAACATGGTAATATCTACACCACCATCTATATAAACATGAAAATATCTACACCGCTATCTGCATAAACATGGAAATATTTACAATGCCATCTGTAGAAAGATGGAAATATCTACAGCGCAATCTGCGTAAACATGGAAATATCTACACCAATGTCTGTAAAAACATGGAAATATCTACACCGCTATCTGTATAAACATGGAAATATCTACACCGCAATCTGCATAAACATGGAAATATCTACTCCGCGATCTGTATAAACATGGAAATATCTACACCGCTATCTGTAGAAACATGGAAATATCTACACCGCGATCTGCATAAACATGGAAATATCTACACCGCGATCTGTATAAACAAGTAAATATCTACACCGCGATCTGTATAAACATGTAAATATCTACATCGCTATCTGTAGAAACATGGATATATCTACACAGCTATCTCTATAAACATGGAAATAACTACACCGCCATCTCTATAAACATGGAAATACCTACAAGTCATCTGTATAAACATGGAAATATCTACACAGCCATCTGTATAAACATGGAAATATCTACACAGCCATCTGTATATACATGGAAATATCTACACCGATACCTTTATAAACATGGAAATAACTACACCGCTATTTGTATAACCAAGGAAATATCTACACCGTGATCTGTATAAACATGGAAATATCTACACTGCTATTTGTATAAACAAGGAAATATCTACACCGATATCTGTATAAACATGGAAATAACTACACCGCTATTTGCATAAACAAGGAAATATCTACACCGTGATCTGCAGAAACATGCAAATATCTACAACGCCATCTCTATAAACATGGAAATATCTACACAGCCATGTGTACATACATGGAAATATCTACACCGCTCTCTATATAAACATGGAAATAACTACAGCGCTATCTGTATATACATGGAAATATCTAAACCGCCAATTACATATCCATAGAAATATCTGCGCCGCCATCTGTATAAACATGGAAATATCTACACGGTCATCTGTGTATAGATGGAAATATCAACACCGCCATCTGTACAAACATGGAAATATATGCACCGCTATCTGTATAAACATGGAAATATCTACACCGTGGTCTGTATAAACATGGAAATATCTACACCGCTATCTGTATAAACATGGAAATATATACACCGCTATCTCTATAAACATGGAAATATCTACACCGTGATCTGTATAAACATGGAAATATTTACACCGATATGTATAAACATGGAAATATCTACACCGCCATCTCTATAAACATGGAAATATCTACACCGCCATCTGTATAAACGTGGAAATATCTACACCGCTATCTGTATAAACCTGGAAATATCTACACCGCTATCTGTATAAACATGGTAATATCTACACCACCATCTAAATAAACATGGAAATATCTACACCGCCATCTGTATAAACATGGAAATACCTACAATGCCACCTGTAGAAAGATGGAAATATCTACACCAATGTCTGTAAAAACATGGAAATATCTACAACGCTATCTGTATAAACATGGAAATATCTACACCGCAATCTGCATAAACATGGAAATATCTACTCCGCGATCTGTATAAACATGGAAATATCTACACCGCTATCTGTAGAAACATGGAAATATCTACACCGCGATCTGCATAAACATGGATATATCTACACCGCGATCTGTATAAACATGTAAATATCTACACCGCGATCTGTATAAACATGTAAATATCTACACCGCTATCTGTATAAACATGGAAATATCTACACAGCCATCTGTATAAACATGGAAATATCTACACAGCCATCTGTATATACCTGGAAATATCTACACCGCTACCTGTATAAACATGGAAATAACTACACCGCTATTTGTATAACCAAGGAAATATCTACACCGTGATCTGTATAAACATGGAAATATCTACACTGCTATTTGTATAAACAAGTAAATATCTACACCGCTATCTGTATAAACATGGAAATAACTACACCGCTATTTGCATAAACAAGGAAATATCTACACCGTGATCTGTATAAACATGGAAATATCTATAACGCCATCTCTATAAACATGGAAATATCTACACCCCTATCTGTATAAACATGGAAATATCCACACCGCTATCTCTATAAACTTGGAAATAACTACACCGAGATCAGTATTAACGTGGAAATATCTACACCGCTATCTCTATAAACATGGAAATATCTCCACTGCTATCTCTATAAACATCGAAATATCTACACCGCCATCTGTATAAACATGGAAATACTTACAAAGTTATCTGTATAAACATGGAAATATCTACACCGCCATCTGTATAAACATGGAAATATCTACACAGCCATGTGTACATACATGGAAATATCTACACCGCTCTCTATATAAACATGGAAATAACTACACCGCTATCGGTATATACATGGAAATATCTACACCGCCATCTACATATCCATAGAAATATCTGCGCCGCCATCTGTATAAACATGGAAATATCTACACGGTCATCTGTGTATAGATGGAAATATCAACACCGCCATCTGTACAAACATGGAAATATATGCACCGCTATCTGTATAAACATGGAAATATCTACACCATGGTCTGTATAAACATGGAAATATCTACAACGCTATCTGTATAAACATGGAAATATATACACCGCTATCTCTATAAACATGGAAATATCTACACCGTGATCTGTATAAACATGGAAATATCTACACCGATATCTGTATAAACATGGAAATATCTACACCGTGATCTGCATAAACATGGAAATATCTACACCGCGATCTGTATAAACATGGAAATAACTACACCGCTATCTGTAGAAACATGGAAATATCTACACAGCTATCTCTATAAACATGGAAATATCTACACCGCCATCTGTATAAACATGGAAATACCTACAAGTCATCTGTATAAACATGGAAATATCTACACAGCCATCTGTATAAACATGGAAATATCTACACAGCCATCTGTATATACATGGAAATATCTACACCGATATCTGTATAAACATGGAAATAACTACGCCGCTATTTGTATAAACAAGGAAATATCTACACCGCTATCTGTATAAACATGGAAATAACTACACCGATATTTGCATAAACAAGGAAATATCTACACCGTGATCTGCATAAACATGGAAATATCTACAACGCCATCTCTATAAACATGAAAATATCTACACCCCTATCTGTATAAACATGGAAATATACACACCGCTATCTCTATAAACATGGAAATAACTACACCGCGATCAGTATAAACGTGGGAATATCTACACCGCTATCTCTATAAACATGGAAATATCTCCAATGCTATTTCTATAAACATCGAAATATCTACACCACCATCTGTATGAACATGGAAATACTTACAAAGTTATCTGTATAAACATGGAAATATCTACACCGCCATCTGTATAAACATGGAAATATCTACACAGCCATGTGTACATACATGTAAATATCTACACTGCTCTCTATATAAACATGGAAATAACTACACCGCTATCTGTATATACATGGAAATATCTACACCGGCAACTACATATCCATAGAAATATCTGAGCCGCCATCTGAATAAACAGGGAACTATCTACACGGTCATCTGTGTATAGATGGAAGTATCAACACTGCCATCTGTACAAACATGGAAATATCCGCACCGCTATCTGTATAAACATGGAAATATCTACACCGTGGTCTGTATAAACATGGAAATATCTGCACCGCTATCTGTATAAACATGGAAATATATACACCGCTATCTCTATAAACATGGAAATATCTACACCGCGATCTGTATGAACATGGAAATATTTACACCGATATGTGTATAAACATGGAAATATCTACACCGCCATCTCTATAAACATGGAAATATCTACACCGCAATCTGTATAAACTTGGAAATATCTACACCGCTATCTGTATAAACTTGGAAATATCTACACCGCTATCTGTTTAAACATGGTAATATCTACTCCACCATCTATATAAACATGGAAATATCTACACCGCCATCTGTATAAACATGGAAATATCTACAATGCCATCTGTAGAAAGATGGAAATATCTACACTGCAATCTGTGTAAACATGGAAATACCTACACCAATATCTGTAAAAACATGCATATATCTACATCGCTATCTGTATAAAGATGGAAATATCTACACCGCGATCTGCATAAGCATGGAAATATCTACACCGCGATCTGCATAAACTTGGAAATATCTACACCGCTATCTGTAGAAACATGGAAATATCTACACAGCTATCTCTGTAAACATGGAAATATCTACACCGCCATCTGTATAAACATGGAAATACCTTCAAGTCATCTGTATAAACATGGAAATATCTACACAGACATCTTTATAAATATGGAAATATCTACACAGACATCTTTATAAACATGGAAATATCTACACAGCCATCTGTATATACATGGAAATATCTACACCGCTATCTGTATAACATGGAAATAACTACACCGCTATTTGTAGAAACAAGGAAATATCTACATCGTGATCTGTATAAACATGGAAATATCTACACTGCTATTTGTATAAACAAAGAAATATCTACACCGCTATCTGTGTAAACATGGAAATAACTACACCGCTATTTGCATAAACAAGGAACTATCTACACCGTGATCTGTATAAACATGGAAATATCTACAACGCCATCTCTATAAACATGGAAATATCTACAACGCCATCTCTATAAACATGGAAATATCTACACCACTATCTGTATAAACATGGAAATATCCACGCCGCTATCTCTATAAACATGGAAATAACTACACCGCGATCAGTATAAACGTGGAAATATCTACACCGCTATCTCTATAATCATGGAAATATCTCCACTGCTATCTCTACAAACATCGAAATATCTACACCGCCATCTGTATAAACATGGAAATACTTACAAAGTTATCTGTATAAACATGGAAATATCTACACCGCCATCTGTATCAACATGGAAATATCTACACAGCCATGTGTACATACATGGAAATATCTACACCGCTCTCTATATAAACATAGAAATAACTACACCGCTATCTGTATATACATGGAAATATCTACACCGCCATCTACATATCCATAGAAATATCTGTGCCGCCATCTGTATAAACATGGAAATATCTACAGGGTCATCTGTGTATAGATGGAAATATCAACACCGCCATCTGTACAAACATGGAAATATCTGCACCGCTATCTGTATAAACATGGAAATATCTACACCGTGGTCTGTATAAACATGGAAATATCTACACCGCTATCTGTATAAACATGGAAATACATACACCGCTATCTCTATAAACATGGAAATATATACACCGCTATCTCTATAAACATGGAAATATCTACACCGTGATCTGTATAAACATGGAAATATCGACACCGCCATCTCTATAAACATGGAAATATCTACACCGCCATGTGTATAAACCTGGAAATATCTACACCGCTATCTGTATAAACCTGGAAATATCTACACCGCTATCTGTATAAACATGGTAATATCTACACCACCATCTATATAAACATGGAAATATCTACACCGCCATCTGTATAAACACGGAAATATCTACAATTCCATCTGCAGAAAGATGGAAATATGTACACTGCAATCTGTGTAAACATGGAAATACCTACACCAATCTCTGTAAAAACATGGAAATATCTACACCGCTATCTGTATAAAGGTGGAAATATCTACACCGCGATCTGCATAAGCATGGAAATATCTACACCGCGATCTGCATAAACATGGAAATATCTACACCGCTATCTGTAGAAACATGGAAATATCTACACCGCGATCTGCATAAACATGGAAATATCTACACCGCGATCTGTATAAACATGGAAATAACTACACCGCTATTTGTATAAACAAGGAAATATCTTCACCGCTATCTGTATAAACATGGAAATAACTACACCGCTATTTGCATAAACAAGGAAATATCTACACCGTGATCTGTATAAACATGGAAATATCTACAATGCCATCTCTATAAACATGGAAATATCTACACCACTATCTGTATAAACATGGAAATATCCACACCGCTATCTCTATAAACATGGAAATAACTACACCGCGATCAGTATAAACGTGGAAATATCTACACCGCTATCTCTATAAACATGGAAATATCTCCACTGCTAACTCTATAAACATCGAAATATCTACACCGCCATCTGTAAAAACATGGAAATACTTACAAAGTTATCTGTATAAACATGGAAATATCTACACCGCCATCTGTGTAAACATGGAAATATCTACACAGCCATGTGTACATACATGGAAATATCTACACCACTCTCTATATAAACATAGAAATAACTACACTGCTATCTGTATATACATGGAAATATCTACACCGCCATCTACATATCCATAGAAATATCTGCGCCGCCATCTGTATAAACATGGAAATATCTACAGGGTCATCTGTGTATAGATGGAATTATCAACACTGCCATCTGTATAAACATGGAAATATCTGCACCGCTATCTGTATAAACATGGAAATATCTACACCGTGGTCTGTATAAACATGGAAATATCTACACCGCTATCTGTATAAACATGGAAATATATACACCGCTATCTCTATAAACATGGAAATATCTACACCGTGATCTGTATACACATGGAAATACTTACTCCGATATCTGTATAAACATGGAAATATCTACAACGCCATCTCTATAAACATGGAAATATCTACACCGCCATCTGTATAAACCTGGAAATATCGACACCGCTATCTGTATAAACCTGGAAATATCGACACCGCTATCTGTATAAACATGATAATATCTACTCCACCATCTATATAAACATGGAAATATCTACACCGCCATCTGTATAAACATGGAAATATCTACAATGCCATCTGTAGAAAGACGGAAATATCTACTCTGCAATCTGTGTTAACATGGAAATACCTACACCAATATCTGTAAAAACATGGAAATATCTACACCGCTATCTGTATAAAGATGGAAATATCTACACCGCGATCTGCATAAACATGGAAATATCTACTCCGCGATCTGTATAAACACGGAAATATCTACACCGTTATCTGTTGATACATGGAAATATCTACACCGCGATCTGCATAAACATGGAAATATCTACACCGCGATCTGTAGAAACATGGAAATATCTACACAGCTATCTCTATAAACATGGAAATATCTACACCGCCATCTCTATAAACATGGAAATACCTACAAGTCATCTGTATAAACATGGAAATATCTACACAGCCATCTGTATAAACATGGAAATATCTACACAGCCATCTGTATATACATGGAAATATCTACACCGCTACCTGTATAAACATGGAAATAACTACACCGCTATTTGTATAACCAAGGAAATATCTACACCGTGATCTGTATAAACATGGAAATATCTACGCTGCTATTTGAATAAACAAGTAAATATCTACACCGCTATCTGTATAAACATGGAAATAACTACACCACTATTTGCATAAACAAGGAAATATCTACACCGTGATCTGTATAAACATGGAAATATCTACACTGCTATTTGTGTAAACAAGGAAATACCTACACCGCTATCTGTATAAATATGGAAATAACTACACCGCTATTTGCATAAACAAGTAAATATCTACACCGTGATCTGTATAAACATGGAAATATCTACAACGCCATCTCTATATACATGGAAATATCTACACCCCTATCTGTATAAACATGGAAATATCCACACCGCTATCTCTATAAACATGGAAATAACTACACCGCGATCAGTATAAACGTGGAAATATCTACACCGCTATCTCTATAAACATGGAAATATCTCCACTGCTATCTCTATAAACATCGAAATACCTACACCGCCATCTGTATAAACATGGAAATACTTACAAAGTTATCTGTATAAACATGGAAATATCTACACCGCCATCTGTATAAACATGGAAATATATACACAGCCATGTGTACATGTATGGAAATATCTACACCGCTCTCTATATAAAAATGGAAATAACTACACCGCTATCTGTATATACATGGAAATATCTACACCGCCATCTACATATCCATGGAAATATCTGCGCCGCCATCTGTATAAACATGGAAATATCTACACGGTCATCTGTGTATAGATGGAAATATCAACACCGCCATCTGTACAAACATGGAAATATCTGCACCGCTATCTGTATAAACATGGAAATACCTACACCGTGGTCTGTATAAACATGGAAATATCTACACCGCTATCTGTATAAACATGGAAACATATACACAGCTATCTCTATAAACATGGAAATATCTACACCGTGATCTGTATAAACATGGAAATATTTACATCGATATCTGTATAAACATGGAAATATCTACACCGCCATCTCTATAAACATGGAAATATCTGCACCGCCATCTGTATAAACATGGAAATATCTACACCGCTATCTGTATAAACCTGGAAATATCTGCACCGCTATCTGTATAAACATGGTAATATCTACACCACCATCTATATAAACATGAAAATATCTACACCGCTATCTGCATAAACATGGAAATATTTACAATGCCATCTGTAGAAAGATGGAAATATCTACAGCGCAATCTGCGTAAACATGGAAATATCTACACCAATGTCTGTAAAAACATGGAAATATCTACACCGCTATCTGTATAAACATGGAAATATCTACACCGCAATCTGCATAAACATGGAAATATCTACTCCGCGATCTGTATAAACATGGAAATATCTACACCGCTATCTGTAGAAACATGGAAATATCTACACCGCGATCTGCATAAACATGGAAATATCTACACCGCGATCTGTATAAACAAGTAAATATCTACACCGCGATCTGTATAAACATGTAAATATCTACATCGCTATCTGTAGAAACATGGATATATCTACACAGCTATCTCTATAAACATGGAAATAACTACACCGCCATCTCTATAAACATGGAAATACCTACAAGTCATCTGTATAAACATGGAAATATCTACACAGCCATCTGTATAAACATGGAAATATCTACACAGCCATCTGTATATACATGGAAATATCTACACCGATACCTTTATAAACATGGAAATAACTACACCGCTATTTGTATAACCAAGGAAATATCTACACCGTGATCTGTATAAACATGGAAATATCTACACTGCTATTTGTATAAACAAGGAAATATCTACACCGATATCTGTATAAACATGGAAATAACTACACCGCTATTTGCATAAACAAGGAAATATCTACACCGTGATCTGCAGAAACATGCAAATATCTACAACGCCATCTCTATAAACATGGAAATATCTACACAGCCATGTGTACATACATGGAAATATCTACACCGCTCTCTATATAAACATGGAAATAACTACAGCGCTATCTGTATATACATGGAAATATCTAAACCGCCAATTACATATCCATAGAAATATCTGCGCCGCCATCTGTATAAACATGGAAATATCTACACGGTCATCTGTGTATAGATGGAAATATCAACACCGCCATCTGTACAAACATGGAAATATATGCACCGCTATCTGTATAAACATGGAAATATCTACACCGTGGTCTGTATAAACATGGAAATATCTACACCGCTATCTGTATAAACATGGAAATATATACACCGCTATCTCTATAAACATGGAAATATCTACACCGTGATCTGTATAAACATGGAAATATTTACACCGATATGTATAAACATGGAAATATCTACACCGCCATCTCTATAAACATGGAAATATCTACACCGCCATCTGTATAAACGTGGAAATATCTACACCGCTATCTGTATAAACCTGGAAATATCTACACCGCTATCTGTATAAACATGGTAATATCTACACCACCATCTAAATAAACATGGAAATATCTACACCGCCATCTGTATAAACATGGAAATACCTACAATGCCACCTGTAGAAAGATGGAAATATCTACACCAATGTCTGTAAAAACATGGAAATATCTACAACGCTATCTGTATAAACATGGAAATATCTACACCGCAATCTGCATAAACATGGAAATATCTACTCCGCGATCTGTATAAACATGGAAATATCTACACCGCTATCTGTAGAAACATGGAAATATCTACACCGCGATCTGCATAAACATGGATATATCTACACCGCGATCTGTATAAACATGTAAATATCTACACCGCGATCTGTATAAACATGTAAATATCTACACCGCTATCTGTATAAACATGGAAATATCTACACAGCCATCTGTATAAACATGGAAATATCTACACAGCCATCTGTATATACCTGGAAATATCTACACCGCTACCTGTATAAACATGGAAATAACTACACCGCTATTTGTATAACCAAGGAAATATCTACACCGTGATCTGTATAAACATGGAAATATCTACACTGCTATTTGTATAAACAAGTAAATATCTACACCGCTATCTGTATAAACATGGAAATAACTACACCGCTATTTGCATAAACAAGGAAATATCTACACCGTGATCTGTATAAACATGGAAATATCTATAACGCCATCTCTATAAACATGGAAATATCTACACCCCTATCTGTATAAACATGGAAATATCCACACCGCTATCTCTATAAACTTGGAAATAACTACACCGAGATCAGTATTAACGTGGAAATATCTACACCGCTATCTCTATAAACATGGAAATATCTCCACTGCTATCTCTATAAACATCGAAATACCTACACCGCCATCTGTATAAACATGGAAATACTTACAAAGTTATCTGTATAAACATGGAAATATCTACACCGCCATCTGTATAAACATGGAAATATCTACACAGCCATGTGTACATACATGGAAATATCTACACCGCTCTCTATATAAACATGGAAATAACTACACCGCTATCGGTATATACATGGAAATATCTACACCGCCATCTACATATCCATAGAAATATCTGCGCCGCCATCTGTATAAACATGGAAATATCTACACGGTCATCTGTGTATAGATGGAAATATCAACACCGCCATCTGTACAAACATGGAAATATATGCACCGCTATCTGTATAAACATGGAAATATCTACACCATGGTCTGTATAAACATGGAAATATCTACAACGCTATCTGTATAAACATGGAAATATATACACCGCTATCTCTATAAACATGGAAATATCTACACCGTGATCTGTATAAACATGGAAATATCTACACCGATATCTGTATAAACATGGAAATATCTACACCGCCATCTCTATAAACATGGAAATATCTACACCGCCATCTGTATAAACGTGGAAATATCTACACCGCTATCTGTATAAACCTGGAAATATCTACACCGCTATCTGTATAAACATGGTAATATCTACACCACCATCTAAATAAACATGGAAATATCTACACCGCCATCTGTATAAACACGGAAATATCTACAATGCCACCTGTAGAAAGATGGAAATATCAACACCGCAATCTGTGTAAACATGGAAATATCTACACCAATGTCTGTAAAAACATGGAAATATCTACAACGCTATCTGTATAAACATGGAAATATCTACACCGCAATCTGCATAAACATGGAAGTATCTACTCCGCGATCTGTATAAACATGGAAATATCTACAACGCTATCTGTAGAAACATGGAAATATCTACACCGCGATCTGCATAAACATGGATATATCTACACCGCGATCTGTATAAACATGTAAATATCTACACCGCGATCTGTATAAACATGTAAATATCTACAGCGCTATCTGTAGAAACATGGAAATATCTACACAGCTATCTCTATAAACATGGAAATATCTACACCGCCATCTCTATAAACATGGAAATACCTACAAGTCATCTGTATAAACATGGAAATATCTAAACAGCCATCTGTATAAACATGGAAATATCTACAGAGCCATCTGTATATACCTGGAAATATCTACACCGCTACATGTATAAACATGGAAATAACTACACCGCTATTTGTATAACCAAGGAAATATCTACACCGTGATCTGTATAAACATGGAAATATCTACACTGCTATTTGTATAAACAAGTAAATATCTACAACGCTATCTGTATAAACATGGAAATAACTATACCGCTATTTGCATAAACAAGGAAATATCTACACCGTGATCTGTATAAACATGGAAATATCTACACCGCTATCTGTATAAACATGGAAATATATACACCGCTATCTCTATAAACATGGAAATAGCTACACCGTGATCTGTATAAACATGGAAATATTTACACTGATATCTGTATAAACATGGAAATATCTACACCGCGTTCTGTATAAACATGGAAATATCTACACCGCCATCTGTATAAACATGGAAATATCTACACCGCGTTCTGTATAAACATGGTAATATCTACACCACCATCTAAATAAACATGGAAATATCTACACCGCTATCTGTATAAACATGGAAATACCTACAATGCCACCTGTAGAAAGATGGAAATATCAACACCGCAATCTGTGTAAACATGGAAATATCTACACCAATGTCTGTAAAAACATGGAAATATCTACACCGCTATCTGTATAATCATGGAAATATCTACACCGCAATCTGCATAAACATGGAAATATCTACCCCGCGATCTGTATAAACATGGAAATATCTACACCGCTATCTGTAGAAACATGGAAATATCTACACCGTGATCTGCATAAACATGGAAATATCTACACCGCGATCTGTAAACATGTAAATATCTACACCGCGATCTGTAAAAACATGGAAATATCTACACCGCTATCTGTAGAAACATGGAAATATCTACACAGCCATCTGTATATACATGGAAATATCTACAACGCTACCTGTATAAACATGGAAATAAATACACCGCTATTTGTATAACCAAGGAAATATCTACACCGTGATCTGTATAAACATGGAAATATCTACACTGCTATTTGTATAAACAAGTAAATATCTACACCGCTATCTGTATAAACATGGAAATAACTACATCGCTATTTGCATAAACAAGGAAATATCTACACCGTGATCTGTATAAACATGGAAATATCTATAACGCCATCTCTATAAACATGGAAATATCTACACCCCTATCTGTATAAACATGGAAATATCCACACCGCTATCTCTATAAACATGGAAATAACTACATCGGGATCAGTATAAACGTGGAAATATCTACACCGCTATCTCTATAAACATGGAAATATCTCCACTGCTATCTCTATAAACATCGAAATATCTACACCGCCATCTGTATGAACATGGAAATACTTACAAATTTATCAGTATAAACATGGAAATATCTACACCGCCATCTGTATAAACATGGAAATATTTTGACAGCCATTTGTACATACATGGAAATATCTACACCGCTCTCTATATAAACATGGAAATAACTACACCGCTATCTGTATATACATGGAAATATCTACACCGCCATCTACATATCCATAGAAATATATGCACCGCCATCTGTGTAAACATGGAAATACCTACACGGTCATCTGTGTATAGATGGAAATATCAACACCGCCATCTGTACAAACATGGAAATATCTGCACCGCTATCTGTATAAACATGGAAATATCTACACCGTGGTCTGTATAAACATGGAAATAACTACACCGCTATCTGTATAAACATGGAAATATATACACCACTATCTCTATAAACATGGAAATATCTACACCGTGATCTGTATAAACATGGAAATATTTACACCGATATCTGTATAAACATGGAAATATCTACACCGCCATCTCTATAAACATGGAAATATCTACACCGCCATCTGTATAAAAATGGAAATATCTACACCGCTATCTGTATAAACCTGGAAATATCTACACCGCTATCTGTATAAACATGGTGATATCTACACCACCATCTAAATAAACATGGAAATATCTACACCGACATCTGTATAAACATGGAAATATCTACAATGCCATCTGTAGAAAGATGGAAATATCTACACCGCAATCTGTGTAAACATGGAAATATCTACACCAATGTCTGTAAAAACATGGAAATATCTACACTGCTATCTGTATAAACATGGAAATACCTACACCGCAATCTGCATAAACATGGAAATATATACTCCGCGATCTGTATAAACATGGAAATATCTACAACGCCATCTCTATAAACATGGAAATATCTAAAACCCTATCTGTATAAACAGGGAAATATCCACACCGCTATCTCTATAAACATGGAAATATCTACACCGCGATCAGTATAAACGTGGAAATATCTACACCGCTATCTCTATAAACATGGAAATATCTCCACTGCTATCTCTATAAACATCGAAATATCTACACCGCCATCTGTATAAACATGGAAATACTTACAAAGTTATCTGTATAAACATGGAAATATCTACACCGCCATCTGTATAAATATGGAAATATCTACACAGCCATGTGTACATATATGGAAATATCTACACCGCTCCATATATAAACATGGAAATAACTACACCGCTATCTGTATATACATGGAAATAACTACACCGCCATCTACATATCCATGGAAATATCTGCGCCGCCATCTGTATAAGCATGGAAATATCTACACGGTCATCTGTGTATAGATGGAAATATCAACACCGCCATCTGTACAAACATGGAAATATCTGCACCGCTATCTGTATGAACATGGAAATACCTACACCGTGGTCTGTATAAACATGGAAATATCTACACCGCTATCTGTATAAACATGGAAATATATACACCGCTATCTCTATAAACATGGAAATATCTACACCGTGATCTGTATAAACATGGAAATATTTACACCGATATCTGTATAAACATGGAAATATCTACACCGCCATATCTATAAACATGGAAATATCTACAGGGCCATCTGTATAAACATGGAAATATCTACACCGCTATCTGTATAAACCTGGAAATATCTACACCGCTATCTGTATAAACATGGTAATATCTACACCACCATCTATATAAACATAGAAATATCTATACCGCTATCTGTATAAACATGGAAATATCTACAATGCCATCTGTAGAAAGATGGAAATATCTACAGTGCAATCTGCGTAAACATGGAAATATCTACACCAATATCTGTAAAAACATGGAAATATCTACACCGCTATCTGTATAAACATGGAAATATCTACACCGCGATCTGCATAAACATGGAAATATCTACACCGCGATCTGTATAAACATGGAAATATCAACACCGCTATCTGTAGAAACATGGAAATATCTACACCGCGATCTGCATAAACATGGAAATATCTACACCGCGATCTGTATAAACATGGAAATATCTACACCGCTGTCTTTAGAAACATGGAAATATCACAGCTATCTCTATAAACATGGAAATATCTACACCGCCATCTGTATAAACATGGAAATACCTACAAGTCATCTGTATAAACATGGAAATATCTACACCGCCATCTGTATAAACATGGAAATATCTACACAGCCATGTGTACATACATGGAAATAACTACACCGCTCTCTATATAAACATGGAAATAACTACACCGCTCTCTGTATATACATGGAAATATCTACACCGCCATCTACATATCCATAGAAATATCTGCGCCGCCGTCTGTATAGACATGGAAATATCTACACGGTCATCTGTGTATAGATGGAAATATCAACACCGCCATCTGTACAAACATGGAAATATCTGCACCGCTATCTGTATAAACATGGAAATATCTACACCGTGGTCTGTATAAACATGGAAATATCTACACCGCTATCTGTATAAACATGGAAATATATACACCGCTATCTCTATAAACATGGAAATATCTACACCGTGATCTGTATAAACATGGAAATATTTACACCGATATCTGTATAAACATGGAAATATCTACACCGCCATCTCTATAAACATGGAAATATCTACACCGCCATCTGTATAAACATGGAAATATCTACACCGCTATCTGTATAAACCTGGAAATATCTACACCGCTATCTGTATAAACATGGTAATATCTACACCACCATCTAAATAAACATGGAAATATCTACACCGCCATCTGTATAAACATGGAAATATCTACAATGCCATCTGTAGAAAGATGGAAATATCTACACCGCAATCTGTGTAAACATGGAAATATCTACAGCAATGTCTGTAAAAACATGGAAATATCTACACCGCTATCTGTATAAACATGGAAATATCTACACCGCAATCTGCATAAACATGGAAATATCTACTCCGCGATCTGTATAAACATGGAAATATCTACACCGCTATCTGTAGAAACATGGAAATATCTACACCGCGATCTGCATAAACATGGAAACATCTACACCGCGATCTGTATAAACATGTAAATATCTACACCGCGATCGGTATAAACATGTAAATACCTACACCGCTATCTGTAGAAACATGGAAATATCTACACAGCTATCTCTATAAACATGGAAATATCTACACCGCCATCTCTATAAACATGGAAATACCTACAAGTCATCTGTATAAACGTGGAAATATCTACACAGCCATCTGTATAAACATGGAAATATCTACACAGCCATCTGTATATACATGGAAATATCTACACCGCTATCTGTATAAACATGGAAATAACTACACCGCTATTTGTATAAACAAGGAAATATCTACACCGTGATCTGTATAAACATGGAAATATCTACACTGCTACTTGTATAAACAAGGAAATATCTACACCGCTATCTGTATAAACATGGAAATAACTACACCGCTATTTGCATAAACAAGGAAATATCTACACCGTGATCTCTATAAACATGGAAATATCTCCACTGCTATCTCTATAAACATCGAAATATCTACACCGCCATCTGTATAAACATGGAAATACTTACAAAGTTATCAGTATAAACATGGAAATATCTACACCGCCATCTGTATAAACATGGAAATATCTAGACAGCCATTTGTACATACATGGAAATATCTACACCGCTCTGTATATAAACATGGAAATAACTACACCGCTATCTGTATATACATGGAAATATCTACACCGCCATCTACATATCCATAGAAATATCTGCACCCCCATCTGTGTAAACATGGAAATACCTACACCGTCATCTGTGTATAGATGGAAATATCAACACCGCCATCTGTACAAACATGGAAATATCTGCACCGCTATCTGTATAAACATGGAAATATCTACACCGTGGTCTGTATAAACATGGAAATATCTACACCGCCATCTCTATAAACATGGAAATATCTACACCGCCATCTCTATAAACATGGAAATACCTACAAGTCATCTGTATAAACATGGAAATATCTACGCAGCCATCTGTATAAACATGGAAATATCTACACAGCCATCTGTATATACATGGAAATATCTACACCGCTATCTGTATAAACATGGAAATAACTACACCGCTATTTGTATAAACAAGGAAATATCTACACCGTGATCTGCATAAACATGGAAATATCTACAACGCCATCTCTATAAACATGGAAATATCTACACCCCTATCTGTATAAACATGGAAATATCCACACCGCTATCTCTATAAACATGGAAATAACTACACCGCGATCAGCATAAACGTGGAAATATCTACACCGCTATCTCTATAAACATGAAAATATCTCCACTGCTATCTCTATAAACATCGAAATATCTACACCGCCATCTGTATAAACATGGAAATACTTACAAAGTTATCTGTATAAACATGGAAATATCTACACCGCCATCTGTATAAACATGGAAATATCTACACAGCCATGTGTACATATATGGAAATATCTACACCGCTCTCTATATAAACATGGAAATAACTACACCGCTATCTGTATATACATGGAAATATCTACACCGCCATCTACATATCCATGGAAATATGTGCGACGACATCTGTATATACATCGAAATATCCACACGGTCATCTGTGTATAGATGGAAATATCAACACCGCCATCTGTACAAACATGGAAATATCTGCACCGCTATCTGTATAAACATGGAAATACCTACACCCTGGTCTGTATAAACATGGAAATATCTACACCGCTATCTGTATAAACATGGAAATATATACACCGCTATCTCTATAAACATGGAAATATCTACACGGTGATCTGTATAAACATGGAAATATTTACACCGATATCTGTATAAACATGGAAATACCTACACCGCCATCTCTATAAACATGGAAATATCTACACCGCCATCTGTATAAACATGGAAATATCTACACCGCGATCTGTATAAACCTGGAAATATCTACACCGCTATCTGTATAAACATGGTAATATCTACACCACCATCTATATAAACATGGATATATCTACACTGCTATCTGCATAAACATGGAAATATCTACAATGCCATCTGTAGAAAGATGGAAATATCTACAGCGCAATCTGCGTAAACATGGAAATATCTACACCAATGTCTGTAAAAACATGGAAATATCTACACCGCTATCTGTATAAACATGGAAATATCTACACCGCAATCTGCATAAACATGGAAATATCTACTCCGCGATCTGTATAAACATGGAAATATCTACACCGCTATCTGTAGAAACATGGAAATATCTACACCGCGATCTGCATAAACATGGAAATATCTACACCACGATCTGTATAAACAAGTAAATATCTACACCGCGATCTGTATAAACATGTAAATATCTACATCGCTATCTGTAGAAACATGGAAATATCTACACAGCTATCTCTATAAACATGGAAATAACTACACCGCCATCTCTATAAACATGGAAATACCTACAAGTCATCTGTATAAACATGGAAATATCTACACAGCCATCTGTATAAACATGGAAATATCTACACAGCCATCTGTATATACATGGAAATATCTACACCGCTACCTTTATAAACATGGAAGTAACTACACCGCTATTTGTATAACCAAGGAAATATCTACACCGTGATCTGTATAAACATGGAAATATCTACACTGCTATTTGTATAAACAAGGAAATATCTACACCGCTATCTGTATAAACATGGAAATAACTACACCGCTATTTGCATAAACAAGGAAATATCTACACCGTGATCTGCATAAACATGGAAATATCTACAACGCCATCTCTATAAACATGGAAATATCTACACCCCTATCTGTATAAACATGGAAATATCCACACCGCTATCTCTGTAAACATGGAAATAACTACACCGCGATCAGTATAAACGTGGAAATATCTACACCGCTATCTCTATAAACATGGAAATATCTCCACTGCTATCTCTGTAAACATCGAAATATCTACTCCGCCATCTGTATAAACATCGAAATACTTACAAAGTTATCTGTATAAACATGGAAATATCTACACCGCCATCTGTATAAACATGGAAATATCTACACAGCCATGTGTACATACATGGAAATATCTACACCGCTCTCTATATAAACGTGGAAATAACTACACCGCTATCGGTATATACATGGAAATATCTACACCGCCATCTACATATCCATAGAAATATCTGCACCGCCATCTGTGTAAACATGGAAATACCTACACCGTCATCTCTGTATAGATGGAAATATCAACACCGCCATCTGTACAAACATGGAAATATCTGCACCGCTATCTGTATAAACATGGAAATATCTACACCGTGGTCTGTATAAACATGGAAATATCTACACCGCTATCGGTATAAACATGGAAATATATACACCGCTATCTCTATAAACATGGAAATATCTACACCGTGATCTGTATAAACATGGAAATATTTACACCGATATCTGTATAAACATGGAAATATCTACACCGCCATCTCTATAAACATGGAAATATCTACACCGCCATCTGTATAAACCTGGAAATATCTACACCGCTATCTGTATAAACCTGGAAATATCTACACCGCTATCTGTATAAACATGGTAATATCTACACCACCATCTAAATAAACATGGAAATATCTACACCGCCATCTGTATAAACATGGAAATATCTACAATGCCATCGGTAGAAAGATGGAAATATCTACACCGCAATCTATGTAAACATGGAAATATCTACACCAATGTCTGTAAAAACATGGAAATATGTACACCGCTATCTGTATAAACATGGAAATATCTACACCGCAATCTGCATAAACATGGAAATATCTACTCCGCGATCTGTATAAACATGGAAATATCTACACCGCGATCTGTAGAAACATGGAAATATCTATACCGCGATCTGCATAAACATGGAAACATCTACACCGGGATCTGTATAAACATGTAAATATCTATACCGCGATCTGTATAAACATGTAAATACCTACACCGCTATCTGTAGAAACATGGAAATATCTACACAGCTATCTCTATAAACATGGAAATATCTACACCGCCATCTCTATAAACATGGAAATACCTACAAGTCATCTGTATAAACATGGAAATATCTACGCAGCCATCTGTATAAACATGGAAATATCTACACAGCCATCTGTATATACATGGAAATATCTACACCGCTATCTGTATAAACATGGAAATAACTACACCGCTATTTGTATAAACAAGGAAATATCTACACCGTGATCTGCATAAACATGGAAATATCTCCAACGCCATCTCTATAAACATGGAAATATCTACACCCCTATCTGTATAAACATGGAAATATCCACACCGCTATCTCTATAAACATGGAAATAACTACACCGCGATCAGCATAAACATGGAAATATCTACACCGCTATCTCTATAAACATGGAAATATCTCCACTGCTATCTCTATAAACATCGAAATATCTACACCGCCATCTGTATAAACATGGAAATACTTACAAAGTTATCTGTATAAACATGGAAATATCTACACCGCCATCTGTATAAACATGGAAATATCTACACAGCCATGTGTACATATATGGAAATATCTACACCGCTCTCTATATAAACATGGAAATAACTACACCGCTATCTGTATATACATGGAAATATCTACACCGCCATCTACATATCCATGGAAATATCTGCGACGACATCTGTATATACATCGAAATATCCACACGGTCATCTGTGTATAGATGGAAATATCAACACCGCCATCTGTACAAACATGGAAATATCTGCACCGCTATCTGTATAAACATGGAAATACCTACACCCTGGTCTGTAAAAACATGGAAATATCTACACCGCTATCTGTATAAACATGGAAATATATATACCGCTATCTCTATAAACATGGAAATATCTACACCGTGATCTGTATAAACATGGAAATATTTACACTGATATCTGTATAAACATGGAAATATCTACACCGCCATCTCTATAAACATGGAAATATCTACACCACCATCTAAATAAACATGGAAATATCTACACCGCCATCTGTATAAACATGGAAATACGTACAATGCCACCTGTAGAAAGATGGAAATATCAACACCGCAATCTGTGTAAACATGGAAATATCTACACCAATGTCTGTAAAAACATGGAAATATCTACACCGCTATCTGTATAAACATGGAAATATCTACACCGCAATCTGCATAAACATGGAAATATCTACTCCGTGATCTGTATAAACATGGAAATATCTACACCGCTATCTGTAGAAACATGGAAATATCTACACCGTGATCTGCATAAACATGGAAATATCTACACCGCGATCTGTAAACATGTAAATATCTACACCGCGATCTGTATAAACATGTAAATATCTACACCGCTATCTGTAGAAACATGGAAATATCTACACAGCTATCTCTATAAACATGGAAATATCTACACCGCCATCTCTATAAACATGGAAATTCCTACAAGTCATCTGTATAAACATGGAAATATCTACACAGCCATCTGTATAAACATGGAAATATCTACACAGCCATCTGTATATACATGGAAATATCTACACCGCTACCTGTATAAACATGGAAATAACTACACCGCTATTTGTATAACCAAGGAAATATCTACACCGGGATCTGTATAAACATGGAAATATCTTCACCAATGTCTGTAAAAACATGGAAATATCTACACCGCTATCTGTATAAACATGGAAATATCTACACCGCAATCTGCATAAACATGGAAATATCTACTACGTGATCTGTATAAACATGGAAATATCTACACCGCTATCTGTAGAAACATGGAAATATCTACACCGTGATCTGCATAAACATGGAAATATCTACACCGTGATCTGTAAACATGTAAATATCTACACCGCGATCTGAATAAACATGTAAATATCTACACCGCTATCTGTAGAAACATGGAAATATCTACACAGCTATCTCTATAAACATGGAAATATCTACACCGCCATCTCTATAAACATGGAAATACCTACAAGTCATCTGTATAAACATGGAAATATCTACACAGCCATCTGTATAAACATGAAAATATCTACACAGCCATCTGTATATATATGGAAATATCTACACCGCTACCTGTATAAACATGGAAATAACTACACCGCTATTCGTATAACCAAGGAAATATCTACACCGTGATCTGTATAAACATGGAAATATCTACACTGCTATTTGTATAAACAAGTAAATATCTACACCGCTATCTGTATAAACATGGAAATAACTACACCGCTATTTGCATAAACAAGGAAATATCTACACCGTTATCTGTATAAACATGGAAATATCTATAACGCCATCTCTATAAACATGGAAATATCTACACCCCTATCTGTATAAACATGGAAATATACACACCGCTATCTCTATAAACATGGAAATAACTACACCGAGATCAGTATAAACGTGGAAATATCTACACCGCTATCTCTATAAACATGGAAATATCTCCACTGCTATCTCTATAAACATCGAAATATCTACACCGCCATCTGTATAAACATGGAAATACTTACAAAGTTATCTGTATAAACATGGAAATATCTACACCGCCATCTGTATAAATATGGAAATATCTACACAGCCATGTGTACATATATGGAAATATCTACACCGCTCTCTATATAAACATGGAAATAACTACACCGCTATCTGTATATACATGGAAATATCTAAACCGCCATCTACATATCCATGGAAATATCTGCGCCGCCATCTGTATAAACATGGAAATATCTACACGGTCATCTGTGTATAGATGGAAATATCAACACCGCCATCTGTACAAACATGGAAATATCTGCACCGCTATCTGTATAAACATGGAAATACCTACACCGTGGTCTGTATAAACATGGAAATATCTACACCGCTATCTGTATAAACATGGAAATATATACACCGCTATCTCTATAAACATGGAAATATCTACACCGTGATCTGTATAAACATGGAAATATTTACACCGATATCTGTATAAACATGGAAATATCTACACCGCGATCTCTATAAACATGGAAATATCTACACCGCCATCTGTATAAACATGGAAATATCTACACCGCTATCTGTATAAACCTGGAAATATCTACACCGCTATCTGTATAAACATGGTAATATCTACACCACCATCTAAATAAACATGGAAATATCTACACCGCCATCTGTATAAACATGGAAATACCTACAATGCCACCTGTAGAAAGATGGAAATATCAACACCGCAATCTGTGTAAACATGGAAATATCTACACCAATGTCTGTAAAAACATGGAAATATCTACACCGCTATCTGTAGAAACATGGAAATATCTACACCGCAATCTGCATAAACATGGAAATATCTACTCCGCGATCTGTATAAACATGGAAATATCTACACCGCTATCTGTAGAAACATGGAAATATCTTCACCGCGATCTGCATAAACATGGAAATATCTACACCGCGATCTGTATAAACATGTAAATATCTACACCGCGATCTGTATAAACATGTAAATATCTACACCGCTATCTGAAGAAACATGGAAATATCTACACAGCGATCTCTATAAACATGGAAATATCTACACCGCCATCTCTATAAACATGGAAATACCTACAAGTCATCTGTATAAACATGGAAATATCTACACAGCCATCTGTATAAACTTGGAAATATCTACACAGCCATCTGTATATACATGGAAATATGTACACCGCTACCTGTATAAACGTGGAAATAACTACACCGCTATTTGTATAACCAAGGAAATATCTACACCGTGATCTGTATAAACATGGAAATATCTACACCGCTATTTGTATAAACAAGTAAATATCTACACCGCTATCTGTATAAACATGGAAACAACTACACCGCTATTTGCATTAACAAGGAAATATCTACACGGTGATCTGTATAAACATGGAAATATCTATAACGCCATCTCTATAAACATGGAAATATCTACACCCCTATCTGTATAAACATGGAAATATCCACACCGCTATCTCTATAAACATGGAAATAACTACACCGAGATCAGTATAAACGTGGAAATATCTACACCGCTATCTCTATAAACATGGAAATATCTCCACTGCTATCTCTATAAACATCGAAATATCTACACCGCCATCTGTATAAACATGGAAATACTTACAAAGTTATCAGTATAAACATGGAAATATCTAAACCGCCATCTGTATAAACATGGAAATATCTAGACAGCCCTTTGTACATACATGGAAATATCTACACCGCTCTCTATATAAACATGGAAATAACTACACCGCTATCTGTATATACATGGAAATATCTACACCGCCATCTACATATCCATAGAAATATCTGCGCCGCCATCTGTATAAACATGGAAATATCTACATGGTCATCTGTGTATAGATGGAAATATCAACACCGCCATCTGTACAAACATGGAAATATCTGCACCGCTACCTGTATAAACATGGAAATATCTACACCGTGGTCTGTATAAACATGGAAATATCTACACCGCAATCTGCATAAACATGGAAATATCTACTCCGCGATCTGTATAAACATGGAAATATCTACACCGCTATCTGTAGAAACATGGAAATATCTACACCGCGATCTGCATAAACATGGAAATATCTACACCCCTATCTGTATAAACATGGAAATATACACACCGCTATCTCTATAAACATGGAAATAACTACACCGAGATCAGTATAAACGTGGAAATATCTACACCGCTATCTCTATAAACATGGAAATATCTCCACTGCTATCTCTATAAACATCGAAATATCTACACCGCCATCTGTATAAACATGGAAATACTTACAAAGTTATCTGTATAAACATGGAAATATCTACACCGCCATCTGTATAAATATGGAAATATCTACACAGCCATGTGTACATATATGGAAATATCTACACCGCTCTCTATATAAACATGGAAATAACTACACCGCTATCTGTATATACATGGAAATATCTACACCGCCATCTACATATCCATGGAAATATCTGCGCCGCCATCTGTATAAACATGGAAATATCTACATGGTCATCTGTGTATAGATGGAAATATCAACACCGCCATCTGTACAAACATGGAAATATCTGCACCGCTATCTGTATAAACATGGAAATACCTACACCGTGGTCTGTATAAACATGGAAATATCTACACCGCTATCTGTATAAACATGGAAATATATACACCGCTATCTCTATAAACATGGAAATATCTACACCGTGATCTGTATAAACATGGAAATATTTACACCGATATCTGTATAAACATGGAAATATCTACACCGCCATCTCTATAAACATGGAAATATCTACACCGCCATCTGTATAAACATGGAAATATCTACACCGCTATCTGTATAAACCTGGAAATATCTACACCGCTATCTGTATAAACATGGTAATATCTACACCACCATCTAAATAAACATGGAAATATCTACTCCGCCATCTGTATAAACATGGAAATACCTACAATGCCACCTGTAGAAAGATGGAAATATCAACACCGCAATCTGTGTAAACATGGAAATATCTACACCAATGTCTGTAAAAACATGGAAATATCTACACCGCTATCTGTAGAAACATGGAAATATCTACACCGCAATCTGCATAAACATGGAAATATCTACTCCGCGATCTGTATAAACATGGAAATATCTACACCGCTATCTGTAGAAACATGGAAATATCTACACCGCGATCTGCATAAACATGGAAATATCTACACCGCGATCTGTATAAACATGTAAATATCTACACCGCGATCTGTATAAACATGTAAATATCTACACCGCTATCTGAAGAAACATGGAAATATCTACACAGCTATCTCTATAAACATGGAAATATCTACACCGCCATCTCTATAAACATGGAAATACCTACAAGTCATCTGTATAAACATGGAAATATCTACACAGCCATCTGTATAAACATGGAAATATCTACACAGCCATCTGTATATACATGGAAATATGTTCACCGCTACCTGTATAAACGTGGAAATAACTACACCGCTATTTGTATAACCAAGGAAATATCTACACCGTGATCTGTATAAACATGGAAATATCTACACCGCTATTTGTATAAACAAGTAAATATCTACACCGCTATCTGTATAAACATGGAAATAACTACACCGCTATTTGCATTAACAAGGAAATATCTACACGGTGATCTGTATAAACATGGAAATATCTATAACGCCATCTCTATAAACATGGAAATATCTACACCCCTATCTGTATAAACATGGAAATATCCACACCGCTATCCCTATAAACATGGAAATAACCACACCGAGATCAGTATAAACGTGGAAATATCTACACCGCTATCTCTATAAACATGGAAATATCTCCACTGCTATCTCTACCAACATCGAAATATCTACACCGCCATCTGTATAAACATGGAAATACTTACAAAGTTATCAGTATAAACATGGAAATATCTACACCGCCATCTGTATAAACATGGAAATATCTAGACAGCCATTTGTACATACATGGAAATATCTACACCACTCTCTATATAAACATGGAAATAACTACACTGCTATCTGTATATACATGGAAATATCTACAACGCCATCTACATATCCATAGAAATCTCTGCACCGCCATCTGCGTAAACATGGAAATATCTACATGGTCATCTGTGTATAGATGGAAATATCAACACCGCCATCTGTACAAACATGGAAATATCTGCACCGCTATCTGTATAAACATGGAAATATCTACACCGTGGTCTGTATAAACATGGAAATATCTACACCGCAATCTGCATAAACATGGAAATATCTACTCCGCGATCTGTATAAACATGGAAATATCTACACCGCTATCTGTAGAAACATGGAAATATCTACACCGCGATCTGCATAAAGATGGAAATATCTACACCGCGATCTGTAAACATGTAAATATCTACACCGCGATCTGTATAAACATGTAAATATCTACACCGCTATCTGTAGAAACATGGAAATATCTACACAGCTATCTCTATAAACATGGAAATATCTACACCGCCATCTCTATAAACATGGAAATACCTACAAGTCATCTGTATAAACATAGAAATATCTACACAGCCATCTGTATAAACATGGAAAGATCTACACAGCCATCTGTATATACATGGAAATATCTACACCGCTACCTGTATCAACATGGAAATAACTACACCGCTATTTGTATAACCAAGGAAATATCTACACCGTGATCTGTATAAACATGGAAATATCTACACGGTCATCTGTGTATAGATGGAAATATCAACACCGCCATCTGTACAAACACGGAAATATCTGCACCGCTATCTGTATAAACATGGAAATACCTACACCGTGGTCTGTATAAACATGGAAATATCTACACCGCTATCTGTATAAACATGGAAATATATACACCGCTATCTCTATAAACATGGAAATATCTACACCGTGATCGGTATAAACATGGAAATATTTACACCGATATCTGTATAAACATGGAAATATCTACACCGCCATCTCTATAAACATGGAAATATCTACACCGCCATCTGTATAAACATGGAAATATCTACACCGCTATCTGTATAAACCTGGAAATATCTACACCGCTATCTGTATAAACATGGTAATATCTACACCACCATCTAAATAAACATGGAAATATCTATACCTCTATTTGTATAAACATGGAAATATCTACAATGCCATCTGTAGAAAGATGGAAATATCTACAGCGCAATCTGCGTAAACATGGAAATATCTACACCAATATCTGTAAAAACATGGAAATATCTACACCGCTATCTGTATAAACATGGAAATATCTACACCGCGATCTGCATAAACATGGAAATATCTACACCGCGATCTGTATAAACATGGAAATATCTACACCGCTATCTGTAGAAACATGGAAATATCTACACCGCGATCTGCATAAACATGGAAATATCTACACCGCGATCTGTATAAACATGGAAATATCTACACCATTGTCTGTAGAAACATGGAAATATCTACACAGCTATCTCTATAAACATGGAAATATCTACACCGCCATCTGTATAAACATGGAAATACCTACAAGTCATCTGTATAAACATGGAAGTATCTACACCGCCATCGGTATAAACATGGAAATACCTACACAGCCATGTGTACATACATGGAAATAACTACACCGCTCTCTATATAAACATGGAAATAACTAAACCGCTATCTGTATATACATGGAAATATCTACACCGCCATCTACATATAAATAGAAATATCTGCGCCGCCATCTGTATAAACATGGAAATATGTACACGGTCATCTGTGTATAGATGGAAATATCAACACCGCCATCTGTACAAACATGGAAATATCGGCACCGCTATCTGTATAAACATGGAAATATATACACCGTGGTCTGTATAAACATGGAAATATCTACACCGCTATCTGTATAAACATGGAAATATATACACCGCTATCTCTATAAACATGGAAATATCTACACCGTGATCTGTATAAACATGGAAATATTTACACCGATATCTGTATAAACATGGAAATATCTACACCGCCATCTCCATAAACATGGAAATATCTACACGGCCATCTGTATAAACATGGAAATATCTACACCGCTATCTGTATAAACCTGGAAATATCTACACCGCAATCTGTGTAAACATGGAAATATCTACACCAATGTCTGTAAAAACATGGAAATATCTACACCGCTATCTGTATAAACATGGAAATATCTACACCGCAATCTGCATAAACATGGAAATATCTACTCCGCGATCTGCATAAACATGGAAATATCTACACCGCTATCTGTAGAAACATGGAAATATCTACACCGCGATCTGCATAAACATGGAAATATCTACACCGCGATCTGTATAAACATGTAAATATCTACACCGCGATCTGTATAAACATGTAAATATCTACACCGCTATCTGAAGAAACATGGAAATATCTACACAGCTATCTCTATAAACATGGAAATATCTACACCGCCATCTCTATAAACATGGAAATACCTACAAGTCATCTGTATAAACATGGAAATATCTACACAGCCATCTGTATAAACATGGAAATATCTACACAGCCATCTGTATATACATGGAAATATGTACACCGCTACCTGTATAAACGTGGAAATAACTACACCGCTATTTGTATAACCAAGGAAATATCTACACCGTGATCTGTATAAACATGGAAATATCTACACTGCTATTTGTATAAACAAGTAAATATATACACCGCTATCTGTATAAACATGGAAATAACTACACCGCTATTTGCATTAACAAGGAAATATCTACACGGTGATCTGTATAAACATGGAAATATCTATAACGCCATCTCTATAAACATGGAAATATCTACACCCCTATCTGTATAAACATGGAAATATCCACACCGCTATCTCTATAAACATGGAAATAACTACACCGAGATCAGTATAAACGTGGAAATATCTACACCGCTATCTCTATAAACATGGAAATATCTCCACTTCTATCTCTATAAACATCGAAATATCTACACCGCCATCTGTATAAACATGGAAATACTTACAAAATTATCAGTATAAACATGGAAATATCTACACCGCCATCTGTATAAACATGGAAATATCTAGACAGCCATTTGTACATACATGGAAATATCTACACCGCTCTCTATATAAACATGGAAATAACTACACCGCTATCTGTATATACATGGAAATATCTACACCGCCATCTACATATCCATAGAAATATCTGCGCCGCCATCTGTATAAACATGGAAATATCTACATGGTCATCTGTGTATAGATGGAAATATCAACACCACCATCTGTACAAACATGGAAATATCTGCACCGCTATCTGTATAAACATGGAAATATCTACACCGTGGTCTGTATAAACATGGAAATATCTACACCGCAATCTGCATAAACATGGAAATATCTCCTCCGCGATCTGTATAAACATGGAAATATCTACACCGCTATCTGTAGAAACATGGAAATATCTACACCGCGATCTGCATAAACATGGAAATATCTACACCGTGATCTGTAAACATGTAAATATCTACACCGCGATCTCTATAAACATGTAAATATCTACACCGCTATCTGTAGAAACATGGAAATATCTACACAGCTATCTCTATAAACATGGAAATATCTACACCGCCATCTCTATAAACATGGAAATACCTACAAGTCATCTGTATAAACATGGAAATATCTACACAGCCATCTGTATAAACATGGAAATATCTACACAGCCATCTGTATATACATGGAAATATCTACACCGCTACCTGTATCAACATGGAAATAACTACACCGCTATTTGTATAACCAAGGAAATATCTACACCGTGATCTGTATAAACATGGACATATCTACACTGCTATTTGTATAAACAAGTAAATATCTACACCGCTATCTGTATAAACATGCAAATAACTACACCGCTATTTGCATAAACAAGGAAATATCTACACCGTGATCTGTATAAACATGGAAATATCTATAACGCCATCTCTATAAACATGGAAATATCTACACCCCTATCTGCATAAACATGGAAATATCCACACCGCTATCTCTATAAACATGGAAATAACTACACCGAAATCAGTATAAACGTGGAAATATCTACACCGCTATCTCTATAAACATGGAAATATCTCCACTGCTATCTCTATAAACATCGAAATATCTACACCGCCATCTGTATAAACATGGAAATACTTACAAAGTTATCAGTATAAACATGGAAATATCTACACCGCCATCTGTATAAACATGGAAATATCTAGACAGCCATTTGTACATACATGGAAATATCTACACCACTCTCTATATAAACATGGAAATAACTACACCGCTATCTGTATATACATGGAAATATCTACACCGCCATCTACATATCCATAGAAATATCTGCACCGCCATCTGCGTAAACATGGAAATACCTACACGGACATCTGTGTATAGATGGAAATATCAACACCGCCATCTGTACAAACATGGAAATATCTGCACCGCTATCTGTATAAACATGGAAATATCTACACCGTGGTCTGTATAAACATGGAAATATCTACACCGCAATCTGCATAAACATGGAAATATCTACTCCGCGATGTGTAAAAACATGGAAATATCTACACCGCTATCTGTAGAAACATGGAAATATCTACACCGTGATCTGCATAAACATGGAAATATCTACACCGCGATCTGTATAAACATGTAAATATCTACACCGCGATCTGTATAAACATGTAAATATCTACACCGCTATCTGTAGAAACATGGAAATATCTACACAGCTATCTCTATAAACATGGAAATATCTACACCGCCATCTCTATAAACATGGAAATACCTACAAGTCATCTGTATAAACATGGAAATATCTACACAGCCATCTGTATAAACATGGAAATATCTACACAGCCATCTGTATATACATGGAAATATCTACACCGCTACCTGTATCAACATGGAAATAACTACACCGCTATTTGTATAACCAAGGAAATATCTACACCGTGATCTGTATAAACATGGAAATATCTACACTGCTATTTGTATAAACAAGTAAATATCTACACCGCTATCTGTATAAACATGGAAATAACTACACCGCTATTTGCATAAACAAGGAAATATCTACACCGTGATCTGTATAAACATGGAAATATCTATAACGCCATCTCTATAAACATGGAAATATCTACACCCCTATCTGTATAAACATGGAAATATCCACACCGCTATCTCTATAAACATGGAAATAACTACACCGAGATCAGTATAAACGTGGAAATATCTACACCGCTATCTCTATAAACATGGAAATATCTCCACTGCTATCTCTATATACATCGAAATATCTACACCGCCATCTGTATAAACATGGAAATACTTACAAAGTTATCAGTATAAACATGGAAATATCTACACCGCCATCTGTATAAACATGGAAATATCTAGACAGCCATTTGTACATACATGGAAATATCTACACCGCTCTCTATATAAACATGGAAATAACTACACCGCTATCTGTATATACATGGAAATATCTACACCGCCATCTACATATCCTTAGAAATATCTGCACCGCCATCTGCGTAAACATGGAAACACCTACACGGTCATCTGTGTATAGATGGAAATAACAACACCGCCATCTGTACAAACATGGAAATATCTGCACCGCTATCTGTATAAACATGGAAATACCTACACCGTGGTCTGTATAAACATGGAAATATCTACACCGCTATCTGTATAAACATGGAAATATATACACCGCTATCTGTATAAACATGGAAATATCTACACCGTGATCTGTATAAACATGGAAATATTTACACCGATATCTGTATAAACATGGAAATATCTAAACCGCCATCTCTATAAACATGGAAATATCTACACCGCCATCTGTATAAACATGGAAATATCTACACCGCTATCTGTATAAACCTGGAAATATCTTCACCGCTATCTGTATAAACATGGTAATAACTACACCACCATCTATATAAACATGGAAATATCTATACCGCTATCTGTATAAACATGGAAATATCTACAATGCCATCTGTAGAAAGATGGAAATATCTACAGCGCAATCTGCGTAAACATGGAAATATCTACAACAATATCTGTAAAAACATGGAAATATCTACACCGCTATCTGTATAAACATGGAAATATCTACACCGCGATCTGCATAAACATGGAAATATCTACACCGCGATCTGTATAAACATGGAAATATCTATACCGCTATCTGTAGAAACATGGAAATATCTACACCGCGATCTGCATAAACATGGATATATCTACACCGCGATCTGTATAAACATGGAAATATCTACACCGCTGTCTGTAGAAACATGGAAATATCTACACAGCTATCTCTATAAACATGGAAATATCTACACCGCCATCTATATAAACATGGAAATACCTACAAGTCATCTGTATAAACATGGAAATATCTACACCGCCATCTGTATAAACATGGAAATATCTACACAGCCATGTGTACATACATGGAAATAACTACACCGCTCTCTATATAAACATGGAAATAACTACACCGCTATCTGTATACACATGGAAATATCTACACCGCCATCTACATATCCATAGAAATATCTGTGCCGCCATCTGTATAAACATGGAAATATCTACACGGTCATCTGTGTATAGATGGAAATATCAACACCGCCATCTGTACAAACATGGAAATATCTGCACCGCTATCTGTATAAACATGGAAATACCTACACCCTGGTCTGTATAAACATGGAAATATCTACACCGCTATCTGTATAAACATGGAAATATATACACCGCTATCTCTATAAACATGGAAATATCTACACGGTGATCTGTATAAACATGGAAATATTTACACCGATATCTGTATAAACATGGAAATATCTACACCGCCATCTCTATAAACATGGAAATATCTACACGGTGATCTGTATAAACATGGAAATATTTACACCGATATCTGTATAAACATGGAAATATCTACACCGCCATCTCTATAAATATGGAAATATCTACACCGCCATCTGTATAAACATGGAAATGTCTACACCGCTATCTGTATAAACCTGGAAATATCTACACCGCTATCTTTATAATCATGGTAATATCTACACCACCATCTATATAAACATGGAAATATCTACACCGCTATCTGCATAAACATGGAAATATCTACAATGCCATCTGTAGAAAGATGGAAATATCTACAGCGCAATCTGCGTAAACATGGAAATATCTACACCAATGTCTGTAAAAACATGGAAATATCTACACCGCTATCTGTATAAACATGGAAATATCTGCACCGCAATCTGCATAAACATGGAAATATCTACTCCGCGATCTGTATAAACATGGAAATACCTACACCGCTATCTGTATAAACATGGAAATATCTTCAGAGCTATCTGTATAAACATGGTAATATCTACACCACCATCTATGTAAACATGGAAATATCTACACCGCCATCTGTATAAACATGGAAATATCTACAATGCTATCTGTAGAAAGATGGAAATATCTACACCGCAATCTGTGTAAACATGGAAATACCTACACCAACATCTGTAAAAACATGGAAATATCTACACCGCTGTCTGTATAAAGATGGAAATATCTGCACCGCGACCTGCATAAGCATGGAAATATCTACACCGCGATCTGCATAAACGTGGAAATATCTACACCGCTATCTGTAGAAACATGGAAATATCTACACAGCTATCTCTATAAACATGGAAATATCTTCACCGCCATCTGTATAAACATGGAAATACCTACAAGTCATCTGTATAAACATGGAAACATCTACACAGCCATCTGTATAAACATGGAAATATCTACACAGCCATCTGTATATACATGGAAATATCTACACCGCTACCTGTATCAACATGGAAATAACTACACCGCTATTTGTATAACCAAGGAAATATCTACACCGTGATCTGTATAAACATGGACATATCTACACTGCTATTTGTATAAACAAGTAAATATCTACACCGCTATCTGTATAAACATGGAAATAACTACACCGCTATTTGCATAAACAAGGAAATATCTACACCGTGATCTGTATAAACATGGAAATATCTATAACGCCATCTCTATAAACATGGAAATATCTACACCCCTATCTGCATAAACATGGAAATATCCACACCGCTATCTCTATAAACATGGAAATAACTACACCGAAATCAGTATAAACGTGGAAATATCTACACCGCTATCTCTATAAACATGGAAATATCTCCACTGCTATCTCTATAAACATCGAAATATCTACACCGCCATCTGTATAAACATGGAAATACTTACAAAGTTATCAGTATAAACATGGAAATATCTACACCGCCATCTGTATAAACATGGAAATATCTAGACAGCCATTTGTACATACATGGAAATATCTACACCACTCTCTATATAAACATGGAAATAACTACACCGCTATCTGTATATACATGGAAATATCTACACCGCCATCTACATATCCATAGAAATATCTGCACCGCCATCTGCGTAAACATGGAAATACCTACACGGACATCTGTGTATAGATGGAAATATCAACACCGCCATCTGTACAAACATGGAAATATCTGCACCGCTATCTGTATAAACATGGAAATATCTACACCGTGGTCTGTATAAACATGGAAATATCTACACCGCAATCTGCATAAACATGGAAATATCTACTCCGCGATGTGTAAAAACATGGAAATATCTACACCGCTATCTGTAGAAACATGGAAATATCTACACCGTGATCTGCATAAACATGGAAATATCTACACCGCGATCTGTATAAACATGTAAATATCTACACCGCGATCTGTATAAACATGTAAATATCTACACCGCTATCTGTAGAAACATGGAAATATCTACACAGCTATCTCTATAAACATGGAAATATCTACACCGCCATCTCTATAAACATGGAAATACCTACAAGTCATCTGTATAAACATGGATATATCTACACAGCCATCTGTATAAACATGGAAATATCTACACAGCCATCTGTATATACATGGAAATATCTACACCGCTACCTGTATCAACATGGAAATAACTACACCGCTATTTGTATAACCAAGGAAATATCTACACCGTGATCTGTATAAACATGGAAATATCTACACTGCTATTTGTATAAACAAGTAAATATCTACACCGCTATCTGTATAAACATGGAAATAACTACACCGCTATTTGCATAAACAAGGAAATATCTACACCGTGATCTGTATAAACATGGAAATATCTATAACGCCATCTCTATAAACATGGAAATATCTACACCCCTATCTGTATAAACATGGAAATATCCACACCGCTATCTCTATAAACATGGAAATAACTACACCGAGATCAGTATAAACGTGGAAATATCTACACCGCTATCTCTATAAACATGGAAATATCTCCACTGCTATCTCTATATACATCGAAATATCTACACCGCCATCTGTATAAACATGGAAATACTTACAAAGTTATCAGTATAAACATGGAAATATCTACACCGCCATCTGTATAAACATGGAAATATCTAGACAGCCATTTGTACATACATGGAAATATCTACACCGCTCTCTATATAAACATGGAAATAACTACACCGCTATCTGTATATACATGGAAATATCTACACCGCCATCTACATATCCTTAGAAATATCTGCACCGCCATCTGCGTAAACATGGAAACACCTACACGGTCATCTGTGTATAGATGGAAATAACAACACCGCCATCTGTACAAACATGGAAATATCTGCACCGCTATCTGTATAAACATGGAAATACCTACACCGTGGTCTGTATAAACATGGAAATATCTACACCGCTATCTGTATAAACATGGAAATATATACACCGCTATCTGTATAAACATGGAAATATCTACACCGTGATCTGTATAAACATGGAAATATTTACACCGATATCTGTATAAACATGGAAATATCTACACCGCCATCTCTATAAACATGGAAATATCTACACCGCCATCTGTATAAACATGGAAATATCTACACCGCTATCTGTATAAACCTGGAAATATCTTCACCGCTATCTGTATAAACATGGTAATAACTACACCACCATCTATATAAACATGGAAATATCTATACCGCTATCTGTATAAACATGGAAATATCTACAATGCCATCTGTAGAAAGATGGAAATATCTACAGCGCAATCTGCGTAAACATGGAAATATCTACAACAATATCTGTAAAAACATGGAAATATCTACACCGCTATCTGTATAAACATGGAAATATCTACACCGCGATCTGCATAAACATGGAAATATCTACACCGCGATCTGTATAAACATGGAAATATCTACACCGCTATCTGTAGAAACATGGAAATATCTACACCGCGATCTGCATAAACATGGATATATCTACACCGCGATCTGTATAAACATGGAAATATCTACACCGCTGTCTGTAGAAACATGGAAATATCTACACAGCTATCTCTATAAACATGGAAATATCTACACCGCCATCTATATAAACATGGAAATACCTACAAGTCATCTGTATAAACATGGAAATATCTACACCGCCATCTGTATAAACATGGAAATATCTACACAGCCATGTGTACATACATGGAAATAACTACACCGCTCTCTATATAAACATGGAAATAACTACACCGCTATCTGTATACACATGGAAATATCTACACCGCCATCTACATATCCATAGAAATATCTGTGCCGCCATCTGTATAAACATGGAAATATCTACACGGTCATCTGTGTATAGATGGAAATATCAACACCGCCATCTGTACAAACATGGAAATATCTGCACCGCTATCTGTATAAACATGGAAATACCTACACCCTGGTCTGTATAAACATGGAAATATCTACACCGCTATCTGTATAAACATGGAAATATATACACCGCTATCTCTATAAACATGGAAATATCTACACGGTGATCTGTATAAACATGGAAATATTTACACCGATATCTGTATAAACATGGAAATATCTACACCGCCATCTCTATAAACATGGAAATATCTACACGGTGATCTGTATAAACATGGAAATATTTACACCGATATCTGTATAAACATGGAAATATCTACACCGCCATCTCTATAAATATGGAAATATCTACACCGCCATCTGTATAAACATGGAAATGTCTACACCGCTATCTGTATAAACCTGGAAATATCTACACCGCTATCTTTATAATCATGGTAATATCTACACCACCATCTATATAAACATGGAAATATCTACACCGCTATCTGCATAAACATGGAAATATCTACAATGCCATCTGTAGAAAGATGGAAATATCTACAGCGCAATCTGCGTAAACATGGAAATATCTACACCAATGTCTGTAAAAACATGGAAATATCTACACCGCTATCTGTATAAACATGGAAATATCTGCACCGCAATCTGCATAAACATGGAAATATCTACTCCGCGATCTGTATAAACATGGAAATACCTACACCGCTATCTGTATAAACATGGAAATATCTTCAGAGCTATCTGTATAAACATGGTAATATCTACACCACCATCTATGTAAACATGGAAATATCTACACCGCCATCTGTATAAACATGGAAATATCTACAATGCTATCTGTAGAAAGATGGAAATATCTACACCGCAATCTGTGTAAACATGGAAATACCTACACCAACATCTGTAAAAACATGGAAATATCTACACCGCTGTCTGTATAAAGATGGAAATATCTGCACCGCGACCTGCATAAGCATGGAAATATCTACACCGCGATCTGCATAAACGTGGAAATATCTACACCGCTATCTGTAGAAACATGGAAATATCTACACAGCTATCTCTATAAACATGGAAATATCTTCACCGCCATCTGTATAAACATGGAAATACCTACAAGTCATCTGTATAAACATGGAAACATCTACACAGCCATCTGTATAAACATGGAAATATCTACACAGCCATCTGTATATACATGGAAATATCTACACCGCTACCTGTATCAACATGGAAATAACTACACCGCTATTTGTATAACCAAGGAAATATCTACACCGTGATCTGTATAAACATGGACATATCTACACTGCTATTTGTATAAACAAGTAAATATCTACACCGCTATCTGTATAAACATGCAAATAACTACACCGCTATTTGCATAAACAAGGAAATATCTACACCGTGATCTGTATAAACATGGAAATATCTATAACGCCATCTCTATAAACATGGAAATATCTACACCCCTATCTGCATAAACATGGAAATATCCACACCGCTATCTCTATAAACATGGAAATAACTACACCGAAATCAGTATAAACGTGGAAATATCTACACCGCTATCTCTATAAACATGGAAATATCTCCACTGCTATCTCTATAAACATCGAAATATCTACACCGCCATCTGTATAAACATGGAAATACTTACAAAGTTATCAGTATAAACATGGAAATATCTACACCGCCATCTGTATAAACATGGAAATATCTAGACAGCCATTTGTACATACATGGAAATATCTACACCACTCTCTATATAAACATGGAAATAACTACACCGCTATCTGTATATACATGGAAATATCTACACCGCCATCTACATATCCATAGAAATATCTGCACCGCCATCTGCGTAAACATGGAAATACCTACACGGACATCTGTGTATAGATGGAAATATCAACACCGCCATCTGTACAAACATGGAAATATCTGCACCGCTATCTGTATAAACATGGAAATATCTACACCGTGGTCTGTATAAACATGGAAATATCTACACCGCAATCTGCATAAACATGGAAATATCTACTCCGCGATGTGTAAAAACATGGAAATATCTACACCGCTATCTGTAGAAACATGGAAATATCTACACCGTGATCTGCATAAACATGGAAATATCTACACCGCGATCTGTATAAACATGTAAATATCTACACCGCGATCTGTATAAACATGTAAATATCTACACCGCTATCTGTAGAAACATGGAAATATCTACACAGCTATCTCTATAAACATGGAAATATCTACACCGCCATCTCTATAAACATGGAAATACCTACAAGTCATCTGTATAAACATGGAAATATCTACACAGCCATCTGTATAAACATGGAAATATCTACACAGCCATCTGTATATACATGGAAATATCTACACCGCTACCTGTATCAACATGGAAATAACTACACCGCTATTTGTATAACCAAGGAAATATCTACACCGTGATCTGTATAAACATGGAAATATCTACACTGCTATTTGTATAAACAAGTAAATATCTACACCGCTATCTGTATAAACATGGAAATAACTACACCGCTATTTGCATAAACAAGGAAATATCTACACCGTGATCTGTATAAACATGGAAATATCTATAACGCCATCTCTATAAACATGGAAATATCTACACCCCTATCTGTATAAACATGGAAATATCCACACCGCTATCTCTATAAACATGGAAATAACTACACCGAGATCAGTATAAACGTGGAAATATCTACACCGCTATCTCTATAAACATGGAAATATCTCCACTGCTATCTCTATATACATCGAAATATCTACACCGCCATCTGTATAAACATGGAAATACTTACAAAGTTATCAGTATAAACATGGAAATATCTACACCGCCATCTGTATAAACATGGAAATATCTAGACAGCCATTTGTACATACATGGAAATATCTACACCGCTCTCTATATAAACATGGAAATAACTACACCGCTATCTGTATATACATGGAAATATCTACACCGCCATCTACATATCCTTAGAAATATCTGCACCGCCATCTGCGTAAACATGGAAACACCTACACGGTCATCTGTGTATAGATGGAAATAACAACACCGCCATCTGTACAAACATGGAAATATCTGCACCGCTATCTGTATAAACATGGAAATACCTACACCGTGGTCTGTATAAACATGGAAATATCTACACCGCTATCTGTATAAACATGGAAATATATACACCGCTATCTGTATAAACATGGAAATATCTACACCGTGATCTGTATAAACATGGAAATATTTACACCGATATCTGTATAAACATGGAAATATCTACACCGCCATCTCTATAAACATGGAAATATCTACACCGCCATCTGTATAAACATGGAAATATCTACACCGCTATCTGTATAAACCTGGAAATATCTTCACCGCTATCTGTATAAACATGGTAATAACTACACCACCATCTATATAAACATGGAAATATCTATACCGCTATCTGTATAAACATGGAAATATCTACAATGCCATCTGTAGAAAGATGGAAATATCTACAGCGCAATCTGCGTAAACATGGAAATATCTACAACAATATCTGTAAAAACATGGAAATATCTACACCGCTATCTGTATAAACATGGAAATATCTACACCGCGATCTGCATAAACATGGAAATATCTACACCGCGATCTGTATAAACATGGAAATATCTACACCGCTATCTGTAGAAACATGGAAATATCTACACCGCGATCTGCATAAACATGGATATATCTACACCGCGATCTGTATAAACATGGAAATATCTACACCGCTGTCTGTAGAAACATGGAAATATCTACACAGCTATCTCTATAAACATGGAAATATCTACACCGCCATCTATATAAACATGGAAATACCTACAAGTCATCTGTATAAACATGGAAATATCTACACCGCCATCTGTATAAACATGGAAATATCTACACAGCCATGTGTACATACATGGAAATAACTACACCGCTCTCTATATAAACATGGAAATAACTACACCGCTATCTGTATACACATGGAAATATCTACACCGCCATCTACATATCCATAGAAATATCTGTGCCGCCATCTGTATAAACATGGAAATATCTACACGGTCATCTGTGTATAGATGGAAATATCAACACCGCCATCTGTACAAACATGGAAATATCTGCACCGCTATCTGTATAAACATGGAAATACCTACACCCTGGTCTGTATAAACATGGAAATATCTACACCGCTATCTGTATAAACATGGAAATATATACACCGCTATCTCTATAAACATGGAAATATCTACACGGTGATCTGTATAAACATGGAAATATTTACACCGATATCTGTATAAACATGGAAATATCTACACCGCCATCTCTATAAACATGGAAATATCTACACGGTGATCTGTATAAACATGGAAATATTTACACCGATATCTGTATAAACATGGAAATATCTACACCGCCATCTCTATAAATATGGAAATATCTACACCGCCATCTGTATAAACATGGAAATGTCTACACCGCTATCTGTATAAACCTGGAAATATCTACACCGCTATCTTTATAATCATGGTAATATCTACACCACCATCTATATAAACATGGAAATATCTACACCGCTATCTGCATAAACATGGAAATATCTACAATGCCATCTGTAGAAAGATGGAAATATCTACAGCGCAATCTGCGTAAACATGGAAATATCTACACCAATGTCTGTAAAAACATGGAAATATCTACACCGCTATCTGTATAAACATGGAAATATCTGCACCGCAATCTGCATAAACATGGAAATATCTACTCCGCGATCTGTATAAACATGGAAATACCTACACCGCTATCTGTATAAACATGGAAATATCTTCAGAGCTATCTGTATAAACATGGTAATATCTACACCACCATCTATGTAAACATGGAAATATCTACACCGCCATCTGTATAAACATGGAAATATCTACAATGCTATCTGTAGAAAGATGGAAATATCTACACCGCAATCTGTGTAAACATGGAAATACCTACACCAACATCTGTAAAAACATGGAAATATCTACACCGCTGTCTGTATAAAGATGGAAATATCTGCACCGCGACCTGCATAAGCATGGAAATATGTACACCGCGATCTGCATAAACGTGGAAATATCTACACCGCTATCTGTAGAAACATGGAAATATCTACACAGCTATCTCTATATACATGGAAATATCTTCACCGCCATCTGTATAAACATGGAAATACCTACAAGTCATCTGTATAAACATGGAAACATCTACACAGCCATCTGTATAAACATGGAAATATCTACACAGCCATCTGTATATACATGGAAATATCTACACCGCTCTCTGTATAAACATGGAAATAACTACACCGCTATTTGTATACACAAGGAAATATCTACACCGTGATCTGTATAAACATGGAAATATCTACAATGCTATTTGTATAAACAAGTAAATATCTACACCGCTTTCAGTATAAACATGGAAATAACTACACCGCTATATGCATAAACAAGGAAATATCTACACCGTGATCTGTATAAATATGGAAATATCTACAACGCCATCTCTATAAACATGGAAATATCTACACCCCTATCTGTATAAACGTGGAAATATCCACACCGCTATCTCTATAAACATGGAAATAACTACACCGAGATCAGTATAAACGTGGAAATATCTACACCGCTATCTCTATAAACATGGAAATATCTCCACGGCTATCTCTATAAACATCGAAATATCTACACCGCCATCTGTATAAACATGGAAATACTTACAAAGTTATCTGTATAAACATGGAAATATCTACACCGCCATCTGTATAAATATGGAAATATCTACACAGCCATGTGTACATATATGGAAATATCTACACCGCTCTCTATATAAACATGGAAATAACTACACCGCTATCTGTATATACATGGAAATATGTACACCGCCATCTACATATCCATGGAAATATCTGCGCCGCCATCTGTATAAACATGGAAATATCTACATGGTCATCTGTGTATAGATGGAAATATCAACACCGCCATCTGTACACACATGGAAATATCTGCACCGCTATCTGTATAAACATGGAAATACCTACACCGTGGTCTGTATAAACATGGAAATATCTACACCGCTATCTGTATAAACCTGGAAATATATACACCGCTATCTCTATAAACATGGAAATATCTACACCGTGATCTGTATAAACATGGAAATATTTACACCGATATCTGTATAAACATGGAAATATCTACACCGCTATCTGTATAAACATGGTAATATCTACACCACCATCTAAATAAACATGGAAATATCTACACCGCCATCTGTATAAACATGGAAATTCCTACAATGCCACCTGTAGAAAGATGGAAATATCAACACCGCAATCTGTGTAAACATGGAAATATCTACACCAATGTCTGTAAAAACATGGAAATATCTACACCGCTATCTGTAGAAACATGGAAATATCTACACCGCAATCTGCATAAACATGGAAATATCTACACCGCGATCTGTATAAACATGGAAATATCTACACCGCTATCTGTAGAAACATGGAAATATCTACACCGCAATCTGCATAAACATGGAAATATCTACTCCGCGATCTGTATAAACATGGAAATATCTACACCGCTATCTGTAGAAACATGGAAATATCTACACCGCGATCTGCATAAACATGGAAATATCTACACCGCGATCTGTATAAACATGTAAATATCTACACCGCGATCTGTATAAACATGTAAATATCTACACCGCTATCTGAAGAAACATGGAAATATCTACACAGCTATCTCTATAAACATGGAAATATCTACACCGCCATCTCTATAAACATGGAAATACCTACAAGTCATCTGTATAAACATGGAAATATCTACACAGCCATCTGTATAAACATGGAAATATCTACACAGCCATCTGTATATACATGGAAATATGTACACCGCTACCTGTATAAACGTGGAAATAACTACACCGCTATTTGTATAACCAAGGAAATATCTACACCGTGATCTGTATAAACATGGAAATATCTACACTGCTATTTGTATAAACAAGTAAATATCTACACCGCTATCTGTATAAACATGGAAATAACTACACCGCTATTTGCATTAACAAGGAAATATCTACACGGTGATCTGTATAAACATGGAAATATCTATAACGCCATCTCTATAAACATGGAAATATCTACACCCCTATCTGTATAAACATGGAAATATCCACACCGCTATCTCTATAAACATGGAAATAACTACACCGAGATCAGTATAAACGTGGAAATATCTACACCGCTATCTCTATAAACATGGAAATATCTCCACTTCTATCTCTATAAACATCGAAATATCTACACCGCCATCTGTATAAACATGGAAATACTTACAAAATGATCAGTATAAACATGGAAATATCTACACCGCCATCTGTATAAACATGGAAATATCTAGACAGCCATTTGTACATACATGGAAATATCTACACCGCTCTCTATATAAACATGGAAATAACTACACCGCTATCTGTATATACATGGAAATATCTACACCGCCATCTACATATCCATAGAAATATCTGCGCCGCCATCTGTATAAACATGGAAATATCTACATGGTCATCTGTGTATAGATGGAAATATCAACACCACCATCTGTACAAACATGGAAATATCTGCACCGCTATCTGTATAAACATGGAAATATCTACACCGTGGTCTGTATAAACATGGAAATATCTACACCGCAATCTGCATAAACATGGAAATATCTCCTCCGCGATCTGTATAAACATGGAAATATCTACACCGCTATCTGTAGAAACATGGAAATATCTACACCGCGATCTGCATAAACATGGAAATATCTACACCGTGATCTGTAAACATGTAAATATCTACACCGCGATCTCTATAAACATGTAAATATCTACACCGCTATCTGTAGAAACATGGAAATATCTACACAGCTATCTCTATAAACATGGAAATATCTACACCGCCATCTCTATAAACATGGAAATACCTACAAGTCATCTGTATAAACATGGAAATATCTACACAGCCATCTGTATAAACATGGAAATATCTACACAGCCATCTGTATATACATGGAAATATCTACACCGCTACCTGTATCAACATGGAAATAACTACACCGCTATTTGTATAACCAAGGAAATATCTACACCGTGATCTGTATAAACATGGAAATATCTATACTGCTATTTGTATAAACAAGTAAATATCTACACCGCTATCTGTATAAACATGGAAATAACTACACCGCTATTTGCATAAACAAGGAAATATCTACACCGTGATCTGTATAAACATGGAAATATCTATAACGCCATCTCTATAAACATGGAAATATCTACACCCCTATCTGCATAAACATGGAAATATCCACACCGCTATCTCTATAAACATGGAAATAACTACACCGAAATCAGTATAAACGTGGAAATATCTACACCGCTATCTCTATAAACATGGAAATATCTCCACTGCTATCTCTATAAACATCGAAATATCTACACCGCCATCTGTATAAACATGGAAATACTTACAAAGTTATCAGTATAAACATGGAAATATCTACACCGCCATCTGTATAAACATGGAAATATCTAGACAGCCATTTGTACATACATGGAAATATCTACACCACTCTCTATATAAACATGGAAATAACTACACCGCTATCTGTATATACATGGAAATATCTACACCGCCATCTACATATCCATAGAAATATCTGCACCGCCATCTGCGTAAACATGGAAATACCTACACGGACATCTGTGTATAGATGGAAATATCAACACCGCCATCTGTACAAACATGGAAATATCTGCACCGCTATCTGTATAAACATGGAAATATCTACACCGTGGTCTGTATAAACATGGAAATATCTACACCGCAATCTGCATAAACATGGAAATATCTACTCCGCGATGTGTAAAAACATGGAAATATCTACACCGCTATCTGTAGAAACATGGAAATATCTACACCGTGATCTGCAGAATCATGGAAATATCTACACCGCGATCTGTAAACATGTAAATATCTACACCGCGATCTGTATAAACATGTAAATATCTACACCGCTATCTGTAGAAACATGGAAATATCTACACAGCTATCTCTATAAACATGGAAATATCTACACCGCCATCTCTATAAACATGGAAATACCTACAAGTCATCTGTATAAACATGGAAATATCTACACAGCCATCTGTATAAACATGGAAATATCTACACAGCCATCTGTATATACATGGAAATATCTACACCGCTACCTGTATCAACATGGAAATAACTACACCGCTATTTGTATAACCAAGGAAATATCTACACCGTGATCTGTATAAACATGGAAATATCTACACTGCTATTTGTATAAACAAGTAAATATCTACACCGCTATCTGTATAAACATGGAAATAACTACACCGCTATTTGCATAAACAAGGAAATATCTACACCGTGATCTGTATAAACATGGAAATATCTATAACGCCATCTCTATAAACATGGAAATATCTACACCCCTATCTGTATAAACATGGAAATATCCACACCGCTATCTCTATAAACATGGAAATAACTACACCGAGATCAGTATAAACGTGGAAATATCTACACCGCTATCTCTATAAACATGGAAATATCTCCACTGCTATCTCTATATACATCGAAATATCTACACCGCCATCTGTATAAACATGGAAATACTTACAAAGTTATCAGTATAAACATGGAAATATCTCCACCGCCATCTGTATAAACATGGAAATATCTAGACAGCCATTTGTACATACATGGAAATATCTACACCGCTCTCTATATAAACATGGAAATAACTACACCGCTATCTGTATATACATGGAAATATCTACACCGCCATCTACATATCCTTAGAAATATCTGCACCGCCATCTGCGTAAACATGGAAACACCTACACGGTCATCTGTGTATAGATGGAAATAACAACACCGCCATCTGTACAAACATGGAAATATCTGCACCGCTATCTGTATAAACATGGAAATACCTACACCGTGGTCTGTATAAACATGGAAATATCTACACCGCTATCTGTATAAACATGGAAATATATACACCGCTATCTGTATAAACATGGAAATATCTACACCGTGATCTGTATAAACATGGAAATATTTACACCGATATCTGTATAAACATGGAAATATCTACACCGCCATCTCTATAAACATGGAAATATCTACACCGCCATCTGTATAAACATGGAAATATCTACACCGCTATCTGTATAAACCTGGAAATATCTTCACCGCTATCTGTATAAACATGGTAATAACTACACCACCATCTATATAAACATGGAAATATCTATACCGCTATCTGTATAAACATGGAAATATCTACAATGCCATCTGTAGAAAGATGGAAATATCTACAGCGCAATCTGCGTAAACATGGAAATATCTACAACAATATCTGTAAAAACATGGAAATATCTACACCGCTATCTGTATAAACATGGAAATATCTACACCGCGATCTGCATAAACATGGAAATATCTACACCGCGATCTGTATAAACATGGAAATATCTACACCGCTATCTGTAGAAACATGGAAATATCTACACCGCGATCTGCATAAACATGGATATATCTACACCGCGATCTGTATAAACATGGAAATATCTACACCGCTGTCTGTAGAAACATGGAAATATCTACACAGCTATCTCTATAAACATGGAAATATCTACACCGCCATCTATATAAACATGGAAATACCTACAAGTCATCTGTATAAACATGGAAATATCTACACCGCCATCTGTATAAACATGGAAATATCTACACAGCCTTGTGTACATACATGGAAATAACTACACCGCTCTCTATATAAACATGGAAATAACTACACCGCTATCTGTATACACATGGAAATATCTACACCGCCATCTACATATCCATAGAAATATCTGCGCCGCCATCTGTATAAACATGGAAATATCTACACGGTCATCTGTGTATAGATGGAAATATCAACACCGCCATCTGTAAAAACATGGAAATATCTGCACCGCTATTTCTATAAACATGGAAATAACTACACCGCGATCAGTATAAACGTGGAAATATCTACACCGCTATCTCTATAAACATGGAAATATCTCCACTACTATCTCTATAAACATCGAAATATCTACACCGCCATCTGTATAAACATGGAAATACTGACAAAGTTATCTGTATAAACATGGAAATATCTACACCGCCATCTGTATAAACATGGAAATATCTACACAGCCATGTGTACATATATGAAAATATCTACAGCGCTCTCTATATAAACATGGAAATAACTACACCGCTACCTGTATATACATGGAAATAACTACACCGCCTTCTACATATACATAGAAATATCTGTACCGCCATCTGTATAAACATGGAAATATCTACACCGTGGTCTGTATAAACATGGAAATAACTACACCGCTATCTGTATAATCATGGAAATATATACACTGCTATCTCTATAAACATGGAAATATCTACGCCGTGATCTGTATAAACATGGAAATATTTACAACGATATCTGTATGAACATGGAAATATCTACACCGCCATCTCTATAAACATGGAAATATCTACACCGCCATCTGTATAAACATGGAAATATCTACACCGCTATCTGAATAAACCAGGAAATATCTACACCGCTATCTGTATAAACATGGTAATATCTACACCACCATGTATATAAACATGGAAATATCTACACCGCCATCTGTATAAACATGGAAATATCTACAATGCCATGTGTAGAAAGACGGAAATATCTACAACGCAATCTGTGTAAACATGGAAATATCTACACCAATATCTGTAAAAACATGGAAATATCTACTCCGCTATCTGTATAAACATGGAAATATCTACACCGCGATCTGCATAAACATGGAAATATCTAAACCGCGATCTGTATAAACATGGAAATATCTACACCGCTATCTGTAGAAACATGGAAATATCTACACCGCGATCTGCATAAACATGGAAATACCTACACCGCGATCTGTATAAACAAGGAAATATCTACACCGCTATCTGTATAAACATGGAAATAACTACACCGCTATTTGTATAAACAAGGAAATATCTACACCGTGATCTGTATAAACATTGAAATATCTACACTGCTATTTGTATAAACAAGTAAATATCTACACCGCTATCTGTATAAACATGGAAATAACTACACCGCTATTTGCATAAACAAGGAAATATCTACACCGTGATCTGTATAAACATGGAAATATCTACAACGCCTTCTCTATAAACATGGAAATATCTAAACCCCTATCTGTATAAACATGGAAATATCCACACCGCTCTCTATAAACATGGAAATAACTACACCGCGATCAGCATAAACGTGGAAATATCTACACCGCTATCTCTATAAACATGGAAATATCTCCACTGCTATCTCTATAAACATCGAAATAACTACACCGCCATCTGTATAAACATGGAAATACTGACAAAGTTATCTGTATAAACATGGAAATATCTACACCGCCATCTGTATAAACATGGAAATATCTACACAGCCATGTGTACATATATGGAAATATCTACACAGATCTCTATATAAACATGGAAATAACTACACCGCTATCTGTATATACATGGAAATATCTACACCGCCATCTACATAACCATAGAAATATCTGCGCCGCCATCTGTATAAACATGGAAATATCTACACGGTCATCTGTGTATAGATGGAAATAACAACACCACCATCTGTAAAACATGGAAATATCTGCAGGGCTATCTGTATAAACATGGAAATATCTACACCGTGGTCTGTATAAACGTGGAAATATCTACACCGCTATCTGTATAAACATGGAAATATCTACACCGCTATCTCTATAAACATGGAAATATCTACACCGTGATCTGTATAAACATGGAAATATTTACACCGATATCTGTATAAACATGGAAATATCTACACCGCCATCTCTATAAACATGGAAATATCTACACCGCCATCTGTATAAACATGGAAATATGTACACCGCTATCTGTATAAACCTGTAAATATCTACACCGCTATCTGTATAAACATGGTAACATCTACACCACCATCTATATAAACATGGAAATATATTCACCGCTATCTGTATAAACATGGAAATATCTGCACCGCTATCTCTATAAACATGGAAATATCTACACCGTGATCTGTATAAACATGGAAATATCTACACCGCGATCTGTATAAACATGGAAATATCTACAGTGCCATCTCCATAAACACTGAAATATCTACACTGCCATCTGCAAAAACATGGAAATAACTACACAGTCATCTGAATAAACATGGAAATATCTACACCACCATCTGTATAAACATGGAAGTAACTACAATATCATCTGTATAAACATGGAAATATCTACACAGACATCTGTATAAATATGGAAATATCTACACCGCCATCTGTATAAACATGGAAATATCTACACTGCCATCTGTAGAAAGATGGAAATATCTACACCGCTATCTCTATAAATATGGAAATATCTACACCGCCATCTCTATAAACATGAAAATATCTACACTGCCATCTCCATAAAGATGGAAATATCTACTCCGCCATGTGTATAAACATGGAAATATCTACACCACCATCTGTGAAAACATGGAAATATCTACACCGCTATCTTTATAAACATGGAAATACCTATACCGCCATCTGCATGTCCATGGAAATATCTACACCACCATCTGTGAAAACATGGAAATATGTACACCGCTATCTTTATAAACATGGAAATACCTACACCGCCATCTGCATGTCCATGGACATATCTACGCCACCCTCTGTAAAAACAAGGAAATGTCTACACGGCCATCTGTGTATAGATAGAAATATCAACACCGACATCTGTACAAACATGGAAATATCTACACCGCTATCTCTATAAACATGGAAATATTTGCACTGCCATCTGTAAAAACATGGAAATACCTATACAGCCATCTGTATAAACATGTAAATATCTACACTTCTATCTGTATAAACATGGAAATATCTACACAGCCATCTCTATAAACTCGGAAATATCTACATCGCTATCTGAATAAACATGGAAATAGCTAAACCGCTATCTGTATAAACATGGAAATGTCTACACCGCCATCTGTGTAAACATGGAAATATGTACACAGTCATCTGTAAACATGGAAATAACTACACCACTATCTGTATAAACATGGAAATACCTACAACACTATCCGTATAAACATGGAAATATCTACACCGCTATCTGTATAAATACGGAAATATCCACACCGCTATCTCTATAAACATGGAAATATCTCCACCGCTATCTGTATAAGCATGGAAATATCTCCACCACTCTCTGTATAAACATGGAAATATCTACAACACTGTCTGTATAAACATGGAAATATCTACACCACTATCTCTATAAACATGGAAATATCTACACCGCTATTTTTATAGACATGGAAATATCTACACCGCAATCTGTACAAACATGGAAATATCTGCACTGCTATCTCTATAAACATGGAAATATCTACAATGCCATCTGTAAACACATGGAAATACCTATACAGTCATCTGTATAAACATGGAAATATCTACACGGATCTCTTTATAAACATAGAAATATCTACACCACGATCTGTATAAACAAGGAAATATCTCCACCTTTATCTGTAGAAACATGGAAATATCTACTCCACCATCTGTATACACATGGAAATATCTACACAGTCATCTGTATAAACATAGAAATATCTACACCACCATCTCTGTAAACATGAAAATATTTACATCGCCATCTCCATAAACATGGAACAATCTACACCGCTATCTGTATAAACATGGAAATAACAACACACCTATCTGTATAAACATGGAAATATCTAAACCGATATCTGTATAAACATGGAAATATCTACACCGCCATCTGTATAAACATGGAAATATCTAAACCGCTATCTGTATAAACCTGGAAATAACTACACTGCCATCTCTATAAAGATGGAAATATCTACACCGCGAGCTGTATAAACATGGAAATATCTACAATGCTAGTTGTATAAACATGGAAATACCAACACCGCTATCTGTGTAAACATGGAAATATCTACACTACTATCTGTATTAAAATGGAAATATCTACACAACTATCTCTATAAACATGGAAATACCTTCACCGCCATCTCTATACACTTAGAAATATCTACACCGCTATCTCTATAAACATAGAAATATCTACACCGCCATGTCTATAAACATGGAAATATCTACACCGCCATCTGCATGAACATGGAAATATCTACACCACTATCTGTATAAACATGGAAATACCTACACTGTCATCTGTATAAACATGGAAATATCTACACTGCCATCTGTGGAAAGATGGAAATATCTACACCACTATCTGTATAAACATGGCAATATCTACATCGCTATCTGTATAAACATGGATATATCTACACCGTTATCTGTATAAACATGGAAATATCTACACCGCTATCTGTATAAATATGGAAATATCTACACCGCCATTTGTGTAAGCATACAAATATATACACAGTCATCTGTATAGACATGGAAATACCTACACAGCCATCTGTATAAACATGGATGTATCTACACAGCTATCTCTATAAACAAGGAAATACCTACACAGCTATCTCTATAAACATGGAAATATCTACACCGCAAACGCTAAATACATGGAAATATCTACACGGCCATGTATATAAACATGAAAATATCTACACCGCCATCTCCATAAACATGGAACTATCTACACCACCATCTGTATAAACATGGAAATATCTACACCGCTATCTGCATAAAGATGGAAATATCTACACCGCTATCTCTATAAACATGGAAATACCTACACCACTATCTGTATAAAGTTGGAAATATCTACACCGCTATCTGTATAAACATGGAAATATCTTCACCGCCATCTGTATAAACATGGACATAACTACACAGTCATCTGTATAAACATGGAAATATCTACACCGCCATCTCTATAAACATAAAAACATCTACAACGCCATCTTCAGAAACATGGATGTATCTACACCGCCATCTGTAAAAACATTGAAATACCTACACCACTATCTGTATAAACATGGAAATATCTTCACTGCTATCTGTATAAATATGGAAATATCTACACCGCCATCTGTATAAAGATGGAAATATCTACACCGCAATCTGTATAAATATGGAACTACCTACACCGCTATCTCTGTAGACATGGAAATATCTACACCGCTATCTGTATAAACATGGAAATATCTACACCGCCATCTGTATAAAGATGGAAATCTCAACACCGCGAGCTGTATAAACATAGAAATATCTACACCGCTATCTGTATAAACATGGAAATATTAACACCGCTATCTGTATAAACATGGAAATATCTACACCGCTATCTCTATAAACATGAAAATACTTACACCATGACCTCTATAAACATGGAAATATTTACACCGCTATCTCTATAAACATAGAAATAACTACACCGCCATCTCCATAAACATGGAAATATCTACACCGCCATCTGCATAAACTTGGAAATATCTACACAGACATCTGTATAAACATGGAAATATCTACACCGCCATCTCTATAAACATGAAAATATCTACACCGCCATCTTCTGAAACATGGATATATCTACACCACCATCTGTATAAACATGGGAATATCTACACCACTATCTGCATAAACATGGAAATATCTTCACTGCCATCTGTATAAACATGGAAATATCTACACCACCATCTGTATGAAGATTGAAATATATACACCGTAATCTGTATAAATATGGAAATAACTACACCGTTATCTCTATAGACATGGAAATATCTACACCGCTATCTGTATAAACATGGAAATAACAACACCGTTATCTGTATAAACATGGAAATATCTACACAGCTATCTGTGTAAAAATGGAAATATCTACACAGCAATCTGTGTAAAGATGGAAATATCTACACCGCAGTCTCTATAAACATGGAAATATCTACACCGCTATCTGTATAAGCATGGAAATATCTGCACCGCAATCTGTAAAAACATGGAAATTTTTACACCGCTATATGTATAAACATGGAAATATCTTCACCGCTATCTTTAACAACACGGAAATACTTACACCGGTATCTTTATCAACATGGAAATACCTACACTGCTATCTCTATATACAATGAAATATCTACAACGCTATCTGTGTAAACATGGAAATATCTACACAGCTATCTGTGTAAACTTGGAAATATCTACACCGCAATCTGTGTAAGCATGGAAATATCTACAACGCTATCTGTGTAAACATGGAAATATTTACAACGCTATCTGTGTAAACAGGGAAATATCTACACAGCTATCTGTAAAACGTGAAAATATCTACACCGCTATCTGTATAAACGTTGAAATATCTAAACCGCTATCAGTATAAATGTGGAAATACCTACAACGCTATCTGCATAAACGTGGAAATATCTACATCGCTATCTGTATAAACGTGGAAATACCTTCACCACTATCTGTATAACCCTGAAAATATCTACACCGCTATCTGTATAAACATGTTAATAACTACACCGCTATCTGTATAAACATGGAAACATCTACAATGCTATCTCTGTACACATGGAAATATAGACACAGTTATCTGTGTAAACTTGGAAACATCTACACTGCTATCTGTGTAAAGTTTGCAATGTCTACACCGCAATCTGTACAAAGTTGGAAATAACTTTACCGCTGTATCTGTAAACATGGAAATATCTACACCGCTATATGTATAAACATGGAAATATCTACAACGCCATCTGTATACACATGGAAATATCTACACAGCCATTTGTATAAACATGGAAATATCTACACCGTTATCACTATGAACATGGAAATATCTGCACCGCTATCTGTATAAACATGGAAATATCTGCATCGATATCTGTATAAACAGGGAAATATCTCCACCGCTATCTTTATAAACATGGAAATATCTACACCGCTATCTGTATAAACATGGAAATATCTACACCGCTATCTGTATAAACATGGAAATATCTACAACGCTATCTGTGTAACCATGGAAATATCTACACAGCAATCTGTGGAAACTTGGAAATATCTACACAGCTATCTGTTTAAAAATGGTAATATTTACACGGCAATCTGTACAAAGATGGAAATATCTACACCGCTATCTCTGTAAACATGGAAATATCTACAGCCCTATCTGTATAAACATGGAAATATCTTCACCGCTATCTGTATAAACAAGGAAATACCTACACCGCCATCTTTAGAAACATGGAAATGTCTACACCGCCATCTGTATAAACATGGATATACCTACAGCGTTACCTGTACAAATATGGAAATGAGTACACCGATATCTCTATAAACATGGAAATACCTACAACACTTGCACTATAAACACGGAAATATCTACACCGAAATCTCTGTAAACATGGAAATATCTACACCGCCATCTGAGTAAACATGAAAATATCTACACCGCCATCTTCAGAATCATGGCTGTATCTACACCGCCATCTGTTTAAACATGGAAATATACACACCACTATCTGTATAAAGATGGAAATATCTTCACTGCCATCTGTATAAAGATGGAAATATCTGCACAGTGAGCTGTATAAACATGAAAATATCTACACTGCTATCTGTATAAACATGCAAATACCAACACTGCTATATGTATAAACATGGAAATATCTACACCTCTATCTGAATAAACATGAAAATATCTGCACTGCTATCTCTATAAACATGGAAATACCTACACCACCATCTCTGTAAAAATGGAAATATCTACACGGCTCTCTGTATAAACATGGAAATATGTACACCGCTACCTGTATAAACCTGGAAAAATCTACTCCGCTATGTTTATAACTATGGAAATATCTACACCGCTATCTCTGTAAACATGAAAATGTCTACACAGCTATCTGTATAAACATGGAAATATCTACACCGCTGTCTGTATAAACATGGAAATACCTACACAGTCATCTGTATAAACATGGAAATATCTACACCACCATCTGTATAAACATGCAAATATCTACACGGAAATCTCTATAAACATGGAAATATCTACACCGGTATCTGTATAAACATGGAAATATCTACACCGCTATCTGTATAAAGATGGAAATACCGACACCGCTATCTGTATAAACATGGAAATATCTGCAACGCTATCTTTTTAAACATGGAAATATCTGCAAATATATCTGTATAAACATCGAAATATCTACACGGCTATCTGTGTAAACATGGAAATATCTGCACCGCTATCTGTATAAAGATGGAAATATCTACACCACTATCTGAAAAACTTGGAAATACCTACACCGCTCTCTGTATAAACTTGGAAATATCTACACCGATATCTCTATAAACATGGAAATATGTACACCGCTATCTTTATAAACAAGGAAATATCTACACCGCCATCTGTATAAACATGGAAATATCTACACAGCCATTTGTATAAACATGGAAATATCTGCACCGCTATCTGTATAAATACGGAAATTTCTACACCGCAATCTCTATAAACATGGAAATATCTAAACCACTATCTTCATAAACATGGAAATATCTACACCGTTATCTCTATAAACATGGAAATATCTACGCCGCCATCTGTATAAACATGCAAATACCTACCCAGTCATCTGCATAAACATGGAAATATCTACACCGGCATCTCTATAAACATGGAAATATCTGCACCACTATATCTATATACATGGAAATATCTACACAGCTATCTGTAAAACGTGGAAATATCTACACAGCTATCTGTATAAACGTGGAAATATCTAAACCGCTATCTGTATAAACGTGGAAATATCTTCAACGCTATCTGTATAAACGTGGAAATACCTACATCGCTATCTGTATAAGCGTGGAAATACCTTCACCGATATGTCTATAAACCTGGAAATATCTACACCGCTATCTGTATCAACATGGAAATAACTACACCGGTATCTGTATAAACATGGAAATATCTACAATGCTATCTCTGTAAACATGGAAATATCTACACAGCTATCTGTGTAAACTTGGAAATATCTACACCGCTATCTGTGTAAAGTTGACAATATCTACACCGCAATCTGTGCAAAGATGGAAATATCTACTCCGCTATCTCTGTAAACAAGGAAATATCTACTCCGCTATCTGTATAAACATGGAAATATCTACACTGCCATCTGTCTAAACATGGAAATATCTACAGCGCCATCTGTATGAACATGGAAATATCTACAGCGCTATCTTTGTAAACATTGAAATATCTACACTGCCATCTTTAAATATATGGAATTATGTACCCAGTCATCTGTATAAACATGGATATATCTACAACACCATCCCTATAAAAATGGAAGTATCTACAATGCGATCTGTATTCACATGGAAATATCTACACTGCCATCTGTTTAAACATGGAAATATCTACACCGCTATCTCCATAAACATGGAAATACCTACACCGCTATCTCTATAAACATGGAAATATGTACACCGCCATCTGTATAAACATGGAAATACTTTCAAAGTTATCTGTATAAACATGGAAATATCTACACCGCCATCTGTATAAACATGGAAATATCTACACAGCCATCTGTATATACATGGAAATATCTACACCGCCATCTGCATATCCATGGAAATATCTATGCCGCCAACTGTATAAACTTGGAAATATCTACACGGCCATCTGTGTATAGATGGAAATATCAACACTGCCATCTGTAAAAACATGGAAATATCTACACCGCTCTCTCTATAAACATGGAAATATCTACACTGACATCTGTAAAAACATGGAAATACCTATACAGTCATCTGTATAAACATGGGAATATCTACACCATCATCTGCATAAACATGGAAATATCTACAATGCCATCTGTATACACATGGAAATATCTACACAGCCATCTGTATAGACATGTAAATATCTACACTGCTATCTCTATAAACATGGAAATATCTACACCGCCATCTCTATAAACATGAAAATATCTACACTGCCATCTCCATAAACATGGAACTATTTATGACATCCAAGCTGTATCCTCTGTATTATATTCCACATTAGCATCTATCACCTTACATTTGGGAGATCCTGTCCAAAAAATGATTATGCCTCCTAACCAAACATTCAGCAGGGCTGCAGGAACAGGCCCCCTGAACCAACATCCTGCCAAAGTACTTTAAAGCACCGTGAGCTGCCACAGCTGTGCATTTTCAGATGACTCAGCAGATTAGCGTGGAGTCTCTTAGCCTCTGCTTGGTCTGTTCCTTTCAGTGATCTCTCACATGGCCCAGTCCATTCGGTTTGAAAATCCTCATGAAATGAGCAGATTATGATCTGCCTTCAGTAGAGGGCCATGGGGTGGGCATGGAGGGGAGAGGGTTTGCTCTTAACACAGCCTGAGCCTCAGAAAGGTTTCAGATGGAAAAGCATGGCACTGACTCAGCTCATGCTTAACAGGAAATAATGCACACACCACACCAAAAAAGCCCTTTATGTTGTATGAAAGTCTATGCCGGAGCAGCTGCTGCCACCTCATGTACTGTGATAGAGTGTGCATGTGTGTGTTTGTGTGTGCATGAGTGTGAGTATGCACACAAATGTGTGCTGGGTGGGGGAGGAGATCACACCTTCCACAGTCGCCACCTCAGCCTTAGCTAGCAGCGTGAAGAATTGCCAAAAGTCAACAGGAAGCTGCACCAAAGCAACTGTGATCACCACATCAGCAGGCGCTTTCTGCTTAGTAAAGCTACTGGGACTGAAAAACACACACGATCTCGTCCTTCTTTTATTTTAATCAGAGCAAACTATTTTTATAATAATTGTGTTCTATGAATAAATAATTCATAATGCTGTAACCCATTATCACATTCAATCCTCCCAACAACACTAGAAGATATGTAGACAAGTATTATTACTTTCCCTATTTTTATAAATGAGGAAATAAACCCCAGGAGGCTAGGCGACTTCCCCACGGTCATAGAAGTTGCAAACAGTAGTATCATGATTCAAATCCAAAGCTTCTCCTTTTGTCTTTATCATTTTAATTTTGAAGGTAATGCATATGCATGTATGATCTTTTAAATCCAGAGATGTATATGGAATAGATAGGAAAAGGGACTCTCCTTCCCCATTATACACCCCCTCCACCCAAGCTATATACACTGTTGACTAGAGTATGTCCTTTCAATCCTATTTTCTATGCCTACATTATATACAGAAAAGCAGGATTACGTTACACACAATATTCCAGTCATTGCTGTTTTTCACCAACAAGCCATCATTCACATCCTTTTCATACTTCATATAAATTTATATCCTCTATTTTAGTGGTGTATATTGTGCAGTTGTGTCATAAATTATGTACCTGTTCTCCGTTGAACATATAGATTTTTTCTGAGTTTTTCCTTAGCAAAATGCTGCAGTGAGTACCCTTGTACACAGATGTTTGTACATTTGTTCTAGAAAAATCTACAGCAAAGATTCTTAGATTAAGAGATTCCCAGGTTATTAGAAAACTACTCTATTAATTTAGATATATACTTCCAAATTGCCTGACCAAAAAGTTATGTCAATTTAACTTCTATGAACAGTATACAAACATGACAATTTTCCATCACCTACACCAACTCTGGGTAATTTCATCTTTTTTACAAGTTGATGGATTGTTTTAATTTATATTTCTCTGGTTATTAATAAGGTTGGCCACCTGTTCATGTGTTATTATTGATGATATTTGTATTGAATTGTTTGAATTTTCTTGATTTCAAAAAACGTTTTACATGTCATAGATATTAAATATTTGTTGTAAAACTCTCCTTCCAGTATTGTGTATGTGTTTGGTCAAGTAGAATAAACTCTCGTCCTCTGATTTCAGATTCCTTTCTCTTTCCATTAGAAATCCCTAAATGTAAAACTACATATTGATAGCTAAAAACCAGGATGTTTACTAGAGAAAAAGAATACAAAGGCAATAATTAAATATTATATTTATACAAAATACCTACTAGTACAAACTTAAAAAGAGAAAGTAAAAGTCAAATGCTTCTACGACTTCAGACTAAGAAAAAGAACTTTTGAGGTTGAATGCTCCTGAAATTTTTCTTTTCATACAACTACGGACATGACTTCAAAAGTTGATGTGACTAAAAAATGTAAGATATGAAAGATATTTGAAGACTCAGAGAAGGTGGATTTTCATTTTAACAAGTCACATATATATTCTAGATATCCTCTTATTCGTAACTAAGAGAGTCAAATCAGATGAAAGAATCTAAAAATTTCCCTTTGACTGTGTTAAGTAGAAGTAGTAGAGGCATACTGGCCAAATCTTGAGTGTTTGCAAATTGACTCTTAAGGCTATAGGCTGGCACAGGTCATTGAAGCCCTAGCTTTTTATCTTTAATTTTAAAATCCCCAAACAATTTATACTAATTTTTCTTGTCCATTATTTCCAAATAATCTTGTTTAAAGGTTATTACAGTGCTTGCTCATGTTACTGTTGTCTAACAGAAGGGTATCCGGGGCCTTAAAACTGAGAGGGTTAGGATTAATGATTCCAATACCTATGCTTGGACATCTCCAAAAGCGGGTTCCAACTTCTTGTCCTCAAGTCTGTATAGAAACTAGCAAACTTCCAGAGTTCACAAAAGGCTCCAAGAGAACAGATGTTTTATAGAAAATTCTTAGAGCAAGTTTCACGCATAATGTTGCTGATGCGTGTCTGCCTTTTCAATAAACATCGCTATGCTTTATCACAAGATTTAATAAAGCAGCTTAGTTAAAAATGCCATCTGGGTCTCTGGACACATTAAACAAAGCTTAAAATAACCACCCCAGCAACTGGGAGGACCCAGCTGTTCTCATAATCTGTCCCACTCCTTTTACTTCCCCATAAAAAGAGTGAATGAAGACCACAGACTAAAAGCATCCAGAAGGAACTGACACAAACAGGGAGATAGATGGAGCCAAGGGCTCCTGTAAGTTTGCTATTGCTCACATAATAGATTTGCTAATTCCACAGCCTGCGGATGGTGATTAAGAACGGGAAGCAGAAAGAGGGAAGAGAGAATCATAGAAGGGCTCATTCAAGTTTTCTAATGTATCACAAACCTGTCCTCCCTAATGTCTGGATCATAGCAGCCCATTCCATTCACCTATTCTCTAGTGAACTCCAATAGAAAATACAAAGCCATCACCACCCAGTTCTTTCTCCCTTCTAGAGATGAGATATTAGCCACCCAATCCCAGATTCTCAGATCCATTCCAGGAAAGAAGCCCTAGGTATTGAAGCACAGCTTTCCCTCCCTCCCTTCTTTCTTCCACCCCAAGATTTGTTCCCCAGATAGTTCTAGTAAATGCAAAACCAAGTATATTCTCATTCTTTAGAGCAACCAGCTTTTCATGGCCAACTGGAATCAAACACAACCTGCACAAACATCTATCTGGAGGACACTCCCAAGGCTCCTACTGAGCCAGCCTTCTGCATACCACTGCATTTCAGCTTCCTAGTTCACAAGACACTGAGACATTCTTGAATTCTGCAAGGTGCACTGTGTGTTAATATCTTGGCTGCTCATCATGTGGCCAATAAAGGGCATGACTAGTCAACAAATAAATTTTCTCTTGGCTAAAACTTGCAACAAAACTGTAAGCTGTTTACCAAGGGGCCCACTACAGGTTATATTCAATATATACAGTCAAATCCTAACTATCTGAGATATATTCAGTTGACCATACACCTTTATATTTCAGTAAAAGGTCTTTACATTTCCCAGTGCTATCGATGTTACAAAGTGCTTTCATATGCAGTGCTTCATCTGATTTCCAGGATAATTAAATGATCCTGTCATACCTGATTTTTAGATGAGGAAACAAGTGGTTTCTGGGTATTTCAAGAGGCTAACGCATCTGCCCTCCAACTTGTATGTGAAAACCAAAAACAAAATTCCAAGGCCCTTCAACCATCTGAATGGACTTTAACTCTTTTGGTCAATATATGGCAGAGCTAGGAAAAGAAGGTGAGTCTTCCAGCTGCTGATACAGGGTTTTTTCTGCCATACTCCATTACCTCCAAGGCTAAAGTCAAAAGAGGGTGTGGTTATCACATGAAAAAATCTGGTTTGGATTTCCCAAATGTGTATGTAGTATTTGGGGATTTACCTTAATTTAACCTACAGTTCTTTTGGGTTGTAACAGTCTGACTCCATTTTTGAAAACAAAACAAAATCGATTTTAAATGCTGAATTATAGATCTTTGCTGTCCAGTATGGTAGCTACTAACCACTTATGGTTATTTGCATTTCTATTTTAATTAATTAAAATTCAGTAAAATGCAAAATTCAGTTCTTCAGTTGCTCTAGCCACATTTCAAGTGTTACAGTAGTCACATATGGCTAGTGGCTGGGACAATGCAGATTATAGAACAGTTCCATCATCAAAGAAACTTCTATTGAACAGTGCTATTATATAATGTCATCTCCAGAGAAAGAAGACTTTAGAAAAAGTCAGAAACGGCCGGGTACAGTGGCTCACACGTGTAATCCCAGCACTTTGGGAGGCCAAGGCAGGCAGATCCCTTGAGGTCAGGAGTTCAAGACCAGCCTGGCCAACATGGTGAAACCCCATCTCTAGTAAAAATACAAAAAAATTAGCTAGGCGTGGTGGTGCATGCCTGTAACCACAGCTACTCAGGAGGCTGAGTTGGGAGAATCACTGGAACCCAGGAGACAGAAGTTGTAGTGAGCCAAGATTGTGCCACTGCACTCTAGCCTGGGTGACAGAGCAAGACTCCATCTCAAAAAAAAAAAAAAAAAGAAAAAGAAAAAGTCAGAAACATCTTGAGGCAGGCATAGTGCTGTCATCTGTCCAATATTGAAGATGATTTAAGAATAATAAGAAGAGAACAAAGAAGAGTAAAAGAAGTTGCCTTAGGTGTACCTACCCAGAAAAGGACAAGGGCATTCCTGTAGTCATTGTGTTGTATTTTAGCTCTTAAACTTTCTAAGAGATTAGAATAATTTGACACATAGAAGATCTAAACCACTGAAGAGGCTCTGAAGCAGATAAAAGTAGAAAGAAAATAAAAAACTAATGAGTTACAAACTAAGCTTAACCACAATTCGTTTAAACGATACTATTTACTCTTCACATGATTGGTTTTTCTTTTGCTTTATAGTATGACATAGTTTATATCTTTAAAGGGGAATTAAAATATTTCTGGGAATTTTTAAAAGTAAGTTCACACAGCCACATAAAAACTACAGAAACAGATAAAACCTATCTTCTCATTTATTCCCTAATCCATTCAAATTAAATATAAAAATCCAAGCAGCCACAGTGATATTCAAAAAAGCAAAAGTGAGACAAAACAAAATTCATTTGTCACCTGTGGAGGTAGTTAGCTCACCTAATCTTCACTCCAAACACCAGTAATTTTTAAAAGACAGAAATAAACATATGTTCTGCCTTCCCGGAAGGAACTATGTTTCAGGGTAGCCAAATAACCCAGTTGTGAAGAAAATGGTCTGCTTATAGAAAAATGCCAGCTAAAACATGTAGATAGAATTAGAGAATTAGAAATTCACCATTTTGAAACCCCTAATGAAATAATCAACTCAAGCAAGGATCATTAATAAATGCTAAAACAATCAAGTAACTATTGATACAGAATATAACTGAATATACACATGGTACAAAGTTCACGTCACAGACTACCGGCTTGACCCAAGGGGGAATATAGCAGAGGAGATAGGCAGTGATCACCCTAACCTTGCGATCATCTCACCATCACTAATGATGGGATGTGAATACACATTATTGCCTATGAAATAGTCTTTAAAAAAAGAAGTTGAACCTGAATCTAACTAAACCTTGCAATGGGCTGAACGTGTATGTCTTCCCAAAATTAATATGTTGACATCCTAACCCCAAAGGTGCTGGTATTAAAAGGTGGGGCCTTTAGGGGGTCATTAGATCATAAGGACAGAGGCTTCATGATTGGAATTAGTGCCCTTATAAAAGAGGCCCCAGAGAGCTAGCTAGTCTCTCCCACTATGTGAGGGCCCAGCAAGAAGGCCAATCTATGAACCAGAAAGTTGGTCCTAACCAGATATCAAAACCACATGCTCCTTGATTTTAAACTTGCTAGCCTCTAGGACTGTGAGAAATAAATTTCTGTTCTTTATAAGTCATCCAGTTTTTGGTATTTTGTTATAGCAGGCCTAAAAGCCTTTAGAACTAACTTCCAGTTAACCAGGAAAAAACAGAGTGAAAAGTTAAATGACACCATAAAAAGCAACCAGAAAATTCCAGAAGGGGAAATATTCTACAGGACAACTGACTAGTTTTTCAACAAGTCAATTTCACTAAATAAATACATAAACAAAGAGTATGGGTATTTTCCAGGTTAAAAAAGTCTTGAGCTAAATAATCAAATGCAATGTGTATCCCTTGATTAGAAGAAACTAATTTGAACAAACCAGCCACAAAAGATATTTCAGGGAGACCAAGCTGGAAGGATCACTTGAGGCCAGGAGTTTGAGACCAGCCTGGGCAACGTAGTAAGACCTCCATCTCTACAAAAACAATAAATTAGCTGGGCATGGTGGTGTGCACCTCTAGTCCTAGCTACTCAGGAAGCTGAGGCAGGAAGATCACTTGAGCCCAGGAGTTTGAGGCTGCAATGAGCTATGATTGTTTCACTGCACTTCAGGCTGTGTGAAAGAGCAAGACTTTGTCTCAAAAGATAAAAGGACATTTCATAATAATTGAGGAAATCTGAATGTGGACTGGGTAATAAATGATATAAAAAAGCCATTTTTTATTTTGTTTGAAAAGATGATTTTGTAACTATACAGGAAAATGTTCTTATTTTTTTAGAAATCTGTACTAAAGAATTTAGGGGTAAAATATCATTTTCTTTAATATACTTTCAAACACAAGCAAAAAATAGTCATGACACAAATATAGCAAAATGTTTACAATCTATGTTCTATGCTTGCCTGTGAGTGCCATTAATCTCATCTCTCTGCTTTTCTGAAAGTTTGAAAATTTCAAAGTTTTATAATAAATTTTTTTACATCCCATAATTTTATAATAATTTTTTTAAAGTTTGAAGCAAATCAACAACTATAGCTTCAAAAATATCCTGACCCACAATAAACATTGAACAGGGTATATTTCTCCCATTTCCTAAAAAAGTTGGCCCAGGAAGGAGTATGAGAGCTGCCATAGCTCTCCCAAGGCTCATTATTCTCCATCACTCCATGGGAAATCCCAAAATAAATTTTTTAAAAAGTTGTTTAAATTTATAATGTTTTTGATTCTATAATAATTTTATAATAAAATAATTGTAAAATGTTTTTGATTTTATAATTTATAAAAATTTTTATACATGTTTATGTTTGAAATGTCTATTTCAAACTTTATGAGATATTAAAATATAAGTAATATAGTTCATCATTTTAGAAATGCCATGCTTTTCTTCTCCAGCAATTACATAATCAAAGAGTAACTGTAGTTTTTCCTAGAACATTGCTTTGTAGGCTGGGCATGGTGGTTCATGACACTTTAGGAGGCCAAGGCAGGCAGATCTCTTGAGATCAGGAGTTTGAGACTAGACTGGGCAACAGAGAAACCCTATGAGTAGTAAAAACACAAAAATCAGCTGTGCGTAGTGGCGTGCACCTATAGCCCCAGCTACTCAGGAGGCTGAGGTGGGAAGATCACCTGAATCTGGGGAAGTCAAGGCTACAGTGAGCCAAGACTGTACCATTGCACTCCAGCCTGGGCAACAAAGTGAGACCCTGTGTCAAAAAAAAATGAAATTTAATTGAAAAAAAGAAAATTGCTTTGTAAAATTAATTTTTCAATCAAAACCAAGATTTTTCAGATATAGAGAATGCAGCCCACTGGTCAGATTTGTCAGTTCAAAGAGAATAAATTCTAGTTTCCTATTTTTCTAGCCTGCTTATGATTATCCAATAGGATATCAAAAAAGACCAAAGCCTTTGGGATCCATGTTCAGTATTCCTGAGTCTAACTCAGGATGCCAAATCAGGAGACAAGCACATTCTCATCAATTTTCAATCATTCGAGACCAATTTTGCTTATAATTATCCAGTTCTTTTAGACCACCTTTCTCCTGAAGCCAGCCTTATGGCTATTCACTTCACTTTAGCATAAGCCCCCAAGAAGGTGAACAAAATGAGGAAACGATTGGTTAAAGTTGGCATTTGAAATTCTGAAACATGTCCACCATTCCCTTCACCCATGCCCGCCCCTCTTAGAAGTAGTACTTTCAGATTATTTAAGAGTCGATGCTTCTATGTGGATTTTGTCATCTGTCCTTTATAACAGCTAGTAGGTTTAATTTGACTCTATTTTCAGCATATATTGACCTATGCTAATTATCTGTTAAAATAAATTCCACTCTTAGAGTTAATAAAGTGTGTGTGTCATGGAAGACCCATTGAAGTAAGAAGCTGAGGAGCCCTTATGGTAAAGTGGGACAAGAAATAATAAGACATAATAATTTTCCCATGCAAATCAACAACCGTAGCTTCAAAAATATCTTGACCCACAACAAGTATTGGACAGGCCATGTTTCTCTCACTCCCTAAAAAATTGGCTCGGGAAGGAGTATGAGAGCTCCCATAGCTCTCCCAAGGCTCATTATTCTCCATCACTCCACAGGAACAGCCTGTCAGAGAAGAGTGAAAGACCATTTGTCAACCTCTCTTCAACTCCCTGATTCTAGCCAAACTTCATCAATCTCAAGTGAGGAGCCAGAGAGAAATCAAACCCCATATATCCAGCATCATTGTCTACTGGAGTCAAAAATCACAATTCCACTACCCACCCCAACACCATTGGCCCTGTTTCTCCCAATTGCTTTTTATTGTGTTTTTTAAAAAATCCTCTTTCCCCATCCCTGCAACACCGAGAAGGAGGAATTATAGTAGATAAATATGAAGCATGGAGATCCTTTAAAAATGTTTTTAATAATAAATGAGAAAATGGAAAGGAGAGGGTTGGGAAGGAAGGAGGGAATTCAAATGCCAGGGAATTGTGCAGTTTCGCTTTTAAAGATGTTAACACTCATTTATACATCTGCAAGACACTCCCCTTAAAGAAAAGTTCTATGAGTGTGGGTCTGGTTGCATGAATAAGGATAAAATTACTTTTTTAGACGATGTTTCCCACATATCATTCAGAGACCCCTGAAGTTAGGTATCCCTCTTGTAGATGTCCTTGAGATGCTGCTGGACCTGGGAAAGAGGAAACTGGGATACGGGTCTATGCCAAAAGGTGCTTCTAGTTATAGGACAGAGAGGAAAGGGGCAGAGGGAGAAAAACCCGAAGTCTGAGAATCTGGATTGCAGAAGACTACCGAGGTCGTGGGAGAAGGGAGAGAAAACAAGGATGAAAAGCGAAAGGGGAAGAGGCATGAAATGTTGTCAAATGTCAAAAGGCATTTGGGGAGAAGGTGGGAATTGCATTAAGAAAACCACTGCAAATCTCGTTTCAGACCATTTAGAGATATGCCCCCTGGGAACTGCGAGCTCAGGCTGTTTAGCATCAAACAAATGGATCCACTCCATCCCTACCCTAATTAAATAAATCATTCAGTAATTCCACTGGGTTAAAGAACCAAAATATTAAAAACCTTCAGGGCCTACTCTTGCCAAATATGTCAGGGATCGTGTGTGTGTGTGTGTGTGTGTGTGTGTGTGTGTGTGTTCTGAGACACCACTACTGCTAAATAGGCAGAGCTAAGATTTAGGGGACTGGCAGATTATTGCAAAAAGGGCACGGGGCAGAGGGACTATGTTGTGAGCCTGGGAAAGAAGTTTGTGTGGGGACTGTGGGCAGTGAACGTGTTGGGAACAATATGGAAAACTGGGAACTGCCTTGGAATCTACAGGGCCGGGTAAGAGAATGTCCGAAAGAAAAATGAGCAGGTGCGGGATGTGTGCAGAGTCGGAGAAGAGTCCAGGGCACCCGGAGTGGCTCCAGGAACGACGGACACCCCTCAAGGCTTTTGGGGGCGGTGGGTACTAATAGAACCCAGTGTCCGGGGTGCGCCGGGGAGGCTGCAAGCACGATGGGAGTGGGGCGCTGGAGGGTGAGGACGCGGGAGTGAGGAAGCAAAGCCTGGGCCGGGCAGGGGCCTCCCAGCTGGGCCTGGAGGCAGCAGGGGGACAAGGGCTAGGAGAGGGCATGGCGGCAGCGCGGCGGGAAGCGAGGGGCATCCGGACACTCACCCCGTTGGCCGCGGCCATCTGCCCCACGATCTCGATGGCCGTCCTGCTAAAGTACCTGCCGTCGCTGCCCACCACCGTGGTGCAGCCCGACGGTCGCGCAGGTCAATGGACGATAGCACGCTCTGGATGAATTTGGGCAGGTAGTTGCGCTGGCCCTCGAAGAGGCCGGTAGTTCGCCGCAGAACCCCGCCGCCGGCCCGCCGCGAGTCCTCGTAGGGCACGGTGGGCACTGTCAGCACCGGGATGGGGCTCCCCTCCGTGGTGCCTCCTGGCCGGTCCTGCTGTGGCTCCCGGGGCCGGAGGGAATCTGCAGCCTGCCGGGGGCCCCCACCAGCCTGGCCGCGTGCCGGGACTCGGCCTTGCGCCCGGGCCCCCTCTCCGGCAGGTCGGCACCCTGCGCCCTGCGCCCGCCCGCCTGGGGACCGCCCGCCCCTCCTCTCCACGCGGCCGCTCGCTGACTCCCTCGGCGGAGATTGCTTCTGCCTTCCTGTAAAGTTTTCTCCCGCCCACCTTCTCCGCTGCCAGACCGCCCGAGGTGTCCTCAGTTTCTCCCCAAGTTGGACTCACTTTCGGGGTGTCCCAAAAGCCTGATTCCAGGGCCTGCTAGCCCGACCCCGGTGACGCCTGCACCCGCGCCTGGCCCCAGCCTTCACGCGCGATCGCCGCCCTCCGGGGCACACCCTCCGCCAGAAAACAGCCGGCGGGCGGCGAGACTTTGGGCAGAGTCCGGGTTCCTCTCCGGCGCCAGGCCCGTCTCCCTGTCTCCCTGGGAGTGCGCAGCCTACACGCACCAGTTTCTCTTTAGAACAAGCATGGGGAGGGATTTGGGAGGGGGCTGAAACCTTTTGCCATCAGCGAACAGCCTCAGCCAAAAATAACCCTGGAAAGGCGAGCTAAGAATGGTTATCTCCTGCCAGCGCTGAAATCGGAGGCTTGGTGCTGCGTGTGGGGTGTGTGTGTGTGTGTATGTGTGTGTGTACCCTCCAACCCCGACCATTTGTTGAAGGGAATCACCACTGTCAGACTTCAATCCAACAGGACCCACTCGAGCCATCCACACTTTCCCCAGCCTCCTCCAAAACAGCACACTTTCCGGTATGGACAATTCTTTTTTTTTTTTTTTTTCACTTGTTTGTTTGTTTTGGTGGTTGCAACAGCAGCAACACAGACGACACATATTTCCCTATTCTTCTCGCCCTTCTCACCCTCCCTACCCAGCTCCTGCCTTAGAAACAGGCTTGGCCTACACTGTATCTGTCCACACTGCCTGAACTCTTCCCTGAATTAATCGTTTTCAATAGGAGGGGGCTAAATCCCTTATTAATGCCCTACCAGGAGTGAATGAATAAAGCCAAGTTAAAGGGGAACTGGGTACCACATACTGTGCTAGGTTCCTTTGCATGTATCCTTTCATTCTGCTGGAGCTAAAGATGTTCTGCCTCCTCTCCATAAAACGCACCCAAACTCCAAAACCAGGAAATTCTCCATAGAAAATAGGAGTGAAGAGAGAAAAGACTAACAGGATAAACCCCAAAGCAGGAAGAAAGTTTTGTCTCCCATTTCGCTCAAGGAATTTTTGGACCCACCAAGGCTACTGTCCTGAAAGATCCTGCTGCTTCTCCTTCCCCAAATATTGTCCACTTCCTGAGAGTAAGGCTGACTTGCCACAGGCTTATAAAGTGTTTGGTCACAGTAAGACAACTGTGAGTAATAACACACATTGTATACTGTTTTGCAATTGATAAAAGGCTTTGCATCTGTTTTTTCTTTGGAGGCTGAAGAAAAGAAGAATGGTATTCACGCAGTTCCCATTTTACAGATGAAAACAAGAGGACTTTTTCTGTGAAGTCAGGAAAGTGGTTACAGTGGTACTTTCCGCCTGTCCAAATTATGTATTGCCCCTCCCCTTTCTATTAATAACATTGAAGTGTGATGGGACAACCACTGAAGCCGTCAGTTGAAACCTGCTGGGACTTTTTAGCCATTCTCTTCAACATAAAGAATGGGTGTTTTTGGAGGGGGTGAGAGGAATGGGGAAATGTTGTCAAAGAGTACAATGTTTTAGTTGAGACAGGAAGAATACATTTTGTTGAGATCTACAGCACAGCATGGTGACTGTAGTTAACAATGAAATATTGTGTATTTCAAAATTGCTAAGACAATAAATTTCAAATGTTCTCACCACAAAAAAGATAGGTTTTGAGGTGATGAATCTATTAATTCTCTGGATTTAATTATTCCACAATGTATACATATATCATAACATCACATTATACCTCCGTAAATACATACAATTTTAATTTGTCAATTAACATTTTTTAAAAGAATAGTGTGGCCAGTTGGGGAGGTAGTTTTTTTTTTTTTCCTCTAGTCTCTACTCAGTCTCCAAGATCCCATTCCCCAGAAAGTTCCTGTCACCCAGGTGGAGTGCAGTGGCACAATCATGGCTCACTGCACCCTCTCCCTCTTGGGCTCAAGCGATCCTCCCGCCTACAGGTACATGCAACCACGCCCAGCTAATTTTTGTAGTTTTTGTAGACATGGGGTTTCACCATGTTGCCTAGGCTGGTCTCGAACTCCTCAGCTCAATCAATCTGCCCACTTTAGCCTCCCACAGTGCTGGGATTACAGGTGGGAGCCACCAAGCCCAACCCATAAAGTTCCTAACTTTTTATCTCCCTGGGAATGCACAGCCTACACACACCAGTTTCTCTTTAGAACATACTTAAGAGTCTTGGCTTAGCATCCAACAGACAGAACTTTAACACTTCTACGGATCTGTGCACCTGTCTATGGTGTGGGGTTTTTAAGATCTCTTTCTAATGACACTTTATTTTGCAAAGCAGGACAGTTTCATTCCCAGAAGAGCAGGTATGGTAAATCCTTTGTTCCAGTAACGAAGACAATGATCCAAACCCTAAGCCTCAGAGAAGCCCAGAAACCCTCCAGGCCTCCATTTCTCTGCTCCTAGCACCTGCCTCTCTCTTGACATCAACATCATTCTCCCCTCTCACAGCCCAGCTCCTTCCACAGACCCAGGGATTAGGCACCAGCACCTCAGACTAGATTTTAGAGAATTACCATTCAAGAGGCAATCCTCTTCCCTTGGTTCCAATTTCAAGGTTCTCAAAGACTGGAACAGGGCTAGTTTGAGGCAATGTGCCTCATCGCATAGCCAGAAAGAACCTTACAGTGAAAAGGAAAACAATTCTTCCAAAGTAAGGGGGTGCTGATCCCAGAGGGAGGACAGATGGGCAACCAAACAGTAACCGGGCCACCACATGCTTCACACTCACTGATCAAGGATTTCTAAAACCACTTTTCTTTTCTCTGAATTTACATAGGACTTTGTATCACTCATAAAGGAATGTCTTATAGGCTAATAACACCTTTCTATTCATGCTTATACTTAACATTTAGGCTAGGATAATTTCCTAACCTCAGTGTCCTCACTATAAGATGGGAATTATTATAATCCCTACCTCATAAATTGTTGGGAGGATTAAAATACTTAGTAAAGTGCCTGACTAATAGAAAGGCATTCAATAAATGTTAGCTATTCATGGTGTCATCATCATTATATTGACCATTATTACTAATCTCCTGTATTGCAAGAATTACAGTTTATATTTTTGTAGACCATCACTGTAGCTAAAGGGTCTTTGGGCCATAGGTGATATTCCATAAAGGTTGGTTAAATTGATCTGTGGTTTTTGACTATGGAAACTCAGAACTCCCTCAAAATGTACAAAACAGATTTACCTGCTAAATAAATCTCTTCAAAGCTGACCCCAGGTTTAATTGAATTAATTCCAATGAATTTGTCACAATGATGGAGAAAGGAAACTTAGAGGGCCCCACAGTTGTTTGCTGGTAAAATGAGAAGTTTGGATTAGATCAATGTTTCCCAAAATATTTTCCTCAGAATGTTAGTGCCCCTCGAATCCTGCACAAAGCAAGAGTTTCATGACCAAGTAGCTTTTAAAACTCCTGTACACTCTACTCCCATTCTTCACAATGCACACTTTCATATTAAAAGTTCTGAGAGGTCCTCAACAGAAGACATCACTTAACTTTTTTTTTTTTTAAGACAGATTCTCACTCTGTCACCCAGGCTGGAGTACAGTGGCCACCACTCCTGGCCTAAAATTTTTTTAACTTGGTGCTTCCCAATCTAAACTCACAGGGACCAGTTTTCTTAATGAAAGATAATCAGACTAGCTTGTAACCATAGCTGGTGACACTCCCCTGCCCCATTCCTTGTATGTCCTCAGTGGACTAGGTCAGGAATAAATAAATTTTCCTGATTCTCAAGGGCTGGTCACTCCTTTGCACTGAGCTCAAAGCTTCTCTGTAGCATGGGTCACAATGAATGGTAGCCCTGATAGCCTAGAGTAGCCTTTCAGCCTTCTCTGAGCCTCTAAAGACTGAGGATCCTTGGCATGAAATGGAGCAACTGATATACCCTTGCTTCCCCTGGGGACTCTCTTGCTCTCAAAAAGGAATCAGCCATCATCTCCATCTAGAGAATATACTATCTGACTCAGCTTGACCAGCCTGTCCCAAAATGAGAATCTGGGTAAAATAAGCATTGAAACACTTCATTCCTTGTAGATTCACAAAACATATTAGCATATTAAAGACTATGAAGTTCTGCAGGAAAAAAAAAAAACTATTTAACTTTAATCCAACATTGCCAAGTTTTATTTGACCATGGAAGATTTTTCCAAAACACTTACAAACAGATCAAGGACATTAATCTTTCATGAAACACTAGATCCCCAGGGTCCTCTCCAGCTACATCATTCTGTGATTTTCTTTTTTATTTATGATGCATTAAAAGATTAATCTCTATCAGACTTCCATTTAGAAATTCACCAGAATGTGCAAAGGCAGCAGGTAAAATTGCTGAAGGGTATTATAAAAATACCCTCCAGTGATTTTTGAAACTTAAACTGAAATATTTATATAACTATATATTTCAGTTTGTATATTATATATATATGTATATACACACATATATATGTATGTATATACACACATATATATGTGTGTATATATATGTATACACACATATATATGTGTGTATATATATTGGTGTATGTATATCTATATCTATGTATATATGGCATTATATCCATTTTACAGATGCAGAAACTGAGCTTTAGAGGGGGTGAGCAATTGGTCCAAAGCCACACAGCACACAGGTAGTCATTGATAAAGGTAAAAACAAGAGTTGAAGCCTGAGGTGTAAGGACACAGAGACAAGTACACAAATGTTTACAAGTTACACATATGACACGTGCCTTTAACATGAATTTCTTGAACATTCATTTAGAGACCTTACAATGAAGACATCAGAGTGGCAGCAAGTTCTGTTGGAATCAGGGGAGCGTGTTCTTCTATAATCCCCTGGCTAACAGGAAAGCACACTGATTTGGCCCATGGTAGTTATACACTCCCATTGAGTCAGGGGCCACTTCTATGCACACAGGAGGTGCTAAAAATATGCTGTTGACTCATTGCCTCTAAGAGCAGAAGAAATGCCAAAAGTATAGGACAAGAGGCAGAAAAGCACACGGAAAAATGTCGTAGGGCAGTCCTCTGAGGAAGTGTTAGATCCCTTTGAAATCTGTCCAAACACTTTCTTGTGCTGGGGAAAGTCAATTACATATTTCAAGCAACCCCACATGTCATACGAGTATGTTGTACGTGTTTGTGTACTCGTGTCTGTGAACTTACATCTCAGACTTCAACTTCTCACTCCCCACCCTTATCAATGACTGCCTGCATGGCCTTGGGCAAGTTGCTTTCCCTCTTCAAAGCTCAGTTTCTGCATCTATAAAATGGACATAATGCTACCTACCTCATGGGGTTAGTGATCACATTTAAGGAGCTAATATGTGGAAATTGCTTACACAGTACCTATCACATAATAAGGGTTTAATAAGTGTTTGATGTAATTGTTTTGATTATTACTACTATTACTAAAATAATAATTACTACAATAATAATGATTCTTATTCTCTATATTAGTATTATCTTTGAAAATGGGCATGGATTATGTCTATGTAACACTTTTGGCACAATATCTAGCATTATATCACACACAAATTAGAGAATTCATGTTATTAAGGATGAAAAAATATTTTTACTGTCCCTTAAATTCTTCGTAAGTAACTGCAAAAGAAGCCATTATCCCAACACATGAAATTAAAAAAAAAAAAATTCAGTTCCTCTGGAGTTTGTTTTTGGAGGTAGCCACAGGATACCTAATTTTTTTTTCTTTTCAGAGAGACCGAGGGGCTCACTAGGTTGACCAGGCTGGTCTTGAACTCCTGGTCTCAAGCCATCCTCCCACCTCAGCCTCCCAAAGTGCTGGGCTTACATGCATGAGCCACCACATCCAGCCTACCTAAAATATTGAATGCTGTTAATAAATCTCCTGAGGCCAGCATAAGAAGGTGATGGGCAAAACTAATGCAGGTATGTTTTTCTGGCTTTTTCATGTATTGGGCCAAACTTTGAAAAGCACTTACTATTAATGGCTAACTTGCAAAATTTGTGATTTATTAAAAGCAGATTTTAATTGTTTTACCTAAAAATAATAGGCCTCTGATCTGCCAAAGATGAAGATTTAATTTCTAGGTGTTCCCCACAATACCTAGAAACATCAGTGGAATCGAGTATTAAACACTTTAGAACTATTCTCATCAAAGTTCTTTAATATATCATACAGCAAAAGAAAAGTTTCTTTTCTAAAGGCTTCTCTATACTTTTTTTAATAGTTGAATTTCATTTCTGAAGGCTCCTAAAAAGAATAGAATTTAGATCTTTATTAAAGAGGAAATATATTTTCCATGTTTAATTTAAATTACATTCCATCAGTCATTTGCAATCTTAGCCTACACGGAATTTCTTTTTTTGGTAGTTTTTATGTTTGGGCTTTAGGAGGGGATTCCCAATAATCTCTATATAAATATTTCTAATCTCTATAGAAATATTTTAACATTTCAATGTAAATTAGTTTTTTAAAGCTATTTTATCCATAAAAATAATGAATTTGCATGGCTGAGGGTGAAATAATGTGTTACCAGGACCCCTCAGTTTTGGGGGTTGTGAGTAGATCCCATCTTCATGTTCCTCCAGCCCAGCCCAAGCCTGGCTCAGGTCCTCCTCCCCCATTTGCCAGGAACCACCATCCCCAGGGATTCTATGTGCCCTGCCTGACCAGTGTTCTCCATCAGAGTTTACCAATCTTTTGTTCATTCCCTCAGAGCACAGCTAAGCAAGTGTACACTAATTTGAAAATTAACTCAAGCAAATAGAGGAACAATATCCCCAACACATTGCATTTTAACATAGGGTTTCCTGGACACACTGTTTCAACCCAAGAGTTGGGCTAATAGTAGGAGTTCCATCTGCTAAAATACGGCTGTCAGCTTCAGAGGGAAATTCATGAACGTCTTCGTAGTTTGCTTTTACGTTTCACTTGGCACTGTTTCTAAAATTTCCTCTGAAGCCAAAAAATAAGTTATTTCCCAGCACACTGGGCACTTTTCATTTATCATTGGATTGATTTTTGTAACTTGCAGTAGGAGCTGAAATCGACCAGGGGGTTCTTATCCAACAGACAGCAGCAAAACTCTTTGTGTATCTGCGTTCCTTTCAACAAGCGTGACTTCCTCAATGGCATCATTCGTGAGCGTAACACAGAGCTCAGCAATAACGTTTCTTCACTAACCCTACCAGGTATCCAACATAGGATGTTACTTCCTTTCACTGTTTTCCGACTCCTGGCAGATATTAATCATTGGGATTTGGGAACAAGGAAATAGAATTTCTGAGAATGCTTGGGAATTCCCAAATTCATATGATTTTCATAACACTTCACTTACAAGTTTTTGAAAAATAATAAGTGACTATAATAACAAGCAAATAGTCGTTTTTTTCTGTAACAGGATTATATGAAAAGTTTTAGTAGTCTTTTGTTTTTAAAAGATATGATAACAAATGATGATTTCTTATTATTAGGAGCCAACATATTGTAACAAGATTATAAAATCCAATAGCATTAATAGAGAAAACATTAAAAAGAAATGAATATTATCACAAAACAAATGCTAAAGAAAAGTCCTTTAAAGATTGAAAGGTAACACCACAAATGCTTAATGCTTTAATCGTTGTTTACATGACATTGTTAAACAAGGCATCAATCATCCCCTCCAATACCATTTAAATAACATAACATTCTGATCTCCTGGCAAGATGAATAGCACTAGAAAGAAGCAACTGTCAAAATTGCCGATTTAAGGGCATATTTTGTTTCTAAAACTTGGCATTTCTTAGAAAACCTCTCATAGGATTTGTAAAACATATACTATGCCTATGAACACATTAATATTTATTTGCAGAAATGGTTCACTGTTAGCAGTGGACAAGGCCGTGAACACACACTTGTAACACAGCAACAGATACAAGAAAGTCTGACTGAGGCTCCTTTACTGCTCCTGTCCTGTTCACCTTAACTTTCATCTCCACATGTCAGTGCTTCCTCATCTTGCTTGACTTGAAGTCAGTGCATTTCTTCAAGCCAGTAAGTTCTCTATACTGACTATTAAGCTGTAATTTTCACAGGAAAATTAGAATGTTCCTTCCCATTTTCCTAATTTCTCAACTGATTTTTCTCAGAATTCAGAATCCATAAATATTGAAATGCCAGGAGAGAATTTCCAAATGGAAATGCTGTTCCCTTCGTCCATTTTCAGAAGAAACCGTAGGATAGTGTTATCCTTCTCTTCTCCAATTTTTTTTTTCCTGCAAACTTATGGTTATCACCTCTTTAAGTGAGTAGCTCATAATTTTGCCTCCCCTGCAAATGGTCCCAAAATAGTGAAGTGGGTCCTCTTTAGCTGTGTCTTTAGTACATAATCCTGCATTTCTGACCATATGCAGGGAGTGTGACCCAGGGAAGGATCCCTGACTCAATGGGATTTCTCTTGCTGTCTCTAGAATTTGAACACCGGAACCCAGACGTACAGAGGCTGGGAGCCATCGTGGTGTGCTATATTGATGACGGCAGCAGTGGGTGGTGTGGGGGCAGTTAATTGACAGCTACCTGTTGCTGACATCCCAGGAACTGCCTGAACCTCCTCTTTCCCAGTCATAAGATATCTAAGATTCTGCAGTATTCTTCATTAAATCCTAGCATGGTTTAAGCTAGCCAGAATTAGGTTCTGTTGCTTTCAATCAACAGAACCTTAGCTAATACATTGTTATTTCCTGGTCTTTGTTCCTTTAATTATCCAGGAAAAGAAGGGAAAATGGCTTACTGGTTTTAAAAAGAGACAAGGGACAACATACCATTTATGCAAAATTTAGAAGCACTCAAAGGAAACTCTGGAAAGTTCCTGAGACATACCTAGGTAGGATCAGCATAAAACTTGAACAGTGTATCTAGATCATGGTTGCCATGGTTGCCTTGACACAATGAACATCTGTATCAAGATCATATTTTCTTGGTGGGACAGAGAGAAGCACAAGGCGGGACTCACATTTACAGTAATCCTTGTTTTCCAGGGACCATACAACCCAGTTTGTCCAGAGCTGTTCATCTTAAGTTTGTTATCCCACCATAATTATAAATAGAACCTCCTTTTTCTCTCAAGAATATCCCACTTTGGATGATAATTTCTGTGGCTACCCATTAACAATATTTAATAACTATAGAAAACTGCTTCTCTATATTTTTTGTATGTTTGAAACATTTTATAACAAAAATATCTTTAAAGTTATCACCTACACAGAATATAGCTGCCAAATGCTCCTACTCTGCTATTCTAACCATGAATCCCTCTGGGGCCCCTTCCTCCTACGGCGCTTGTGAGGATGAAATGAAATAAGCTCTATGAAGTGCCCAACAGTGACCAACACTGAATAAAATACAGCCACCATAGGTGGCCTTCCCTTATGTTCACCAAACTCCTGATAAGTTATTCGGTGATGTTTTAATCTTAATATTTTATGTAGATTATACATTCATCTGATTCAAAATGCAAAAGGTACAAAAGCGTATACAGTTAAAAGTTTCCCAACCCACTACCATTTATCTCCCTGGAGGCAACTGTTTCCAGATTTTTGAATATCCTTAAAGAATATCATATGTATGGAAAAGAAAGATTATATATTTATATGCATCTGTGTATGCATTTTCCTATGAGAGGCTCACAAAGTCTCCTTGAAGAGATATCATTATTACAAATACCCCTCAATTTACAATAGGGTTATATTCCAATAAACTTATGAAAATATTGTAAGCTGAAAATGCATTTAATACACTTAACCTACTAAACATCATAGCTTAGCTCGGCCTACCTTAAACACTCACATTAACCTACAGTTAGGCAAAATCATCTAACAGAAAGCCCATTTTATAATAAAGTGGGCTTTGAATATCTCATGTAATATAATGAATACTGCACTGAAAGTGGAAAACAGAATGGTTGTATGAGTACTCAAAGTACAGCTTCTGCTGAATGTGTATTGCTTTCAAACTATCTTAAAGTTGAAAAATCGTAAGTCAAAATATTCTAAGTCAGGGATTGTTTGTACTTCTACTTTCCATGATGAAATTGAGCCTTGAAAAGATTAAGTGACTCGCCCAAGGTCACACTGGCAGTTAAATAGTGAAACTTGGATCCAAATTGTTCAGTCACTACATGTATTGTCTTGAAATTTGAAAAAGTGGAAGAGGAATTAAACTACTAAATTGAAGGACTATTTTAGGCATAGAAGAAGCAGATGCCTTCATGTCCAAGTGATTGTGAAAAGCCCACTTGCCCCAAAATATGTCTCCTGATCATATGAAATTCCACCATTTCAGATTTTTACCTGGGGATTTAGAGTAATCTGCTGTTTTCCTAGAGCTCCCCTAAAATAGAAATAGAAAATTTTGGAAGGCTAAATATATGCTAACATTGGAAAACTCATTTTCTCCCCTTCGTAAGGCAAGGTACTGAAGGAGGGGGCCCTACGGGCCGTGCAGGGACATCCTGGAGGCATGGGGAGAAGAAACTGAAAGGCAAGTTTGTATGGAACAAAGAATACCGATCTCAGGATTCTCCCTTGAACCTGCCCTAACTTTGTTCAAATAGACTTAGCCACTGACCTGCTGTCAAAAGACCACAGCCAATCTGACTTGTTTTCAATATAATGATGAATATTGATTTGGTCCCTTCATCCAACATTCTCAGCTGGATCTTTTTTGACCAAGGATATACATTACTAGGTGAGTACAGGCAGTTAATTCTTCCACACGGGACTTCGGAGTTTCTGAGTTAACCAGAATCACCCACCTTAACATCTGCCAGTTTATACCCCAAGTCCTGACCAGTGCCCCCTACCTGCTATGCCTCATGTTTTCAATAGAGCATAAAATCAGAAATGAAAGATGAAATATCATAGCCAATATCACAGAAATACACAGGATCCTAAGAAACTGCTAGGTATAATTACACACTAACTAATTGGATCATCTAGAAGAAATGGATAAATTCCCAGACACATAAAACCTACTAAGATTGACTCATGAAGAAATTTAAAAATCTGAACAGACTAATAGCAAGCAAGGAGGTTGAATGAGTAAGAAAATGTCTCCTATCAATGAAAAACCCAAAACCAGATGGCTTCCCAGATTAATTCTACCAAATATTTTAAGAAGAACTAATACCAGTCCTTCTCAAACTCTTCCAAAAAGCTGAAGTGGAGGGAATACTTCCAAACTCATCTTACAGGGCCAGCATTACCCTGATTCCAAAGCCAGACAAGAACACTACAAGAAAGGAAAATGACAGGCCAATATCCTTGATCTACATAGATGCAAAAATCCTCAACAAAATCCTAGCAAACCAAATTCAATAGCACATTGAAAGAATCATTCACCATGATCATGTCATGGTTCAACATAAGCAAATCAATACATAAAATATACCATATTAGAAAAATAAAGGATAGAAACTATATGGCCATCACAATAGATATAGAAAAAGCTTTTGACAAAATTCGAAACCCTTTCATGGTGAAAAAAAAAAACACCCAACAGATCACGTATTGAGGGACTGTATCCCAACAAAATAAAGGCCATATATGACAAACCCATAGCTAACACCATGATCAATGGTGAAAAGTTGAAACTTTTCCTCTACCATCAGGAACAAGACAAGGATGCCCACAGACACCACTTCTCAGGGTAATTAGGCAAAAGAAAGAAATAAAAGGCATCTTAATAGGAAAGGAAGAAGTGAAACTGTCTCTACTGACGGCATGATCTTGTTATATATAGAAAACCCTACAAACTTCACTCAAAAAAGGTTAGAACTCAACACAAAGAAGGGAACAATAGACACTGGGGGACTCCAAAGGTGGGAGGGAAGGATGGTGGGAGCAAGGGTTGAAAAACTACCTATCGATTACTATGCTCACTGCTTGGGTGGTGGGATCATTAGAAGCCCAAACCTCAGCACCATGCAATATACCTGTTTAAGAAACCTGTACATCTACGCTCCTGACTCTAAAATGAAACATGCAATATTTAAAAAACAAAAACAAATAAATAAAATTTGAAAACTGTTAGAACTGAACTGATAGGTGATATCAGTAAAGTTGTAGGATACAAAATCAACAGATAGAGCCTTGAACACAGCAACATCCAGCTGTCTGACACGAAAGTCTCAGGGGCAAGAAAACCTCTATATGAACTCAGAAACAATGAGCTAAGTTGTGTTTATGTCTGAAAGGATGTTAAGAACTTCATTCATGTTACATCAGAGCCAACAGAAAGAACCAACAGGAAACCTGTACCCAACAAACAGAAATGACAAGATGAAGGGAAAGCAGAGGTAAGGGCTTACCTTAGAAAGGGCAAGTGATTAGCTCAATATACAATACAATGTTTGCTCCTGAGCCAAAAATTTGTACAATAATTTGGATATTACTTGCACAACCAGAAAAATCAGCCACTCATTAGGAAAATGTGTTTCTGTAGAAGTCTTAGGACTCAGCTATCTATAATAACATGAAAAGACAATATTTTCATCCAAAATGAGTATTTTTGTTTGTCTTGGCTTGTTATTCTAACGTCAACAGCCTCTAAATAAACTGTTGAAGTACATGATATAACCACCTCTTTCTCCATCTTTCCCATTGCTCCCATAGGGTTTCAGTTGTGCAATTTCACCATTAGCAAAGCTTTTTGCTGAAATCTGGCTTTTCAAAGGGAGAGTATCCAGAAACAGAAGATGCTGATCTGGGAGGCTCTTCCTAATAGAACTGCTGCTTCAGTTTAACTTGAAAAAGCCCACACCCAGTTCCTAATGACAAACATCTGAACACCGGGTCTTCCCCTGAGCAAGACCATGCTATGCCTCCTGCTCGCTCTGTTCTATAAGCAACCCACAGATTGCTCCCTGTGAAGAGGAGCCTGCCAGGGGAGCAGCATTCCACCAGACCCTGATTTAGCAAGATATTTCCGTGTCATTCCCCCAACCAGCTGGAAGTCCTCCACTGCTCTTGTGTAAAAATCTAACTCATCTCTCTGAATTTCCTGATTTAAAAGTCTAATTCATTTCACCAAAAGTGTGACAGAAGGAAACCAAGTACACCATCTCTCTCTTACCAAACCAAAGCTATTGCATGTGCATTCTGGGGGGAAAACATGGTCCAAATATGTTATGGAGGGGGTGCCAGCCCAGTGTCATCCTCTTACTATTGCCATAGGATCTTGGCTGATGGCATCAGAGGAAAAACAAGTTTATCGATTACTTTCAACCATTAAGCTCACTCCTCCATGAAAAATAAGTCACAAGTCCAATGTCTCTTATTAAAATAAGCACTGCAAAATATAAAGGAGTCACAGTTTTAAAATGGGACACACGTTCTCTAAGCAGTGAACCATGTTAGAGGTGCACTGTTTACATTGTATAAAGTCCCCTGGAGCCAGGGTTAGGAAGCGCATCTGTTCTTTGGTGTTCTGGGATGAAGGAGAAAGGAAAATGTGCTGCCAGAAGTGAGTGGGAAGGAGCCCATGAGATAAAGGAAGTAAATCCATTTGCTGATTGCAATAATAATGGTAATACACGAAGCTATACATACATACATACATGCAAACTTTCACATTTTTTTAAAAAAAGAACTTAAGGCTTCCACTCATGTAGTCAGCCCTTATGAACTCTCCTGATTAGCTGCAAGGAAAATCTTCCTTTCTCCTCTTTCTTGCACCATCCTGGGCTCCCTTTTGACTTGTTTTTTTTTTTTTTTAACTTATAAACGATCAGCTCATATTCTGAAGTTTGTAGTCCCCTCCCGCCCCCTCTCTCTCTATACGGCTCATTTACATTGGCAGCTGTCGTGCTGCTGGGCATCCTCAAACCCACAAGTTTCCCTTTAATGTTTGAGCAGACAAACATGATCATGCACTAGGCATCACTGTGCCACTCAAAATGCTTTTTTGTTTTTTTTATTGCATCTGAGAGAAATCTCAAGGTTGCAAACCTGGAGTCAGAATTGTCTCCATGTGTCTCAGTGGGAAGAGTATCGTGTGAAGAAACAAGTTGATTCTACTAATCAAAAGGAATTTTTTTTGATATCAGGTCATCCTCCGAATGAATTTATATTACCGAGTGGAGGGTCACATGAAGAAAATGGTCAAACAGCACCACCTAGAGCAAGAGCTGAGAAGTGCAGTGGAGCCGGGCTGTGTCAGGAAAGAAAAGCAAGCTGGGGCCTGGCTCAGCGCTCTCCCCTCTGCTCCTGTCTGCACGGAAAGATTAGGATGACAGTGGCAGGAAGCCTGTGCACCTAGTATGCATCACTTGAAGGGAACACACAGATTCCAGTAAACAGTTGGAAGGAAATGTTAATACCAGGCTCTGCTAAACAATATGAAATGACTCCTAGATGAGACAAGCGACTTTCATCAAAGTTCCCTGATACCTGAAAAGACAGCCCAGGGGATCCTGCACTACATGTGGTGTATGTAAATTAAGCGGGTTTTTTTCCCCTTTGTAATCAAGGCTCATACACAAACAAAATCACACTTTAGAAACGGCCTATTTCAACTTGTAACTAGCTTGCTTTCAGGGGCTCCAGGTCAAAAAGAAATAGAGAACAAAGACGCTTTCTCCTTAGGGATCATACACAAATTCACTCTGTCCGTTTCTTTCCCACATGGAGCAACAAAGCCGTCAGACCTCTCCATCCACACATCGGGTCCTTCCTGATTAAAGTGAGATAAATCACAGCCCTCTCTCTCCAGATGGCAGGCGACAAGAGGGGGATGCTTGCCTCAAGAAGTCCTCCCCATCCCTCTGCATTCATGCAAGCCCGAGCGGAGAGATGCAAGAAATTACGGATGCATTTTAATTCCCCAGACCCTGCAATTAAAAATGGAAATTTTTTGGCCACGCCTGTTGGCTCACGCCTGTAATCCCAGCACTTTCAGAGGCCGAGGTCGGCGGATCACCTGGGGTCAGGAGTTCGAGACCAGCCTGGCCAACATGGTGAAACCCTGTCTCTACTAAAAATACAAAAATCAGCTAGGAATGGTGGTGGGCGCCTGTAGTCCCAGCTACTCGGGAGGATGAGGCAGGAGAATCACTTGAACCCGGGAGGCAAAGTTTGCAGTGAGCCAAGATCGCACCACTGCACTCCACTCTGGGTGACAAAGCAAGACTTCATCTCAAAAAATGTTTTTAAAAAATGGAAGTGTTGTTCTTTCATTTGTAAATGTGTTTTGGTAAAAGAGGGGCAGTTTAAGCAACCCTTTCTATTGTCTACATTGTTAAAATTCATCCGACATGGACTCTTGACTCCGTTTTGCCTGGGCAGACCCAATTCAAGCATTTACAACAGCTATAACCTCCTCAAATCAAAAAGAGGAATCAGCATTATTGCTAAGTTCAAATAAGGTCTTGTTTTATTTCATTTTTATTTTTGAATGCAGCCATTCCTCCATGTGCTGTCATCAGGTAAGACTGTCAGTCCTGATTAGGTAAAGGTATTATTACAAAATGCAATTCTTAAAAATTCAGTGTCTAACTACACTTTTAATAAGCCTTTCCCCCTCCCCTATGTATTCTCCCTTAGACACCCCTTCTCAAATTTAAAATCACAGAAACTAAAATATGATGCCTAAAGAGAGCCTAGCGACTGCCCAGTCCTCTAATTTGATGAGTGGGAGTACTGAAGCCCAGAGGAGGTCAAGTAATTTGTTCCCAATGTCTTAGATAAGAAGAAAATGACCAGCTGGGAAATCCCACTCATGTCAAGGCAGAGGCACAGGGCCACAGACTGTGGTTGAATTGTGCCACACTCCTACATCCTTCTTTAGGAATCACAGAACATTCCTGTGTTGAGTCGGAGTCACTGACTTCCTTTTCAGGCTGATTGAGTTCTGTCCTTACAGGCTGCGACAAGAAGTTTTGGTATTATGCTACACCAAGACCATTTATCTAGTTCAAGAAATGCACAGTCCTTAGAGCCCAGCAACTTTCTCCATGTCCAGTAAATGTAGCTTCTCCATTAGAAGCTGTCAGAATGGAGCCTTCTGGCTCATCTTGATTTTGATTTGTGCAAGAATGAATGGTTGTGCTAAGACAGCTTTCCTAGCTGATAGAGAGCGAAACTTTTTTCTCATAATCTATAAAAAAATTAAATTAGAACTTTTTTCTCATAATCTGTGAAAAAATATTAAATTAAATCTGGCTCGTCTTGATTTTGATTTGTGCAAGAATGAATGGTTGTGCTAAGACAGCTTTCCTAGCTGATAGTGAGCAAAACTTTTTTCTCATAATCTATAAAAAATATTAAATTAGAAGCATAGAGTTTATTTCATGACTTTTATCTTCCTGCAATTTTCTTGTGGGCATAAATGATTTGTTTTTATCCTGCCTGCCCCCCAATCCCTTTTCCAAGAGACTAAAAGAGTATCTAGTGCAAAGTGGAGACTCAAATATTTTTTAATAAACAGTGATCCCAGCCACCCAGTGCATGTTGCCAAATGCCAACCCCATAAATAATCAAACACATCATCTCATTCAGCCAATAAAAATCAAGTGCTACCTATTTTTTTAAGTTTTCGTAGCCCTTGGGCATCTGCTTTCTCAGCATTTCCCAAACTTGAGTCATTCTCATCCTGCCTTCCTAATTTTGATCTGTCAATTACCTCTACTATTATTTATTTCATATATTTTTAAATAGACCCACTTTGAAACTTTAATACACGCCTTTTAAAAGGAAGCTTTCTTACTACTATACATCAAAAGCCATTATTACTTGTTATAAGTACTCATAACAAGATGGTCACAACTATTAAAATTTACTAATGTGCATCCACATACTCTCTAAATTCATGGAGCATCTGCACACACTTTAAGAAACAATTCTGCATTACTCACTCAATTTTCTTGACATCCTTCTGAGGCAGGACAAACCTTGGGCCCAAAGAATTGAGGTAGGAGTCCAAGCAAGTTGCCAGCCACATAAAGGCAAACCTTGGCTCGGAAGTCAGTACTACCAGCCCCTAGGTTATGGTTCATGCTCTTTCCTCTGCTCTCCAGAACCTCCTATCTCCAAGTGTAGTTAGTAGCCCAGATGCAGCAGCATCATCTAGAGACTTGTTAAAAATGCAGAAGCTCAGGCTCCACCCCAGGCCTATGCAGACTGAATCTGCCTTTTTACAATGTCCAGGTAATTCACGTGCACATTAAGTTTGAAAAGGCCTGGTCTAGATCAGCCGTTCTCTAACTTAGCAGCACATTAGAACCATCTGTAGAGACTTTAAAAATACCAGTGCCTGGGCTTCACCTCCCAGAGAATCTGACTTAAGTGTCTGGGGTTTGCCCTGAGTCTAGGTATTTTTAAAAACTCCTCAGCTTATACAAAGCTGGCAGGGCCGGGCACAGTGGCTCATGCCTATAATCCCAGCAGTTCGTGAGGCCAAAGTGGGCAGATTGCTTGAGTCCAGGAGTTTGAGATTAGCCTGGGTTAAAACCCCATCCCTACAAAAAAAAAAAACTACAAAAAGTAGTTGGGCATGGTGGTGGCACATACCTGTAGTCCCGGCTACTCAGGAGGCTGAGTCCTCGCTTGAACCCAGGAGGTCACGGTCTGGTCAACAGAGCAAGACCCTGTATCAAAACAAACAAACAAGCAAACAATAAATGCTAGCAGCTTACCAGCTAGGGAGGCCTGTAGAGCCAAGTTTTCCAAATGGGGCTACATTAGTTGTCCCAGAACTTTAGCTGCATCAAAACCACCTGGATGGCTTGTTCAGCTACAGAGGGTCTGGCTATGCCCCTAGAGTTTCCAGCTGAGGGTCTGGAATGAGGCCCGATGATTTGCATTTCTAACAATCTCCAGGTGATGCTGATGCTGTGGGTCCAGGGACCACATTTTGAGAATCTATGCTAAATGAATCGGAGAAGACCAAAGCTCAAACTTATTCCAAGAACTTTTCAAGGCCCACCTGCAAGTTGTAGTGGAAGTAAGCATCTAAGGGTGCAAAAAAGTTTCACTGTCGACTAAGGCCTTTTACCTGAGCTCTCAAATGTTCACATTTCTCTTATCAACCTAAATAACAAACAGAGAGAGGCTCTCCACAAGAAAAAGATATTTGTTTGGAAACAGAGCCTTGCAATAGAAACAGGCAAGCCAGAGTAAACTATATGCATATTCACGGAGGTAAAGGAAGACAAAAGAAAAAATGAGGAAGATTATATGATCATTTGGAAATGATTATCCTTGGCTACAAAGATCAATAACAAAGGTGATGCCAGGCCCAGGTTGGACAGGCAGTTGTTGGGCAAATATCCTTCAGAAGCATTGTTGTGTGCAAAGTTGCAATGGGCTTTGTGCAAGATTGTGTTTTTTGCAGTCTTCTGTGATAAGATTTTGTTATCAGGCATACAAGCCCAAGAATCCTTTATTGAATGGCCTTCCCTGGCTCTATTTGTCAGGGTTTTGGTTAGGGGAGGGGTATTTTTAACACTCTCAATGTAAAAAATGCCATAAGGTAGGTACCCCAATTGCTTGTTTCGTCTTCATAAAATAACTTTTCCACCCGAACAAAGTCTACACATAAATTGTAAAAATACCCTGGCATGCAGTCCCTGGAAAAGTCTGGAGTCATTCTCGGGGTTCCCACCCAGGTGGGCAAGCGTAGCCACCACAGATAAACACAAAGTAGGGGTCCCCGCTGGGGTTCAGCGGCAGGCAGTGGTCCTGGTGCTGATATTTGGCTGAAAACACAGCTCCTATTTGTCACCCTCAGGACATTTCAGCTATTTCCTAGATAATAATCTCACTTCACCCTGCACAAAACAGGCACAAGATCATGTCACTCTGACCTGGTTTGAGTCCAAGGAGAATTTTGTTTTTAAAATAATTTAGGTTAGTAGTTAAAATATGAACTTTGGGCCAGGAGTGGTGGCCCATGCCTATAATCCCAGCACTTCGTGAGGCCAAAGTGGGCAGATTGCTTGAGTCCAGGAGTTTGAGACTAGCCTGGGCTAAAACCCCATCCCTACAAAAAAAAACTACAAAAAGTAGTTGGGCATGGTGGTGGCACATACCTGTAGTCCCGGCTACTCAGGAGGCTGAGTCCTCGCTTGAACCCAGGAGGTCACGGTCTGGTCAACAGAGCAAGACCCTGTATCAAAACAAAGAAACAAACAAACAAAAAATGCTAGCAGCTTACCAGCTAGGGAGGCCTGTAGAGCCAAGTTTTCCAAATGGGGCTACATTAGTTGTTCCAGAACTTTAGCTGCATCAAAACCACCTGGATGGCTTGTTCAGCTACAGAGGGTCTGGCCATGCCCCTAGAGTTTCCAGCTGAGGGTCTGGAATGAGGCCCGATGATTTGCATTTCTAACAATCTCCAGGTGATGCTGATGCTGTGGGTCCAGGGACCACATTTTGAGAATCTATGCTAAATGAATCGGAGAAGACCAAAGCTCAAACTTATTCCAAGAACTTTTCAAGGCCCACCTGCAAGTTGTAGTGGAAGTAAGCATCTAAGGGTGCAAAAAAGTTTCACTGTAGACTAAGGCCTTTTACCTGAGCTCTCAAATGTTCACATTTCTCTTATCAACCTAAATAACAAACAGAGAGAGGCTCTCCACAAGAAAAAGATATTCGTTTGGAAACAGAGCCTTGCAATAGAAACAGGCAAGCCAGAGTAAACTATATGCATATTCACGGAGGTAAAGGAAGACAAAAGAAAAAATGAGGAAGATTATATGATCATTTGGAAATGACTATCCTTGGCTACAAAGATCAATAACAAAGGTGATGCCAGACCCAGGTTGGACAGGCAGTTGTTGGGCAAATATCCTTCAAAAGCATTGTTGTGTGCAAAGTTGCAATGGGCTTTGTGCAAGATTGTGTTTTTTGCAGTCTTCTGTGATAAGATTTTGTTATCAGGCATACAAGCCCAAGAATCCTTTATTGCATGGCCTTTCCTGGCTCTATATGTCAGGGTTTTGGTTAGGGTAGGGGTATTTTTAACACTCTCAATATAAAAAATGACATAAGGTAGGTACCCCAATGACTTGTTAGGTCTTCATAAAATAACTTTTCATAAAATCTCGGTAAACGTGGAAATATCTACACCGCTATCTCTGTAACCATGGAAATATCTACACCGCTACCTGTATAAACATGGAAATATCTACACCGCTGTCTGTATAAACAAGGAAATATCTACACCGCCATCTGTAGAAACATGGAAATATCTACACCGCAATCTGTATAAACATTTAAATACCTACACCGCTATCTGTATAAATATGGAAATATCTACACAGCTATCTCTATAAACATGGAAATACCTACACCGCTTTCTCTATAAACATGGAAATATCTTCACTGCAATCTCTATATACATGGAAATATCTACACCGCCATCTCTATAAACATGAAAATATCTACACCGCCATCTTCAGAAACATGGACGTATCTACACTGCCATCTGTATAAACTTGGAAATATCTACACCACTATCTGTATAAACATGGAAATATCTTCACTTCTATCTGTATAAACATGGAAATATCTACACCGCCATCTGTATAAAGATGGAAATATCTTCACCGCAATCTGTATAAATATTGAAATACCTACACAGCTATCTCTATAGACATGGAAATATCTACACCGCTATCTGTATAAAAATGGAAATATCTCCACCGCTATCTTTATAAACACGGAAATACCTACACCGGTATCATTAAAAACATGGAAATACCTACCCCGCTATCTCTGTAAACAATGAAATATCTACAACGCTATCTGTGTAAACATGGAAATATCTACACAGCTATCTGTGTAAACTTGGAAACATCTACACCACAATCTGAGTAAGCATGGAAATATCTACAACGCTATCTGTGTAAACAGGGAAATATCTACACAGCTATCTGTAAAACGTGGAAATATCTACACCACTATCTGTATAACCCTGAAAATATCTACACCACTATCTGTATCAACATGTAAATAACTACACCGCTATTTGTATAAACATGGAAATATCTAAAATGATATCTGTGTAAACATGGAAATATCGACAGAGGTATCTGTGTAAACTTGGAAATATCTACACCGCTATCTGTGTAAAGTTTGCAATGTCTACACCGCAATCTGTGCAAAGATGGAAATATCTTTACCGCTATATCTGTAAACATGGAAATATCTACACTGCTACATGTATAAACATGGAAATACCTACAACGCCATCTGTATACACATGGAAATATCTACACAGCCATCTGTATAAACATGGAAATATCTACACCGCTATTTCAATAAACATGGAAATATCTACACCGCTACCTGTATAAACATGGAAATATCTACATCGCTATCTGTATAAACAGGGAAATATCTCCACCGCTATCTGTGTAAACATGGAAATATCTACACCGCTATCTGTATAAACAAGGAAATATCTACACCGCCATCTTTAGAAACATGGAAATATTTACGCCGCCAACGGTATAAACATGGAAATAACTACAACGCTACCTGTATAAATATGGAAATGTCTACAAAGCTATCTCTATAAACATGGAAATACCTACACCACGTGCACTATAAACATGGAAATATCTACACCACAATCTCTGTAAACATGGAAATATCTACACCGCCATCTATGTAAACATGAAAATATCTACACTGCCATCTTCAGAAACATGGCTGTATCTACACCGCCATATGTATAAGCAAGGAATTATCTACACCACTATCTGTATAAAGATGGAAATATTTAAAAAGCTATCTCTATAAACATGGAAATATCTACACCGCTATCTCTATAAACATGGAAATATCTACACCGCCATCTGTATTAACATGGAAATATCTACACAGTCATCTGTATAAACCTGGAAATATCTACACTGTCATCTATATAAACATGGAAATATATGGAGAGAACACTGTATAAACATGGAAATATCGGCACAGCCATCTGTATAAACATGGAGATATCTACACCGCTATCTGTAGAAACATGGAAATATCTACACAGCTATCTCTATAAACATGGAAATATCTACACCGCCATCTGTATAAACATGGAAATACCTACAAGTCATCTGTATAAACATGGAAATATCTACACAGCCATCTGTATAAACATGGAAATATCTACACAGCCATTTGTATATACAAGGAAATATCTACACCGCTATCTGTATAAACATGGAAATAACTACACCGCTATTTGTATGAACAAGGAAATATCTACACCGTTATCTGTATAAACATGGAAATATCTACACTGCTATTTGTATAAACAAGGAAATATCTACACCACTATCTGTATAAACATGGAGATAAATACACCGCTATTTCCATAAACAAGGAAATATCTACACCGTGATCTGTATAAACATGGAAATATCTACAACGCCCTCTCTATAAACATGGAAATATCTACACCCCCATCTGTATAAACATGGAAATATTCACACCGCTATCTCTATAAACATGGAAATAACTACACCGCGATCAGTATAAACGAGGAAATATCTACACCGCTATCTCTATAAACATGGAAATATCTCCACTGCTATCTCTATAAACATCGAAATATCTACACCGCCATGTGTATAAACATGGAAATACTTACAAAGTTATCTGTATAAACATGGAAATATCTACACCGCCATCTGTAAAAACATGGAAATATCTACACAGCCATGTGTACATATATGGAAATATCTACACCGCTCTCTATATTAACATGGAAATAACTACACCGCTATCTGTATATACATGGAAATATCTACACCGCCATCTACATATCCATAGAAATATCTGCACCGCCATCTGTATAAACATGGAAATATCTACACGGTTATCTGTGTACAGATGGAAATATCAACACCGCCATCTGTACAAACATGGAAATATCTGCACCGCTATCTGTATAAACATGGAAATATCTACACCGTGGTCTGTATAAACATGGAAATATCTACACCGCTATCTGTATAAACATGGAAATATATACACCGCTATCTCTATAAACATGGAAATATCTTCACCGTGATCTGTATAACCATGGAAATATTTACACCGATATCTGTATAAACATGGAAATATCTACACCGCCATCTCTATAAACATGGAAATATCTACACCGCCATCTGTATAAACATGGAAATATATACAATGCCGTCTGTAGAAAGATGGAAATATCTACACCGCAATCTGTGTAAACATGGAAATATCTACACCAATATCTGAAAAAACAACGAAATACCTACACCGCTATCTGTATAAACATGGAAATATCTACACCGCGATCTGCATAAACATGGAAATATCTACACCTTGATCTGTATAAATATGGAAATATCTACACCGCGATCTGTAGAAACATGGAAATATCTACACCGCGATCTGTATAAACATGGAAATATCTACAACGCGATCTGTATAAACATGGAAATATCTACACCGCTATCTGTAGAAACATGGAAATATCTACACCGCTATCTGTATATACATGGAAATATCTACACCGCCATCTACATATCCATAGAAATATCTGCGCCGCCATATGTATAAACATGGAAATATCTACACGGTCATCTGTGTATAGATGGAAATATCAACACCGCCATCTGTACAAACATGGAAATATCTGCACCGCTATCTGTATAAACATGGAAATATCTACACCGTGGTCTGTAAAAACATGGAAATATCTACACCGCTATCTGTATAAACATGGAAATATAGACATCGCTATCTGTATAAACATGGAAATACCTACACCGTGATCTGTATAAACATGGAAATATCTACACTGCCATCTGTATAAACATGGAAATATCTACACCGCCATGTGTATAAACATAGAAATATCTACACCGCTATCTGTATAAACCTGGAAATATCTACAACGCTATCTGTATAAACATGGTAATATCTACACCACCATCTATATAAGCATGGAAATATCTACACCGCTATCTCTATAAACATGGAAATATCTCCACTGCTATCTCTATAAACATCGAAATATCTACACCGCCATCTGTATAAACATGGAAATACCTACACCGCCATTTGTATAAACAAGAAAATATCTACACCGTGATCTGTAAAAACATGGAATTATCTACACCGCCATCTCTATAAACATGGAAATACCTACAAGTCATCTGTACAAACATGGAAATATCTACAAAGCCATCAGTATAAACATGGAAATATCTACACAGCCATCTGTATATACATGGAAATATCTAGACCGCTATCTGTATAAACATGGAAATAACTACACCGCTATTTGTATAAACATGGAAATATCTACACCGTGATCTGTATAAACATGGAAATATCTACAACGCCATCTCTCTAAATATGGAAATATCTACACCCCTATCTGTATAAACATGGAAATATCCACACCGCTATCTCTAAAAACATGGAAATAACTACACCGTGATCACTATAAACGTGGAAATATGTACACCGCTATCTCAATAAACATGGAAATATCTCCACTGCTAGCTCTATAAACATCGAAATATCTACACCGCCATCTGTATAAACATGGAAATACTTACAAAGTTATCTGTATAAACATGGAAATATCTACACCGCCATCTGTATAAACATGGAAATATCTACACAGCCATGTGTACATATATGGAAATATCTACACTGCTCTCTATATAAACATGGAAATAACTACACCGCTATCTGTATATACATGGAAATATCTACACCGCCATCTACATATCCATAGAAATATCTGCGCCGCCATCTGTATAAACATGGAAATATCTACACGGTCATCTGTGTATAGATGGAAATATCAACACCGCCATCTGTACAAACGTGGAAATATCTGCACCGCTATCTGTATAAACATGGAAATATCTACACCGTGGTCTGTAAAAACATGGAAATATCTACACCGCTATCTGTGTAAACATGGAAATACCTACACCGTGATCTGTATAAACATGGAAATATTTACAACGATATCTGTGTAAACATGCAAATATCTACACCGCCATCTATATAAACATGGAAATATCTACACTGCCATCTGTATAAACATGGAAATATCTACACCGCTATCTGTATAAACCTGAAAATATCTACACCGCTATCTGTATAAATATGGTAATATCTACATCACCATCTATATAAACATGGAAATATCTACACCGCCATCTGTATAAACATGGAAATACCTACACCGCTATCTGTATAAACCTGGAAATATCTACACCGCTATCTGTAGAAACATGGAAATATCCACACCGCGATCTGCATAAACATGGAAATATCTACACCGCGATCTGTATAAACATGGAAATATCTACACCGCTATCTGTAGAAACATGGAAATATCTACACAGCTATCTCTATAAACATGGAAATATCTACACCGCCATCTGTATAAACATGGAAATACCTACAAGTCATCTGTATAAACATGGAAATATCTACACAGCCATCTGTATAAACATGGAAATATCTACACAGCCATTTGTATATACAAGGAAATATCTACACCGCTATCTGTATAAACATGGAAATAACTACACCGCTATTTGTATAAACAAGGAAATATCTACACCGTGATCTGTATAAACATGGAAATATCTACACTGCTATTTGTATAAACAAGGAAATATCTACACCACTATCTGTATAAACATGGAGATAAATACACCGCTATTTGCATAAACAAGGAAATAACTACACCGTGATCTGTATAAACATGGAAATATCTACAACGCCCTCTCTATAAACATGGAAATATCTACACCCCTATCTGTATAAACATGGAAATATCCACACCGCTATCTCTATAAACATGGAAATAACTACACCGCGATCAGTATAAACGAGGAAATATCTACACCGCTATCTCTATAAACATGGAAATATCTCCACTGCTATCTCTATAAACATCGAAATATCTACACCGCCATGTGTATAAACATGGAAATACTTACAAAGTTATCTGCATAAACATGGAAATATCTACACCACCATCTGTATGAACATGGAAATATCTACACAGCCATGTGTACATATATGGAAATATCTACACCGCTCTCTATAATAACATGGAAATATCTACACCGCTATCTGTATATACATGGAAATATCTACACCGCCATCTACATATCCATAGAAATATCTGCGCCGCCATCTGTATAAACATGGAAATATCTACACGGTCATCTGTGTATAGATGGAAATATCAACACCGCCATCTGTACAAACATGGAAATATCTGCACCGCTATCTGTATAAACATGGAAATATCTACACCGTGGTCTGTAAAAACATGGAAATATCTACACCGCTATCTGTATAAACATGGAAATATATACATCGTTATCTGTATAAACATGGAAATACCTACACCGTGATCTGTATAAACATGGAAATATCTACACCGCCATTTGTATAAACATGGAAATATCTACACCGCCATGTGTATAAACATAGAAATATCTACACCGCTATCTGTATAAACCTGGAAATATCTACAACGCTATCTGTATAAACATGGTAATATCTACACCACCATCTATATAAACATGGAAATATCTACACCGCCATCTGTATAAACATGGAAATATCTACAATGCCATCTGTAGATAGATGGAAATATCTACACCGCAATCTGTGTAAACATGGAAATATCTACACCAATATCTGTAAAAACATGGAAATATCTACACCGCTATCTGTATAAACATGGAAATATCTACACCGCTATCTGCATAAACATGGAAATATCTACACCGCGATCTGTATAAATATGGAAATATCTACACCGCTATCTGTAGAAACATGGAAATATCTACACCGCGATCTGTATAAACATGGAAATATCTACACCGCGATCTGTATAAACATGGAAATATCTACACCGCTATCTGTAGAAACATGGAAATATCTACACAGCTATCTCTATAAACATGGAAATATCTACACCGCCATCTGTATAAACATGGAAATACCTACAAGTCATCTGTATAAACATGGAAATATCTACACAGCCATCTGTATAAACATGGAAATATCTACACAGCCATCTGTATTTACATGGAAATATCTACACCGCTATCTGTATAAACTTGGAAATAACTACACCGCTATTTGTATAAACAAGGAAATATCTACACCGTGATCTGTATAAACATGGAAATATCTACAATGCTATTTGTATAAACAAGAAAATATCTACACCGTGATCTGTAAAAACATGGAATTATCTACACCGCCATCTCTATAAACATGGAAATACCTACAAGTCATCTGTACAAACATGGAAATATCTACAAAGCCATCAGTATAAACATGGAAATATCTACACAGCCATCTGTATATACATGGAAATATCTAGACCGCTATCTGTATAAACATGGAAATAACTACACCGCTATTTGTATAAACACGGAAATATCTACACCGTGATCTGTATAAACATGGAAATATCTACAACGCCATCTCTCTAAACATGGAAATATCTACACCCCTATCTGTATAAACATGGAAATATCCACACCGCTATCTCTAAAAACATGGAAATAACTTCACAGTGATCAGTATAAACATGGAAATATGTACACCGCTATCTCAATAAACATGGAAATATCTCCACTGCTAGCTCTATAAACATCGAAATATCTACACCGCCATCTGTATAAACATGGAAATACTTACAAAGTTATCTGTATAAACATGGAAATATCTACACCGCCATCTGTATAAACATGGAAATATCTACACAGCCATGTGTACATATATGGAAATATCTACACTGCTCTCTATATAAACATGGAAATAACTACACCGCTATCTGTATATGCATGGAAATATCTACACCGCCATCTACATATCCATAGAAATATCTGCGCCCCAATCTGTATAAACATGGAAATATCTACACGGTCATCTCTGTATAGATGGAAATACCAACACCGCCATCTGTACAAACGTGGAAATATCTGCACCGCTATCTGTATAAACATGGAAATATCTATACCGTGGTCTGTAAAAACATGGAAATATCTACACCGCTATCTGTGTAAACATGGAAATACCTACACCGTGATCTGTATAAACATGGAAATATTTACAACGATATCAGTATAAACATGGAAATATCTACACCACCATCTCTATAAACATGGAAATATCTACACTGCCATCTGTATAAACATGGAAATATCTACACCGCTATCTGTATAAACTTGAAAATATCTACACCGCTATCTGTATAAACATGGTAATATCTACATCACCATCTATATAAACATGGAAATATCTACAACGCCATCTGTATAAACATGGAAATACCTACACCGCTATCTGTATAAACCTGGAAATATCTACACCGCTATCTGTAGAAACATGGAAATATCCACACCGCGATCTGCATAAACATGGAAATATCTACACCGCCATCTGTATAAACATGGAAATATCTACACCGCTATCTGTAGAAACATGGAAATATCTACACAGCTATCTCTATAAACATGGAAATATCTACACCGCCATCTGTATAAACATGGAAATACCTACAAGTCATCTGTATAAACATGGAAATATCTACACAGCCATCTGTATAAACATGGAAATATCTACACAGCCATTTGTATATACAAGGAAATATCTACACCGCTATCTGTATAAACATGGAAATAACTACACCGCTATTTGTATAAACAAGGAAATATCTACACCGCTATCTGTATAAACATGGAAATATCTACACCGCTATCTGCATAAACATGGAAATATCTACACCGCGATCTGTATAAATATGGAAATATCTACACCGCTATCTGTAGAAACATGGAAATATCTACACCGCGATCTGTATAAACATGGAAATATCTACACCGCGATCTGTATAAACATGGAAATATCTACACCGCTATCTGTAGAAACATGGAAATATCTACACAGCTATCTCTATAAACATGGAAATATCTACACCGCCATCTGTATAAACATGGAAATACTTACAAGTCATCTGTATAAACATGGAAATATCTACACAGCCATCTGTATAAACATGGAAATATCTACACAGCCATCTGTATTTACATGGAAATATCTACACCGCTATCTGTATAAACTTGGAAATAACTACACCGCTATTTGTATAAACAAGGAAATATCTACACCGTGATCTGTATAAACATGGAAATATCTACAATGCTATTTGTATAAACAAGGAAATATCTACACCGCTATCTGTATAAACATGGAAATAACTGCACCGCTATTTGCATAAACAAGGAAATATCTACACCGTGATCTGTATAAACATGGAAATATCTACAACGCCATCTCTATAAACATGGAAATATCTACACCCCTATCTGTATAAACATGGAAATATCCGCACCGCTATCTCTAAAAACATGGAAATAACTACACCGTGATCAGTATAAACGTGGAAATATCTACACCGCTATCTCTATAAACATGGAAATATCTCCACTGCTATCTCTATAAACATCGAAATATCTACACCGCCATCTGTATAAACATGGAAATAACTACACCGCCATTTGTATAAACAAGAAAATATCTACACCGTGATCTGTAAAAACATGGAATTATCTACACCTCCATCTCTATAAACATGGAAATACCTACAAGTCATCTGTACAAACATGGAAATATCTACAAAGCCATCAGTATAAACATGGAAATATCTACACAGCCATCTGTATATACATGGAAATATCTAGACCGCTATCTGTATAAACATGGAAATAACTACACCGCTATTTGTATAAACACGGAAATATCTACACCGTGATCTGTATAAACATGGAAATATCTACAACGCCATCTCTCTAAACTTGGAAATATCTACACCCCTATCTGTATAAACATGGAAATATCCACACCGCTATCTCTAAAAACATGGAAATAACTACACCGTGATCAGTATAAACGTGGAAATATGTACACCGCTATCTCAATAAACATGGAAATATCTCCACTGCTAGCTCTATAAACATCGAAATATCTACACCGCCATCTGTATAAACATGGAAATACTTACAAAGTTATCTGTATAAACATGGAAATATCTACACCGCCATCTGTATAAACATGGAAATATCTACACAGCCATGTGTACATATATGGAAATATCTACACTGCTCTCTATATAAACATGGAAATAACTACACTGCTATCTGTATATACATGGAAATATCTACACCGCCATCTACATATCCATAGAAATATCTGCGCCGCCATCTGTATAAACATGGAAATATCTACACGGTCATCTGTGTATAGATGGAAATATCAACACCGCCATCTGTACAAACGTGGAAACATCTGCACCGCTATCTGTATAAACATGGAAATATCTACACCGTGGTCTGTAAAAACATGGAAATATCTACAACGCTATCTGTGTAAACATGGAAATACCTACACCGTGATCTGTATAAACATGGAAATATTTACAACGATATCTGTATAAACATGGAAATATCTACACCGCCATCTCTATAAACATGGAAATATCTACACTGCCATCTGTATAAACATGGAAATATCTACACCGCTATCTGTATAAACCTGAAAATATCTACACCGCTATCTGTATAAACATGGTAATATCTACATCACCATCTATATAAACATGGAAATATCTACACCGCCATCTGTATAAACATGGAAATACCTACACCGCTATCTGTATAAACCTGGAAATATCTACACCGCTATCTGTAGAAACATGGAAATATCCACACCGCGATCTGCATAAACATGGAAACATCTACACCGCGATCTGTATAAACATGGAAATATCTACACCGCTATCTGTAGAAACATGGAAATATCTACACAGCTATCTCTATAAACATGGAAATATCTACACCGCCATCTGTATAAACATGGAAATACCTACAAGTCATCTGTATAAACATGGAAATATCTACACAGCCATCTGTATAAACATGGAAATATCTACACAGCCATTTGTATATATAAGGAAATATCTACACCGCTATCTGTATAAACATGGAAATAACTACACCGCTATTTGTATAAACAAGGAAATATCTACACCGTGATCTGTATAAACATGGAAATATCAACACTGCTATTTGTATAAACAAGGAAATATCTACACCACTATCTGTATAAACATGGAGATAAATACACCGCTATTTGCATAAACAAGGAAATATCTACACCGTGATCTGTATAAACATGGAAATATCTACAACGCCCTCTCTATAAACATGGAAATATCTACACCCCTATCTGTATAAACATGGAAATATCCACACCGCTATCTCTATAAACATGGAAATAACTACACCGCGATCAGTATAAACGAGGAAATATCTACACTGCTATCTCTATAAACATGGAAATATCTCCACTGGTATCTCTATAAACATCGAAATATCTACACCGCCATGTGTATCAATATGGAAATACTTACAAAGTTATCTGCATAAACATGGAAATATCTACACCACCATCTGTATGAACATGGAAATATCTACACAGCCATGTGTACATATATGGAAATATCTACACCGCTCTCTATAATAACATGGAAATATCTACACCGCTATCTGTATATACATGGAAATATCTACACCGCCATCTACATATCCATAGAAATATCTGCGCCGCCATCTGTATAAACATGGAAATATCTACACGGTCATCTGTGTATAGATGGAAATATCAACACCGCCATCTGTACAAACATGGAAATATCTGCACCGCTATCTGTATAAACATGGAAATATCTACACCGTGGTCTGTAAAAACATGGAAATATCTACACCGCTATCTGTATAAACATGGAAATATATACATCGTTATCTGTATAAACATGGAAATACCTACACCGTGATCTGTATAAACATGGAAATATCTACACCGCCATTTGTATAAACATGGAAATATCTACACCGCCATGTGTATAAACATAGAAATATCTACACCGCTATCTGTATAAACCTGGAAATATCTACAACGCTATCTGTATAAACATGGTAATATCTACACCACCATCTATATAAACATGGAAATATCTACACCGCCATCTGTATAAACATGGAAATATCTACAATGCCATCTGTAGATAGATGGAAATATCTACACCGCAATCTGTGGAAACATGGAAATATCTACACCAATATCTGTAAAAACATGGAAATATCTACACCGCTATCTGTATAAACATGGAAATATCTACACCGCTATCTGCATAAACATGGAAATATCTACACCGCGATCTGTATAAATATGGAAATATCTACACCGCTATCTGTAGAAACATGGAAATATCTACACCGCGATCTGTATAAACATGGAAATATCTACACCGCGATCTGTATAAACATGGAAATATCTACACCGCTATCTGTAGAAACATGGAAATATCTACACAGCTATCTCTATAAACATGGAAATATCTACACCGCCATCTGTATAAACATGGAAATACCTACAAGTCATCTGTATAAACATGGAAATATCTACACAGCCATCTGTATAAACATGGAAATATCTACACAGCCATCTGTATTTACATGGAAATATCTACACCGCTATCTGTATAAACTTGGAAATAACTACACCGCTATTTGTATAAACAAGGAAATATCTACACCGTGATCTGTATAAACATGGAAATATCTACAATGCTATTTGTATAAACAAGAAAATATCTACACCGTGATCTGTAAAAACATGGAATTATCTACACCGCCATCTCTATAAACATGGAAATACCTACAAGTCATCTGTACAAACATGGAAATATCTACAAAGCCATCAGTATAAATATGGAAATATCTACACAGCCATCTGTATATACATGGAAATATCTAGACCGCTATCTGTATAAACATGGAAATAACTACACCGCTATTTGTATAAACACGGAAATATCTACACCGTGATCTGTATAAACATGGAAATATCTACAACGCCATCTCTCTAAACATGGAAATATCTACACCCCTATCTGTATAAACATGGAAATATCCACACCGCTATCTCTAAAAACATGGAAATAACTTCACCGTGATCAGTATAAACGTGGAAATATGTACACCGCTATCTCAATAAACATGGAAATATCTCCACTGCTAGCTCTATAAACATCGAAATATCTACACCGCCATCTGTATAAACATGGAAATACTTACAAAGTTATATGTATAAACATGGAAATATCTACACCGCCATCTGTATAAACATGGAAATATCTACACAGCCATGTGTACATATATGGAAATATCTACACTGCTCTCTATATAAACATGGAAATAACTACACCGCTATCTGTATATACATGGAAATATCTACACCGCCATCTACATATCCATAGAAATATCTGCGCCCCAATCTGTATAAACATGGAAATATCTACACGGTCATCTCTGTATAGATGGAAATACCAACACCGCCATCTGTACAAACGTGGAAATATCTGCACCGCTATCTGTATAAACATGGAAATATCTACACCGTGGTCTGTAAAAACATGGAAATATCTACACCGCTATCTGTGTAAACATGGAAATACCTACACCGTGATCTGTATAAACATGGAAATATTTACAACGATATCAGTATAAACATGGAAATATCTACACCGCCATCTCTATAAACATGGAAATATCTACACTGCCATCTGTATAAACATGGAAATATCTACACCGCTATCTGTATAAACCTGAAAATATCTACACCGCTATCTGTATAAACATGGTAATATCTACATCACCATCTATATAAACATGGAAATATCTACAACGCCATCTGTATAAACATGGAAATACCTACACCGCTATCTGTATAAACCTGGAAATATCTACACCGCTATCTGTAGAAACATGGAAATATCCACACCGCGATCTGCATAAACATGGAAATATCTACACCGCGATCTGTATAAACATGGAAATATCTACACCGCTATCTGTAGAAACATGGAAATATCTACACAGCTATCTCTATAAACATGGAAATATCTACACCGCCATCTGTATAAACATGGAAATATCTACACCGCTATCTGTAGAAACATGGAAATATCTACACAGCTATCTCTATAAACATGGAAATATCTACACCGCCATCTGTATAAACATGGAAATATCTACAATGCCGTCTGTAGAAAGATGGAAATATCTACACCGCAATCTGTGTAAACATGGAAATATCTACACCAATATCTGTAAAAACAACGAAATACCTACACCGCTATCTGTATAAACATGGAAATATCTACACCGCGATCTGCATAAACATGGAAATATCTACACCTCGATCTGTATAAATATGGAAATATCTACACCGCGATCTGTAGAAACATGGAAATATCTACACCGCGATCTGTATAAACATGGAAATATCTACAACGCGATCTGTATAAACATGGAAATCTCTACACCGCTATCTGTATAAACATGGAAATATCTACACCGTGGTCTGTAAAAACATGGAAATATCTACACCGCTATCTGTATAAACATGGAAATATATACATCGCTATCTGTATAAACATGGAAACACCTACACCGTGATCTGTATAAACATGGAAATATTTACAACGATATCTGTATAAACATGGAAATATCTACACCGCCATCTGTATAAACATGGAAATATCTACACCGCCATCTGTATAAACATAGAAATATCTACACCGCTATCTGTATAAACCTGGAAATATCTACAACGCTATCTGTATAAACATGGTAATATCTACACCACCATCTATATAAACATGGAAATATCTACACCGCCATCTGTATAAACATGGAAATATCTACAATGCCATCTGTACATAGATGGAAATATCTACACCACAATCTGTGTAAACATGGAAATATCTACACCAATATCTGTAAAAACATGGAAATATCTACACCGCTATCTGCATAAACATGGATATATCTACACCGCGATCTGTATAAATATGGAAATATCTACACCGCTATCTGTAGAAACATGGAAATATCTACACCGCGATCTGTATAAACATGGAAATATCTACACCGCGATCTGTATAAACATGGAAATATCTACACCGCTATCTGTAGAAACATGGAAATATCTACACAGCTATCTCTATAAACATGGAAATATCTACACCGCCATCTGTATAAACATGGAAATACCTACAAGTCATCTGTATAAACATGGAAATATCTACACAGCCATCTGTATAAACATGGAAATATCTACACAGCCATCTGTATATACATGGAAATATCTACACCGCTATCTGTATAAATATGGAAATAACTACACCGCTATTTGTATAAACAAGGAAATATCTACACGGTCATCTGTGTATAGATGGAAATATCAACACCGCCATCTGTACAAACATGGAAATATCTGCACCGCTATCTGTATAAACATGGAAATATCTACACCGTGGTCTGTAAAAACAAGGAAATATCTACACCGCTATCTGTATAAACATGGAAATATATACATCGCTATCTGTATAAACATGGAAATACCTACACCGTGATCTGTATAAACATGGAAATATTTACAACGATATCTGCATAAACTTGGAAATATCTACACCGCCATCTCTATAAACATGGAAATATCTACACCGCCATCTGTATAAACCTGGAAATATCTACAACGCTATCTGTATAAACATGGTAATATCTACACCACCATCTATATAAACATGGAAATATCTACACCGCCATCTGTATAAACCTGGAAATATCTACAATGCCATCTGTAGAAAGATGGAAATACCTACACCGCAATCTGTGTAAACATGGAAATATCTACACCAATATCTGTAAAAACATGGAAATATCTACACCGCTATCTGTATAAACATGGAAGTATCTATACCGCGATCTGCATAAACATGGAAATATCTACACCACGATCTGTATAAACATGGAAATATCTACACCGCTATCTGTAGAAACACGGAAATATCTACACCGCGATCTGAATAAACATGGAAATATCTACACCGCGATCTGTATAAACATGGAAATATCTACACCGCTATCTGTAGAAATATGGAAATATCTACACAGCTATCTCTATAAACATGGAAATATCTACACCGCCATCTGTATAAACATGGAAATACCTACAAGTCATCTGTATAAACATGGAAATATCTTCACAGCCATCTGTATAAACATGGAAATATCTACACAGCCATCTGTATATACATGGAAATATCTACACAGCTATCTTTATAAACATGGAAATATCTACACCCCTATTTGTATAAATAAGGAAATATCTACACTGTGATCTGTATATACATGGAAATATCTACACTGCTATTTGTATAAACAAGGAAATATCTACACCGCTATCTGCATAAACATGGAAATAACTACACTGCTATTTGCATAAACAAGGAAATATCTACACCGTGATCTGTATAAACATGGAAATATCTACAATGCCATCTCTATAAACATGGAAATATCTACACCCCTATCTGTATAAACATGAAAATATCCACACCGCTATCTCTATAAACATGGAAATAACTTCATCGCCATCAGTATAAACGTGGAAATATCTACACCGCTATCTGTATAAACATGGAAATATCTACACCGCCATCTGCATAAACATGGAAATATCTACTCTGCTATTTGTAAAAACAAGGAAATATCTACACAGCTATCTGTATAAACATGGAAATAACTACACCGCTATTTGCATAAACTAGGAAATATCTACACCGTGATCTGTATAAACATGGAAATATCTACACCGCCATCTGTATAAACATGAAAATATCTACACCGTGATCTGTATAAACATGGAAATATCTACACCGCCATCTGTATAAACATGGAAATATCTACACAGCCATGTGTACATATATGGAAATATCTACACTGCTCTCTATATAAACATGGAAATAACTACACCGCTATCTGTATATACATGGAAATATCTACACCGCCATCTACATATCCATAGAAATATCTGCGCCGCCATCTGTATAAACATGGAAACATCTACACGGTCATCTGTGTACAGATGGAAATATCAACACCGCCATCTGTACAAACATGGAAATATCTTCACCGCTATCTGTATAAACCTGGAAATATCTACACCGTGGTCTGTATAAACATGGAAATATCTACACCACTATCTGTATAAACATGGAAATATATACACCGCTATCTCTATAAACATGGAAATATCTACACCGTGATCTGTATAACCATGGAAATATTTACATCGATATCTGTATAAACATGGAAATATCTACACCGCCATCTCTATAAACATGGAAATATCTACACCGCCATCTGTATAAACATGGAAATATCTACAATGCCATCTGTAGAAAGATGGAAATATCTACACCGCAATCTGTGTAAACATGGAAATATCTACACCAATATCTGTAAAAACAACGAAATACCTACACCGCTATCTGTATAAACATGGAAATATCTACACCGCGATCTGCATAAACATGGAAATATCTACACCTCGATCTGTATAAATATGAAAATATCTACAACGCGATCTGTAGAAACATGGAAATATCTACACCGCGATCTGTATAAACAAGGAAATATCTACAACGCGATCTGTATAAACATGGAAATATCTACACCGCTATCTGTAGAAACATGGAAATATCTACACAGCTATCTCAATAAACATGGAAATATCTACACCGCCATCTGTATAATCATGGAAATACCTACAAGTCATCTGTATAAACATGGAAATATCTACACAGCCATCTGTATAAACATGGAAATATCTACACAGCCATCTGTATATACATGGAAATATCTACACCGCTATCTGTATAAACATGGAAATAACTACACCGCTATTTGTATAAACAAGGAAATATCTACACCGTGATCTGTATAAACATGGAAATATCTACAATGCTATTTGTATAAACAAGGAAATATCTACACCGCTATCTGTATAAACATGGAAATAACTGCACCGCTATTTGCATAAACAAGGAAATATCTACACCGTGATCTGTATAAACATGGAAATATCTACAACGCCATCTCTATAAACATGGAAATATGTACACCCCTATCTGTATAAACATGGAAATATCCACACCGCTATCTCTAAAAACATGGAAATAACTACACCGTGATCAGTATAAACGTGGAAATATCTACACCGCTATCTCTATAAACATGGAAATATCTCCACTGCTATCTCTATAAACATCGAAATATCTACACCGCCATCTGTGTAAACATGGAATTATCTACACCGTCATCTCTATAAACATGCAAATACCTACAAGTCATCTGTACAAACATTGAAATATCTACAAAGCCATCAGTATAAACATGGAAATATCCACACAGCCATCTGTATATACATGGAAATATCTAGACCGCTATCTGTATAAACATGGAAATAACTACACCGCTATTTGTATAAACAAGGAAATGTCTACACCGTGATCTGTATAAACATGGAAATATCTACAACGCCATCTCTCTAAACATGGAAATATCTACACCCCTATCTGTATAAACATGGAAATATCCACACCGCTATCTCTAAAAACGTGGAAATAACTACACCGTGATCAGTATAAATGTGGAAATATGTACACCGCTATCTCAATAAACATGGAAATATCTCCACTGCTAGCTCTATAAACATCGAAATATCTACACCGCCATCTGTATAAACATGGAAATACTTACAAAGTTATCTGTATAAACAAGGAAATATCTACACCGCCATCTGTATAAACATGGAAATATCTACACAGCCATGTGTACATATATGGAAATATCTACACTGCTCTCTATATAAACATGGAAATAACTACACCGCTATCTGTATATACATGGAAATATCTACACCGCCATCTACATATCCATAGAAATATCTGCGCCGCAATCTGTATAAACATGGAAATATCCACACGGTCATCTGTGTATAGATGGAAATATCAACACCGCCATCTGTACAAACATGGAAATATCTGCACCGCTATCTGTATAAACATGGAAATATCTACACCGTGGTCTGTAAAAACATGGAAATATCTACACCGCTATCTGTATAAACATGGAAATACCTACACCGTGATCTGTATAAACATGGAAATATTTACAACGATATCTGTATAAACATGGAAATATCTACACCGCCATCTCTATAAACATGGAAATATCTACACTGCCATCTGTATAAACATGGAAATATCTACACCGCTATCTGTATAAACCTGAAAATATCTACACCGCTATCTGTATAAACATGGTAATATCTACATCACCATCTATATAAACATGGAAATATCTACACCGCCATCTGTATAAACATGGAAATACCTACACCGCTATCTGTATAAACCTGGAAATATCTACACCGCTATCTGTAGAAACATGGAAATATCCACACCGCGATCTGCATAAACATGGAAATATCTACACCGCGATCTGTATAAACATGGAAATATCTACACCGCTATCTGTAGAAACATGGAAATATCTACACAGCTATCTCTATAAACATGGAAATATCTACACCGCCATCTGTATAAACATGGAAATACCTACAAGTCATCTGTATAAACATGGAAATATCTACACAGCCATCTGTATAAACATGGAAATATCTACACAGCCATTTGTATATACAAGGAAATATCTACACCGCTATCTGTATAAACATGGAAATAACTACACCGCTATTTGTATAAACAAGGAAATATCTACACCCTGATCTGTATAAACATGGAAATATCTACACTGCTATTTCTATAAACAAGGAAATATCTACACCACTATCTGTATAAACATGGAGATAAATACACCGCTATTTGCATAAACAAGGAAATATCTACACCGTGATCTGTATAAACATGGAAATATCTACAACGCCCTCTCTATAAACATGGAAATATCTACACCCCTATCTGTATAAACATGGAAATATCCACAGCGCTATCTCTATAAACATGGAAATAACTACACCGCGATCAGTATAAAAGAGGAAATATCTACACCGCTATCTCTATAAACATGGAAATATCTCCACTGCTATCTCTATAAACATCGAAATATCTACACCGCCATGTGTATAAACATGGAAATACTTACAAAGTTATCTGCATAAACATGGAAATATCTACACCGCCATCTGTAAAAACATGGAAATATCTACACAGCCCTGTGTACATATATGGAAATATCTACACCGCTCTCTATATAGACATGGAAATAACTACACCGCTATCTGTATATACATGGAAATATCTACACCGCCATCTACATATCCATAGAAATATCTGCACCGCCATCTGTATAAACATGGAAATATCTACACGGTCATCTGTGTACAGATGGAAATATCAACACCGCCATCTGTACAAACATGGAAATATCTTCACCGCTATCTGTATAAACATGGAAATATCTACACCGTGGTCTGTATAAACATGGAAATATCTACACCACTATCTGTATAAACATGGAAATATATACACCGCTATCTCTATAAACATGGAAATATCTACACCGTGATCTGTATAACCATGGAAATATTTACACCGATATCTGTATAAACATGGAAATATCTACACCGCCATCTCTATAAACATGGAAATATCTACACCGCCATCTGTATAAACATGGAAATATCAACAATGCCGTCTGTAGAAAGATGGAAATATCTACACCGCAATCTGTGTAAACATGGAAATATCTACACCAATATCTGTAAAAACAACGAAATACCTACACCGCTATCTGTATAAACATGGAAATATCTACACCGCGATCTGCATAGACATGGAAATATCTACACCTCGATCTGTATAAATATGGAAATATCTACAACGCGATCTGTAGAAACATGGAAATATCTACACCGCGATCTGTATAAACATGGAAATATCTACAACGCGATCTGTATAAACATGGAAATATCTACACCGACATCTACATATCCATAGAAATATCTGCGCCGCCATCTGTATAAACATGGAAATATCTACACGGTCATCTGTGTATAGATGGAAATATCAACACCGCCATCTGTACAAACATGGAAATATCTGCACCGCTATCTGTATAAACATGGAAATATCTACACCGTGGTCTGTAAAAACATGGAAATATCTACACCACTATCTGTATAAACATGGAAATATATACATCGCTATCTGTATAAACATGGAAATACCTACACCGTGATCTGTATAAACATGGAAATATTTACAACGATATCTGTATAAACATGGAAATATCTACACCGCCATCTGTATAAACATGGAAATATCTACACCGCCATCTGTATAAACATAGAAATATCTACACCGCTATCTGTATAAACCTGGAAATATCTACAACGCTATCTGTATAAACATGGTAATATCTACACCACCATCTATATAAACATGGAAATATCTACACCGCCATCTGTATAAACATGGAAATATCTACAATGCCATCTGTAGATAGATGGAAATATCTACACCGCAATCTGTGTAAACATGGAAATATCTACACCAATATCTGTAAAAACATGGAAATATCTACACCGCTATCTGTATAAACATGGAAATAACTACACCGCTATTTGTATAAACAAGGAAATATCTACACCGCTATCTGTATAAACATGGAAATATCTACACCGCTATCTGCATAAACATGGAAATATCTACACCGCGATCTGTATAAATATGGAAATATCTACACCGCTATCTGTAGAAACATGGAAATATCTACACCGCGATCTGTATAAACATGGAAATATCTACACCGCGATCTGTATAAACATGGAAATATCTACACCGCTATCTGTAGAAACATGGAAATATCTACACAGCTATCTCTATAAACATGGAAATATCTACACCGCCATCTGTATAAACATGGAAATACCTACAAGTCATCTGTATAAACATGGAAATATCTACACAGCCATCTGTATAAACATGGAAATATCTACACAGCCATCTGTATTTACATGGAAATATCTACACCGCTATCTGTATAAACTTGGAAATAACTACACCGCTATTTGTATAAACAAGGAAATATCTACACCGTGATCTGTACAAACATGGAAATATCTACAATGCTATTTGTATAAACAAGGAAATATCTACACCGCTATCTGTATAAACATGGAAATAACTGCACCGCTATTTGCAAAAACAAGGAAATATCTACACCGTGATCTGTATAAACATGGAAATATCTACAACGCCATCTCTATAAACATGGAAATATCTACACCCCTATCTGTATAAACATGGAAATATCCGCACCGCTATCTCTAAAAACATGGAAATAACTACACCGTGATCAGTATAAACGTGGAAATATCTACACCGCTATCTCTATAAACATGGAAATATCTCCACTGCTATCTCTATAAACATCGAAATATCTACACCGCCATCTGTATAAACATGGAAATATCTACAATGCCGTCTGTAGAAAGATGGAAATATCTACACCGCAATCTGTGTAAACATGGAAATATCTACACCAATATCTGTAAAAACAACGAAATACCTACACCGCTATCTGTATAAACATGGAAATATCTACACCGCGATCTGCATAAACATGGAAATATCTACACCTCGATCTGTATAAATATGAAAATATCTACAACGCGATCTGTAGAAACATGGAAATATCTACACCGCGATCTGTATAAACATGGAAATATCTACAACGCGATCTGTATAAACATGGAAATATCTACACCGACATCTACATATCCATAGAAATATCTGCGCCGCCATCTGTATAAACATGGAAATATCTACACGGTCATCTGTGTATAGATGGAAATATCAACACCGCCATCTGTACAAACATGGAAATATCTGCACCGCTATCTGTATAAACATGGAAATATCTACACCGTGGTCTGTAAAAACATGGAAATATCTACACCGCTATCTGTATAAACATGGAAATATATACATCGCTATCTGTATAAACATGGAAATACCTACACCGTGATCTGTATAAACATGGAAATATTTACAACGATATCTGTATAAACATGGAAATATCTACACCGCCATCTGTATAAACATGGAAATATCTACACCGCCATCTGTATAAACATAGAAATATCTACACCGCTATCTGTATAAACCTGGAAATATCTACAACGCTATCTGTATAAACATGGTAATATCTACACCACCATCTATATAAACATGGAAATATCTACACCGCCATCTGTATAAACATGGAAATATCTACAATGCCATCTGTAGATAGATGGAAATATCTACACCGCAATCTGTGTAAACATGGAAATATCTACACCAATATCTGTAAAAACATGGAAATATCTACACCGCTATCTGTATAAACATGGAAATAACTTCACCGCTATTTGTATAAACAAGGAAATATCTACACCGCTATCTGTATAAACATGGAAATAACTTCACCGCTATTTGTATAAACAAGGAAATATCTACACCGCTATCTGTAGAAACATGGAAATATCTACACCGCGATCTGTATAAACATGGAAATATCTACACCGCGATCTGTATAAACATGGAAATATCTACACCGCTATCTGTAGAAACATGGAAATATCTACACAGCTATCTCTATAAACATGGAAATATCTACACCGCCATCTGTATAAACATGGAAATACCTACAAGTCATCTGTATAAACATGGAAATATCTACACAGCCATCTGTATAAACATGGAAATATCTACACAGCCATCTGTATATACATGGAAATATCTACACCGCTATCTGTATAAATATGGAAATAACTACACCGCTATTTGTATAAACAAGGAAATATCTACACGGTCATCTGTGTATAGATGGAAATATCAACACCGCCATCTGTACAAACATGGAAATATCTGCACCGCTATCTGTATAAACATGGAAATATCTACACCGTGGTCTGTAAAAACAAGGAAATATCTACACCGCTATCTGTATAAACATGGAAATATATACATCGCTATCTGTATAAACATGGAAATACCTACACCGTGATCTGTATAAACATGGAAATATTTACAACGATATCTGCATAAACTTGGAAATATCTACACCGCCATCTGTATAAACCTGGAAATATCTACAACGCTATCTGTATAAACATGGTAATATCTACACCACCATCTATATAAACATGGAAATATCTACACCGCCATCTGTATAAACCTGGAAATATCTACAATGCCATCTGTAGAAAGATGGAAATACCTACACCGCAATCTGTGTAAACATGGAAATATCTACACCAATATCTGTAAAAACATGGAAATATCTACACCGCTATCTGTATAAACATGGAAGTATCTATACCGCGATCTGCATAAACATGGAAATATCTACACCACGATCTGTATAAACATGGAAATATCTACACCGCTATCTGTAGAAACACGGAAATATCTACACCGCGATCTGAATAAACATGGAAATATCTACACCGCGATCTGTATAAACATGGAAATATCTACACCGCTATCTGTAGAAATATGGAAATATCTACACAGCTATCTCTATAAACATGGAAATATCTACACCGCCATCTGTATAAACATGGAAATACCTACAAGTCATCTGTATAAACATGGAAATATCTTCACAGCCATCTGTATAAACATGGAAATATCTACACAGCCATCTGTATATACATGGAAATATCTACACCGCTATCTTTATAAACATGGAAATATCTACACCCCTATTTGTATAAATAAGGAAATATCTACACTGTGATCTGTATATACATGGAAATATCTACACTGCTATTTGTATAAACAAGGAAATATCTACACCGCTATCTGCATAAACATGGAAATAACTACACTGCTATTTGCATAAACAAGGAAATATCTACACCGTGATCTGTATAAACATGGAAATATCTACAATGCCATCTCTATAAACATGGAAATATCTACACCCCTATCTGTATAAACATGAAAATATCCACACCGCTATCTCTATAAACATGGAAATAACTTCATCGCCATCAGTATAAACGTGGAAATATCTACACCGCTATCTGTATAAACATGGAAATATCTACACCGCCATCTGCATAAACATGGAAATATCTACTCTGCTATTTGTAAAAACAAGGAAATATCTACACAGCTATCTGTATAAACATGGAAATAACTACACCGCTATTTGCATAAACTAGGAAATATCTACACCGTGATCTGTATAAACATGGAAATATCTACACCGCCATCTGTATAAACATGAAAATATCTACACCGTGATCTGTATAAACATGGAAATATCTACACCGCCATCTGTATAAACATGGAAATATCTACACAGCCATGTGTACATATATGGAAATATCTACACTGCTCTCTATATAAACATGGAAATAACTACACCGCTATCTGTATATACATGGAAATATCTACACCGCCATCTACATATCCATAGAAATATCTGCGCCGCCATCTGTATAAACATGGAAACATCTACACGGTCATCTGTGTACAGATGGAAATATCAACACCGCCATCTGTACAAACATGGAAATATCTTCACCGCTATCTGTATAAACCTGGAAATATCTACACCGTGGTCTGTATAAACATGGAAATATCTACACCACTATCTGTATAAACATGGAAATATATACACCGCTATCTCTATAAACATGGAAATATCTACACCGTGATCTGTATAACCATGGAAATATTTACATCGATATCTGTATAAACATGGAAATATCTACACCGCCATCTCTATAAACATGGAAATATCTACACCGCCATCTGTATAAACATGGAAATATCTACAATGCCATCTGTAGAAAGATGGAAATATCTACACCGCAATCTGTGTAAACATGGAAATATCTACACCAATATCTGTAAAAACAACGAAATACCTACACCGCTATCTGTATAAACATGGAAATATCTACACCGCGATCTGCATAAACATGGAAATATCTACACCTCGATCTGTATAAATATGAAAATATCTACAACGCGATCTGTAGAAACATGGAAATATCTACACCGCGATCTGTATAAACAAGGAAATATCTACAACGCGATCTGTATAAACATGGAAATATCTACACCGCTATCTGTAGAAACATGGAAATATCTACACAGCTATCTCAATAAACATGGAAATATCTACACCGCCATCTGTATAATCATGGAAATACCTACAAGTCATCTGTATAAACATGGAAATATCTACACAGCCATCTGTATAAACATGGAAATATCTACACAGCCATCTGTATATACATGGAAATATCTACACCGCTATCTGTATAAACATGGAAATAACTACACCGCTATTTGTATAAACAAGGAAATATCTACACCGTGATCTGTATAAACATGGAAATATCTACAATGCTATTTGTATAAACAAGGAAATATCTACACCGCTATCTGTATAAACATGGAAATAACTGCACCGCTATTTGCATAAACAAGGAAATATCTACACCGTGATCTGTATAAACATGGAAATATCTACAACGCCATCTCTATAAACATGGAAATATGTACACCCCTATCTGTATAAACATGGAAATATCCACACCGCTATCTCTAAAAACATGGAAATAACTACACCGTGATCAGTATAAACGTGGAAATATCTACACCGCTATCTCTATAAACATGGAAATATCTCCACTGCTATCTCTATAAACATCGAAATATCTACACCGCCATCTGTGTAAACATGGAATTATCTACACCGTCATCTCTATAAACATGCAAATACCTACAAGTCATCTGTACAAACATTGAAATATCTACAAAGCCATCAGTATAAACATGGAAATATCCACACAGCCATCTGTATATACATGGAAATATCTAGACCGCTATCTGTATAAACATGGAAATAACTACACCGCTATTTGTATAAACAAGGAAATGTCTACACCGTGATCTGTATAAACATGGAAATATCTACAACGCCATCTCTCTAAACATGGAAATATCTACACCCCTATCTGTATAAACATGGAAATATCCACACCGCTATCTCTAAAAACGTGGAAATAACTACACCGTGATCAGTATAAATGTGGAAATATGTACACCGCTATCTCAATAAACATGGAAATATCTCCACTGCTAGCTCTATAAACATCGAAATATCTACACCGCCATCTGTATAAACATGGAAATACTTACAAAGTTATCTGTATAAACAAGGAAATATCTACACCGCCATCTGTATAAACATGGAAATATCTACACAGCCATGTGTACATATATGGAAATATCTACACTGCTCTCTATATAAACATGGAAATAACTACACCGCTATCTGTATATACATGGAAATATCTACACCGCCATCTACATATCCATAGAAATATCTGCGCCGCAATCTGTATAAACATGGAAATATCCACACGGTCATCTGTGTATAGATGGAAATATCAACACCGCCATCTGTACAAACATGGAAATATCTGCACCGCTATCTGTATAAACATGGAAATATCTACACCGTGGTCTGTAAAAACATGGAAATATCTACACCGCTATCTGTATAAACATGGAAATACCTACACCGTGATCTGTATAAACATGGAAATATTTACAACGATATCTGTATAAACATGGAAATATCTACACCGCCATCTCTATAAACATGGAAATATCTACACTGCCATCTGTATAAACATGGAAATATCTACACCGCTATCTGTATAAACCTGAAAATATCTACACCGCTATCTGTATAAACATGGTAATATCTACATCACCATCTATATAAACATGGAAATATCTACACCGCCATCTGTATAAACATGGAAATACCTACACCGCTATCTGTATAAACCTGGAAATATCTACACCGCTATCTGTAGAAACATGGAAATATCCACACCGCGATCTGCATAAACATGGAAATATCTACACCGCGATCTGTATAAACATGGAAATATCTACACCGCTATCTGTAGAAACATGGAAATATCTACACAGCTATCTCTATAAACATGGAAATATCTACACCGCCATCTGTATAAACATGGAAATACCTACAAGTCATCTGTATAAACATGGAAATATCTACACAGCCATCTGTATAAACATGGAAATATCTACACAGCCATTTGTATATACAAGGAAATATCTACACCGCTATCTGTATAAACATGGAAATAACTACACCGCTATTTGTATAAACAAGGAAATATCTACACCCTGATCTGTATAAACATGGAAATATCTACACTGCTATTTCTATAAACAAGGAAATATCTACACCACTATCTGTATAAACATGGAGATAAATACAGCGCTATTTGCATAAACAAGGAAATATCTACACCGTGATCTGTATAAACATGGAAATATCTACAACGCCCTCTCTATAAACATGGAAATATCTACACCCCTATCTGTATAAACATGGAAATATCCACAGCGCTATCTCTATAAACATGGAAATAACTACACCGCGATCAGTATAAAAGAGGAAATATCTACACCGCTATCTCTATAAACATGGAAATATCTCCACTGCTATCTCTATAAACATCGAAATATCTACACCGCCATGTGTATAAACATGGAAATACTTACAAAGTTATCTGCATAAACATGGAAATATCTACACCGCCATCTGTAAAAACATGGAAATATCTACACAGCCCTGTGTACATATATGGAAATATCTACACCGCTCTCTATATAGACATGGAAATAACTACACCGCTATCTGTATATACATGGAAATATCTACACCGCCATCTACATATCCATAGAAATATCTGCACCGCCATCTGTATAAACATGGAAATATCTACACGGTCATCTGTGTACAGATGGAAATATCAACACCGCCATCTGTACAAACATGGAAATATCTTCACCGCTATCTGTATAAACATGGAAATATCTACACCGTGGTCTGTATAAACATGGAAATATCTACACCACTATCTGTATAAACATGGAAATATATACACCGCTATCTCTATAAACATGGAAATATCTACACCGTGATCTGTATAACCATGGAAATATTTACACCGATATCTGTATAAACATGGAAATATCTACACCGCCATCTCTATAAACATGGAAATATCTACACCGCCATCTGTATAAACATGGAAATATCAACAATGCCGTCTGTAGAAAGATGGAAATATCTACACCGCAATCTGTGTAAACATGGAAATATCTACACCAATATCTGTAAAAACAACGAAATACCTACACCGCTATCTGTATAAACATGGAAATATCTACACCGCGATCTGCATAGACATGGAAATATCTACACCTCGATCTGTATAAATATGGAAATATCTACAACGCGATCTGTAGAAACATGGAAATATCTACACCGCGATCTGTATAAACATGGAAATATCTACAACGCGATCTGTATAAACATGGAAATATCTACACCGACATCTACATATCCATAGAAATATCTGCGCCGCCATCTGTATAAACATGGAAATATCTACACGGTCATCTGTGTATAGATGGAAATATCAACACCGCCATCTGTACAAACATGGAAATATCTGCACCGCTATCTGTATAAACATGGAAATATCTACACCGTGGTCTGTAAAAACATGGAAATATCTACACCACTATCTGTATAAACATGGAAATATATACATCGCTATCTGTATAAACATGGAAATACCTACACCGTGATCTGTATAAACATGGAAATATTTACAACGATATCTGTATAAACATGGAAATATCTACACCGCCATCTGTATAAACATGGAAATATCTACACCGCCATCTGTATAAACATAGAAATATCTACACCGCTATCTGTATAAACCTGGAAATATCTACAACGCTATCTGTATAAACATGGTAATATCTACACCACCATCTATATAAACATGGAAATATCTACACCGCCATCTGTATAAACATGGAAATATCTACAATGCCATCTGTAGATAGATGGAAATATCTACACCGCAATCTGTGTAAACATGGAAATATCTACACCAATATCTGTAAAAACATGGAAATATCTACACCGCTATCTGTATAAACATGGAAATAACTACACCGCTATTTGTATAAACAAGGAAATATCTACACCGCTATCTGTATAAACATGGAAATATCTACACCGCTATCTGCATAAACATGGAAATATCTACACCGCGATCTGTATAAATATGGAAATATCTACACCGCTATCTGTAGAAACATGGAAATATCTACACCGCGATCTGTATAAACATGGAAATATCTACACCGCGATCTGTATAAACATGGAAATATCTACACCGCTATCTGTAGAAACATGGAAATATCTACACAGCTATCTCTATAAACATGGAAATATCTACACCGCCATCTGTATAAACATGGAAATACCTACAAGTCATCTGTATAAACATGGAAATATCTACACAGCCATCTGTATAAACATGGAAATATCTACACAGCCATCTGTATTTACATGGAAATATCTACACCGCTATCTGTATAAACTTGGAAATAACTACACCGCTATTTGTATAAACAAGGAAATATCTACACCGTGATCTGTACAAACATGGAAATATCTACAATGCTATTTGTATAAACAAGGAAATATCTACACCGCTATCTGTATAAACATGGAAATAACTGCACCGCTATTTGCAAAAACAAGGAAATATCTACACCGTGATCTGTATAAACATGGAAATATCTACAACGCCATCTCTATAAACATGGAAATATCTACACCCCTATCTGTATAAACATGGAAATATCCGCACCGCTATCTCTAAAAACATGGAAATAACTACACCGTGATCAGTATAAACGTGGAAATATCTACACCGCTATCTCTATAAACATGGAAATATCTCCACTGCTATCTCTATAAACATCGAAATATCTACACCGCCATCTGTATAAACATGGAAATATCTACAATGCCGTCTGTAGAAAGATGGAAATATCTACACCGCAATCTGTGTAAACATGGAAATATCTACACCAATATCTGTAAAAACAACGAAATACCTACACCGCTATCTGTATAAACATGGAAATATCTACACCGCGATCTGCATAAACATGGAAATATCTACACCTCGATCTGTATAAATATGGAAATATCTACAACGCGATCTGTAGAAACATGGAAATATCTACACCGCGATCTGTATAAACATGGAAATATCTACAACGCGATCTGTATAAACATGGAAATATCTACACCGACATCTACATATCCATAGAAATATCTGCGCCGCCATCTGTATAAACATGGAAATATCTACACGGTCATCTGTGTATAGATGGAAATATCAACACCGCCATCTGTACAAACATGGAAATATCTGCACCGCTATCTGTATAAACATGGAAATATCTACACCGTGGTCTGTAAAAACATGGAAATATCTACACCGCTATCTGTATAAACATGGAAATATATACATCGCTATCTGTATAAACATGGAAATACCTACACCGTGATCTGTATAAACATGGATATATTTACAACGATATCTGTATAAACATGGAAATATCTACACCGCCATCTGTATAAACATGGAAATATCTACACCGCCATCTGTATAAACATAGAAATATCTACACCGCTATCTGTATAAACCTGGAAATATCTACAACGCTATCTGTATAAACATGGTAATATCTACACCACCATCTATATAAACATGGAAATATCTACACCGCCATCTGTATAAACATGGAAATATCTACAATGCCATCTGTAGATAGATGGAAATATCTACACCGCAATATGTGTAAACATGGAAATATCTACACCAATATCTGTAAAAACATGGAAATATCTACACCGCTATCTGTATAAACATGGAAATAACTACACCGCTATTTGTATAAACAAGGAAATATCTACACCGCTATCTGTATAAACATGGAAATATCTACACCGCTATCTGCATAAACATGGAAATATCTACACCGCGATCTGTATAAATATGGAAATATCTACACCGCTATCTGTAGAAACATGGAAATATCTACACCGCGATCTGTATAAACATGGAAATATCTACACCGCGATCTGTATAAACATGGAAATATCTACACCGCTATCTGTAGAAACATGGAAATATCTACACAGCTATCTCTATAAACATGGAAATATCTACACCGCCATCTGTATAAACATGGAAATACCTACAAGTCATCTGTATAAACATGGAAATATCTACACAGCCATCTGTATAAACATGGAAATATCTACACAGCCATCTGTATTTACATGGAAATATCTACACCGCTATCTGTATAAACTTGGAAATAACTACACCGCTATTTGTATAAACAAGGAAATATCTACACCGTGATCTGTATAAACATGGAAATATCTACAATGCTATTTGTATAAACAAGGAAATATCTACACCGCTATCTGTATAAACATGGAAATAACTGCACCGCTATTTGCATAAACAAGGAAATATCTACACCGTGATCTGTATAAACATGGAAATATCTACAACGCCATCTCTATAAACATGGAAATATCTACACCCCTATCTGTATAAACATGGAAATATCCGCACCGCTATCTCTAAAAACATGGAAATAACTACACCGTGATCAGTATAAACGTGGAAATATCTACACCGCTATCTCTATAAACATGGAAATATCTCCACTGCTATCTCTATAAACATCGAAATAACTACACCGCCATCTGTATAAACATGGAAATAACTACACCGCCATTTGTATAAACAAGAAAATATCTACACCGTGATCTGTAAAAACATGGAATTATCTACACCGCCATCTCTATAAACATGGAAATACCTACAAGTCATCTGTACAAACATGGAAATATCTACAAAGCCCTCAGTATAAACATGGAAATATCTACACAGCCATCTGTATATACATGGAAATATCTAGACCGCTATCTGTATAAACATGGAAATAACTACACCGCTATTTGTATAAACACGGAAATATCTACACCGTGATCTGTATAAACATGGAAATATCTACAACGCCATCTCTCTAAACATGGAAATATCTACACCCCTATCTGTATAAACATGGAAATATCCACACCGCTATCTCTAAAAACATGGAAATAACTACACCGTGATCAGTATAAACGTGGAAATATTTACACCGCTATCTCAATAAACATGGAAATATCTCCACTGCTAGCTCTATAAACATCGAAATATCTACACCGCCATCTGTATAAACATGGAAATACTTACAAAGTTATCTGTATAAACATGGAAATATCTACACCGCCATCTGTATAAACATGGAAATATCTACACAGCCATGTGTACATATATGGAAATATCTACATTGCTCTCTATATAAACATGGAAATAACTACACCGCTATCTGTATATACATGGAAATATCTACACCGCCATCTACATATCCATAGAAATATCTGCGCCGCCATCTGTATAAACATGGAAATATCTACACGGTCATCTGTGTATAGATGGAAATATCAACACCGCCATCTGTACAAACGTGGAAATATCTGCACCGCTATCTGTATAAACATGGAAATATCTACACCGTGGTCTGTAAAAACATGGAAATATCTACACCGCTATCTGTGTAAACATGGAAATACCTACACCGTGATCTGTATAAACATGGAAATATTTACAACGATATCTGTATAAACATGGAAATATCTACACCGCCATCTCTATAAACATGGAAATATCTACACTGCCATCTGTATAAACATGGAAATATCTACACCGCTATCTGTATAAACCTGAAAACATCTACACCGCTATCTGTATAAACATGGTAATATCTACATCACCATCTATATAAACATGGTAATATCTACACCGCCATCTGTATAAACATGGAAATACCTACACCGCTATCTGTATAAACCTGGAAATATCTACACCGCTATCTGTAGAAACATGGAAATATCTACACAGCTATCTCTATAAACATGGAAATATCTACACCGCCATCTGTATAAACATGGAAATACCTACAAGTCATCTGTATAAACATGGAAATATCTACACAGCCATCTGTATAAACATGGAAATATCTACACAGCCATTTGTATATACAAGGAAATATCTACACCGCTATCTGTATAAACATGGAAATAACTACACCGCTATTTGTATAAACAAGGAAATATCTACACCGTGATATGTATAAACATGGAAATATCAACACTGCTATTTGTATAAACAAGGAAATATCTACACCACTATCTGTATAAACATGGAGATAAATACACCGCTATTTGCATAAACAAGGAAATATCTAAACCGTGATCTGTATAAACATGGAAATATCTACAACGCCCTCTCTATAAACATGGAAATATCTACACCCCTATCTGTATAAACATGGAAATATCCACACCGCTATCTCTATAAACATGGAAATAACTACACCGCCATCAGTATAAACGAGGAAATATCTACACCGCTATCTCTATAAACATGGAAATATCTCCACTGGTATCTCTATAAACATCGAAATATCTACAACGCCATGTGTATCAATATGGAAATACTTACAAAGTTATCTGCATAAACATGGAAATATCTACACCGCCATCTGTAAAAACATGGAAATATCTACACAGCCATGTGTACATATATGGAAATATCTACACCGCTCTCTATATAAACATGGAAATAACTACACCGCTATCTGTATATACATGGAAATATCTACACCGCCATCTACATATCCATAGAAATATCTGCGCCGCCATCTGTATAAACATGGAAATATCTACACGGTCATCTGTGTACAGATGGAAATATCAACACCGCCATCTGTACAAACATGGAAATATCTGCACCGCTATCTGTATAAACATGGAAATATCTACACCGTGGTCTGTATAAACATGGAAATATCTACACCGCTATCTGTATAAATATGGAAATACATACACCGCTATCTCTATAAACATGGAAATATCTACACCGTGATCTGTATAACCATGGAAATATTTACACCGATATCTGTATGAACATGGAAATATCTACACCGCCATCTCTATAAACATGGAAATATCTACACCGCCATCTGTATAAACATGGAAATATCTACAATGCCGTCTGTAGAAAGATGGAAATATCTACACCGCAATCTGTGTAAACATGGAAATCTCTACACCAATATCTGTAAAAACAACGAAATACCTACACCGCTATCTGTATAAACATGGAAATATCTACACCGCGATCTGCATAAACATGGAAATATCTACACCTCGATCTGTATAAATATGGAAATATCTACACCGCGATCTGTAGAAACATGGAAATATCTACACCGCGATCTGTATAAACATGGAAATATCTACAACGCGATCTGTATAAACATGGAAATCTCTACACCGCTATCTGTATAAACATGGAAATATCTACACCGTGGTCTGTAAAAACATGGAAATATCTACACCGCTATCTGTATAAACATGGAAATATATACATCGCTATCTGTATAAACATGGAAACACCTACACCGTGATCTGTATAAACATGGAAATATTTACAACGATATCTGTATAAACATGGAAATATCTACACCGCCATCTGTATAAACATGGAAATATCTACACCGCCATCTGTATAAACATAGAAATATCTACACCGCTATCTGTATAAACCTGGAAATATCTACAACGCTATCTGTATAAACATGGTAATATCTACACCACCATCTATATAAACATGGAAATATCTACACCGCCATCTGTATAAACATGGAAATATCTACAATGCCATCTGTAGATAGATGGAAATATCTACACCGCAATCTGTGTAAACATGGAAATATCTACACCAATATCTGTAAAAACATGGAAATATCTACACCGCTATCTGTATAAACATGGAAATATCTACACCGCTATCTGCATAAACATGGAAATATCTACACCGCGATCTGTATAAATATGGAAATATCTACACCGCTATCTGTAGAAACATGGAAATATCTACACCGCGATCTGTATAAACATGGAAATATCTACACCGCGATCTGTATAAACATGGAAATATCTACACCGCTATCTGTAGAAACATGGAAATATCTACACAGCTATCTCTATAAACATGGAAATATCTACACCGCCATCTGTATAAACATGGAAATACCTACAAGTCATCTGTATAAACATGGAAATATCTACACAGCCATCTGTATAAACATGGAAATATCTACACAGCCATCTGTATATACATGGAAATATCTACACCGCTATCTGTATAAACATGGAAATAAGTACACCGCTCTTTGTATAAACAAGGAAATATCTACACGGTCATCTGTGTATAGATGGAAATATCAACACCACCATCTGTACAAACATGGAAATATCTGCACCGCTATCTGTATAAACATGGAAATATCTACACCGTGGTCTGTAAAAACAAGGAAATATCTACACCGCTATCTGTATAAACATGGAAATATATACATCGCTATCTGTATAAACATGGAAATACCTACACCGTGATCTGTATAAACATGGAAATATTTACAACGATATCTGCATAAACTTGGAAATATCTACACCGCCATCTCTATAAACATGGAAATATCTACACCGCCATCTGTATAAACCTGGAAATATCTACAACGCTATCTGTATAAACATGGTAATATCTACACCACCATCTATATAAACATGGAAATATCTACACCGCCATCTGTATAAACCTGGAAATATCTACAATGCCATCTGTAGAAAGATGGAAATACCTACACCGCAATCTGTGTAAACATGGAAATATCTACACCAATATCTGCAAAAACATGGAAATATCTACACCGCTATCTGTATAAACATGGAAGTATCTATACCGCGATCTGCATAAACATGGAAATATCTACACCACGATCTGTATAAACATGGAAATATCTACACCGCTATCTGTAGAAACACGGAAATATCTACACCGCGATCTGAATAAACATGGAAATATCTACATCGCTATCTGTATAAACATGGAAATATCCACACCGCCATCTGCATAAACATGGAAATATCTACACCGCGATCTGTATAAACATGGAAATATCTACACCGCGATCTGTATAAACATGGAAATATCTACACCGCTATCTGTAGAAACATGGAAATATCTACACAGCTATCTCTATAAACATGGAAATATCTACACCTCCATCTGTATAAACATGGAAATACCTACAAGTCATCTGTATAAACATGGAAATATCTACACAGCCATCTGTATAAACATGGAAATATCTACACAGCCATCTGTATATACATGGAAATATCTACACCGCTATCTGTATAAACATGGAAATAACTACACCGCTATTTGTATAAACAAGGAAATATCTACACCGTGATATGTATAAACATGGAAATATCAACACTGCTATTTGTATAAACAAGGAAATATCTACACCACTATCTGTATAAACATGGAGATAAATACACCGCTATTTGCATAAACAAGGAAATATCTAAACCGTGATCTGTATAAACATGGAAATATCTACAATGCCCTCTCTATAAACATGGAAATATCTACACCCCTATCTGTATAAACATGGAAGTATCCACACCGCTATCTCTATAAACATGGAAATAACTACACCGCGATCAGTATAAACGAGGAAATATCTACACCGCTATCTCTATAAACATGGAAATATCTCCACTGGTATCTCTATAAACATCGAAATATCTACACCGCCATGTGTATCAATATGGAAATACTTACAAAGTTATCTGCATAAACATGGAAATATCTACACCGCCATCTGTAAAAACATGGAAATATCTACACAGCCATGTGTACATATATGGAAATATCTACACCGCTCTCTATATAAACATGGAAATAACTACACCGCTATCTGTATATACATGGAAATATCTACACCGCCATCTACATATCCATAGAAATATCTGCGCCGCCATCTGTATAAACATGGAAATATCTACACGGTCATCTGTGTACAGATGGAAATATCAACACCGCCATCTGTACAAACATGGAAATATCTGCACCGCTATCTGTATAAACATGGAAATATCTACACCATGGTCTGTATAAACATGGAAATATCTACACCGCTATCTGTATAAATATGGAAATACATACACCGCTATCTCTATAAACATGGAAATATCTACACCGTGATCTGTATAACCATGGAAATATTTACACCGATATCTGTATGAACATGGAAATATCTACACCGCCATCTCTATAAACATGGAAATATTTACACCGCCATCTGTATAAACATGGAAATATCTACAATGCCGTCTGTAGAAAGATGGAAATATCTACACCGCAATCTGTGTAAACATGGAAATATCTACACCAATATCTGTAAAAACAACGAAATACCTACACCGCTATCTGTATAAACATGGAAATATCTACACCGCGATCTGCATAAACATGGAAATATCTACACCTCGATCTGTATAAATATGGAAATATCTACACCGCGATCTGTAGAAACATGGAAATATCTACACCGCGATCTGTATAAACATGGAAATATCTACAACGCGATCTGTATAAACATGGAAATCTCTACACCGCTATCTGTATAAACATGGAAATATCTACACCGTGGTCTGTAAAAACATGGAAATATCTACACCGCTATCTGTATAAACATGGAAATATATACATCGCTATCTGTATAAACATGGAAACACCTACACCGTGATCTGTATAAACATGGAAATATTTACAACGATATCTGTATAAACATGGAAATATCTACACCGCCATATGTATAAACATGGAAATATCTACACCGCCATCTGTATAAACATAGAAATATCTACACCGCTATCTGTATAAACCTGGACATATCTACAACGCTATCTGTATAAACATGGTAATATCTACACCACCATCTATATAAACATGGAAATATCTACCCCGCCATCTGTATAAACATGGAAATATCTACAATGCCATCTGTACATAGATGGAAATATCTACACCGCAATCTGTGTAAACATGGAAATATCTACACCAATATCTGTAAAAACATGGAAATATCTACACCGCTATCTGTATAAACATGGAAATATCTACACCGCTATCTGCATAAACATGGAAATATCTACACCGCGATCTGTATAAATATGGAAATATCTACACCGCTATCTGTAGAAACATGGAAATATCTACACCGCGATCTGTAAAAACATGGAAATATCTACACCGCGATCTGTATAAACATGGAAATATCTACACCGCTATCTGTAGAAACATGGAAATATCTACACAGCTATCTCTATAAACATGGAAATACCTACACCGCCATCTGTATAAACATGGAAATACCTACAAGTCATCTGTATAAACATGGAAATATCTACACAGCCATCTGTATAAACATGGAAATATCTACACAGCCATCTGTATATACATGGAAATATCTACACCGCTATCTGTATAAACATGGAAATAACTACACCGCTATTTGTATAAACAAGGAAATATCTACACGGTCATCTGTGTATAGATGGAAATATCAACACCACCATCTGTACAAACATGGAAATATCTGCACCGCTATCTGTATAAACATGGAAATATCTACACCGTGGTCTGTAAAAACAAGGAAATATCTACACCGCTATCTGTATAAACATGGAAATATATACATCGCTATCTGTATAAACATGGAAATACCTACACCGTGATCTGTATAAACATGGAAATATTTACAACGATATCTGCATAAACTTGGAAATATCTACACCGCCATCTCTATAAACATGGAAATATCTACACCGCCATCTGTATAAACCTGGAAATATCTACAACGCTATCTGTATAAACATGGTAATATCTACACCACCATCTATATAAACATGGAAATATCTACACCGCCATCTGTATAAACCTGGAAATATCTACAATGCCATCTGTAGAAAGATGGAAATACCTACACCGCAATCTGTGTAAACATGGAAATATCTACACCAATATCTGCAAAAACATGGAAATATCTACACCGCTATCTGTATAAACATGGAAGTATCTATACCGCGATCTGCATAAACATGGAAATATCTACACCACGATCTGTATAAACATGGAAATATCTACACCGCTATCTGTAGAAACACGGAAATATCTACACCGCGATCTGAATAAACATGGAAATATCTACATCGCTATCTGTATAAACATGGAAATATCTACACCGCCATCTGCATAAACATGGAAATATCTACATCGCGATCTGTATAAACATGGAAATATCTACACCGCGATCTGTATAAACATGGAAATATCTACACCGCTATCTGTAGAAACATGGAAATATCTACACAGCTATCTCTATAAACATGGAAATATCTACACCGCCATCTGTATAAACATGGAAATACCTACAAGTCATCTGTATAAACATGGAAATATCTACACAGCCATCTGTATAAACATGGAAATATCTACACAGCCATCTGTATAAACATGGAAATAACTACACCGCTATTTGTATTAACAAGGAAATATCTACACCGTGATCTGTATAAACATGGAAATATCTACAATGCTATTTGTATAAGCAAGGAAATATCTACACCGCTATCTGTATAAACATGGAAATAACTACACCGCTATTTGCATAAACAAGGAAATATCTACACCGTGATCTGTATAAACATGGAAATATCTACTCTGCTATTTGTATAAACAAGGAAATATCTACACAGCTATCTGTATAAACATGGAAATAACTACACCGCTATTTGCATAAACTAGGAAATATCTACACCGTGATCTGTATAAACATGGAAATATCTACACCGCCATCTGTATAAACATGGAAATATCTACACCGTGATCTGTATAAACATGGAAATATCTACACCGCCATCTGTATAAACATGGAAATATATACACAGCCATGTGTACATATGTGGAAATATCTACACCGCTCTCTACATAAACATGGAAATAACTACACCGCTATCTGTATACACATGGAAATATCTACACCGCCATCTACATATCCATAGAAATTTCTGCGCCACCATCTGTATAAACATGGAAATATCTACACGGTCATCTGTGTATAGATAGAAATATCAACACCGCCATCTGTACAAACATGGAAATATCTGCACCGCTATCTGTATAAACATGGAAATATCTACACCTTGGTCTCTATAAACATGGAAATATCTACACCGCTGTCTGTATAAACATGGAAATATATACACCGCTATCTCTATAAACATGGAAATATCTACACCGTGATCTGTATAAACATGGAAATATTTACAACGATATCTGTATGAACATGGAAATATCTACACCACCATCTTTATAAACATGGAAATATCTACACCGCCATCTGTGTAAACATGGAAATATCTACAATGCCATCTGTAGAAAGATGGAAATATCTACACCGCAATCTGTGTAAACATGGAAATATCTACACAAATATCTGTAAAAACATGGAAATATCTACACCGCTTTCTGTATAAACATTGAAATATCTACACCGCGATCTGCATAAATATGGAAATATCTACACCACGATCTGTATAAACATGGAAATATCTACACCGCTATCTGTAGAAACATGGAAATATCTACACCGCGATCTGCATAAACATGGAAATATCTACACCACGATCTGCATAAACATGGAAATATCTACACCGCGATCTGTATAAATATGGAAATATCTACACCGCTATCTGTAGAAACATGGAAATATCTACACCGCGATCTGTATAAACATGGAAATATCTACACCGTGATCTGTATAAACATGGAAATATCTACACCGCTATCTGTAGAAACATGGAAATATCTACACAGCTATCTCTATAAACATGGAAATATCTACACCGCCATCTGTATAAACATGGAAATACCTACAAGTCATCTGTATAAACATGGAAATATCTACACAGCCATCTGTATAAACATGGAAATATCTACACAGCCATCTGTATATACATGGAAACATCTACACCGCTATCTGTATAAACATGGAAATAACTACACCGCTATTTGTATAAACAAGGAAATATCTACACCGTGATCTGTATAAACATGGAAATATCTACAATGCTATTTGTATAAACAAGGAAATATCTACACCGCTATCTGTATAAACATGGAAATAACTGCACCGCTATTTGCATAAACAAGGAAATATCTACACCGTGATCTGTATAAACATGGAAATATCTACAACGCCATCTCTATAAACATGGAAATATGTACAACCCTATCTGTATAAACATGGAAATATCCACACCGCTATCTCTAAAAACATGGAAATAACTACACCATGATCAGTATAAACGTGGAAATATCTACACCGCTATCTCTATAAACATGGAAATATCTCCACTGCTATCTCTATAAACATCAAAATATCTACACCGCCATCTGTATAAACATGGAAATAACTACACCGCCATTTGTATAAACAAGAAAATATCTACACCGTGATCTGTATAAACATGGAATTATCTACACCGCCATCTCTATAAACATGGAAATACCTACAAGTCATCTGTACAAACATGGAAATATCTACAAAGCCATCAGTATAAACATGGAAATATCTACACAGCCATCTGTATATACATGGAAATATCTAGACCGCTATCTGTATAAACATGGAAATAACTACACCGCTATTTGTATAAACAAGGAAATATCTACACCGTGATCTGTATAAACATGGAAATATCTACAACGCCATCTCTCTAAACATGGAAATATCTACACCCCTATCTGTATAAACATGGAAATATCCACACCGCTATCTCTATAAACATGGAAATAACTACACCGTGATCAGTATAAACGTGGAAATATGTACACCGCTATCTCAATAAACATGGAAATATCTCCACTGCTAGCTCTATAAACATCGAAATATCTACACCGCCATCTGTATAAACATGGAAATACTTACAAAGTTATCTGTATAAACATGGAAATATCTACACAGCCATGTGTACATATATGGAAATATCTACACTGCTCTCTATATAAACATGGAAATAACTACACCGCTATCTGTATATACATGGAAATATCTACACCGCCATCTACATATCCATAGAAATATCTGCACCGCCATCTGTATAAACATGGAAATATCTGCACGGTCATCTGTGTATAGATGGAAATAACAACACCGCCATCTGTACAAACATGGAAATATCTGCACCGCTATCGGTATAAACATGGAAATATCTACACCATGGTCTGTAAAAACATGGAAATATCTACACCGCTATCTGTATAAACATGGAAATACCTACACCGTGATCTGTATAAACATGGAAATATTTACAACGATATCTGTATAAACATGGAAATATCTACACCGCCATCTCTATAAACATGGAAATATCTACACTGCCATCTATATAAACATGGAAATATCTACACCGCTATCTGTATAAACCTGAAAATATCTACACCGCTATCTGTATAAACATGGTAATATCTACATCACCATCTATATAAACATGGAAATATCTACACCGCCATCTGTATAAACATGGAAATACCTACACCGCTATCTGTATAAACCTGGAAATATCTACACCGCTATCTGTAGAAACATGGAAATATCCACACCGCGATCTGCATAAACATGGAAATATCTAGACCGCGATCTGTATAAACATGGAAATATCTACACCGCTATCTGTAGAAACATGGAAATATCTACACAGCTATCTCTATAAACCTGGAAATATCTACACCGCCATCTGTATAAACATGGAAATACCTACAAGTCATCTGTATAAACATGGAAATATCTACACAGCCATCTGTATAAACATGGAAATATCTACACAGCCATTTGTATATACAAGGAAATATCTACACCGCTATCTGTATAAACATGGAAATAACAACACCGCTATTTGTATAAACAAGGAAATATCTACACCCTGATCTGTATAAACATGGAAATATCTACACTGCTATTTCTATAAACAAGGAAATATATACACCACTATCTGTATAAACATGGAGATAAATACACCGCTATTTGCATAAACAAGGAAATATCTACACCGTGATCTGTATAAACATGGAAATATCTACAACGCCCTCTCTATAAACATGGAAATATCTACACCCCTATTTGTATAAACATGGAAATATCCACACCGCTATCTCTATAAACATGGAAATAACTACACCGCGATCAGTATAAAAGAGGAAATATCTAGACCGCTATCTCTATAAACATGGAAATATCTCCACTGCTATCTCTATAAACATGGAAATATCTACACCGCCATGTGTATAAACATGGAAATACTTACAAAGTTATCTGCATAAACATGGAAATATCTACACCGCCATCTGTAAAAACATGGAAATATCTACACAGCCATGTGTACATATATGGAAATATCTACACCGCTCTCTATATAAACATGGAAATAACTACACCGCTATCTGTATATACATGGAAATATCTACACCGCCATCTACATATCCATAGAAATATCTGCACCGCCATCTGTATAAACATGGAAATATCTACACGGTCATCTGTGTACAGATGGAAATATCAACACCGCCATCTGTACAAACATGGAAATATCTTCACCGCTATCTGTATAAACATGGAAATATCTACACCGTGGTCTGTATAAACATGGAAATATCTACACCACTATCTGTATAAACATGGAAATATATACACCGCTATCTCTATAAACATGGAAATATCTACACCGTGATCTGTATAACCATGGAAATATTTTCACCGATATCTGTATAAACATGGAAATATCTACACTGCCATCTCTATAAACATGGAAATATCTACACCGCCATCTGTATAAACATGGAAATATCTACAATGCCGTCTGTAGAAAGATGGAAATATCTACACCGCAATCTGTGTAAACATGGAAATATCTACACCAATATCTGTAAAAACAACGAAATACCTACACCGCTATCTGTATAAACATGGAAATATCTACACCGCGATCTGCATAAACATGGAAATATCTACACCTCGATCTGTATAAATATGGAAATATCTACAACGCGATCTGTAGAAACATGGAAATATCTACACCGCGATCTGTATAAACATGGAAATATCTACAACGCGATCTGTATAAACATGGAAATATCTACACCGCCATCTTCATATCCATAGAAATATCTGCGCCGCCATCTGTATAAACATGGAAATATCTACACGGTCATCTGTGTATAGATGGAAATATCAACACCGCCATCTGTACAAACATGGAAATATCTGCACCGCTATCTGTATAAACATGGAAATATCTACACCGTGGTCTGCAAAAACATGGAAATATCTACACCGCGATCTGAATAAACATGGAAATATCTACACCGCGATCTGTATAAACATGGAAATATCTACACCGCTATCTGTAGAAACATGGAAATATCTACACAGCTATCTCTATAAACATGGAAATATCTACACCGCCATCTGTATAGACATGGAAATACCTACAAGTCATCTGTATAAACATGGAAATATATACACAGCCATCTGTATAAACATGGAAATATCTACACAGCCATGTGTATATACATGGAAATATCTACACCGCTATCTGTATAAACATGGAAATAACTACACCGCTATTTGTATAAACAAGTAAATATCTACACTGTGATCTGTATAAACATGGAAATATCTACACTGCTATTTGTATAAACAAGGAAATATCTACACCGCTATCTGTATAAACATGGAAATAACTACACCGCTATTTGCATAAACAAGGAAATAACTACACCGTGATCTGTATAAACATGGAAATAACTACACCGCTATTTGCATAAACAAGGAAATATCTACACCGTGATCTGTATAAACATGGAAATATCTACAACGCCATCTTTATAAACATGGAAATATCTACACCCCTATCTGTATAAACATGGAAATATCCACACCGCTATCTCTATAAACATGGAAATTACTACACCGCGATCAGTATAAACGTGGAAATATCTGCACTGCTATCTCTATAAACATGGAAATATCTCCACTACTATCTCTATAAACATCGAAATATCTACACCGCCATCTGTATAAACATGGAAATACTTACAAAGTTATCTGTATAAACATGGAAATATCTACACCGCGATCTGCATAAACATGGAAATTACTACACCGCGATCAGTATAAACGTGGAAATATCTATACCGCTATCTCTATAAACATGGAAATATCTCCACTGCTATCTCTGTAAACATCGAAATAACTACACCGCCATCTGTATAAACTTGGAAATACTTACAAAGTTATCTGTATAAACATGGAAATATCTACGCCGCCATCTGTATAAACATGGAAATATCTACACAGCCATGTGTACATATATGGAAATATCTACACCGCTCTCTATATAAACATGGAAATAACTACACCGCTATCTGTATATACATGGAAATATCTACACCGCCATCTACATATCCATAGAAATATCTGCGCCGCCATCTGTATAAACATGGAAATATCTACACGGTCATCTGTGTATAGATGGAAATATCAACACCGCCATCTGTACAAACATGGAAATATCTGCACCGCTATCTGTATAAACATGGAAATATCTACACCGTGGTCTGTAAAAACGTGGAAATATCTACACCGCTATCTGTATAAACATGTAAATACCTACACCGTGATCTGTATAAACATGGAAATATTTACAACGATATCTGTAAAAACATGGAAATATGTACACCGCCATCTCTATAAACATGGAAATATCTACACTGCCATCTGTATAAACATGGAAATATCTACACCGCTATCTGTATAAACCTGAAAATATCTACACCGCTATCTGTATAAACATGGTAATATCTACATCACCATCTATATAAACATGGAAATATCTACACCGCCATCTGTATAAACATGGAAATACCTACACCGCTATCTGTATAAACCTGGAAATATCTACACCGCTATCTGTAGAAACATGGAAATATCCACACCGCGATCTGCATAAACATGGAAATATCTACACCGCGATCTGTATAAACATGGAAATATCTACACCGCTATCTGTAGAAACATGGAAATATCTTCACAGCTATCTCTATAAACATGGAAATATCTACACAGCCATTTGTATATACAAGGAAATATCTACACCGCTATCTGTATAAACATGGAAATAACTACACCGCTATTTGTATAAACAAGGAAATATCTACACCGTGATCTGTATAAACATGGAAATATCTACACTGCTATTTGTATAAACAAGGAAATATCTACACCACTATCTGTATAAACATGGAGATAAATACACCGCTATTTGCATAAACAAGGAAATATCTACACCGTGATCTGTATAAACATGGAAATATCTACAACGCCCTCTCTATAAACATGGAAATATCTACACCCCTATCTGTATAAACATGGAAATATCCACACCGCTATCTCTATAAACATGGAAATAACTACACCGCGATCAGTATAAACGAGGAAATATGTACACCGCTATCTCTATAAACATGGAAATATCTCCACTGCTATCTCTATAAACATCGAAATATCTACACCGCCATGTGTATAAACATGGAAATACTTACAAAGTTATCTGCATAAACATGGCAATATCTACACCGCCATCTGTAAAACATGGAAATATCTACACAGCCATGTGTACATATATGGAAATATCTTCACCGCTCTCTATATAAACATGGAAATAACTTCACCGCTATCTGTATATACATGGAAATATCTACACCGCCATCTACATATCCATAGAAATATCTGCGCCGCCATCTGTATAAACATGGAAATATCTACACGGTCATCTTTGTACAGATGGAAATATCAACACCGCCATCTGTACAAACATGGAAATATCTTCACCGCTATCTGTATAAACCTGGAAATATCTACACCGTGGTCTGTATAAACATGGAAATATCTACACCACTATCTGTATAAACATGGAAATATATACATCGCTATCTGTATAAACATGGAAATACCTACACCGTGATCTGCATAAACATGGAAATATTTACAATGATATCTGTATAAACATGGAAATATCTACACCGCCATCTCTATAAACATGGAAATATCTACACCGCCATCTGTATAAACATGGAAATATCTACACCGCTATCTGTATAAACCTGGAAATATCTACACCGCTATCTGTATAAACATCGTAATATCTACACCACCATCTATATAAACATGGAAATATCTACACCGCCATCTGTATAAACATGGAAATATCTACAATGCCATCTGTAGAAAGATGGAAATATCTACACCGCAATCTGTGTAAACATGGAAATATCTACACCAATATCTGTTAAAACATGGAAATATCTACACCGCTATCTGTATAAACATGGAAATATCTATACCGCGATCTGCATAAACATGGAAATATCTACACCGCGATCCGTATAAACATGAAAATATCTACACCGCTATCTATAGAAACATGGAAATATCTACACCGCGATCTGAATAAACATGGAAATATCTACAACGCGAGCTGTATAAACATGGAAATATCTACAACGCTATCTGTAGAAACATGGAAATATCTACACAGCTATCTCTATAAACATGGAAATATCTACACCGCCATCTGTATAGACATGGAAATACCTACAAGTCATCTGTATAAACATGGAAATATATACACAGCCATCTGTATAAACATGGAAATATCTACACAGCCATGTGTATATACATGGAAATATCTACACCGCTATCTGTATAAACATGGAAATAACTACACCGCTATTTGCATAAACAAGGAAATATCTACACCGTGATCTGTATAAACATGGAAATATCTACACCCCTATTTGCATAAACAAGGAAATATCTACACCGTGATCTGTATAAACATGGAAATATCTACAACGCCATCTTTATAAACATGGAAATATCTACACCCCTATCTGTATAAACATGGAAATATCCACACCGCTATCTCTATAAACATGGAAATTACTACACCGCGATCAGTATAAACGTGGAAATATCTGCACCGCTATCTCTATAAACATGGAAATATCTCCACTACTATCTCTATAAACATCGAAATATCTACACCGCCATCTGTATAAACATGGAAATACTTACAAAGTTATCTGTATAAACATGGAAATATCTACACCGTCATCTGTATAAACATGGAAATATCTACACAGCCATGTGTACATATATGGAAATATCTACACCGCTCTCTATATAAACATGGAAATAACTACACCGCTATCTGTATATACATGGAAATATCTACACCGCCATCTACATATCCATAGAAATATCTGCGCCACCATCTGTATAAACATGGAAATATCTACACGGTCATCTGTGTATGGATGGAAATATCAACACCGCCATCTGTACAAACATGGAAATATCTGCACCGCTATCTGTATAAACATGGAAATATCTACTCCGTGGTCTGTATAAACATGGAAATATCTACACCGCTATCTGTATAAACATGGAAATATATACACCGCCATCTCTATAAACATGGAAATCTGTACACCGTGATCTGTATAAACATGGAACTATTTACACCGATATCAGTATAAACATGGAAATATCTACACCGCCATCTCTATAAACATGGAAATATCTACACCGCCATCTGTATAAACATGGAAATATCTACACCGCTATCTGTATAAACCTGGAAATATCTACACCGCTATCTGTATAAACATGGTAATATCTACACCACCATCTATATAAACATGGAAATATCTACACCGCCATCTGTATAAACATGGAAATATCTACAATGCCGTCTGTAGAAAGATGGAAATATCTACACTGCAATCTGTGTAAACATGGAAATATCTACACCAATATCTGTAAAAACATGGAAATATCTACACCGCTATCTGTATAAACATGGCAATATCTACACCGCGATCTGCATAAACATGGAAATATCTACACCGCGATCTGTATAAATATGGAAATATCTACACCGCTATCTGTAGAAACATGGAAATATCTACACCGCGATCTGTAGAAACATGGAAATATCTACACAGCTATCTCTATAAACATGGAAATATCTACACCGCCATCTGTATAGACATGGAAATACCTACAAGTCATCTGTATAAACATGGAAATATCTACACAGCCATCTGTATGAACATGGAAATATCTACACAGCCATCTGTATATACATGGAAATATCTACACCGCTATCTGTATAAACATGGAAATAACTACACCGCTATTTGTATAAACAAGGAAATATCTACACCGTGATCTGTATAAACATGGAAATATCTACAATGCTATTTGTATAAACAAGGAAATATCTACACCGCTATCTGTATAAACATGGAAATAACTACACCGCTATTTGCATAAACAAGGAAATATCTACACCGTGATCTGCATAAACATGGAAATATCTACAACGCCATCTCTATAAACATGGAAATATCTACACCCCTATCTGTATAAACATGGAAATATCCACACCGCTATCTCTAAAAACATGGAAATAACTACACCGTGATCAGTATAAACGTGGAAATATCTACACCGCTATCTCTATAAACATGGAAATATCTCCACTGCTATCTCTATAAACATCGAAATATCTACCCTGCCATCTGTATAAACATGGAAATACTTACAAAGTTAACTGTATAAACATGGAAATATCTACACCGCCATCTGTATAAACATGGAAATATCTACACAGCCATGTGTACATATATGGAAATATCTACACCGCTCTCTATATAAACATGGAAATAACTACACCGCTCTCTGTATATACATGGAAATATCTACACCGCCATCTACATATCCATAGAAATATCGGCGCCGCCATCTGTATAAACATGGAAATATCTACACAGTCATCTGTGTATAGATGGAAATATCAACACCGCCATCTGTACAAACATGGAAATATCTGCACCGCTATCTGTATAAACATGGAAATATCTACACCGTGGTCTGTATAAACATGGAAATATCTACACCGCTATCTGTATAAACATGGAAATATATACATCGCTATCTGTATAAACATGGAAATACCTACACCGTGATCTGCATAAACATGGAAATATTTACAACGATATCTGTATAAACATGGAAATATCTACACCGCCATCTCTATAAACATGGAAATATCTACACGGCCATCTATATATACATGGAAATATCTACACCGCTATCTGTATAAACCTGGAAATATGTACACCGCTATCTGTATAAACATGGTAATTTCTACACCACCATCTATATAAACATGGAAATATCTACACCGCCATCTGTATAAACATGGAAATATCTACAATGCCGTCTGTAGAAAGATGGAAATATCTACACTGCAATCTGTGTAAACATGGAAATATCTACACCAATATCTGTAAAAACATGGACATATCTACACCGCTATCTGTATAAACATGGAAATATCTACACCGCGATCTGCATAAACATGGAAATATCTACACTGCGATCTGTATAAATATGGAAATATCTACACCGCTATCTGTAGAAACATGGAAATATCTACACCGCGATCTGTATAAACATGGAAATATCTACACCGCGATCTGTATAAACATGGAAATATCTACACCGCTATCTGTAGAAACATGGAAATATCTACACAGCTATCTCTATAAACATGGAAATATCTACACCGCCATCTGTATAGACATGGAAATACCTACAAGTCATCTATATAAACATGGAAATATCTACACAGCCATCTGTATGAACATGGAAATATCTACACAGCCATCTGTATATACATGGAAATATCTACACCGCTATCTGTATAAACATGGAAATAACTACACCGCTTTTTGTATAAACAAGGAAATATCTACACCGTGATCTGTATAAACATGGAAATATCTACAATGCTATTTGTATAAACAAGGAAATATCTACACCGCTATCTGTATAAACATGGAAATAACTACACCGCTATTTGCATAAACAAGGAAATATCTACACCGTGATCTGTATAAACATGGAAATATCTACAACGCCATCTCTATAAACATGGAAATATCTACACCCCTATCTGTATAAACATGGAAATATCCACACCGCTATCTCTAAAAACATGGAAATAACTACACCGTGATCAGTATAAACGTGGAAATATCTACACCGCTATCTCTATAAACATGGAAATATCTCCACTGCTATCTCTATAAACATCGAAATATCTACACCGCCATTTGTATAAACATGGAAATACTTACAAAGTTATCTGTATAAACATGGAAATATCTACACCGCCATCTGTATAAACATGGAAATATCTACACAGCCATGTGTACATATATGGAAATATCTACACCGCTCTCTATATAAACATGGAAATAACTACACCGCTATCTGTATATTCATGGAAATATCTACACCGCCATCTACATATCCATAGAAATATCTGCGCCGCCATCTGTATAAACATGGAAATATCTACACGGTCATCTGTGTATAGATGGAAATATCAACACCGCCATCTGTACAAACATGGAAATATCTGCACCGCTATCTGTATAAAAATGAAATATCTACACCGTGGTCTGTAAAAACATGGAAATATCTACACCGCTATCTGTATAAACATGGAAATATATACATCGCTATCTGTATAAACATGGAAATACCTACACCGTGATCTGTATAAACATGGAAATATTTACAACGATATCTCTATAAACATGGAAATATCTACACCGCCATCTCTATAAACATGGAGATATCTACACCGCCATCTGTATAAACATGGAAATATCTGCACCGCTATCTGTATAAACCTGGAAATATCTACAACGCTATCTGTATAAACATGGTAATATCTACACCACCATCTATATAAACATGGAAATATCTACACCGCCATCTGTATAAACATGGAAATATCTACAATGCCATCTGTAGAAAGATGGAAATATCTACACCGCAATCTGTGTAAACATGGAAATATCTACACAAATATCTGTAAAAACATGGAAATATCTACACCGCTATCTGTATAAACATGGAAATATCTATACCGCGATCTGCATGAACATGGAAATATCTACACCGCGATCTGTATAAACATGAAAATATCTACACGGCTATCTGTAGAAACATGGAAATATCTACACCGCGATCTGAATAAACATGGAAATATCTACACCGCGATCTGTATAAACATGGAAATATCTACACCGCTATCTGTAGAAACATGGAAATATCTACGCAGCTATCTCTATAAACATGGAAATATCTACACCGCCATCTGTTTAGACATGGAAATAGCTACAAGTCATCTGTATAAACATGGAAATATCTACACAGCCATCTGTATAAACATGGAAATATCTACACAGCCATCTGTATATACATGGAAATATCTACACCGCTATCTGTATAATCATGGAAATAACTACACCGCTATTTGTATAAACAAGGAAATATCTACACTGTGATCTGCATAAACATGGAAATATCTACACTGCTATTTGTATAAACAAGGAAATATCTACACCGTTATCTGTATAAACATGGAAATAACTACACCGCTATTTGTATAAACAAGTAAATATCTACACTGTGATCTGTATAAACATGGAAATATCTAGACTGCTATTTGTATAAATAAATAAATATCTACACCGCTATCTGTATATACATGGAAATAACTACACCGCTATTTGCATAAACAAGGAAATATCTACACCGTGATCTGTATAAACATGGAAATAACTACACCGCTATTTGCATAAACAAGGAAATATCTCCATCGTGATTTGTATAAACATGGAAATATCTACCACGCCATCTCTATAAACATGGAAATATCTACACCCCTATCTGTATAAACATGGAAATATCCACACAGCTGTCTCTATAAACATGGAAATTACTACACCGCGATCAGTATAAACGTGGAAATATCTATACCGCTATCTCTATAAACATGGAAATATCTCCACTACTATCTCTGTAAACATCAAAATAACTACACCGCCATCTGTATAAACATGGAAATACTTACAAAGTTATCTGTATAAACATGTAAATATCTACACCGTCATCTGTATAAACATGGAAATATCTACACAGCCATGTGTACATATATGGAAATATCTACACCGCTCTCTATATAAACATGGAAATAACTACACCGCTATCTGTAAATACATGGAAATATCTACACCGCCATCTACATACCCATAGAAATATCTGCACCGCCATCTGTATAAACATGGAAATATCTACACGGTCATCTGTGTATAGATGGAAATATCAACACCGCCATCTGTACAAACATGGAAATATCTGCACCGCTATCTGTATAAACGTGGAAATATCTACACCGTGGTCTGTATAAACATGGAAATATATACACCGTGGTCTGTATAAACATGGAAATATCTACACCGCTATCTGTATAAACATGGAAATATATACATCGCTATCTGTATAAACATGGAAATACCTACACCGTGATCTGCATAAACATGGAAATATTTACAACGATATCTGTATAAACATGGAAATATCTACACCGCCATCTGTATAAACATGGAAATGTCTACACCGCTATCTGTATAAACCTGGAAATATCTACACCGCTATCTGTATAAACATGGAAATATATACACCGCCATCTCTATAAACATGGAAATATGTACACCGTGATCTGTATAAACATGGAACTATTTACACCGATATCTGTATAAACATGGAAATATCTACACCGCCATCTCTATAAACATGGAAATATCTACACCGCCATCTGTATAAACATGGAAATATCTACACCGCTATCTGTATAAACCTGGAAATATGTACACCGCTATCTGTATAAACATGGTAATTTCTACACCACCATCTATATAAACATGGAAATATCTACACCGCCATCTGTATAAACATGGAAATATCTACAATGCCGTCTGTAGAAAGATGGAAATATCTACACTGCAATCTGTGTAAACATGGAAATATCTACACCAATATCTGTAAAAACATGGAAATATCTACACCGCTATCTGTATAAACATGGAAATATCTACACCGCGATCTGCAAAAACATGGAAATATCTACACCGCGATCTGTATAAATATGGAAATATCTACACCGCTATCTGTAGAAACATGGAAATATCTACACCGCGATCTGTATAAACATGGAAATATCTACACCGCGATCTGTATAAACATGGAAATATCTACACCGCTATCTGTAGAAACATGGAAATATCTACACAGCTATCTCTAAAAACATGGAAATATCTACACCGCCATCTGTATAAACATGGAAATACCTACAAGTCATCTGTATAAACATGGAAATATCTACACAGCCATCTGTATAAACATGGAAATATCTAAACAGCCATCTGTATATTCACGGAAATATGTACACCGCTATCTGTATAAACATGGAAACAACTACACCGCTATTTGTATAAACAAGGAAATATCTACACCGTGATCTGTATAAACATGGAAATATCTACAATGCTATTTGTATAAACAAGGAAATATCTACACCGCTATCTGTATAAACATGGAAATAACTACACCGCTATTTGCATAAACAAGGAAATATCTACACCGTGATCAATATAAACATGGAAATATTTACAACGCCATCTCTATAAACATGGAAATATCTACACCCCTATCTGTATAAACATGGAAATATCCACACCGCTATCTCTAAAAACATGGAAATAACTACACCGTGATCAGTATAAATATGGAAATATCTATACCGCGATCTGCATAAACATGGAAATATCTACACCGCGATCTGTATAAACATGAAAATATCTACACCGCTATCTGTAGAAACATGGAAATATCTACACCGCGATCTGAATAAACATGGAAATATCTACAACGTGATCTGTATAAACATGGAAATATCTACACCGCTATCTGTATAAACATGGAAATATCTACACCGCGATCTGCATAAACATGGAAATATCTACACCGCGATCTGTATAAATATGGAAATATCTACACCGCTATCTGTAGAAACATGGAAATATCTACACCGCGATCTGTATAAACATGGAAATATCTACACCGCCATCTGTATAAACATGGAAATATCTACACCGCTATCTGTAGAAACATGGAAATATCTACACAGCTATCTCTATAAACATGGAAATATCTACACCGCCATCTGTATAAACATGGAAATACCTACAAGTCATCTGTATAAACATGGAAATATCTACACAGCCATCTGTATAAACATGGAAATATCTACAGAGCCATCTGTATATTCACGGAAATATGTACACCGCTATCTGTATAAACATGGAAATAACTACACCGCTATTTGTATAAACAAGGAAATATCTACACCGTGATCTGTATAAACATGGAAATATCTACAATGCTATTTGTATAAACAAGGAAATATCTACACCGCTATCTGTATAAACATGGAAATAACTACACCGCTATCTGTATATACATGGAAATATCTACACCGCCATCTACATATCCATAGAAATATCTGCACCACCATCTGTATAAACATGGAAATATCTACACGGTCATCTGTGTATAGATGGAAATATCAACACCGCCATCTGTACAAACATGGAAATATCTGCACCGCTATCTTTATAAACATGGAAATATCTACACCGTGGTCTGTAAAACATGGAAATATCTACACCGCTATCTGTATAAACATGGAAATATATACATCGCTATCTGTATAAACATGGAAATACCTACACCGTGATCTGTATAAACATGGAAATATTTACAATGATATCTGTATAAACATGGAAATATCTACACCGCCATCTCTATAAACATGGAGATATCTACACCGCCATCTGTATAAACATGGAAATATCTACACCGCTATCTGCATAAACCTGGAAATATCTACAACGCTATCTGTATAAACATGTTAATATCTACACCACCATCTATATAAACATGGAAATATCTACACCGCCATCTGTATAAACATGGAAATATCTACAATGCCATCTGTAGAAAGATGGGAATATCTACACCGCAATCTGTGTAAACATGGAAATATCTACACCAATATCTGTAAAAACATGGAAATATCTACACCGCTATCTATATAAACATGGAAATATCTATACCGCGATCTGCATAAACATGGAAATATCTACAGCGCGATCTGTACAAACATGGAAATATCTACACCGCTATCTGTAGAAACATGGAAATATCTACACCGTGATCTGAATAAACATGGAAATATCTACACCGCGATCTGTATAAACATGGAAATATCTATAACGCTATCTGTAGAAACATGGAAATATCTACACAGCTATCTCTATAAACATGGAAATATCTACACCGCCATCTGTATAGACATGGAAATACATATAAGTCATCTGTATAAACATGGAAATATCTACACAGCCATCTGTATAAACGTGGAAATACCTACAAGTCATCTGTATAAACATGGAAATATCTACACAGCCATCTGTATAAACATGGAAATATCTACACAGCCATCTGTATATTCACGGAAATATCTACACCGCTATCTGTATAAACATGGAAATAACTACACCGCTATTTGTATAAACAAGGAAATATCTACACCGTGATCTGTATAAACATGGAAATATCTACAATGTTATTTGTATAAACAAGGAAATATCTACACCGCTATCTGTATAAACATGGAAATAACTACACCGCTATTTGCATAAACAAGGAAATATCTACACCGTGATCTATATAAACATGGAAATATCTACAACGCCATCTCTATAAACATGGAAATATCTACACCCCTATCTGTATAAACATGGAAATATCCACACTGCTATCTCTAAAAACATGGAAATAACTACACCGTGATCAGTATATACGTGGAAATATCTACACCGCTATCTCTATAAACATGGAAATATCTCCACTGCTATTTCTATAAACATCGAAATATCTACACCGCCATCAGTATAAACATGGAAATACTTACAAAGTTATCTGTATAAACATGGAAATATCTACACCGCCATCTGTATAAACATGGAAATACCTACAAGTCATCTGTATAAACATGGAAATATCTACACAGCCATCTGTATAAACATGGAAATATCTAAACAGCCATCTGTATATTCACGGAAATATGTACACCGCTATCTGTATAAACATGGAAACAACTACACCGCTATTTGTATAAACAAGGAAATATCTACACCGTGATCTGTATAAACATGGAAATATCTACAATGCTATTTGTATAAACAAGGAAATATCTACACCGCTATCTGTATAAACATGGAAATAACTACACCGCTATTTGCATAAACAAGGAAATATCTACACCGTGATCAATATAAACATGGAAATATTTACAACGCCATCTCTATAAACATGGAAATATCTACACCCCTATCTGTATAAACATGGAAATATCCACACCGCTATCTCTAAAAACATGGAAATAACTACACCGTGATCAGTATAAATATGGAAATATCTATACCGCGATCTGCATAAACATGGAAATATCTACACCGCGATCTGTATAAACATGAAAATATCTACACCGCTATCTGTAGAAACATGGAAATATCTACACCGCGATCTGAATAAACATGGAAATATCTACAACGTGATCTGTATAAACATGGAAATATCTACACCGCTATCTGTAGAAACATGGAAATATCTTCACAGCTATCTCTATAAACATGGAAATATCTACACCGCCATCTGTACAGACATGGAAATACCTACAAGTCATCTGTATAAACATGGAAATATATACACAGCCATCTGTATAAACATGGAAATATCTACACAGCCATGTGTATATACATGGAAATATCTACACCGCTATCTGTATAAACATGGAAATAACTACACCGCTATTTGTATAAACAAGTAAATATCTACACTGTGATCTGTATATACATGGAAATATCTACACTGCTATTTGTATAAACAAGGAAATATCTACACCGCTATCTGTATAAACATGGAAATAACTACACCGCTATTTGCATAAACAAGGAAATATCTACACCGTGATCTGTATAAACATGGAAATATCTACAACGCCATCTTTATAAACATGGAAATATCTACACCCCTATCTGTATAAACATGGAAATATCCACAACGCTATCTCTATAAACATGGAAATTACTACACCGCGATCAGTATAAACGTGGAAATATCTGCACTGCTATCTCTATAAACATGGAAATATCTCCACTACTATCTCTATAAACATCGAAATATCTACACCGCCATCTGTATAAACATGGAAATACTTACAAAGTTATCTGTATAAACATGGGAATATCTACACCGTCATCTGTATAAACATGGAAATATCTACACAGCCATGTGTACATATATGGAAATATCTACACCGCTCTCTATATAAACATGGAAATAACTACACCGCTATCTGTATATACATGGAAATATCTACACCACCATCTACATATCCATAGAAATAACTGCGCCACCATCTGTATAAACATGGAAATATCTACACGGTCATCTGTGTATGGATGGAAATATCAACACCGCCATCTGTACAAACATGGAAATATCTGCACTGCTATCTGTATAAACATGGAAATATCTACACCGTGGTCTCTATAAACATGGAAATATCTACACCGCTATCTGTATAAACATGGAAATATATACACCGCCATCTCTATAAACATGGAAATATGTACACCGTGATCTGTATAAACATGGAACTATTTACACCGATATCTGAATAAACAGGGAAATATCTACACCGCCATCTCTATAAACATGGAAATATCTACACCGCCATCTGTATAAACATGGAAATATCTACACCGCTATCTGTATAAACCTGGAAACATCTACACCGCTATCTGTATAAACATGGTAATATCTACACCACCATCTATATAAGCATGGAAATATCTACACCGCAATCTGTATAAACATGGAAATATCTTCAATGCCGTCTGCAGAAAGATGGAAATATCTACACTGCAATCTGTGTGAACATGGAAATATCTACACCAATATCTGTAAAAACATGGAAATATCTACACCGCTATCTGTATAAACATGGCAATATCTACACCGCGATCTGCATAAACATGGAAATATCTACACCGCGATCTGTATAAATATGGAAATATCTACACCGCTATCTGTAGAAACATGGAAATATCTACACCGCGATCTGTATAAACATGGAAATATCTACACTGCGATCTGTATAAACATGGAAATATCTACACCGCTATCTGTAGAAACATGGAAATATCTACACAGCTATCTCTATAAACATGGAAATATCTGCACCGCCATCTGTATAAACATGGAAATACCTACAAGTCATCTGTATAAACATGGAAATATCTACACAGCCATCTGTATAAACATGGAAATATCTACACAGCCATCTGTATATACATGGAAAAATCTACACCGCTATCTGTATAAACATGGAAATAACTACACCGCTATTTGTATAAACAAGGAAATATCTACACCGTGATCTGTATAAACATGGAAATATCTACAATGCTATTTGTATAAACAAGGAAATATCTACACCGCTATCTGTATAAACATGGAAATAACTACACCGCTATTTGCATAAACAAAGAAATGTCTACACCGTGATCTGTATAAACATGGAAATATCTACAACGCCATCTCTATAAACATGGAAATATCTACACCCCTATCTGTATAAACATGGAAATATCCACACCGCTATCTCTAAAAACATGGAAATAACTACACCGTGATCAGTATAAACGTGGAAATATCTACACCGCTATCTCTATAAACATGGAAATATCTCCACTACTATCTCTATAAACATCGAAATATCTACACCGCCATCTGTATAAACATGGAAATACTTACAAAGTTATCTGTATAAACATGGAAATATCTACACTGTCATCTGTATAAACATGGAAATATCTACACAGCCATGTGTACATATATGGAAATATCTACACCGCTCTCTATATAAACATGGAAATAACTACACCGCTATCTGTATATACATGGAAATATCTACACCGCCATCTACATATCCATACAAATATCTGCGCCGCCATCTGTATAAACATGGAAATATCTACACGGTCATCTGTGTATAGATGGAAATATCAACACCGCCATCTGTACAAACATGGAAATATCTGCACCGCTATCTGTAAAAACATGGAAATATCTACACCGTGGTCTGTATAAACATGGAAATATCTACACCGCTATCTGTATAAACATGGAAATATATACACCGCCATCTCTATAAACATGGAAATATGTACACCGTGATCTGTATAAACATGGAACTATTTACACCGATATCTGTATAAACATGGAAATATCTACACCGCCATCTCTATAAACATGGAAATATCTACACCGCCATCTGTATAAACATGGAAATATCTACACCGCTATCTGTATAAACCTGGAAATATGTACACCGCTATCTGTATAAACATGGTAATTTCTACACCACCATCTATATAAACATGGAAATATCTACACCGCCATCTGTATAAACATGGAAATATCTACAATGCCGTCTGTAGAAAGATGGAAATATCTACACTGCAATCTGTGTAAACATGGAAATATCTACACCAATATCTGTAAAAACATGGAAATATCTACACCGCTATCTGTATAAACATGGAAATATCTACACCGCGATCTGCATAAACATGGAAATATCTACACCGCGATCTGTATAAATATGGAAATATCTACACCGCTATCTGTAGAAACATGGAAATATCTACACCGCGATCTGTATAAACATGGAAATATCTACACCGCAATCTGTATAAACATGGAAATATCTACACCGCTATCTGTAGAAACATGGAAATATCTACACAGCTATCTCTATAAACATGGAAATATCTACACCGCCATCTGTATAAACATGGAAATACCTACAAGTCATCTGTATAAACATGGAAATATCTACACAGCCATCTGTATAAACATGGAAATATCTACAGAGCCATCTGTATATTCACGGAAATATGTACACCGCTATCTGTATAAACATGGAAATAACTACACCGCTATTTGTATAAACAAGGAAATATCTACACCGTGATCTGTATAAACATGGAAATATCTACAATGCTATTTGTATAAACAAGGAAATATCTACACCGCTATCTGTATAAACATGGAAATAACTACACCGCTATCTGTATATACATGGAAATATCTACACCGCCATCTACATATCCATAGAAATATCTGCACCACCATCTGTATAAACATGGAAATATCTACACGGTCATCTGTGTATAGATGGAAATATCAACACCGCCATCTGTACAAACATGGAAATATCTGCACCGCTATCTTTATATACATGGAAATATCTACACCGTGGTCTGTAAAACATGGAAATATCTACACCGCTATCTGTATAAACATGGAAATATATACATCGCTATCTGTATAAACATGGAAATACCTACACCGTGATCTGTATAAACATGGAAATATTTACAATGATATCTGTATAAACATGGAAATATCTACACCGCCATCTCTATAAACATGGAGATATCTACACCGCCATCTGTATAAACATGGAAATATCTACACCGCTATCTGCATAAACCTGGAAATATCTACAACGCTATCTGTATAAACATGTTAATATCTACACCACCATCTATATAAACATGGAAATATCTACACCGCCATCTGTATAAACATGGAAATATCTACAATGCCATCTGTAGAAAGATGGAAATATCTACACCGCAATCTGTGTAAACATGGAAATATCTACACCAATATCTGTAAAAACATGGAAATATCTACACCGCTATCTATATAAACATGGAAATATCTATACCGCGATCTGCATAAACATGGAAATATCTACAGCGCGATCTGTACAAACATGGAAATATCTACACCGCTATCTGTAGAAACATGGAAATATCTACACCGTGATCTGAATAAACATGGAAATATCTACACCGCGATCTGTATAAACATGGAAATATCTATAACGCTATCTGTAGAAACATGGAAATATCTACACAGCTATCTCTATAAACATGGAAATATCTACACCGCCATCTGTATAGACATGGAAATACCTATAAGTCATCTGTATAAACATGGAAATATCTACACAGCCATCTGTATAAACGTGGAAATACCTACAAGTCATCTGTATAAACATGGAAATATCTACACAGCCATCTGTATAAACATGGAAATATCTACACAGCCATCTGTATATTCACGGAAATATCTACACCGCTATCTGTATAAACATGGAAATAACTACACCGCTATTTGTATAAACAAGGAAATATCTACACCGTGATCTGTATAAACATGGAAATATCTACAATGTTATTTGTATAAACAAGGAAATATCTACACCGCTATCTGTATAAACATGGAAATAACTACACCGCTATTTGCATAAACAAGGAAATATCTACACCGTGATCTATATAAACATGGAAATATCTACAACGCCATCTCTATAAACATGGAAATATCTACACCCCTATCTGTATAAACATGGAAATATCCACACTGCTATCTCTAAAAACATGGAAATAACTACACCGTGATCAGTATATACGTGGAAATATCTACACCGCTATCTCTATAAACATGGAAATATCTCCACTGCTATTTCTATAAACATCGAAATATCTACACCGCCATCAGTATAAACATGGAAATACTTACCAAGTTATCTGTATAAACATGGAAATATCTACACCACCATCTGTATAAACATGGAAATATCTACACAGCCATGGGTACATATATGGAAATATCTACACCGCTCTCTATATAAACATGGAAATAACTACACGGCTATCTGTATATACATGGAAATATCTACACCGCCATCTACATATCCATAGAAATATCTGCGCCGCCATCTGTATAAACATGGAAATATCTACACGGTCATCTGTGGATAGATGGAAATATCAACACCGCCATCTGTACAAACATGGAAATATCTGCACCGCTATCTGTATAAACATGGAAATATCTACACCGTGGTCTGTAAAACATGGAAATATCTACACCGCTATCTTTATAAACCTGGAAATATCTACACCGCTATCTGTATAAACATGGTAATAACTACACCACCTTCTATATAAACATGGAAATATCTACACCGCCATCTGTATAAACATGGAAATATCTACAATGCCGTCTGTAGAAAGATGGAAATATCTACACTGCAATCTGTGTAAACATGGAAATATCTGCACCAATATCTGTAAAAACATGGAAATATCTACACCGCTATCTGTATAAACGTGGAAATATCTACACCGCGATCTGCATAAACATGGAAATATCTACACCGCGATCTGTATAAATATGGAAATATCTACACCGCGATCTGTAGAAACATGGAAATATCTACACCGCGATCTGTATAAACATGGAAATATCTACACCGCGATCTGTATAAACATGGAAATATCTACACCGCTATCTGTAGAAACATGGAAATATCTACACAGCTATCTCTATAAACATGGAAATATCTACACCGCCATCTGTATAGACATGGAAATACCTACAAGTCATCTGTATAAACATGGAAATATCTACACAGCCATCTGTATGAACATGGAAATATCTACACAGCCATCTGTATATACATGGAAATATCTACACCGCTATCTGTATAAACATGGAAATAACTACACCGCTATTTGTATAAACAAGGAAATATCTACACCGTGATCTGTATAAACATGGAAATATCTACAATGCTATTTGTATAAACAAGGAAATATCTACACCGCTATCTGTATAAACATGGAAATAACTACACCGCTATTTGCATAAACAAGGAAATATCTACACCGTGATCTGTATAAACATGGAAATATCTACAACGCCATCTCTATAAACATGGAAATATCTACACCCCTATCTGTATAAACATGGAAATATCCACACCGCTATCTCTAAAAACATGGAAATAACTACACCGTGATCAGTATAAACGTGGAAATATCTACACCGCTATCTCTATAAACATGGAAATATCTCCACTGCTATCTCTTTAAACATCGAAATATCTACACCGCCATCTGTATAAACATGGAAATACTCACAAAGTTAACTGTATAAACGTGGAAATATCTACACCGCCATCTGTATAAACATGGAAATATCTACACAGCCATGTGTACATATATGGAAATATCTACACCGCTCTCTATATAAACATGGAAATAACTACACCGCTATCTGTATATACATGGAAATATCTACACCGCCATCTACATATCCATAGAAATATCTGCGCCGCCATCTGTATAAACATGGAAATATCTACACGGTCATCTGTGGATAGATGGAAATATCAACACCGCCATCTGTACAAACATGGAAATATCTGCAACGCTATCTGTATAAACATGGAAATATCTACACCGTGGTCTGTAAAACATGGAAATATCTACACCGCTATCTTTATAAACCTGGAAATATCTACACCGCTATCTGTATAAACATGGTAATAACTACACCACCTTCTATATAAACATGGAAATATCTACACCGCCATCTGTATAAACATGGAAATATCTACAATGCCGTCTGTAGTAAGATGGAAATATCTACACTGCAATCTGTGTAAACATGGAAATATCTACACCAATATCTGTAAAAACATGGAAATATCTACACCGCTATCTGTATAAACGTGGAAATATCTACACCGCGATCTGCATAAACATGGAAATATCTACACCGCGATCTGTATAAATATGGAAATATCTACACCGCTATCTGTAGAAACATGGAAATATCTACACCGCGATCTGTATAAACATGGAAATATCTACACCGCGATCTGTATAAACATGGAAATATCTACACCACTATCTGTAGAAACATGGAAATATCTACACAGCTATCTCTATAAACATGGAAATATCTACACCGCCATCTGTATAGACATGGAAATACCTACAAGTCATCTGTATAAACATGGAAATATCTACACAGCCATCTGTATGAACATGGAAATATCTACACAGCCATCTGTATATACATGGAAATATCTACACCGCTATCTGTATAAACATGGAAATAACTACACCGCTATTTGTATAAACAAGGAAATATCTACACCGTGATCTGTATAAACATGGAAATATCTACAATGCTGTTTGTATAAACAAGGAAATATCTACACCGCTATCTGTATAAACATGGAAATAACTACACCGCTATTTGCATAAACAAGGAAATATCTACACCGTGATCTGTATAAACATGGAAATATCTACAACGCCATCTCTATAAACATGGAAATATCTACACCCCTATCTGTATAAACATGGAAATATCCACACCGCTATCTCTAAAAACATGGAAATAACTACACCGTGATCAGTATAAACGTGGAAATATCTACACCGCTATCTCTATAAACATGGAAATATCTCCACTGCTATCTCTTTAAACATCGAAATATCTACACTGCCATCTGTATAAACATGGAAATACTCACAAAGTTAACTGTATAAACATGGAAATATCTACACCGCCATCTGTATAAACATGGAAATATCTACACAGCCATGTGTACATATATGGAAATATCTACACCGCTCTCTATATAAACATGGAAATAACTACACCGCTCTCTGTATATACATGGAAATATCTACACTGCCATCTACATATCCATAGAAATAACGGCGCCGCCATCTGTATAAACATGGAAATATCTACACGGTCATCTGTGTATAGATGGAAATATCAACACCGCCATCTGTACAAACATGGAAATATCTGCACCGCTATCTGTATAAACATGGAAATATCTACACCGTGGTCTGTAAAAACATGGAAATATCTACACCGCTATCTGTATAAATATGGAAATATATACATCGCTATCTGTATAAACATGGAAATACCTACACCGTGATCTGCATAAACATGGAAATATTTACAACGATATCTGTATAAACATGGAAATATCTACACAGCCATCTCTATAAACATGGAAATATCTACACCGCCATCTGTATAAACATGGAAATATCTACACCGCTATCTGTATAAACCTGGAAATATCTACACCGCTATCTGTATAAACATCGTAATATCTACACCACCATCTATATAAACATGGAAATATCTACACCGCCATCTGTATAAACATGGAAATATCTTCAATGCCATCTGTAGAAACATGGAAATATCTACACCGCAATCTGTGTAAACATGGAAATATCTACACCAATATCTGTAAAAACATGGAAATATCTACACCGCTATCTGTATAAACATGGAAATATCTATACCGCGATCTGCATAAACATGGAAATATCTACACCACGATCTGTATAAACATGAAAATATCTACACCGCTATCTGTAGAAACATGGAAATATCTACACCGCGATCTGAATAAACATGGAAATTTCTACAACGCGATCTGTATAAACATGGAAATATCTACACCGCTATCTGTAGAAACATGGAAATATCTACACAGCTATCTCTATAAACATGGAAATATCTACACCGCCATCTGTATAGACATGGAAATACCTACAAGTTATCTGTATAAACATGGAAATATATACACAGCCATCTGTATAAACATGGAAATATCTACACAGCCATGTGTATATACATGGAAATATCTACACCGCTATCTGTATAAACATGGAAATAAGTACACCGCATTTTGTATAAACAAGGAAATATCTACACCGTGATCTGTATAAACATGGAAATATCTACATTGCTATTTGTATAAACAAGGAAATATCTACACCGCTATCTGTAGAAACATGGAAATATCCACACCGCTATCTCTAAAAACATGGAAATAACTACACCGTGATCAGTATAAACGTGGAAATATCTACACCGCTATCTCTATAAACATGGAAATATCTCCACTACTATCTCTATAAACATCGAAATATCTACACCGCCATCTGTATAAACATGGAAATACTTACAAAGTTATCTGTATCAACATGGAAATATCTACACCGTCACCTGTATAAACATGGAAATATCTACACAGCCATGTGTACATATATGGAAATATCTACACCGCTCTCCATATAAACATGGAAATAACTACACCGCTATCTGTATATACATGGAAATATCTACACCGCCATCTACATATCCCTAGAAATATCTGCGCCACCATCTGTATAAACATGGAAATATCTACACGGTCATCTGTGTAGATGGAAATATCAACACCGCCATCTGTACAAACATGGAAATATCTGCACCGCTATCTGTATAAACATGGAAATATATACACCGCCATCTCTATAAACATGGAAATATGTACACCGTGATCTGTATAAACATGGAACTATTTACACCGATATCTGAATAAACAGGGAAATATCTACACCGCCATCTCTATAAACATGGAAATATCTACACCGCCATCTGTATAAACATGGAAATATCTACACCGCTATCTGTATAAACCTGGAAATATCTACACCGCTATCTGTATAAACATGGTAATATCTACACCACCATCTATATAAACATGGAAATATCTACACCGCAATCTGTATAAACATGGAAATATCTACAATGCCGTCTGTAGAAAGATGGAAATATCTACACTTCAATCTGTGTAAACATGGAAATATCTACACCAATATCTGTAAAAACATGGAAATATCTACACCGCTATCTGTATAAACATGGCAATATCTACACCGCGATCTGCATAAACATGGAAATATCTACACCGCGATCTGTATAAATATGGAAATATCTACACCGCTATCTGTAGAAACATGGAAATATCTACACCGCGATCTGTATAAACATGGAAATATCTACACTGCGATCTGTATAAACATGGAAATATCTACACCGCTATCTGTAGAAACATGGAAATATCTACAAAGCTATCTCTATAAACATGGAAATATCTGCACCACCATCTGTATAAACATGGAAATACCTACAAGTCATCTGTATAAACATGGAGATATCTACACAGCCTTCTGTATAAACATGGAAATATCTACACAGCCATCTGTATATACATGGAAATATCTACACCGCTATCTGTATAAACATGGAAATAACTACACCGTTATTTGTATAAACAAGGAAATATCTACACCGTGATCTGTATAAACATGGAAATATCTACAATGCTATTTGTATAAACAAGGAAATATCTACACCGCTATCTGTATAAACATGGAAATAACTACACCGCTATTTGCATAAACAAAGAAATGTCTACACCGTGATCTGTATAAACATGGAAATATCTACAACGCCATCTCTATAAACATGGAAATATCTACACCCCTATCTGTATAAACATGGAAATATCCACACCGCTATCTCTAAAAACATGGAAATATCTACACCGTGATCAGTATAAACGTGGAAATATCTACACCGCTATCTCTATAAACATGGAAATATCTCCACTACTATCTCTATAAACATCGAAATATCTACACCGCCATCTGTATAAACATGGAAATACTTACAAAGTTATCTGTATAAACATGGAAATATCTACACCGTCATCTGTATAAACATGGAAATATCTACACAGCCATGTGTACATATATGGAAATATCTACACCGCTCTCTATATAAACATGGAAATAACTACACCGCTATCTGTATATACATGGAAATATCTACATCGCCATCTACATATCCATACAAATATCTGCGCCGCCATCTGTATAAACATGGAAATATCTACACGGTCATCTGTGTATAGATGGAAATATCAACACCGCCATCTGTACAAACATGGAAATATCTGCACCGCTATCTGTATAAACATGGAAATATCTACACCGTGGTCTGTATAAACATGGAAATATCTACACCGCTATCTGTATAAACATGGAAATATATACACCGCCATCTCTATAAACATGGAAATATGTACACCGTGATCTGTATAAACATGGAACTATTTACACCGATATCTGTATAAACATGGAAATATCTACACCGCCATCTCTATAAACATGGAAATATCTACACCGCCATCTGTATAAACATGGAAATATCTACACCGCTATCTGTATAAACCTGGAAATATGTACACCGCTATCTGTATAAACATGGTAATTTCTACACCACCATCTATATAAAAATGGAAATATCTACACCGCCATCTGTATAAACATGGAAATATCTACAATGCCGTCTGTAGAAAGATGGAAATATCTACACTGCAATCTGTGTAAACATGGAAATATCTACACCAATATCTGTAAAAACATGGAAATATCTACACCGCTATCTGTATAAACATGGAAATATCTACACCGCGATCTGCATAAACATGGAAATATCTACACCGCGATCTGTATAAATATGGAAATATCTACACCGCTATCTGTAGAAACATGGAAATATCTACACCGCGATCTGTATAAACATGGAAATATCTACACCGCGATCTGTATAAACATGGAAATATCTACACCGCTATCTGTAGAAACATGGAAATATCTACACAGCTATCTCTATAAACATGGAAATATCTACACCGCCATCTGTATAAACATGGAAATACCTACAAGTCATCTGTATAAACATGGAAATATCTACACAGCCATCTGTATAAACATGGAAATATCTACAGAGCCATCTGTATATTCACGGAAATATGTACACCGCTATCTGTATAAACATGGAAATAACTACACCGCTATTTGTATAAACAAGGAAATATCTACACCGTGATCTGTATAAACATGGAAATATCTACAATGCTATTTGTATAAACAAGGAAATATCTACACCGCTATCTGTATAAACATGGAAATAACTACACCGCTATCTGTATATACATGGAAATATCTACACCGCCATCTACATATCCATAGAAATATCTGCACCACCATCTGTATAAACATGGAAATATCTACACGGTCATCTGTGTATAGATGGAAATATCAACACCGCCATCTGTACAAACATGGAAATATCTGCACCGCTATCTTTATAAACATGGAAATATCTACACCGTGGTCTGTAAAACATGGAAATATCTACACCGCTATCTGTATAAACATGGAAATATATACATCGCTATCTGTATAAACATGGAAATACCTACACCGTGATCTGTATAAACATGGAAATATTTACAATGAAATCTGTATAAACATGGAAATATCTACACCGCCATCTCTATAAACATGGAGATATCTACACCGCCATCTGTATAAACATGGAAATATCTACAATGCCATCTGTAGAAAGATGGAAATATCTACACCGCAATCTGTGTAAACATGGAAATATCTACACCAATATCTGTAAAAACATGGAAATATCTACACCGCTATCTGTATAAACATGGAAATATCTATACTGCGATCTGCATAAACATGGAAATATCTACACCGCGAACTGTATAAACATGGAAATATCTACACCGCTATCTGTAGAAACATGGAAATATCTACACCGTGATCTGAATAAACATGGAAATATCTACACCGCGATCTGTATAAACATGGAAATATCTATACCGCTATCTGTAGAAACATGGAAATATCTACACAGCTATCTCTATAAACATGGAAATATCTACACCGCCATCTGTATAGACATGGAAATACCTACAAGTCATCTGTATAAACATGGAAATATCTACACAGCCATCTGTATAAACATGGAAATACCTACAAGTCATCTGTATAAACATGGAAATATCTACACAGCCATCTGTATAAACATGGAAATATCTACACAGCCATCTGTATATTCACGGAAATATCTACACCGCTATCTGTATAAACATGGAAATATCTACACCGCTATTTGTATAAACAAGGAAATATCTACACCGTGATCTGTATAAACATGGAAATATCTACAATGTTATTTGTATAAACAAGGAAATATCTACACCGCTATCTGTATAAACATGGAAATAACTACACCGCTATTTGCATAAACATGGAAATATCTACACCGCTATCTGTAGAAACATGGAAATATCTACACAGCTATCTCTATAAACATGGAAATATCTACACCGCCATCTGTATAGACATGGAAATACCTACAAGTCATCTGTATAAACATGGAAATATCTACACAGCCATCTGTATGAACATGGAAATATCTACACAGCCATGTGTATATACATGGAAATATCTACACCGCTATCTGTATAAACATGGAAATAACTACACCGCTATTTGTATAAACAAGGAAATATCTACACCGTGATCTGTGTATACATGGAAATATCTACAATGCTATTTGTATAAACAAGGAAATATCTACACCGCTATCTGTATAAACATGGAAATAACTACACCGCTATTTGCATAAACAAGGAAATATCCACACCGCTATCTCTAAAAACATGGAAATAACTACACCGTGATCAGTATGAAGGTGGAAATATCTACACCGCTATCTCTATAAACATGGAAATATCTCCACTGCTATCTCTATAAACATCGAAATATCTACACCGCCATCTGTATAAACATGGAAATACTTACAAAGTTATCTGTATAAACATGGAAATATCTACACTGCCATCTGTATAAACTTGGAAATATCTACACAGCCATGTGTACATATATGGAAATATCTACACCGCTCTCCATATAAACATGGAAATCACTACACCGCTCTCTGTATATACATGGAAATATCTACACCGCCATCTACATATCAATAGAAATATCGGCGCCGCCATCTGTATAAACATGGAAATATCTACACGGTCATCTGTGTATAGATGGAAATATCAACACCGCCATCTGTACAAACCTGGAAATATCTGCACCACTATCTGTATAAACATGGAAATATCTACACCGTGGTCTGTATAAACATGGAAATATCTACACCGCTATCTGTATAAACATGGAAATATATACATCGCTATCTGTATAAACCTGGAAATACCTACACCGTGATCTGCATAAACATGGAAATATTTACAACGATATCTGTATAAACATGGAAATATCTACACCGCCATCTCTATAAACATGGAAATATCTACACCGCCATCTGTATAAACATGGAAATATCTACACCGCTATCTGTATAAACCTGGAAATATCTACACCGCTATCTGTATAAACATCGTAATATCTACACCACCATCTATATAAACATGGAAATATCTACACCGCCATCTGTATAAACATGGAAATATCTACAATGCCATCTGTAGAAAGATGGAAATATCTACACCGCAATCTGTGTAAACATGGAAATATCTACACCAATATCTGTAAAAACATGGAAATATCTACACCGCTATCTGTATAAACATGGAAATATCTATACCGCGATCTGCATAAACATGGAAATATCTTCACCGCGATCCGTATAAACATGAAAGTATCTACACCGCTATCTGTAGAGACATGGAAATATCTACACCGCGATCTGAATAAACATGGAAATATCTACAACGCGATCTGTATAAACATGGAAATATGTACACCGTGATCTGTATAAACATGGAAATATGTACACCGCCATCTCTATAAACATGGAAATATGTACACCGTGATCTGTATAAACATGGAAATATTTACACCGATATCTGTATAAACATGGAAATATCTACACCGCCATCTCTATAAACATGGAAATATCTACACCGCCATCTGTATAAACATGGAAATATCTACACCTCTATCTGTATAAACCTGGAAATACCTACACCGCTATCTGTATAAACATGGTAATATCTACACCACCATCTATATAAACATGGAAATATCTACACCGCCATCTGTATAAACATGGAAATATCTACAATGCCGTCTGTAGAAAGATGGAAATATCTACACTGCAATCTGTGTAAACATGGAAATATCTACACCAATATCTGTAAAAACATGGAAATATCTACACCGCTATCTGTATAAACGTGGAAATATCTACACCGCGATCTGCATAAACATGGAAATATCTTCACCGCGATCTGTATAAATATGGAATTATCTACACCGCTATCTGTAGAAACATGGAAATATCTACACCGCGATCTGTATAAACATGGAAATATCTACACCGCGATCTGCATAAACATGGAAATATCTTCACCGCGATCCGTATAAACATGAAAATATCTACAACGCTATCTGTAGAGACATGGAAATATCTACACCGCGATCTGAATAAACATGGAAATATCTACAACGCGATCTGTATAAACATGGAAATATCTACACCGCTATCTGTAGAAACATGGAAATATCTACACAGCTATCTCTATAAACATGGAAATATCTACACCGCCATCTGTATAGACATGGAAATACCTACAAGTCATCTGTATAAACATGGAAATATATACACAGCCATCTGTATAAACATGGAAATATCTACACAGCCATGTGTATATACATGGAAATATCTACACCGCTATCTGTATAAACATGGAAATAACTACACCGCTATTTGTATAAACAAGTAAATATCTACACTGTGATCTGTATAAACATGGAAATATCTACACTGCTATTTGTATAAACAAGGAAATATCTACACCGCTATCTGTATAAACATGGAAATAACTACACCGCTATTTGCATAAACAAGGAAATAACTACACCGTGATCTGTATAAACATGGAAATAACTACACCGCTATTTGCATAAACAAGGAAATATCTACACCGTGATCTGTATAAACATGGAAATATCTACAACGCCATCTTTATAAACATGGAAATATCTACACCCCTATCTGTATAAACATGGAAATATCCACACCGCTATCTCTATAAACATGGAAATTACTACACCGCGATCAGTATAAACGTGGAAATATCTGCACTGCTATCTCTATAAACATGGAAATATCTCCACTACTATCTCTATAAACATCGAAATATCTACACCGCCATCTGTATAAACATGGAAATACTTACAAAGTTATCTGTATAAACATGGAAATATCTACACCGCGATCTGCATAAACATGGAAATTACTACACCGCGATCAGTATAAACGTGGAAATATCTATACCGCTATCTCTATAAACATGGAAATATCTCCACTACTATCTCTGTAAACATCGAAATAACTACACCGCCATCTGTATAAACTTGGAAATACTTACAAAGTTATCTGTATAAACATGTAAATATCTACACCGTCATCTGTATAAACATGGAAATATCTACACAGCCATGTGTACATATATGGAAATATCTACACCGCTCTCTATATAAACATGGAAATAACTACACCGCTATCTGTATATACATGGAAATATCTACACCGCCATCTACATATCCATAGAAATATCTGCGCCACCATCTGTATAAACATGGAAATATCTACACGGTCATCTGTGTATAGATGGAAATATCAACACCGCCATCTGTACAAACATGGAAATATCTGCACCGCTATCTGTATAAACATGGAAATATCTACACCGTGGTCTGTATAAACATGGAAATATCTACACCGTGATCTGTATAAACATGGAAATATGTACACCGCCATCTCTATAAACATGGAAATATGTACACCGTGATCTGTATAAACATGGAAATATTTACACCGATATCTGTATAAATATGGAAATATCTACACCGCCATCTCTATAAACATGGAAATATCTACACCGCCATCTGTATAAACATGGAAATATCTACACCTCTATCTGTATAAACCTGGAAATATCTACACCGCTATCTGTATAAACATGGTAATATCTACACCACCATCTATATAAACATGGAAATATCTACACCGCCATCTGTATAAACATGGAAATATCTACAATGCCGTCTGTAGAAAGATGGAAATATCTAAACTGCAATCTGTGTAAACATGGAAATATCTACACCAATATCTGTAAAAACATGGAAATATCTACACCGCTATCTGTATAAACGTGGAAATATCTACACCGCGATCTGCATAAACATGGAAATATCTACACCGCGATCTGTATAAATATGGAATTATCTACACCGCTATCTGTAGAAACATGGAAATATCTACACCGCGATCTGTATAAACATGGAAATATCTACACCGCGATCTGTATAAACATGGAAATATCTACACCGCTATCTGTAGAAACATGGAAATATCTACACAGCTATCTCTATAAACATGGAAATATCTTCACCGCCATCTGTATAGACATGGAAATACCTACAAGTCATCTGTATAAACATGGAAATATCTACACAGCCATCTGTATGAACATGGAAATATCTACACAGCCATCTGTATATACATTTAAATATCTACACCGCTATCTGTATAAACATGGAAATAACTACACCGCTATTTGTATAAACAAGGAAATATCTACACCGTGATCTGTATAAACATGGAAATATCTACAATGCTGTTTGTATAAACAAGGAAATATCTACACCGCTATCTGTATAAACATGGAAATAACTACACCGCTATTTGCATAAACAAGGAAATATCTACACCGTGATCTGTATAAACATGGAAATATCTACAACGCCATCTCTATAAACATGGAAATATCTACACCCCTATCTGTATAAACATGGAAGTATCCACACCACTATCTCTAAAAACATGGAAATAACTACACCGTGATCAGTATAAACGTGGAAATATCTACACCGCTATCTCTATAAACATGAAAATATCTCCACTGCTATCTCTTTAAACATCGAAATATCTACACCGCCATCTGTATAAACATGGAAATACTCACAAAGTTAACTGTATAAATATGGAAATATCTACACCGCCATCTGTATAAACATGGAAATACGTACACCGCTATCTGTATAAACCTGGAAATATCTACACCGCTATCTGTATAAACATGGTAATATCTACACCACCATCTATATAAACATGGAAATATCTACACCGCTATCTCTATAAACATGGAAATATCTCCACTGCTATCTCTATAAACATCGAAATATCTACACCGCCATCTGTATAAACATGGAAATACTTACAAAGTTATCTGTATAAACATGGAAATATCTACACTGCCATCTGTATAAACTTGGAAATATCTACACAGCCATGTGTACATATATGGAAATATCTACACCGCTCTCCATATAAACATGGAAATCACTACACCGCTCTCTGTATATACATGGAAATATCTACACCGCCATCTACATATCAATAGAAATATCGGCGCCGCCATCTCTATAAACATGGAAATATCTACACGGTCATCTGTGTATAGATGGAAATATCAACACCGCCATCTGTACAAACCTGGAAATATCTGCACCACTATCTGTATAAACATGGAAATATCTACACCGTGGTCTGTATAAACATGGAAATATCTACACCGCTATCTGTATAAACATGGAAATATATACATCGCTATCTGTATAAACCTGGAAATACCTACACCGTGATCTGCATAAACATGGAAATATTTACAACGATATCTGTATAAACATGGAAATATCTACACCGCCATCTCTATAAACATGGAAATATCTACACCGCCATCTGTATAAACATGGAAATATCTACACCGCTATCTGTATAAACCTGGAAATATCTACACCGCTATCTGTATAAACATCGTAATATCTACACCACCATCTATATAAACATGGAAATATCTACACCGCCATCTGTATAAACATGGAAATATCTACAATGCCATCTGTAGAAAGATGGAAATATCTACACCGCAATCTGTGTAAACATGGAAATATCTACACCAATATCTGTAAAAACATGGAAATATCTACACCGCTATCTGTATAAACATGGAAATATCTATACCGCGATCTGCATAAACATGGAAATATCTTCACCGCGATCCGTATAAACATGAAAGTATCTACACCGCTATCTGTAGAGACATGGAAATATCTACACCGCGATCTGAATAAACATGGAAATATCTACAACGCGATCTGTATAAACATGGAAATATCTACACCGCTATCTGTAGAAACATGGAAATATCTACACAGCTATCTCTATAAACATGGAAATATCTACACCGCCATCTGTATAGACATGGAAATACCTACAAGTCATCTGTATAAACATGGAAATATATACACAGCCATCTGTATAAACATGGAAATATCTACACAGCCATGTGTATATACATGGAAATATCTACACCGCTATCTGTATAAACATGGAAATAACTACACCGCTATTTGTATAAACAAGTAAATATCTACACTGTGATCTGTATAAACATGGAAATATCTACACTGCTATTTGTATAAACAAGGAAATATCTACACCGCTATCTGTATAAACATGGAAATAACTACACCGCTATTTGCATAAACAAGGAAATAACTACACCGTGATCTGTATAAACATGGAAATAACTACACCGCTATTTGCATAAACAAGGAAATATCTACACCGTGATCTGTATAAACATGGAAATATCTACAACGCCATCTTTATAAACATGGAAATATCTACACCCCTATCTGTATAAACATGGAAATATCCACACCGCTATCTCTATAAACATGGAAATTACTACACCGCGATCAGTATAAACGTGGAAATATCTGCACTGCTATCTCTATAAACATGGAAATATCTCCACTACTATCTCTATAAACATCGAAATATCTACACCGCCATCTGTATAAACATGGAAATACTTACAAAGTTATCTGTATAAACATGGAAATATCTACACCGCGATCTGCATAAACATGGAAATTACTACACCGCGATCAGTATAAACGTGGAAATATCTATACCGCTATCTCTATAAACATGGAAATATCTCCACTACTATCTCTGTAAACATCGAAATAACTACACCGCCATCTGTATAAACATGGAAATACTTACAAAGTTATCTGTATAAACATGTAAATATCTACACCGTCATCTGTATAAACATGGAAATATCTACACAGCCATGTGTACATATATGGAAATATCTACACCGCTCTCTATATAAACATGGAAATAACTACACCGCTATCTGTATATACATGGAAATATCTACACCGCCATCTACATATCCATAGAAATATCTGCGCCACCATCTGTATAAACATGGAAATATCTACACGGTCATCTGTGTATAGATGGAAATATCAACACCGCAATCTGTACAAACATGGAAATATCTGCACCGCTATCTGTATAAACATGGAAATATCTACACCGTGGTCTGTATAAACATGGAAATATCTACTCCGTGATCTGTATAAACATGGAAATATGTACACCGCCATCTCTATAAACATGGAAATATGTACACCGTGATCTGTATAAACATGGAAATATTTACACCGATATCTGTATAAACATGGAAATATCTACACCGCCATCTCTATAAACATGGAAATATCTACACCGCCATCTGTATAAACATGGAAATATCTACACCTCTATCTGTATAAACCTGGAAATACCTACACCGCTATCTGTATAAACATGGTAATATCTACACCACCATCTATATAAACATGGAAATATCTACACCGCCATCTGTATAAACATGGAAATATCTACAATGCCGTCTGTAGAAAGATGGAAATATCTACACTGCAATCTGTGTAAACATGGAAATATCTACACCAATATCTGTAAAAACATGGAAATATCTACACCGCTATCTGTATAAACGTGGAAATATCTACACCGCGATCTGCATAAACATGGAAATATCTTCACCGCGATCTGTATAAATATGGAATTATCTACACCGCTATCTGTAGAAACATGGAAATATCTACACCGCGATCTGTATAAACATGGAAATATCTACACCGCGATCTGCATAAACATGGAAATATCTTCACCGCGATCCGTATAAACATGAAAATATCTACAACGCTATCTGTAGAGACATGGAAATATCTACACCGCGATCTGAATAAACATGGAAATATCTACAACGCGATCTGTATAAACATGGAAATATCTACACCGCTATCTGTAGAAACATGGAAATATCTACACAGCTATCTCTATAAACATGGAAATATCTACACCGCCATCTGTATAGACATGGAAATACCTACAAGTCATCTGTATAAACATGGAAATATATACACAGCCATCTGTATAAACATGGAAATATCTACACAGCCATGTGTATATACATGGAAATATCTACACCGCTATCTGTATAAACATGGAAATAACTACACCGCTATTTGTATAAACAAGTAAATATCTACACTGTGATCTGTATAAACATGGAAATATCTACACTGCTATTTGTATAAACAAGGAAATATCTACACCGCTATCTGTATAAACATGGAAATAACTACACCGCTATTTGCATAAACAAGGAAATAACTACACCGTGATCTGTATAAACATGGAAATAACTACACCGCTATTTGCATAAACAAGGAAATATCTACACCGTGATCTGTATAAACATGGAAATATCTACAACGCCATCTTTATAAACATGGAAATATCTACACCCCTATCTGTATAAACATGGAAATATCCACACCGCTATCTCTATAAACATGGAAATTACTACACCGCGATCAGTATAAACGTGGAAATATCTGCACTGCTATCTCTATAAACATGGAAATATCTCCACTACTATCTCTATAAACATCGAAATATCTACACCGCCATCTGTATAAACATGGAAATACTTACAAAGTTATCTGTATAAACATGGAAATATCTACACCGCGATCTGCATAAACATGGAAATTACTACACCGCGATCAGTATAAACGTGGAAATATCTATACCGCTATCTCTATAAACATGGAAATATCTCCACTACTATCTCTGTAAACATCGAAATAACTACACCGCCATCTGTATAAACTTGGAAATACTTACAAAGTTATCTGTATAAACATGTAAATATCTACACCGTCATCTGTATAAACATGGAAATATCTACACAGCCATGTGTACATATATGGAAATATCTACACCGCTCTCTATATAAACATGGAAATAACTACACCGCTATCTGTATATACATGGAAATATCTACACCGCCATCTACATATCCATAGAAATATCTGCGCCACCATCTGTATAAACATGGAAATATCTACACGGTCATCTGTGTATAGATGGAAATATCAACACCGCCATCTGTACAAACATGGAAATATCTGCACCGCTATCTGTATAAACATGGAAATATCTACACCGTGGTCTGTATAAACATGGAAATATCTACACCGTGATCTGTATAAACATGGAAATATGTACACCGCCATCTCTATAAACATGGAAATATGTACACCGTGATCTGTATAAACATGGAAATATTTACACCGATATCTGTATAAACATGGAAATATCTACACCGCCATCTCTATAAACATGGAAATATCTACACCGCCATCTGTATAAACATGGAAATATCTACACCTCTATCTGTATAAACCTGGAAATATCTACACCGCTATCTGTATAAACATGGTAATATCTACACCACCATCTATATAAACATGGAAATATCTACACCGCCATCTGTATAAACATGGAAATATCTACAATGCCGTCTGTAGAAAGATGGAAATATCTAAACTGCAATCTGTGTAAACATGGAAATATCTACACCAATATCTGTAAAAACATGGAAATATCTACACCGCTATCTGTATAAACGTGGAAATATCTACACCGCGATCTGCATAAACATGGAAATATCTACACCGCGATCTGTATAAATATGGAATTATCTACACCGCTATCTGTAGAAACATGGAAATATCTACACCGCGATCTGTATAAACATGGAAATATCTACACCGCGATCTGTATAAACATGGAAATATCTACACCGCTATCTGTAGAAACATGGAAATATCTACACAGCTATCTCTATAAACATGGAAATATCTTCACCGCCATCTGTATAGACATGGAAATACCTACAAGTCATCTGTATAAACATGGAAATATCTACACAGCCATCTGTATGAACATGGAAATATCTACACAGCCATCTGTATATACATTTAAATATCTACACCGCTATCTGTATAAACATGGAAATAACTACACCGCTATTTGTATAAACAAGGAAATATCTACACCGTGATCTGTATAAACATGGAAATATCTACAATGCTGTTTGTATAAACAAGGAAATATCTACACCGCTATCTGTATAAACATGGAAATAACTACACCGCTATTTGCATAAACAAGGAAATATCTACACCGTGATCTGTATAAACATGGAAATATCTACAACGCCATCTCTATAAACATGGAAATATCTACACCCCTATCTGTATAAACATGGAAGTATCCACACCACTATCTCTAAAAACATGGAAATAACTACACCGTGATCAGTATAAACGTGGAAATATCTACACCGCTATCTCTATAAACATGAAAATATCTCCACTGCTATCTCTTTAAACATCGAAATATCTACACCGCCATCTGTATAAACATGGAAATACTCACAAAGTTAACTGTATAAATATGGAAATATCTACACCGCCATCTGTATAAACATGGAAATACATACACCGCTATCTGTATAAACCTGGAAATATCTACACCGCTATCTGTATAAACATGGTAATATCTACACCACCATCTATATAAACATGGAAATATCTACACCGCTATCTCTATAAACATGGAAATATCTCCACTGCTATCTCTATAAACATCGAAATATCTACACCGCCATCTGTATAAACATGGAAATACTTACAAAGTTATCTGTATAAACATGGAAATATCTACACTGCCATCTGTATAAACTTGGAAATATCTACACAGCCATGTGTACATATATGGAAATATCTACACCGCTCTCCATATAAACATGAAAATAACTACACCGCTCTCTGTATATACATGGAAATATCTACACCGCCATCTACATATCAATAGAAATATCGGCGCCGCCATCTGTATAAACATGGAAATATCTACACGGTCATCTGTGTATAGATGGAAATATCAACACCGCCATCTGTACAAACCTGGAAATATCTGCACCACTATCTGTATAAACATGGAAATACCTACACCGTGGTCTGTATAAACATGGAAATATCTACACCGCTATCTGTATAAACATGGAAATATATACATCGCTATCTGTATAAACATGGAAATACCTACACCGTGATCTGCATAAACATGGAAATATTTACAACGATATCTGTATAAACATGGAAATATCTACACCGCCATCTCTATAAACATGGAAATATCTACACCGCCATCTGTATAAACATGGAAATATCTACACCGCTATCTGTATAAACCTGGAAATATCTACACCGCTATCTGTATAAACATCGTGATATCTACACCACCATCTATATAAACATGGAAATATCTACACCGCCATCTGTATAAACATGGAAATATCTACAATGCCATCTGTAGAAAGATGGAAATATCTACACCGCAATCTGTGTAAACATGGAAATATCTACACCAATATCTGTAAAAACATGGAAATATCTACACCGCTATCTGTATAAACATGGAAATATCTATACCGCGATCTGCATAAACATGGAAATATCTTCACCGCGATCCGTATAAACATGAAAATATCTACACCGCTATCTGTAGAGACATGGAAATATCTACACCGCGATCTGAATAAACATGGAAATATCTACAACGCGATCTGTATAAACATGGAAATATCTACACCGCTATCTGTAGAAACATGGAAATATCTACACAGCTATCTCTATAAACATGGAAATATCTACACCGCCATCTGTATAGACATGGAAATACCTACAAGTCATCTGTATAAACATGGAAATATATACACAGCCATCTGTATAAACATGGAAATATCTACACAGCCATGTGTATATACATGGAAATATCTACACCGCTATATGTATAAACATGGAAATAACTACACCGCTATTTGTATAAACAAGGAAATATCTACACTGTGATCTGTATAAACATGGAAATATCTACACTGCTATTTGTATAAACAAGGAAATATCTACACCGCTATCTGTATAAACATGGAAATAACTACACCGCTATTTGCATAAACAAGGAAATAACTACACCGTGATCTGTATAAACATGGAAATAACTACACCGCTATTTGCATAAACAAGGAAATATCTACACCGTGATCTGTATGAACATGGAAATATCTACAACGCCATCTTTATAAACATGGAAATATCTACACCCCTATCTGTATAAACATGGAAATATCCACACCGCTATCTCTATAAACATGGAAATTACTACACCGCGATCAGTATAAACGTGGAAATATCTGCACTGCTATCTCTATAAACATGGAAATATCTCCACTACTATCTCTATAAACATCGAAATATCTACACCGCCATCTGTATAAACATGGAAATACTTACAAAGTTATCTGTATAAACATGGAAATATCTACACCGCGATCTGCATAAACATGGAAATTACTACACCGCGATCAGTATAAACGTGGAAATATCTATACCGCTATCTCTATAAACATGGAAATATCTCCACTACTATCTCTGTAAACATCGAAATAACTACACCGCCATCTGTATAAACATGGAAATACTTACAAAGTTATCTGTATAAACATGTAAATATCTACACCGTCATCTGTATAAACATGGAAATATCTACACAGCCATGTGTACATATATGGAAATATCTACATCGCTCTCTATATAAACATGGAAATAACTACACCGCTATCTGTATATACATGGAAATATCTACACCGCCATCTACATATCCATAGAAATATCTGCGCCGCCATCTGTATAAACATGGAAATATCTACACGGTCATCTGTGTATAGATGGAAATATCAACACCGCCATCTGTACAAACATGGAAATATCTGCACCGCTATCTGTATAAACATGGAAATATCTACACCGTGGTCTGTATAAACATGGAAATATCTACACCGTGATCTGTATAAACATGGAAATATGTACACCGCCATCTCTATAAACATGGAAATATGTACACCGTGATCTGTATAAACATGGAAATATTTACACCGATATCTGTATAAACATGGAAATATCTACACCGCCATCTCTATAAACATGGAAATATCTACACCGCCATCTGTATAAACATGGAAATATCTACACCACTATCTGTATAAACCTGGAAATATCTACACCGCTATCTGTATAAACATGGTAATATCTACACCACCATCTATATAAACATGGAAATATCTACACCGCCATCTGTATAAACATGGAAATATCTACAATGCCGTCTGTAGAAAGATGGAAATATCTACACTGCAATCTGTGTAAACATGGAAATATCTACACCAATATCTGTAAAAACATGGAAATATCTACACCGCTATCTGTATAAACGTGGAAATATCTACACCGCGATCTGCATAAACATGGAAATATCTACACCGCGATCTGTATAAATATGGAAATATCTACACCGCTATCTGTAGAAACATGGAAATATCTACACCGCGATCTGTATAAACATGGAAATATCTACACCGCGATCTGTATAAACATGGAAATATCTACACCGCTATCTGTAGAAACATGGAAATATCTACACAGCTATCTCTATAAACATGGAAATATCTTCACCGCCATCTGTATAGACATGGAAATACCTACAAGTCATCTGTATAAACATGGAAATATCTACACAGCCATCTGTATGAACATGGAAATATCTACACAGCCATCTGTATATACATGGAAATATCTACACCGCTATCTGTATAAACATGGAAATAACTACACCGCTATTTGTATAAACAAGGAAATATCTACACCGTGATCTGTATAAACATGGAAATATCTACAATGCTGTTTGTATAAACAAGGAAATATCTACACCGCTATCTGTATAAACATGGAAATAACTACACCGCTATTTGCATAAACAAGGAAATATCTACACCGTGATCTGTATAAACATGGAAATATCTACAACGCCATCTCTATTAACATGGAAATATCTACACCCCTATCTGTATAAACATGGAAATATCCACACCGCTATCTCTAAAAACATGGAAATAACTACACCGTGATCAGTATAAACGTGGAAATATCTACACCGCTATCTCTATAAACATGGAAATATCTCCACTGCTATCTCTATAAACAGCGAAATATCTACACCGCCATCTGTATAAACATGGAAATACTTACAAAGTTAACTGTATAAACATGGAAATATCTACACCGCCATCTGTATAAACTTGGAAATATCTACACAGCCATGTGTACATATATTGAAATATCTACACCGCTCTCTATATAAACATGGAAATAACTACACCACTCTCTGTATATACATGGAAATATCTACACCGCCATCTACATATCCATAGAAATATCGGCGCCGCCATCTGTATAAACATGGAAATATCTACACGGTCATCTGTGTATAGATGGAAATATCAGCACCGCCATCTGTACAAACATGGAAATATCTGCACCGCTATCTGTATAAACATGGAAATATCTACACCGTGGTCTGTATAAACATGGAAATATCTACACCGCTATCTGTATAAACATGGAAATATCTACACCGCTATCTGTATAAACATCGTAATATCTACACCACGATCTATATAAACATGGAAATATCTACACCGCCATCTGTATAAACATGGAAATATCTACAATGCCATCTGTAGAAAGATGGAAATATCTACACCGCAATCTGTGTAAACATGGAAATATCTACACCAATATCTGTAAAAACATGGAAATATCTACACCGCTATCTGTATAAACATGGAAATATCTATACCGCGATCTGCATAAACATGGAAATATCTACACCGCGATCCGTATAAACATGAAAATATCTACACTGCTATCTGTAGAAACATGGAAATATCTACACCGCGATCTGAATAAACATGGAAATATCTACAACGCGATCTGTATAAACATGGAAATATCTACACCGCTATCTGTAGAAACATGGAAATATCTACACAGCTATCTCTATAAACATGGAAATATCTACACCGCCATCTGTATAGACATGGAAATACCTACAAGTCATCTGTATAAAAATGGAAATATATACACAGCCATCTGTATAAACATGGAAATATCTAAACAGCCATCTGTATATACATGGAAATATCTACACCGCTATCTGTATAAACATGGAAATAACTACACCGCTATTTGTATAAACAAGTAAATATCTACACTGTGATCTGTATAAACATGGAAATATCTACACTGCAATTTGTATAAACAAGGAAATATCTACACCGCTATCTGTATAAACATGGAAATAACTACACCGCTATTTGCATAAACAAGGAAATATCTACACCGGGCTCTGTATAAACATGGAAATAACTACACCGCTATTTGCATAAACAAGGAAATATCTACACCGTGATCTGTATAAACATGGAAATATCTACAACGCCATCTTTATAAACATGGAAATATCTACACCCCTATCTGTATAAACATGGAAATATCCACACCGCTATCTCTATAAACATGGAAATATCTACACCGCCATCTGTATAAACATGGAAATATCTACACCGCTATCTGTATAAACCTGGAAATATCTACACCGCTATCTGTATAAACATGGTAATATCTACACCAGCATCTATATAAACATGGAAATATCTACACCGCCATCTGTATAAACCTGAAAATATCTACAATGCCGTCTGTAGAAAGATGGAAATATCTACACTGCAATCTGTGTAAACATGGAAATATCTACACCAATATCTGTAAAAACATGGAAATATCTACACCGCTATCTGTATAAACATGGAAATATCTACAACGCGATCTGCATAAACATGGAAATATCTACACCGCGATCTGTATAAATATGGAAATATCTACACCGCTATCTGTAGAAACATGGAAATATCTACACCGCGATCTGTATAAACATGGAAATATCTACACCGCGATCTGTATAAACATGGAAATATCTACACCGCTATCTGTAGAAACATGGAAATATCTACACAGCTATCTCTATAAACATGGAAATATCTACACCGCCATCTGTATAAACATGGAAATACCTACAAGTCATCTGTATAAACATGGAAATATCTACACAGCCATCTGTATAAACATGGAAATATCTACACAGCCATCTTTATATTCACGGAAATATGTACACCGCTATCTGTATAAACATGGAAATAACTACACCGCTATTTGTATAAACAAGGAAATATCTACACCGTGATCTGTATAAACATGGAAATATCTACAATGCTATTTGTATAAACAAGGAAATATCTACACCGCTATCTGTATAAACATGGAAATAACTACACCGCTATCTGTATATACATGGAAATATCTACACCGCCATCTACATATCCATAGAAATATCTGCACCACCATCTGTATAAACATGGAAATATCTACACGGTCATCTGTGTATAGATGGAAATATCAACACCGCCATCTGTACAGACATGTAAATATCTGCACCGCTATCTTTATAAACATGGAAATATCTACACCGTGGTTTGTAAAACATGGAAATATCTACACCGCTATCTGTATAAACATGGAAATATATACATCGCTATCTGTATAAACATGGAAATACCTACACCGTGATCTGCATAAACATGGAAATATTTACAACGATATCTGTATAAACATGGAAATATCTACACCGCCATCTCTATAAACATGGAAATATCTACACCGCCATCTGTATAAACATGGAAATATCTACACCGCTATCTGTATAAACCTGGAAATATCTACACCGCTATCTGTATAAACATCGTAATATCTACACCACCATCTATATAAACATGGAAATATCTACACCGCCATCTGTATAAACATGGAAATATCTACAATGCCATCTGTAGAAAGATGGAAATATCTACACTGCAATCTGTGTAAACATGGAAATATCTACACCAATATCTGTAAAAACATGGAAATATCTACACCGCTATCTGTATAAACATGGAAATATCTATATCGCGATCTGCATAAACAGGGAAATATCTACACCGCGATCTGTATAAACATGAAAATATCTACACCGCTATCTGTAGAAACATGGAAATATCTACACCGCGATCTGAATAAACATGGAAATATCTACAACGCGATCTGTATAAACATGGAAATATCTACACCGCTATCTGTAGAAACATGGAAATATCTACACAGCTATCTCTATAAACATGGAAATATCTACACCGCCATCTGTATAGACATGGAAATACCTACAAGTCATCTGTATAAACAAGGAAATATATACACAGCCATCTGTATAAACATGGAAATATCTGCACAGCCATGTGTATATACATGGAAATATCTACACCGCTATCTCTATAAACATGGAAATAACTACACCGCTAGTTGTATAAACAAGTAAATATCTACACTGTGATCTGTATAATCATGGAAATATCTACACTGCTATTTGTATAAACAAGGAAATATCTACACCGTGATCTGTATAAACATGGAAATATCTACAATGCTATTTGTATAAACAAGGAAATATCTACACCGCTATTTGTATAAACATGGAAATAACTACACCGCTATTTGCATAAACAAGGAAATATCTACACCGTGATCTGTATAAACATGGAAATATCTACAACGCCATCTTTATAAACATGGAAATATCTACACCCCTATCTGTATAAACATGGAAATATCCACACCGCTATCTCTATAAACATGGAAATTACTACACCGCGATCAGTATAAACGTGGAAATATCTGCACTGCTATCTCTATAAACATGGAAATATCTCCACTACTATCTCTATAAACATCGAAATATCTACACCGCCATCTGTATAAACATGGAAATACTTACAAAGTTATCTGTATAAACATGGAAATATCTACACCGCGATCTGCATAAACATGGAAATTACTACACCGCGATCAGTATAAACGTGGAAATATCTATACCGCTATCTCTATAAACATGGAAATATCTCCACTACTATCTCTGTAAACATCGAAATAACTACACCGCCATCTGTATAAACATGGAAATACTTACAAAGTTATCTGTATAAACATGTAAATATCTACACCGTCATCTGTATAAACATGGAAATATCTACACAGCCATGTGTACATATATGGAAATATCTACACCGCTCTCTATATAAACATGGAAATAACTACACCGCTATCTGTATATACATGGAAATATCTACACCGCCATCTACATATCCATAGAAATATCTGCGCCGCCATCTGTATAAACATGGAAATATCTACACGGTCATCTGTGTATAGATGGAAATATCAACACCGCCATCTGTACAAACATGGAAATATCTGCACCGCTATCTGTATAAACATGGAAATATCTACACCGTGGTCTGTATAAACATGGAAATATCTACACCGTGATCTGTATAAACATGGAAATATGTACACCGCCATCTCTATAAACATGGAAATATGTACACCGTGATCTGTATAAACATGGAAATATTTACACCGATATCTGTATAAACATGGAAATATCTACACCGCCATCTCTATAAACATGGAAATATCTACACCGCCATCTGTATAAACATGGAAATATCTACACCACTATCTGTATAAACCTGGAAATATCTACACCGCTATCTGTATAAACATGGTAATATCTACACCACCATCTATATAAACATGGAAATATCTACACCGCCATCTGTATAAACATGGAAATATCTACAATGCCGTCTGTAGAAAGATGGAAATATCTACACTGCAATCTGTGTAAACATGGAAATATCTACACCAATATCTGTAAAAACATGGAAATATCTACACCGCTATCTGTATAAACGTGGAAATATCTACACCGCGATCTGCATAAACATGGAAATATCTACACCGCGATCTGTATAAATATGGAAATATCTACACCGCTATCTGTAGAAACATGGAAATATCTACACCGCGATCTGTATAAACATGGAAATATCTACACCGCGATCTGTATAAACATGGAAATATCTACACCGCTATCTGTAGAAACATGGAAATATCTACACAGCTATCTCTATAAACATGGAAATATCTTCACCGCCATCTGTATAGACATGGAAATACCTACAAGTCATCTGTATAAACATGGAAATATCTACACAGCCATCTGTATGAACATGGAAATATCTACACAGCCATCTGTATATACATGGAAATATCTACACCGCTATCTGTATAAACATGGAAATAACTACACCGCTATTTGTATAAACAAGGAAATATCTACACCGTGATCTGTATAAACATGGAAATATCTACAATGCTGTTTGTATAAACAAGGAAATATCTACACCGCTATCTGTATAAACATGGAAATAACTACACCGCTATTTGCATAAACAAGGAAATATCTACACCGTGATCTGTATAAACATGGAAATATCTACAACGCCATCTCTATTAACATGGAAATATCTACACCCCTATCTGCATAAACATGGAAATATCCACACCGCTATCTCTAAAAACATGGAAATAACTACACCGTGATCAGTATAAACGTGGAAATATCTACACCGCTATCTCTATAAACATGGAAATATCTCCACTGCTATCTCTATAAACAGCGAAATATCTACACCGCCATCTGTATAAACATGGAAATACTTACAAAGTTAACTGTATAAACATGGAAATATCTACACCGCCATCTGTATAAACTTGGAAATATCTACACAGCCATGTGTACATATCTTGAAATATCTACACCGCTCTCTATATAAACATGGAAATAACTACACCACTCTCTGTATATACATGGAAATATCTACACCGCCATCTACATATCCATAGAAATATCGGCGCCGCCATCTGTATAAACATGGAAATATCTACACGGTCATCTGTGTATAGATGGAAATATCAGCACAGCCATCTGTACAAACATGGAAATATCTGCACCGCTATCTGTATAAACATGGAAATATCTACACCGTGGTCTGTATAAACATGGAAATATCTACACCGCCATCTGTATAAACATGGAAATATCTACACCGCTATCTGTATAAACATTGTAATATCTACACCACGATCTATATAAACATGGAAATATCTACACCGCCATCTGTATAAACATGGAAATATCTACAATGCCATCTGTAGAAAGATGGAAATATCTACACCGCAATCTGTGTAAACATGGAAATATCTACACCAATATCTGTAAAAACATGGAAATATCTACACCGCTATCTGTATAAACATGGAAATATCTATACCGCGATCTGCATAAACATGGAAATATCTACACCGCGATCCGTATAAACATGAAAATATCTACACTGCTATCTGTAGAAACATGGAAATATCTACACCGCGATCTGAATAAACATGGAAATATCTACAACGCGATCTGTATAAACATGGAAATATCTACACCGCTATCTGTAGAAACATGGAAATATCTACACAGCTATCTCTAAAAACATGGAAATATCTACACCGCCATCTGTATAGACATGGAAATACCTACAAGTCATCTGTATAAAAATGGAAATATATACACAGCCATCTGTATAAACATGGAAATATCTAAACAGCCATCTGTATATACATGGAAATATCTACACCGCTATCTGTATAAACATGGAAATAACTACACCGCTATTTGTATAAACAAGTAAATATCTACACTGTGATCTGTATAAACATGGAAATATCTACACTGCTATTTGTATAAACAAGGAAATATCTACACCGCTATCTGTATAAACATGGAAATAACTACACCGCTATTTGCATAAACAAGGAAATATCTACACCGGGCTCTGTATAAACATGGAAATAACTACACCGCTATTTGCATAAACAAGGAAATATCTACACCGTGATCTGTATAAACATGGAAATATCTACAACGCCATCTTTATAAACATGGAAATATCTACACCCCTATCTGTATAAACATGGAAATATCCACACCGCTATCTCTATAAACATGGAAATATCTACACCGCCATCTGTATAAACATGGAAATATCTACACCGCTATCTGTATAAACCTGGAAATATCTACACCGCTATCTGTATAAACATGGTAATATCTACACCAGCATCTATATAAACATGGAAATATCTACACCGCCATCTGTATAAACCTGAAAATATCTACAATGCCGTCTGTAGAAAGATGGAAATATCTACACTGCAATCTGTGTAAACATGGAAATATCTACACCAATATCTGTAAAAACATGGAAATATCTACACCGCTATCTGTATAAACATGGAAATATCTACAACGCGATCTGCATAAACATGGAAATATCTACACCGCGATCTGTATAAATATGGAAATATCTACACCGCTATCTGTAGAAACATGGAAATATCTACACCGCGATCTGTATAAACATGGAAATATCTACACCGCGATCTGTATAAACATGGAAATATCTACACCGCTATCTGTAGAAACATGGAAATATCTACACAGCTATCTCTATAAACATGGAAATATCTACACCGCCATCTGTATAAACATGGAAATACCTACAAGTCATCTGTATAAACATGGAAATATCTACACAGCCATCTGTATAAACATGGAAATATCTACACAGCCATCTTTATATTCACGGAAATATGTACACCGCTATCTGTATAAACATGGAAATAACTACACCGCTATTTGTATAAACAAGGAAATATCTACACCGTGATCTGTATAAACATGGAAATATCTACAATGCTATTTGTATAAACAAGGAAATATCTACACCGCTATCTGTATAAACATGGAAATAACTACACCGCTATCTGTATATACATGGAAATATCTACACCGCCATCTACATATCCATAGAAATATCTGCACCGCCATCTGTATAAACATGGAAATATCTACACGGTCATCTGTGTATAGATGGAAATATCAACACCGCCATCTGTACAGACATGTAAATATCTGCACCGCTATCTTTATAAACATGGAAATATCTACACCGTGGTTTGTAAAACATGGAAATATCTACACCGCTATCTGTATAAACATGGAAATATATACATCGCTATCTGTATAAACATGGAAATACCTACACCGTGATCTGCATAAACATGGAAATATTTACAACGATATCTGTATAAACATGGAAATATCTACACCGCCATCTCTATAAACATGGAAATATCTACACCGCCATCTGTATAAACATGGAAATATCTACACCGCTATCTGTATAAACCTGGAAATATCTACACCGCTATCTGTATAAACATCGTAATATCTACACCACCATCTATATAAACATGGAAATATCTACACCGCCATCTGTATAAACATGGAAATATCTACAATGCCATCTGTAGAAAGATGGAAATATCTACACCGCAATCTGTGTAAACATGGAAATATCTACACCAATATCTGTAAAAACATGGAAATATCTACACCGCTATCTGTATAAACATGGAAATATCTATATCGCGATCTGCATAAACAGGGAAATATCTACACCGCGATCTGTATAAACATGAAAATATCTACACCGCTATCTGTAGAAACATGGAAATATCTACACCGCGATCTGAATAAACATGGAAATATCTACAACGCGATCTGTATAAACATGGAAATATCTACACCGCTATCTGTAGAAACATGGAAATATCTACACAGCTATCTCTATAAACATGGAAATATCTACACCGCCATCTGTATAGACATGGAAATACCTACAAGTCATCTGTATAAACAAGGAAATATATACACAGCCATCTGTATAAACATGGAAATATCTGCACAGCCATGTGTATATACATGGAAATATCTACACCGCTATCTCTATAAACATGGAAATAACTACACCGCTAGTTGTATAAACAAGTAAATATCTACACTGTGATCTGTATAATCATGGAAATATCTACACTGCTATTTGTATAAACAAGGAAATATCTACACCGTGATCTGTATAAACATGGAAATATCTACAATGCTATTTGTATAAACAAGGAAATATCTACACCGCTATCTGTATAAACATGGAAATAACTACACCGCTATTTGCATAAACAAGGAAATATCTACACCGTGATCTGTATAAACATGGAAATATCTACAACGCCATCTTTATAAACATGGAAATATCTACACCCCTATCTGTATAAACATGGAAATATCCACACCGCTATCTCTATAAACATGGAAATTACTACACCGCGATCAGTATAAACGTGGAAATATCTGCACTGCTATCTCTATAAACATGGAAATATCTCCACTACTATCTCTATAAACATCGAAATATCTACACCGCCATCTGTATAAACATGGAAATACTTACAAAGTTATCTGTATAAACATGGAAATATCTACACCGCGATCTGCATAAACATGGAAATTACTACACCGCGATCAGTATAAACGTGGAAATATCTATACCGCTATCTCTATAAACATGGAAATATCTCCACTACTATCTCTGTAAACATCGAAATAACTACACCGCCATCTGTATAAACATGGAAATACTTACAAAGTTATCTGTATAAACATGTAAATATCTACACCGTCATCTGTATAAACATGGAAATATCTACACAGCCATGTGTACATATATGGAAATATCTACACCGCTCTCTATATAAACATGGAAATAACTACACCGCTATCTGTATATACATGGAAATATCTACACCGCCATCTACATATCCATAGAAATATCTGCGCCGCCATCTGTATAAACATGGAAATATCTACACGGTCATCTGTGTATAGATGGAAATATCAACACCGCCATCTGTACAAACATGGAAATATCTGCACCGCTATCTGTATAAACATGGAAATATCTACACCGTGGTCTGTATAAACATGGAAATATCTACACCGTGATCTGTATAAACATGGAAATATGTACACCGCCATCTCTATAAACATGGAAATATGTACACCGTGATCTGTATAAACATGGAAATATTTACACCGATATCTGTATAAACATGGAAATATCTACACCGCCATCTCTATAAACATGGAAATATCTACACCGCCATCTGTATAAACATGGAAATATCTACACCACTATCTGTATAAACCTGGAAATATCTACACCGCTATCTGTATAAACATGGTAATATCTACACCACCATCTATATAAACATGGAAATATCTACACCGCCATCTGTATAAACATGGAAATATCTACAATGCCGTCTGTAGAAAGATGGAAATATCTACACTGCAATCTGTGTAAACATGGAAATATCTACACCAATATCTGTAAAAACATGGAAATATCTACACCGCTATCTGTATAAACGTGGAAATATCTACACCGCGATCTGCATAAACATGGAAATATCTACACCGCGATCTGTATAAATATGGAAATATCTACACCGCTATCTGTAGAAACATGGAAATATCTACACCGCGATCTGTATAAACATGGAAATATCTACACCGCGATCTGTATAAACATGGAAATATCTACACCGCTATCTGTAGAAACATGGAAATATCTACACAGCTATCTCTATAAACATGGAAATATCTTCACCGCCATCTGTATAGACATGGAAATACCTACAAGTCATCTGTATAAACATGGAAATATCTACACAGCCATCTGTATGAACATGGAAATATCTACACAGCCATCTGTATATACATGGAAATATCTACACCGCTATCTGTATAAACATGGAAATAACTACACCGCTATTTGTATAAACAAGGAAATATCTACACCGTGATCTGTATAAACATGGAAATATCTACAATGCTGTTTGTATAAACAAGGAAATATCTACACCGCTATCTGTATAAACATGGAAATAACTACACCGCTATTTGCATAAACAAGGAAATATCTACACCGTGATCTGTATAAACATGGAAATATCTACAACGCCATCTCTATTAACATGGAAATATCTACACCCCTATCTGTATAAACATGGAAATATCCACACCGCTATCTCTAAAAACATGGAAATAACTACACCGTGATCAGTATAAACGTGGAAATATCTACACCGCTATCTCTATAAACATGGAAATATCTCCACTGCTATCTCTATAAACAGCGAAATATCTACACCGCCATCTGTATAAACATGGAAATACTTACAAAGTTAACTGTATAAACATGGAAATATCTACACCGCCATCTGTATAAACTTGGAAATATCTACACAGCCATGTGTACATATATTGAAATATCTACACCGCTCTCTATATAAACATGGAAATAACTACACCACTCTCTGTATATACATGGAAATATCTACACCGCCATCTACATATCCATAGAAATATCGGCGCCGCCATCTGTATAAACATGGAAATATCTACACGGTCATCTGTGTATAGATGGAAATATCAGCACAGCCATCTGTACAAACATGGAAATATCTGCACCGCTATCTGTATAAACATGGAAATATCTACACCGTGGTCTGTATAAACATGGAAATATCTACACCGCCATCTGTATAAACATGGAAATATCTACACCGCTATCTGTATAAACATTGTAATATCTACACCACGATCTATATAAACATGGAAATATCTACACCGCCATCTGTATAAACATGGAAATATCTACAATGCCATCTGTAGAAAGATGGAAATATCTACACCGCAATCTGTGTAAACATGGAAATATCTACACCAATATCTGTAAAAACATGGAAATATCTACACCGCTATCTGTATAAACATGGAAATATCTATACCGCGATCTGCATAAACATGGAAATATCTACACCGCGATCCGTATAAACATGAAAATATCTACACTGCTATCTGTAGAAACATGGAAATATCTACACCGCGATCTGAATAAACATGGAAATATCTACAACGCGATCTGTATAAACATGGAAATATCTACACCGCTATCTGTAGAAACATGGAAATATCTACACAGCTATCTCTATAAACATGGAAATATCTACACCACCATCTGTATAGACATGGAAATACCTACAAGTCATCTGTATAAACATGGAAATATATACACAGCCATCTGTATAAACATGGAAATATCTAAACAGCCATCTGTATATACATGGAAATATCTACACCGCTATCTGTATAAACATGGAAATAACTACACCGCTATTTGTATAAACAAGTAAATATCTACACTGTGATCTGTATAAACATGGAAATATCTACACTGCTATTTGTATAAACAAGGAAATATCTACACCGCTATCTGTATAAACATGGAAATAACTACACCGCTATTTGCATAAACAAGGAAATATCTACACCGTGCTCTGTATAAACATGGAAATAACTACACCGCTATTTGCATAAACAAGGAAATATCTACACCGTGATCTGTATAAACATGGAAATATCTACAACGCCATCTTTATAAACATGGAAATATCTACACCCCTATCTGTATAAACATGGAAATATCCACACCGCTATCTCTATAAACATGGAAATATCTACACCGCCATCTGTATAAACATGGAAATATCTACACCGCTATCTGTATAAACCTGGAAATATCTACAACGCTATCTGTATAAACATGGTAATATCTACACCAGCATCTATATAAACATGGAAATATCTACACCGCCATCTGTATAAACCTGGAAATATCTACAATGCCGTCTGTAGAAAGATGGAAATATCTACACTGCAATCTGTGTAAACATGGAAATATCTACACCAATATCTGTAAAAACATGGAAATATCTACACCGCTATCTGTATAAACATGGAAATATCTACAACGCGATCTGCATAAACATGGAAATATCTACACCGCGATCTGTATAAATATGGAAATATCTACACCGCTATCTGTAGAAACATGGAAATATCTACACCGCGATCTGTACAAACATGGAAATATCTACACCGCGATCTGTATAAACATGGAAATATCTACACCGCTATCTGTAGAAACATGGAAATATCTACACAGCTATCTCTATAAACATGGAAATATCTACACCGCCATCTGTATAAACATGGAAATACCTACAAGTCATCTGTATAAACATGGAAATATCTACACAGCCATCTGTATAAACATGGAAATATCTATACAGCCATCTTTATATTCACGGAAATATGTACACCGCTATCTGTATAAACATGGAAATAACTACACCGCTATTTGTATAAACAAGGAAATATCTACACCGTGATCTGTATAAACATGGAAATATCTACAATGCTATTTGTATAAACAAGGAAATATCTACACCGCTATCTGTATAAACATGGAAATAACTACACCGCTATCTGTATATACATGGAAATATCTACACCGCCATCTACATATCCATAGAAATATCTGCACCGCCATCTGTATAAACATGGAAATATCTACACGGTCATCTGTGTATAGATGGAAATATCAACACCGCCATCTGTACAGACATGTAAATATCTGCACCGCTATCTTTATAAACATGGAAATATCTACACCGTGGTCTGTAAAACATGGAAATATCTACACCGCTATCTGTATAAACATGGAAATATATACATCGCTATCTGTATAAACATGGAAATACCTACACCGTGATCTGCATAAACATGGAAATATTTACAACGATATCTGCATAAACATGGAAATATCTACACCGCCATCTCTATAAACATGGAAATATCTACACCGCCATCTGTATAAACATGGAAATATCTACACCGCTATCTGTATAAACCTGGAAATATCTACACCGCTATCTGTATAAACATCGTAATATCTTCACCACCATCTATATAAACATGGAAATATCTACACCGCCATCTGTATAAACATGGAAATATCTACAATGCCATCTGTAGAAAGATGGAAATATCTACACCGCAATCTGTGTAAACATGGAAATATCTACACCAATATCTGTAAAAACATGGAAATATCTACACCGCTATCTGTATAAACATGGAAATATCTATATCGCGATCTGCATAAACAGGGAAATATCTACACCGCGATCTGTATAAACATGAAAATATCTACACCGCTATCTGTAGAAACATGGAAATATCTACACCGCGATCTGAATAAACATGGAAATATCTACAACGCGATCTGTATAAACATGGAAATATCTACACCGCTATCTGTAGAAACATGGAAATATCTACACAGCTATCTCTATAAACATGGAAATATCTACACCGCCATCTGTATAGACATGGAAATACCTACAAGTCATCTGTATAAACAAGGAAATATATACACACCCATCTGTATAAACATGGAAATATCTGCACAGCCATGTGTATATACATGGAAATATCTACACCGCTATCTCTATAAACATGGAAATAACTACACCGCTAGTTGTATAAACAAGTAAATATCTACACTGTGATCTGTATAATCATGGAAATATCTACACTGCTATTTGTATAAACAAGGAAATATCTACACCGTGATCTGTATAAACATGGAAATATCTACAATGCTATTTGTATAAACAAGGAAATATCTACACCGCTATCTGTATAAACATGGAAATAACTACACCGCTATTTGCATAAACAAGGAAATATCTACACTGTGATCTGTATAAACATGGAAATATCTACACTGCTATTTGTATAAACAAGGAAATATCTACACCGCTATCTGTATAAACATGGAAATAACTACACCGCTATTTGCATAAACAAGGAAATATCTACACCGTGCTCTGTATAAACATGGAAATAACTACACCGCTATTTGCATAAACAAGGAAATATCTACACCGTGATCTGTATAAACATGGAAATATCTACAACGCCATCTTTATAAACATGGAAATATCTACACCCCTATCTGTATAAACATGGAAATATCCACACCGCTATCTCTATAAACATGGAAATATCTACACCGCCATCTGTATAAACATGGAAATATCTACACCGCTATCTGTATAAACCTGGAAATATCTACAACGCTATCTGTATAAACATGGTAATATCTACACCAGCATCTATATAAACATGGAAATATCTACACCGCCATCTGTATAAACCTGGAAATATCTACAATGCCGTCTGTAGAAAGATGGAAATATCTACACTGCAATCTGTGTAAACATGGAAATATCTACACCAATATCTGTAAAAACATGGAAATATCTACACCGCTATCTGTATAAACATGGAAATATCTACAACGCGATCTGCATAAACATGGAAATATCTACACCGCGATCTGTATAAATATGGAAATATCTACACCGCTATCTGTAGAAACATGGAAATATCTACACCGCGATCTGTACAAACATGGAAATATCTACACCGCGATCTGTATAAACATGGAAATATCTACACCGCTATCTGTAGAAACATGGAAATATCTACACAGCTATCTCTATAAACATGGAAATATCTACACCGCCATCTGTATAAACATGGAAATACCTACAAGTCATCTGTATAAACATGGAAATATCTACACAGCCATCTGTATAAACATGGAAATATCTATACAGCCATCTTTATATTCACGGAAATATGTACACCGCTATCTGTATAAACATGGAAATAACTACACCGCTATTTGTATAAACAAGGAAATATCTACACCGTGATCTGTATAAACATGGAAATATCTACAATGCTATTTGTATAAACAAGGAAATATCTACACCGCTATCTGTATAAACATGGAAATAACTACACCGCTATCTGTATATACATGGAAATATCTACACCGCCATCTACATATCCATAGAAATATCTGCACCGCCATCTGTATAAACATGGAAATATCTACACGGTCATCTGTGTATAGATGGAAATATCAACACCGCCATCTGTACAGACATGTAAATATCTGCACCGCTATCTTTATAAACATGGAAATATCTACACCGTGGTCTGTAAAACATGGAAATATCTACACCGCTATCTGTATAAACATGGAAATATATACATCGCTATCTGTATAAACATGGAAATACCTACACCGTGATCTGCATAAACATGGAAATATTTACAACGATATCTGCATAAACATGGAAATATCTACACCGCCATCTCTATAAACATGGAAATATCTACACCGCCATCTGTATAAACATGGAAATATCTACACCGCTATCTGTATAAACCTGGAAATATCTACACCGCTATCTGTATAAACATCGTAATATCTACACCACCATCTATATAAACATGGAAATATCTACACCGCCATCTGTATAAACATGGAAATATCTACAATGCCATCTGTAGAAAGATGGAAATATCTACACCGCAATCTGTGTAAACATGGAAATATCTACACCAATATCTGTAAAAACATGGAAATATCTACACCGCTATCTGTATAAACATGGAAATATCTATATCGCGATCTGCATAAACAGGGAAATATCTACACCGCGATCTGTATAAACATGAAAATATCTACACCGCTATCTGTAGAAACATGGAAATATCTACACCGCGATCTGAATAAACATGGAAATATCTACAACGCGATCTGTATAAACATGGAAATATCTACACCGCTATCTGTAGAAACATGGAAATATCTACACAGCTATCTCTATAAACATGGAAATATCTACACCGCCATCTGTATAGACATGGAAATACCTACAAGTCATCTGTATAAACAAGGAAATATATACACACCCATCTGTATAAACATGGAAATATCTGCACAGCCATGTGTATATACATGGAAATATCTACACCGCTATCTCTATAAACATGGAAATAACTACACCGCTAGTTGTATAAACAAGTAAATATCTACACTGTGATCTGTATAATCATGGAAATATCTACACTGCTATTTGTATAAACAAGGAAATATCTACACCGTGATCTGTATAAACATGGAAATATCTACAATGCTATTTGTATAAACAAGGAAATATCTACACCGCTATCTGTATAAACATGGAAATAACTACACCGCTATTTGCATAAACAAGGAAATATCTACACCGTGATCTATATAAACATGGAAATATCTACAACGCCATCTCTATAAACATGGAAATATCTACACCCCTATCTGTATAAACATGGAAATATCCACACCGCTATCTCTAAAAACATGGAAATAACTACACCGTGATCAGTATAAACGTGGAAATATCTACACCGCTATCTCTATAAACATGGAAATATCTCCACTGCTATTTCTATAAACATCGAAATATCTACACCGCCATCTGTATAAACATGGAAATACTTACAAAGTTATCTGTATAAACATGGAAATATCTACACCACCATCTGTATAAACATGGAAATATCTACACAGCCATGTGTACATATATGGAAATATCTACACCGCTCTCTATATGAACATGGAAATAAGTACACCGCTATCTGTATATACATGGAATTATCTACACCGCCATCTACATATCCATAGAAATATCTGCGCCGCCATCTGTATAAACATGGAAATATCTACAAGGTCATCTGTGGATAGATGGAAATATCAACACCGCCATCTGTACAAACATGGAAATATCTGCACCGCTATCTGTATAAACATGGAAATATCTACACCGTGGTCTGTAAAACATGGAAATATCTACACCGCTATCTGTATAAACATGGAAATATATACATCGCTATCTGTATAAACATGGAAATACCTACACCGTGATCTGCATAAACATGGAAATATTTACAACGATATCTGTATAAACATGGAAATATCTACACCGCCATCTCTATAAACATGGAAATATCTACACCGCCATCTGTATAAACATGGAAATATCTACACCGCCATCTGTATAAACCTGGAAATATCTACACCGCTATCTGTATAAACATCGTAATATCTACACCACCATCTATATAAACATGGAAATATCTACACCGCCATCTGTATAAACATGGAAATATCTACAATGCCATCTGTAGAAAGATGGAAATATCTACACCGCAATCTGTGTAAACATGGAAATATCTACACCAATATCTGTAAAAACATGGAAATATCTACACCGCTATCTGTATAAACATGGAAATATCTATATCGCGATCTGCATAAACAGGGAAATATCTACTCCGCGATCTGTATAAACATGAAAATATCTACACCGCTATCTGTAGAAACATGGAAATATCTACACCGAGATCTGAATAAACATGGAAATATCTACAACGCGATCTGTATAAACATGGAAATATCTACAGCGCTATCTGTAGAAACATGGAAATATCTACACAGCTATCTCTATAAACATGGAAATATCTACACCGCCATCTGTATAGACATGGAAATACCTACAAGTCATCTGTATAAACAAGGAAATATATACACAGCCATCTGTATAAACATGGAAATATCTGCACAGCCATGTGTATATACATGGAAATATCTACACCGCTATCTCTATAAACATGGAAATAACTACACCGCTAGTTGTATAAACAAGTAAATATCTACACTGTGATCTGTATAATCATGGAAATATCTACACTGCTATTTGTATAAACAAGGAAATATCTACACCGTGATCTGTATAAACATGGAAATATCTACAATGCTATTTGTATAAACAAGGAAATATCTACACCGCTATCTGTATAAACATGGAAATAACTACACCGCTATTTGCATAAACAAGGAAATATCTACACCGTGATCTATATAAACATGGAAATATCTACAACGCCATCTCTATAACAATGGAAATATCTACACCCCTATCTGTATAAACATGGAAATATCCACACCGCTATCTCTAAAAACATGGAAATAACTACACCGTGATCAGCATAAACGTGGAAATATCTACACCGCTATCTCTATAAACATGGAAATATCTCCACTGCTATGTCTATAAACATCGAAATATCTACACCGCCATCTGTATAAACATGGAAATACTTACAAAGTTATCTGTATAAACATGGAAATATCTACACCACCATCTGTATAAACATGGAAATATCTACACAGCCATGTGTACATACATGGAAATATCTACACCGCTCTCTATATGAACATGGAAATAACTACACCGCTATCTGTATATACATGGAATTATCTACACCGCCATCTACATATCCATAGAAATATCTGCGCCGCCATCTGTATAAACATGGAAATATCTACAAGGTCATCTGTGGATAGATGGAAATATCAACACCGCCATCTGTACAAACATGGAAATATCTGCACCGCTATCTGTATAAACATGGAAATATCTACACTGTGGTCTGTAAAACATGGAAATATCTACACCACTATCTGTATAAACCTGGAAATATCTACACCGCTATCTGTATAAACATGGTAATAACTACACCACCATCTATATAAACATGGAAATATCTACACCGCCATCTGTATAAACATGGAAATATCTACAATGCCGTCTGTAGAAAGATGGAAATATCTACACTGATATCTGTGTAAACATGGAAATATCTACACCAATATCTGTAAAAACATGAAAATATCTACACCGCTATCTGTATAAACGTGGAAATATCTACACCGCGATCTGCATAAACATGGAAATATCTACACCGCGATCTGTATAAATATGGAAATATCTACACCGCTATCTGTAGAAACATGGAAATATCTACACCGCGATCTGTATAAACATGGAAATATCTACACCGCTATCTGTAGAAACATGGAAATATCTACACAGCTATCTCTATAAACATGGAAATATCTACACCGCCATCTGTATAGACATGGAAATACCTACAAGTCATCTGTATAAACATGGAAATATCTACACAGCCATCTGTATGAACATGGAAATATCTACACAGCCATCTGTATATACATGGAAATATCTACACCGCTATCTGTATAAACATGGAAATAACTACACCGCTATTTGTATAAACAATGAAATATCTACACCGTGATCTGTATAAACATGGAAATATCTACAATGCTATTTGTATAAACAAGGAAATATCTACACCGCTATCTGTATAAACATGGAAATAACTACACCGCTATTTGCATAAACAAGGAAATATCTACACCGTGATCTGTATAAACATGGAAATATCTACAACGCCATCTCTATAAACAGGTAATATCTACACCCCAATCTGTATAAACATGGAAATATCCACACCACTATCTCTAAAAACATGGAAATAACTACACCGTGATCAGTATAAACGTGGAAATATCTACACCGGTATCTCTATAAACATGGAAATATCTCCACTGCTATCTCTATAAACATCGAAATATCTACACCGCCATCTGTATAAACATGGAAATATTTACAAAGTTAACTGTATAAACATGGAAATATCTACACCGCCATCTGTATAAACATGGAAATACCTACACAGCCATGTGTACATATATGGAAATATCTACACTGCTCTCTATATAAACATGGAAATAACTACACCGCTCTCTGTATATACATGGAAATATCTACACCGCCATCTACATATCCATAGAAATATCGGCGCCGCCATCAGTATAAACATGGAAATATCTGCACGGTCATCTGTGTATAGATGGAAATATCAACACCGCCATCTGTACAAACATGGAAATATCTGCACCGCTATCTGTATAAACATGGAAATATCTACACCGTGGTCTGTAAAAACATGGAAATATCTACACCGCTATCTGTATAAATATGGAAATATATACATCGCTATCTGTATAAACATGGAAATACCTACACCGTGATCTGCATAAACATGGAAATATTTACAACGATATCTGTATAAACATGGAAATATCTACACCGCCATCTCTATAAACATGGAAATATCTACACCGCCATCTGTATAAACATGGAAATATCTACACCGCTATCTGTATAAACCTGGAAATATCTACACCGCTATCTGTATAAACATCGTAATATCTACACCACCATCTATATAAACATCGAAATATCTACACCGCCATCTGTATAAACATGGAAATATCTACAATGCCATCTGTAGAAAGATGGAAATATCTACACCGCAATCTGTGTAAACATGGAAATATCTACACCAACATCTGTAAAAACATGGAAATATCTACACCGCTATCTGTATAAACATGGAAATATCTATATCGCGATCTGCATAAACATGGAAATATCTACACCGCGATCTGTAGAAACATTGAAATATCTACACCGCGATCTGCATAAACATGGAAATATCTGCACCGCTATCTGTATAAACATGGAAATATCTACACCGTGGTCTGTATAAACATGGAAATATCTACACCGCTATCTGTATAAACATGGAAATATATACATCGCTATCTGTATAAACATGGAAATACCTACACCGTGATCTGCATAAACATTGAAATATTTACAACGATATCTGTATAAACATGGAAATATCTACACCGCCATCTCTATAAACATGGAAATATCTACACCGCCATCTGTATAAACATGGAAATATCTACACCGCTATCTGTATAAACCTGGAAATATCTACACCGCTATCTGTATAAACATCGTAATATCTACACCACCATCTATATAAACATGGAAATATCTACACCGCCATCTGTATAAACATGGAAATATCTACAATGCCATCTGTAGAAAGATGGAAATATCTACACCGCAATCTGTGTAAACATGGAAATATCTACACCAATATCTGTAAAAACATGGAAATATCTACACCGCTATCTGTATAAACATGGAAATATCTATACCGCGATCTGCATAAACATGGAAATATCTACACCGCGATCCGTATAAACATGAAAATATCTACACCGCTATCTGAAGAAACATGGAAATATCTACACCGCGATCTGAATAAACATGGAAATATCTACAACGCGATCTGTATAAACATGGAAATATCTACACCGCTATCTGTAGAAACATGGAAATATCTACACAGCTATCTCTATAAACATGGAAATATCTACACCGCCATCTGTATAGACATGGAAATACCTACAAGTCATCTGTATAAACATGGAAATATATACACAGCCATCTGTATAAACATGGAAATATCTACACAGCCATGTGTATATACATGGAAATATCTACACCGCTATCTGTATAAACATGGAAATAACTACACCGCTATTTGTATAAACAAGTAAATATCTACACTGTGATCTGTATAAACATGGAAATATCTACACTGCTATTTGTATAAACAAGGAAATATCTACACCGCTATCTGTATAAACATGGAAATAACTACACCGCTATTTGCATAAACAAGGAAATATCTACACCGTGCTCTGTATAAACTTGGAAATAACTACACCGTTATTTGCATAAACAAGGAAATATCTACACCGTGATCTGTATAAACATGGAAATATCTACAACGCCATCTTTATAAACATGGAAATATCTACACCCCTATCTGTATAAACATGGAAATATCCACACCGCTATCTCTATAAACATGGAAATATCTACACCGCCATCTGTATAAACATGGAAATATCTACACCGCTATCTGTATAAACCTGGAAATATCTACACCGCTATCTGTATAAACATGGTAATATCTACACCAGCATCTATATAAACATGGAAATATCTACACCGCCATCTGTATAAACATGGAAATATCTACAATGCCGTCTGTAGAAAGATGGAAATATCTACACTGCAATCTGTGTAAACATGGAAATATCTACACCAATATCTGTAAAAACATGGAAATATCTACACCGCTATCTGTATAAACATGGAAATATCTACACCGCGATCTGCATAAACATGGAAATATCTACACCGCGATCTGTATAAATATGGAAATATCTACACCGCTATCTGTAGAAACATGGAAATATCTACACCGCGATCTGTATAAACATGGAAATATCTACACCGCGATCGGTATAAACATGGAAATATCTACACCGCTATCTGTAGAAACATGGAAATATCTACACAGCTATCTCTATAAACATGGAAATATCTACACCGCCATCTGTATAAACATGGAAATACCTACAAGTCATCTGTATAAACATGGAAATATCTACACAGCCATCTGCATAAACATGGAAATATCTACACAGCCATCTGTATATTCACGGAAATATGTACACCGCTATCTGTATAAACATGGAAATAACTACACCGCTATTTGTATAAACAAGGAAATATCTACACCGTGATCTGTATAAACATGGAAATATCTACAATGCTATTTGTATAAACAAGGAAATATCTACACCGCTATCTGTATAAACATGGAAATAACTACACCGCTATCTCTATAAACATGGAAATATCTACACCCCTATCTGTATAAACATGGAAATATTCACACCGCTATCTCTAAAAACATGGAAATAACTACACCGTGATCAGTATAAACGTGGAAATATCTACACCGCTATCTCTATACACATGGAAATATCTCCAATACTATCTCTATAAACATCGAAATATCTACACCGCCATCTGTATAAACATGGAAATACTTACAAAGTTATCTGCATAAACATGGAAATATCTACACCGTCATCTGTATAAACATGGAAATATCTACACAGCCATATGTACATATATGGAAATATCTACACCGCTCTCTATAGAAACATGGAAATAACTACACCGCTATCTGTATATACATGGAAATATCTACACCGCCATCTACATATCCGTAGAAATATCTGCGCCGCCATCTGTATAAACATGGAAATATCTACACGGTCATCTGTGTATGGATGGAAATATCAACACAGCCATCTGTACAAACATGGAAATATCTGCACCGCTATCTGTATAAACATGGAAATATCTACACCGTGGTCTGTATAAACATGGAAATCTCTACACCGCTATCTGTATAAACATGGAAATATATACACCGCCATCTCTATAAACATGGAAATATGTACAACGTGATCTGTATAAACCTGGAACTATTTACACCGATATCTGTATAAACATGGAAATATCTACACCGCCATCTCTATAAACATGGAAATATCTACACCGCCATCTGTATAAACATGGAAATATCTACACTGCTATCTGTATAAACCTGGAAATATCTACACCGCTATCTGTATAAACATGGTAATATCTACAACACCATCTATATAAACATGGAAATATCTACACCGCCATCTGTATAAACATGGAAATATCTACAATGCCGTCTGTAGAAAGATGGAAATATCTACACTGCAATCTGTGTAAACATGGAAATATCTACACCAATATCTGTAAAAACATGGAAATATCTACACCGCTATCTGTATAAACATGGCAATATCTACATCGCGATCTGCATAAACATGGAAATATCTACACCGCTATCTGTATAAACCTGAAAATATCTACACCGCTATCTGTATAAATATGGTAATATCTACATCACCATCTATATAAACATGGAAATATCTACACCGCCATCTGTATAAACATGGAAATACCTACACCGCTATCTGTATAAACCTGGAAATATCTACACCGCTATCTCTATAAACATGGAAATATCTCCACTGCTATCTCTATAAACATCGAAATATCTACACCGCCATGTGTATAAACATGGAAATACTTACAAAGTTATCTGCATAAACATGGAAATATCTACACCGCCATCTGTAAAAACATGGAAATATCTACACAGCCATGTGTACATATATGGAAATATCTACACCGCTCTCTATATTAACATGGAAATAACTACACCGCTATCTGTATATACATGGAAATATCTACACCGCCATCTACATATCCATAGAAATATCTGCACCGCCAACTGTATGAACATGGAAATATCTACACGGTTATCTGTGTAAAGATGGAAATATCAACACCGCCATCTGTAGAAACATGGAAATATCTGCACCGCTATCTGTATAAACATGGAAATATCTACACCGTGGTCTGTATAAACATGGAAATATCTACACCGCTATCTGTATAAACATGGAAATATATACACCGCTATCTCTATAAACATGGAAATATCTTCACCGTGATCTGTATAACCATGGAAATGTTTACACCGATATCTGTATAAACATGGAAATATCTACACCGCCATCTCTATAAACATGAAAATATCTACACCGCCATCTGTATAAACATGGAAATATCTACAATGCCGTCTGTAGAAAGATGGAAATATCTACACCGCAATCTGTGTAAACATGGAAATATCTACACCAATATCTGAAAAAACAACGAAATACCTACACCGCTATCTGTATAAACATGGAAATATTTACACCGCGATCTGCATAAACATGGAAATATCTACACCTTGATCTGTATAAATATGGAAATATCTACACCGCGATCTGTAGAAACATGGAAATATCTACACCGCGATCTGTATAAACATGGAAATATCTACAACGCGATCTGTATAAACATGGAAATATCTACACCGCTATCTGTAGAAACATGGAAATATCTACACAGCTATCTCTATAAACATGGAAATATCTACACCGCCATCTGTATAAACATGGAAATACCTACAATCATCTGTATAAACATGGAAATATCTACACAGCCATCTGTATAAACATGGAAATATCTACACAGCCATGTGTATATTCACGGAAATATCTACACCGCTATCTGTATAAACATGGAAATAACTACACCGCTATTTGTATAAACAAGGAAATATCTACACCGTGATCTGTATAAACATGGAGATATCTACAATGCTATTTGTATAAACAAGGAAATATCTACACCGCTATCTGTATAAACATGGAAATAACTACACCGCTATTTGCATAAACAAGGAAATATCTGCACCGTGATCTGTATAAACATGGAAATATCTACAACGACATCTCTATACACATGGAAATATCTACACCCCTATCTGTATAAACATGGAAATATCCACACCGCTATCTCTAAAAACATGGAAATAACTACACCGTGATCAGTATAAACGTGGAAATATCTACACCGCTATCTCTATAAACATGGAAATATCTCCACTGCTATTTCAATAAACATCGAAATATCTACACCGCCATCTGTATAAACATGGAAATACTTACAAAGTTATCTGTATAAACATGGAAATATCTACACCGCCATCTGTATGAACATGGAAATATCTACACAGCCATGTGTACATATATGGAAATATCTACACCGCTCTCTATATAAACATGGAAATATCTACACCGCTATCTGTATATACATGGAAATATCTACACCGCCATCTACATATCCATAGAAATATCTGCGCCGCCATCTGTATAAACATGGAAATATCTACACGGTCATCTGTGTATAGATGGAAATATCAACACCGCCATCTGTACAAACATGGAAATATCTGCACCGCTATCTGTATAAACATGGAAATATAGACATCGCTATCTGTATAAACATGGAAATACCTACACCGTGATCTGTATAAACATGGAAATATCTACACCGCCATCTCTATAAACATGGAAATATCTACACCCCTATCTGTATAAACATGGAAATATCCGCACCGCTATCTCTAAAAACATGGAAATATCTACAACGCTATCTGTATAAACATGGTAATATCTACACCACCATCTATATAAGCATGGAAATATCTACACCGCTATCTCTATAAACATGGAAATATCTCCACTGCTATCTCTATAAACATCGAAATATCTACACCGCCATCTGTATAAACATGGAAATAACTACACCGCCATTTGTATAAACAAGAAAATATCTACACCGTGATCTGTAAAAACATGGAATTATCTACACCGCCATCTCTATAAACATGGAAATACCTACAAGTCATCTGTACAAACATGGAAATATCTACAAAGCCATCAGTATAAACATGGAAATATCTACACAGCCATCTGTATATACATCGAAATATCTAGACCGCTATCTGTATAAACATGGAAATAACTACACCGCTATTTGTATAAACATGGAAATATCTACACCGTGATCTGTATAAACATGGAAATATCTACAACGCCATCTCTCTAAACATGGAAATATCTACACCCCTATCTGTATAAACATGGAAATATCCACACCGCTATCTCTAAAAACATGGAAATAACTACACCGTGATCACTATAAACGTGGAAATATGTACACCGCTATCTCAATAAACATGGAAATATCTCCACTGCTAGCTCTATAAACATCGAAATATCTACACCGCCATCTGTATAAACATGGAAATACTTACAAAGTTATCTGTATAAACATGGAAATATCTACACCGCCATCTGTATAAACATGGAAATATCTACACAGCCATGTGTACATATATGGAAATATCTACACTGCTCTCTATATAAACATGGAAATAACTACACCGCTATCTGTATATACATGGAAATATCTACACCGCCATCTACATGTCCATAGAAATACCTGCGCCGCCATCTGTATAAACATGGAAATATCTACACGGTCATCTGTGTATAGATGGAAATATCAACACCGCCATCTGTACAAACGTGGAAATATCTGCACCGCTATCTGTATAAACATGGAAATATCTACACCGTGGTCTGTAAAAACATGGAAATATCTACACCGCTATCTGTGTAAACATGGAAATACCTACACCGTGATCTGTATAAACATGGAAATATTTACAACGATATCTGTGTAAACATGCAAATATCTACACCGCCATCTCTATAAACATGGAAATATCTACACTGCCATCTGTATAAACATGGAAATATCTACACCGCTATCTGTATAAACCTGAAAATATCTACACCGCTATCTGTATAAATATGGTAATATCTACATCACCATCTATATAAACATGGAAATACCTACACCGCCATCTGTATAAACATGGAAATACCTACACCGCTATCTGTATAAACCTGGAAATATCTACACCGCTATCTGTAGAAACATGGAAATATCCACACCGCGATCTGCATAAACATGGAAATATCTACACCGCGATCTGTATAAACATGGAAATATCTACACCGCTATCTGTAGAAACATGGAAATATCTACACAGCTATCTCTATAAACATGGAAATATCTACACCGCCATCTGTATAAACATGGAAATACCTACAAGTCATCTGTATAAACATGGAAATATCTACACAGCCATCTGTATAAACATGGAAATATCTACACAGCCATTTGTATATACAAGGAAATATCTACACCGCTATCTGTATAAACATGGAAATAACTACACCGCTATTTGTATAAACAAGGAAATATCTACACCGTGATCTGTATAAACATGGAAATATCTACACTGCTATTTGTATAAACAAGGAAATATCTACACCACTATCTGTATAAACATGGAGATAAATACACCGCTATTTGCATAAACAAGGAAATAACTACACCGTGATCTGTATAAACATGGAAATATATACCACGCCCTCTCTATAAACATGGAAATATCTACACCCCTATCTGTATAAACATGGAAATATCCACACCGCTATCTCTATAAACATGGAAATAACAACACCGCGATCAGTATAAACGAGGAAATATCTACACCGCTATCTCTATAAACATGGAAATATCTCCACTGCTATCTCTATAAACATCGAAATATCTACACCGCCATGTGTATAAACATGGAAATACTTACAAAGTTATCTGCATAAACATGGAAATATCTACACCACCATCTGTATGAACATGGAAATATCTACACAGCCATGTGTACATATATGGAAATATCTACACCGCTCTCTATAATAACATGGAAATATCTACACCGCTATCTGTATATACATGGAAATATCTACACCGCCATCTACATATCCATAGAAATATCTGCGCCGCCATCTGTATAAACATGGAAATATCTACACGGTCATCTGTGTATAGATGGAAATATCAACACCGCCATCTGTACAAACATGGAAATATCTGCACCGCTATCTGTATAAACATGGAAATATATACATCGCTATCTGTATAAACATGGAAATACCTACACCGTGATCTGTATAAACATGGAAATATCTACACCGCCATTTGTATAAACATGGAAATATCTACACCGCCATGTGTATAAACATAGAAATATCTACACCGCTATCTGTATAAACCTGGAAATATCTACAACGCTATCTGTATAAACATGGTAATATCTACACCACCATCTATATAAACATGGAAATATCTACACCGCCATCTGTATAAACATGGAAATATCTACAATGCCATCTGTAGATAGATGGAAATATCTACACCGCAATCTGTGTAAACATGGAAATATCTACACCAATATCTGTAAAAACATGGAAATATCTACACCGCTATCTGTATAAACATGGAAATATCTACACCGCTATCTGCATAAACATGGAAATAACTACACCGCGATCTGTATAAATATGGAAATATCTACACCGCTATCTGTAGAAACATGGAAATATCTACACCGCTATCTGTAGAAACATGGAAATATCTACACAGCTATCTCTATAAACATGGAAATATCTACACCGCCATCTGTATAAACATGGAAATACCTACAAGTCATCTGTATAAACATGGAAATATCTACACAGCCATCTCTATAAACATGGAAATATCTACACCGCTATCTGTATAAACTTGGAAATAACTACACCGCTATTTGTATAAACAAGGAAGTATCTACACCGTGATCTGTATAAACATGGAAATATCTACAATGCTATTTGTATAAACAAGAAAATATCTACACCGTGATCTGTAAAAACATGGAATTATCTACACCGCCATCTCTATAAACATGGAAATACCTACAAGTCATCTGTACAAACATGGAAATATCTACAAAGCCATCAGTATAAACATGGAAATATCTACACAGCCATCTGTATATACATGGAAATATCTAGACCGCTATCTGTATAAACATGGAAATAACTACACCGCTATTTGTATAAACACGGAAATATCTACACCGTGATCTGTATAAACATGGAAATATCTACAACGCCATCTCTCTAAACATGGAAATATCTACACCCCTATCTGTATAAACATGGAAATATCCACACCGCTATCTCTAAAAACATGGAAATAACTACACCGTGATCAGTATAAACGTGGAAATATGTACACCGCTATCTCAATAAACATGGAAATATCTCCACTGCTAGCTCTATAAACATCGAAATATCTACACCGCCATCTGTATAAACATGGAAATACTTACAAAGTTATCTGTATAAACATGGAAATATCTACACCGCCATCTGTATAAACATGGAAATATCTACACAGCCATGTGTACATATATGGAAATATCTACACTGCTCTCTATATAAACATGGAAATAACTACACCGCTATCTGTATATACATGGAAATATCTACACCGCCATCTACATATCCATAGAAATATCTGCGCCGCCATCTGTATAAACATGGAAATATCTACACGGTCATCTCTGCATAGATGGAAATATCAACACCGCCATCTGTACAAACGTGGAAATATCTGCACCGCTATCTGTATAAACATGGAAATATCTACACCGTGGTCTGTAAAAACATGGAAATATCTACACCGCTATCTGTGTAAACATGGAAATACCTACACCGTGATCTGTATAAACATGGAAATATTTACAACGATATCAGTATAAACATGGAAATATCTACACCGCCATCTCTATAAACATGGAAATATCTACACTGCCATCTGTATAAACATGGAAATATCTACACCGCTATCTGTATAAACCTGAAAATATCTACACCGCTATCTGTATAAACATGGTAATATCTACATCACCATCTATATAAACATGGAAATATCTACAACGCCATCTGTATAAACATGGAAATACCTACACAGCTATCTGTATAAACCTGGAAATATCTACACCGCTATCTGTAGAAACATGGAAATATCCACACCGCGATCTGCATAAACATGGAAATATCTACACCGCGATCTGTATAAACATGTAAATATCTACACCGCTATCTGTAGAAACATGGAAATATCTACACAGCTATCTCTATAAACATGGAAATATCTACACCGCCATCTGTATAAACATGGAAATACCTACAAGTCATCTGTATAAACATGGAAATATCTACACAGCCATCTGTATAAACATGGAAATATCTACACAGCCATTTGTATATACAAGGAAATATCTACACCGCTATCTGTATAAACATGGAAATAACTACACCGCTATTTGTATAAACAAGGAAATATCTACACCGCTATCTGTATAAACATGGAAATATCTACACCGCTATCTGCATAAACATGGAAATATCTACACCGCGATCTGTATAAATATGGAAATATCTACACCGCTATCTGTAGAAACATGGAAATATCTACAGCGCGATCTGTATAAACATGGAAATATCTACACCGCGATCTGTATAAACATGGAAATATCCACACCGCTATCTGTAGAAACATGGAAATATCTACACAGCTATCTCTATAAACATGGAAATATCTACACCGCCATCTGTATAAACATGGAAATACCTACAAGTCATCTGTATAAACATGGAAATATCTACACAGCCATCTGTATAAACATGGAAATATCTACACAGCCATCTGTATTTACAAGGAAATATCTACACCGCTATCTGTATAAACTTGGAAATAACTACACCGCTATTTGTATAAACAAGGAAATATCTACACCGTGATCTGTATAAACATGGAAATATCTACAATGCTATTTGTATAAACAAGGAAATATCTACACCGCTATCTGTATAAACATGGAAATAACTGCACCACTATTTGCATAAACAAGGAAATACCTACAAGTCATCTGTACAAACATGGAAATATCTACAAAGCCATCAGTATAAACATGGAAATATCTACACAGCCATCTGTATATACATGGAAATATCTAGACCGCTATCTGTATAAACATGGAAATAACTACACCGCTATTTGTATAAACACGGAAATATCTACACCGTGATCTGTATAAACATGGAAATATCTACAACGCCATCTCTCTAAACATGGAAATATCTACACCCCTATCTGTATAAACATGGAAATATCCACACCGCTATCTCTAAAAACATGGAAATAACTACACCGTGATCAGTATAAACGTGGAAATATGTACACCGCTATCTCAATAAACATGGAAATATCTCCACTGCTAGCTCTATAAACATCGAAATATCTACACCGCCATCTGTATAAACATGGAAATACTTACAAAGTTATCTGTATAAACATGGAAATATCTACACCGCCATCTGTATAAACATGGAAATATCTACACAGCCATGTGTACATATATGGAAATATCTACACTGCTCTCTATATAAACATGGAAATAACTACACCGCTATCTGTATATACATGGAAATATCTACACCGCCATCTACATATCCATAGAAATATCTGCGCCGCCATCTGTATAAACATGGAAATATCTACACGGTCATCTCTGTATAGATGGAAATATCAACACCGCCATCTGTACAAACGTGGAAAGACCTGCACCGCTATCTGTATAAACATGGAAATATCTACACCGTGGTCTGTAAAAACATGGAAATATCTACACCGCTATCTGTGTAAACATGGAAATACCTACACCGTGATCTGTATAAACATGGAAATATTTACAACGATATCTGTATAAACATGGAAATATCTACACCGCCATCTCTATAAACATGGAAATATCTACACTGCCATCTGTATAAACATGGAAATATCTACACCGCTATCTGTATAAACCTGAAAATATCTACACCGCTATCTGTATAAACATGGTAATATCTACATCACCATCTATATAAACATGGAAATATCTACAACGCCATCTGTATAAACATGGAAATACCTACACCGCTATCTGTATAAACCTGGAAATATCTACACCGCTATCTGTAGAAACATGGAAATATCCACACCGCGATCTGCATAAACATGGAAATATCTACACAGCGATCTGCATAAACATGGAAATATCTACACCGCTATCTGTAGAAACATGGAAATATCTACACAGCTATCTCTATAAACATGGAAATATCTACACCGCCATCTGTATAAACATGGAAATACCTACAAGTCATCTGTATAAACATGGAAATATCTACACAGCCATTTGTATATACAAGGAAATATCTACACCGCTATCTGTATAAACATGGAAATAACTACACCGCTATTTGTATAAACAAGGAAATATCTACACCGCTATCTGTATAAACATGGAAATATCTACACCGCTATCTGCATAAACATGGAAATATCTACACCGCGATCTGTATAAATATGGAAATATCTACACCGCTATCTGTAGAAACATGGAAATGTCTACACAGCGATCTGTATAAACATGGAAATATCTACACCGCGATCTGTATAAACATGGAAATATCTACACCGCTATCTGTAGAAACATGGAAATATCTACACAGCTATCTCTATAAACATGGAAATATCTACACCGCCATCTGTATAAACATGGAAATACCTACAAGTCATCTGTATAAACATGGAAATATCTACACAGCCATCTGTATAAACATGGAAATATCTACACAGCCATCTGTATTTACATGGAAATATCTACACCGCTATCTGTATAAACTTGGAAATAACTACACCGCTATTTATATAAACAAGGAAATATCTACACCGTGATCTGTATAAACATGGAAATATCTACAATGCTATTTGTATAAACAAGGAAATATCTACACCGCTATCTGTATAAACATGGAAATAACTGCACCGCTGTTTGCATAAACAAGGAAATATCTACACCGTGATCTGTATAAACATGGAAATATCTACAACGCCATCTCTATAAACATGGAAATATCTACACCCCTATCTGTATAAACATGGAAATATCCGCACCGCTATCTCTAAAAACATGGAAATAACTACACCGTGATCAGTATAAACGTGGAAATATCTACACCGCTATCTCTATAAACATGGAAATATCTCCACTGCTATCTCTATAAACATCGAAATATCTACACCGCCATCTGTATAAACATGGAAATAACTACACCGCCCTTTGTATAAACAAGAAAATATCTACACCGTGATCTGTAAAAACATGGAATTATCTACACCGCCATCTCTATAAACATGGAAATACCTACAAGTCATCTGTACAAACATGGAAATATCTACAAAGCCATCAGTATAAACATGGAAATATCTACACAGCCATCTGTATATACATTGAAATATCTAGACCGCTATCTGTATAAACATGGAAATAGCTACACCGCTATTTGTATAAACACGGAAATATCTACACCGTGATCTGTATAAACATGGAAATATCTACAACGCCATCTCTCTAAACATGGAAATATCTACACCCCTATCTGTATAAACATGGAAATATCCACACCGCTATCTCTAAAAACATGGAAATAACTACACCGTGATCAGTATAAACGTGGAAATATGTACACCGCTATCTCAATAAACATGGAAATATCTCCACTGCTAGCTCTATAAACATTGAAATATCTACACCGCCATCTGTATAAACATGGAAATACTTACAAAGTTATCTGTATAAACATGGAAATATCTACACCGCCATCTGTATAAACATGGAAATATCTACACAGCCATGTGTACATATATGGAAATATCTACACTGCTCTCTATATAAACATGGAAATAACTACACCGCTATCTGTATATACATGGAAATATCTACACTGCCATCTACATATCCATAGAAATATCTGCGCCGCCATCTGTATAAACATGGAAATATCTACACGGTCATCTGTGTATAGATGGAAATATCAACACCGCCATCTGTACAAACGTGGAAATATCTGCACCGCTATCTGTATAAACATGGAAATATCTACACCGTGGTCTGTAAAAACATGGAAATATCTACAACGCTATCTGTGTAAACATGGAAATACCTACACCGTGATCTGTATAAACATGGAAATATTTACAACGATATCTGTATAAACATGGAAATATCTACACCGCCATCTCTATAAACATGGAAATATCTACACTGCCATCTGTATAAACATGGAAATATCTACACCGCTATCTGTATAAACCTGAAAATATCTACACCGCTATCTGTATAAACATGGTAATATCTACATCACCATCTATATAAACATGGAAATATCTACACCGCCATCTGTATAAACATGGAAATACCTACACCGCTATCTGTATAAACCTGGAAATATCTACACCGCTATCTGTAGAAACATGGAAATATCCACACCGCGATCTGCATAATCATGGAAACATCTACACCGCGATCTGTATAAACATGGAAATATCTACACCGCTATCTGTAGAAACATGGAAATATCTACACAGCTATCTCTATAAACATGGAAATATCTACACCGCCATCTGTATAAACATGGAAATACCTACAAGTCATCTGTATAAACATGGAAATATCTACACAGCCATCTGTATAAACATGGAAATATCTACACAGCCATTTGTATATACAAGGAAATATCTACACCGCTATCTGTATAAACATGGAAATAACTACACCGCTATTTGTATAAACAAGGAAATATCTACACCGTGATCTGTATAAACATGGAAATATCAACACTGCTATTTGTATAAACAAGGAAATATCTACACCACTATCTGTATAAACATGGAGATAAATACACCGCTATTTGCATAAACAAGGAAATATCTACACCGTGATCTGTATAAACATGGAAATATCTACAACGCCCTCTCTATAAACATGGAAATATCTACACCCCTATCTGTATAAACATGGAAATATCCACACCGCTATCTCTATAAACATGGAAATAACTACACCGCGATCAGTATAAACGAGGAAATATCTACACTGCTATCTCTATAAACATGGAAATATCTCCACTGGTATCTCTATAAACATCGAAATATCTACACCGCCATGTGTATCAATATGGAAATATTTACAAAGTTATCTGCATAAACATGGAAATATCTACACCGCCATCTGTAAAAACATGGAAATATCTACACAGCCATGTGTACATATATGGAAATATCTACACCGCTCTCTATATAAACATGGAAATAACTACACCGCTATCTGTATATACATGGAAATATCTACACCGCCATCTACATATCCATAGAAATATCTGCGCCGCCATCTGTATAAACATGGAAATATCTACACGGTCATCTGTGTACAGATGGAAATATCATCACCGCCATCTGTACAAACATGGAAATATCTGCACCGCTATCTGTATAAACATGGAAATATCTACACCGTGGTCTGTATAAACATGGAAATATCTACACCGCTATCTGTATAAATATGGAAATACATACACCGCTATCTCTATAAACATGGAAATATCTACACCGTGATCTGTATAACCATGGAAATATTTACACCGATATCTGTATGAACATGGAAATATCTACACCGCCATCTCTATAAACATGGAAATATCTACACCGCCATCTGTATAAACATGGAAATATCTACAATGCCGTCTGTAGAAAGATGGAAATATCTACACCGCAATCTGTGTAAACATGGAAATATCTACACCAATATCTGTAAAAACAACGAAATACCTACACCGCTATCTGTATAAACATGGAAATATCTACACCACGATCTGCATAAACATGGAAATATCTACACCTCGATCTGTATAAATATGGAAATATCTACACCGCGATCTGTAGAAACATGGAAATATCTACACCGCGATCTGTATAAACATGGAAATATCTACAACGCGATCTGTATAAACATGGAAATCTCTACACAGCTATCTGTATAAACATGGAAATATCTACACCGTGGTCTGTAAAAACATGGAAATATCTACACCGCTATCTGTATAAACATGGAAATATATACATCGCTATCTGTATAAACATGGAAACACCTACACCGTGATCTGTATAAACATGGAAATATTTACAACGATATCTGTATAAACATGGAAATATCTACACCGCCATCTGTATAAACATGGAAATATCTACACCGCCATCTGTATAAACATAGAAATATCTACACCGCTATCTGTATAAACCTGGAAATATCTACAACGCTATCTGTATAAACATGGTAATATCTACACCACCATCTATATAAACATGGAAATATCTACACCGCCATCTGTATAAACATGGAAATATCTACAATGCCATCTGTACATAGATGGAAATATCTACACCGCAATCTGTGTAAACATGGAAATATCTACACCAATATCTGTAAAAACATGGAAATATCTACACCGCTATCTGTATAAACATGGAAATATCTACACCGCTATCTGCATAAACATGGAAATATTTACACCACGATCTGTATAAATATGGAAATATCTACACCGCTATCTGTAGAAACATGGAAATATCTACACCGCGATCTGTATAAACATGGAAATATCTACACCGCGATCTGTATAAACATGGAAATATCTACACCGCTATCTGTAGAAACATGGAAATATCTACACAGCTATCTCTATAAACATGGAAATATCTACACCGCCATCTGTATAAACATGGAAATACCTACAAGTCATCTGTATAAACATGGAAATATCTACACAGCCATCTGTATAAACATGGAAATATCTACACAGCCATCTGTATATACATGGAAATATCTACACCGCTATCTGTATAAACATGGAAATAACTACACCGCTATTTGTATAAACAAGGAAATATCTACACGGTCATCTGTGTATAGATGGAAATATCAACACCGCCATCTGTACAAACATGGAAATATCTGCACCGCTATCTGTATAAACATGGAAATATCTACACCGTGGTCTGTAAAAACAAGGAAATATCTACACCGCTATCTGTATAAACATGGAAATATATACATCGCTATCTGTATAAACATGGAAATACCTACACCGTGATCTGTATAAACATGGAAATATTTACAACGATATCTGCATAAACTTGGAAATATCTACACCGCCATCTCTATAAACATGGAAATATCTACACCGCCATCTGTATAAACCTGGAAATATCTACAACGCTATCTGTATAAACATGGTAATATCTACACCACCATCTATATAAACATGGAAATATCTACACCACCATCTGTATAAACCTGGAAATATCTACAATGCCATCTGTAGAAAGATGGAAATACCTACACCGCAATCTGTGTAAACATGGAAATATCTACACCAATATCTGTAAAAACATGGAAATATCTACACCGCTATCTGTATAAACATGGAAGTATCTATACCGCGATCTGCATAAACATGGAAATATCTACACCACGATCTGTATAAACATGGAAATATCTACACCGCTATCTGTAGAAACACGGAAATATCTACACCGCGATCTGTATAAACATGGCAATATCTACACCGCTATCTGTAGAAATATGGAAATATCTACACAGCTATCTCTATAAACATGGAAATATCTACACCGCCATCTGTATAAACATGGAAATACCTACAAGTCATCTGTATAAACATGGAAATATCTTCACAGCCATCTGTATAAACATGGAAATATCTACACAGCCATCTGTATATACATGGAAATATCTAAACCGCTATCTGTATAAACATGGAAATATCTACACCCCTATTTGTATAAATAAGGAAATATCTACACCGTGATCTGTATAAACATGGAAATATCTACACTGCTATTTGTATAAACAAGGAAATATCTACACCGCTATCTGCATAAACATGGAAATAACTACACTGCTATTTGCATAAACAAGGAAATATCTACACCGTGATCTGTATAAACATGGAAATATCTACAATGCCATCTCTATAAACATGGAAATATCTACACCCCTATCTGTATAAACATGAAAATATCCACACCGCTATCTCTATAAACATGGAAATAACTTCATCGCCATCAGTATAAACGTGGAAATATCTACACCGCTATCTGTATAAACATGGAAATATCTACACCGCCATCTGCATAAACATGGAAATATCTACACCGCGATCTGTATAAACATGGAAATATCTACACCGCGATCTGTATAAACATGGAAATATCTACACCACTATCTGTAGAAACATGGAAATATCTACAACGCCATCTCTATAAACATGGAAATATCTACACCCCTATCTGTATAAACATGGAAATATCCACACCGCTATCTCTATAAACCTGGAAATAACTACACCGCGATCAGTATAAACGTGGAAATATCTACACTGCTATCTCTATAAACATGGAAATATCTCCACTACTATCTCTATAAACATCGAAATATCTACACCGCCATCTGTATAAACATGGAAATACTGACAAAGTTATCTGTATAAACATGGAAATATCTACACCGCCATCTGTATAAACATGGAAATATCTACACAGCCAGGTGTACATATGTGGAAATATCTACACCGCTCTCTACATAAACATGGAAATAACTACACCGCTATCTGTATATACATGGAAATATCTACACCGCGATCTGTATAAACATGGAAATATCTACACCGCTATCTGTAGAAACATGGAAATATCTACACAGCTATCTCTATAAACATGGACATATCTACACCGCCGTCTGTATAAACATGGAAATACCTACAAGTCATCTGTATAAACATGGAAATATCTACACAGACATCTGTGTAAACATGGAAATATCTACACAGCCATCTGTATATACATGGAAATATCTACACCGCTATCTGTATAAACATGGAAATAACCAGACCGCTATTTGTAGAAACAAGGAAATATCTACACCGTGATCTGTATAAACATGGAAATATCTACACTTCTATTTGTATAAACAAGGAAATATCTACACCGCTATCTGTATAAACATGGAAATAACTACACTGCTATTTGCATAAACAAGGAAATATCTACACCGTGATCTGTATAAACATGGAAATATCTACTCTGCTATTTGTAAAAACAAGGAAATATCTACACAGCTATCTGTATAAACATGGAAATAACTACACCGCTATTTGCATAAACTAGGAAATATCTACACCGTGATCTGTATAAACATGGAAATATCTACACCGCCATCTGTATAAACATGAAAATATCTACACCGTGATCTGTATAAACATGGAAATATCTACACCGCCATCTGTATAAACATGGAAATATATTCACAGCCATGTGTACATATGTGGAAATATCTACACCGCTCTGTACAAAAACATGGAAATAACTACACCGCTATCTGTATATACATGGAAATATCTACACCGCCATCTACATATCCATAGAAATTTCTGCGCCACCATCTGTATAAACATGGAAATATCTACACGGTCATCTGTGTATAGATAGAAATATCAACACCACCATCTGTACAAACATGGAAATATCTGCACCGCTATCTGTATAAACATGGAAATATCTACACCGTGGTCTCTATAAACATGGAAATATCTACACCGCTGTCTGTATAAACATGGAAATATATACACCGCTATCTCTATAAACATGGAAATATCTACACCGTGATCTGTATAAACATGGAAATATTTACAACGATATCTGTATGAACATGGAAATATCTACACCACCATCTTTATAAACATGGAAATATCTACACCGCCATCTGTATAAACATGGAAATATCTACACCGCTATCTGTATAAACCTGGGAATATCTACACCGCTATCTGTATAAACATGGTAATATCTACACCACCATCTATATAAACATGGAAATATCTACACCGCCATCTGTATAAACATGGAAATATCTACAATGCCATCTGTAGAAAGATGGAAATATCTGCACCGCAATCTGTGTAAACATGGAAATATCTACACAAATATCTGTAAAAACATGGAAATATCTACACCGCTATCTGTATAAACATGGAAATATCTACACCGCGATCTGCATAAACATGGAAATATCTACACCACGATCTGTATAAACATGGAAATATCTACACCGCTATCTGTAGAAACATGGAAATATCTACACCGCGATCTGCATAAACATGGAAATATCTACACCGCGATCTGCATAAACATGGAAATATCTACACCGCGATCTGTATAAATATGGAAATATCTACACCGCGATCTGTAGAAACATGGAAATATCTACACCGCGATCTGTATAAACATGGAAATATCTACACCGCGATCTGTATAAACATGGAAATATCTACACCGCTATCTGTAGAAACATGGAAATATCTATACAGCTATCTCTATAAACATGGAAATATCTACACCGCCATCTGTATAAACATGGAAATACCTACAAGTCATCTGTATAAACATGGAAATATCTACAGAGCCATCTGTATAAACATGGAAATATCTACACAGCCATCTGTATATACATGGAAATATCTACACCGCTATCTGTATAAACATGGAAATAACTACACCGCTATTTGTATAAACAAGGAAATATCTACACCGTGATCTGTATAAACATGGAAATATCTACAATGCTATTTGTATAAACAAGGAAATATCTACACCGCTATCTGTATAAACATGGAAATAACTGCACCGCTATTTGCATAAACAAGGAAATATCTACACCGTGATCTGTATAAACATGGAAATATCTACAACGCCATCTCTATAAACATGGAAATATGTACACCCCTATCTGTATAAACATGGAAATATCCACACCGCTATCTCTAAAAACATGGAAATAACTACACCGTGATCAGTATAAACATGGAAATATCTATACCGCTATCTCTATAAACATGGAAATATCTCCACTGCTATCTCTATAAACATCGAAATATCTACACCGCCATCTGTATAAACATGGAAATAACTACACCGCCATTTGTATAAACAAGAAAATATCTACACCGTGATCTGTATAAACATGGAATTATCTACACCGCCATCTCTATAAACATGGAAATACCTACAAGTCATCTGTACAAACATGGAAATATCTACAAAGCCATCAGTATAAACATGGAAATATCTACACAGCCATCTGTATATACATGGAAATATCTAGACCGCTATCTGTATAAACATGGAAATAACTACACCGCTATTTGTACAAACAAGGAAATATCTACACCGTGATCTGTATAAACATGGAAATATCTACAACGCCATCTCTCTAAACATGGAAATATCTACACCCCTATCTGTATAAACATGGAAATATCCACACCGCTATCTCTAAAAACATGGAAATAACTACACCGTGATCAGTATAAACGTGGAAATATGTACACCGCTATCTCAATAAACATGGAAATATCTCCACTGCTAGCTCTATAAACATCGAAATATCTACACCGCCATCTGTATAAACATGGAAATACTTACAAAGTTTTCTCTATAAACATGGAAATATCTACGCCGCCATCTGTATAAACATGGAAATATCTACACAGCCATGTGTACATATATGGAAATATCTACACTGCTCTCTATATAAACATGGAAATAACTACACCGCTATCTGTATATACATGGAAATATCTACACCGCCATCTACATATCCATAGAAATATCTGCGCCGCCATCTGTATAAACATGGAAATATCTACACGGTCATCTCTGTACAGATGGAAATATCAACACCGCCATCTGTACAAACATGGAAATATCTTCACCGCTATCTGTATAAACCTGGAAATATCTACACCGTGGTCTGTATAAACATGGAAATATCTACACCACTATCTGTATAAACATGGAAATATATACACCGCTATCTCTGTAAACATGGAAATATCTACACCGTGATCTGTATAACCATGGAAATATTTACACCGATATCTGTATAAACATGGAAATATCTACACCGCCATCTCTATAAACATGGAAATATCTACACCGCCATCTCTATAAACATGGAAATATCTACAATGCCGTCTGTAGAAAGATGGAAATATCTACACCGCAATCTGTGTAAACATGGAAATATCTACACCAATATCTGTAAAAACAACGAAATACCTACACCGCTATCTGTATAAACATGGAAATATCTACACCGCGATCTGCATAAACATGGAAATATCTACACCTCGATCTGTATAAATATGAAAATATCTACAAAGCGATCTGTAGAAACATGGAAATATCTACACCGCGATCTGTATAAACATGGAAATATCTACACAGCCATCTGTATATACATGGAAATATCTACACCGCTATCTGTATAAACATGGAAATAACTACACCGCTATTTGTATAAACAAGGAAATATCTACACCGTGATCTGTATAAACATGGAAATATCTACAATGCTATTTGTATAAACAAGGAAATATCTACACCGCTATCTGTATAAACATGGAAATAACTGCACCGCTATTTGCATAAACAAGGAAATATCTACACCGTGATCTGTATAAACATGGAAATATCTACAACGCCATCTCTATAAACATGGAAATATGTACACCCCTATCTGTATAAACATGGAAATATCCACACCGCTATCTCTAAAAACATGGAAATAACTACACCGTGATCAGTATAAACGTGGAAATATCTACACCGCTATCTCTATAAACATGGAAATATCTCCACTGCTATCTCTATGAACATCGAAATATCTACACCGCCATCTGTATAAACATGGAATTATCTACACCGCCATCTCTATAAACATGGAAATACCTACAAGTCATCTGTACAAACATTGAAATATCTACAAAGCCATCAGTATAAACATGGAAATATCTACACAGCCATCTGTATATACATGGAAATATCTAGACCGCTATCTGTATAAACATGGAAATAACTACACCGCTCTTTGTATAAACAAGGAAATATCTACACCGTGATCTGTATAAACATGGAAATATCTACAACGCCATCTCTCTAAACATGGAAATATCTACACCCCTATCTGTATAAACATGGAAATATCCACACCGCTATCTCTAAAAACATGGAAATAACTACACCGTGATCAGTATAAACGTGGAAATATGTACACCGCTATCTCAATAAACATGGAAATATCTCCACTGCTAGCTCTATAAACATCGAAATATCTACACCGCCATCTGTATAAACATGGAAATACTTACAAAGTTATCTGTATAAACATGGAAATATCTACACCGCCATCTGTATAAACATGGAAATATCTACACAGCCATGTGTACATATATGGAAATATCTACACTGCTCTCTATATAAACATGGAAATAACTACACCGCTATCTGTATATACATGGAAATATCTACACCGCCATCTACATATCCATAGAAATATCTGCGCCGCCATCTGTATAAACATGGAAATATCTACACGGTCATCTGTGTATAGATGGAAATATCAACACCGCCATCTGTACAAACATGGAAATATCTGCACCGCTATCTGTATAAACATGGAAATATCTACACCGTGGTCTGTAAAAACATGGAAATATCTACACCGCTATCAGTATAAACATGGAAATACCTACACCGTGATCTGTATAAACATGGAAATATTTACAACGATATCTGTATAAACATGGAAATATCTACACCGCCATCTCTATAAACATGGAAATACCTACACTGCCATCTGTATAAACATGGAAATATCTACACCGCTATCTGTATAAACCTGAAAATATCTACACCGCTATCTGTATAAACATGGTAATATCTACATCACCATCTATATAAACATGGAAATATCTACACCGCCATCTGTATAAACATGGAAATACCTACAAGTCATCTGTATAAACATGGAAATATCTACACAGCCATCTGTATAAACATGGAAATATCTACACAGCCATTTGTATATACAAGGAAATATCTACACCGCTATCTGTATAAACATGGAAATAACTACACCGCTATTTGTATAAACAAGGAAATATCTACACCCTGATCTATATAAACATGGAAATATCTACACTGCTATTTCTATAAACAAGGAAATATCTACACCACTATCTGTATAAACATGGAGATAAATACACCGCTATTTGCATAAACAAGGAAATATCTACACCGTGATCTGTATAAACATGGAAATATCTACAACGCCCTCTCTATAAACATGGAAATATCTACACCCCTATCTGTATAAACATGGAAATATCCACAGCGCTATTTCTATAAACATGGAAATAACTACACCGCGATCAGTATAAAAGAGGAAATATCTACACCGCTATCTCTATAAACATGGAAATATCTCCACTGCTATCTCTATAAACATCGAAATATCTACACCGCCATGTGTATAAACATGGAAATACTTACAAAGTTATCTGCATAAACATGGAAATATCTACACCGCCATCTGTAAAAACATGGAAATATCTACACAGCCCTGTGTACATATATGGAAATATCTACACCGCTCTCTATATAGACATGGAAATAACTACACCGCTATCTGTATATACATGGAAATATCTACACCGCCATCTACATATCCATAGAAATATCTGCACCGCCATCTGTATAAACATGGAAATATCTACACGGTCATCTGTGTACAGATGGAAATATCAACACCGCCATCTGTACAAACATGGAAATATCTTCACCGCTATCTGTATAAACATGGAAATATCTACACCGTGGTCTGTATAAACATGGAAATATCTACACCACTATCTGTATAAACATGGAAATATATACACCGCTATCTCTATAAACATGGAAATATCTACACCGTGATCTGTATAACCATGGAAATATTTACACCGATATCTGTATAAACATGGAAATATCTACACCGCCATCTCAATAAACATGGAAATATCTACACCGCCATCTGTATAAACATGGAAATATCTACAATGCCGTCTGTAGAAAGATGGAAATATCTACACCGCAATCTGTGTAAACATGGAAATATCTACACCAATATCTGTAAAAACAACGAAATACCTACACCGCTATCTGTATAAACATGGAAATATCTACACCGCGATCTGCATAAACATGGAAATATCTACACCTCGATCTGTATAAATATGGAAATATCTACAATGCGATCTGTAGAAACATGGAAATATCTACACCGCGATCTGTATAAACATGGAAATATCTACAAAGCGATCTGTATAAACATGGAAATATCTACACCGACATCTACATATCCATAGAAATATCTGCGCCGCCATCTGTATAAACATGGAAATATCTACACGGTCATCTGTGTATAGATGGAAATATCAACACCGCCATCTGTACAAACATGGAAATATCTGCACCGCTATCTGTACAAACATGGAAATATCTACACCGTGGTCTGTAAAAACATGGAAATATCTACACCGCTATCTGTATATACATGGAAATATATACATCGCTATCTGTATAAACATGGAAATACCTACACCGTGATCTGTATAAACATGGAAATATTTACAACGATATCTGTATAAACATGGAAATATCTACACCGCCATCTGTATAAACATGGAAATATCTACACCGCCATCTGTATAAACATAGAAATATCTACACCGCTATCTGTATAAACCTGGAAATATCTACAACGCTATCTGTATAAACATGGTAATATCTACACCACCATCTATATAAACATGGAAATATCTACACCGCCATCTGTATAAACATGGAAATATCTACAATGCCATCTGTAGATATTTGGAAATATCTACACCGCAATCTGTGTAAACATGGAAATATCTACACCAATATCTGTAAAAACATGGAAATATCTACACCGCTATCTGTATAAACATGGAAATAACTACACCGCTATTTGTATAAACAAGGAAATATCTACACCGCTATCTGTATAAAGATGGAAATATCTACACCGCTATCTGCATAAACATGGAAATATCTACACCGCGATCTGTATAAATATGGAAATATCTACACCGCGATCTGTATAAACATGGAAATATCTACACCGCGATCTGTATAAACATGGAAATATCTACACCGCGATCTGTATAAACATGGAAATATCTACACCGCGATCTGTATAAACATGGAAATATCTACACCGCTATCTGTAGAAACATGGAAATATCTACACAGCTATCTCTATAAACATGGAAATATCTACACAGCCATCTGTATAAACATGGAAATATCTACACAGCCATCTGTATTTACATGGAAATATCTACACCGCTATCTGTATAAACTTGGAAATAACTACACCGCTATTTGTATAAACAAGGAAATATCTACACCGTGATCTGTATAAACATGGAAATATCTACAATGCTATTTGTATAAACAAGGAAATATCTACACCGCTATCTGTATAAACATGGAAATAACTGCACCGCTATTTGCATAAACAAGGAAATATCTACACCGTGATCTGTATAAACATGGAAATATCTACAACGCCATCTCTATAAACATGGAAATATCTACACCCCTATCTGTATAAACATGGAAATATCCGCACCGCTATCTCTAAAAACATGGAAATAACTACACCGTGATCAGTATAAACGTGGAAATATCTACACCGCTATCTCTATAAACATGGAAATATCTCCACTGCTATCTCCATAAACATCGAAATATCTACACCGCCATCTGTATAAACATGGAAATATCTACAATGCCCTCTGTAGAAAGATGGAAATATCTACACCGCAATCTGTGTAAACATGGAAATATCTACACCAATATCTGTAAAAACAACGAAATACCTACACCGCTATCTGTATAAACATGGAAATATCTACACCGCGATCTGCATAAACATGGAAATATCTACACCTCGATCTGTATAAATATGGAAATATCTACAACGCGATCTGTAGAAACATGGAAATATCTACACCGCGATCTGTATAAACATGGAAATATCTACAACGCGATCTGTATAAACATGGAAATATCTACACCGACATCTACATATCCATAGAAATATCTGCGCCGCCATCTGTATAAACATGGAAATATCTACACGGTCATCTGTGTATAGATGGAAATATCAACACCGCCATCTGTACAAACATGGAAATATCTGCACCGCTATCTGTATAAACATGGAAATATCTACACCGTGGTCTGTAAAAACATGGAAATATCTACACCGCTATCTGTATAAACGTGGAAATATATACATCGCTATCTGTATAAACATGGAAATACCTACACCGTTATCTGTATAAACATGGAAATATTTACAACGATATCTGTATAAACATGGAAATATCTACACCGCCATCTGTATAAACATGGAAATATCTACACCGCCATCTGTATAAACATAGAAATATCTACACCGCTATCTGTATAAACCTGGAAATATCTACAACGCTATCTGTATAAACATGGTAATATCTACACCACCATCTATATAAACATGGAAATATCTACACCGCCATCTGTATAAACATGGAAATATCTACAATGCCATCTGTAGATAGATGGAAATATCTACACCGCAATCTGTGTAAACATGGAAATATCTACACCAATATCTGTAAAAACATGGAAATATCTACACCGCTATCTGTATAAACATGGAAATATCTACACCGCTATCTGCATAAACATGGAAATATCTACACCGCGATCTGTATAAATATGGAAATATCTACACCGATATCTGTAGAAACATGGAAATATCTACACCGCGATCTGTATAAACATGGAAATATCTACACCGCGATCTGTATAAACATGGAAATATCTACACCGCTATCTGTAGAAACATGGAAATATCTACACAGCTATCTCTATAAACATGGAAATATCTACACCGCCATCTGTATAAACATGGAAATACCTACAAGTCATCTGTATAAACATGGAAATATCTACACAGCCATCTGTATAACATGGAAATATCTACACAGCCATCTGTATATACATGGAAATATCTACACCGCTATCTGTATAAACATGTAAATAACTACACCGCTATTTGTATAAACAAGGAAATATCTACACGGTCATCTGTGTATAGATGGAAATATCAACACCACCATCTGTACAAACATGGAAATATCTGCACCGCTATCTGTATAAACATGGAAATATCTACACCGTGGTCTGTATAAACATGGTAATATCTACACCACCATCTATATAAACATGGAAATATCTACACCGCCATCTGTATAAACCTGGAAATATCTACAATGCCATCTGTAGAAAGATGGAAATACCTACACCGCAATCTGTGTAAACATGGAAATATCTACACCAATATCTGCAAAAACATGGAAATATCTACACCGCTATCTGTATAAACATGGAAGTATCTATACCGCGATCTGCATAAACATGGAAATATCTGCACCGCGATCTGTATAAATATGGAAATATCTACACCGCGATCTGTATAAACATGGAAATATCTACACCGCTATCTGTAGAAACATGGAAATATCTACACACCTATCTCTATAAACATGGAAATATCTACACCGCCATCTGTATAAACATGGAAATACCTACAAGTCATCTGTATAAACACGGAAATATCTACACAGCCATCTGTATAAACATGGAAATATCTACACAGCCATCTGTATATACATGGAAATATCTACACCGCTATCTGTATAAACATGGAAATAACTACACCGCTATTTGTATTAACAAGGAAATATCTACACCGTGATCTGTATAAACATGGAAATATCTACAATGCTATTTGTATAAACAAGGAAATATCTACACCGCTATCTGTATAAACATGGAAATAACTACACCGCTATTTGCATAAACAAGGAAATATCTACACCGTGATCTGTATAAACATGGAAATATCTACTCTGCTATTTGTATAAACAGGGAAATATCTACACAGCTATCTGTATAAACATGGAAATAACTACACCGCTATTTGCATAAACTAGGAAGTATCTACACCGTGATCTGTATAAACATGGAAATATCTACACCGCCATCTGTATAAACATGGAAATACTTACAAAGTTATCTGTATAAACATGGAAATATCTACACCGCCATCTGTATAAACATGGAAATATCTACACAGCCATGTGTACATATATGGAAATATCTACATTGCTCTCTATATAAACATGGAAATAACTACACCGCTATCTGTATATACATGGAAATATTTACACCGCCTTCTACATATCCATAGAAATATCTGCGCCGCCATCTGTATAAACATGGAAATATCTACACGGTCATCTGTGTATAGAGGGAAATATCAACACCGCCATCTGTACAAACGTGGAAATATCTGCACCGCTATCTGTATAAACATGGAAATATCTACACCGTGGTCTGTAAAAACATGGAAATATCTACACCGCTATCTGTGTAAACATGGAAATACCTACACCGTGATCTGTATAAACATGGAAATATTTACAACGATATCTGTATAAACATGGAAATATCTACACCGCCATCTCTATAAACATGGAAATATCTACACTGCCATCTGTATAAACATGGAAATATCTACACCGCTATCTGTATAAACCTGAAAATATCTACACCGCTATCTGTATAAACATGGTAATATCTACATCACCATCTATATAAACATGGTAATATCTACACCGCCATCTGTATAAACATGGAAATACCTACACCGCTATCTGTATAAACCTGGAAATATCTACACCGCTATCTGTAGAAACATGGAAATATCTACACAGCTATCTCTATAAACATGGAAATATCTACACCGCCATCTGTATAAACATGGAAATACCTACAAGTCATCTGTATAAACATGGAAATATCTACACAGCCATCTGTATAAACATGGAAATATCTACACAGCCATTTGTATATACAAGGAAATATCTACACCGCTATCTGTATAAACATGGAAATAACTACACCGCTATTTGTATAAACAAGGAAATATCTACACCGTGATATGTATAAACATGGAAATATCAACACTGCTATTTGTATAAACAAGGAAATATCTACACCACTATCTGTATAAACTTGGAGATAAATACACCGCTATTTGCATAAACAAGGAAATATCTAAACCGTGATCTGTATAAACATGGAAATATCTACAACGCCCTCTCTATAAACATGGAAATATCTACACCCCTATCTGTATAAACATGGAAATATCCACACCGCTATCTCTATAAACATGGAAATAACTACACCGCGATCAGTATAAACGAGGAAATATCTACACCGCTATCTCTATAAACATGGAAATATCTCCACTGGTATCTCTATAAACATCGAAATATCTACACCGCCATGTGTATCAATATGGAAATACTTACAAAGTTATCTGCATAAACATGGAAATATCTACACCGCCATCTGTAAAAACATGGAAATATCTACACAGCCATGTGTACATATATGGAAATATCTACACCGCTCTCTATATAAACATGGAAATAACTACACCGCTATCTGTATATACATGGAAATATCTACACCGCCATCTACATATCCATAGAAATATCTGCGCCGCCATCTGTATAAACATGGAAATATCTACACGGTCATCTGTGTACAGATGGAAATATCAACACTGCCATCTGTACAAACATGGAAATATCTGCACCGCTATCTGTATAAACATGGAAATATCTACACCGTGGTCTGTATAAACATGGAAATATCTACACCGCTATCTGTATAAATATGGAAATACATACACCGCTATCTCTATAAACATGGAAATATCTACACCGTGATCTGTATAACCATGGAAATATTTACACCGATATCTGTATGAACATGGAAATATCTACACCGCCATCTGTATAAACATGGAAATATCTACAATGCCGTCTTTAGAAAGATGGAAATATCTACACCGCAATCTGTGTAAACATGGAAATATCTACACCAATATCTGTAAAAACAACGAAATACCTACACCGCTATCTGTATAAACATGGAAATATCTACACCGCGATCTGCATAAACATGGAAATATCTACACCTCGATCTGTATAAATATGGAAATATCTACACCGCGATCTGTAGAAACATGGAAATATCTACACCGCGATCTGTATAAACATGGAAATATCTACAACGCGATCTGTATAAACATGGAAATCTCTACACAGCTATCTGTATAAACATGGAAATATCTACACCGTGGTCTGTAAAAACATGGAAATATCTACACCGCTATCTGTATAAACATGGAAATATATACATCGCTATCTGTAAAAACATGGAAACACCTACACCGTGATCTGTATAAACATGGAAATATTTACAACGATATCTGTATAACGATGGAAATATCTACACCGCCATCTGTATAAACATGGAAATATCTACACCGCCATCTGTATAAACATAGAAATATCTACACCGCTATCTGTATAAACCTGGAAATATCTACAACGCTATCTGTATAAACATGGTAATATCTACACCACCATCTATATAAACATGGAAATATCTACCCCGCCATCTGTATAAACATGGAAATATCTACAATGCCATCTGTACATAGATGGAAATATCTACACCGCAATCTGTGTAAACATGGAAATATCTACACCAATATCTGTAAAAACATGGAAATATCTACACCGCTATCTGTATAAACATGGAAATATCTACACCGCTATCTGCATAAACATGGAAATATCTACACCGCGATCTGTATAAATATGGAAATATCTACACCGCCATCTGTATAAACATGGAAATACCTACAAGTCATCTGTATAAACATGGAAATATCTTCACAGCCATCTGTATAAACATGGAAATATCTACACAGCCATCTGTATATACATGGAAATATCTACACCGCTATCTGTATAAACATGGAAATATCTACACCCCTATTTGTATAAATAAGGAAATATCTACACCGTGATCTGTATAAACATGGAAATATCTACACTGCTATTTGTATAAACAAGGAAATATCTACACCGCTATCTGCATAAACATGGAAATAACTACACTGCTATTTGCATAAACAAGGAAATATCTACACCGTGATCTGTATAAACATGGAAATATCTACAATGCCATCTCTATAAACATGGAAATATCTACACCCCTATCTGTATAAACATGAAAATATCCACACCGCTATCTCTATAAACATGGAAATAACTTCATCGCCATCAGTATAAACGTGGAAATATCTACACCGCTATCTGTATAAACATGGAAATATCTACACCGCCATCTGCATAAACATGGAAATATCTACACCGCGATCTGTATAAACATGGAAATATCTACACCGCGATCTGTATAAACATGGAAATATCTACACCACTATCTGTAGAAACATGGAAATATCTACAACGCCATCTCTATAAACATGGAAATATCTACACCCCTATCTGTATAAACATGGAAATATCCACACCGCTATCTCTATAAACCTGGAAATAACTACACCGCGATCAGTATAAACGTGGAAATATCTACACTGCTATCTCTATAAACATGGAAATATCTCCACTACTATCTCTATAAACATCGAAATATCTACACCGCCATCTGTATAAACATGGAAATACTGACAAAGTTATCTGTATAAACATGGAAATATCTACACCGCCATCTGTATAAACATGGAAATATCTACACAGCCAGGTGTACATATGTGGAAATATCTACACCGCTCTCTACATAAACATGGAAATAACTACACCGCTATCTGTATATACATGGAAATATCTACACCGCGATCTGTATAAACATGGAAATATCTACACCGCTATCTGTAGAAACATGGAAATATCTACACAGCTATCTCTATAAACATGGACATATCTACACCGCCGTCTGTATAAACATGGAAATACCTACAAGTCATCTGTATAAACATGGAAATATCTACACAGACATCTGTGTAAACATGGAAATATCTACACAGCCATCTGTATATACATGGAAATATCTACACCGCTATCTGTATAAACATGGAAATAACCAGACCGCTATTTGTAGAAACAAGGAAATATCTACACCGTGATCTGTATAAACATGGAAATATCTACACTTCTATTTGTATAAACAAGGAAATATCTACACCGCTATCTGTATAAACATGGAAATAACTACACTGCTATTTGCATAAACAAGGAAATATCTACACCGTGATCTGTATAAACATGGAAATATCTACTCTGCTATTTGTAAAAACAAGGAAATATCTACACAGCTATCTGTATAAACATGGAAATAACTACACCGCTATTTGCATAAACTAGGAAATATCTACACCGTGATCTGTATAAACATGGAAATATCTACACCGCCATCTGTATAAACATGAAAATATCTACACCGTGATCTGTATAAACATGGAAATATCTACACCGCCATCTGTATAAACATGGAAATATATTCACAGCCATGTGTACATATGTGGAAATATCTACACCGCTCTGTACAAAAACATGGAAATAACTACACCGCTATCTGTATATACATGGAAATATCTACACCGCCATCTACATATCCATAGAAATTTCTGCGCCACCATCTGTATAAACATGGAAATATCTACACGGTCATCTGTGTATAGATAGAAATATCAACACCACCATCTGTACAAACATGGAAATATCTGCACCGCTATCTGTATAAACATGGAAATATCTACACCGTGGTCTCTATAAACATGGAAATATCTACACCGCTGTCTGTATAAACATGGAAATATATACACCGCTATCTCTATAAACATGGAAATATCTACACCGTGATCTGTATAAACATGGAAATATTTACAACGATATCTGTATGAACATGGAAATATCTACACCACCATCTTTATAAACATGGAAATATCTACACCGCCATCTGTATAAACATGGAAATATCTACACCGCTATCTGTATAAACCTGGGAATATCTACACCGCTATCTGTATAAACATGGTAATATCTACACCACCATCTATATAAACATGGAAATATCTACACCGCCATCTGTATAAACATGGAAATATCTACAATGCCATCTGTAGAAAGATGGAAATATCTGCACCGCAATCTGTGTAAACATGGAAATATCTACACAAATATCTGTAAAAACATGGAAATATCTACACCGCTATCTGTATAAACATGGAAATATCTACACCGCGATCTGCATAAACATGGAAATATCTACACCACGATCTGTATAAACATGGAAATATCTACACCGCTATCTGTAGAAACATGGAAATATCTACACCGCGATCTGCATAAACATGGAAATATCTACACCGCGATCTGCATAAACATGGAAATATCTACACCGCGATCTGTATAAATATGGAAATATCTACACCGCGATCTGTAGAAACATGGAAATATCTACACCGCGATCTGTATAAACATGGAAATATCTACACCGCGATCTGTATAAACATGGAAATATCTACACCGCTATCTGTAGAAACATGGAAATATCTATACAGCTATCTCTATAAACATGGAAATATCTACACCGCCATCTGTATAAACATGGAAATACCTACAAGTCATCTGTATAAACATGGAAATATCTACAGAGCCATCTGTATAAACATGGAAATATCTACACAGCCATCTGTATATACATGGAAATATCTACACCGCTATCTGTATAAACATGGAAATAACTACACCGCTATTTGTATAAACAAGGAAATATCTACACCGTGATCTGTATAAACATGGAAATATCTACAATGCTATTTGTATAAACAAGGAAATATCTACACCGCTATCTGTATAAACATGGAAATAACTGCACCGCTATTTGCATAAACAAGGAAATATCTACACCGTGATCTGTATAAACATGGAAATATCTACAACGCCATCTCTATAAACATGGAAATATGTACACCCCTATCTGTATAAACATGGAAATATCCACACCGCTATCTCTAAAAACATGGAAATAACTACACCGTGATCAGTATAAACATGGAAATATCTATACCGCTATCTCTATAAACATGGAAATATCTCCACTGCTATCTCTATAAACATCGAAATATCTACACCGCCATCTGTATAAACATGGAAATAACTACACCGCCATTTGTATAAACAAGAAAATATCTACACCGTGATCTGTATAAACATGGAATTATCTACACCGCCATCTCTATAAACATGGAAATACCTACAAGTCATCTGTACAAACATGGAAATATCTACAAAGCCATCAGTATAAACATGGAAATATCTACACAGCCATCTGTATATACATGGAAATATCTAGACCGCTATCTGTATAAACATGGAAATAACTACACCGCTATTTGTACAAACAAGGAAATATCTACACCGTGATCTGTATAAACATGGAAATATCTACAACGCCATCTCTCTAAACATGGAAATATCTACACCCCTATCTGTATAAACATGGAAATATCCACACCGCTATCTCTAAAAACATGGAAATAACTACACCGTGATCAGTATAAACGTGGAAATATGTACACCGCTATCTCAATAAACATGGAAATATCTCCACTGCTAGCTCTATAAACATCGAAATATCTACACCGCCATCTGTATAAACATGGAAATACTTACAAAGTTTTCTCTATAAACATGGAAATATCTACGCCGCCATCTGTATAAACATGGAAATATCTACACAGCCATGTGTACATATATGGAAATATCTACACTGCTCTCTATATAAACATGGAAATAACTACACCGCTATCTGTATATACATGGAAATATCTACACCGCCATCTACATATCCATAGAAATATCTGCGCCGCCATCTGTATAAACATGGAAATATCTACACGGTCATCTCTGTACAGATGGAAATATCAACACCGCCATCTGTACAAACATGGAAATATCTTCACCGCTATCTGTATAAACCTGGAAATATCTACACCGTGGTCTGTATAAACATGGAAATATCTACACCACTATCTGTATAAACATGGAAATATATACACCGCTATCTCTGTAAACATGGAAATATCTACACCGTGATCTGTATAACCATGGAAATATTTACACCGATATCTGTATAAACATGGAAATATCTACACCGCCATCTCTATAAACATGGAAATATCTACACCGCCATCTGTATAAACATGGAAATATCTACAATGCCGTCTGTAGAAAGATGGAAATATCTACACCGCAATCTGTGTAAACATGGAAATATCTACACCAATATCTGTAAAAACAACGAAATACCTACACCGCTATCTGTATAAACATGGAAATATCTACACCGCGATCTGCATAAACATGGAAATATCTACACCTCGATCTGTATAAATATGAAAATATCTACAAAGCGATCTGTAGAAACATGGAAATATCTACACCGCGATCTGTATAAACATGGAAATATCTACACAGCCATCTGTATATACATGGAAATATCTACACCGCTATCTGTATAAACATGGAAATAACTACACCGCTATTTGTATAAACAAGGAAATATCTACACCGTGATCTGTATAAACATGGAAATATCTACAATGCTATTTGTATAAACAAGGAAATATCTACACCGCTATCTGTATAAACATGGAAATAACTGCACCGCTATTTGCATAAACAAGGAAATATCTACACCGTGATCTGTATAAACATGGAAATATCTACAACGCCATCTCTATAAACATGGAAATATGTACACCCCTATCTGTATAAACATGGAAATATCCACACCGCTATCTCTAAAAACATGGAAATAACTACACCGTGATCAGTATAAACGTGGAAATATCTACACCGCTATCTCTATAAACATGGAAATATCTCCACTGCTATCTCTATGAACATCGAAATATCTACACCGCCATCTGTATAAACATGGAATTATCTACACCGCCATCTCTATAAACATGGAAATACCTACAAGTCATCTGTACAAACATTGAAATATCTACAAAGCCATCAGTATAAACATGGAAATATCTACACAGCCATCTGTATATACATGGAAATATCTAGACCGCTATCTGTATAAACATGGAAATAACTACACCGCTATTTGTATAAACAAGGAAATATCTACACCGTGATCTGTATAAACATGGAAATATCTACAACGCCATCTCTCTAAACATGGAAATATCTACACCCCTATCTGTATAAACATGGAAATATCCACACCGCTATCTCTAAAAACATGGAAATAACTACACCGTGATCAGTATAAACGTGGAAATATGTACACCGCTATCTCAATAAACATGGAAATATCTCCACTGCTAGCTCTATAAACATCGAAATATCTACACCGCCATCTGTATAAACATGGAAATACTTACAAAGTTATCTGTATAAACATGGAAATATCTACACCGCCATCTGTATAAACATGGAAATATCTACACAGCCATGTGTACATATATGGAAATATCTACACTGCTCTCTATATAAACATGGAAATAACTACACCGCTATCTGTATATACATGGAAATATCTACACCGCCATCTACATATCCATAGAAATATCTGCGCCGCCATCTGTATAAACATGGAAATATCTACACGGTCATCTGTGTATAGATGGAAATATCAACACCGCCATCTGTACAAACATGGAAATATCTGCACCGCTATCTGTATAAACATGGAAATATCTACACCGTGGTCTGTAAAAACATGGAAATATCTACACCGCTATCAGTATAAACATGGAAATACCTACACCGTGATCTGTATAAACATGGAAATATTTACAACGATATCTGTATAAACATGGAAATATCTACACCGCCATCTCTATAAACATGGAAATACCTACACTGCCATCTGTATAAACATGGAAATATCTACACCGCTATCTGTATAAACCTGAAAATATCTACACCGCTATCTGTATAAACATGGTAATATCTACATCACCATCTATATAAACATGGAAATATCTACACCGCCATCTGTATAAACATGGAAATACCTACAAGTCATCTGTATAAACATGGAAATATCTACACAGCCATCTGTATAAACATGGAAATATCTACACAGCCATTTGTATATACAAGGAAATATCTACACCGCTATCTGTATAAACATGGAAATAACTACACCGCTATTTGTATAAACAAGGAAATATCTACACCCTGATCTATATAAACATGGAAATATCTACACTGCTATTTCTATAAACAAGGAAATATCTACACCACTATCTGTATAAACATGGAGATAAATACACCGCTATTTGCATAAACAAGGAAATATCTACACCGTGATCTGTATAAACATGGAAATATCTACAACGCCCTCTCTATAAACATGGAAATATCTACACCCCTATCTGTATAAACATGGAAATATCCACAGCGCTATTTCTATAAACATGGAAATAACTACACCGCGATCAGTATAAAAGAGGAAATATCTACACCGCTATCTCTATAAACATGGAAATATCTCCACTGCTATCTCTATAAACATCGAAATATCTACACCGCCATGTGTATAAACATGGAAATACTTACAAAGTTATCTGCATAAACATGGAAATATCTACACCGCCATCTGTAAAAACATGGAAATATCTACACAGCCCTGTGTACATATATGGAAATATCTACACCGCTCTCTATATAGACATGGAAATAACTACACCGCTATCTGTATATACATGGAAATATCTACACCGCCATCTACATATCCATAGAAATATCTGCACCGCCATCTGTATAAACATGGAAATATCTACACGGTCATCTGTGTACAGATGGAAATATCAACACCGCCATCTGTACAAACATGGAAATATCTTCACCGCTATCTGTATAAAAATGGAAATATCTACACCGTGGTCTGTATAAACATGGAAATATCTACACCACTATCTGTATAAACATGGAAATATATACACCGCTATCTCTATAAACATGGAAATATCTACACCGTGATCTGTATAACCATGGAAATATTTACACCGATATCTGTATAAACATGGAAATATCTACACCGCCATCTCAATAAACATGGAAATATCTACACCGCCATCTGTATAAACATGGAAATATCTACAATGCCGTCTGTAGAAAGATGGAAATATCTACACCGCAATCTGTGTAAACATGGAAATATCTACACCAATATCTGTAAAAACAACGAAATACCTACACCGCTATCTGTATAAACATGGAAATATCTACACCGCGATCTGCATAAACATGGAAATATCTACACCTCGATCTGTATAAATATGGAAATATCTACAATGCGATCTGTAGAAACATGGAAATATCTACACCGCGATCTGTATAAACATGGAAATATCTACAAAGCGATCTGTATAAACATGGAAATATCTACACCGACATCTACATATCCATAGAAATATCTGCGCCGCCATCTGTATAAACATGGAAATATCTACACGGTCATCTGTGTATAGATGGAAATATCAACACCGCCATCTGTACAAACATGGAAATATCTGCACCGCTATCTGTACAAACATGGAAATATCTACACCGTGGTCTGTAAAAACATGGAAATATCTACACCGCTATCTGTATATACATGGAAATATATACATCGCTATCTGTATAAACATGGAAATACCTACACCGTGATCTGTATAAACATGGAAATATTTACAACGATATCTGTATAAACATGGAAATATCTACACCGCCATCTGTATAAACATGGAAATATCTACACCGCCATCTGTATAAACATAGAAATATCTACACCGCTATCTGTATAAACCTGGAAATATCTACAACGCTATCTGTATAAACATGGTAATATCTACACCACCATCTATATAAACATGGAAATATCTACACCGCCATCTGTATAAACATGGAAATATCTACAATGCCATCTGTAGATATTTGGAAATATCTACACCGCAATCTGTGTAAACATGGAAATATCTACACCAATATCTGTAAAAACATGGAAATATCTACACCGCTATCTGTATAAACATGGAAATAACTACACCGCTATTTGTATAAACAAGGAAATATCTACACCGCTATCTGTATAAAGATGGAAATATCTACACCGCTATCTGCATAAACATGGAAATATCTACACCGCGATCTGTATAAATATGGAAATATCTACACCGCGATCTGTATAAACATGGAAATATCTACACCGCGATCTGTATAAACATGGAAATATCTACACCGCGATCTGTATAAACATGGAAATATCTACACCGCGATCTGTATAAACATGGAAATATCTACACCGCTATCTGTAGAAACATGGAAATATCTACACAGCTATCTCTATAAACATGGAAATATCTACACAGCCATCTGTATAAACATGGAAATATCTACACAGCCATCTGTATTTACATGGAAATATCTACACCGCTATCTGTATAAACTTGGAAATAACTACACCGCTATTTGTATAAACAAGGAAATATCTACACCGTGATCTGTATAAACATGGAAATATCTACAATGCTATTTGTATAAACAAGGAAATATCTACACCGCTATCTGTATAAACATGGAAATAACTGCACCGCTATTTGCATAAACAAGGAAATATCTACACCGTGATCTGTATAAACATGGAAATATCTACAACGCCATCTCTATAAACATGGAAATATCTACACCCCTATCTGTATAAACATGGAAATATCCGCACCGCTATCTCTAAAAACATGGAAATAACTACACCGTGATCAGTATAAACGTGGAAATATCTACACCGCTATCTCTATAAACATGGAAATATCTCCACTGCTATCTCCATAAACATCGAAATATCTACACCGCCATCTGTATAAACATGGAAATATCTACAATGCCCTCTGTAGAAAGATGGAAATATCTACACCGCAATCTGTGTAAACATGGAAATATCTACACCAATATCTGTAAAAACAACGAAATACCTACACCGCTATCTGTATAAACATGGAAATATCTACACCGCGATCTGCATAAACATGGAAATATCTACACCTCGATCTGTATAAATATGGAAATATCTACAACGCGATCTGTAGAAACATGGAAATATCTACACCGCGATCTGTATAAACATGGAAATATCTACAACGCGATCTGTATAAACATGGAAATATCTACACCGACATCTACATATCCATAGAAATATCTGCGCCGCCATCTGTATAAACATGGAAATATCTACACGGTCATCTGTGTATAGATGGAAATATCAACACCGCCATCTGTACAAACATGGAAATATCTGCACCGCTATCTGTATAAACATGGAAATATCTACACCGTGGTCTGTAAAAACATGGAAATATCTACACCGCTATCTGTATAAACATGGAAATATATACATCGCTATCTGTATAAACATGGAAATACCTACACCGTTATCTGTATAAACATGGAAATATTTACAACGATATCTGTATAAACATGGAAATATCTACACCGCCATCTGTATAAACATGGAAATATCTACACCGCCATCTGTATAAACATAGAAATATCTACACCGCTATCTGTATAAACCTGGAAATATCTACAACGCTATCTGTATAAACATGGTAATATCTACACCACCATCTATATAAACATGGAAATATCTACACCGCCATCTGTATAAACATGGAAATATCTACAATGCCATCTGTAGATAGATGGAAATATCTACACCGCAATCTGTGTAAACATGGAAATATCTACACCAATATCTGTAAAAACATGGAAATATCTACACCGCTATCTGTATAAACATGGAAATATCTACACCGCTATCTGCATAAACATGGAAATATCTACACCGCGATCTGTATAAATATGGAAATATCTACACCGATATCTGTAGAAACATGGAAATATCTACACCGCGATCTGTATAAACATGGAAATATCTACACCGCGATCTGTATAAACATGGAAATATCTACACCGCTATCTGTAGAAACATGGAAATATCTACACAGCTATCTCTATAAACATGGAAATATCTACACCGCCATCTGTATAAACATGGAAATACCTACAAGTCATCTGTATAAACATGGAAATATCTACACAGCCATCTGTATAACATGGAAATATCTACACAGCCATCTGTATATACATGGAAATATCTACACCGCTATCTGTATAAACATGTAAATAACTACACCGCTATTTGTATAAACAAGGAAATATCTACACGGTCATCTGTGTATAGATGGAAATATCAACACCACCATCTGTACAAACATGGAAATATCTGCACCGCTATCTGTATAAACATGGAAATATCTACACCGTGGTCTGTATAAACATGGTAATATCTACACCACCATCTATATAAACATGGAAATATCTACACCGCCATCTGTATAAACCTGGAAATATCTACAATGCCATCTGTAGAAAGATGGAAATACCTACACCGCAATCTGTGTAAACATGGAAATATCTACACCAATATCTGCAAAAACATGGAAATATCTACACCGCTATCTGTATAAACATGGAAGTATCTATACCGCGATCTGCATAAACATGGAAATATCTGCACCGCGATCTGTATAAATATGGAAATATCTACACCGCGATCTGTATAAACATGGAAATATCTACACCGCTATCTGTAGAAACATGGAAATATCTACACACCTATCTCTATAAACATGGAAATATCTACACCGCCATCTGTATAAACATGGAAATACCTACAAGTCATCTGTATAAACACGGAAATATCTACACAGCCATCTGTATAAACATGGAAATATCTACACAGCCATCTGTATATACATGGAAATATCTACACCGCTATCTGTATAAACATGGAAATAACTACACCGCTATTTGTATTAACAAGGAAATATCTACACCGTGATCTGTATAAACATGGAAATATCTACAATGCTATTTGTATAAACAAGGAAATATCTACACCGCTATCTGTATAAACATGGAAATAACTACACCGCTATTTGCATAAACAAGGAAATATCTACACCGTGATCTGTATAAACATGGAAATATCTACTCTGCTATTTGTATAAACAGGGAAATATCTACACAGCTATCTGTATAAACATGGAAATAACTACACCGCTATTTGCATAAACTAGGAAGTATCTACACCGTGATCTGTATAAACATGGAAATATCTACACCGCCATCTGTATAAACATGGAAATACTTACAAAGTTATCTGTATAAACATGGAAATATCTACACCGCCATCTGTATAAACATGGAAATATCTACACAGCCATGTGTACATATATGGAAATATCTACATTGCTCTCTATATAAACATGGAAATAACTACACCGCTATCTGTATATACATGGAAATATTTACACCGCCTTCTACATATCCATAGAAATATCTGCGCCGCCATCTGTATAAACATGGAAATATCTACACGGTCATCTGTGTATAGAGGGAAATATCAACACCGCCATCTGTACAAACGTGGAAATATCTGCACCGCTATCTGTATAAACATGGAAATATCTACACCGTGGTCTGTAAAAACATGGAAATATCTACACCGCTATCTGTGTAAACATGGAAATACCTACACCGTGATCTGTATAAACATGGAAATATTTACAACGATATCTGTATAAACATGGAAATATCTACACCGCCATCTCTATAAACATGGAAATATCTACACTGCCATCTGTATAAACATGGAAATATCTACACCGCTATCTGTATAAACCTGAAAATATCTACACCGCTATCTGTATAAACATGGTAATATCTACATCACCATCTATATAAACATGGTAATATCTACACCGCCATCTGTATAAACATGGAAATACCTACACCGCTATCTGTATAAACCTGGAAATATCTACACCGCTATCTGTAGAAACATGGAAATATCTACACAGCTATCTCTATAAACATGGAAATATCTACACCGCCATCTGTATAAACATGGAAATACCTACAAGTCATCTGTATAAACATGGAAATATCTACACAGCCATCTGTATAAACATGGAAATATCTACACAGCCATTTGTATATACAAGGAAATATCTACACCGCTATCTGTATAAACATGGAAATAACTACACCGCTATTTGTATAAACAAGGAAATATCTACACCGTGATATGTATAAACATGGAAATATCAACACTGCTATTTGTATAAACAAGGAAATATCTACACCACTATCTGTATAAACATGGAGATAAATACACCGCTATTTGCATAAACAAGGAAATATCTAAACCGTGATCTGTATAAACATGGAAATATCTACAACGCCCTCTCTATAAACATGGAAATATCTACACCCCTATCTGTATAAACATGGAAATATCCACACCGCTATCTCTATAAACATGGAAATAACTACACCGCGATCAGTATAAACGAGGAAATATCTACACCGCTATCTCTATAAACATGGAAATATCTCCACTGGTATCTCTATAAACATCGAAATATCTACACCGCCATGTGTATCAATATGGAAATACTTACAAAGTTATCTGCATAAACATGGAAATATCTACACCGCCATCTGTAAAAACATGGAAATATCTACACAGCCATGTGTACATATATGGAAATATCTACACCGCTCTCTATATAAACATGGAAATAACTACACCGCTATCTGTATATACATGGAAATATCTACACCGCCATCTACATATCCATAGAAATATCTGCGCCGCCATCTGTATAAACATGGAAATATCTACACGGTCATCTGTGTACAGATGGAAATATCAACACTGCCATCTGTACAAACATGGAAATATCTGCACCGCTATCTGTATAAACATGGAAATATCTACACCGTGGTCTGTATAAACATGGAAATATCTACACCGCTATCTGTATAAATATGGAAATACATACACCGCTATCTCTATAAACATGGAAATATCTACACCGTGATCTGTATAACCATGGAAATATTTACACCGATATCTGTATGAACATGGAAATATCTACACCGCCATCTGTATAAACATGGAAATATCTACAATGCCGTCTTTAGAAAGATGGAAATATCTACACCGCAATCTGTGTAAACATGGAAATATCTACACCAATATCTGTAAAAACAACGAAATACCTACACCGCTATCTGTATAAACATGGAAATATCTACACCGCGATCTGCATAAACATGGAAATATCTACACCTCGATCTGTATAAATATGGAAATATCTACACCGCGATCTGTAGAAACATGGAAATATCTACACCGCGATCTGTATAAACATAGAAATATCTACAACGCGATCTGTATAAACATGGAAATCTCTACACAGCTATCTGTATAAACATGGAAATATCTACACCGTGGTCTGTAAAAACATGGAAATATCTACACCGCTATCTGTATAAACATGGAAATATATACATCGCTATCTGTAAAAACATGGAAACACCTACACCGTGATCTGTATAAACATGGAAATATTTACAACGATATCTGTATAACGATGGAAATATCTACACCGCCATCTGTATAAACATGGAAATATCTACACCGCCATCTGTATAAACATAGAAATATCTACACCGCTATCTGTATAAACCTGGAAATATCTACAACGCTATCTGTATAAACATGGTAATATCTACACCACCATCTATATAAACATGGAAATATCTACCCCGCCATCTGTATAAACATGGAAATATCTACAATGCCATCTGTACATAGATGGAAATATCTACACCGCAATCTGTGTAAACATGGAAATATCTACACCAATATCTGTAAAAACATGGAAATATCTACACCGCTATCTGTATAAACATGGAAATATCTACACCGCTATCTGCATAAACATGGAAATATCTACACCGCGATCTGTATAAATATGGAAATATCTACACCGCTATCTGTAGAAACATGGAAATATCTACACCGCGATCTGTATAAACATGGAAATATCTACACCGAGATCTGTAAAAACATGGAAATATCTACACCGCTATCTGTAGAAACATGGAAATATCTACACAGCTATCTCTATAAACATGGAAATATCTACACCGCCATCTGTATAAACATGGAAATACCTACAAGTCATCTGTATAAACATGGAAATATCTACACAGCCATCTGTATAAACATGGAAATATCTACACAGCCATCTGTATATACATGGAAATATCTACACCGCTATCTGTATAAACATGGAAATAACTACACCGCTATTTGTATAAACAAGGAAATATCTACACGGTCATCTGTGTATAGATGGAAATATCAACACAACCATCTGTACAAACATGGAAATATCTGCACCGCTATCTGTATAAACATGGAAATATCTACACCGTGGTCTGTAAAAACAAGGAAATATCTACACCGCTATCTGTATAAACATGGAAATATATACATCGCTATCTGTATAAACATGGAAATACCTACACCGTGATCTGTATAAACATGGAAATATTTACAACGATATCTGCATAAACTTGGAAATATCTACACCGCCATCTCTATAAACATGGAAATATCTACACCGCCATCTGTATAAACCTGGAAATATCTACAACGCTATCTGTATAAACATGGTAATATCTACACCACCATCTATATAAACATGGAAATATCTACACCGCCATCTGTATAAACCTGGAAATATCTACAATGCCATCTGTAGAAAGATGGAAATACCTACACCGCAATCTGTGTAAACATGGAAATATCTACACCAATATCTGCAAAAACATGGAAATATCTACACCGCTATCTGTATAAACATGGAAGTATCTATACCGCGATCTGCATAAACATGGAAATATCTACACCACGATCTGTATAAACATGGAAATATCTACACCGCTATCTGTAGAAACACGGAAATATCTACACCGCGATCTGAATAAACATGGAAATATCTACATCGCTATCTGTATAAACATGGAAATATCTACACCGCCATCTGCATAAACATGGAAATATCTACACCGCCATCTGTATAAACATGGAAATACCTACAAGTCATCTGTATAAACATGGAAACATCTACACAGCCATCTGTATAAACATGGAAATATCTACACAGCCATCTGTATATACATGGAAATATCTACACCGCTATCTGTATAAACATGGAAATAACTACACCGCTATTTGTATTAACAAGGAAATATCTACACCGTGATCTGTATAAACATGGAAATATCTACAATGCTATTTGTATAAACAAGGAAATATCTACACCGCTATCTGTATAAACATGGAAATAACTACACCGCTATTTGCATAAACAAGGAAATATCTACACCGTGATCTGTATAAACATGGAAATATCTACTCTGCTATTTGTATAAACAAGGAAATATCTACACAGCTATCTGTATAAACATGGAAATAACTACACCGCTATTTGCATAAACTAGGAAATATCTACACCGTGATCTGTATAAACATGGAAATATCTACACCGCCATCTGTATAAACATGGAAATATCTACACCGTGATCTGTATAAACATGGAAATATCTACACCGCCATCTGTATAAACATGGAAATATATACACAGCCATGTGTACCTATGTGGAAATATCTACACCGCTCTCTACATAAACATGGAAATAACTACACCGCTATCTGTATATACATGGAAATATCTACACCGCCATCTACATATCCATAGAAATTTCGGCGCCACCATCTGTATAATCATGGAAATATCTACACGGTCATCTGTGTATAGATAGAAATATCAACACCGCCATCTGTACAAACATGGAAATATCTGCACCGCTATCTGTATAAACATGGAAATATCTACACCGTGGTCTCTATAAACATGGAAATATCTACACCGCTGTCTGTATAAACATGGAAATATATACACCGCTATCTCTATAAACATGGAAATATCTACACCGTGATCTGTATAAACATGGAAATATTTACAACGATATCTGTATGAACATGGAAATATCTACACCACCATCTTTATAAACATGGAAATATCTACACCGCCATCTGTATAAACATGGAAATATCTACAATGCCATCTGTAGAAAGATGGAAATATCTACACCGCAATCTGTGTAAACATGGAAATATCTACACAAATATCTGTAAAAACATGGAAATATCTACACCGCTATCTGTATAAACATGGAAATATCTACACCGCGATCTGCATAAACATGGAAATATCTACACCACGATCTGTATAAACATGGAAATATCTACACCGCTATCTGTAGAAACATGGAAATATCTACACCGCGATCTGCATAAACATGGAAATATCTACACCGCGATCTGCATAAACATGGAAATATCTACACCGCGATCTGTATAAATATGGAAATATCTACACCGCTATCTGTAGAAACATGGAAATATCTACACCGCGATCTGTATAAACATGGAAATATCTACACCGTGATCTGTATAAACATGGAAATATCTACACCGCTATCTGTAGAAACATGGAAATATCTACACAGCTATCTCTATAAACATGGAAATATCTACACCGCCATCTGTATAAACATGGAAATACCTACAAGTCATCTGTATAAACATGGAAATATCTACACAGCCATCTGTATAAACATGGAAATATCGACACAGCCATCTGTATATACATGGAAATATCTACACCGCTATCTGTATAAACATGGAAATAACTACACCGCTATTTGTATAAACAAGGAAATATCTACACCGTGATCTGTATAAACATGGAAATATCTACAATGCTATTTGTATAAACAAGGAAATATCTACACCGCTATCTGTATAAACATGGAAATAACTGCACCGCTGTTTGCATAAACAAGGAAATATCTACACCGTGATCTGTATAAACATGGAAATATCTACAACGCCATCTCTATAAACATGGAAATATGTACAACCCTATCTGTATAAACATGGAAATATCCACACCGCTATCTCTAAAAACATGGAAATAACTACACCGTGATCAGTATAAACGTGGAAATATCTACACCGCTATCTCTATAAACATGGAAATATCTCCACTGCTATCTCTATAAACATCAAAATATCTACACCGCCATCTGTATAAACATGGAAATAACTACACCGCCATTTGTATAAACAAGAAAATATCTACACCGTGATCTGTATAAACATGGAATTATCTACACCGCCATCTCTATAAACATGGAAATACCTACAAGTCATCTGTACAAACATGGAAATATCTACAAAGCCATCAGTATAAACATGGAAATATCTACACAGCCATCTGTATATACATGGAAATATCTAGACCGCTATCTGTATAAAGATGGAAATAACTACACCGCTATTTGTATAAACAAGGAAATATCTACACCGTGATCTGTATAAACATGGAAATATCTACAACGCCATCTCTCTAAACATGGAAATATCTACACCCCTATCTGTATAAACATGGAAATATCCACACCGCTATCTCTAAAAACATGGAAATAACTACACCGTGATCAGTATAAACGTGGAAATATGTACACCGCTATCTCAATAAACATGGAAATATCTCCACTGCTAGCTCTATAAACATCGAAATATCTACACCGCCATCTGTATAAACATGGAAATACTTACAAAGTTATCTGTATAAACATGGAAATATCTACACCGCCATCTGTATAAACATGGAAATATCTACACAGCCATGTGTACATATATGGAAATATCTACACTGCTCTCTATATAAACATGGAAATAACTACACCGCTATCTGTATATACATGGAAATATCTACACCGCCATCTACATATCCATAGAAATATCTGCACCGCCATCTGTATAAACATGGAAATATCTACACGGTCATCTGTGTATAGATGGAAATATCAACACCGCCATCTGTACAAACATGGAAATATCTGCACCGCTATCGGTATAAACATGGAAATATCTACACCGTGGTCTGTAAAAACATGGAAATATCTACACCGCTATCTGTATAAACATGGAAATACCTACACCGTGATCTGTATAAACATGGAAATATTTACAACGATATCTGTATAAACATGGAAATATCTACACCGCCATCTCTATAAACATGGAAATATCTACACTGCCATCTGTATAAACATGGAAATATCTACACCGCTATCTCTATAAACCTGAAAATATCTACACCGCTATCTGTATAAACATGGTAATATCTACATCACCATCTATATAAACATGGAAATATCTACACCGCCATCTGTATAAACATGGAAATACCTACACCGCTATCTGTAGAAACATGGAAATATCTACACAGCTATCTCTATAAACATGGAAATATCTACACCGCCATCTGTATAAACATGGAAATACCTACAAGTCATCTGTATAAACATGGAAATATCTACACAGCCATCTGTATTAACATGGAAATATCTACACAGCCATTTGTATATACAAGGAAATATCTACACCGCTATCTGTATAAACATGGAAATAACTACACCGCTATTTGTATAAACAAGGAAATATCTACACCCTGATCTGTATAAACATGGAAATATCTACACTGCTATTTCTATAAACAAGGAAATATCTACACCACTATCTGTATAAACATGGAGATAAATACACTGCTATTTGCATAAACAAGGAAATATCTACACCGTGATCTGTATAAACATGGAAATATCTACAACGCCCTCTCTATAAACATGGAAATATCTACACCCCTATTTGTATAAACATGGAAATATCCACACCGCTATCTCTATAAACATGGAAATAACTACACCGCGATCAGTATAAAAGAGGAAATATCTACACCGCTATCTCTATAAACATGGAAATATCTCCACTGCTATCTCTATAAACATCGAAATATCTACACCGCCATGTGTATAAACATGGAAATACTTACAAAGTTATCTGCATAAACATGGAAATATCTACACCGCTATCTGTAAAAACATGGAAATATCTACACAGCCATGTGTACATATATGGAAATATCTACACCGCTCTCTATATAAACATGGAAATAACTACACCGCTATCTGTATATACATGGAAATATCTACACCGCCATCTACATATCCATAGAAATATCTGCACCGCCATCTGTATAAACATGGAAATATCTACACGGTCATCTGTGTACAGATGGAAATATCAACACCGCCATCTGTACAAACATGGAAATATCTTCACCGCTATCTGTATAAACATGGAAATATCTACACCGCTATCTCTAAAAACATGGAAATAACTACACCGTGATCAGTATAAACGTGGAAATATCTACACCGCTATCTCTATAAACATGGAAATATCTCCACTGCTATCTCTATAAACATCAAAATATCTACACCGCCATCTGTATAAACATGGAAATAACTACACCGCCATTTGTATAAACAAGAAAATATCTACACCGTGATCTGTATAAACATGGAATTATCTACACCGCCATCTCTATAAACATGGAAATACCTACAAGTCATCTGTACAAACATGGAAATATCTACAAAGCCATCAGTATAAACATGGAAATATCTACACAGCCATCTGTATATACATGGAAATATCTAGACCGCTATCTGTATAAACATGGAAATAACTACACCGCTATTTGTATAAACAAGGAAATATCTACACCGTGATCTGTATAAACATGGAAATATCTACAACGCCATCTCTCTAAACATGGAAATATCTACACCCCTATCTGTATAAACATGGAAATATCCACACCGCTATCTCTAAAAACATGGAAATAACTACACCGTGATCAGTATAAACGTGGAAATATGTACACCGCTATCTCAATAAACATGGAAATATCTCCACTGCTAGCTCTATAAACATCGAAATATCTACACCGCCATCTGTATAAACATGGAAATACTTACAAAGTTATCTGTATAAACATGGAAATATCTACACCGCCATCTCTATAAACATGGAAATATCTACACTGCCATCTGTATAAACATGGAAATATCTACACCGCTATCTGTATAAACCTGAAAATATCTACACCGCTATCTGTATAAACATGGTAATATCTACATCACCATCTATATAAACATGGAAATATCTACACCGCCATCTGTATAAACATGGAAATACCTACACCGCTATCTGTAGAAACATGGAAATATCTACACAGCTATCTCTATAAACATGGAAATATCTACACCGCCATCTGTATAAACATGGAAATACCTACAAGTCATCTGTATAAACATGGAAATATCTACACAGCCATCTGTATTAACATGGAAATATCTACACAGCCATTTGTATATACAAGGAAATATCTACACCGCTATCTGTATAAACATGGAAATAACTACACCGCTATTTGTATAAACAAGGAAATATCTACACCCTGATCTGTATAAACATGGAAATATCTACACTGCTATTTCTATAAACAAGGAAATATCTACACCACTATCTGTATAAACATGGAGATAAATACACTGCTATTTGCATAAACAAGGAAATATCTACACCGTGATCTGTATAAACATGGAAATATCTACAACGCCCTCTCTATAAACATGGAAATATCTACACCCCTATCTGTATAAACATGGAAATATCCACACCGCTATCTCTATAAACATGGAAATAACTACACCGCGATCAGTATAAACGAGGAAATATCTACACCGCTATCTCTATAAACATGGAAATATCTCCACTGCTATCTCTATAAACATCGAAATATCTACACCGCCATGTGTATAAACATGGAAATACTTACAAAGTTATCTGCATAAACATGGAAATATCTACACCGCCATCTGTAAAACATGGAAATATCTACACAGCCATGTGTACATATATGGAAATATCGTCACCGCTCTCTATATAAACATGGAAATAACTTCACCGCTATCTGTATATACATGGAAATATCTACACCGCCATCTACATATCCATAGAAATATCTGCGCCGCCATCTGTATAAACATGGAAATATCTACACGGTCATCTTTGTACAGATGGAAATATCAACACCGCCATCTGTACAAACATGGAAATATCTTCACCGCTATCTGTATAAACCTGGAAATATCTACACCGTGGTCTGTATAAACATGGAAATATCTACACCACTATCTGTATAAACATGGAAATATATACACCGCTATCTCTATAAACATGGAAATATCTACACCGTGATCTGTATAACCATGGAAATATTTACAACGATATCTGTATAAACATGGAAATATCTACACCGCCATCTCTATAAACTTGGAAATATCTACACCGCCATCTGTATAAACATGGAAATATCTACAATGCCGTCTGTAGAAAGATGGAAATATCTACACCGCAATCTGTGTAAACATGGAAATATCTACACCAATATCTGTAAAAACATGGACATATCTACACCGCTATCTGTATAAACGTGGAAATATCTACACCGCGATCTGCATAAACATGGAAATATCTACACCGCGATCTGTATAAATATGGAAATATCTACACCGCTATCTGTAGAAACATGGAAATATCTGCACCGCAATCTGTATAAACATGGAAATATCTACACCGCGATCTGTATAAACATGGAAATATCTACACCGCTATCTGTAGAAACATGGAAATATCTACACAGCTATCTCTATAAACATGGAAATATCTACACCGCCATCTGTATAAACATGGAAATACCTACAAGTCATCTGTATAAACATGGAAATATCTACACAGCCATCTGTATAAACATGGAAATATCTACACAGCCATCTGTATATACAAGGAAATATCTACACCGCTATCTGTATAAACATGGAAATAACTACACCGCTATTTGTATAAACAAGGAAATATCTACACCGTGATCTGTATAAACATGGAAATATCTACACTGCTATTTGAATAAACAAGGAAATATCTACATCACTATCTGTATAAACATGGAGATAAATACACCGCTATTTGCATAAACAAGGAAATATCTACACCGTGATCTGTATAAACATGGAAATATCTACAACGCCCTCTCTATAAACATGGAAATATCTACACCCCTATCTGTATAAACATGGAAATATCCACACCGCTATCTCTATAAACATGGAAATATCTCCACTGCTATCTCTATAAACATCGAAATATCTACACCGCCATGTGTATAAACATGGAAATACTTACTAAGTTATCTGCATAAACATGGAAATATCTACACCGCCATCTGTAAAACATGGAAATATCTACACAGCCATGTGTACATATATGGAAATATCTACACCGCTCTCTATATAAACATGGAAATAACTTCACCGCTATCTGTATATACATGGAAATATCTACACCGCCATCTACATATCCATAGAAATATCGGCGCCGCCATCTGTATAAACATGGAAATATCTACACGGTCATCTGTGTATAGATGGAAATATCAACACCGCCATCTGTACAAACATGGAAATATCTGCACCGCTATCTGTATAAACATGGAAATATCTACACCGTGGTGTGTATAAACATGGAAATATCTACACCGCTATCTGTATAAACATGGAAATATATACATCGCTATCTGTATAAACATGGAAATACCTACACCGTGATCTGCATAAACATGGAAATATTTACAACGATATCTGTATAAACATGGAAATATCTACACCGCCATCTCTATAAACATGGAAATATCTACACCGCCATCTGTATAAACATGGAAATATCTACACCGCTATCTGTATAAACCTGGTAATATCTACACCGCTATCTGTATAAACATCGTAATATCTACACCACCATCTATATAAACATGGAAATATCTACACCGCCATCTGTATAAACATGGAAATATCTACAATGCCATCTGTAGAAAGATGGAAATATCTACACCGCAATCTGTGTAAACATGGAAATATCTACACCAATATCTGTTAAAACATGGAAATATCTACACCGCTATCTGTATAAACATGGAAATATCTATACCGCGATCTGCATAAACATGGAAATATCTACACCGCGATCCGTATAAACATGAAAATATCTACACCGCTATCTATAGAAACATGGAAATATCTACACCGCGATCTGAATAAACATGGAAATATCTACAACGCGAGCTGTATAAACATGGAAATATCTACAACGCTATCTGTAGAAACATGGAAATATCTACACAGCTATATCTATAAACATGGAAATATCTACACCGCCATCTGTATAGACATGGAAATACCTACAAGTCATCTGTATAAACATGGAAATATATACACAGCCATCTGTATAAACATGGAAATATCTACACAGCCATGTGTATATACATGGAAATATCTACACCGCTATCTGTATAAACATGGAAATAACTACACCGCTATTTGCATAAACAAGGAAATATCTACACCGTGATCTGTATAAACATGGAAATATCTACACCCCTATTTGCATAAACAAGGAAATATCTACACCGTGATCTGTATAAACATGGAAATATCTGCAACGCCATCTTTATAAACATGGAAATATCTACACCCCTATCTGTATAAACATGGAAATATCCACACCGCTATCTCTATAAACATGGAAATTACTACACCGCGATTAGTATAAACGTGGAAATATCTGCACCGCTATCTCTATAAACATGGAAATATCTCCACTACTATCTCTATAAACATCGAAATATCTACACCGCCATCTGTATAAACATGGAAATACTTACAAAGTTATCTGTATAAACATGGAAATATCTACACCGTCATCTGTATAAACATGGAAATATCTACACAGCCATGTGTACATATATGGAAATATCTACACCGCTCTCTATACAAACATGGAAATAACTACACCGGTATCTGTATATACATGGAAATATCTACACCGCCATCTACATATGCATAGAAATATCTGCGACGCCATCTGTTTAAACATGGAAATATCTACACGGTCATCTGTGTACGGATGGAAATATCAACACCGCCATCTGTACAAACATGGAAATATCTGCACCGCTATCTGTATAAACATGGAAATATCTACACCGTGGTCTTTATAAACATGGAAATATCTACACCGCTATCTGTAAAAACATGGAAATATATACACCGCTATCTCTATAAACATGGAAATATCTACACCGTGATCTGTATAACCATGGAAATATTTACACCGATATCTGTATAAACATGGAAATATCTACACCGCCATCTCAATAAACATGGAAATATCTACACCGCCATCTGTATAAACATGGAAATATCTACAATGCCGTCTGTAGAAAGATGGAAATATCTACACTGCAATCTGTGTAAACATGGAAATATCTACACCGCTATCTGTATAAACGTGGAAATATCTACACCGCTATCTGTATAAACACGGTACTATCTACACCACCATCTATATAAACATGAAAATATCTACACCGCCATCTGTATAAACATGGAAATATTTACAATGCCATCTGTAGAAAGATGGAAATATCTACACCGCAATCTGTGTACACATGGAAATATCTACACCAATATCTGCAAAAACATGGAAATACCTACACGGCTATCTGTATAAACATGGAAATATCTAAACCGCGATCTGCATAAACATGGAAATATCTACACCGCGATCTGTATAAATATGGAAATATCTACACCGCTATCTGTAGAAACATGGAAATATCTACACCGCGATCTGTATAAACATGGAAATATCTACACCGCGAGCTGTATAAACATGGAAATATCTACACCGCTATCTGTAGAAACATGGAAATATCTACACAGCTATCTCTATAAACATGGAAATATCTACACCGCCATCTGTATAAACATGGAAATACCTACAATTCATCTGTATAAACATGGAAATATCCACACAGCCATCTGTATAAACATGGTAATATCTACACAGCCATCTGTATATACACGGAAATATCTACACCGCTATCTGTATAAACATGGAAATAACTACACCGCTATTTGCATAAACAAGGAAATATCTACACCGTGATCTGTATAATCATGGAAATATCTACAACGCCATCTCTATAAACAAGGAAATATCTACACCCCTATCTGTATAAACATGGAAATATCCACACCGCTATCTCTAAAAACATGGAAATAACTACACCGTGATCAGTATGAAGGTGGAAATATCTACACCGCTATCTCTATAAACATGGAAATATCTCCACTGCTATCTCTATAAACATCGAAATATCTACACCGCCATCTGTATAAACATGGAAATACTTACAAAGTTATCTGTATAAACATGGAAATATCTACACTGCCATCTGTATAAACTTGGAAATATCTACACAGCCATGTGTACATATATGGAAATATCTACACCGCTCTCCATATAAACATGGAAATAACTACACCGCTCTCTGTATATACATGGAAATATCTACACCGCCATCTACATATCAATAGAAATATCGGCGCCGCCATCTGTATAAACATGGAAATATCTACACGGTCATCTGTGTATAGATGGAAATATCAACACCGCCATCTGTACAAACCTGGAAATATCTGCACCACTATCTGTATAAACATGGAAATATCTACACCGTGGTCTGTATAAACATGGAAATATCTACACCGCTATCTGTATAAACATGGAAATATATACATCGCTATCTGTATAAACATGGAAATACCTACACCGTGATCTGCATAAACATGGAAATATTTACAACGATATCTGTATAAACATGGAAATATCTACACCGCCATCTCTATAAACATGGAAATATCTACACCGCCATCTGTATAAACATGGAAATATCTACACCGCTATCTGTATAAACCTGGAAATATCTACACCGCTATCTGTATAAACATCGTAATATCTTCACCACCATCTATATAAACATGGAAATATCTACACCGCCATCTGTATAAACATGGAAATATCTACAATGCCATCTGTAGAAAGATGGAAATATCTACACCGCAATCTGTGTAAACATGGAAATATCTACACCAATATCTGTAAAAACATGGAAATATCTACACCGCTATCTGTATAAACATGGAAATATCTATACCGCGATCTGCATAAACATGGAAATATCTTCACCGCGATCCGTATAAACATGAAAATATCTACACCGCTATCTGTAGAGACATGGAAATATCTACACCGCGATCTGAATAAACATGGAAATATCTACAACGCGATCTGTGTAAACATGGAAATATCTACACCGCTATCTGTAGAAACATGGAAATATCTACACAGCTATCTCTATAAACATGGAAATATCTACACCGCCATCTGTATAGACATGGAAATACCTACAAGTCATCTGTATAAACATGGAAATATATACACAGCCATCTGTATAAACATGGAAATATCTACACAGCCATGTGTATATACATGGAAATATCTACACCGCTATCTGTATAAACATGGAAATAACTACACCGCTATTTGTATAAACAAGTAAATATCTACACTGTGATCTGTATAAACATGGAAATATCTACACTGCTATTTGTATAAACAAGGAAATATCTACACCGCTATCTGTATAAACATGGAAATAACTACACCGCTATTTGCATAAACAAGGAAATAACTACACCGTGATCTGTATAAACATGGAAATAACTACACCGCTATTTGCATAAACAAGGAAATATCTACACCGTGATCTGTATAAACATGGAAATATCTACAACGCCATCTTTATAAACATGGAAATATCTACACCCCTATCTGTATAAACATGGAAATATCCACACCGCTATCTCTATAAACATGGAAATTACTACACCGCGATCAGTATAAACGTGGAAATATCTGCACTGCTATCTCTATAAACATGGAAATATCTCCACTACTATCTCTATAAACATCGAAATATCTACACCGCCATCTGTATAAACATGGAAATACTTACAAAGTTATCTGTATAAACATGGAAATATCTACACCGCGATCTGCATAAACATGGAAATTACTACACCGCGATCAGTATAAACGTGGAAATATCTATACCGCTATCTCTATAAACATGGAAATATCTCCACTACTATCTCTGTAAACATCGAAATAACTACACCGCCATCTGTATAAACATGGAAATACTTACAAAGTTATCTGTATAAACATGTAAATATCTACACCGTCATCTGTATAAACATGGAAATATCTACACAGCCATGTGTACATACATGGAAATATCTACACCGCTCTCTATATAAACATGGAAATAACTACACCGCTATCTGTATATACATGGAAATATCTACACCGCCATCTACATATCCATAGAAATATCTGCGCCACCATCTGTATAAACATGGAAATATCTACACGGTCATCTGTGTATAGATGGAAATATCAACACCGCCATCTGTACAAACATGGAAATATCTGCACCGCTATCTGTATAAACATGGAAATATCTACACCGTGGTCTGTATAAACATGGAAATATCTACACCGTGATCTGTATAAACATGGAAATATGTACACCGCCATCTCTATAAACATGGAAATATGTACACCGTGATCTGTATAAACATGGAAATATTTACACCGATATCTGTATAAACATGGAAATATCTACACCGCCATCTCTATAAACATGGAAATATCTACACCGCCATCTGTATAAACATGGAAATATCTACACCACTATCTGTATAAACCTGGAAATATCTACACCGCTATCTGTATAAACATGGTAATATCTACACCACCATCTATATAAACATGGAAATATCTACACCGCCATCTGTATAAACATGGAAATATCTACAATGCCGTCTGTAGAAAGATGGAAATATCTACACTGCAATCTGTGTAAACATGGAAATATCTACACCAATATCTGTAAAAACATGGAAATATCTACACCGCTATCTGTATAAACGTGGAAATATCTACACCGCGATCTGCATAAACATGGAAATATCTACACCGCGATCTGTATAAATATGGAAATATCTACACCGCTATCTGTAGAAACATGGAAATATCTACACCGCGATCTGTATAAACATGGAAATATCTACACCGCGATCTGTATAAACATGGAAATATCTACACCGCTATCTGTAGAAACATGGAAATATCTACACAGCTATCTCTATAAACATGGAAATATCTTCACCGCCATCTGTATAGACATGGAAATACCTACAAGTCATCTGTATAAACATGGAAATATCTACACAGCCATCTGTATGAACATGGAAATATCTACACAGCCATCTGTATATGCATGGAAATATCTACACCGCTATCTGTATAAACATGGAAATAACTACACCGCTATTTGTATAAACAAGGAAATATCTACACCGTGATCTGTATAAACATGGAAATATCTACAATGCTGTTTGTATAAACAAGGAAATATCTACACCGCTATCTGAATAAACATGGAAATAACTACACCGCTATTTGCATAAACAAGGAAATATCTACACCGTGATCTGTATAAACATGGAAATATCTACAACGCCATCTCTATAAACATGGAAATATCTACACCCCTATCTGTATAAACATGGAAATATCCACACCGCTATCTCTAAAAACATGGAAATAACTACACCGTGATCAGTATAAACGTGGAAATATCTACACCGCTATCTCTATAAACATGAAAATATCTCCACTGCTATCTCTTTAAACATCGAAATATCTACACCGCCATCTGTATAAACATGGAAATACTCACAAAGTTAACTGTATAAATATGGAAATATCTACACCGCCATCTGTATAAACATGGAAATACGTACACCGCTATCTGTATAAACCTGGAAATATCTACACCGCTATCTGTATAAACATGGTAATATCTACACCACCATCTATATAAACATGGAAATATCTACAGCGCCATCCGTATAAACATGGAAATATCTACACAGCCATGTGTACATATATGGAAATAACAACACCGCTCTCTATATAAACATGGAAATAACTACACCGGTATCTGTATATACATGGAAATATCTACACCGCCATCTACATATGCATAGAAATATCTGCGACGCCATCTGTTTAAACATGGAAATATCTACACGGTCATCTGTGTACGGATGGAAATATCAACACCGCCATCTGTACAAACATGGAAATATCTGCACCGCTATCTGTGTAAACATGGAAATATCTACACCGTGGTCTTTATAAACATGGAAATATCTACACCGCTATCTGTAAAAACATGGAAATATATACACCGCTATCTCTATAAACATGGAAATATCTACACCGTGATCTGTATAACCATGGAAATATTTACACCGATATCTGTATAAACATGGAAATATCTACACCGCCATCTCAATAAACATGGAAATATCTACACCGCCATCTGTATAAACATGGAAATATCTACACCGCTATCTGTATAAACGTGGAAATATCTACACCGCTATCTGTATAAACACGGTACAATCTACACCACCATCTATATAAACATGAAAATATCTACACCGCCATCTGTATAAACATGGAAATATCTACAATGCCATCTGTAGAAAGATGGAAATATCTACACCGCAATCTGTGTACACATGGAAATATCTACACCAATATCTGCAAAAACATGGAAATACCTACACGGCTATCTGTATAAACATGGAAATATCTAAACCGCGATCTGCATAAACATGGAAATATCTACACCGCGATCTGTATAAATATGGAAATATCTACACCGCTATCTGTAGAAACATGGAAATATCTACACCGCGATCTGTATAAACATGGAAATATCTACACCGCGAGCTGTATAAACATGGAAATATCTACACCGCTATCTGTAGAAACATGGAAATATCTACACAGCTATCTCTATAAACATGGAAATATCTACACCGCCATCTGTATAAACATGGAAATACCTACAAGTCATCTGTATAAACATGGAAATATCCACACAGCCATCTGTATAAACATGGTAATATCTACACAGCCATCTGTATATACACGGAAATATCTACACCGCTATCTGTATAAACATGGAAATAACTACACCGCTATTTGCATAAACAAGGAAATATCTACACCGTGATCTGTATAATCATGGAAATATCTACAACGCCATCTCTATAAACAAGGAAATATCTACACCCCTATCTGTATAAACATGGAAATATCCACACCGCTATCTCTAAAAAGATGGAAATAACTACACCGTGATCAGTATGAAGGTGGAAATATCTACACTGCTATCTCTATAAACATGGAAATATCTCCACTGCTATCTCTATAAACATCGAAATATCTACACCGCCATCTGTATAAACATGGAAATACTTACAAAGTTATCTGTATAAACAAGGAAATATCTACACCGTGATCTGTATAAACATGGAAATATCTACACAGCCATGTGTACATATATGGAAATATCTACACCGCTATCTGTATAAACATGGAAATAACTACACCGCTCTCTGTATATACATGGAAATATCTACACCGCCATCTACATATCCATAGAAATATCTGCACCACTATCTGTATAAACATGGAAATATCTACACGGTCATCTGTGTATAGATGGAAATATCAACACCGCCATCTGTACAAACATGGAAATATCTGCACCGCTATCTTTATAAACATGGAAATATCTACACCGCGGTCTGTAAAACATGGAAATATCTACACCGCTATCTGTATAAACATGGAAATATATACATCGCTATCTGTATAAACATGGAAATACCTACACCGTGATCTGTATAAACATGGAAATATTTACAATGATATCTGTATAAACATGGAAATATCTACACCGCCATCTCTATAAACATGGAGATATCTACACCGCCATCTGTATAAACATGGAAATATCTACACCGCTATCTGTATAAACCTGGAAATATCTACAACGCTATCTGTATAAACATGGTAATATCTACACCACCATCTATATAAACATGGAAATATCTACACCGCCATCTGTATAAACATGGAAATATCTACAATGCCATCTGTAGAAAGATGGAAATATCTACACCGCAATCTGTGTAAACATGGAAATATCTACACCAATATCTGTAAAAACATGGAAATATCTACACCGCTATCTGTATAAACATGGAAATATCTATACCGCGATCTGCATAAACATGGAAATATCTACACCGCGATCTGTATAAACATGGAAATATCTACACCGCTATCTGTAGAAACATGGAAATATCTACACCGTGATCTGAATAAACATGGAAATATCTACACCGCGATCTGTATAAACATGGAAATATCTATACCGCTATCTGTAGAAACATGGAAATATCTACACAGCTATCTCTATAAACATGGAAATATCTACACCGCCATCTGTATAGACATGGAAATACCTACAAGTCATCTGTATAAACATGGAAATATCTACACAGCCATCTGTATAAACATGGAAATACCTACAAGTCATCTGTATAAACATGGAAATATCTACACAGCCATCTGTATAAACATGGAAATATCTACACAGCCATCTGTATATTCACGGAAATATCTACACCGCTATCTGTATAAACACGGAAATATCTACACCGCTATTTGTATAAACAAGGAAATATCTACACCGTGATCTGTATAAACATGGAAATATCTACAATGTTATTTGTATAAACAAGGAAATATCTACACCGCTATCTGTATAAACATGGAAATAACTACACCGCTATTTGCATAAACAAGGAAATATCTACACCGTGATCTATATAAACATGGAAATATCTACAACGCCATCTCTACAAACATGGAAATATCTACACCCCTATCTGTATAAACATGGAAATATCCACACTGCTATCTCTAAAAACATGGAAATAACTACACCGTGATCAGTATATACGTGGAAATATCTACACCGCTATCTCTATAAACATGGAAATATCTCCACTGCTATTTCTATAAACATCGAAATATCTACACCGCCATCTGTATAAACATGGAAATACTTACAAAGTTATCTGTATAAACATGGAAATATCTACACTGCCATCTGTATAAACTTGGAAATATCTACACAGCCATGTGTACATATATGGAAATATCTACACCGCTCTCCATATAAACATGGAAATAACTACACCGCTCTCTGTATATACATGGAAATATCTACACCGCCATCTACATATCAATAGAAATATCGGCGCCGCCATCTGTATAAACATGGAAATATCTACACGGTCATCTGTGCATAGATGGAAATATCAACACCGCCATCTGTACAAACCTGGAAATATCTGCACCACTATCTGTATAAACATGGAAATATCTACACCGTGGTCTGTATAAACATGGAAATATCTACACCGCTATCTGTATAAACATGGAAATATATACATCGCTATCTGTATAAACATGGAAATACCTACACCGTGATCTGCATAAACATGGAAATATTTACAACGATATCTGTATAAACATGGAAATATCTACACCGCCATCTCTATAAACATGGAAATATCTACACCGCCATCTGTATAAACATGGAAATATCTACACCGCTATCTGTATAAACCTGGAAATATCTACACCGCTATCTGTATAAACATCGTAATATCTACACCACCATCTATATAAACATGGATATATCTACACCGCCATCTGTATAAACATGGAAATATCTACAATGCCATCTGTAGAAAGATGGAAATATCTACACCGCAATCTGTGTAAACATGGAAATATCTACACCAATATCTGTAAAAACATGAAAATATCTACACCGCTATCTGTAGAGACATGGAAATATCTACACCGCGATCTGAATAAACATGGAAATATCTACAACGCGATCTGTATAAACATGGAAATATCTACACCGCTATCTGTAGAAACATGGAAATATCTACACAGCTATCTCTATAAACATGGAAATATCTACACCGCCATCTGTATAGACATGGAAATACCTACAAGTCATCTGTATAAACATGGAAATATATACACAGCCATCTGTATAAACATGGAAATATCTACACAGCCATGTGTATATACATGGAAATATCTACACCGCTATCTGTATAAACATGGAAATAACTATACCGCTATTTGTATAAACAAGTAAATATCTACACTGTGATCTGTATAAACATGGAAATATCTACACTGCTATTTGTATAAACAAGGAAATATCTACACCGCTATCTGTATAAACATGGAAATAACTACACCGCTATTTGCATAAACAAGGAAATAACTACACCGTGATCTGTATAAACATGGAAATAACTACACCGCTATTTGCATAAACAAGGAAATATCTACACCGTGATCTGTATAAACATGGAAATATCTACAACGCCATCCTTATAAACATGGAAATATCTACACCCCTATCTGTATAAACATGGAAATATCCACACCGCTATCTCTATAAACATGGAAATTACCACACCGCGATCAGTATAAACGTGGAAATATCTGCACTGCTATCTCTATAAACATGGAAATATCTCCACTACTATCTCTATAAACATCGAAATATCTACACCGCCATCTGTATAAACATGGAAATACTTACAAAGTTATCTGTATAAACATGGAAATATCTACACCGCGATCTGCATAAACATGGAAATTACTACACCGCGATCAGTATAAACGTGGAAATATCTATACCGCTATCTCTATAAACATGGAAATATCTCCACTACTATCTCTGTAAACATCGAAATAACTACACCGCCATCTGTATAAACATGGAAATACTTACAAAGTTATCTGTATAAACATGTAAATATCTACACCGTCATCTGTATAAACATGGAAATATCTACACAGCCATGTGTACATACATGGAAATATCTACACCGCTCTCTATATAAACATGGAAATAACTACACCGCTATCTGTATATACATGGAAATATCTACACCGCCATCTACATATCCATAGAAATATCTGCGCCACCATCTGTATAAACATGGAAATATCTACACGGTCATCTGTGTATAGATGGAAATATCAACACCGCCATCTGTACAAACATGGAAATATCTGCACCGCTATCTGTATAAACATGGAAATATCTACACCGTGGTCTGTATAAACATGGAAATATCTACACCGTGATCTGTATAAACATGGAAATATGTACACCGCCATCTCTATAAACATGGAAATATGTACACCGTGATCTGTATAAACATGGAAATATTTACACCGATATCTGTATAAACATGGAAATATCTACACCGCCATCTCTATAAACATGGAAATATCTACACCGCCATCTGTATAAACATGGAAATATCTACACCACTATCTGTATAAACCTGGAAATATCTACACCGCTATCTGTATAAACATGGTAATATCTACACCACCATCTATATAAACATGGAAATATCTACACCGCCATCTGTATAAACATGGAAATATCTACAATGCCGTCTGTAGAAAGATGGAAATATCTACACTGCAATCTGTGTAAACATGGAAATATCTACACCAATATCTGTAAAAACATGGAAATATCTACACCGCTATCTGTATAAACGTGGAAATATCTACACCGCGATCTGCATAAACATGGAAATATCTACACCGCGATCTGTATAAATATGGAAATATCTACACCGCTATCTGTAGAAACATGGAAATATCTACACCGCGATCTGTATAAACATGGAAATATCTACACCGCGATCTGTATAAACATGGAAATATCTACACCGCTATCTGTAGAAACATGGAAATATCTACACAGCTATCTCTATAAACATGGAAATATCTTCACCGACATCTGTATAGACATGGAAATACCTACAAGTCATCTGTATAAACATGGAAATATCTACACAGCCATCTGTATGAACATGGAAATATCTACACAGCCATCTGTATATGCATGGAAATATCTACACCGCTATCTGTATAAACATGGAAATAACTACACCGCTATTTGTATAAACAAGGAAATATCTACACCGTGATCTGTATAAACATGGAAATATCTACAATGCTGTTTGTATAAACAAGGAAATATCTACACCGCTATCTGTATAAACATGGAAATAACTACACCGCTATTTGCATAAACAAGGAAATATCTACACCGTGATCTGTAAAAACATGGAAATATCTACAACGCCATCTCTATAAACATGGAAATATCTACACCCCTATCTGTATAAACATGGAAATATCCACACCGCTATCTCTAAAAACATGGAAATAACTACACCGTGATCAGTATAAACGTGGAAATATCTACACCGCTATCTCTATAAACATGAAAATATCTCCACTGCTATCTCTTTAAACATCGAAATATCTACACCGCCATCTGTATAAACATGGAAATACTCACAAAGTTAACTGTATAAATATGGAAATATCTACACCGCCATCTGTATAAACATGGAAATACGTACACCGCTATCTGTATAAACCTGGAAATATCTACACCGCTATCTGTATAAACATGGTAATATCTACACCACCATCTATATAAACATGGAAATATCTACAGCGCCATCCGTATAAACATGGAAATATCTACACAGCCATGTGTACATATATGGAAATAACAACACCGCTCTCTATATAAACATGGAAATAACTACACCGGTATCTGTATATACATGGAAATATCTACACCGCCATCTACATATGCATAGAAATATCTGCGACACCATCTGTTTAAACATGGAAATATCTACACGGTCATCTGTGTACGGATGGAAATATCAACACCGCCATCTGTACAAACATGGAAATATCTGCACCGCTATCTGTGTAAACATGGAAATATCTACACCGTGGTCTTTATAAACATGGAAATATCTACACCGCTATCTGTAAAAACATGGAAATATATACACCGCTATCTCTATAAACATGGAAATATCTACACCGTGATCTGTATAACCATGGAAATATTTACACCGATATCTGTATAAACATGGAAATATCTACACCGCCATCTCAATAAACATGGAAATATCTACACCGCCATCTGTATAAACATGGAAATATCTACACCGCTATCTGTATAAACGTGGAAATATCTACACCGCTATCTGTATAAACACGGTACTATCTACACCACCATCTATATAAACATGAAAATATCTACACCGCCATCTGTATAAACATGGAAATATCTACAATGCCATCTGTAGAAAGATGGAAATATCTACACCGCAATCTGTGTACACATGGAAATATCTACACCAATATCTGCAAAAAAATGGAAATACCTACACGGCTATCTGTATAAACATGGAAATATCTAAACCGCGATCTGCATAAACATGGAAATATCTACACCGCGATCTGTATAAATATGGAAATATCTACACCGCTATCTGTAGAAACATGGAAATATCTACACCGCGATCTGTATAAACATGGAAATATCTACACCGCGAGCTGTATAAACATGGAAATATCTACACCGCTATCTGTAGAAACATGGAAATATCTACACAGCTATCTCTATAAACATGGAAATATCTACACCGCCATCTGTATAAACATGGAAATACCTACAAGTCATCTGTATAAACATGGAAATATCCACACAGCCATCTGTATAAACATGGTAATATCTACACAGCCATCTGTATATACACGGAAATATCTACACCGCTATCTGTATAAACATGGAAATAACTACACCGCTATTTGCATAAACAAGGAAATATCTACACCGTGATCTGTATAATCATGGAAATATCTACAACGCCATCTCTATAAACAAGGAAATATCTACACCCCTATCTGTATAAACATGGAAATATCCACACCGCTATCTCTAAAAAGATGGAAATAACTACACCGTGATCAGTATGAAGGTGGAAATATCTACACTGCTATCTCTATAAACATGGAAATATCTCCACTGCTATCTCTATAAACATCGAAATATCTACACCGCCATCTGTATAAACATGGAAATACTTACAAAGTTATCTGTATAAACAAGGAAATATCTACACCGTGATCTGTATAAACATGGAAATATCTACACAGCCATGTGTACATATATGGAAATATCTACACCGCTATCTGTATAAACATGGAAATAACTACACCGCTCTCTGTATATACATGGAAATATCTACACCGCCATCTACATATCCATAGAAATATCTGCACCACTATCTGTATAAACATGGAAATATCTACACGGTCATCTGTGTATAGATGGAAATATCAACACCGCCATCTGTACAAACATGGAAATATCTGCACCGCTATCTTTATAAACATGGAAATATCTACACCGCGGTCTGTAAAACATGGAAATATCTACACCGCTATCTGTATAAACATGGAAATATATACATCGCTATCTGTATAAACATGGAAATACCTACACCGTGATCTGTATAAACATGGAAATATTTACAATGATATCTGTATAAACATGGAAATATCTACACCGCCATCTCTATAAACATGGAGATATCTACACCGCCATCTGTATAAACATGGAAATATCTACACCGCTATCTGTATAAACCTGGAAATATCTACAACGCTATCTGTATAAACATGGTAATATCTACACCACCATCTATATAAACATGGAAATATCTACACCGCCATCTGTATAAACATGGAAATATCTACAATGCCATCTGTAGAAAGATGGAAATATCTACACCGCAATCTGTGTAAACATGGAAATATCTACACCAATATCTGTAAAAACATGGAAATATCTACACCGCTATCTGTATAAACATTGAAATATCTATACCGCGATCTGCATAAACATGGAAATATCTACACCGCGATCTGTATAAACATGGAAATATCTACACCGCTATCTGTAGAAACATGGAAATATCTACACCGTGATCTGAATAAACATGGAAATATCTACACCGCGATCTGTATAAACATGGAAATATCTATACCGCTATCTGTAGAAACATGGAAATATCTACACAGCTATCTCTATAAACATGGAAATATCTACACCGCCATCTGTATAGACATGGAAATACCTACAAGTCATCTGTATAAACATGGAAATATCTACACAGCCATCTGTATAAACATGGAAATACCTACAAGTCATCTGTATAAACATGGAAATATCTACACAGCCATCTGTATAAACATGGAAATATCTACACAGCCATCTGTATATTCACGGAAATATCTACACCGCTATCTGTATAAACATGGAAATATCTACACCGCTATTTGTATAAACAAGGAAATATCTACACCGTGATCTGTATAAACATGGAAATATCTACAATGTTATTTGTATAAACAAGGAAATATCTACACCGCTATCTGTATAAACATGGAAATAACTACACCGCTATTTGCATAAACAAGGAAATATCTACACCGTGATCTATATAAACATGGAAATATCTACAACGCCATCTCTACAAACATGGAAATATCTACACCCCTATCTGTATAAACATGGAAATATCCACACTGCTATCTCTAAAAACATGGAAATAACTACACCGTGATCAGTATATACGTGGAAATATCTACACCGCTATCTCTATAAACATGGAAATATCTCCACTGCTATTTCTATAAACATCGAAATATCTACACCGCCATCTGTATAAACATGGAAATACTTACAAAGTTATCTGTATAAACATGGAAATATCTACACTGCCATCTGTATAAACTTGGAAATATCTACACAGCCATGTGTACATATATGGAAATATCTACACCGCTCTCCATATAAACATGGAAATAACTACACCGCTCTCTGTATATACATGGAAATATCTACACCGCCATCTACATATCAATAGAAATATCGGCGCCGCCATCTGTATAAACATGGAAATATCTACACGGTCATCTGTGCATAGATGGAAATATCAACACCGCCATCTGTACAAACCTGGAAATATCTGCACCACTATCTGTATAAACATGGAAATATCTACACCGTGGTCTGTATAAACATGGAAATATCTACACCGCTATCTGTATAAACATGGAAATATATACATCGCTATCTGTATAAACATGGAAATACCTACACCGTGATCTGCATAAACATGGAAATATTTACAACGATATCTGTATAAACATGGAAATATCTACACCGCCATCTCTATAAACATGGAAATATCTACACCGCCATCTGTATAAACATGGAAATATCTACACCGCTATCTGTATAAACCTGGAAATATCTACACCGCTATCTGTATAAACATCGTAATATCTACACCACCATCTATATAAACATGGATATATCTACACCGCCATCTGTATAAACATGGAAATATCTACAATGCCATCTGTAGAAAGATGGAAATATCTACACCGCAATCTGTGTAAACATGGAAATATCTACACCAATATCTGTAAAAACATGAAAATATCTACACCGCTATCTGTAGAGACATGGAAATATCTACACCGCGATCTGAATAAACATGGAAATATCTACAACGCGATCTGTATAAACATGGAAATATCTACACCGCTATCTGTAGAAACATGGAAATATCTACACAGCTATCTCTATAAACATGGAAATATCTACACCGCCATCTGTATAAACATGGAAATACCTACAAGTCATCTGTATAAACATGGAAATATCCACACAGCCATCTGTATAAACATTTTAATATCTACACAGCCATCTGTATTTACACGGAAATATCTACACCGCTATCTGTATAAACATGGAAATAACTACACCGCTATTTGCATAAACAAGGAAATATCTACACCGTGATCTGTATAATCATGGAAATATCTACAACGCCATCTCTATAAACAAGGAAATATCTACACCCCTATCTGTATAAACATGGAAATATCCACACCGCTATCTCTAAAAACATGGAAATAACTACACCGTGATCAGTATGAAGGTGGAAATATCTACACTGCTATCTCTATAAACATGGAAATATCTCCACTGCTATCTCTATAAACATCGAAATATCTACACCGCCATCTGTATAAACATGGAAATACTTACAAAGTTATCTGTATAAACATGGAAATATCTACACTGCCATCTGTATAAACTTGGAAATATCTACACAGCCATGTGTACATATATGGAAATATCTACACCGCTCTCCATATAAACATGGAAATAACTACACCGCTCTCTGTATATACATGGAAATATCTACACCGCCATCTACATATCAATAGAAATATCGGCGCCGCCATCTGTATAAACATGGAAATATCTACACGGTCATCTGTGTATAGATGGAAATATCAACACCGCCATCTGTACAAACCTGGAAATATCTGCACCACTATATGTATAAACATGGAAATATCTACACCGCCATCTCTATAAACATGGAAATATCTACACCGCCATCTGTATAAACATGGAAATATCTACACCGCTATCTGTATAAACCTGGAAATATCTACACCGCTATCTGTATAAACATCGTAATATCTACACCACCATCTATATAAACATGGAAATATCTACACCGCCATCTGTATAAACATGGAAATATCTACAATGCCGTCTGTAGAAAGATGGAAATATCTACACCGCAATCTGTGTAAACATGGAAATATCTACACCAATATCTGTAAAAACATGGAAATATCTACACCGCTATCTGTATAAACATGGAAATATCTATACCGCGATCTGCATAAACATGGAAATATCTTCACCGCGATCCGTATAAACATGAAAATATCTACACCGCTATCTGTAGAGACATGGAAATATCTACACCGCGATCTGAATAAACATGGAAATATCTACAACGCGATCTGTATAAACATGGAAATATCTACACCGCTATCTGTAGAAACATGGAAATATCTACACAGCTATCTCTATAAACATGGAAATATCTACACCGCCATCTGTATAGACATGGAAATACCTACAAGTCATCTGTATAAACATGGAAATATATACACAGCCATCTGTATAAACATGGAAATATCTACACAGCCATGTTTATATACATGGAAATATCTACACCGCTATCTGTATAAACATGGAAATAACTACACCGCTATTTGTATAAACAAGTAAATATCTACACTGTGATCTGTATAAACATGGAAATATCTACACTGCTATTTGTATAAACAAGGAAATATCTACACCGCTATCTGTATAAACATGGAAATAACTACACCGCTATTTGCATAAACAAGGAAATAACTACACCGTGATCTGTATAAACATGGAAATAACTACACCGCTATTTGCATAAACAAGGAAATATCTACACCGTGATCTGTATAAACATGGAAATATCTACAACGCCATCTTTATAAACATGGAAATATCTACACCCCTATCTGTATAAACATGGAAATATCCACACCGCTATCTCTATAAACATGGAAATTACTACACCGCGATCAGTATAAACGTGGAAATATCTGCACTGCTATCTCTATAAACATGGAAATATCTCCACTACTATCTCTATAAACATCGAAATATCTACACCGCCATCTGTATAAACATGGAAATACTTACAAAGTTATCTGTATAAACATGGAAATATCTACACCGCGATCTGCATAAACATGGAAATTACTACACCGCGATCAGTATAAACGTGGAAATATCTATACCGCTATCTCTATAAACATGGAAATATCTCCACTACTATCTCTGTAAACATCGAAATAACTACACCGCCATCTGTATAAACATGGAAATACTTACAAAGTTATCTGTATAAACATGTAAATATCTACACCGTCATCTGTATAAACATGGAAATACCTACACAGCCATGTGTACATATATGGAAATATCTACACCGCTCTCTATATAAACATGGAAATAACTACACCGCTATCTGTATATACATGGAAATATCTACACCGCCATCTACATATCCATAGAAATATCTGCGCCGCCATCTGTATAAACATGGAAATATCTACACGGTCATCTGTGTATAGATGGAAATATCAACACCGCCATCTGTACAAACATGGAAATATCTGCACCGCTATCTGTATAAACATGGAAATATCTACACCGTGGTCTGTATAAACATGGAAATATCTACACCGTGATCTGTATAAACATGGAAATATGTACACCGCCATCTCTATAAACATGGAAATATGTACACCGTGATCTGTATAAACATGGAAATATTTACACCGATATCTGTATAAACATGGAAATATCTACACCGCCATCTCTATAAACATGGAAATATCTACACCGCCATCTGTATAAACATGGAAATATCTACACCACTATCTGTATAAACCTGGAAATATCTACACCGCTATCTGTATAAACATGGTAATATCTACACCACCATCTATATAAACATGGAAATATCTACACCGCCATCTGTATAAACATGGAAATATCTACAATGCCGTCTGTAGAAAGATGGAAATATCTACACTGCAATCTGTGTAAACATGGAAATATCTACACCAATATCTGTAAAAACATGGAAATATCTACACCGCTATCTGTATAAACGTGGAAATATCTACACCGCGATCTGCATAAACATGGAAATATCTACACCGCGATCTGTATAAATATGGAAATATCTACACCGCTATCTGTAGAAACATGGAAATATCTACACCGCGATCTGTATAAACATGGAAATATCTACACCGCTATCTGTAGAAACATGGAAATATCTACACAGCTATCTCTATAAACATGGAAATATCTTCACCGCCATCTGTATAGACATGGAAATACCTACAAGTCATCTGTATAAACATGGAAATATCTACACAGCCATCTGTATGAACATGGAAATATCTACACAGCCATCTGTATATACATGGAAATATCTACACCGCTATCTGTATAAACATGGAAATAACTACACCGCTATTTGTATAAACAAGGAAATATCTACACCGTGATCTGTATAAACATGGAAATATCTACAATGCTGTTTGTATAAACAAGGAAATATCTACACCGCTATCTGTATAAACATGGAAATAACTACACCGCTATTTGCATAAACAAGGAAATATCTACACCGTGATCTGTATAAACATGGAAATATCTACAACGCCATCTCTATAAACATGGAAATATCTACACCCCTATCTGTATAAACATGGAAATATCCACACCGCTATCTCTAAAAACATGGAAATAACTACACCGTGATCAGTATAAACGTGGAAATATCTACACCGCTATCTCTATAAACATGGAAATATCTCCACTGCTATCTCTATAAACATCGAAATATCTACACCGCCATCTGTATAAACATGGAAATACTTACAAAGTTAACTGTATAAACATGGAAATATCTACACCGCCATCTGTATAAACATGGAAATATCTACACAGCCATGTGTACATATATGGAAATATCTACACCGCTCTCTATATAAACATGGAAATAACTACACCGCTCTCTGTATATACATGGAAATATCTACACCGCCATCTACATATCCATAGAAATATCGGCGCCGCCATCTGTATAAACATGGAAATATCTACACGGTCATCTGTGTATAGATGGAAATATCAACACCGCCATCTGTACAAACATGGAAATATCTGCACCGCTATCTGTATAAACATGGAAATATCTACACCGTGGTCTGTATAAACATGGAAATATCTACACCGCTATCTGTATAAACATGGAAATATATACATCGCTATCTGTATAAACATGGAAATACCTACACCGTGATCTGCATAAACATGGAAATATTTACAACGATATCTGTATAAAGATGGAAATATCTACAACGCCATCTCTATAAACATGGAAATATCTACACCGCCATCTGTATAAACATGGAAATATCTACACCGCTATCTGTATAAACCAGGAAATATCTACACCGCTATCTGTATAAACATCGTAATATCTACACCACCATCTATATAAACATGGAAATATATACACCGCCATCTGTATAAACATGGAAATATCTACAATGCCATCTGTAGAAAGATGGAAATATCTACACCGCAATCTGTGTAAACATGGAAATATCTACACCAATATCTGTAAAAACATGGAAATATCTACACCGCTATCTGTATAAACATGGAAATATCTATACCGCGATCTGCATAAACATGGAAATATCTACACCGCGATCCGTATAAACATGAAAATATCTACACCGCTATCTGAAGAAACATGGAAATATCTACACCGCGATCTGAATAAACATGGAAATATCTACAACGCGATCTGTATAAACATGGAAATATCTACACCGCTATCTGTAGAAACATGGAAATATCTACACAGCTATCTCTATAAACATGGAAATATCTACACCGCCATCTGTATAGACATGGAAATACCTACAAGTCATCTGTATAAACATGGAAATATATACACAGCCATCTGTATAAACATGGAAATATCTACACAGCCATGTGTATATACATGGAAATATCTACACCGCTATCTGTATAAACATGGAAATAACTACACCGCTATTTGTATAAACAAGTAAATATCTACACTGTGATCTGTATAAACATGGAAATATCTACACTGCTATTTGTATAAACAAGGAAATATCTACACCGCTATCTGTATAAACATGGAAATAACTACACCGCTATTTGCATAAACAAGGAAATATCTACACCGTGCTCTGTATAAACATGGAAATAACTACACCGCTATTTGCATAAACAAGGAAATATCTACACCGTGATCTGTATAAACATGGAAATATCTACAACGCCATCTTTATAAACATGGAAATATCTACACCCCTATCTGTATAAACATGGAAATATCCACACCGCTATCTCTATAAACATGGAAATATCTACACCGCCATCTGTATAAACATGGAAATATCTACACCGCTATCTGTATAAACCTGGAAATATCTACACCGCTATCTGTATAAACATGGTAATATCTACACCAGCATCTATATAAACATGGAAATATCTACACCGCCATCTGTATAAACATGGAAATATCTACAATGCCGTCTGTAGAAAGATGGAAATATCTACACTGCAATCTGTGTAAACATGGAAATATCTACACCAATATCATTAAAAACATGGAAATATCTACACCGCTATCTGTATAAACATGGAAATATCTACACCGCGATCTGCATAAACATGGAAATATCTACACCGCGATCTGTATAAATATGGAAATATCTACACCGCTATCTGTAGAAACATGGAAATATCTACACCGCGATCTGTATAAACATGGAAATATCTACACCGCGATCTGTATAAACATGGAAATATCTACACCGCTATCTGTAGAAACATGGAAATATCTACACAGCTATCTCTATAAACATGGAAATATCTACACCGCCATCTGTATAAACATGGAAATACCTACAAGTCATCTGTATAAACATGGAAATATCTACACAGCCATCTGCATAAACATGGAAATATCTACACAGCCATCTGTATATTCACGGAAATATGTACACCGCTATCTGTATAAACATGGAAATAACTACACCGCTATTTGTATAAACAAGGAAATATCTACACCGTGATCTGTATAAACATGGAAATATCTACAATGCTATTTGTATAAACAAGGAAATATCAACACCGCTATCTGTATAAACATGGAAATAACTACACCGCTATCTCTATAAACATGGAAATATCTACACCCCTATCTGTATAAACATGGAAATATCCACACCGCTATCTCTAAAAACATGGAAATAACTACACCGTGATCAGTATAAACGTGGAAATATCTACACCGCTATCTATACACATGGAAATATCTCCACTACTATCTCTATAAACATCGAAATATCTACACCGCCATCTGTATAAACATGGAAATACTTACAAAGTTATCTGCATAAACATGGAAATATCTACACCGTCATCTGTATAAACATGGAAATATCTACACAGCCATATGTACATATATGGAAATATCTACACCGCTCTCTATATAAACATGGAAATAACTACACCGCTCTCTGTATATACATGGAAATATCTACACCGCCATCTACATATCCATAGAAATATCGGCGCCGCCATCTGTATAAACATGGAAATATCTACACGGTCATCTGTGTATAGATGGAAATATCAACACCGCCATCTGTACAAACATGGAAATATCTGCACCGCTATCTGTATAAACATGGAAATATCTACACCGTGGTCTGTATAAACATGGAAATATCTACACCGCTATCTGTATAAACATGGAAATATATACATCGCTATCTGTATAAACATGGAAATACCTACACCGTGATCTGCATAAACATGGAAATATTTACAACGATATCTGTATAAACATGGAAATATCTACACCGCCATCTCTATAAACATGGAAATATCTACACCGCCATCTGTATAAACATGGAAATATCTACACCGCTATCTGTATAAACCTGGAAATATCTACACCGCTATCTGTATAAACATCGTAATATCTACACCACCATCTATATAAACATGGAAATATCTACACCGCCATCTGTATAAACATGGAAATATCTACAATGCCATCTGTAGAAAGATGGAAATATCTACACCGCAATCTGTGTAAACATGGAAATATCTACACCAATATCTGTAAAAACATGGAAATATCTACACCGCTATCTGTATAAACATGGAAATATCTATACCGCGATCTGCATAAACATGGAAATATCTACACCGCGATCCGTATAAACATGAAAATATCTACACCGCTATCTGAAGAAACATGGAAATATCTACACCGCGATCTGAATAAACATGGAAATATCTACAACGCGATCTGTATAAACATGGAAATATCTACACCGCTATCTGTAGAAACATGGAAATATCTACACAGCTATCTCTATAAACATGGAAATATCTACACCGCCATCTGTATAGACATGGAAATACCTACAAGTCATCTGTATAAACATGGAAATATATACACAGCCATCTGTATAAACATGGAAATATCTACACAGCCATGTGTATATACATGGAAATATCTACACCGCTATCTGTATAAACATGGAAATAACTACACCGCTATTTGTATAAACAAGTAAATATCTACACTGTGATCTGTATAAACATGGAAATATCTACACTGCTATTTGTATAAACAAGGAAATATCTACACCGCTATCTGTATAAACATGGAAATAACTACACCGCTATTTGCATAAACAAGGAAATATCTACACCGTGCTCTGTATAAACATGGAAATAACTACACCGCTATTTGCATAAACAAGGAAATATCTACACCGTGATCTGTATAAACATGGAAATATCTACAACGCCATCTTTATAAACATGGAAATATCTACACCCCTATCTGTATAAACATGGAAATATCCACACCGCTATCTCTATAAACATGGAAATATCTACACCGCCATCTGTATAAACATGGAAATATCTACACCGCTATCTGTATAAACCTGGAAATATCTACACCGCTATCTGTATAAACATGGTAATATCTACACCAGCATCTATATAAACATGGAAATATCTACACCGCCATCTGTATAAACATGGAAATATCTACAATGCCGTCTGTAGAAAGATGGAAATATCTACACTGCAATCTGTGTAAACATGGAAATATCTACACCAATATCTGTAAAAACATGGAAATATCTACACCGCTATCTGTATAAACATGGAAATATCTACACCGCGATCTGCATAAACATGGAAATATCTACACCGCGATCTGTATAAATATGGAAATATCTACACCGCTATCTGTAGAAACATGGAAATATCTACACCGCGATCTGTATAAACATGGAAATATCTACACCGCGATCTGTATAAACATGGAAATATCTACACCGCTATCTGTAGAAACATGGAAATATCTACACAGCTATCTCTATAAACATGGAAATATCTACACCGCCATCTGTATAAACATGGAAATACCTACAAGTCATCTGTATAAACATGGAAATATCTACACAGCCATCTGCATAAACATGGAAATATCTACACAGCCATCTGTATATTCACGGAAATATGTACACCGCTATCTGTATAAACATGGAAATAACTACACCGCTATTTGTATAAACAAGGAAATATCTACACCGTGATCTGTATAAACATGGAAATATCTACAATGCTATTTGTATAAACAAGGAAATATCTACACCGCTATCTGTATAAACATGGAAATAACTACACCGCTATCTCTATAAACATGGAAATATCTACACCCCTATCTGTATAAACATGGAAATATCCACACCGCTATCTCTAAAAACATGGAAATAACTACACCGTGATCAGTATAAACGTGGAAATATCTACACCGCTATCTCTATACACATGGAAATATCTCCACTACTATCTCTATAAACATCGAAATATCTACACCGCCATCTGTATAAACCTGGAAATACTTACAAAGTTATCTGCATAAACATGGAAATATCTACACCGTCATCTGTATAAACATGGAAATATCTACACAGCCATATGTACATATATGGAAATATCTACACCGCTCTCTATATAAACATGGAAATAACTACACCGCTCTCTGTATATACATGGAAATATCTACAACGCCATCTACATATCCATAGAAATATCGGCGCCGCCATCTGTATAAACATGGAAATATCTACACGGTCATCTGTGTATAGATGGAAATATCAACACCGCCATCTGTACAAACATGGAAATATCTGCACCGCTATCTGTATAAACATGGAAATATCTACACCGTGGTCTGTATAAACATGGAAATATCTACACCGCTATCTGTATAAACATGGAAATATATACATCGCTATCTGTATAAACATGGAAATACCTACACCGTGATCTGCATAAACATGGAAATATTTACAACGATATCTGTATAAACATGGAAATATCTACACCGCCATCTCTATAAACATGGAAATATCTACACCGCCATCTGTATAAACATGGAAATATCTACACCGCTATCTGTATAAACCTGGAAATATCTACACCGCTATCTGTATAAACATCGTAATATCTACACCACCATCTATATAAACATGGAAATATCTACACCGCCATCTGTATAAACATGGAAATATCTACAATGCCATCTGTAGAAAGATGGAAATATCTACACCGCAATCTGTGTAAACATGGAAATATCTACACCAATATCTGTAAAAACATGGAAATATCTACACCGCTATCTCTATAAACATGGAAATATCTATACCGCGATCTGCATAAACATGGAAATATCTACACCGCGATCCGTATAAACATGAAAATATCTACACCGCTATCTGAAGAAACATGGAAATATCTACACCGCGATCTGAATAAACATGGAAATATCTACAACGCGATCTGTATAAACATGGAAATATCTACACCGCTATCTGTAGAAACATGGAAATATCTACACAGCTATCTCTATAAACATGGAAATATCTACACCGCCATCTGTATAGACATGGAAATACCTACAAGTCATCTGTATAAACATGGAAATATATACACAGCCATCTGTATAAACATGGAAATATCTACACAGCCATGTGTATATACATGGAAATATCTACACCGCTATCTGTATAAACATGGAAATAACTACACCGCTATTTGTATAAACAAGTAAATATCTACACTGTGATCTGTATAAACATGGAAATATCTACACTGCTATTTGTATAAACAAGGAAATATCTACACCGCTATCTGTATAAACATGGAAATAACTACACCGCTATTTGCATAAACAAGGAAATATCTACACCGGGCTCTGTATAAACATGGAAATAACTACACCGCTATTTGCATAAACAAGGAAATATCTACACCGTGATCTGTATAAACATGGAAATATCTACAACGCCATCTTTATAAACATGGAAATATCTACACCCCTATCTGTATAAACATGGAAATATCCACACCGCTATCTCTATAAACATGGAAATATCTACACCGCCATCTGTATAAACATGGAAATATCTACACCGCTATCTGTATAAACCTGGAAATATCTACACCGCTATCTGTATAAACATGGTAATATCTACACCAGCATCTATATAAACATGGAAATATCTACACCGCCATCTGTATAAACATGGAAATATCTACAATGCCGTCTGTAGAAAGATGGAAATATCTACACTGCAATCTGTGTAAACATGGAAATATCTACACCAATATCTGTAAAAACATGGAAATATCTACACCGCTATCTGTATAAACATGGAAATATCTACACCGCGATCTGCATAAACATGGAAATATCTACACCGCGATCTGTATAAATATGGAAATATCTACACCGCTATCTGTAGAAACATGGAAATATCCACACCGCGATCTGTATAAACATGGAAATATCTACACCGCGATCTGTATAAACATGGAAATATCTACACCGCTATCTGTAGAAACATGGAAATATCTACACAGCTATCTCTATAAACATGGAAATATCTACACCGCCATCTGTATAAACATGGAAGTACCTACAAGTCATCTGTATAAACATGGAAATATCTACACAGCCATCTGCATAAACATGGAAATATCTACACAGCCATCTGTATATTCACGGAAATATGTACACCGCTATCTGTATAAACATGGAAATAACTACACCGCTATTTGTATAAACAAGGAAATATCTACACCGTGATCTGTATAAACATGGAAATATCTACAATGCTATTTGTATAAACAAGGAAATATCTACACCGCTATCTGTATAAACATGGAAATAACTACACCGCTATCTCTATAAACATGGAAATATCTACACCCCTATCTGTATAAACATGGAAATATCCACACCGCTATCTCTAAAAACATGGAAATAACTACACCGTGATCAGTATAAACGTGGAAATATCTACACCGCTATCTCTATACACATGGAAATATCTCCACTACTATCTCTATAAACATCGAAATATCTACACCGCCATCTGTATAAACATGGAAATACTTACAAAGTTATCTGCATAAACATGGAAATATCTACACCGTCATCTGTATAAACATGGAAATATCTACACAGCCATATGTACATATATGGAAATATCTACATCGCTCTCTATATAAACATGGAAATAACTACACCGCTATCTGTATATACATGGAAATATCTACACCGCCATCTACATATCCATAGAAATATCTGCGCCACCATCTGTATAAACATGGAAATATCTACACGGTCATCTGTGGATGGATGGAAATATCAACACAGCCATCTGTACAAACATGGAAATATCTGCACCGCTATCTGTATAAACATGGAAATATCTACACCGTGGTCTGTATAAACATGGAAATCTCTACACCGCTATCTGTATAAACATGGAAATATATACACCGCCATCTCTATAAACATGGAAATGTGTACAACGTGATCTGTATAAACCTGGAACTATTTACACCGATATCTGTATAAACATGGAAATATCTACACCGCCATCTCTATAAACATGGAAATATCTACACCGCCATCTGTATAAACATGGAAATATCTACACTGCTATCTGTATAAACCTGGAAATATCTACACCGCTATCTGTATAAACATGGTAATATCTACACCACCATCTATATAAACATGGAAATATCTACACCGCCATCTGTATAAACATGGAAATATCTACCATGCCGTCTGTAGAAAGATGGAAATATCTACACTGCAATCTGTGTAAACATGGAAATATCTACACCAATATCTGTAAAAACATGGAAATATCTACACCGCTATCTGTATAAACATGGCAATATCAACACCGCGATCTGCATAAACATGGAAATATCTACACCGCGATCTGTATAAATATGGAAATATCTACAACTCTATCTGTAGAAACATGGAAATATCTACACAGCTATCTCTATAAACATGGAAATATCTGCACCGCCATCTGTATAAACATGGAAATACCTACAAGTCATCTGTATAAACATGCAAATATCTACACAGCCATCTGCATAAACATGGAAATATCTACACAGCCATCTGTATATTCACGGAAATATGTACACCGCTATCTGTATAAACATGGAAATATCTACAATGCTATTTGTATAAACAAGGAAATATCTACACCGCTATCTGTATAAACATGGAAATAACTACACCGCTATCTCTATAAACATGGAAATATCTACACCCCTATCTGTATAAACATGGAAATATCCACACTGCTATCTCTAAAAACATGGAAATAACTACACCGTGATCAGTATAAACGTGGAAATATCTACACCGCTATCTCTATACACATGGAAATATCTCCACTACTATCTCTATAAACATCGAAATATCTACACCGCCATCTGTATAAACATGGAAATACTTACAAAGTTATCTGCATAAACATGGAAATATCTACACCGTCATCTGTATAAACATGGAAATATCTACACAGCCATGTGTACATATATGGAAATATCTACACCGCTCTCTATATAAACATGGAAATAACTACACCGCTCTCTGTATATACATGGAAATATCTACACCGCCATCTACATATCCATAGAAATATCGGCGCCGCCATCTGTATAAACATGGAAATATCTACACGGTCATCTGTGTATAGATGGAAATATCAACACCGCCATCTGTACAAACATGGAAATATCTGCACCGCTATCTGTATAAACATGGAAATATCTACACCGTGGTCTGTATAAACATGGAAATATCTACACCGCTATCTGTATAAACATGGAAATATATACATCGCTATCTGTATAAACATGGAAATACCTACACCGTGATCTGCATAAACATGGAAATATTTACAACGATATCTGTATAAACATGGAAATATCTACACCGCCATCTCTATAAACATGGAAATATCTACACCGCCATCTGTATAAACATGGAAATATCTACACCGCTATCTGTATAAACCTGGAAATATCTACACCGCTATCTGTATAAACATCGTAATATCTACACCACCATCTATATAAACATGGAAATATCTACACCGCCATCTGTATAAACATGGAAATATCTACAATGCCATCTGTAGAAAGATGGAAATATCTACACCGCAATCTGTGTAAACATGGAAATATCTACACCAATATCTGTAAAAACATGGAAATATCTACACCGCTATCTGTATAAACATGGAAATATCTATACCGCGATCTGCATAAACATGGAAATATCTACACCGCGATCCGTATAAACATGAAAATATCTACACCGCTATCTGAAGAAACATGGAAATATCTACACCGCGATCTGAATAAACATGGAAATATCTACACCGCGATCTGTATAAACATGGAAATATCTACACCGCTATCTGTAGAAACATGGAAATATCTACACAGCTATCTCTATAAACATGGAAATATCTACACCGCCATCTGTATAGACATGGAAATACCTACAAGTCATCTGTATAAACATGGAAATATATACACAGCCATCTGTATAAACATGGAAATATCTACACAGCCATGTGTATATACATGGAAATATCTACACCGCTATCTGTATAAACATGGAAATAACTACACCGCTATTTGTATAAACAAGTAAATATCTACACTGTGATCTGTATAAACATGGAAATATCTACACTGCTATTTGTATAAACAAGGAAATATCTACACCGCTATCTGTATAAACATGGAAATAACTACACCGCTATTTGCATAAACAAGGAAATATCTACACCGTGCTCTGTATAAACATGGAAATAACTACACCGCTATTTGCATAAACAAGGAAATATCTACACCGTTATCTGTATAAACATGGAAATATCTACAACGCCATCTTTATAAACATGGAAATATCTACACCCCTATCTGTATAAACATGGAAATATCCACACCGCTATCTCTATAAACATGGAAATATCTACACCGCCATCTGTATAAACATGGAAATATCTACACCGCTATCTGTATAAACCTGGAAATATCTACACCGCTATCTGTATAAACATGGTAATATCTACACCAGCATCTATATAAACATGGAAATATCTACACCGCCATCTGTATAAACATGGAAATATCTACAATGCCGTCTGTAGAAAGATGGAAATATCTACACTGCAATCTGTGTAAACATGGAAATATCTACACCAATATCTGTAAAAACATGGAAATATCTACACCGCTATCTGTATAAACATGGAAATATCTACACCGCGATCTGCATAAACATGGAAATATCTACACCGCGATCTGTATAAATATGGAAATATCTACACCGCTATCTGTAGAAACATGGAAATATCCACACCGCGATCTGTATAAACATGGAAATATCTACACCGCGATCTGTATAAACATGGAAATATCTACACCGCTATCTGTAGAAACATGGAAATATCTACACAGCTATCTCTATAAACATGGAAATATCTACACCGCCATCTGTATAAACATGGAAATACCTACAAGTCATCTGTATAAACATGGAAATATCTACACAGCCATCTGCATAAACATGGAAATATCTACACAGCCATCTGTATATTCACGGAAATATGTACACCGCTATCTGTATAAACATGGAAATAACTACACCGCTATTTGTATAAACAAGGAAATATCTACACCGTGTTCTGTATAAACATGGAAATATCTACAATGCTATTTGTATAAACAAGGAAATATCTACACCGCTATCTGTATAAACATGGAAATAACTACACCGCTATCTCTATAAACATGGAAATATCTACACCCCTATCTGTATAAACATGGAAATATCCACACCGCTATCTCTAAAAACATGGAAATAACTACACCGTGATCAGTATAAACGTGGAAATATCTACACCGCTATCTCTATACACATGGAAATATCTCCACTACTATCTCTATAAACATCGAAATATCTACACCGCCATCTGTATAAACATGGAAATACTTACAAAGTTATCTGCATAAACATGGAAATATCTACACCGTCATCTGTATAAACATGGAAATATCTACACAGCCATATGTACATATATGGAAATATCTACATCGCTCTCTATATAAACATGGAAATAACTACACCGCTATCTGTATATACATGGAAATATCTACACCGCCATCTACATATCCATAGAAATATCTGCGCCGCCATCTGTATAAACATGGAAATATCTACACGGTCATCTGTGGATGGATGGAAATATCAACACAGCCATCTGTACAAACATGGAAATATCTGCACCGCTATCTGTATAAACATGGAAATATCTACACCGTGGTCTGTATAAACATGGAAATCTCTACACCGCTATCTGTATAAACATGGAAATATATACACCGCCATCTCTATAAACATGGAAATGTGTACAACGTGATCTGTATAAACCTGGAACTATTTACACCGATATCTGTATAAACATGGAAATATCTACACCGCCATCTGTATAAACATGGAAATATCTACACTGCTATCTGTATAAACCTGGAAATATCTACACCGCTATCTGTATAAACATGGTAATATCTACACCACCATCTATATAAACATGGAAATATCTACACCGCCATCTGTATAAACATGGAAATATCTACCATGCCGTCTGTAGAAAGATGGAAATATCTACACTGCAATCTGTGTAAACATGGAAATATCTACACCAATATCTGTAAAAACATGGAAATATCTACACCGCTATCTGTATAAACATGGCAATATCAACACCGCGATCTGCATAAACATGGAAATATCTACACCGCGATCTGTATAAATATGGAAATATCTACAACTCTATCTGTAGAAACATGGAAATATCTACACAGCTATCTCTATAAACATGGAAATATCTGCACCGCCATCTGTATAAACATGGAAATACCTACAAGTCATCTGTATAAACATGCAAATATCTACACAGCCATCTGTATAAACATGGAAATATCTACACAGCCATCTGTATATACATGGAAATATCTACACCGCTATCTGTATAAACATGGAAATAACTACACTGCTATTTGTATAAACAAGGAAATATCTACACCGTGATCTGTATAAACATGGAAATATCTACAATGCTATTTGTATAAACAAGGAAATATCTACACCGCTATCTGTATAAACATGGAAATAACTACACCGCTATTTGCATAAACAAAGAAATGTCTACACCGTGATCTGTATAAACATGGCAATATCTACAACGCCATCTCTATAAACATGGAAATATCTACACCCCTATCTGTATAAACATGGAAATATCCACACCGCTATCTCTAAAAACATGGAAATAACTACACCGTGATCAGTATAAACGTGGAAATATCTACACCGCTATCTCTATAAACATGGAAATATCTCCACTACTATCTCTATAAACATCGAAATATCTACACCGCCATCTGTATAAACATGGAAATACTTACAAAGTTATCTGTATAAACATGGAAATATCTACACCGTCACCTGTATAAACATGGAAATATCTACACAGCCATGTGTACATATATGGAAATATGTACACCGCTCTCCATATAAACATGGAAATAACTACACCGCTATCTGTATATACATGGAAATATCTACACAGACATCTACATATCCATAGAAATATCTGCGCCACCATCTGTATAAACATGGAAATATCTACATGGTCATCTGTGTATAGATGGAAATATCAACACCGCCATCTGTACAAACATGGAAATATCTGCACCGCTATCTGTATAAACATGGAAATATCTACACCGTGGTCTGTATAAACATGGAAATATCTACACCGCTATCTGTATAAACATGGAAATATATACACCGCCATCTCTATAAACATGGAAATATCTACAACGTGATCTGTATAAACATGGAACTATTTACACCGTTTTCTGTATACACATGGAAATATCTACACCGCCATCTCTATAAACATGGAAATATCTACACCGCCATCTGTATAAACATGGAAATATCTTCACCGCTATCTGTAGAAACCTGAAAATATCTACACCGCTATCTGTATAAACATGGTAATATCTACATCACCATCTATATAAACATGGAAATATCTACACCGCCATCTGTATAAACATGGAAATATCTACAATGCCATCTGTAGAAAAATGGAAATATCTACATCGCAATCTTTGTAAACATGGAAATATCTACACCAATATCTGTAAAAACATGGAAATATCTACACCGCTATCTGTATAAACATGGAAATATCTACACCGCGATCTGCATAGACATGGAAATATCTACAACGCGATCTGTATAAACATGGAAATATCTACACCGCGATCTGTAGAAACATTGAAATATCTACACCGCGATCTGCATAAACATGGAAATATCTGCACCGCTATCTGTATAAACATGGAAATATCTACAACGTGGTCTGTATAAACATGGAAATATCTACACCGCTATCTGTATAAACATGGAAATATATACATCGCTATCTGTATAAACATGGAAATACCTACACCGTGATCTGCATAAACATGGAAATATTTACAACGATATCTGTATAAACATGGAAATATCTACACCGCCATCTCTATAAACATGGAAATATCTACACCGCCATCTGTATAAACATGGAAATATCTACACCGCTATCTGTATAAACCTGGAAATATCTACACCGCTATCTGTATAAACATCGTAATATCTACACCACCATCTATATAAACATGGAAATATCTACACCGCCATCTGTATAAACATGGAAATATCTACAATGCCATCTGTAGAAAGATGGAAATATCTACACCGCAATCTGTGTAAACATGGAAATATCTACACCAATATCTGTAAAAACATGGAAATATCTACACCGCTATCTGTATAAACATGGAAATATCTATACCGCGATCTGCATAAACATGGAAATATCTACACCGCGATCCGTATAAACATGAAAATATCTACACCGCTATCTGAAGAAACATGGAAATATCTACACCGCGATCTGAATAAACATGGAAATATCTACAACGCGATCTGTATAAACATGGAAATATCTACACCGCTATCTGTAGAAACATGGAAATATCTACACAGCTATCTCTATAAACATGGAAATATCTACACCGCCATCTGTATAGACATGGAAATACCTACAAGACATCTGTATAAACATGGAAATATATACACAGCCATCTGTATAAACATGAAAATATCTACACAGCCATGTGTATATACATGGAAATATCTACACCGCTATCTGTATAAACATGGAAATAACTACACCGCTATTTGTATAAACAAGTAAATATCTACACTGTGATCTGTATAAACATGGAAATATCTACACTGCTATTTGTATAAACAAGGAAATATCTACACCGCTATCTGTATAAACATGGAAATAACTACACCGCTATTTGCATAAACAAGGAAATATCTACACCGTGCTCTGTATAAACATGGAAATAACTACACCGCTATTTGCATAAACAAGGAAATATCTACACCGTGATCTGTATAAACATGGAAATATCTACAACGCCATCTTTATAAACATGGAAATATCTACACCCCTATCTGTATAAACATGGAAATATCCACACCGCTATCTCTATAAACATGGAAATATCTACACCGCCATCTGTATAAACATGGAAATACCTACACCGCTATCTGTATAAACCTGGAAATATCTACACCGCTATCTGTATAAACATGGTAATATCTACACCAGCATCTATATAAACATGGAAATATCTACACCGCCATCTGTATAAACATGTTAATATCTACAATGCCGTCTGTAGAAAGATGGAAATATCTACACTGCAATCTGTGTAAACATGGAAATATCTACACAGCCATCTGTATATTCACGGAAATATGTACACCGCTATCTGTATAAACATGGAAATAACTACACCGCTATTTGTATAAACAAGGAAATATCTACACCGTGATCTGTATAAACATGGAAATATCTACAATGCTATTTGTATAAACAAGGAAATATCTACACCGCTATCTGTATAAACATGGAAATAACTACACCGCTATCTCTATAAACATGGAAATATCTACACCCCTATCTGTATAAACATGGAAATATCCACACCGCTATCTCTAAAAACATGGAAATAACTACACCGTGATCAGTATAAACGTGGAAATATCTACACCGCTATCTCTATACACATGGAAATATCTCCACTACTATCTCTATAAACATCGAAATATCTACACCGCCATCTGTATAAACATGGAAATACTTACAAAGTTATCTGCATAAACATGGAAATATCTACACCGTCATCTGTATAAACATGGAAATATCTACACAGCCATATGTACATATATGGAAATATCTACACCGCTCTCTATATAAACATGGAAATAACTACACCGCTATCTGTATATACATGGAAATATCTACACCGCCATCTACATATCCATAGAAATATCTGCGCCGCCATCTGTATAAACATGGAAATATCTACACGGTCATCTGTGTATGGATGGAAATATCAACACAGCCATCTGTACAAACATGGAAATATCTGCACCGCTATCTGTATAAACATGGAAATATCTACACCGTGGTCTGTATAAACATGGAAATCTCTACACCGCTATCTGTATAAACATGGAAATATATACACCGCCATCTCTATAAACATGGAAATATGTACAACGTGATCTGTATAAACCTGGAACTATTTACACCGATATCTGTATAAACATGGAAATATCTACACCGCCATCTCTATAAACATGGAAATATCTACACCGCCATCTGTATAAACATGGAAATATCTACACTGCTATCTGTATAAACCTGGAAATATCTACACCGCTATCTGTATAAACATTGTAATATCTACAACACCATCTATATAAACATGGAAATATCTACACCGCCATCTGTATAAACATGGAAATATCTACAATGCCATCTGTAGAAAGATGGAAATATCTACACCGCAATCTGTGTAAACATGGAAATATCTACACCAATATCTGTAAAAACATGGAAATATCTACACCGCTATCTGTATAAACATGGAAATATCTATATCGCGATCTGCATAAACAGGGAAATATCTACACCGCGATCTGTATAAACATGAAAATATCTACACCGCTATCTGTAGAAACATGGAAATATCTACACCGAGATCTGAATAAACATGGAAATATCTACAACGCGATCTGTATAAACATGGAAATATCTACACCGCTATCTGTAGAAACATGGAAATATCTACACAGCTATCTCTATAAACATGGAAATATCTACACCGCCATCTGTATAGACATGGAAATACCTACAAGTCATCTGTATAAACAAGGAAATATATACACAGCCATCTGTATAAACATGGAAATATCTGCACAGCCATGTGTATATACATGGAAATATCTACACCGCTATCTCTATAAACATGGAAATAACTACACCGCTAGTTGTATAAACAAGTAAATATCTACACTGTGATCTGTATAATCATGGAAATATCTACACTGCTATTTGTATAAACAAGGAAATATCTACACCGTGATCTGTATAAACATGGAAATATCTACAATGCTATTTGTATAAACAAGGAAATATCTACACCGCTATCTGTATAAACATGGAAATAACTACACCGCTATTTGCATAAACAAGGAAATATCTACACCGTGATCTATATAAACATGGAAATATCTACAACGCCATCTCTATAACAATGGAAATATCTACACCCCTATCTGTATAAACATGGAAATATCCACACCGCTATCTCTAAAAACGTGGAAATAACTACACCGTGATCAGTATAAACGTGGAAATATCTACACCGCTATCTCTATAAACATGGAAATATCTCCACTGCTATTTCTATAAACATCGAAATATCTACACCGCCATCTGTATAAACATGGAAATACTTACAAAGTTATCTGTATAAACATGGAAATATCTACACCACCATCTGTATAAACATGGAAATATCTACACAGCCATGTGTACATATATGGAAATATCTACACCGCTCTCTATATGAACATGGAAATAACTACACCGCTATCTGTATATACATGGAATTATCTACACCGCCATCTACATATCCATAGAAATATCTGCGCCGCCATCTGTATAAACATGGAAATATCTACAAGGTCATCTGTGGATAGATGGAAATATCAACACCGCCATCTGTACAAACATGGAAATATCTGCACCGCTATCTGTATAAACATGGAAATATCTACACCGTGGTCTGTAAAACATGGAAATATCTACACCGCTATCTGTATAAACATGGAAATATCTACACCTCTATCTGTATAAACATGGTAATAACTACACCACCATCTATATAAACATGGAAATATCTACACCGCCATCTGTATAAACATGGAAATATCTACAATGCCGTCTGTAGAAAGATGGAAATATCTACACTGATATCTGTGTAAACATGGAAATATCTACACCAATATCTGTAAAAACATGGAAATATCTACACCGCTATCTGTATAAACGTGGAAATATCTACACCGCGATCTGCATAAACATGGAAATATCTACACCGCGATCTGTATAAATATGGAAATATCTACACCGCTATCTGTAGAAACATGGAAATATCTACACCGCGATCTGTATAAACATGGAAATATCTACACCGGTATCTGTAGAAACATGGAAATATCTACACAGCTATCTCTATAAACATGGAAATATCTACACCGCCATCTGTATAGACATGGAAATATCTACAAGTCATCTGTATAAACATGGAAATATCTACACAGCCATCTGTATGAACATGGAAATATCTACACAGCCATCTGTATATACATGGAAATATCTACACCGCTATCTGTATAAACATGGAAATAACTACACCGCTATTTGCATAAACAAGGAAATATCTACACCGTGATCTGTATAAACATGGAAATATCTACAACGCCATCTCTATAAACAGGAAATATCTACACCCCAATCTGTATAAACATGGAAATATCCACACCGCTATCTCTAAAAACATGGAAATAACTACACCGTGATCAGTATAAACGTGGAAATATCTACACCGCTATCTCTATAAACATGGAAATATCTCCACTGCTATCTCTATAAACATCGAAATATCTACACCGCCATCTGTATAAACATGGAAATATTTACAAAGTTAACTGTATAAACATGGAAATATCTACACCGCCATCTGTATAAACATGGAAATACTTACAAAGTTATCTGTATAAACATGTAAATATCTACACCGTCATCTGTATAAACATGGAAATATCTACACAGCCATGTGTACATATATGGAAATATCTACACCGCTCTCTATATAAACATGGAAATAACTACACCGCTATCTGTATATACATGGAAATATCTACACCGCCATCTACATATCCATAGAAATATCTGCGCCGCCATCTGTATAAACATGGAAATATCTACACGGTCATCTGTGTATAGATGGAAATATCAACACCGCAATCTGTACAGACATGGAAATATCTGCACCGCTATCTGTATAAACATGGAAATATCTACACCGTGGTCTGTATAAACATGGAAATATCTACACCGTGATCTGTATAAACATGGAAATATGTACACCGCCATCTCTATAAACATGGAAATATGTACACCGTGATCTGTATAAACATGGAAATATTTACACCGATATCTGTATAAACATGGAAATATCTACACCGCCATCTCTATAAACATGGAAATATCTACACTGCCATCTGTATAAACATGGAAATATCTACACCACTATCTGTATAAACCTGGAAATATCTACACCGCTATCTGTATAAACATGGTAATATCTACACCACCATCTATATAAACATGGAAATATCTACACCGCCATCTGTATAAACATGGAAATATCTACAATGCCGTCTGTAGAAAGATGGAAATATCGACACTGCAATCTGTGTAAACATGGAAATATCTGCACCAATATCTGTAAAAACATGGAAATATCTACACCGCTATCTGTATAAACGTGGAAATATCTACACCGCGATCTGCATAAACATGGAAATATCTACACCGCGATTTGTATAAATATGGAAATATCTACACCGCTATCTGTAGAAACATGGAAATATCTACACCGCGATCTGTATAAACATGGAAATATCTACACCGCGATCTGTATAAACATGGAAATATCTACACCGCTATCTGTAGAAACATGGAAATATCTACACAGCTATCTCTATAAACATGGAAATATCTTCACCGCCATCTGTATAGACATGGAAATACCTACAAGTCATCTGTATAAACATGGAAATATCTACACAGCCATCTGTATGAACATGGAAATATCTACACAGCCATCTGTATATACATGGAAATATCTACACCGCTATCTGTATAAACATGGAAATAACTACACCGCTATTTGTATAAACAAGGAAATATCTACACCGTGATCTGTATAAACATGGAAATATCTACAATGCTATTTGTATAAACAAGGAAATATCTACACCGCTATCTGTATAAACATGGAAATAACTACACCGCTATTTGCATAAACAAGGAAATATCTACACCGTGATCTGTATAAACATGGAAATATCTACAACGCCATCTCTATAAACATGGAAATATCTACACCCCTATCTGTATAAACATGGAAATATCCACACCGCTATCTCTAAAAACATGGAAATAACTACACCGTGATCAGTATAAACGTGGAAATATCTACACCGCTATCTCTATAAACATGGAAATATCTCCACTGCTATCTCTATAAACATCGAAATATCTACACCGCCATCTGTATAAACATGGAAATACTTACAAAGTTAACTGTATAAACATGGAAATATCTACACCGCCATCTGTATAAACATGGAAATATCTACACAGCCATGTGTACATATATGGAAATATCTACACCGCTCTCTATATAAACATGGAAATAACTACACCGCTCTCTGTATATACATGGAAATATCTACACCGCCATCTACATATCCATAGAAATATCGGCGCCGCCATCTGTATAAACATGGAAATATCTACACGGTCATCTGTGTATAGATGGAAATATCAACACCGCCATCTGTACAAACATGGAAATATCTGCACCGCTATCTGTATAAACATGGAAATATCTACACCGTGGTCTGTATAAACATGGAAATATCTACACCGCTATCTGTATAAACATGGAAATATATACATCGCTATCTGTATAAACATGGAAATACCTACACCGTGATCTGCATAAACATGGAAATATTTACAACGATATCTGTATAAAGATGGAAATATCTACACCGCCATCTCTATAAACATGGAAATATCTACACCGCCATCTGTATAAACATGGAAATATCTACACCGCTATCTGTATAAACCAGGAAATATCTACACCGCTATCTGTATAAACATCGTAATATCTACACCACCATCTATATAAACATGGAAATATCTACACCGCCATCTGTATAAACATGGAAATATCTACAATGCCATCTGTAGAAAGATGGAAATATCTACACCGCAATCTGTGTAAACATGGAAATATCTACACCAATATCTGTAAAAACATGGAAATATCTACACCGCTATCTGTATAAACATGGAAATATCTATACCGCGATCTGCATAAACATGGAAATATCTAAACCGCGATCCGTATAAACATGAAAATATCTACACCGCTATCTGAAGAAACATGGAAATATCTACACCGCGATCTGAATAAACATGGAAATATCTACAACGCGATCTGTATAAACATGGAAATATCTACACCGCTATCTGTAGAAACATGGAAATATCTACACAGCTATCTCTATAAACATGGAAATATCTACACCGCCATCTGTATAGACATGGAAATACCTACAAGTCATCTGTATAAACATGGAAATATATACACAGCCATCTGTATAAACATGGAAATATCTACACAGCCATGTGTATATACATGGAAATATCTACACCGCTATCTGTATAAACATGGAAATAACTACACCGCTATTTGTATAAACAAGTAAATATCTACACTGTGATCTGTATAAACATGGAAATATCTACACTGCTATTTGTATAAACAAGGAAATATCTACACCGCTATCTGTATAAACATGGAAATATCTACACCGCTATTTGCATAAACAAGGAAATATCTACACCGTGCTCTGTATAAACATGGAAATAACTACACCGCTATTTGCATAAACAAGGAAATATCTACACCGTGATCTGTATAAACATGGAAATATCTACAACGCCATCTTTATAAACATGGAAATATCTACACCCCTATCTGTATAAACATGGAAATATCCACACCGCTATCTCTATAAACATGGAAATATCTACACCGCCATCTGTATAAACATGGAAATATCTACACCGCTATCTGTATAAACCTGGAAATATCTACACCGCTATCTGTATAAACATGGTAATATCTACACCAGCATCTATATAAACATGGAAATATCTACACCGCCATCTGTATAAACATGGAAATATCTACAATGCCGTCTGTAGAAAGATGGAAATATCTACACTGCAATCTGTGTAAACATGGAAATATCTACACCAATATCTGTAAAAACATGGAAATATCTACACCGCTATCTGTATAAACATGGAAATATCTACACCGCAATCTGCATAAACATGGAAATATCTACACCGCTTTCTGTATAAATATGGAAATATCTACACCGCTATCTGTAGAAACATGGAAATATCTACACCGTGATCTGTATAAACATGGAAATATCTACAATGCTATTTGTATAAACAAGGAAATATCTACACCGCTATCTGTATAAACATGGAAATAACTACACCGCTATTTGCATAAACAAGGAAATATCTACACCGTGATCTATATAAACAGGGAAATATCTACAACGCCATCTGTATAACAATGGAAATATCTACACCCCTATCTGTATAAACATGGAAATATCCACACCGCTATCTCTAAAAACATGGAAATAACTACACCGTGATCAGTATAAACGTGGGAATATCTACACCGCTATCTCTATAAACATGGAAATATCTCCACTGCTATTTCTATAAACATCGAAATATCTACACCGCCATCTGTATAAACATGGAAATACTTACAAAGTTATCTGTATAAACATGGAAATATCTACACCACCATCTGTATAAACATGGAAATATCTACACAGCCATGTGTACATATATGGAAATATCTACACCGCTCTCTATATGAACATGGAAATAACTACACCGCTATCTGTATATACATGGAATTATCTACACCGCCATCTACATATCCATAGAAATATCTGCGCCGCCATCTGTATAAACATGGAAATATCTACAAGGTCATCTGTGGATAGATGGAAATATCAACACCGCCATCTGTACAAACATGGAAATATCTGCACCGCTATCTGTATAAACATGGAAATATCTACACCGTGGTCTGTAAAACATGGAAATATCTACACCGCTATCTGTATAAACATGGAAATATCTACACCGCTATCTGTATAAACATGGTAATAACTACACCACCATCTATATAAACATGGAAATATCTACACCGCCATCTGTATAAACATGGAAATATCTACAATGCCGTCTGTAGAAAGATGGAAATATCTACACTGATATCTGTGTAAACATGGAAATATCTACACCAATATCTGTAAAAACATGGAAATATCTACACCGCTATCTGTATAAACGTGGAAATATCTACACCGCGATCTGCATAAACATGGAAATATCTACACCGCGATCTGTATAAATATGGAAATATCTACACCGCTATCTGTAGAAACGGAAATATCTACACCGCGATCTGTATAAACATGGAAATATCTACACCGCTATCTGTAGAAACATGGAAATATCTACACAGCTATCTCTATAAACATGGAAATATCTACACCGCCATCTGTATAGACATGGAAATACCTACAAGTCATCTGTATAAACATGGAAATATCTACACAGCCATCTGTATGAACATGGAAATATCTACACAGCCATCTGTATATACATGGAAATATCTACACCGCTATCTGTATAAACATGGAAATAACTACACCGCTATTTGTATAAACAAGGAAATATCTACACCGTGATCTGTATAAACATGGAAATATCTACAATGCTATTTGTATAAACAAGGAAATATCTACACCGCTATCTGTATAAACATGGAAATAACTACACCGCTATTTGCATAAACAAGGAAATATCTACACCGTGATCTGTATAAACATGGAAATATCTACAACGCCATCTCTATAAACATGGAAATATCTACACCCCTATCTGTATAAACATGGAAATATCCACACCGCTATCTCTAAAAACATGGAAATAACTACACCGTGATCAGTATAAACGTGGAAATATCTACACCGCTATCTCTATAAACATGGAAATATCTCCACTGCTATCTCTATAAACATCGAAATATCTACACCGCCATCTGTATAAACATGGAAATACTTACAAAGTTAACTGTATAAACATGGAAATATCTACACCGCCATCTGTATAAACATGGAAATATCTACACAGCCATGTGTACATATATGGAAATATCTACACCGCTCTCTATATAAACATGGAAATAACTACACCGCTCTCTGTATATACATGGAAATATCTACACCGCCATCTACATATCCATAGAAATATCGGCGCCGCCATCTGTATAAACATGGAAATATCTACACGGTCATCTGTGTATAGATGGAAATATCAACACCGCCATCTGTACAAACATGGAAATATCTGCACCGCTATCTGTATAAACATGGAAATATCTACACCGTGGTCTGTATAAACATGGAAATATCTACACCGCTATCTGTATAAACATGGAAATATATACATCGCTATCTGTATAAACATGGAAATACCTACACCGTGATCTGCATAAACATGGAAATATTTACAACGATATCTGTATAAAGATGGAAATATCTACACCGCCATCTCTATAAACATGGAAATATCTACACCGCCATCTGTATAAACATGGAAATATCTACACCGCTATCTGTATAAACCAGGAAATATCTACACCGCTATCTGTATAAACATCGTAATATCTACACCACCATCTATATAAACATGGAAATATCTACACCGCCATCTGTATAAACATGGAAATATCTACAATGCCATCTGTAGAAAGATGGAAATATCTACACCGCAATCTGTGTAAACATGGAAATATCTACACCAATATCTGTAAAAACATGGAAATATCTACACCGCTATCTGTATAAACATGGAAATATCTATACCGCGATCTGCATAAACATGGAAATATCTAAACCGCGATCCGTATAAACATGAAAATATCTACACCGCTATCTGAAGAAACATGGAAATATCTACACCGCGATCTGAATAAACATGGAAATATCTACAACGCGATCTGTATAAACATGGAAATATCTACACCGCTATCTGTAGAAACATGGAAATATCTACACAGCTATCTCTATAAACATGGAAATATCTACACCGCCATCTGTATAGACATGGAAATACCTACAAGTCATCTGTATAAACATGGAAATATCTACACAGCCATCTGTATAAACATGGAAATATCTACACAGCCATGTGTATATACATGGAAATATCTACACCGCTATCTGTATAAACATGGAAATAACTACACCGCTATTTGTATAAACAAGTAAATATCTACACTGTGATCTGTATAAACATGGAAATATCTACACTGCTATTTGTATAAACAAGGAAATATCTACACCGCTATCTGTATAAACATGGAAATAACTACACCGCTATTTGCATAAACAAGGAAATATCTACACCGTGCTCTGTATAAACATGGAAATAACTACACCGCTATTTGCATAAACAAGGAAATATCTACACCGTGATCTGTATAAACATGGAAATATCTACAACGCCATCTTTATAAACATGGAAATATCTACACCCCTATCTGTATAAACATGGAAATATCCACACCGCTATCTCTATAAACATGGAAATATCTACACCGCCATCTGTATAAACATGGAAATATCTACACCGCTATCTGTATAAACCTGGAAATATCTACACCGCTATCTGTATAAACATGGTAATATCTACACCAGCATCTATATAAACATGGAAATATCTACACCGCCATCTGTATAAACATGGAAATATCTACAATGCCGTCTGTAGAAAGATGGAAATATCTACACTGCAATCTGTGTAAACATGGAAATATCTACACCAATATCTGTAAAAACATGGAAATATCTACACCGCTATCTGTATAAACATGGAAATATCTACACCGCAATCTGCATAAACATGGAAATATCTACACCGCTTTCTGTATAAATATGGAAATATCTACACCGCTATCTGTAGAAACATGGAAATATCTACACCGTGATCTGTATAAACATGGAAATATCTACAATGCTATTTGTATAAACAAGGAAATATCTACACCGCTATCTGTATAAACATGGAAATAACTACACCGCTATTTGCATAAACAAGGAAATATCTACACCGTGATCTATATAAACAGGGAAATATCTACAACGCCATCTGTATAACAATGGAAATATCTACACCCCTATCTGTATAAACATGGAAATATCCACACCGCTATCTCTAAAAACATGGAAATAACTACACCGTGATCAGTATAAACGTGGGAATATCTACACCGCTATCTCTATAAACATGGAAATATCTCCACTGCTATTTCTATAAACATCGAAATATCTACACCGCCATCTGTATAAACATGGAAATACTTACAAAGTTATCTGTATAAACATGGAAATATCTACACCACCATCTGTATAAACATGGAAATATCTACACAGCCATGTGTACATATATGGAAATATCTACACCGCTCTCTATATGAACATGGAAATAACTACACCGCTATCTGTATATACATGGAATTATCTACACCGCCATCTACATATCCATAGAAATATCTGCGCCGCCATCTGTATAAACATGGAAATATCTACAAGGTCATCTGTGGATAGATGGAAATATCAACACCGCCATCTGTACAAACATGGAAATATCTGCACCGCTATCTGTATAAACATGGAAATATCTACACCGTGGTCTGTAAAACATGGAAATATCTACACCGCTATCTGTATAAACATGGAAATATCTACACCGCTATCTGTATAAACATGGTAATAACTACACCACCATCTATATAAACATGGAAATATCTACACCGCCATCTGTATAAACATGGAAATATCTACAATGCCGTCTGTAGAAAGATGGAAATATCTACACTGATATCTGTGTAAACATGGAAATATCTACACCAATATCTGTAAAAACATGGAAATATCTACACCGCTATCTGTATAAACGTGGAAATATCTACACCGCGATCTGCATAAACATGGAAATATCTACACCGCGATCTGTATAAATATGGAAATATCTACACTGCTATCTGTAGAAACGGAAATATCTACACCGCGATCTGTATAAACATGGAAATATCTACACCGCTATCTGTAGAAACATGGAAATATCTACACAGCTATCTCTATAAACATGGAAATATCTACACCGCCATCTGTATAGACATGGAAATACCTACAAGTCATCTGTATAAACATGGAAATATCTACACAGCCATCTGTATGAACATGGAAATATCTACACAGCCATCTGTATATACATGGAAATATCTACACCGCTATCTGTATAAACATGGAAATAACTACACCGCTATTTGTATAAACAAGGAAATATCTACACCGTGATCTGTATAAACATGGAAATATCTACAATGCTATGTGTATAAACAAGGAAATATCTACACCGCTATCTGTATAAACATGGAAATAACTACACCGCTATTTGCATAAACAAGGAAATATCTACACCGTGATCTGTATAAACATGGAAATATCTACAATGCTATGTGTATAAACAAGGAAATATCTACACCGCTATCTGTATAAACATGGAAATAACTACACCGCTATTTGCATAAACAGGAAATATCTACACCCCAATCTGTATAAACATGGAAATATCCACACCGCTATCTCTAAAAACATGGAAATAACTACACCGTGATCAGTATAAACGTGGAAATATCTACACCGCTATCTCTATAAACATGGAAATATCTCCACTGCTATCTCTATAAACATCGAAATATCTACACCGCCATCTGTATAAACATGGAAATATTTACAAAGTTAACTGTATAAACATGGAAATATCTACACCGCCATCTGTATAAACATGGAAATACTTACAAAGTTATCTGTATAAACATGTAAATATCTACACCGTCATCTGTATAAACATGGAAATATCTACACAGCCATGTGTACATATATGGAAATATCTACACCGCTCTCTATATAAACATGGAAATAACTACACCGCTATCTGTATATACATGGAAATATCTACACCGCCATCTACATATCCATAGAAATATCTGCGCCGCCATCTGTATAAACATGGAAATATCTACACGGTCATCTGTGTATAGATGGAAATATCAACACCGCCATCTGTACAGACATGGAAATATCTGCACCGCTATCTGTATAAACATGGAAATATCTACACCGTGGTCTGTATAAACATGGAAATATCTACACCGTGATCTGTATAAACATGGAAATATGTACACCGCCATCTCTATAAACATGGAAATATGTACACCGTGATCTGTATAAACATGGAAATATTTACACCGATATCTGTATAAACATGGAAATATCTACACCGCCATCTCTATAAACATGGAAATATCTACACTGCCATCTGTATAAACATGAAAATATCTACACCACTATCTGTATAAACCTGGAAATATCTACACCGCTATCTGTATAAACATGGTAATATCTACACCACCATCTATATAAACATGGAAATATCTACACCGCCATCTGTATAAACATGGAAATATCTACAATGCCGTCTGTAGAAAGATGGAAATATCTACACTGCAATCTGTGTAAACATGGAAATATCTACACCAATATCTGTAAAAACATGGAAATATCTACACCGCTATCTGTATAAACGTGGAAATATCTACACCGCGATCTGCATAAACATGGAAATATCTACACCGCGATTTGTATAAATATGGAAATATCTACACCGCTATCTGTAGAAACATGGAAATATCTACACCGCGATCTGTATAAACATGGAAATATCTACACCGCGATCTGTATAAACATGGAAATATCTACACCGCTATCTGTAGAAACATGGAAATATCTACACAGCTATCTCTATAAACATGGAAATATCTTCACCGCCATCTGTATAGACATGGAAATACCTACAAGTCATCTGTATAAACATGGAAATATCTACACAGCCATCTGTATGAACATGGAAATATCTACACAGCCATCTGTATATACATGGAAATATCTACACCGCTATCTGTATAAACATGGAAATAACTACACCGCTATTTGTATAAACAAGGAAATATCTACACCGTGATCTGTATAAACATGGAAATATCTACAATGCTATTTGTATAAACAAGGAAATATCTACACCGCTATCTGTATAAACATGGAAATAACTACACCGCTATTTGCATAAACAAGGAAATATCTACACCGTGATCTGTATAAACATGGAAATATCTACAACGCCATCTCTATAAACATGGAAATATCTACACCCCTATCTGTATAAACATGGAAATATCCACACCGCTATCTCTAAAAACATGGAAATAACTACACCGTGATCAGTATAAACGTGGAAATATCTACACCGCTATCTCTATAAACATGGAAATATCTCCACTGCTATCTCTATAAACATCGAAATATCTACACCGCCATCTGTATAAACATGGAAATACTTACAAAGTTAACAGTATAAACATGGAAATATCTACACCGCCATCTGTATAAACATGGAAATATCTACACAGCCATGTGTACATATATGGAAATATCTACACCGCTCTCTATATAAACATGGAAATAACTACACCGCTCTCTGTATATACATGGAAATATCTACACCGCCATCTACATATCCATAGAAATATCGGCGCCGCCATCTGTATAAACATGGAAATATCTACACGGTCATCTGTGTATAGATGGAAATATCAACACCGCCATCTGTACAAACATGGAAATATATACATCGCTATCTGTATAAACATGGAAATACCTACACCGTGATCTGCATAAACATGGAAATATTTACAACGATATCTGTATAAACATGGAAATATCTACACCGCCATCTCTATAAACATGGAAATATCTACACCGCCATCTGTATAAACATGGAAATATCTACACCGCTATCTGTATAAACCTGGAAATATCTACACCGCTATCTGTATAAACATCGTAATATCTACACCACCATCTATATAAACATGGAAATATCTACACCGCCATCTGTATAAACATGGAAATATCTACAATGCCATCTGTAGAAAGATGGAAATATCTACACCGCAATCTGTGTAAACATGGAAATATCTACACCAATATCTGTAAAAACATGGAAATATCTACACCGCTATCTGTATAAACATGGAAATATCTATACCGCGATCTGCATAAACATGGAAATATCTACACCGCGATCCGTATAAACATGAAAATATCTACACCGCTATCTGAAGAAACATGGAAATATCTACACCGCGATCTGAATAAACATGGAAATATCTACAACGCGATCTGTATAAACATGGAAATATCTACACCGCTATCTGTAGAAACATGGAAATATCTACACAGCTATCTCTATAAACATGGAAATATCTACACCGCCATCTGTATAGACATGGAAATACCTACAAGTCATCTGTATAAACATGGAAATATATACACAGCCATCTGTATAAACATGGAAATATCTACACAGCCATGTGTATATACATGGAAATATCTACACCGCTATCTGTATAAACATGGAAATAACTACACCGCTATTTGTATAAACAAGTAAATATCTACACTGTGATCTGTATAAACATGGAAATATCTACACTGCTATTTGTATAAACAAGGAAATATCTACACCGCTATCTGTATAAACATGGAAATAACTACACCGCTATTTGCATAAACAAGGAAATATCTACACCGTGCTCTGTATAAACATGGAAATAACTACACCGCTATTTGCATAAACAAGGAAATATCTACACCGTGATCTGTATAAACATGGAAATATCTACAACGCCATCTTTATAAACATGGAAATATCTACACCCCTATCTGTATAAACATGGAAATATCCACACCGCTATCTCTATAAACATGGAAATATCTACACCGCCATCTGTATAAACATGGAAATATCTACACCGCTATCTGTATAAACCTGGAAATATCTACACCGCTATCTGTATAAACATGGTAATATCTACACCAGCATCTATATAAACATGGAAATATCTACACCGCCATCTGTATAAACATGGAAATATCTACAATGCCGTCTGTAGAAAGATGGAAATATCTACACTGCAATCTGTGTAAACATGGAAATATCTACACCAATATCTGTAAAAACATGGAAATATCTACACCGCTATCTGTATAAACATGGAAATATCTACACCGCGATCTGCATAAACATGGAAATATCTACACCGCGATCTGTATAAATATGGAAATATCTACACCGCTATCTGTAGAAACATGGAAATATCTACACCGCGATCTGTATAAACATGGAAATATCTACACCGCGATCTGTATAAACATGGAAATATCTACACCGCTATCTGTAGAAACATGGAAATATCTACACAGCTATCTCTATAAACATGGAAATATCTACACCGCCATCTGTATAAACATGGAAATACCTACAAGTCATCTGTATAAACATGGAAATATCTACACAGCCATCTGCATAAACATGGAAATATCTACACAGCCATCTGTATATTCACGGAAATATGTACACCGCTATCTGTATAAACATGGAAATAACTACACCGCTATTTGTATAAACAAGGAAATATCTACACCGTGATCTGTATAAACATGGAAATATCTACAATGCTATTTGTATAAACAAGGAAATATCTACACCGCTATCTGTATAAACATGGAAATAACTACACCGCTATCTCTATAAACATGGAAATATCTACACCCCTATCTGTATAAACATGGAAATATCCACACCGCTATCTCTAAAAACATGGAAATAACTACACCGTGATCAGTATAAACGTGGAAATATCTACACCGCTATCTCTATACACATGGAAATATCTCCACTACTATCTCTATAAACATCGAAATATCTACACCGCCATCTGTATAAACATGGAAATACTTACAAAGTTATCTGCATAAACATGGAAATATCTACACCGTCATCTGTATAAACATGGAAATATCTACACAGCCATATGTACATATATGGAAATATCTACACCGCTCTCTATATAAACATGGAAATAACTACACCGCTCTCTGTATATACATGGAAATATCTACATCGCCATCTACATATCCATAGAAATATCGGCGCCGCCATCTGTATAAACATGGAAATATCTACACGGTCATCTGTGTATAGATGGAAATATCAACACCGCCATCTGTACAAACATGGAAATATCTGCACCGCTATCTGTATAAACATGGAAATATCTACACCGTGGTCTGTATAAACATGGAAATATCTACACCGCTATCTGTATAAACATGGAAATATATACATCGCTATCTGTATAAACATTGAATTACCTACACCGTGATCTGCATAAACATGGAAATATTTACAACGATATCTGTATAAAGATGGAAATATCTACACCGCCATCTCTATAAACATGGAAATATCTACACCGCCATCTGTATAAACATGGAAATATCTACACCGCTATCTGTATAAACCTGGAAATATCTACACCGCTATCTGTATAAACATCGTAATATCTACACCACCATCTATATAAACATGGAAATATCTACACCGCCATCTGTATAAACATGGAAATATCTACAATGCCATCTGTAGAAAGATGGAAATATCTACACCGCAATCTGTGTAAACATGGAAATATCTACACCAATATCTGTAAAAACATGGAAATATCTACACCGCTATCTGTATAAACATGGAAATATCTATACCGCGATCTGCATAAACATGGAAATATCTACACCGCGATCCGTATAAACATGAAAATATCTACACCGCTATCTGAAGAAACATGGAAATATCTACACCGCGATCTGAATAAACATGGAAATATCTACAACGCGATCTGTATAAACATGGAAATATCTACACCGCTATCTGTAGAAACATGGAAATATCTACACAGCTATCTCTATAAACATGGAAATATCTACACCGCCATCTGTATAGACATGGAAATACCTACAAGTCATCTGTATAAACATGGAAATATATACACAGCCATCTGTATAAACATGGAAATATCTACACAGCCATGTGTATATACATGGAAATATCTACACCGCTATCTGTATAAACATGGAAATAACTACACCGCTATTTGTATAAACAAGTAAATATCTACACTGTGATCTGTATAAACATGGAAATATCTACACTGCTATTTGTATAAACAAGGAAATATCTACACCGCTATCTGTATAAACATGGAAATAACTACACCGCTATTTGCATAAACAAGGAAATATCTACACCGTGCTCTGTATAAACATGGAAATAACTACACCGCTATTTGCATAAACAAGGAAATATCTACACCGTGATCTGTATAAACATGGAAATATCTACAACGCCATCTTTATAAACATGGAAATATCTACACCCCTATCTGTATAAACATGGAAATATCCACACCGCTATCTCTATAAACATGGAAATATCTACACCGCCATCTGTATAAACATGGAAATATCTACACCGCTATCTGTATAAACCTGGAAATATCTACACCGCTATCTGTATAAACATGGTAATATCTACACCAGCATCTATATAAACATGGAAATATCTACACCGCCATCTGTATAAACATGGAAATATCTACAATGCCGTCTGTAGAAAGATGGAAATATCTACACTGCAATCTGTGTAAACATGGAAATATCTACACCAATATCTGTAAAAACATGGAAATATCTACACCGCTATCTGTATAAACATGGAAATATCTACACCGCGATCTGCATAAACATGGAAATATCTACACCGCGATCTGTATAAATATGGAAATATCTACACCGCTATCTGTAGAAACATGGAAATATCTACACCGCGATCTGTATAAACATGGAAATATCTACACCGCGATCTGTATAAACATGGAAATATCTACACCGCTATCTGTAGAAACATGGAAATATCTACACAGCTATCTCTATAAACATGGAAATATCTACACCGCCATCTGTATAAACATGGAAATACCTACAAGTCATCTGTATAAACATGGAAATATCTACACAGCCATCTGCATAAACATGGAAATATCTACACAGCCATCTGTATATTCACGGAAATATGTACACCGCTATCTGTATAAACATGGAAATAACTACACCGCTATTTGTATAAACAAGGAAATATCTACACCGTGATCTGTATAAACATGGAAATATCTACAATGCTATTTGTATAAACAAGGAAATATCTACACCGCTATCTGTATAAACATGGAAATAACTACACAGCTATCTCTATAAACATGGAAATAACTACACCCCTATCTGTATAAACATGGAAATATCCACACCGCTATCTCTAAAAACATGGAAATAACTACACCGTGATCAGTATAAACGTGGAAATATCTACACCGCTATCTCTATACACATGGAAATATCTCCACTACTATCTCTATAAACATCGAAATATCTACACCGCCATCTGTATAAACATGGAAATACTTACAAAGTTATCTGCATAAACATGGAAATATCTACACCGTCATCTGTATAAACATGGAAATATCTACACAGCCATATGTACATATATGGAAATATCTACACCGCTCTCTATATAAACATGGAAATAACTACACCGCTCTCTGTATATACATGGAAATATCTACATCGCCATCTACATATCCATAGAAATATCGGCGCCGCCATCTGTATAAACATGGAAATATCTACACGGTCATCTGTGTATAGATGGAAATATCAACACCGCCATCTGTACAAACATGGAAATATCTGCACCGCTATCTGTATAAACATGGAAATATCTACACCGTGGTCTGTATAAACATGGAAATATCTACACCGCTATCTGTATAAACATGGAAATATATACATCGCTATCTGTATAAACATTGAAATACCTACACCGTGATCTGCATAAACATGGAAATATTTACAACGATATCTGTATAAAGATGGAAATATCTACACCGCCATCTCTATAAACATGGAAATATCTACACCGCCATCTGTATAAACATGGAAATATCTACACCGCTATCTGTATAAACCTGGAAATATCTACACCGCTATCTGTATAAACATCGTAATATCTACACCACCATCTATATAAACATGGAAATATCTACACCGCCATCTGTATAAACATGGAAATATCTACAATGCCATCTGTAGAAAGATGGAAATATCTACACCGCAATCTGTGTAAACATGGAAATATCTACACCAATATCTGTAAAAACATGGAAATATCTACACCGCTATCTGTATAAACATGGAAATATCTATACCGCGATCTGCATAAACATGGAAATATCTACACCGCGATCCGTATAAACATGAAAATATCTACACCGCTATCTGAAGAAACATGGAAATATCTACACCGCGATCTGAATAAACATGGAAATATCTACAACGCGATCTGTATAAACATGGAAATATCTACACCGCTATCTGTAGAAACATGGAAATATCTACACAGCTATCTCTATAAACATGGAAATATCTACACCGCCATCTGTATAGACATGGAAATACCTACAAGTCATCTGTATAAACATGGAAATATATACACAGCCATCTGTATAAACATGGAAATATCTACACAGCCATGTGTATATACATGGAAATATCTACACCGCTATCTGTATAAACATGGAAATAACTACACCGCTATTTGTATAAACAAGTAAATATCTACACTGTGATCTGTATAAACATGGAAATATCTACACTGCTATTTGTATAAACAAGGAAATATCTACACCGCTATCTGTATAAACATGGAAATAACTACACCGCTATTTGCATAAACAAGGAAATATCTACACCGTGCTCTGTATAAACATGGAAATAACTACACCGCTATTTGCATAAACAAGGAAATATCTACACCGTGATCTGTATAAACATGGAAATATCTACAACGCCATCTTTATAAACATGGAAATATCTACACCCCTATCTGTATAAACATGGAAATATCCACACCGCTATCTCTATAAACATGGAAATATCTACACCGCCATCTGTATAAACATGGAAATATCTACACCGCTATCTGTATAAACCTGGAAATATCTACACCGCTATCTGTATAAACATGGTAATATCTACACCAGCATCTATATAAACATGGAAATATCTACACCGCCATCTGTATAAACATGGAAATATCTACAATGCCGTCTGTAGAAAGATGGAAATATCTACACTGCAATCTGTGTAAACATGGAAATATCTACACCAATATCTGTAAAAACATGGAAATATCTACACCGCTATCTGTATAAACATGGAAATATCTACACCGCGATCTGCATAAACATGGAAATATCTACACCGCGATCTGTATAAATATGGAAATATCTACACCGCTATCTGTAGAAACATGGAAATATCTACACCGCGATCTGTATAAACATGGAAATATCTACACCGCGATCTGTATAAACATGGAAATATCTACACCGCTATCTGTAGAAACATGGAAATATCTACACAGCTATCTCTATAAACATGGAAATATCTACACCGCCATCTGTATAAACATGGAAATACCTACAAGTCATCTGTATAAACATGGAAATATCTACACAGCCATCTGCATAAACATGGAAATATCTACACAGCCATCTGTATATTCACGGAAATATGTACACCGCTATCTGTATAAACATGGAAATAACTACACCGCTATTTGTATAAACAAGGAAATATCTACACCGTGATCTGTATAAACATGGAAATATCTACAATGCTATTTGTATAAACAAGGAAATATCTACACCGCTATCTGTATAAACATGGAAATAACTACACAGCTATCTCTATAAACATGGAAATAACTACACCCCTATCTGTATAAACATGGAAATATCCACACCGCTATCTCTAAAAACATGGAAATAACTACACCGTGATCAGTATAAACGTGGAAATATCTACACCGCTATCTCTATACACATGGAAATATCTCCACTACTATCTCTATAAACATCGAAATATCTACACCGCCATCTGTATAAACATGGAAATACTTACAAAGTTATCTGCATAAACATGGAAATATCTACACCGTCATCTGTATAAACATGGAAATATCTACACAGCCATATGTACATATATGGAAATATCTACACCGCTCTCTGTATAAACATGGAAATAACTACACCGCTCTCTGTATATACATGGAAATATATACATCGCCATCTACATATCCATAGAAATATCGGCGCCGCCATCTGTATAAACATGGAAATATCTACACGGTCATCTGTGTATAGATGGAAATATCAACACCGCCATCTGTACAAACATGGAAATATCTGCACCGCTATCTGTATAAACATGGAAATATCTACACCGTGGTCTGTATAAACATGGAAATATCTACACCGCTATCTGTATAAACATGGAAATATATACATCGCTATCTGTATAAACATGGAAATACCTACACCGTGATCTGCATAAACATGGAAATATTTACAACGATATCTGTATAAACATGGAAATATCTACACCGCCATCTCTATAAACATGGAAATATCTACACCGCCATCTGTATAAACATGGAAATATCTACACCGCTATCTGTATAAACCTGGAAATATCTACACCGCTATCTGTATAAACATCGTAATATCTACACCACCATCTATATAAACATGGAAATATCTACACCGCCATCTGTATAAACATGGAAATATCTACAATGCCATCTGTAGAAAGATGGAAATATCTACACCGCAATCTGTGTAAACATGGAAATATCTACACCAATATCTGTAAAAACATGGAAATATCTACACCGCTATCTGTATAAACATGGAAATATCTATACCGCGATCTGCATAAACATGGAAATATCTACACCGCGATCCGTATAAACATGAAAATATCTACACCGCTATCTGAAGAAACATGGAAATATCTACACCGCGATCTGAATAAACATGGAAATATCTACAACGCGATCTGTATAAATATGGAAATATCTACACCGCTATCTGTAGAAACATGGAAATATCTACACAGCTATCTCTATAAACATGGAAATATCTACACCGCCATCTGTATAGACATGGAAATACCTACAAGTCATCTGTATAAACATGGAAATATATACACAGCCATCTGTATAAACATGGAAATATCTACACAGCCATGTGTATATACATGGAAATATCTACACCGCTATCTGTATAAACATGGAAATAACTACACCGCTATTTGTATAAACAAGTAAATATCTACACTGTGATCTGTATAAACATGGAAATATCTACACTGCTATTTGTATAAACAAGGAAATATCTACACAGCTATCTGTATAAACATGGAAATAACTACACCGCTATTTGCATAAACAAGGAAATATCTACACCGTGCTCTGTATAAACATGGAAATATCTACACCCCTATCTGTATAAACATGGAAATATCCACACCGCTATCTCTAAAAACATGGAAATAACTACACCGTGATCAGTATAAACGTGGAAATATCTACACCGCTATCTCTATACACATGGAAATATCTCCACTACTATCTCTATAAACATCGAAATATCTACACCGCCATCTGTATAAACATGGAAATACTTACAAAGTTATCTGCATAAACATGGAAATATCTACACCGTCATCTGTATAAACATGGAAATATCTACACAGCCATATGTACATATATGGAAATATCTACATCGCTCTCTATATAAACATGGAAATAACTACACCGCTATCTGTATATACATGGAAATATCTACACCGCCATCTACATATCCATAGAAATATCTGCGCCGCCATCTGTATAAACATGGAAATATCTACACGGTCATCTGTGGATGGATGGAAATATCAACACAGCCATCTGTACAAACATGGAAATATCTGCACCGCTATCTGTATAAACATGGAAATATCTACACCGTGGTCTGTATAAACATGGAAATCTCTACACCGCTATCTGTATAAACATGGAAATATATACACCGCCATCTCTATAAACATGGAAATGTGTACAACGTGATCTGTATAAACCTGGAACTATTTACACCGATATCTGTATAAACATGGAAATATCTACACCGCCATCTCTATAAACATGGAAATATCTACACCGCCATCTGTATAAACATGGAAATATCTACACTGCTATCTGTATAAACCTGGAAATATCTACACCGCTATCTGTATAAACATGGTAATATCTACACCACCATCTATATAAACATGGAAATATCTACACCGCCATCTGTATAAACATGGAAATATCTACCATGCCGTCTGTAGAAAGATGGAAATATCTACACTGCAATCTGTGTAAACATGGAAATATCTACACCAATATCTGTAAAAACATGGAAATATCTACACCGCTATCTGTATAAACATGGCAATATCAACACCGCGATCTGCATAAACATGGAAATATCTACACCGCGATCTGTATAAATATGGAAATATCTACAACTCTATCTGTAGAAACATGGAAATATCTACGCAGCTATCTCTATAAACATGGAAATATCTGCACCGCCATCTGTATAAACATGGAAATACCTACAAGTCATCTGTATAAACATGCAAATATCTACACAGCCATCTGTATAAACATGGAAATATCTACACAGCCATCTGTATATACATGGAAATATCTACACCGCTATCTGTATAAACATGGAAATAACTACACTGCTATTTGTATAAACAAGGAAATATCTACACCGTGATCTGTATAAACATGGAAATATCTACAATGCTATTTGTATAAACAAGGAAATATCTACACCGCTATCTGTATAAACATGGAAATAACTACACCGCTATTTGCATAAACAAAGAAATGTCTACACCGTGATCTGTATAAACATGGCAATATCTACAACGCCATCTCTATAAACATGGAAATATCTACACCCCTATCTGTATAAACATGGAAATATCCACACCGCTATCTCTAAAAACGTGGAAATAACTACACCGTGATCAGTATAAACGTGGAAATATCTACACCGCTATCTCTATAAACATGGAAATATCTCCACTACTATCTCTATAAACATCGAAATATCTACACCGCCATCTGTATAAACATGGAAATACTTACAAAGTTATCTGTATAAACATGGAAATATCTACACCGTCACCTGTATAAACATGGAAATATCTACACAGCCATGTGTACATATATGGAAATATGTACACCGCTCTCCATATAAACATGGAAATAACTACACCGCTATCTGAATATACATGGAAATATCTACACAGACATCTACATATCCATAGAAATATCTGCGCCACCATCTGTATAAACATGGAAATATCTACATGGTCATCTGTGTATAGATGGAAATATCAACACCGCCATCTGTACAAACATGGAAATATCTGCACCGCTATCTGTATAAACATGGAAATATCTACACCGTGGTCTGTATAAACATGGAAATATCTACACCGCTATCTGTATAAACATGGAAATATATACACCGCCATCTCTATAAACATGGAAATATCTACAACGTGATCTGTATAAACATGGAACTATTTACACCGTTTTCTGTATACACATGGAAATATCTACACCGCCATCTCTATAAACATGGAAATATCTACACCGCCATCTGTATAAACATGGAAATATCTTCATCGCTATCTGTAGAAACCTGAAAATATCTACACCGCTATCTGTATAAACATGGTAATATCTACATCACCATCTATATAAACATGGAAATATCTACACCGCCATCTGTATAAACATGGAAATATCTACAATGCCATCTGTAGAAAAATGGAAATATCTACATCGCAATCTTTGTAAACATGGAAATATCTACACCAATATCTGTAAAAACATGGAAATATCTACACCGCTATCTGTATAAACATGGAAATATCTACACCGCGATCTGCATAGACATGGAAATATCTACAACGCGATCTGTATAAACATGGAAATATCTACACCGCGATCTGTAGAAACATTGAAATATCTACACCGCGATCTGCATAAACATGGAAATATCTGCACCGCTATCTGTATAAACATGGAAATATCTACACCGTGGTCTGTATAAACATGGAAATATCTACACCGCTATCTGTATAAACATGGAAATATATACATCGCTATCTGTATAAACATGGAAATACCTACACCGTGATCTGCATAAACATGGAAATATTTACAACGATATCTGTATAAACATGGAAATATCTACACCGCCATCTCTATAAACATGGAAATATCTACACCGCCATCTGTATAAACATGGAAATATCTACACCGCTATCTGTATAAACCTGGAAATATCTACACCGCTATCTGTATAAACATCGTAATATCTACACCACCATCTATATAAACATGGAAATATCTACACCGCCATCTGTATAAACATGGAAATATCTACAATGCCATCTGTAGAAAGATGGAAATATCTACACCGCAATCTGTGTAAACATGGAAATATCTACACCAATATCTGTAAAAACATGGAAATATCTACACCGCTATCTGTATAAACATGGAAATATCTATACCGCGATCTGCATAAACATGGAAATATCTACACCGCGATCCGTATAAACATGAAAATATCTACACCGCTATCTGAAGAAACATGGAAATATCTACACCGCGATCTGAATAAACATGGAAATATCTACAACGCGATCTGTATAAACATGGAAATATCTACACCGCTATCTGTAGAAACATGGAAATATCTACACAGCTATCTCTATAAACATGGAAATATCTACACCGCCATCTGTATAGACATGGAAATACCTACAAGTCATCTGTATAAACATGGAAATATATACACAGCCATCTGTATAAACATGGAAATATCTACACAGCCATGTGTATATACATGGAAATATCTACACCGCTATCTGTATAAACATGGAAATAACTACACCGCTATTTGTATAAACAAGTAAATATCTACACTGTGATCTGTATAAACATGGAAATATCTACACTGCTATTTGTATAAACAAGGAAATATCTACACCGCTATCTGTATAAACATGGAAATAACTACACCGCTATTTGCATAAACAAGGAAATATCTACACCGTGCTCTGTATAAACATGGAAATAACTACACCGCTATTTGCATAAACAAGGAAATATCTACACCGTGATCTGTATAAACATGGAAATATCTACAACGCCATCTTTATAAACATGGAAATATCTACACCCCTATCTGTATAAACATGGAAATATCCACACCGCTATCTCTATAAACATGGAAATATCTACACCGCCATCTGTATAAACATGGAAATATCTACACCGCTATCTGTATAAACCTGGAAATATCTACACCGCTATCTGTATAAACATGGTAATATCTACACCAGCATCTATATAAACATGGAAATATCTACACCGCCATCTGTATAAACATGGAAATATCTACAATGCCGTCTGTAGAAAGATGGAAATATCTACACTGCAATCTGTGTAAACATGGAAATATCTACACCAATATCTGTAAAAACATGGAAATATCTACACCGCTATCTGTATAAACATGGAAATATCTACACCGCGATCTGCATAAACATGGAAATATCTACACCGCGATCTGTATAAATATGGAAATATCTACACCGCTATCTGTAGAAACATGGAAATATCTACACCGCGATCTGTATAAACATGGAAATATCTACACCGCGATCTGTATAAACATGGAAATATCTACACCGCTATCTGTAGAAACATGGAAATATCTACACAGCTATCTCTATAAACATGGAAATATCTACACCGCCATCTGTATAAACATGGAAATACCTACAAGTCATCTGTATAAACATGGAAATATCTACACAGCCATCTGCATAAACATGGAAATATCTACACAGCCATCTGTATATTCACGGAAATATGTACACCGCTATCTGTATAAACATGGAAATAACTACACCGCTATTTGTATAAACAAGGAAATATCTACACCGTGATCTGTATAAACATGGAAATATCTACAATGCTATTTGTATAAACAAGGAAATATCTACACCGTGATCTGTATAAACATGGAAATAACTACACCGCTATCTCTATAAACATGGAAATATCTACACCCCTATCTGTATAAACATGGAAATATCCACACCGCTATCTCTAAAAACATGGAAATAACTACACCGTGATCAGTATAAACGTGGAAATATCTACACCGCTATCTCTATACACATGGAAATATCTCCACTACTATCTCTATAAACATCGAAATATCTACACCGCCATCTGTATAAACATGGAAATACTTACAAAGTTATCTGCATAAACATGGAAATATCTACACCGTCATCTGTATAAACATGGAAATATCTACACAGCCATATGTACATATATGGAAATATCTACATCGCTCTCTATATAAACATGGAAATAACTACACCGCTATCTGTATATACATGGAAATATCTACACCGCCATCTACATATCCATAGAAATATCTGCGCCGCCATCTGTATAAACATGGAAATATCTACACGGTCATCTGTGGATGGATGGAAATATCAACACAGCCATCTGTACAAACATGGAAATATCTGCACCGCTATCTGTATAAACATGGAAATATCTACACCGTGGTCTGTATAAACATGGAAATCTCTACACCGCTATCTGTATAAACATGGAAATATATACACCGCCATCTCTATAAACATGGAAATGTGTACAACGTGATCTGTATAAACCTGGAACTATTTACACCGATATCTGTATAAACATGGAAATATCTACACCGCCATCTCTATAAACATGGAAATATCTACACCGCCATCTGTATAAACATGGAAATATCTACACTGCTATCTGTATAAACCTGGAAATATCTACACCGCTATCTGTATAAACATGGTAATATCTACACCACCATCTATATAAACATGGAAATATCTACACCGCCATCTGTATAAACATGGAAATATCTACCATGCCGTCTGTAGAAAGATGGAAATATCTACACTGCAATCTGTGTAAACATGGAAATATCTACACCAATATCTGTAAAAACATGGAAATATCTACACCGCTATCTGTATAAACATGGCAATATCAACACCGCGATCTGCATAAACATGGAAATATCTACACCGCGATCTGTATAAATATGGAAATATCTACAACTCTATCTGTAGAAACATGGAAATATCTACACAGCTATCTCTATAAACATGGAAATATCTGCACCGCCATCTGTATAAACATGGAAATACCTACAAGTCATCTGTATAAACATGCAAATATCTACACAGCCATCTGTATAAACATGGAAATATCTACACAGCCATCTGTATATACATGGAAATATCTACACCGCTATCTGTATAAACATGGAAATAACTACACTGCTATTTGTATAAACAAGGAAATATCTACACCGTGATCTGTATAAACATGGAAATATCTACAATGCTATTTGTATAAACAAGGAAATATCTACACCGCTATCTGTATAAACATGGAAATAACTACACCGCTATTTGCATAAACAAAGAAATGTCTACACCGTGATCTGTATAAACATGGCAATATCTACAACGCCATCTCTATAAACATGGAAATATCTACACCCCTATCTGTATAAACATGGAAATATCCACACCGCTATCTCTAAAAACATGGAAATAACTACACCGTGATCAGTATAAACGTGGAAATATCTACACCGCTATCTCTATAAACATGGAAATATCTCCACTACTATCTCTATAAACATCGAAATATCTACACCGCCATCTGTATAAACATGGAAATACTCACAAAGTTATCTGTATAAACATGGAAATATCTACACCGTCACCTGTATAAACATGGAAATATCTACACAGCCATGTGTACATATATGGAAATATGTACACCGCTCTCCATATAAACATGGAAATAACTACACCGCTATCTGAATATACATGGAAATATCTACACAGACATCTACATATCCATAGAAATATCTGCGCCACCATCTGTATAAACATGGAAATATCTACATGGTCATCTGTGTATAGATGGAAATATCAACACCGCCATCTGTACAAACATGGAAATATCTGCACCGCTATCTGTATAAACATGGAAATATCTACACCGTGGTCTGTATAAACATGGAAATATCTACACCGCTATCTGTATAAACATGGAAATATATACACCGCCATCTCTATAAACATGGAAATATCTACAACGTGATCTGTATAAACATGGAACTATTTACACCGTTTTCTGTATACACATGGAAATATCTACACCGCCATCTCTATAAACATGGAAATATCTACACCGCCATCTGTATAAACATGGAAATATGTTCATCGCTATCTGTAGAAACCTGAAAATATCTACACCGCTATCTGTATAAACATGGTAATATCTACATCACCATCTATATAAACATGGAAATATCTACACCGCCATCTGTATAAACATGGAAATATCTACAATGCCATCTGTAGAAAAATGGAAATATCTACATCGCAATCTTTGTAAACATGGAAATATCTACACCAATATCTGTAAAAACATGGAAATATCTACACCGCTATCTGTATAAACATGGAAATATCTACACCGCGATCTGCATAGACATGGAAATATCTACAACGCGATCTGTATAAACATGGAAATATCTACACCGCGATCTGTAGAAACATTGAAATATCTACACCGCGATCTGCATAAACATGGAAATATCTGCACCGCTATCTGTATAAACATGGAAATATCTACACCGTGGTCTGTATAAACATGGAAATATCTACACCGCTATCTGTATAAACATGGAAATATATACATCGCTATCTGTATAAACATGGAAATACCTACACCGTGATCTGCATAAACATGGAAATATTTACAACGATATCTGTATAAACATGGAAATATCTACACCGCCATCTCTATAAACATGGAAATATCTACACCGCCATCTGTATAAACATGGAAATATCTACACCGCTATCTGTATAAACCTGGAAATATCTACACCGCTATCTGTATAAACATCGTAATATCTACACCACCATCTATATAAACATGGAAATATCTACACCGCCATCTGTATAAACATGGAAATATCTACAATGCCATCTGTAGAAAGATGGAAATATCTACACCGCAATCTGTGTAAACATGGAAATATCTACACCAATATCTGTAAAAACATGGAAATATCTACACCGCTATCTGTATAAACATGGAAATATCTATACCGCGATCTGCATAAACATGGAAATATCTACACCGCGATCCGTATAAACATGAAAATATCTACACCGCTATCTGAAGAAACATGGAAATATCTACACCGCGATCTGAATAAACATGGAAATATCTACAACGCGATCTGTATAAACATGGAAATATCTACACCGCTATCTGTAGAAACATGGAAATATCTACACAGCTATCTCTATAAACATGGAAATATCTACACCGCCATCTGTATAGACATGGAAATACCTACAAGTCATCTGTATAAACATGGAAATATATACACAGCCATCTGTATAAACATGGAAATATCTACACAGCCATGTGTATATACATGGAAATATCTACACCGCTATCTGTATAAACATGGAAATAACTACACCGCTATTTGTATAAACAAGTAAATATCTACACTGTGATCTGTATAAACATGGAAATATCTACACTGCTATTTGTATAAACAAGGAAATATCTACACCGCTATCTGTATAAACATGGAAATAACTACACCGCTATTTGCATAAACAAGGAAATATCTACACCGTGCTCTGTATAAACATGGAAATAACTACACCGCTATTTGCATAAACAAGGAAATATCTACACCGTGATCTGTATAAACATGGAAATATCTACAACGCCATCTTTATAAACATGGAAATATCTACACCCCTATCTGTATAAACATGGAAATATCCACACCGCTATCTCTATAAACATGGAAATATCTACACCGCCATCTGTATAAACATGGAAATATCTACACCGCTATCTGTATAAACCTGGAAATATCTACACCGCTATCTGTATAAACATGGTAATATCTACACCAGCATCTATATAAACATGGAAATATCTACACCGCCATCTGTATAAACATGGAAATATCTACAATGCCGTCTGTAGAAAGATGGAAATATCTACACTGCAATCTGTGTAAACATGGAAATATCTACACCAATATCTGTAAAAACATGGAAATATCTACACCGCTATCTGTATAAACATGGAAATATCTACACCGCAATCTGCATAAACATGGAAATATCTACACCGCTTTCTGTATAAATATGGAAATATCTACACCGCTATCTGTAGAAACATGGAAATATCTACACCGTGATCTGTATAAACATGGAAATATCTACAATGCTATTTGTATAAACAAGGAAATATCTACACCTCTATCTGTATAAACATGGAAATAACTACACCGCTATTTGCATAAACAAGGAAATATCTACACCGTGATCTATATGAACATGGAAATATCTACAACGCCATCTGTATAACAATGGAAATATCTACACCCCTATCTGTATAAACATGGAAATATCCACACCGCTATCTCTAAAAACATGGAAATAACTACACCGTGATCAGTATAAACCTGGGAATATCTACACCGCTATCTCTATAAACATGGAAATATCTCCACTGCTATTTCTATAAACATCGAAATATCTACACCGCCATCTGTATAAACATGGAAATACTTACAAAGTTATCTGTATAAACATGGAAATATCTACACCACCATCTGTATAAACATGGAAATATCTACACAGCCATGTGTACATATATGGAAATATCTACACCGCTCTCTATATGAACATGGAAATAACTACACCGCTATCTGTATATACATGGAATTATCTACACCGCCATCTACATATCCATAGAAATATCTGCGCCGCCATCTGTATAAACATGGAAATATCTACAAGGTCATCTGTGGATAGATGGAAATATCAACACCGCCATCTGTACAAACATGGAAATATCTGTACCGCTATCTGTATAAACATGGAAATATCTACACCGTGGTCTGTAAAACATGGAAATATCTACACCGCTATCTGTATAAACATGGAAATATCTACACCGCTATCTGTATAAACATGGTAATAACTACACCACCATCTATATAAACATGGAAATATCTACACCACCATCTGTATAAACATGGAAATATCTACAATGCCGTCTGTAGAAAGATGGAAATATCTACACTGATATCTGTGTAAACATGGAAATATCTACACCAATATCTGTAAAAACATGGAAATATCTACACCGCTATCTGTATAAACGTGGAAATATCTACACCGCGATCTGCATAAACATGGAAATATCTACACCGCGATCTGTATAAATATGGAAATATCTACACCGCTATCTGTAGAAACGGAAATATCTACACCGCGATCTGTATAAACATGGAAATATCTACACCGCAATCTGTAGAAACATGGAAATATCTACACAGCTATCTCTATAAACATGGAAATATCTACACCGCCATCTGTATAGACATGGAAATACCTACAAGTCATCTGTATAAACATGGAAATATCTACACAGCCATCTGTATGAACATGGAAATATCTACACAGCCATCTGTATATACATGGAAATATCTACACCGCTATCTGTATAAACATGGAAATAACTACACCGCTATTTGTATAAACAAGGAAATATCTACACCGTGATCTGTATAAACATGGAAATATCTACAATGCTATTTGTATAAACAAGGAAATATCTACACCGCTATCTGTATAAACATGGAAATAACTACACCGCTATTTGCATAAACAAGGAAATATCTACACCGTGATCTGTATAAACATGGAAATATCTACAACGCCATCTCTATAAACAGGAAATATCTACACCCCAATCTGTATAAACATGGAAATATCCACACCGCTATCTCTAAAAACATGGAAATAACTACACCGTGATCAGTATAAACGTGGAAATATCTACACCGCTATCTCTATAAACATGGAAATATCTCCACTGCTATCTCTATAAACATCGAAATATCTACACCGCCATCTGTATAAACATGGAAATATTTACAAAGTTAACTGTATAAACATGGAAATATCTACACCGCCATCTGTATAAACATGGAAATACTTACAAAGTTATCTGTATAAACATGTAAATATCTACACCGTCATCTGTATAAACATGGAAATATCTACACAGCCATGTGTACATATATGGAAATATCTACACCGCTCTCTATATAAACATGGAAATAACTACACCGCTATCTGTATATACATGGAAATATCTACACCGCCATCTACATATCCATAGAAATATCTGCGCCGCCATCTGTATAAACATGGAAATATCTACACGGTCATCTGTGTATAGATGGAAATATCAACACCGCCATCTGTACAGACATGGAAATATCTGCACCGCTATCTGTATAAACATGGAAATATCTACACCGTGGTCTGTATAAACATGGAAATATCTACACCGTGATCTGTATAAACATGGAAATATGTACACCGCCATCTCTATAAACATGGAAATATGTACACCGTGATCTGTATAAACATGGAAATATTTACACCGATATCTGTATAAACATGGAAATATCTACACCGCCATCTCTATAAACATGGAAATATCTACACTGCCATCTGTATAAACATGGAAATATCTACACCACTATCTGTATAAACCTGGAAATATCTACACCGCTATCTGTATAAACATGGTAATATCTACACCACCATCTATATAAACATGGAAATATCTACACCGCCATCTGTATAAACATGGAAATATCTACAATGCCGTCTGTAGAAAGATGGAAATATCTACACTGCAATCTGTGTAAACATGGAAATATCTGCACCAATATCTGTAAAAACATGGAAATATCTACACCGCTATCTGTATAAACGTGGAAATATCTACACCGCGATCTGCATAAACATGGAAATATCTACACCGCGATTTGTATAAATATGGAAATATCTACACCGCTATCTGTAGAAACATGGAAATATCTACACCGCGATCTGTATAAACATGGAAATATCTACACCGCGATCTGTATAAACATGGAAATATCTACACCGCTATCTGTAGAAACATGGAAATATCTACACAGCTATCTCTATAAACATGGAAATATCTTCACCGCCATCTGTATAGACATGGAAATACCTACAAGTCATCTGTATAAACATGGAAATATCTACACAGCCATCTGTATGAACATGGAAATATCTACACAGCCATCTGTATATACATGGAAATATCTACACCGCTATCTGTATAAACATGGAAATAACTACACCGCTATTTGTATAAACAAGGAAATATCTACACCGTGATCTGTATAAACATGGAAATATCTACAATGCTATTTGTATAAACAAGGAAATATCTACACCGCTATCTGTATAAACATGGAAATAACTACACCGCTATTTGCATAAACAAGGAAATATCTACACCGTGATCTGTATAAACATGGAAATATCTACAACGCCATCTCTATAAACATGGAAATATCTACACCCCTATCTGTATAAACATGGAAATATCCACACCGCTATCTCTAAAAACATGGAAATAACTACACCGTGATCAGTATATACGTGGAAATATCTACACCGCTATCTCTATAAACATGGAAATATCTCCACTGCTATCTCTATAAACATCGAAATATCTACACCGCCATCTGTATAAACATGGAAATACTTACAAAGTTAACTGTATAAACATGGAAATATCTACACCGCCATCTGTATAAACATGGAAATATCTACACAGCCATGTGTACATATATGGAAATATCTACACCGCTCTCTATATAAACATGGAAATAACTACACCGCTCTCTGTATATACATGGAAATATCTACACCGCCATCTACATATCCATAGAAATATCGGCGCCGCCATCTGTATAAACATGGAAATATCTACACGGTCATCTGTGTATAGATGGAAATATCAACACCGCCATCTGTACAAACATGGAAATATCTGCACCGCTATCTGTATAAACATGGAAATATCTACACCGTGGTCTGTATAAACATGGAAATATCTACACCGCTATCTGTATAAACATGGAAATATATACATCGCTATCTGTATAAACATGGAAATACCTACACCGTGATCTGCATAAACATGGAAATATTTACAACGATATCTGTATAAAGATGGAAATATCTACACCGCCATCTCTATAAACATGGAAATATCTACACCGCCATCTGTATAAACATGGAAATATCTACACCGCTATCTGTATAAACCTGGAAATATCTACACCGCTATCTGTATAAACATCGTAATATCTACACCACCATCTATATAAACATGGAAATATATACACCGCCATCTGTATAAACATGGAAATATCTACAATGCCATCTGTAGAAAGATGGAAATATCTACACCGCAATCTGTGTAAACATGGAAATATCTACACCAATATCTGTAAAAACATGGAAATATCTACACCGCTATCTGTATAAACATGGAAATATCTATACCGCGATCTGCATAAACATGGAAATATCTACACCGCGATCCGTATAAACATGAAAATATCTACACCGCTATCTGAAGAAACATGGAAATATCTACACTGCGATCTGAATAAACATGGAAATATCTACAACGCGATCTGTATAAACATGGAAATATCTACACCGCTATCTGTAGAAACATGGAAATATCTACACAGCTATCTCTATAAACATGGAAATATCTACACCGCCATCTGTATAGACATGGAAATACCTACAAGTCATCTGTATAAACATGGAAATATATACACAGCCATCTGTATAAACATGGAAATATCTACACAGCCATGTGTATATACATGGAAATATCTACACCGCTATCTGTATAAACATGGAAATAACTACACCGCTATTTGTATAAACAAGTAAATATCTACACTGTGATCTGTATAAACATGGAAATATCTACACTGCTATTTGTATAAACAAGGAAATATCTACACCGCTATCTGTATAAACATGGAAATAACTACACCGCTATTTGCATAAACAAGGAAATATCTACACCGTGCTCTGTATAAACATGGAAATAACTACACCGCTATTTGCATAAACAAGGAAATATCTACACCGTGATCTGTATAAACATGGAAATATCTACAACGCCATCTTTATAAACATGGAAATATCTACACCCCTATCTGTATAAACATGGAAATATCCACACCGCTATCTCTATAAACATGGAAATATCTACACCGCCATCTGTATAAACATGGAAATATCTACACCGCTATCTGTATAAACCTGGAAATATCTACACCACTATCTGTATAAACATGGTAATATCTACACCAGCATCTATATAAACATGGAAATATCTACACCGCCATCTGTATAAACATGGAAATATCTACAATGCCGTCTGTAGAAAGATGGAAATATCTACACTGCAATCTGTGTAAACATGGAAATATCTACACCAATATCTGTAAAAACATGGAAATATCTACACCGCTATCTGTATAAACATGGAAATATCTACACCGCAATCTGCATAAACATGGAAATATCTACACCGCTTTCTGTATAAATATGGAAATATCTACACCGCTATCTGTAGAAACATGGAAATATCTACACCGTGATCTGTATAAACATGGAAATATCTACAATGCTATTTGTATAAACAAGGAAATATCTACACCTCTATCTGTATAAACATGGAAATAACTACACCGCTATTTGCATAAACAAGGAAATATCTACACCGTGATCTATATGAACATGGAAATGTCTACAACGCCATCTGTATAACAATGGAAATATCTACACCCCTATCTGTATAAACATGGAAATATCCACACCGCTATCTCTAAAAACATGGAAATAACTACACCGTGATCAGTATAAACCTGGGAATATCTACACCGCTATCTCTATAAACATGGAAATATCTCCACTGCTATTTCTATAAACATCGAAATATCTACACCGCCATCTGTATAAACATGGAAATACTTACAAAGTTATCTGTATAAACATGGAAATATCTACACCACCATCTGTATAAACATGGAAATATCTACACAGCCATGTGTACATATATGGAAATATCTACACCGCTCTCTATATGAACATGGAAATAACTACACCGCTATCTGTATATACATGGAATTATCTACACCGCCATCTACATATCCATAGAAATATCTGCGCCGCCATCTGTATAAACATGGAAATATCTACAAGGTCATCTGTGGATAGATGGAAATATCAACACCGCCATCTGTACAAACATGGAAATATCTGCACCGCTATCTGTATAAACATGGAAATATCTACACCGTGGTCTGTAAAACATGGAAATATCTACACCGCTATCTGTATAAACATGGAAATATCTACACCGCTATCTGTATAAACATGGTAATAACTACACCACCATCTATATAAACATGGAAATATCTACACCGCCATCTGTATAAACATGGAAATATCTACAATGCCGTCTGTAGAAAGATGGAAATATCTACACTGATATCTGTGTAAACATGGAAATATCTACACCAATATCTGTAAAAACATGGAAATATCTACACCGCTATCTGTATAAACGTGGAAATATCTACACCGCGATCTGCATAAACATGGAAATATCTACACCGCGATCTGTATAAATATGGAAATATCTACACCGCTATCTGTAGAAACGGAAATATCTACACCGCGATCTGTATAAACATGGAAATATCTACACCGCTATCTGTAGAAACATGGAAATATCTACACAGCTATCTCTATAAACATGGAAATATCTACACCGCCATCTGTATAGACATGGAAATACCTACAAGTCATCTGTATAAACATGGAAATATCTACACAGCCATCTGTATGAACATGGAAATATCTACACAGCCATCTGTATATACATGGAAATATCTACACCGCTATCTGTATAAACATGGAAATAACTACACCGCTATTTGTATAAACAAGGAAATATCTACACCGTGATCTGTATAAACATGGAAATATCTACAATGCTATTTGTATAAACAAGGAAATATCTACACCGCTATCTGTATAAACATGGAAATAACTACACCGCTATTTGCATAAACAAGGAAATATCTACACCGTGATCTGTATAAACATGGAAATATCTACAACGCCATCTCTATAAACAGGAAATATCTACACCACAATCTGTATAAACATGGAAATATCCACACCGCTATCTCTAAAAACATGGAAATAACTACACCGTGATCAGTATAAACGTGGAAATATCTACACCGCTATCTCTATAAACATGGAAATATCTCCACTGCTATCTCTATAAACATCGAAATATCTACACCGCCATCTGTATAAACATGGAAATATTTACAAAGTTAACTGTATAAACATGGAAATATCTACACCGCCATCTGTATAAACATGGAAATACTTACAAAGTTATCTGTATAAACATGTAAATATCTACACCGTCATCTGTATAAACATGGAAATATCTACACAGCCATGTGTACATATATGGAAATATCTACACCGCTCTCTATATAAACATGGAAATAACTACACCGCTATCTGTATATACATGGAAATATCTACACCGCCATCTACATATCCATAGAAATATCTGCGCCGCCATCTGTAAAAACATGGAAATATCTACACGGTCATCTGTGTATAGATGGAAATATCAACACCGCCATCTGTACAGACATGGAAATATCTGCACCGCTATCTGTATAAACATGGAAATATCTACACCGTGGTCTGTATAAACATGGAAATATCTACACCGTGATCTGTATAAACATGGAAATATGTACACCGCCATCTCTATAAACATGGAAATATGTACACCGTGATCTGTATAAACATGGAAATATTTACACCGATATCTGTATAAACATGGAAATATCTACACCGCCATCTCTATAAACATGGAAATATCTACACTGCCATCTGTATAAACATGGAAATATCTACACCACTATCTGTATAAACCTGGAAATATCTACACCGCTATCTGTATAAACATGGTAATATCTACACCACCATCTATATAAACATGGAAATATCTACACCGCCATCTGTATAAACATGGAAATATCTACAATGCCGTCTGTAGAAAGATGGAAATATCTACACTGCAATCTGTGTAAACATGGAAATATCTACACCAATATCTGTAAAAACATGGAAATATCTACACCGCTATCTGTATAAACGTGGAAATATCTACACCGCGATCTGCATAAACATGGAAATATCTACACCGCGATTTGTATAAACATGGAAATATCTACACCGCTATCTGTAGAAACATGGAAATATCTACACCGCGATCTGTATAAACATGGAAATATCTACACCGCGATCTGTATAAACATGGAAATATCTACACCGCTATCTGTAGAAACATGGAAATATCTACACAGCTATCTCTATAAACATGGAAATATCTTCACCGCCATCTGTATAGACATGGAAATACCTACAAGTCATCTGTATAAACATGGAAATATCTACACAGCCATCTGTATGAACATGGAAATATCTACACAGCCATCTGTATATACATGGAAATATCTACACCGCTATCTGTATAAACATGGAAATAACTACACCGCTATTTGTATAAACAAGGAAATATCTACACCGTGATCTGTATAAACATGGAAATATCTACAATGCTATTTGTATAAACAAGGAAATATCTACACCGCTATCTGTATAAACATGGAAATAACTACACCGCTATTTGCATAAACATGGAAATATCTACACCCCTATCTGTATAAACATGGAAATATCCACACCGCTATCTCTAAAAACATGGAAATAACTACACCGTGATCAGTATAAACGTGGAAATATCTACACCGCTATCTCTATACACATGGAAATATCTCCACTACTATCTCTATAAACATCGAAATATCTACACCGCCATCTGTATAAACATGGAAATACTTACAAAGTTATCTGCATAAACATGGAAATATCTACACCGTCATCTGTATAAACATGGAAATATCTACACAGCCATATGTACATATATGGAAATATCTACACCGCTCTCTATATAAACATGGAAATAACTACACCGCTATCTGTATATACATGGAAATATCTACACCGCCATCTACATATCCATAGAAATATCTGCGCCGCCATCTGTATAAACATGGAAATATCTACACGGTCATCTGTGTATGGATGGAAATATCAACACAGCCATCTGTACAAACATGGAAATATCTGCACCGCTATCTGTATAAACATGGAAATATCTACACCGTGGTCTGTATAAACATGGAAATCTCTACACCGCTATCTGTATAAACATGGAAATATATACACCGCCATCTCTATAAACATGGAAATATGTACAACGTGATCTGTATAAACCTGGAACTATTTACACCGATATCTGTATAAACATGGAAATATCTACACCGCCATCTCTATAAACATGGAAATATCTACACCGCCATCTGTATAAACATGGAAATATCTACACTGCTATCTGTATAAACCTGGAAATATCTACACCGCTATCTGTATAAACATGGTAATATCTACACCACCATCTATATAAACATGGAAATATCTACACCGCCATCTGTATAAACATGGAAATATCTACAATGCCGTCTGTAGAAAGATGGAAATATCTACACTGCAATCTGTGTAAACATGGAAATATCTACACCAATATCTGTAAAAACATGGAAATATCTACACCGCTATCTGTATAAACATGGCAATATCTACACCGCGATCTGCATAAACATGGAAATATCTACACCGCGATCTGTATAAATATGGAAATATCTACAACTCTATCTGTAGAAACATGGAAATATCTACACCGCGATCTGTATAAACATGGAAATATCTAAACTGCGATCTGTATAAACATGGAAATATCTACACCGCTATCTGTAGAAACATGGAAATATCTACACAGCTATAGCGGGGGAATGCCATGTCGGGGGCACCAATTATCAAGGGAACTAGCCAGTTGCCAAAGCCTCCGATTATAATAGGCATTACTATGAAGAAGATTATTACGAATGCATGGGCTGTGACGATGACATTGTAGATGTGGTCATTACCTAGAAGGTTGCCTGGCTGGCCTAGTTCAGCCCGAATAAGGAGACTTAGGGCTGTGCCCAGGACTCCAGCTCATGCGCCGAATAGTAGGTATAGTGTTCCAATATCTTTGTGGTTTGTAGAGAATAGTCAGCAGTCGGTGAACATCAGTAGGGTGGGGTAAAATGGCTGAGTGAAGCATTGGACTGTAAATCTAAAGACAGGGGTTAAGCCTCTTTTTACCAGCTCTGAGGTGATTTTCATATTGAATTGCAAATTCGAAGAAGCAGCTTCAAACCTGCCGGGGCTTCTCCCGCCTTTTTTTCTTGCGGCGGGAGAAGTAGATTGAAGCCAGTTGATTAGGGTGTTTAGCTGTTAACTAAATGTTTGTGGGTTTAAGTCCCATTAATCTAGTAAGGGCTTAGCTTAATTAAAGTGGCTGATTTGCGTTCAGTTGATGCAGAGTGGGGTTTTGCAGTCCTTAGTTGTTGCAGAAATTAAGTATTGTAACTTACTGAGGGCTTTGAAGGCTCTTGGTCTGTGCTTAACCTAAATTTCTATAAGATTATTAGTATGAAAGGGGAGATGGGTAGAAGCAGTGTGGTAAGGGTGATGAGTGTAGGGAGGAAGGGGGTGGGTTTTGTATGTTCGAATTGTCATTTTATTTTTACGTTATTAGATATAGGAAGTAGTGTAATTGAGGTGGAGTAGATTAGGCGTAGGTAGAAATAGAGGTTAAGGAGAGTGATGATGGCTATGATGGTGGGGATGATGAGGCTGTTATTTTTTGTGAATTCTTCGATGATAACTCATTTGGGTAAGAAGCCGGTTAGTGGGGGTAGGCCTCCTAGGGAGAGGAGGGTGGATGGAATTAGAGGAGTTAATCATGTTAGCTTGTTTCAGGTGCGAGATAGTAGTAGGGTTGTGGTGCTGGAGTTTAAGTTGAGTAGCAGAAATGCGGTAGTAGTTAGGATGATGTAAATAGTTAAATTAAGAATGGTTATGTTAGGGTTATATGGTAGGACTGCTATTATTCAGCCTATGTGGGTGATTGAGGAGTATGCTAGGATTTTGCGTAGTTGGGTTTGGTTTAGTCCGCCTCAGCTGCCTGCTATAATGGACAAGATTGAAAGGGTGAGGAGAAGGTTTACGTTCAGTGATGAGGAGATTTGGTATATAATTGAAATAGGGGCTAATTTTTGTCATGTGAGGAGGAGTAGGCCGGATATTAGGGGGGTGCCTTGGGTAACTTCTGGAACTCAAAAGTGAAAGGGGGCTATTCCTAGTTTTATTGCCATTGCTATTATAATTATTAATGATGAGTATTGATTGGTAGTATTGGTTATGGTTCATTGTCCGGAGAGTATGCTGTTGGAGAGGATAGCTATCAGGAGAATTATGGACGCAGTTGCTTGTGTGAGAAAGTATTTGATGGCGGATTCTGTGGAGCGGGGACTTATTTTTTTGGTTAGGATTGGGATAAAAGCTAGTATATTTATTTCTAGGCCTACTCAGGTGAAAAATCAGTGTGAGCTTAGCGATGTAATGAGCGTGCCTGTAAAGATGGTAGAGTAGATGATGGGTTGGGCTAGGGGATTAATTAGTACGGGAAGGGTACAACCAACATTTTCGGGGTATGGGCCCGATAGCTTATTTAGCTGACCTTACTTTAGGATGGGGTGTGATAGGTGGCACGGAGAATTTTGGATTCTCAGGGATGAGTTCGATTCTTATAGTCCTAGAAATAAGGGGATTTGAACTCCTATTATTTACTCTATCAAAGTAATTCTTTTATCAGACATATTTCTTAGGTTTGAGGGGGGATGCTGGAGATTGTAGTGGGTATGGAGATATATCACATGAGTGATGCTAGGGTGAGTGGTAGGAAGTTTTTTCATAGGAGGTGTATGAGTTGGTCATACACTGCACCGCTATTTGCATAAACAAGGAAATATCTACACCGTGATCTGTATAAACATGGAAATATCTACAACGCCATCTCTATAAGCATGGAAATATGTACACCCCTATCTGTATAAACATGGAAATATCCACACCGCTATCTCTAAAAACATGGAAATAACTACACCGTGATCAGTATAAACGTGGAAATATCTACACCGCTATCTCTATAAACATGGAAATATCTCCACTGCTATCTCTATAAACATCGAAATATCTACACCGCCATCTGTATAAACATGGAAATAACTACACCGCCATTTGTATAAACAAGAAAATATCTACACCGTGATCTGTATAAACATGGAATTATCTACACCGCCATCTCTATAAACATGGAAATACCTACAAGTCATCTGTACAAACATGGAAATATCTACAAAGCCATCAGTATAAACATGGAAATATCTACACAGCCATCTGTATATACATGGAAATATCTAGACCGCTATCTGTATAAACATGGAAATAACTACACCGCTATTTGTATAAACAAGGAAATATCAACACCGTGATATGTATAAACATGGAAATATCTACAACGCCATCTCTCTAAACATGGAAATATCTACACCCCTATCTGTATAAACATGGAAATATCCACACCGCTATCTCTAAAAACATGGAAATAACTACACCGTGATCAGTATAAACGTGGAAATATGTACACCGCTATCTCAATAAACATGGAAATATCTCCACTGCTAGCTCTATAAACATCGAAATATCTACACCGCCATCTGTATAAACATGGAAATACTTACAAAGTTATCTCTATAAACATGGAAATATCTACGCCGCCATCTGTATAAACATGGAAATATATACACAGCCATGTGTACATATATGGAAATATCTACACTGCTCTCTATATAAACATGGAAATAACTACACCGCTATCTGTATATACATGGAAATATCTACACCGCCATCTACATATCCATAGAAATATCTGCGCCGCCATCTGTATAAACATGGAAATATCTACACGGTCATCTGTGTACAGATGGAAATATCAACACTGCCATCTGTACAAACATGGAAATGTCTTCACCGCTATCTGTATAAACCTGGAAATATCTACACCGTGGTCTGTATAAACATGGAAATATCTACACCACTATCTGTATAAACATGGAAATATATACACCGCTATCTCTATAAACATGGAAATATCTACACCGTGATCTGTATAACCATGGAAATATTTACACCGATATCTGTATAAACATGGAAATATCTACACCGCCATCTCTATAAACATGGAAATATCTACACCGCCATCTGTATAAACATGGAAATATCTACAATGCCGTCTGTAGAAAGATGGAAATATCTACACCGCAATCTGTGTAAACATGGAAATATCTACACCAATATCTGTAAAAACAACGAAATACCTACACCGCTATCTGCATAAACATGGAAATATCTACACCGCGATCTGCATAAACATGGAAATATCTACACCTCGATCTGTATAAATATGGAAATATCTACAACGCGATCTGTAGAAACATGGAAATATCTACACCGCGATCTGTATAAACATGGAAATATCTACAACGCGATCTGTATAAACATGGAAATATCTACACCGACATCTACATATCCATAGAAATATCTGCGCCGCCATCTGTATAAACATGGAAATATCTACACGGTCATCTGTGTATAGATGGAAAATCAACACCGCCATCTGTACAAACATGGAAATATCTGCACCGCTATCTGTATAAACATGGAAATATCTACACCGTGGTCTGTAAAAACATGGAAATATCTACACCGCTATCTGTATAAACATGGAAATATATACATCGCTATCTGTATAAACATGGAAATACCTACACCGTGATCTGTATAAACATGGAAATATTTACAACGATATCTGTATAAACATGGAAATATCTACACCGCCATCTGTATAAACATGGAAATATCTACACCGCCATCTGTATAAACATAGAAATATCTACACCGCTATCTGTATAAACCTGGAAATATCTACAACGCTATCTGTATAAACATGGTAATATCTACACCACCATCTATATAAACATGGAAATATCTACACCGCCATCTGTATAAACATGGAAATATCTACAATGCCATCTGTAGATAGATGGAAATATCTACACCGCAATCTGTGTAAACATGGAAATATCTACACCAATATCTGTAAAAACATGGAAATATCTACACCGCTATCTGTATAAACATGGAAATAACTACACCGCTATTTGTATAAACAAGGAAATATCTACACCGCTATCTGTATAAACATGGAAATATCTACACCGCTATCTGCATAAACATGGAAATATCTACACCGCGATCTGTATAAATATGGAAATATCTACACCGCTATCTGTAGAAACATGGAAATATCTACACCGCGATCTGTATAAACATGGAAATATCTACACCGCGATCTGTATAAACATGGAAATATCTACACCGCTATCTGTAGAAACATGGAAATATCTACACAGCTATCTCTATAAACATGGAAATATCTACACCGCCATCTGTATAAACATGGAAATACCTACAAGTCATCTGTATAAACATGGAAATATCTACACAGCCATCTGTATAAACATGGAAATATCTACACAGCCATCTGTATTTACATGGAAATATCTACACCGCTATCTGTATAAACTTGGAAATAACTACACCGCTATTTGTATAAACAAGGAAATATCTACACCGTGATCTGTATAAACATGGAAATATCTACAATGCTATTTGTATAAACAAGGAAATATCTACACCGCTATCTGTATAAACATGGAAATAACTGCACCGCTATTTGCATAAACAAGGAAATATCTACACCGTGATCTGTATAAACATGGAAATATCTACAACGCCATCTCTATAAACATGGAAATATCTACACCCCTATCTGTATAAACATGGAAATATCCACACCGCTATCTCTAAAAACATGGAAATAACTACACCGTGATCAGTATAAACGTGGAAATATCTACACCGCTATCTCTATAAACATGGAAATATCTCCACTGCTATCTCTATAAACATCGAAATATCTACACCGCCATCTGTATAAACATGGAAATAACTACACCGCCATTTGTATAAACAAGAAAATATCTACACCGTGATCTGTAAAAACATGGAATTATCTACACCGCCATCTCTATAAACATGGAAATACCTACAAGTCATCTGTACAAACATGGAAATATCTACAAAGCCCTCAGTATAAACATGGAAATATCTACACAGCCATCTGTATATACATGGAAATATCTAGACCGCTATCTGTATAAACATGGAAATAACTACACCGCTATTTGTATAAACACGGAAATATCTACACCGTGATCTGTATAAACATGGAAATATCTACAACGCCATCTCTCTAAACATGGAAATATCTACACCCCTATCTGTATAAACATGGAAATATCCACACCGCTATCTCTAAAAACATGGAAATAACTACACCGTGATCATAATAAACGTGGAAATATTTACACCGCTATCTCAATAAACATGGAAATATCTCCACTGCTAGCTCTATAAACATCAAAATATCTACACCGCCATCTGTATAAACATGGAAATACTTACAAAGTTATCTGTATAAACATGGAAATATCTACACCGCCATCTGTATAAACATGGAAATATCTACACAGCCATGTGTACATATATGGAAATATCTACATTGCTCTCTATATAAACATGGAAATACCTACACCGCTATCTGTATAAACCTGGAAATATCTACACCGCTATCTGTAGAAACATGGAAATTTCTACACAGCTATCTCTATAAACATGGAAATATCTACACCGCCATCTGTATAAACATGGAAATACCTACAAGTCATCTGTATAAACATGGAAATATCTACACAGCCATCTGTATAAACATGGAAATATCTACACAGCCATTTGTATATACAAGGAAATATCTACACCGCTATCTGTATAAACATGGAAATAACTACACCGCTATTTGTATAAACAAGGAAATATCTACACCGTGATATGTATAAACATGGAAATATCAACACTGCTATTTGTATAAACAAGGAAATATCTACACCACTATCTGTATAAACATGGAGATAAATACACCGCTATTTGCATAAACAAGGAAATATCTAAACCGTGATCTGTATAAACATGGAAATATATACAACGCCCTCTCTATAAACATGGAAATATCTACACCCTTATCTGTATAAACATGTAAATATCCACACCGCTATCTCTATAAACATGGAAATAACTACACCGCGATCAGTATAAACGAGGAAATATCTACACCGCTACCTCTATAAACATGGAAATATCTCCACTGGTATCTCTATAAACATCGAAATATCTACACCGCCATGTGTATCAATATGGAAATACTTACAAAGTTATCTGCATAAACATGGAAATATCTACACCGCCATCTGTAAAAACATGGAAATATCTACACAGCCATGTGTACATATATGGAAATATCTACACCGCTCTCTATATAAACATGGAAATAACTACACCGCTATCTGTATATACATGGAAATATCTACACCGCCATCTACATATCCATAGAAATATCTGCGCCGCCATCTGTATAAACATGGAAATATCTACACGGTCATCTGTGTACAGATGGAAATATCAACACCGCCATCTGTACAAACATGGAAATATCTGCACCGCTATCTGTATAAACATGGAAATATCTACACCGTGGTCTGTATAAACATGGAAATATCTACACCGCTATCTGTATAAATATGGAAATACATACACCGCTATCTCTATAAACATGGAAATATCTACACCGTGATCTGTATAACCATGGAAATATTTACACCGATATCTGTATGAACATGGAAATATCTACACCGCCATCTCTATAAACATGGAAATATCTACACCGCCATCTGTATAAACATGGAAATATCTACAATGCCGTCTGTAGAAAGATGGAAATATCTACACCGCAATCTGTGTAAACATGGAAATATCTACACCAATATCTGTAAAAACAACGAAATACCTACACCGCTATCTGTATAAACATGGAAATATCTACACCGCGATCTGCATAAACATGGAAATATCTACACCTCGATCTGTATAAATATGGAAATATCTACACCGCGATCTGTAGAAACATGGAAATATCTACACCGCGATCTGTATAAACATGGAAATATCTACAACGCGATCTGTATAAACATGGAAATCTCTACACCGCTATCTGTATAAACATGGAAATATCTACACCGTGGTCTGTAAAAACATGGAAATATCTACACCGCTATCTGTATAAACATGGAAATATATACATCGCTATCTGTATAAACATGGAAACACCTACACCGTGATCTGTATAAACATGGAAATATTTACAAGGATATCTGTATAAACATGGAAATATCTACACCGCCATCTGTATAAACATGGAAATATCTACACCGCCATCTGTATAAACATAGAAATATCTACACCGCTATCTGTATAAACCTGGAAATATCTACAACGCTATCTGTATAAACATGGTAATATCTACACCACCATCTCTATAAACATGGAAATATCTACCCCGCCATCTGTATAAACATGGAAATATCTACAATGCCATCTGTAGATAGATGGAAATATCTACACCGCAATCTGTGTAAACATGGAAATATCTACACCAATATCTGTAAAAACATGGAAATATCTACACCGCTATCTGTATAAACATGGAAATAACTACACCGCTATTTGTATAAACAAGGAAATATCTACACCGCTATCTGTATAAACATGGAAATATCTACACCGCTATCTGCATAAACATGGAAATATCTACACCGCGATCTGTATAAATATGGAAATATCTACACCGCTATCTGTAGAAACATGGAAATATCTACACCGCGATCTGTATAAACATGGAAATATCTACACCGCGATCTGTATAAACATGGAAATATCTACACCGCTATCTGTAGAAACATGGAAATATCTACACAGCTATCTCTATAAACATGGAAATATCTACACCGCCATCTGTATAAACATGGAAATACCTACAAGTCATCTGTATAAACATGGAAATATCTACACAGCCATCTGTATAAACATGGAAATATCTACACAGCCATCTGTATTTACATGGAAATATCTACACCGCTATCTGTATAAACTTGGAAATAACTACACCGCTATTTGTATAAACAAGGAAATATCTACACCGTGATCTGTATAAACATGGAAATATCTACAATGCTATTTGTATAAACAAGGAAATATCTACACCGCTATCTGTATAAACATGGAAATAACTGCACCGCTATTTGCATAAACAAGGAAATATCTACACCGTGATCTGTATAAACATGGAAATATCTACAACGCCATCTCTATAAACATGGAAATATCTACACCCCTATCTGTATAAACATGGAAATATCCGCACCGCTATCTCTAAAAACATGGAAATAACTACACCGTGATCAGTATAAACGTGGAAATATCTAAACCGCTATCTCTATAAACATGGAAATATCTCCACTGCTATCTCTATAAACATCGAAATATCTACACCGCCATCTGTATAAACATGGAAATATCTACAATGCCGTCTGTAGAAAGATGGAAATATCTACACCGCAATCTGTGTAAACATGGAAATATCTACACCAATATCTGTAAAAACAACGAAATACCTACACCGCTATCTGCATAAACATGGAAATATCTACACCGCGATCTGCATAAACATGGAAATATCTACACCTCGATCTGTATAAATATGGAAATATCTACAACGCGATCTGTAGAAACATGGAAATATCTACACCGCGATCTGTATAAACATGGAAATATCTACAACGCGATCTGTATAAACATGGAAATATCTACACCGACATCTACATATCCATAGAAATATCTGCGCCGCCATCTGTATAAACATGGAAATATCTACACGGTCATCTGTGTATAGATGGAAATATCAACACCGCCATCTGTACAAACATGGAAATATCTGCACCGCTATCTGTATAAACATGGAAATATCTACACCGTGGTCTGTAAAAACATGGAAATATCTACACCGCTATCTGTATAAACATGGAAATATATACATCGCTATCTGTATAAACATGGAAATACCTACACCGTGATCTGTATAAACATGGAAATATTTACAACGATATCTGTATAAACATGGAAATATCTACACCGCCATCTGTATAAACATGGAAATATCTACACCGCCATCTGTATAAACATAGAAATATCTACACCGCTATCTGTATAAACCTGGAAATATCTACAACGCTATCTGTATAAACATGGTAATATCTACACCACCATCTATATAAACATGGAAATATCTACACCGCCATCTGTATAAACATGGAAATATCTACAATGCCATCTGTAGATAGATGGAAATATCTACACCGCAATCTGTGTAAACATGGAAATATCTACACCAATATCTGTAAAAACATGGAAATATCTACACCGCTATCTGTATAAACATGGAAATAACTACACCGCTATTTGTATAAACAAGGAAATATCTACACCGCTATCTGTATAAACATGGAAATATCTACACCGCTATCTGCATAAACATGGAAATATCTACACCGCGATCTGTATAAACATGGAAATATCTACACCGCTATCTGTAGAAACATGGAAATATCTACACCGCGATCTGTATAAACATGGAAATATCTACACCGCGATCTGTATAAATATGGAAATATCTACACCGCTATCTGTAGAAACATGGAAATATCTACACCGCGATCTGTATAAACATGGAAATATCTACACCGCGATCTGTATAAACATGGAAATATCTACACCGCTATCTGTAGAAACATGGAAATATCTACACAGCTATCTCTATAAACATGGAAATATCTACACCGCCATCTGTATAAACATGGAAATACCTACAAGTCATCTGTATAAACATGGAAATATCTACACAGCCATCTGTATAAACATGGAAATATCTACACAGCCATCTGTATTTACATGGAAATATCTACACCGCTATCTGTATAAACTTGGAAATAACTACACCGCTATTTGTATAAACAAGGAAATATCTACACCGTGATCTGTATAAACATGGAAATATCTACAATGCTATTTGTATAAACAAGGAAATATCTACACCGCTATCTGTATAAACATGGAAATAACTGCACCGCTATTTGCATAAACAAGGAAATATCTACACCGTGATCTGTATAAACATGGAAATATCTACAACGCCATCTCTATAAACATGGAAATATCTACACCCCTATCTGTATAAACATGGAAATATCCGCACCGCTATCTCTAAAAACATGGAAATAACTACACCGTGATCAGTATAAACGTGGAAATATCTACACCGCTATCTCTATAAACATGGAAATATCTCCACTGCTATCTCTATAAACATCGAAATATCTACACCGCCATCTGTATAAACATGGAAATAACTACACCGCCATTTGTATAAACAAGAAAATATCTACACCGTGATCTGTAAAAACATGGAATTATCTACACCGCCATCTCTATAAACATGGAAATACCTACAAGTCATCTGTACAAACATGGAAATATCTACAAAGCCCTCAGTATAAACATGGAAATATCTACACAGCCATCTGTATATACATGGAAATATCTAGACCGCTATCTGTATAAACATGGAAATAACTACACCGCTATTTGTATAAACACGGAAATATCTACACCGTGATCTGTATAAACATGGAAATATCTACAACGCCATCTCTCTAAACATGGAAATATCTACACCCCTATCTGTATAAACATGGAAATATCCACACCGCTATCTCTAAAAACATGGAAATAACTACACCGTGATCATTATAAACGTGGAAATATTTACACCGCTATCTCAATAAACATGGAAATATCTCCACTGCTAGCTCTATAAACATCAAAATATCTACACCGCCATCTGTATAAACATGGAAATACTTACAAAGTTATCTGTATAAACATGGAAATATCTACACCGCCATCTGTATAAACATGGAAATATCTACACAGCCATGTGTACATATATGGAAATATCTACATTGCTCTCTATATAATCATGGAAATACCTACACCGCTATCTGTATAAACCTGGAAATATCTACACCGCTATCTGTAGAAACATGGAAATTTCTACACAGCTATCTCTATAAACATGGAAATATCTACACCGCCATCTGTATAAACATGGAAATACCTACAAGTCATCTGTATAAACATGGAAATATCTACACAGCCATCTGTATAAACATGGAAATATCTACACAGCCATTTGTATATACAAGGAAATATCTACACCGCTATCTGTATAAACATGGAAATAACAACACCGCTATTTGTATAAACAAGGAAATATCTACACCGTGATATGTATAAACATGGAAATATCAACACTGCTATTTGTATAAACAAGGAAATATCTACACCACTATCTGTATAAACATGGAGATAAATACACCGCTATTTGCATAAACAAGGAAATATCTAAACCGTGATCTGTATAAACATGGAAATATATACAACGCCCTCTCTATAAACATGGAAATATCTACACCCCTATCTGTATAAACATGTAAATATCCACACCGCTATCTCTATAAACATGGAAATAACTACACCGCGATCAGTATAAACGAGGAAATATCTACACCGCTACCTCTATAAACATGGAAATATCTCCACTGGTATCTCTATAAACATCGAAATATCTACACCGCCATGTGTATCAATATGGAAATACTTACAAAGTTATCTGCATAAACATGGAAATATCTACACCGCCATCTGTAAAAACATGGAAATATCTACACAGCCATGTGTACATATATGGAAATATCTACACCGCTCTCTATATAAACATAGAAATAACTACACCGCTATCTGTATATACATGGAAATATCTACACCGCCATCTACATATCCATAGAAATATCTGCGCCGCCATCTGTATAAACATGGAAATATCTACACGGTCATCTGTGTACAGATGGAAATATCAACACCGCCATCTGTACAAACATGGAAATATCTGCACCGCTATCTGTATAAACATGGAAATATCTACACCGTGGTCTGTATAAACATGGAAATATCTACACCGCTATCTGTATAAATATGGAAATACATACACCGCTATCTCTATAAACATGGAAATATCTACACCGTGATCTGTATAACCATGGAAATATTTACACCGATATCTGTATGAACATGGAAATATCTACACCGCCATCTCTATAAACATGGAAATATCTACACCGCCATCTGTATAAACATGGAAATATCTACAATGCCGTCTGTAGAAAGATGGAAATATCTACACCGCAATCTGTGTAAACGTGGAAATATCTACACCAATATCTGTAAAAACAACGAAATACCTACACCGCTATCTGTATAAACATGGAAATATCTACACCGCGATCTGCATAAACATGGAAATATCTACACCTCGATCTGTATAAATATGGAAATATCTACACCGCGATCTGTAGAAACATGGAAATATCTACACCGCGATCTGTATAAACATGGAAATATCTACAACGCGATCTGTATAAACATGGAAATCTCTACACCGCTATCTGTATAAACATGGAAATATCTACACCGTGGTCTGTAAAAACATGGAAATATCTACACCGCTATCTGTATAAACATGGAAATATATACATCGCTATCTGTATAAACATGGAAACACCTACACCGTGATCTGTATAAACATGGAAATATTTACAAGGATATCTGTATAAACATGGAAATATCTACACCGCCATCTGTATAAACATGGAAATATCTACACCGCCATCTGTATAAACATAGAAATATCTACACCGCTATCTGTATAAACCTGGAAATATCTACAACGCTATCTGTATAAACATGGTAATATCTACACCACCATCTATATAAACATGGAAATATCTACCCCACCATCTGTATAAACATGGAAATATCTACAATGCCGTCTGTAGAAAGATGGAAATATCTACACCGCAATCTGTGTAAACATGGAAATATCTACACCAATATCTGTAAAAACAACGAAATACCTACACCGCTATCTGTATAAACATGGAAATATCTGCACCGCGATCTGCATAAACATGGAAATATCTACACCTCGATCTGTATAAATATGGAAATATCTACAACGCGATCTGTAGAAACATGGAAATATCTACACCGCGATCTGTATAAACATGGAAATATCTACACCGCGATCTGTATAAACATGGAAATATCTACACCGCTATCTGTAGAAACATGGAAATATCTACACAGCTATCTCTAAAAACATGGAAATATCTACACCGCCATCTGTATAAACATGGAAATACCTACAAGTCATCTGTATAAACATGGAAATATCTACACAGCCATCTGTATAAACATGGAAATATCTAAACAGCCATCTGTATATTCACGGAAATATGTACACCGCTATCTGTATAAACATGGAAACAACTACACCGCTATTTGTATAAACAAGGAAATATCTACACCGTGATCTGTATAAACATGGAAATATCTACAATGCTATTTGTATAAACAAGGAAATATCTACACCGCTATCTGTATAAACATGGAAATAACTACACCGCTATTTGCATAAACAAGGAAATATCTACACCGTGATCTATATAAACATAGAAATATTTACAACGCCATCTCTATAAACATGGAAATATCTACACCCCTATCTGTATAAAGATGGAAATATCCACACCGCTATCTCTAAAAACATGGAAATAACTACACCGTGATCAGTACAAATATGGAAATATCTATACCGCGATCTGCATAAACATGGAAATATCTACACCGCGATCTGTATAAACATGAAAATATCTACACCGCTATCTGTAGAAACATGGAAATATCTACACCGCGATCTGAATAAACATGGAAATATCTACAACGCGATCTGTATAAACATGGAAATATCTACACCGCTATCTGTAGAAACATGGAAATATCTGCACAGCTATCTCTATAAACATGGAAATATCTACACCGCCATCTGTACAGACATGGAAATACCTACAAGTCATCTGTATAAACATGGAAATATATACACAGCCATCTGTATAAACATGGAAATATCTACACAGCCATGTGTATATACATGGAAATATCTACACCGCTATCTGTATAAACATGGAAATAACTACACCGCTATTTGTATAAACAAGTAAATATCTACACTGTGATCTGTATAAACATGGAAATATCTACACTGCTATTTGTATAAACAAGGAAATATCTACACCGCTATCTGTATAAACATGGAAATAACTACACCGCTATTTGCATAAACAAGGAAATATCTACACCGTGATCTGTATAAACATGGAAATATCTACAACGCCATCTTTATAAACATGGAAATATCTACACCCCTATCTGTATAAACATGGAAATATCCACACCGCTATCTCTATAAACATGGAAATTACTACACCGCGATCCGTATAAACGTGGAAATATCTGCACTGCTATCTCTATAAACATGGAAATATCTCCACTACTATCTCTATAAACATCGAAATATCTACACCGCCATCTGTATAAACATGGAAATACTTACAAAGTTATCTGTATAAACATGGAAATATCTACACCGTCATCTGTATAAACATGGAAATATCTACACAGCCATGTGTACATATATGGAAATATCTACACCGCTCTCTATATAAACATGGAAATAACTACACCGCTATCTGTATATACATGGAAATATCTACACCACCATCTACATATCCATAGAAATATCTGCGCCACCATCTGTATAAACATGGAAATATCTACACGGTCATCTGTGTATGGATGGAAATATCAACACCGCCATCTGTACAAACATGGAAATATCTGCACCGCTATCTTTATAAACATGGAAATATCTACACCGTGGTCTGTATAAACATGGAAATATCTACACCGCTATCTGTATAAACATGGAAATATATACACCGCCATCTCTATAAACATGGAAATATGTACACCGTGATCTGTATAAACATGGAACTATTTACACCGATATCTGAATAAACAGGGAAATATCTACACCGCCATCTCTATAAACATGGAAATATCTACACCGCCATCTGTATAAACATGGAAATATCTACACCGCTATCTGTATAAACCTGGAAACATCTACACCGCTATCTGTATAAACATGGTAATATCTACACCACCATCTATATAAGCATGGAAATATCTACACCGCAATCTGTATAAACATGGAAATATCTACAATGCCGTCTGTAGAAAGATGGAAATATCTACACTGCAATCTGTGTAAACATGGAAATATCTACACCAATGTCTGTAAAAACATGGAAATATCTACACCGCTATCTGTATAAACATGGCAATATCTACACCGCGATCTGCATAAACATGGAAATATCTACACTGCGATCTGTATAAACATGGAAATATCTACACCGCCATCTGTAGAAACATGGAAATATCTACACAGCTATCTCTATAAACATGGAAATATCTGCACCGCCATCTGTATAAACATGGAAATACCTACAAGTCATCTGTATAAACATGGAAATATCTACACAGCCATCTGTATAAACATGGAAATATCTACACAGCCATCTGTATATACATGGAAAAATCTACACCGCTATCTGTATAAACATGGAAATAACTACACCGCTATTTGTATAAACAAGGAAATATCTACACCGTGATCTGTATAAACATGGAAATATCTACAATGCTATTTGTATAAACAAGGAAATATCTACACCGCTATCTGTATAAACATGGAAATAACTACACCGCTATTTGCATAAACAAAGAAATGTCTACACCGTGATCGGTATAAACATGGAAATATCTACAACGCCATCTCTATAAACATGGAAATATCTACACCCCTATCTGTATAAACATGGAAATATCCACACCGCTATCTCTAAAAACATGGAAATAACTACACCGTGATCAGTATAAACGTGGAAATATCTACACCGCTATCTCTATAAACATGGAAATATCTCCACTACTATCTCTATAAACATCGAAATATCTACACCGCCATCTGTATAAACATGGAAATACTTACAAAGTTATCTGTATAAATATGGAAATATCTACACTGTCATCTGTATAAACATGGAAATATCTACACAGCCATGTGTACATATATGGAAATATCTACACCGCTCTCTATATAAACATGGAAATAACTACACCGCTATCTGTATATACATGGAAATATCTACACCGCCATCTACATATCCATACAAATATCTGCGCCGCCATCTGTATAAACATGGAAATATCTACACGGTCATCTGTGTATAGATGGAAATATCAACACCGCCATCTGTACAAACATGGAAATATCTGCACCGCTATCTGTATAAACATGGAAATATCTACACCGTGGTCTGTATAAACATGGAAATATCTACACCGCTATCTGTATAAACATGGAAATATATACACCGCCATCTCTATGAACATGGAAATATGTACACCGTGATCTGTATAAACATGGAACTATTTACACCGATATCTGTATAAACATGGAAATATCTACACCGCCATCTCTATAAACATGGAAATATCTACACCGCCATCTGTATAAACATGGAAATATCTACACCGCTATCTGTATAAACCTGGAAATATGTACACCGCTATCTGTATAAACATGGTAATTTCTACACCACCATCTATATAAACATGGAAATATCTACACCGCCATCTGTATAAACATGGAAATATCTACAATGCCGTCTGTAGAAAGATGGAAATATCTACACTGCAATCTGTGTAAACATGGAAATATCTACACCAATATCTGTAAAAACATGGAAATATCTACACCGCTATCTGTATAAACATGGAAATATCTACACCGCGATCTGCATAAACATGGAAATATCTACACCTCGATCTGTATAAATATGGAAATATCTACAACGCGATCTGTAGAAACATGGAAATATCTACACCGCGATCTGTATAAACATGGAAATATCTACACCGCGATCTGTATAAACATGGAAATATCTACACCGCTATCTGTAGAAACATGGAAATATCTACACAGCTATCTCTAAAAACATGGAAATATCTACACCGCCATCTGTATAAACATGGAAATACCTACAAGTCATCTGTATAAACATGGAAATATCTACACAGCCATCTGTATAAACATGGAAATATCTAAACAGCCATCTGTATATTCACGGAAATATGTACACCGCTATCTGTATAAACATGGAAACAACTACACCGCTATTTGTATAAACAAGGAAATATCTACACCGTGATCTGTATAAACATGGAAATATCTACAATGCTATTTGTATAAACAAGGAAATATCTACACCGCTATCTGTATAAACATGGAAATAACTACACCGCTATTTGCATAAACAAGGAAATATCTACACCGTGATCTATATAAACATAGAAATATTTACAACGCCATCTCTATAAACATGGAAATATCTACACCCCTATCTGTATAAACATGGAAATATCCACACCGCTATCTCTAAAAACATGGAAATAACTACACCGTGATCAGTACAAATATGGAAATATCTATACCGCGATCTGCATAAACATGGAAATATCTACACCGCGATCTGTATAAACATGAAAATATCTACACCGCTATCTGTAGAAACATGGAAATATCTACACCGCGATCTGAATAAACATGGAAATATCTACAACGCGATCTGTATAAACATGGAAATATCTACACCGCTATCTGTAGAAACATGGAAATATCTGCACAGCTATCTCTATAAACATGGAAATATCTACACCGCCATCTGTACAGACATGGAAATACCTACAAGTCATCTGTATAAACATGGAAATATATACACAGCCATCTGTATAAACATGGAAATATCTACACAGCCATGTGTATATACATGGAAATATCTACACCGCTATCTGTATAAACATGGAAATAACTACACCGCTATTTGTATAAACAAGTAAATATCTACACTGTGATCTGTATAAACATGGAAATATCTACACTGCTATTTGTATAAACAAGGAAATATCTACACCGCTATCTGTATAAACATGGAAATAACTACACCGCTATTTGCATAAACAAGGAAATATCTACACCGTGATCTGTATAAACATGGAAATATCTACAACGCCATCTTTATAAACATGGAAATATCTACACCCCTATCTGTATAAACATGGAAATATCCACACCGCTATCTCTATAAACATGGAAATTACTACACCGCGATCAGTATAAACGTGGAAATATCTGCACTGCTATCTCTATAAACATGGAAATATCTCCACTACTATCTCTATAAACATCGAAATATCTACACCGCCATCTGTATAAACATGGAAATACTTACAAAGTTATCTGTATAAACATGGAAATATCTACACCGTCATCTGTATAAACATGGAAATATCTACACAGCCATGTGTACATATATGGAAATATCTACACCGCTCTCTATATAAACATGGAAATAACTACACCGCTATCTGTATATACATGGAAATATCTACACCACCATCTACATATCCATAGAAATATCTGCGCCACCATCTGTATAAACATGGAAATATCTACACGGTCATCTGTGTATGGATGGAAATATCAACACCGCCATCTGTACAAACATGGAAATATCTGCACCGCTATCTTTATAAACATGGAAATATCTACACCGTGGTCTGTATAAACATGGAAATATCTACACCGCTATCTGTATAAACATGGAAATATATACACCGCCATCTCTATAAACATGGAAATATGTACACCGTGATCTGTATAAACATGGAACTATTTACACCGATATCTGAATAAACAGGGAAATATCTACACCGCCATCTCTATAAACATGGAAATATCTACACCGCCATCTGTATAAACATGGAAATATCTACACCGCTATCTGTATAAACCTGGGAACATCTACACCGCTATCTGTATAAACATGGTAATATCTACACCACCATCTATATAAGCATGGAAATATCTACACCGCAATCTGTATAAACATGGAAATATCTACAATGCCGTCTGTAGAAAGATGGAAATATCTACACTGCAATCTGTGTAAACATGGAAATATCTACACCAATGTCTGTAAAAACATGGAAATATCTACACCGCTATCTGTATAAACATGGCAATATCTACACCGCGATCTGCATAAACATGGAAATATCTACACTGCGATCTGTATAAACATGGAAATATCTACACCGCCATCTGTAGAAACATGGAAATATCTACACAGCAATCTCTATAAACATGGAAATATCTGCACCGCCATCTGTATAAACATGGAAATACCTACAAGTCATCTGTATAAACATGGAAATATCTACACAGCCATCTGTATAAACATGGAAATATCTACACAGCCATCTGTATATACATGGAAAAATCTACACCGCTATCTGTATAAACATGGAAATAACTACACCGCTATTTGTATAAACAAGGAAATATCTACACCGTGATCTGTATAAACATGGAAATATCTACAATGCTATTTGTATAAACAAGGAAATATCTACACCGCTATCTGTATAAACATGGAAATAACTACACCGCTATTTGCATAAACAAAGAAATGTCTACACCGTGATCGGTATAAACATGGAAATATCTACAACGCCATCTCTATAAACATGGAAATATCTACACCCCTATCTGTATAAACATGGAAATATCCACACCGCTATCTCTAAAAACATGGAAATAACTACACCGTGATCAGTATAAACGTGGAAATATCTACACCGCTATCTCTATAAACATGGAAATATCTCCACTACTATCTCTATAAACATCGAAATATCTACACCGCCATCTGTATAAACATGGAAATACTTACAAAGTTATCTGTATAAATATGGAAATATCTACACTGTCATCTGTATAAACATGGAAATATCTACACAGCCATGTGTACATATATGGAAATATCTACACCGCTCTCTATATAAACATGGAAATAACTACACCGCTATCTGTATATACATGGAAATATCTACACCGCCATCTACATATCCATACAAATATCTGCGCCGCCATCTGTATAAACATGGAAATATCTACACGGTCATCTGTGTATAGATGGAAATATCAACACCGCCATCTGTACAAACATGGAAATATCTGCACCGCTATCTGTATAAACATGGAAATATCTACACCGTGGTCTGTATAAACATGGAAATATCTACACCGCTATCTGTATAAACATGGAAATATATACACCGCCATCTCTATGAACATGGAAATATGTACACCGTGATCTGTATAAACATGGAACTATTTACACCGATATCTGTATAAACATGGAAATATCTACACCGCCATCTCTATAAACATGGAAATATCTACACCGCCATCTGTATAAACATGGAAATATCTACACCGCTATCTGTATAAACCTGGAAATATGTACACCGCTATCTGTATAAACATGGTAATTTCTACACCACCATCTATATAAACATGGAAATATCTACACCGCCATCTGTATAAACATGGAAATATCTACAATGCCGTCTGTAGAAAGATGGAAATATCTACACTGCAATCTGTGTAAACATGGAAATATCTACACCAATATCTGTAAAAACATGGAAATATCTACACCGCTATCTGTATAAACATGGAAATATCTACACCGCGATCTGCATAAACATGGAAATATCTACACCGCGATCTGTATAAATATGGAAATATCTACACCGCTATCTGTAGAAACATGGAAATATCTACACCGCGATCTGTATAAACATGGAAATATCTACACCGCAATCTGTATAAACATGGAAATATCTACAACGCTATCTGTAGAAACATGGAAATATCTACACAGCTATCTCTATAAACATGGAAATATCTACACCGCCATCTGTATAAACATGGAAATACCTACAAGTCATCTGTATAAACATGGAAATATCTACACAGCCATCTGTATAAACATGGAAATATCTACAGAGCCATCTGTATATTCACGGAAATATGTACACCGCTATCTGTATAAACATGGAAATAACTACACCGCTGTTTGTATAAACAAGGAAATATCTACACCGTGATCTGTATAAACATGGAAACATCTACAATGCTATTTGTATAAACAAGGAAATATCTACACCGCTATCTGTATAAACATGGAAATAACTACACCTCTATCTGTATATACATGGAAATATCTACACCGCCATCTACATATCCATAGAAATATCTGCACCACCATCTGTATAAACATGGAAATATCTACACGGTCATCTGTGTATAGATGGAAATATCAACACCGCCATCTGTACAAACATGGAAATATCTGCACCGCTATCTTTATAAACATGGAAATATCTACACCGTGGTCTGTAAAACATGGAAATATCTACACCACTATCTGTATAAACATGGAAATATATACATCGCTATCTGTATAAACATGGAAATACCTACACCGTGATCTGTATAAACATGGAAATATTTACAATGATATCTGTATAAACATGGAAATATCTACACCGCCATTTCTATAAACATGGAGATATCTACACCGCCATCTGTATAAACATGGAAATATCTACACCGCTATCTGTATAAACCTGGAAATATCTACAACGCTATCTGTATAAACATGGTAATATCTACACCACCATCTATATAAACATGGAAATATCTACACCGCCATCTATATAAACATGGAAATATCTACAATGCCATCTGTAGAAAGATGGAAATATCTACACCGCAATCTGTGTAAACATGGAAATATCTACACCAATATCTGTAAAAACATGGAAATATCTACACCGCTATCTGTATAAACATGGAAATATCTATACCGCGATCTGCATAAACATGGAAATATCTACACCGCGATCTGTATAAACATGGAAATATCTACACCGCTATCTGTAGAAACATGGAAATATCTACACCGTGATCTGAATAAACATGGAAATATCTACACCGCGATCTGTATAAACATGGAAATATCTATACCGCTATCTGTAGAAACATGGAAATATCTACACAGCTATCTCTATAAACATGGAAATATCTACACCGCCATCTGTATAGACATGGAAATACCTACAAGTCATCTGTATAAACATGGAAATATCTACACAGCCATCTGTATAAACATGGAAATACCTACAAGTCATCTGTATAAACATGGAAATATCTACACAGCCATCTGTATAAACATGGAAATATCTACACAGCCATCTGTATATTCACGGAAATATCTACACCGCTATCTGTATAAACATGGAAATATCTACACCGCTATTTGTATAAACAAGGAAATATCTACACCGTGATCTGTATAAACATGGAAATATCTACAATGTTATTTGTATAAACAAGGAAATATCTACACCGCTATCTGTATAAACATGGAAATAACTACACCGCTATTTGCATAAACAAGGAAATATCTACACCGTGATCTATATAAACATGGAAATATCTACAACGCCATCTCTACAAACATGGAAATATCTACACCCCTATCTGTACAAACATGGAAATATCCACACTGCTATCTCTAAAAACATGGAAATAACTACACCGTGATCAGTATATACGTGGAAATATCTACACCGCTATCTCTATAAACATGGAAATATCTCCACTGCTATTTCTATAAACATCGAAATATCTACACCGCCATCTGTATAAACATGGAAATACTTACAAAGTTATCTGTATAAACATGGAAATATCTACACCACCATCTGTATAAACATGGAAATATCTACACAGCCATGTGTACATATATGGAAATATCTACACCGCTCTCTATATAAACATGGAAATAACTACACCGCTATCTGTATATACATGGAAATATCTACACCGCCATCTACATATCCATAGAAATATCTGCGCCGCCATCTGTATAAACATGGAAATATCTACACGGTCATCTGTGGATAGATGGAAATATCAACACCGCCATCTGTACAAACATGGAAATATCTGCACCGCTATCTGTATAAACATGGAAATACCTACACCGTGGTCTGTAAAACATGGAAATATCTACTCCGCTATCTGTATAAACCTGGAAATATCTACACCGCTATCTGTATAAACATGGTAATAACTACACCACCATCTATATAAACATGGAAATATCTACACCGCCATCTGTATAAACATGGAAATATCTACAATGCCGTCTGTAGAAAGATGGAAATATCTACACTGCAATCTGTGTAAACATGGAAATATCTACACCAATATCTGTAAAAACATGGAAATATCTACACCGCTATCTGTATAAACGTGGAAATATCTACACCGCGATCTGCATAAACATGGAAATATCTACACCGCGATCTGTATAAATATGGAAATATCTACACCGCTATCTGTAGAAACATGGAAATATCTACACCGCGATCTGTATAAACATGGAAATATCTACACCGCGATCTGTATAAACATGGAAATATCTACACCGCTATCTGTAGAAACATGGAAATATCTACACAGCTATCACTATAAACATGGAAATATCTACACCGCCATCTGTATAGACATGGAAATACCTACAAGGTCATCTGTATAAACATGGAAATATCTACACAGCCATCTGTATGAACATGGAAATATCTACACAGCCATGTGTATATACATGGAAATATCTACACCGCTATCTGTATAAACATGGAAATAACTACACCGCTATTTGTATAAACAAGGAAATATCTACACCGTGATCTGTATAAACATGGAAATATCTACAATGCTATTTGTATAAACAAGGAAATATCTACACCGCTATCTGTATAAACATGGAAATAACTACACCGCTATTTGCATAAACAAGGAAATATCTACACCGTGACCTGTATAAACATGGAAATATCTACAACGCCATCTCTATAAACATGGAAATATCTACACCCCTATCTGTATAAACATGGAAATATCCACACCGCTATCTCTAAAAACATGGAAATAACTACACCGTGATCAGTATAAACGTGGAAATATCTACACCGCTATCTCTATAAACATGAAAATATCTCCACTGCTATCTCTTTAAACATCGAAATATCTACACTGCCATCTGTATAAACATGGAAATACTCACAAAGTTAACTGTATAAATATGGAAATATCTACACCGCCATCTGTATAAACATGGAAATACGTACACCGCTATCTGTATAAACCTGGAAATATCTACACCGCTATCTGTATAAACATGGTAATATCTACACCACCATCTATATAAACATGGAAATATCTACAGCGCCATCCGTATAAACATGTTAATATCTACACAGCCATGTGTACATATATGGAAATAACAACAACGCTCTCTATATAAACATGGAAATAACTACACCGGTATCTGTATATACATGGAAATATCTACACCGCCATCTACATATGCATAGAAATATCTGCGACGCCATCTGTTTAAACATGGAAATATCTACACGGTCATCTGTGTACGGATGGAAATATCAACACCGCCATCTGTACAAACATGGAAATATCTGCACCGCTATCTGTGTAAACATGGAAATATCTACACCGTGGTCTTTATAAACATGGAAATATCTACACCGCTATCTGTAAAAACATGGAAATATATACACCGCTATCTCTATAAACATGGAAATATCTACACCGTGATCTGTATAACCATGGAAATATTTACACCGATATCTGTATAAACATGGAAATATCTACACCGCCATCTCAATAAACATGGAAATATCTACACCGCTATCTGTATAAACATGGAAATATCTACACCGCTATCTGTATAAACGTGGAAATATCTACACCGCTATCTGTATAAACACGGTACTATCTACACCACCATCTATATAAACATGAAAATATCTACACCGCCATCTGTATAAACATGGAAATATCTACAATGCCATCTGTAGAAAGATGGAAATATCTACACCGCAATCTGTGTACACATGGAAATATCTACACCAATATCTGCAAAAACATGGAAATACCTACACGGCTATCTGTATAAACATGGAAATATCTAAACCGCGATCTGCATAAACATGGAAATATCTACACCGCGATCTGTATAAATATGGAAATATCTACACCGCTATCTGTAGAAACATGGAAATATCTACACCGCGATCTGTAGAAACATGGAAATATCTACACCGCGAGCTGTATAAACATGGAAATATCTACACCGCTATCTGTAGAAACATGGAAATATCTACACAGCTATCTCTATAAACATGGAAATATCTACACCGCCATCTGTATAAACATGGAAATACCTACAAGTCATCTGTATAAACATGGAAATATCCACACAGCCATCTGTATAAACATGGTAATATCTACACAGCCATCTGTATATACACGGAAATATCTACACCGCTATCTGTATAAACATGGAAATAACTACACCGCTATTTGCATAAACAAGGAAATATCTACACCGTGATCTGTATAATCATGGAAATATCTACAACGCCATCTCTATAAACAAGGAAATATCTACACCCCTATCTGTATAAACATGGAAATATCCACACCGCTATCTCTAAAAACATGGAAATAACTACACCGTGATCAGTATGAAGGTGGAAATATCTACACCGCTATCTCTATAAACATGGAAATATCTCCACTGCTATCTCTATAAACATCGAAATATCTACACCGCCATCTGTATAAACATGGAAATACTTACAAAGTTATCTGTATAAACATGGAAATATCTACACTGCCATCTGTATAAACTTGGAAATATCTACACAGCCATGTGTACATATATGGAAATATCTACACCGCTCTCCATATAAACATGGAAATAACTACACCGCTCTCTGTATATACATGGAAATATCTACACCGCCATCTACATATCAATAGAAATATCGGCGCCGCCATCTGTATAAACAGGGAAATATCTACACGGTCATCTGTGTATAGATGGAAATATCAACACCGCCATCTGTACAAACCTGGAAATATCTGCACCACTATCTGTATAAACATGGAAATATCTACACCGTGGTCTGTATAAACATGGAAATATCTACACCGCTATCTGTATAAACATGGAAATATATACATCGCTATCTGTATAAACATGGAAATACCTACACCGTGATCTGCATAAACATGGAAATATTTACAACGATATCTGTATAAACATGGAAATATCTACACCGCCATCTCTATAAACATGGAAATATCTACACCGCCATCTGTATAAACATGGAAATATCTACACCGCTATCTGTATAAACATCGTAATATCTACACCACCATCTATATAAACATGGAAATATCTACACCGCCATCTGTATAAACATGGAAATATCTACAATGCCATCTGTAGAAAGATGGAAATATCTACACCGCAATCTGTGTAAACATGGAAATATCTACACCAATATCTGTAAAAACATGGAAATATCTACACCGCTATCTGTATAAACATGGAAATATCTATACCGCGATCTGCATAAACATGGAAATATCTTCACCGCGATCCGTATAAACATGAAAATATCTACACCGCTATCTGTAGAGACATGGAAATATCTACACCGCGATCTGAATAAACATGGAAATATCTACAACGCGATCTGTATAAACATGGAAATATCTACACCGCTATCTGTAGAAACATGGAAATATCTACACAGCTATCTCTATAAACATGGAAATATCTACACCGCCATCTGTATAGACATGGAAATACCTACAAGTCATCTGTATAAACATGGAAATATATACACAGCCATCTGTATAAACATGGAAATATCTACACAGCCATGTGTATATACATGGAAATATCTACACCGCTATCTGTATAAACATGGAAATAACTACACCGCTATTTGTATAAACAAGTAAATATCTACACTGTGATCTGTATAAACATGGAAATATCTACACTGCTATTTGTATAAACAAGGAAATATCTACACCGCTATCTGTATAAACATGGAAATAACTACACCGCTATTTGCATAAACAAGGAAATAACTACACCGTGATCTGTATAAACATGGAAATAACTACACCGCTATTTGCATAAACAAGGAAATATCTACACCGTGATCTGTATAAACATGGAAATATCTACAATGTTATTTGTATAAACAAGGAAATATCTACACCGCTATCTGTATAAACATGGAAATAACTACACCGCTATTTGCATAAACAAGGAAATATCTACACTGTGATCTGCATAAACATGGAAATATCTACAACGCCATCTCTATAAACATGGAAATATCTACAACCCTATCTGTATAAACATGGAAATATCCGCACCGCTATGTCTAAAAACATGGAAATAACTACACCGTGATCAGTATAAACGTGGAAATATCTACACCGCTATCTCTATAAACATGGAAATATCTCCACTGCTATCTCTATAAACATCGAAATATCTACACCGCCATCTGTATAAACATGGAAATACTTACAAAGTTAACTGTATAAACATGGAAATATCTACACCGCCATCTGTATAAACATGGAAATATCTACACAGCCATGTGTACATATATGGAAATATCTACACCGCTCTCTATATAAACATGGAAATAACTACACCGCTCTCTGTATATACATGGAAATATCTACACCGCCATCTACATATCCATAGAAATATCGGCGCCGCCATCTGTATAAACATGGAAATATCTACACAGTCATCTGTGTATAGATGGAAATATCAACACCGCCATCTGTACAAACATGGAAATATCTGCACCGCTATCTGTATAAACGTGGAAATATCTACACCGTGGTCTGTATAAACATGGAAATATATACACCGTGGTCTGTATAAACATGGAAATATCTACACCGCTATCTGTATAAACATGGAAATATATACATCGCTATCTGTATAAACATGGAAATACCTACACCGTGATCTGCATAAACATGGAAATATTTACAACGATATCTGTATAAACATGGAAATATCTACACCGCCATCTGTATAAACATGGAAATGTCTACACCGCTATCTGTATAAACCTGGAAATATCTACACCGCTATCTGTATAAACATGGAAATATATACACCGCCATCTCTATAAACATGGAAATATGTACACCGTGATCTGTATAAACATGGAACTATTTACAACGATATCTGTATAAACATGGAAATATCTACACCGCCATCTCTATAAACATGGAAATATCTACACCGCCATCTGTATAAACATGGAAATATCTACACCGCTATCTGTATAAACCTGGAAATATCTACACCGCTATCTGTATAAACATGGTAATTTCTACACCACCATCTATATAAACATGGAAATATCTACACCGCCATCTGTATAAACATGGAAATATCTACAATGCCGTCTGTAGAAAGATGGAAATATCTACACTGCAATCTGTGTAAACATGGAAATATCTACACCAATATCTGTAAAAACATGGAAATATCTACACCGCTATCTGTATAAACATGGAAATATCTACACCGCGATCTGCAAAAACATGGAAATATCTACACCGCGATCTGTATAAATATGGAAATATCTACACCGCTATCTGTAGAAACATGGAAATATCTACACCGCGATCTGTATAAACATGGAAATATCTACACCGCGATCTGTATAAACATGGAAATATCTACACCGCTATCTGTATAAACATGGAAATATCTACACAGCCATCTGTATAAACATGGAAATATCTAAACAGCCATCTGTATATTCACGGAAATATGTACACCGCTATCTGTATAAACATGGAAACAACTACACCGCTATTTGTATAAACAAGGAAATATCTACACCGTGATCTGTATAAACATGGAAATATCTACAATGCTATTTGTATAAACAAGGAAATATCTACACCGCTATCTGTATAAACATGGAAATAACTACACCGCTATTTGCATAAACAAGGAAATATCTACACCGTGATCTATATAAACATGGAAATATTTACAACGCCATCTCTATAAACATGGAAATATCTACACCCCTATCTGTATAAACATGGAAATATCCACACCGCTATCTCTAAAAACATGGAAATAACTACACCGTGATCAGTATAAATATGGAAATATCTATACCGCGATCTGCATAAACATGGAAATATCTACACCGCGATCTGTATAAACATGAAAATATCTACACCGCTATCTGTAGAAACATGGAAATATCTACACCGCGATCTGAATAAACATGGAAATATCTACAACGCGATCTGTATAAACATGGAAATATCTACACCGCTATCTGTAGAAACATGGAAATATCTGCACAGCTATCTCTATAAACATGGAAATATCTACACCGCCATCTGTACAGACATGGAAATACCTACAAGTCATCTGTATAAACATGGAAATATATACACAGCCATCTGTATAAACATGGAAATATCTACACAGCCATGTGTATATACATGGAAATATCTACACCGCTATCTGTATAAACATGGAAATAACTACACCGCTATTTGTATAAAGAAGTAAATATCTACGCTGTGATCTGTATAAACATGGAAATATCTACACTGCTATTTGTATAAACAAGGAAATATCTACACCGCTATCTGTATAAACATGGAAATAACTACACCGCTATTTGCATAAACAAGGAAATATCTACACCGTGATCTGTATAAACATGGAAATATCTACAACGCCATCTTTATAAACATGGAAATATCTACACCCCTATCTGTATAAACATGGAAATATCCACACCGCTATCTCTATAAACATGGAAATTACTACACCGCGATCAGTATAAACGTGGAAATATCTGCACTGCTATCTCTATAAACATGGAAATATCTCCACTACTATCTCTATAAACATCGAAATATCTACACCGCCATCTGTATAAACATGGAAATACTTACAAAGTTATCTGTATAAACATGGAAATATCTACACCGTCATCTGTATAAACATGGAAATATCTACACAGCCATGTGTACATATATGGAAATATCTACAACGCTCTCTATATAAACATGGAAATAACTACACCGCTATCTGTATATACATGGAAATATCTACACCACCATCTACATATCCATAGAAATATCTGCGCCACCATCTGTATAAACATGGAAATATCTACACGGTCATCTGTGTATGGATGGAAATATCAACACCGCCATCTGTACAAACATGGAAATATCTGCACCGCTATCTTTATAAACATGGAAATATCTACACCGTGGTCTGTATAAACATGGAAATATCTACACCGCTATCTGTATAAACATGGAAATATATACAGCGCCATCTCTATAAACATGGAAATATGTACACCGTGATCTGTATAAACATGGAAATATTTACACCGATATCTGAATAAACAGGGAAATATCTACACCGCCATCTCTATAAACATGGAAATATCTACACCGCCATCTGTATAAACATGGAAGTATCTACACCGCTATCTGTATAAACCTGGAAACATCTACACCGCTATCTGTATAAACATGGTAATATCTACACCACCATCTATATAAGCATGGAAATATCTACACCGCAATCTGTATAAACATGGAAATATCTACAATGCCGTCTGTAGAAAGATGGAAATATCTACACTGCAATCTGTGTAAACATGGAAATATCTACACCAATGTCTGTAAAAACATGGAAATATCTACACCGCTATCTGTATAAACATGGCAATATCTACACCGCGATCTGCATAAACATGGAAATATCTACACCGCGATCTGTATAAATATGGAAATATCTACACCGCTATCTGTAGAAACATGGAAATATCTACACCGCGATCTGTATAAACATGGAAATATCTACACTGCGATCTGTATAAACATGGAAATATCTACACCACTATCTGTAGAAACATGGAAATATCTACACAGCTATCTCTATAAACATGGAAATATCTGCACCGCCATCTGTATAAACATGGAAATACCTACAAGTCATCTGTATAAACATGGAAATATCTACACAGCCATCTGTATAAACATGGAAATATCTACACAGCCATCTGTATATACATGGAAAAATCTACACCGCTATCTGTATAAACATGGAAATAACTACACCGCTATTTGTATAAACAAGGAAATATCTACACCGTGATCTGTATAAACATGGAAATATCTACAATGCTATTTGTATAAACAAGGAAACATCTACACCGCTATCTGTATAAACATGGAAATAACTACACCGCTATTTGCATAAACAAAGAAATGTCTACACCGTGATCTGTATAAACATGGAAATATCTACAACGCCATCTCTATAAACATGGAAATATCTACACCCCTATCTGTATAAACATGGAAATATCCACACCGCTATCTCTAAAAACATGGAAATAACTACACCGTGATCAGTATAAACGTGGAAATATCTACACCGCTATCTCTATAAACATGGAAATATCTCCACTACTATCTCTATAAACATCGAAATATCTACACCGCCATCTGTATAAACATGGAAATACTTACAAAGTTATCTGTATAAATATGGAAATATCTACACTGTCATCTGTATAAACATGGAAATATCTACACAGCCATGTGTACATATATGGAAATATCTACACCGCTCTCTATATAAACATGGAAATAACTACACCGTTATCTGTATATACATGGAAATATCTACACCGCCATCTACATATCCATACAAATATCTGCGCCGCCATCTGTATAAACATGGAAATATCTACACGGTCATCTGTGTATAGATGGAAATATCAACACCGCCATCTGTACAAACATGGAAATATCTGCACCGCTATCTGTATAAACATGGAAATATCTACACCGTGGTCTGTATAAACATGGAAATATCTACACCGCTATCTGTATAAACATGGAAATATATACACCGCCATCTCTATAAACATGGAAATATGTACACCGTGATCTGTATAAACATGGAACTATTTACACCGATATCTGTATAAACATGGAAATATCTACACCGCCATCTCTATAAACATGGAAATATCTACACCACCATCTGTATAAACATGGAAATATCTACACCGCTATCTGTATAAACCTGGAAATATGTACACCGCTATCTGTATAAACATGGTAATTTCTACACCACCATCTATATAAACATGGAAATATCTACACCGCCATCTGTATAAACATGGAAATATCTACAATGCCGTCTGTAGAAAGATGGAAATATCTACACTGCAATCTGTGTAATCATGGAAATATCTACACCAATATCTGTAAAAACATGGAAATATCTACACCGCTATCTGTATAAACATGGAAATATCTACACCGCGATCTGCATAAACATGGAAATATCTACACCGCGATCTGTATAAATATGGAAATATCTACACCGCTATCTGTAGAAACATGGAAATATCTACACCGCGATCTGTATAAACATGGAAATATCTACACCGCCATCTGTATAAACATGGAAATATCTACACCGCTATCTGTAGAAACATGGAAATATCTACACAGCTATCTCTATAAACATGGAAATATCTACACCGCCATCTGTATAAACATGGAAATACCTACAAGTCATCTGTATAAACATGGAAATATCTACACAGCCATCTGTATAAACATGGAAATATCTACAGAGCCATCTGTATATTCACGGAAATATGTACACCGCTATCTGTATAAACATGGAAATAACTACACCGCTATTTGTATAAACAAGGAAATATCTACACCGTGATCTGTATAAACATGGAAATATCTACAATGCTATTTGTATAAACAAGGAAATATCTACACCGCTATCTGTATAAACATGGAAATAACTACACCGCTATCTGTATATACATGGAAATATCTACACCGCCATCTACATATCCATAGAAATATCTGCACCACCATCTGTATAAACATGGAAATATCTACACGGTCATCTGTGTATAGATGGAAATATCAACACCGCCATCTGTACAAACATGGAAATATCTGCACCGCTATCTTTATAAACATGGAAATATCTACACCGTGGTCTGTAAAACATGGAAATATCTACACCGCTATCTGTATAAACATGGAAATATATACATCGCTATCTGTATAAACATGGAAATACCTACACCGTGATCTGTATAAACATGGAAATATTTACAATGATATCTGTATAAACATGGAAATATCTACACCGCCATCTCTATAAACATGGAGATATCTACACCGCCATCTGTATAAACATGGAAATATCTACACCGCTATCTGTATAAACCTGGAAATATCTACAACGCTATCTGTATAAACATGGTAATATCTACACCACCATCTATATAAACATGGAAATATCTACACCGCCATCTGTATAAACATGGAAATATCTACAATGCCATCTGTAGAAAGATGGAAATATCTACACCGCAATCTGTGTAAACATGGAAATATCTACACCAATATCTGTAAAAACATGGAAATATCTACACCGCTATCTGTATAAACATGGAAATATCTATACCGCGATCTGCATAAACATGGAAATATCTACACCGCGATCTGTATAAACATGGAAATATCTACACCGCTATCTGTAGAAACATGGAAATATCTACACCGTGATCTGAATAAACATGGAAATATCTACACCGCGATCTGTATAAACATGGAAATATCTATACCGCTATCTGTAGAAACATGGAAATATCTACACAGCTATCTCTATAAACATGGAAATATCTACACCGCCATCTGTATAGACATGGAAATACCTACAAGTCATCTGTATAAACATGGAAATATCTACACAGCCATCTGTATAAACATGGAAATACCTACAAGTCATCTGTATAAACATGGAAATATCTACACAGCCATCTGTATATTCACGGAAATATCTACACCGCTATCTGTATAAACATGGAAATATCTACACCGCTATTTGTATAAACAAGGAAATATCTACACCGTGATCTGTATAAACATGGAAATATCTACAATGTTATTTGTATAAACAAGGAAATATCTACACCGCTATCTGTATAAACATGGAAATAACTACACCGCTATTTGCATAAACAAGGATATATCTACACCGTGATCTATATAAACATGGAAATATCTAAAACGCCATCTCTACAAACATGGAAATATCTACACCCCTATCTGTATAAACATGGAAATATCCACACTGCTATCTCTAAAAACATGGAAATAACTACACCGTGATCAGTATATACGTGGAAATATCTACACCGCTATCTCTATAAACATGGAAATATCTCCACTGCTATTTCTATAAACATCGAAATATCTACACCGCCATCTGTATAAACATGGAAATACTTACAAAGTTATCTGTATAAACATGGAAATATCTACACCACCATCTGTATAAACATGGAAATATCTACACAGCCATGTGTACATATATGGAAATATCTACACCGCTCTCTATATAAACATGGAAATAACTACACCGCTATCTGTATATACATGGAAATATCTACACCGCCATCTACATATCCATAGAAATATCTGCGCCGCCATCTGTATAAACATGGAAATATCTACACGGTCATCTGTGGATAGATGGAAATATCAACACCGCCATCTGTACAAACATGGAAATATCTGCACCGCTATCTGTATAAAAATGGAAATACCTACACCGTGGTCTGTAAAACATGGAAATATCTACTCCGCTATCTGTATAAACCTGGAAATATCTACACCGCTATCTGTATAAACATGGTAATAACTACACCACCATCTATATAAACATGGAAATATCTACACCGCCATCTGTATAAACATGGAAATATCTACAATGCCGTCTGTAGAAAGATGGAAATATCTACACTGCAATCTGTGTAAACATGGAAATATCTACACCAATATCTGTAAAAACATGGAAATATCTACACCGCTATCTGTATAAACGTGGAAATATCTACACCGCGATATGCATAAACATGGAAATATCTACACCGCGATCTGTATAAATATGGAAATATCTACACCGCTATCTGTAGAAACATGGAAATATCTACACCGCGATCTGTATAAACATGGAAATATCTACACCGCGATCTGTATAAACATGGAAATATCTACACCGCTATCTGTAGAAACATGGAAATATCTACACAGCTATCTCTATAAACATGGAAATATCTACACCGCCATCTGTATAGACATGGAAATACCTACAAGTCATCTGTATAAACATGGAAATATCTACACAGCCATCTGTATGAACATGGAAATATCTACACAGCCATGTGTATATACATGGAAATATCTACACCGCTATCTGTATAAACATGGAAATAACTACACCGCTATTTGTATAAACAAGGAAATATCTACACCGTGATCTGTATAAACATGGAAATATCTACAATGCTATTTGTATAAACAAGGAAATATCTACACCGCTATCTGTATAAACATGGAAATAACTACACCGCTATTTGCATAAACAAGGAAATATCTACACCGTGATCTGTATGAACATGGAAATATCTACAACGCCATCTCTATAAACATGGAAATATCTACACCCCTATCTGTATAAACATGGAAATATCCACACCGCTATCTCTCAAAACATGGAAATAACTACACCGTGATCAGTATAAACATCGAAATATCTACACCGCCATCTGTATAAACATGGAAATACTCACAAAGTTAACTGTATAAATATGGAAATATCTACACCGCCATCTGTATAAACCTGGAAATACGTACACCGCTATCTGTATAAACCTGGAAATATCTACACCGCTATCTGTATAAACATGGTAATATCTACACCACCATCTATATAAACATGGAAATATCTACAGCGCCATCCGTATAAACATGGAAATATCTACACAGCCATGTGTACATATATGGAAATAACAACACCGCTCTCTATATAAACATGGAAATAACTACACCGGTATCTGTATATACATGGAAATATCTACACCGCCATCTACATATGCATAGAAATATCTGCGACGCCATCTGTTTAAACATGGAAATATCTACACGGTCATCTGTGTACGGATGGAAATATCAACACCGCCATCTGTACAAACATGGAAATATCTGCACCGCTATCTGTATAAACATGGAAATATCTACACCGTGGTCTTTATAAACATGGAAATATCTACACCGCTATCTGTAAAAACATGGAAATATATACACCGCTATCTCTATAAACATGGAAATATGTACACCGTGATCTGTATAACCATGGAAATATTTACACCGATATCTGTAGAAACATGGAAATATCTACACCGCCATCTCAATAAACATGGAAATATCTACACCGCCATCTGTATAAACATGGAAATATCTACACCGCTATCTGTATAAACGTGGAAATATCTACACCGCTATCTGTATAAACACGGTACTATCTACACCACCATCTATATAAACATGAAAATATCTACACCGCCATCTGTATAAACATGGAAATATCTACAATGCCATCTGTAGAAAGATGGAAATATCTACACCGCAATCTGTGTACACATGGAAATATCTACACCAATATCTGCAAAAACATGGAAACACCTACACGGCTATCTGTATAAACATGGAAATATCTAAACCGCGATCTGCATAAACATGGAAATATCTACACAGCGATCTGTATAAATATGGAAATATCTACACTGCTATCTGTAGAAACATGGAAATATCTACACCGCGATCTGTATAAACATGGAAATATCTACACCGCGAGCTGTATAAACATGGAAATATCTACACCGCTATCTGTAGAAACATGGAAATATCTACACAGCTATCTCTATAAACATGGAAATATCTACACCGCCATCTGTATAAACATGGAAATACCTACAAGTCATCTGTATAAACATGGAAATATCCACACAGCCATCTGTATAAACATGGTAATATCTACACAGCCATCTGTATATACACGGAAATATCTACACCGCTATCTGTATAAACATGGAAATAACTACACCGCTATTTGCATAAACAAGGAAATATCTACACCGTGATCTGTATAATCATGGAAATATCTACAACGCCATCTCTATAAACAAGGAAATATCTACACCCCTATCTGTATAAACATGGAAATATCCACACCGCTATCTCTAAAAACATGGAAATAACTACACCGTGATCAGTATGAAGGTGGAAATATCTACACCGCTATCTCTATAAACATGGAAATATCTCCACTGCTATCTCTATAAACATCGAAATATCTACACCGCCATCTGTATAAACATGGAAATACTTACAAAGTTATCTGTATAAACATGGAAATATCTACACTGCCATCTGTATAAACTTGGAAATATCTACACAGCCATGTGTACATATATGGAAATATCTACACCGCTCTCCATATAAACATGGAAATAACTACACCGCTCTCTGTATATACATGGAAATATCTACCCCGCCATCTACATATCAATAGAAATATCGGCGCCGCCATCTGTATAAACATGGAAATATCTACACGGTCATCTGTGTATAGATGGAAATATCAACACCGCCATCTGTACAAACCTGGAAATATCTGCACCACTATCTGTATAAACATGGAAATATCTACACCGTGGTCTGTATAAACATGGAAATATCTACACCGCTATCTGTATAAACATGGAAATATATACATCGCTATCTGTATAAACATGGAAATACCTACACCGTGATCTGCATAAACATGGAAATATTTACAACGATATCTGCATAAACATGGAAATATCTACACCGCCATCTCTATAAACATGGAAATATCTACACCGCCATCTGTATAAACATGGAAATATCTACACCGCTATCTGTATAAACCTGGAAATATCTACACCGCTATCTGTATAAACATCGTAATATCTACACCACCATCTATATAAACATGGAAATATCTACACCGCCATCTGTATAAACATGGAAATATCTACAATGCCATCTGTAGAAAGATGGAAATATCTACACCGCAATCTGTGTAAACATGGAAATATCTACACCAATATCTGTAAAAACATGGAAATATCTACACCGCTATCTGTATAAACATGGAAATATCTATACCGCGATCTGCATAAACATGGAAATATCTTCACCGCGATCCGTATAAACATGAAAATATCTACACCGCTATCTGTAGAGACATGGAAATATCTACACCGCGATCTGAATAAACATGGAAATATCTACAACGCGATCTGTATAAACATGGAAATATCTACACCGCTATCTGTAGAAACATGGAAATATCTACACAGCTATCTCTATAAACATGGAAATATCTACACCGCCATCTGTATAGACATGGAAATACCTACAAGTCATCTGTATAAACATGGAAATATATACACAGCCATCTGTATAAACATGGAAATATCTACACAGCCATGTGTATATACATGGAAATATCTACACCGCTATCTGTATAAACATGGAAATAACTACACCGCTATTTGTATAAACAAGTAAATATCTACACTGTGATCTGTATAAACATGGAAATATCTACACTGCTATTTGTATAAACAAGGAAATATCTACACCGCTATCTGTATAAACATGGAAATAACTACACCGCTATTTGCATAAACAAGGAAATAACTACACCGTGATCTGTATAAACATGGAAATAACTACACCGCTATTTGCATAAACAAGGAAATATCTACACCGTGATCTGTATAAACATGGAAATATCTACAACACCATCTTTATAAACATGGAAATATCTACACCCCTATCTGTATAAACATGGAAATATCCACACCGCTATCTCTATAAACATGGAAATTACTACACCGCGATCAGCATAAACGTGGAAATATCTGCACTGCTATCTCTATAAACATGGAAATATCTCCACTACTATCTCTATAAACATCGAAATATCTACACCGCCATCTGTATAAACATGGAAATACTTACAAAGTTATCTGTATAAACATGGAAATATCTACACCGCGATCTGCATAAACATGGAAATTACTACACCGCGATCAGTATAAACGTGGAAATATCTATACCGCTATCTCTATAAACATGGAAATATCTCCACTACTATCTCTGTAAACATCGAAATAACTACACCGCCATCTGTATAAACATGGAAATACTTACAAAGTTATCTGTATAAACATGTAAATATCTACACCGTCATCTGTATAAACATGGAAATATCTACACAGCCATGTGTACATACATGGAAATATCTACACCGCTCTCTATATAAACATGGAAATAACTACACCGCTATCTGTATATACATGGAAATATCTACACCGCCATCTACATATCCATAGAAATATCTGCGCCACCATCTGTATAAACATGGAAATATCTACACGGTCATCTGTGTATAGATGGAAATATCAACACCGCCATCTGTACAAACATGGAAATATCTGCACCGCTATCTGTATAAACATGGAAATATCTACACCGTGGTCTGTATAAACATGGAAATATCTACACCGTGATCTGTATAAACATGGAAATATGTACACCGCCATCTCTATAAACATGGAAATATGTACACCGTGATCTGTATAAACATGGAAATATTTACACCGATATCTGTATAAACATGGAAGTATCTACACCGCCATCTCTATAAACATGGAAATATCTACACCGCTATCTGTATAAACATGGAAATATCTACACCACTATCTGTATAAACCTGGAAATATCTACACCGCTATCTGTATAAACATGGTAATATCTACACCACCATCTATATAAACATGGAAATATCTACACCGCCATCTGTATAAACATGGAAATATCTACAATGCCGTCTGTAGAAAGATGGAAATATCTACACTGCAATCTGTGTAAACATGGAAATATCTACACCAATATCTGTAAAAACATGGAAATATCTACACCACTATCTGTATAAACGTGGAAATATCTACACCGCGATCTGCATAAACATGGAAATATCTACACCGCGATCTGTATAAATATGGAAATATCTACACCGCTATCTGTAGAAACATGGAAATATCTACACCGCGATCTGTATAAACATGGAAATATCTACACCGCGATATGTATAAACATGGAAATATCTACACCGCTATCTGTAGAAACATGGAAATATCTACACAGCTATCTCTATAAACATGGAAATATCTTCACCGCCATCTGTATAGACATGGAAATACCTACAAGTCATCTGTATAAACATGGAAATATCTACACAGCCATCTGTATGAACATGGAAATATCTACACAGCCATCTGTATATACATGGAAATATCTACACCGCTATCTGTATAAACATGGAAATAACTACACCGCTATTTGTATAAACAAGGAAATATCTACACCGTGATCTGTATAAACATGGAAATATCTACAATGCTGTTTGTATAAACAAGGAAATATCTACACCGCTATCTGTATAAACATGGAAATAACTACACCGCTATTTGCATAAACAAGGAAATATCTACACCGTGATCTGTATAAACATGGAAATATCTACAACGCCATCTCTATAAACATGGAAATATCTACACCCCTATCTGTATAAACATGGAAATATCCACACCTCTATCTCTAAAAACATGGAAATAACTACACCGTGATCAGTATAAACGTGGAAATATCTACACCGCTATCTCTATAAACATGAAAATATCTCCACTGCTATCTCTTTAAACATCGAAATATCTACACCGCCATCTGTATAAACATGGAAATACTCACAAAGTTAACTGTATAAATATGGAAATATCTACACCGCCATCTGTATAAACATGGAAATACGTACACCGCTATCTGTATAAACCTGGAAATATCTACACCGCTATCTGTATAAACATGGTAATATCTACACCACCATCTATATAAACATGGAAATATCTACAGCGCCATCCGTATAAACATGGAAATATCTACACAGCCATGTGTACATATATGGAAATAACAACACCGCTCTCTATATAAACATGGAAATAACTACACCGGTATCTGTATATACATGGAAATATCTACACCGCCATCTACATATGCATAGAAATATCTGCGACGCCATCTGTTTAAACATGGAAATATCTACACGGTCATCTGTGTACGGATGGAAATATCAACACCGCCATCTGTACAAACATGGAAATATCTGCACCGCTATCTGTGTAAACATGGAAATATCTACACCGTGGTCTTTATAAACATGGAAATATCTACACCGCTATCTGTAAAAACATGGAAATATATACACCGCTATCTCTATAAACATGGAAATATCTACACCGTGATCTGTATAACCATGGAAATATTTACACCGATATCTGTATAAACATGGAAATATCTACACCGCCATCTCAATAAACATGGAAATATCTACACCGCCATCTGTATAAACATGGAAATATCTACACCGCTATCTGTATAAACGTGGAAATATCTACACCGCTATCTGTATAAACACGGTACTATCTACACCACCATCTATATAAACATGAAAATATCTACACCGCCATCTGTATAAACATGGAAATATCTACAATGCCATCTGTAGAAAGATGGAAATATCTACACCGCAATCTGTGTACACATGGAAATATCTACACCAATATCTGCAAAAACATGGAAATACCTACACGGCTATCTGTATAAACATGGAAATATCTAAACCGCGATCTGCATAAACATGGAAATATCTACACCGCGATCTGTATAAATATGGAAATATCTACACCACTATCTGTAGAAACATGGAAATATCTACACCGCGATCTGTATAAACATGGAAATATCTACACCGCGAGCTGTATAAACACGGAAATATCTACACCGCTATCTGTATAAACATGGAAATAACTACACCGCTATTTGCATAAACAAGGAAATATCTACACCGTCATCTGTATAATCATGGAAATATCTACAACGCCATCTCTATAAACAAGGAAATATCTACACCCCTATCTGTATAAACATGGAAATATCCACACCGCTATCTCTAAAAACATGGAAATAACTACACCGTGATCAGTATGAAGGTGGAAATATCTACACTGCTATCTCTATAAACATGGAAATATCTCCACTGCTATCTCTATAAACATCGAAATATCTACACCGCCATCTGTATAAACATGGAAATACTTACAAAGTTATCTGTATAAACATGGAAATATCTACACTGCCATCTGTATAAACTTGGAAATATCTACACAGCCATGTGTACATATATGGAAATATCTACACCGCTCTCCATATAAACATGGAAATAACTACACCGCTCTCTGTATATACATGGAAATATCTACACCGCCATCTACATATCAATAGAAATATCGGCGCCGCCATCTGTATAAACATGGAAATATCTACACGGTCATCTGTGTATAGATGGAAATATCAACACCGCCATCTGTACAAACCTGGAAATATCTGCACCACTATCTGTATAAACATGGAAACATCTACACCGTGGTCTGTATAAACATGGAAATATTTACACCGCTATCTGTATAAACATGGAAATATATACATCGCTATCTGTATAAACATGGAAATACCTACACCGTGATCTGCATAAACATGGAAATATTTACAACGATATCTGTATAAACATGGAAATATCTACACCGCCATCTCTATAAACATGGAAATATCTACACCGCCATCTGTATAAACATGGAAATATCTACACCGCTATCTGTATAAACCTGGAAATATCTACACCGCTATCTGTATAAACATCGTAATATCTACACCACCATCTATATAAACATGGAAATATCAACACCGCCATCTGTACAAACATGGAAATATCTGCACCGCTATCTGTATAAACATGGAAATATCTACACCGTGGTCTGTATAAACATGGAAATATCTACACCGTGATCTGTATAAACATGGAAATATGTACACCGCCATCTCTATAAACATGGAAATATGTACACCGTGATCTGTATAAACATGGAAATATTTACACCGATATCTGTATAAACATGGAAATATCTACACCGCCATCTCTATAAACATGGAAATATCTACACCGCCATCTGTATAAACATGGAAATATCTACACCACTATCTGTATAAACCTGGAAATATCTACACCGCTATCTGTATAAACATGGTAATATCTACACCACCATCTATATAAACATGGAAATATCTACACCGCCATCTGTATAAACATGGAAATATCTACAATGCCGTCTGTAGAAAGATGGAAATATCTACACTGCAATCTGTGTAAACATGGAAATATCTACACCAATATCTGTAAAAACATGGAAATATCTACACCGCTATCTGTATAAACGTGGAAATATCTACACCGCGATCTGCATAAACATGGAAATATCTACACCGCGATCTGTATAAATATGGAAATATCTACACCGCTATCTGTAGAAACATGGAAATATCTACACCGCGATCTGTATAAACATGGAAATATCTACACCGCGATCTGTATAAACATGGAAATATCTACACCGCTATCTGTAGAAACATGGAAATATCTACACAGCTATCTCTATAAACATGGAAATATCTTCACCGCCATCTGTATAGACATGGAAATACCTACAAGTCATCTGTATAAACATGGAAATATCTACACAGCCATCTGTATGAACATGGAAATATCTACACAGCCATCTGTATATACATGGAAATATCTACACCGCTATCTGTATAAACATGGAAATAACTACACCGCTATTTGTATAAACAAGGAAATATCTACACCGTGATCTGTATAAACATGGAAATATCTACAATGCTGTTTGTATAAACAAGGAAATATCTACACCGCTATCTGTATAAACATGGAAATAACTACACCGCTATTTGCATAAACAAGGAAATATCTACACCGTGATCTGTATAAACATGGAAATATCTACAACGCCATCTCTATAAACATGGAAATATCTACACCCCTATCTGTATAAACATGGAAATATCCACACCTCTATCTCTAAAAACATGGAAATAACTACACCGTGATCAGTATAAACGTGGAAATATCTACACCGCTATCTCTATAAACATGAAAATATCTCCACTGCTATCTCTTTAAACATCGAAATATCTACACCGCCATCTGTATAAACATGGAAATACTCACAAAGTTAACTGTATAAATATGGAAATATCTACACCGCCATCTGTATAAACATGGAAATACGTACACCGCTATCTGTATAAACCTGGAAATATCTACACCGCTATCTGTATAAACATGGTAATATCTACACCACCATCTATATAAACATGGAAATATCTACAGCGCCATCCGTATAAACATGGAAATATCTACACAGCCGTGTGTACATATATGGAAATAACAACACCGCTCTCTATATAAACATGGAAATAACTACACCGGTATCTGTATATACATGGAAATATCTACACCGCCATCTACATATGCATAGAAATATCTGCGACGCCATCTGTTTAAACATGGAAATATCTACACGGTCATCTGTGTACGGATGGAAATATCAACACCGCCATGTGTACAAACATGGAAATATCTGCACCGCTATCTGTGTAAACATGGAAATATCTACACCGTGGTCTTTATAAACATGGAAATATCTACACCGCTATCTGTAAAAACATGGAAATATATACACCGCTATCTCTATAAACATGGAAATATCTACACCGTGATCTGTATAACCATGGAAATATTTACACCGATATCTGTATAAACATGGAAATATCTACACCGCCATCTCAATAAACATGGAAATATCTACACCGCCATCTGTATAAACATGGAAATATCTACACCGCTATCTGTATAAACGTGGAAATATCTACACCGCTATCTGTATAAACACGGTACTATCTACACCACCATCTATATAAACATGAAAATATCTACACCGCCATCTGTATAAACATGGAAATATCTACAATGCCATCTGTAGAAAGATGGAAATATCTACACCGCAATCTGTGTACACATGGAAATATCTACACCAATATCTGCAAAAACATGGAAATACCTACACGGCTATCTGTATAAACATGGAAATATCTAAACCGCGATCTGCATAAACATGGAAATATCTACACCGCGATCTGTATAAATATGGAAATATCTACACCGCTATCTGTAGAAACATGGAAATATCTACACCGCGATCTGTATAAACATGGAAATATCTACACCGCCATCTGTATAGACATGGAAATACCTACAAGTCATCTGTATAAACATGGAAATATATACACAGCCATCTGTATAAACATGGAAATATCTACACAGCCATGTGTATATACATGGAAATATCTACACCGCTATCTGTATAAACATGGAAATAACTACACCGCTATTTGTATAAACAAGTAAATATCTACACTGTGATCTGTATAAACATGGAAATATCTACACTGCTATTTGTATAAACAAGGAAATATCTACACCGCTATCTGTATAAACATGGAAATAACTACACCGCTATTTGCATAAACAAGGAAATAACTACACCGTGATCTGTATAAACATGGAAATAACTACACCGCTATTTGCATAAACAAGGAAATATCTACACCGTGATCTGTATAAACATGGAAATATCTACAACACCATCTTTATAAACATGGAAATATCTACACCCCTATCTGTATAAACATGGAAATATCCACACCGCTATCTCTATAAACATGGAAATTACTACACCGCGATCAGCATAAACGTGGAAATATCTGCACTGCTATCTCTATAAACATGGAAATATCTCCACTACTATCTCTATAAACATCGAAATATCTACACCGCCATCTGTATAAACATGGAAATACTTACAAAGTTATCTGTATAAACATGGAAATATCTACACCGCGATCTGCATAAACATGGAAATTACTACACCGCGATCAGTATAAACGTGGAAATATCTATACCGCTATCTCTATAAACATGGAAATATCTCCACTACTATCTCTGTAAACATCGAAATAACTACACCGCCATCTGTATAAACATGGAAATACTTACAAAGTTATCTGTATAAACATGTAAATATCTACACCGTCATCTGTATAAACATGGAAATATCTACACAGCCATGTGTACATACATGGAAATATCTACACCGCTCTCTATATAAACATGGAAATAACTACACCGCTATCTGTATATACATGGAAATATCTACACCGCCATCTACATATCCATAGAAATATCTGCGCCACCATCTGTATAAACATGGAAATATCTACACGGTCATCTGTGTATAGATGGAAATATCAACACCGCCATCTGTACAAACATGGAAATATCTGCACCGCTATCTGTATAAACATGGAAATATCTACACCGTGGTCTGTATAAACATGGAAATATCTACACCGTGATCTGTATAAACATGGAAATATGTACACCGCCATCTCTATAAACATGGAAATATGTACACCGTGATCTGTATAAACATGGAAATATTTACACCGATATCTGTATAAACATGGAAGTATCTACACCGCCATCTCTATAAACATGGAAATATCTACACCGCTATCTGTATAAACATGGAAATATCTACACCACTATCTGTATAAACCTGGAAATATCTACACCGCTATCTGTATAAACATGGTAATATCTACACCACCATCTATATAAACATGGAAATATCTACACCGCCATCTGTATAAACATGGAAATATCTACAATGCCGTCTGTAGAAAGATGGAAATATCTACACTGCAATCTGTGTAAACATGGAAATATCTACACCAATATCTGTAAAAACATGGAAATATCTACACCACTATCTGTATAAACGTGGAAATATCTACACCGCGATCTGCATAAACATGGAAATATCTACACCGCGATCTGTATAAATATGGAAATATCTACACCGCTATCTGTAGAAACATGGAAATATCTACACCGCGATCTGTATAAACATGGAAATATCTACACCGCGATATGTATAAACATGGAAATATCTACACCGCTATCTGTAGAAACATGGAAATATCTACACAGCTATCTCTATAAACATGGAAATATCTTCACCGCCATCTGTATAGACATGGAAATACCTACAAGTCATCTGTATAAACATGGAAATATCTACACAGCCATCTGTATGAACATGGAAATATCTACACAGCCATCTGTATATACATGGAAATATCTACACCGCTATCTGTATAAACATGGAAATAACTACACCGCTATTTGTATAAACAAGGAAATATCTACACCGTGATCTGTATAAACATGGAAATATCTACAATGCTGTTTGTATAAACAAGGAAATATCTACACCGCTATCTGTATAAACATGGAAATAACTACACCGCTATTTGCATAAACAAGGAAATATCTACACCGTGATCTGTATAAACATGGAAATATCTACAACGCCATCTCTATAAACATGGAAATATCTACACCCCTATCTGTATAAACATGGAAATATCCACACCTCTATCTCTAAAAACATGGAAATAACTACACCGTGATCAGTATAAACGTGGAAATATCTACACCGCTATCTCTATAAACATGAAAATATCTCCACTGCTATCTCTTTAAACATCGAAATATCTACACCGCCATCTGTATAAACATGGAAATACTCACAAAGTTAACTGTATAAATATGGAAATATCTACACCGCCATCTGTATAAACATGGAAATACGTACACCGCTATCTGTATAAACCTGGAAATATCTACACCACTATCTGTATAAACATGGTAATATCTACACCACCATCTATATAAACATGGAAATATCTACAGCGCCATCCGTATAAACATGGAAATATCTACACAGCCATGTGTACATATATGGAAATAACAACACCGCTCTCTATATAAACATGGAAATAACTACACCGGTATCTGTATATACATGGAAATATCTACACCGCCATCTACATATGCATAGAAATATCTGCGACGCCATCTGTTTAAACATGGAAATATCTACACGGTCATCTGTGTACGGATGGAAATATCAACACCGCCATCTGTACAAACATGGAAATATCTGCACCGCTATCTGTGTAAACATGGAAATATCTACACCGTGGTCTTTATAAACATGGAAATATCTACACCGCTATCTGTAAAAACATGGAAATATATACACCGCTATCTCTATAAACATGGAAATATCTACACCGTGATCTGTATAACCATGGAAGTATTTACACCGATATCTGTATAAACATGGAAATATCTACACCGCCATCTCAATAAACATGGGAATATCTACACCGCCATCTGTATAAACATGGAAATATCTACACCGCTATCTGTATAAACGTGGAAATATCTACACCGCTATCTGTATAAACACGGTACTATCTACACCACCATCTATATAAACATGAAAATATCTACACCGCCATCTGTATAAACATGGAAATATCTACAATGCCATCTGTAGAAAGATGGAAATATCTACACCGCAATCTGTGTACACATGGAAATATCTACACCAATATCTGCAAAAACATGGAAATACCTACACGGCTATCTGTATAAACATGGAAATATCTAAACCGCGATCTGCATAAACATGGAAATATCTACACCGCGATCTGTATAAATATGGAAATATCTACACCACTATCTGTAGAAACATGGAAATATCTACACCGCGATCTGTATAAACATGGAAATATCTACACCGCGAGCTGTATAAACACGGAAATATCTACACCGCTATCTGTATAAACATGGAAATAACTACACCGCTATTTGCATAAACAAGGAAATATCTACACCGTCATCTGTATAATCATGGAAATATCTACAACGCCATCTCTATAAACAAGGAAATATCTACACCCCTATCTGTATAAACATGGAAATATCCACACCGCTATCTCTAAAAACATGGAAATAACTACACCGTGATCAGTATGAAGGTGGAAATATCTACACTGCTATCTCTATAAACATGGAAATATCTCCACTGCTATCTCTATAAACATCGAAATATCTACACCGCCATCTGTATAAACATGGAAATACTTACAAAGTTATCTGTATAAACATGGAAATATCTACACTGCCATCTGTATAAACTTGGAAATATCTACACAGCCATGTGTACATATATGGAAATATCTACACCGCTCTCCATATAAACATGGAAATAACTACACCGCTCTCTGTATATACATGGAAATATCTACACCGCCATCTACATATCAATAGAAATATCGGCGCCGCCATCTGTATAAACATGGAAATATCTACACGGTCATCTGTGTATAGATGGAAATATCAACACCGCCATCTGTACAAACCTGGAAATATCTGCACCACTATCTGTATAAACATGGAAACATCTACACCGTGGTCTGTATAAACATGGAAATATTTACACCGCTATCTGTATAAACATGGAAATATATACATCGCTATCTGTATAAACATGGAAATACCTACACCGTGATCTGCATAAACATGGAAATATTTACAACGATATCTGTATAAACATGGAAATATCTACACCGCCATCTCTATAAACATGGAAATATCTACACCGCCATCTGTATAAACATGGAAATATCTACACCGCTATCTGTATAAACCTGGAAATATCTACACCGCTATCTGTATAAACATCGTAATATCTACACCACCATCTATATAAACATGGAAATATCAACACCGCCATCTGTACAAACATGGAAATATCTGCACCGCTATCTGTATAAACATGGAAATATCTACACCGTGGTCTGTATAAACATGGAAATATCTACACCGTGATCTGTATAAACATGGAAATATGTACACCGCCATCTCTATAAACATGGAAATATGTACACCGTGATCTGTATAAACATGGAAATATTTACACCGATATCTGTATAAACATGGAAATATCTACACCGCCATCTCTATAAACATGGAAATATCTACACCGCCATCTGTATAAACATGGAAATATCTACACCACTATCTGTATAAACCTGGAAATATCTACACCGCTATCTGTATAAACATGGTAATATCTACACCACCATCTATATAAACATGGAAATATCTACACCGCCATCTGTATAAACATGGAAATATCTACAATGCCGTCTGTAGAAAGATGGAAATATCTACACTGCAATCTGTGTAAACATGGAAATATCTACACCAATATCTGTAAAAACATGGAAATATCTACACCGCTATCTGTATAAACGTGGAAATATCTACACCGCGATCTGCATAAACATGGAAATATCTACACCGCGATCTGTATAAATATGGAAATATCTACACCGCTATCTGTAGAAACATGGAAATATCTACACCGCGATCTGTATAAACATGGAAATATCTACACCGCGATCTGTATAAACATGGAAATATCTACACCGCTATCTGTAGAAACATGGAAATATCTACACAGCTATCTCTATAAACATGGAAATATCTTCACCGCCATCTGTATAGACATGGAAATACCTACAAGTCATCTGTATAAACATGGAAATATCTACACAGCCATCTGTATGAACATGGAAATATCTACACAGCCATCTGTATATACATGGAAATATCTACACCGCTATCTGTATAAACATGGAAATAACTACACCGCTATTTGTATAAACAAGGAAATATCTACACCGTGATCTGTATAAACATGGAAATATCTACAATGCTGTTTGTATAAACAAGGAAATATCTACACCGCTATCTGTATATACATGGAAATAACTACACCGCTATTTGCATAAACAAGGAAATATCTACACCGTGATCTGTATAAACATGGAAATATCTACAACGCCATCTCTATAAACATGGAAATATCTACACCCCTATCTGTATAAACATGGAAATATCCACACCTCTATCTCTAAAAACATGGAAATAACTACACCGTGATCAGTATTAACGTGGAAATATCTACACCGCTATCTCTATAAAGATGAAAATATCTCCACTGCTATCTCTTTAAACATCGAAATATCTACACCGCCATCTGTATAAACATGGAAATACTCACAAAGTTAACTGTATAAATATGGAAATATCTACACCGCCATCTGTATAAACATGGAAATACGTACACCGCAATCTGTATAAACCTGGAAATATCTACACCGCTATCTGTATAAACATGGTAATATCTACACCACCATCTATATAAACGTGGAAATATCTACAGCGCCATCCGTATAAACATGGAAATATCTACACAGCCATGTGTACATATATGGAAATAACAACACCGCTCTCTATATAAACATGGAAATAACTACACCGGTATCTGTATATACATGGAAATATCTACACCGCCATCTACATATGCATAGAAATATCTGCGACGCCATCTGTTTAAACATGGAAATATCTACACGGTCATCTGTGTACGGATGGAAATATCAACACCGCCATCTGTACAAACATGGAAATATCTGCACCGCTATCTGTGTAAACATGGAAATATCTACACCGTGGTCTTTATAAACATGGAAATATCTACACCGCTATCTGTAAAAACATGGAAATATATACACCGCTATCTCTATAAACATGGAAATATCTACACCGTGATCTGTATAACCATGGAAATATTTACACCGATATCTGTATAAACATGGAAATATCTACACCGCCATCTCAATAAACATGGAAATATCTACACCGCCATCTGTATAAACATGGAAATATCTACACCGCTATCTGTATAAACGTGGAAATATCTACACCGCTATCTGTATAAACACGGTACTATCTACACCACCATCTATATAAACATGAAAATATCTACACCGCCATCTGTATAAGCATGGAAATATCTACAATGCCATCTGTAGAAAGATGGAAATATCTACACCGCAATCTGTGTACACATGGAAATATCTACACCAATATCTGCAAAAACATGGAAATACCTACACGGCTATCTGTATAAACATGGAAATATCTAAACCGCGATCTGCATAAACATGGAAATATCTACACCGCGATCTGTATAAATATGGAAATATCTACACCGCTATCTGTAGAAACATGGAAATATCTACACCGCGATCTGTATAAACATGGAAATATCTACACCACGAGCTGTATAAACACGGAAATATCTACACCGCTATCTGTATAAACATGGAAATAACTACACCGCTATTTGCATAAACAAGGAAATATCTACACCGTCATCTGTATAATCATGGAAATATCTACAACGCCATCTCTATAAACAAGGAAATATCTACACCCCTATCTGTATAAACATGGAAATATCCACACCGCTATCTCTAAAAACATGGAAATAACTACACCGTGATCAGTATGAAGGTGGAAATATCTACACTGCTATCTCTATAAACATGGAAATATCTCCACTGCTATCTCTATAAACATCGAAATATCTACACCGCCATCTGTATAAACATGGAAATACTTACAAAGTTATCTGTATAAACATGGAAATATCTACACTGCCATCTGTATAAACTTGGAAATATCTACACAGCCATGTGTACATATATGGAAATATCTACACCGCTCTCCATATAAACATGGAAATAACTACACCGCTCTCTGTATATACATGGAAATATCTACACCGCCATCTACATATCAATAGAAATATCGGCGCCGCCATCTGTATAAACATGGAAATATCTACACGGTCATCTGTGTATAGATGGAAATATCAACACCGCCATCTGTACAAACCTGGAAATATCTGCACCACTATCTGTATAAACATGGAAACATCTACACCGTGGTCTGTATAAACATGGAAATATTTACACCGCTATCTGTATAAACATGGAAATATATACATCGCTATCTGTATAAACATGGAAATACCTACACCGTGATCTGCATAAACATGGAAATATTTACAACGATATCTGTATAAACATGGAAATATCTACACCGCCATCTCTATAAACATGGAAATATCTACACCGCCATCTGTATAAACATGGAAATATCTACACCGCTATCTGTATAAACCTGGAAATATCTACACCGCTATCTGTATAAACATCGTAATATCTACACCACCATCTATATAAACATGGAAATATCAACAACGCCATCTGTACAAACATGGAAATATCTGCACCGCTATCTGTATAAACATGGATATATCTACACCGTGGTCTGTATAAACATGGAAATATCTACACCGTGATCTGTATAAACATGGAAATATGTACACCGCCATCTCTATAAACATGGAAATATGTACACCGTGATCTGTATAAACATGGAAATATTTACACTGATATCTGTATAAACATGGAAATATCTACACCGCCATCTCTATAAACATGGAAATATCTACACCGCCATCTGTATAAACATGGAAATATCTACACCACTATCTGTATAAACCTGGAAATATCTACACCGCTATCTGTATAAACATGGTAATATCTACACCACCATCTATATAAACATGGAAATATCTACACCGCCATCTGTATAAACATGGAAATATCTACAATGCCGTCTGTAGAAAGATGGAAATATCTACACTGCAATCTGTGTAAACATGGAAATATCTACACCAATATCTGTAAAAACATGGAAATATCTACACCGCTATCTGTATAAACGTGGAAATATCTACACCGCGATCTGCATAAACATGGAAATATCTACACCGCGATCTGTATAAATATGGAAATATCTACACCGCTATCTGTAGAAACATGGAAATATCTACACCGCGATCTGTATAAACATGGAAATATCTACACCGCGATCTGTATAAACATGGAAATATCTACACCGCTATCTGTAGAAACATGGAAATATCTACACAGCTATCTCTATAAACATGGAAATATCTTCACCGCCATCTGTATAGACATGGAAATACCTACAAGTCATCTGTATAAACATGGAAATATCTACACAGCCATCTGTATGAACATGGAAATATCTACACAGCCATCTGTATATACATGGAAATATCTACACCGCTATCTGTATAAACATGGAAATAACTGCACCGCTATTTGTATAAACAAGGAAATATCTACACCGTGATCTGTATAAACATGGAAATATCTACAATGCTGTTTGTATAAACAAGGAAATATCTACACCGCTATCTGTATAAACATGGAAATAACTACACCGCTATTTGCATAAACAAGGAAATATCTACACCGTGATCTGTATAAACATGGAAATATCTACAACGCCATCTCTATAAACATGGAAATATCTACACCCCTATCTGTATAAACATGGAAATATCCACACCTCTATCTCTAAAAACATGGAAATAACTACACCGTGATCAGTATAAACGTGGAAATATCTACACCGCTATCTCTATAAACATGAAAATATCTCCACTGCTATCTCTTTAAACATCGAAATATCTACACCGCCATGTGTATAAACATGGAAATACTCACAAAGTTAACTGTATAAATATGGAAATATCTACACCGCCATCTGTATAAACATGGAAATACGTACACCGCTATCTGTATAAACCTGGAAATATCTACACCGCTATCTGTATAAACATGGTAATATCTACACCACCATCTATATAAACATGGAAATATCTACAGCGCCATCCGTATAAACATGGAAATATCTACACAGCCGTGTGTACATATATGGAAATAACAACACCGCTCTCTATATAAACATGGAAATAACTACACCGGTATCTGTATATACATGGAAATATCTACACCGCCATCTACATATGCATAGAAATATCTGCGACGCCATCTGTTTAAACATGGAAATATCTACACGGTCATCTGTGTACGGATGGAAATATCAACACCGCCATGTGTACAAACATGGAAATATCTGCACCGCTATCTGTGTAAACATGGAAATATCTACACCGTGGTCTTTATAAACATGGAAATATCTACACCGCTATCTGTAAAAACATGGAAATATATACACCGCTATCTCTATAAACATGGAAATATCTACACCGTGATCTGTATAACCATGGAAATATTTACACCGATATCTGTATAAACATGGAAATATCTACACCGCCATCTCAATAAACATGGAAATATCTACACCGCCATCTGTATAAACATGGAAATATCTACACCGCTATCTGTATAAACGTGGAAATATCTACACCGCTATCTGTATAAACACGGTACTATCTACACCACCATCTATATAAACATGAAAATATCTACACCGCCATCTGTATAAACATGGAAATATCTACAATGCCATCTGTAGAAAGATGGAAATATCTACACCGCAATCTGTGTACACATGGAAATATCTACACCAATATCTGCAAAAACATGGAAATACCTACACGGCTATCTGTATAAACATGGAAATATCTAAACCGCGATCTGCATAAACATGGAAATATCTACACCGCGATCTGTATAAATATGGAAATATCTACACCGCTATCTGTAGAAACATGGAAATATCTACACCGCGATCTGTATAAACATGGAAATATCTACACCGCCATCTGTATAGACATGGAAATACCTACAAGTCATCTGTATAAACATGGAAATATATACACAGCCATCTGTATAAACATGGAAATATCTACACAGCCATGTGTATATACATGGAAATATCTACACCGCTATCTGTATAAACATGGAAATAACTACACCGCTATTTGTATAAACAAGTAAATATCTACACTGTGATCTGTATAAACATGGAAATATCTACACTGCTATTTGTATAAACAAGGAAATATCTACACCGCTATCTGTATAAACATGGAAATAACTACACCGCTATTTGCATAAACAAGGAAATAACTACACCGTGATCTGTATAAACATGGAAATAACTACACCGCTATTTGCATAAACAAGGAAATATCTACACCGTGATCTGTATAAACATGGAAATATCTACAACACCATCTTTATAAACATGGAAATATCTACACCCCTATCTGTATAAACATGGAAATATCCACACCGCTATCTCTATAAACATGGAAATTACTACACCGCGATCAGCATAAACGTGGAAATATCTGCACTGCTATCTCTATAAACATGGAAATATCTCCACTACTATCTCTATAAACATCGAAATATCTACACCGCCATCTGTATAAACATGGAAATACTTACAAAGTTATCTGTATAAACATGGAAATATCTACACCGCGATCTGCATAAACATGGAAATTACTACACCGCGATCAGTATAAACGTGGAAATATCTATACCGCTATCTCTATAAACATGGAAATATCTCCACTACTATCTCTGTAAACATCGAAATAACTACACCGCCATCTGTATAAACATGGAAATACTTACAAAGTTATCTGTATAAACATGTAAATATCTACACCGTCATCTGTATAAACATGGAAATATCTACACAGCCATGTGTACATACATGGAAATATCTACACCGCTCTCTATATAAACATGGAAATAACTACACCGCTATCTGTATATACATGGAAATATCTACACCGCCATCTACATATCCATAGAAATATCTGCGCCACCATCTGTATAAACATGGAAATATCTACACGGTCATCTGTGTATAGATGGAAATATCAACACCGCCATCTGTACAAACATGGAAATATCTGCACCGCTATCTGTATAAACATGGAAATATCTACACCGTGGTCTGTATAAACATGGAAATATCTACACCGTGATCTGTATAAACATGGAAATATGTACACCGCCATCTCTATAAACATGGAAATATGTACACCGTGATCTGTATAAACATGGAAATATTTACACCGATATCTGTATAAACATGGAAGTATCTACACCGCCATCTCTATAAACATGGAAATATCTACACCGCTATCTGTATAAACATGGAAATATCTACACCACTATCTGTATAAACCTGGAAATATCTACACCGCTATCTGTATAAACATGGTAATATCTACACCACCATCTATATAAACATGGAAATATCTACACCGCCATCTGTATAAACATGGAAATATCTACAATGCCGTCTGTAGAAAGATGGAAATATCTACACTGCAATCTGTGTAAACATGGAAATATCTACACCAATATCTGTAAAAACATGGAAATATCTACACCACTATCTGTATAAACGTGGAAATATCTACACCGCGATCTGCATAAACATGGAAATATCTACACCGCGATCTGTATAAATATGGAAATATCTACACCGCTATCTGTAGAAACATGGAAATATCTACACCGCGATCTGTATAAACATGGAAATATCTACACCGCGATATGTATAAACATGGAAATATCTACACCGCTATCTGTAGAAACATGGAAATATCTACACAGCTATCTCTATAAACATGGAAATATCTTCACCGCCATCTGTATAGACATGGAAATACCTACAAGTCATCTGTATAAACATGGAAATATCTACACAGCCATCTGTATGAACATGGAAATATCTACACAGCCATCTGTATATACATGGAAATATCTACACCGCTATCTGTATAAACATGGAAATAACTACACCGCTATTTGTATAAACAAGGAAATATCTACACCGTGATCTGTATAAACATGGAAATATCTACAATGCTGTTTGTATAAACAAGGAAATATCTACACCGCTATCTGTATAAACATGGAAATAACTACACCGCTATTTGCATAAACAAGGAAATATCTACACCGTGATCTGTATAAACATGGAAATATCTACAACGCCATCTCTATAAACATGGAAATATCTACACCCCTATCTGTATAAACATGGAAATATCCACACCTCTATCTCTAAAAACATGGAAATAACTACACCGTGATCAGTATAAACGTGGAAATATCTACACCGCTATCTCTATAAACATGAAAATATCTCCACTGCTATCTCTTTAAACATCGAAATATCTACACCGCCATCTGTATAAACATGGAAATACTCACAAAGTTAACTGTATAAATATGGAAATATCTACACCGCCATCTGTATAAACATGGAAATACGTACACCGCTATCTGTATAAACCTGGAAATATCTACACCGCTATCTGTATAAACATGGTAATATCTACACCACCATCTATATAAACATGGAAATATCTACAGCGCCATCCGTATAAACATGGAAATATCTACACAGCCATGTGTACATATATGGAAATAACAACACCGCTCTCTATATAAACATGGAAATAACTACACCGGTATCTGTATATACATGGAAATATCTACACCGCCATCTACATATGCATAGAAATATCTGCGACGCCATCTGTTTAAACATGGAAATATCTACACGGTCATCTGTGTACGGATGGAAATATCAACACCGCCATCTGTACAAACATGGAAATATCTGCACCGCTATCTGTGTAAACATGGAAATATCTACACCGTGGTCTTTATAAACATGGAAATATCTACACCGCTATCTGTAAAAACATGGAAATATATACACCGCTATCTCTATAAACATGGAAATATCTACACCGTGATCTGTATAACCATGGAAATATTTACACCGATATCTGTATAAACATGGAAATATCTACACCGCCATCTCAATAAACATGGAAATATCTACACCGCCATCTGTATAAACATGGAAATATCTACACCGCTATCTGTATAAACGTGGAAATATCTACACCGCTATCTGTATAAACACGGTACTATCTACACCACCATCTATATAAACATGAAAATATCTACACCGCCATCTGTATAAACATGGAAATATCTACAATGCCATCTGTAGAAAGATGGAAATATCTACACCGCAATCTGTGTACACATGGAAATATCTACACCAATATCTGCAAAAACATGGAAATACCTACACGGCTATCTGTATAAACATGGAAATATCTAAACCGCGATCTGCATAAACATGGAAATATCTACACCGCGATCTGTATAAATATGGAAATATCTACACCACTATCTGTAGAAACATGGAAATATCTACACCGCGATCTGTATAAACATGGAAATATCTACACCGCGAGCTGTATAAACACGGAAATATCTACACCGCTATCTGTATAAACATGGAAATAACTACACCGCTATTTGCATAAACAAGGAAATATCTACACCGTCATCTGTATAATCATGGAAATATCTACAACGCCATCTCTATAAACAAGGAAATATCTACACCCCTATCTGTATAAACATGGAAATATCCACACCGCTATCTCTAAAAACATGGAAATAACTACACCGTGATCAGTATAAACGTGGAAATATCTACACCGCCATCTCAATAAACATGGAAATATCTACACCGCCATCTGTGTAAACATGGAAATATCTACACCAATATCTGTAAAAACATGGAAATATCTACACCGCTATCTGTATAAACATGGAAATATCTATACCGCGATCTGCATAAACATGGAAATATCTACACCGCGATCCGTATAAACATGAAAATATCTACACTGCTATCTGTAGAAACATGGAAATATCTACACCGCGATCTGAATAAACATGGAAATATCTACAACGCGATCTGTATAAACATGGAAATATCTACACCGCTATCTGTAGAAACATGGAAATATCTACACAGCTATCTCTATAAACATGGAAATATCTACACCGCCATCTCTATAGACATGGAAATACCTACAAGTCATCTGTATAAACATGGAAATATATACACAGCCATCTGTATAAACATGGAAATATCTAAACAGCCATCTGTATATACATGGAAATATCTACACCGCTATCTGTATAAACATGGAAATAACTACACCGCTATTTGTATAAACAAGTAAATATCTACACTGTGATCTGTATAAACATGGAAATATCTACACTGCTATTTGTATAAACAAGGAAATATCTACACCGCTATCTGTATAAACATGGAAATAACTACACCGCTATTTGCATAAACAAGGAAATATCTACACCGTGCTCTGTATAAACATGGAAATAACTACACCGCTATTTGCATAAACAAGGAAATATCTACACCGTGATCTGTATAAACATGGAAATATCTACAACGCCATCTTTATAAACATGGAAATATCTACACCCCTATCTGTATAAACATGGAAATATCCACACCGCTATCTCTATAAACATGGAAATATCTACACCGCCATCTGTATAAACATGGAAATATCTACACCGCTATCTGTATAAACCTGGAAATATCTACACCGCTATCTGTATAAACATGGTAATATCTACACCAGCATCTATATAAACATGGAAATATCTACACCGCCATCTGTATAAACATGGAAATATCTACAATGCCGTCTGTAGAAAGATGGAAATATCTACACTGCAATCTGTGTAAACATGGAAATATCTACACCAATATCTGTAAAAACATGGAAATATCTACACCGCTATCTGTATAAACATGGAAATATCTACAACGCGATCTGCATAAACATGGAAATATCTACACCGCGATCTGTATAAATATGGAAATATCTACACCGCTATCTGTAGAAACATGGAAATATCTACACCGCGATCTGTATAAACATGGAAATATCTACACCGCGATCTGTATAAACATGGAAATATCTACACCGCTATCTGTAGAAACATGGAAATATCTACACAGCTATCTCTATAAACATGGAAATATCTACACAGCCATCTTTATATTCACGGAAAAATGTACACCGCTATCTGTATAAACATGGAAATAACTACACCGCTATTTGTATAAACAAGGAAATATCTACACCGTGATCTGTATAAACATGGAAATATCTACAATGCTATTTGTATAAACAAGGAAATATCTACACCGCTATCTGTATAAACATGGAAATAACTACACCGCTATCTGTATATACATGGAAATATCTACACCGCCATCTACATATCCATAGAAATATCTGCACCGCCATCTGTATAAACATGGAAATATCTACACGGTCATCTGTGTATAGATGGAAATATCAACACCGCCATCTGTACAGACATGAAAATATCTGCACCGCTATCTGTATAAACATGGAAATATCTACACCGTGGTCTGTAAAACATGGAAATATCTACACCGCTATCTGTATAAAGATGGAAATATATACATCGCTATCTGTATAAACATGGAAATACCTACACCGTGATCTGCATAAACATGGAAATATTTACAACGATATCTGTATAAACATGGAAATATCTACACCGCCATCTCTATAAACATGGAAATATCTACACCGCCATCTGTATAAACATGGAAATATCTACACCGCTATCTGTATAAACCTGGAAATATCTACACCGCTATCTGTATAAACATCGTAATATCTACACCACCATCTATATAAACATGGAAATATCTACACCGCCATCTGTATAAACATGGAAATATCTACAATGCCATCTGTAGAAAGATGGAAATATCTACACCGCAATCTGTGTAAACATGGAAATATCTACACCAATATCTGTAAAAACATGGAAATATCTACACCGCTATCTGTATAAACATGGAAATATCTATATCGCGATCTGCATAAACAGGGAAATATCTACACCGCGATCTGTATAAACATGAAAATATCTACACCGCTATCTGTAGAAACATGGAAATATCTACACCGCGATCTGAATAAACATGGAAATATCTACAACGCGATCTGTATAAACATGGAAATATCTACACCGCTATCTGTAGAAACATGGAAATATCTACACAGCTATCTCTATAAACATGGAAATATCTACACCGCCATCTGTATAGACATGGAAATACCTACAAGTCATCTGTATAAACAAGGAAATATATACACAGCCATCTGTATAAACATGGAAATATCTGCACAGCCATGTGTATATACATGGAAATATCTACACCGCTATCTCTATAAACATGGAAATAACTACACCGCTAGTTGTATAAACAAGTAAATATCTACACTGTGATCTGTATAATCATGGAAATATCTACACTGCTATTTGTATAAACAAGGAAATATCTACACCGTGATCTGTATAAACATGGAAATATCTACAATGCTATTTGTATAAACAAGGAAATATCTACACCGCTATCTGTATAAACATGGAAATAACTACACCGCTATTTGCATAAACAAGGAAATATCTACACCGTGATCTATATAAACATGGAAATATCTACAACGCCATCTCTATAAACATGGAAATATCTACACCCCTATCTGTATAAACATGGAAATATCCACACCGCTATCTCTAAAAACATGGAAATAACTACACCGTGATCAGTATAAACGTGGAAATATCTACACCGCTATCTCTATAAACATGGAAATATCTCCACTGCTATTTCTATAAACATCGAAATATCTACACCGCCATCTGTATAAACATGGAAATACTTACAAAGTTATCTGTATAAACATGGAAATATCTACACCACCATCTGTATAAACATGGAAATATCTACACAGCCATGTGTACATATATGGAAATATCTACACCGCTCTCTATATGAACATGGAAATAACTACCCCGCTATCTGTATATACATGGAATTATCTACACCGCCATCTACATATCCATAGAAATATCTGCGCCGCCATCGGTATAAACATGGAAATATCTACAAGGTCATCTGTGGATAGATGGAAATATCAACACCGCCATCTGTACAAACATGGAAATATCTGCACCGCTATCTGTATAAACATGGAAATATCTACACCGTGGTCTGTAAAACATGGAAATATCTACACCGCTATCTGTATAAACATGGAAATATATACATCGCTATCTGTATAAACATGGAAATACCTACACCGTGATCTGCATAAACATGGAAATATTTACAACGATATCTGTATAAACATGGAAATATCTACACCGCCATCTCTATAAACATGGAAATATCTACACCGCCATCTGTATAAACATAGAAATATCTACACCGCCATCTGTATAAACCTGGAAATATCTACACCGCTATCTGTATAAACATCGTAATATCTAAACCACCATCTATATAAACATGGAAATATCTACACCGCCATCTGTATAAACATGGAAATATCTACAATGCCATCTGTAGAAAGATGGAAATATCTACACCGCAATCTGTGTAAACATGGAAATATCTACACCAATATCTGTAAAAACATGGAAATATCTACACCGCTATCTGTATAAACATGGAAATATCTATATCGCGATCTGCATAAACAGGGAAATATCTACACCGCGATCTGTATAAACATGAAAATATCTACACCGCTATCTGTAGAAACATGGAAATATCTACACCGAGATCTGAATAAACATGGAAATATCTACAACGCGATCTGTATAAACATGGAAATATCTACACCGCTATCTGTAGAAACATGGAAATATCTACACAGCTATCTCTATAAACATGGAAATATCTACACCGCCATCTGTATAGACATGGAAATACCTACAAGTCATCTGTATAAACAAGGAAATATATACACAGCCATCTGTATAAACATGGAAATATCTGCACAGCCATGTGTATATACATGGAAATATCTACACCGCTATCTCTATAAACATGGAAATAACTACACCGCTAGTTGTATAAACAAGTAAATATCTACTCTGTGATCTGTATAATCATGGAAATATCTACACTGCTATTTGTATAAACAAGGAAATATCTACACCGTGATATGTAAAAACATGGAAATATCTACAATGCTATTTGTATAAACAAGGAAATATCTACACCGCTATCTGTATAAACATGGAAATAACTACACCGCTATTTGCATAAACAAGGAAATATCTACACCGTGATCTATATAAACATGGAAATATCTACAACGCCATCTCTATAACAATGGAAATATCTACACCCCTAACTGTATAAATATGGAAATATCCACACCGCTATCTCTAAAAACATGGAAATAACTACACCGTGATCAGTATAAACGTGGAAATATCTACACCGCTATCTCTATAAACATGGAAATATCTCCACTGCTATTTCTATAAACACCGAAATATCTACACCGCCATCTGTATAAACATGGAAATACTTACAAAGTTATCTGTATAAACATGGAAATATCTACACCACCATCTGTATAAACATGGAAATATCTACACAGCCATGTGTACATATATGGAAATATCTTCACCGCTCTCTATATGAACATGGAAATAACTACACCGCTATCTGTATATACATGGAATTATCTACACCGCCATCTACATATCCATAGAAATATCTGCGCCGCCATCTGTATAAACATGGAAATATCTACAAGGTCATCTGTGGATAGATGGAAATATCAACACCGCCATCTGTACAAACATGGAAATATCTGCACCGCTATCTGTATAAACATGGAAATATCTACACCGTGGTCTGTAAAACATGGAAATATCTACACCGCTATCTGTATAAACATGGAAATATCTACACCTCTATCTGTATAAACATGGTAATAACTACACCACCATCTATATAAACATGGAAATATCTACACCGCCATCTGTATAAACATGGAAATATCTACAATGCCGTCTGTAGAAAGATGGAAATATCTACACTGATATCTGTGTAAACATGGAAATATCTACACCAATATCTGTAAAAACATGGAAATATCTACACCGCTATCTGTATAAACGTGGAAATATCTACACCGCGATCTGCATAAACATGGAAATATCTACACCGCGATCTGTATAAATATGGAAATATCTACACCGCTATCTGTAGAAACATGGAAATATCTACACCGCGATCTGTATAAACATGGAAATATCTACACCGGTATCTGTAGAAACATGGAAATATCTACACAGCTATCTCTATAAACATGGAAATATCTACACCGCCATCTGTATAGACATGGAAATACCTACAAGTCATCTGTATAAACATGGAAATATCTACACAGCCATCTGTATGAACATGGAAATATCTACACAGCCATCTGTATATACATGGAAATATCTACACCGCTATCTGTATAAACATGGAAATAACTACACCGCTATTTGCATAAACAAGGAAATATCTACACCGTGATCTGTATAAACATGGAAATATCTACAACGCCATCTCTATAAACAGGAAATATCTACACCCCAATCTGTATAAACATGGAAATATCCACACCGCTATCTCTAAAAACATGGAAATAACTACACCGTGATCAGTATAAACGTGGAAATATCTACACCGCTATCTCTATAAACATGGAAATATCTCCACTGCTATCTCTATAAACATCGAAATATCTACACCGCCATCTGTATAAACATGGAAATACTTACAAAGTTATCTGTATAAACATGGAAATATCTACACTGCCATCTGTATAAACTTGGAAATATCTACACAGCCATGTGTACATATATGGAAATATCTACACCGCTCTCCATATAAACATGGAAATAACTACACCGCTCTCTGTATATACATGGAAATATCTACCCCGCCATCTACATATCAATAGAAATATCGGCGCCGCCATCTGTATAAACATGGAAATATCTACACGGTCATCTGTGTATAGATGGAAATATCAACACCGCCATCTGTACAAACCTGGAAATATCTGCACCACTATCTGTATAAACATGGAAATATCTACACCGTGGTCTGTATAAACATGGAAATATCTACACCGCTATCTGTATAAACATGGAAATATATACATCGCTATCTGTATAAACATGGAAATACCTACACCGTGATCTGCATAAACATGGAAATATTTACAACGATATCTGCATAAACATGGAAATATCTACACCGCCATCTCTATAAACATGGAAATATCTACACCGCCATCTGTATAAACATGGAAATATCTACACCGCTATCTGTATAAACCTGGAAATATCTACACCGCTATCTGTATAAACATCGTAATATCTACACCACCATCTATATAAACATGGAAATATCTACACCGCCATCTGTATAAACATGGAAATATCTACAATGCCATCTGTAGAAAGATGGAAATATCTACACCGCAATCTGTGTAAACATGGAAATATCTACACCAATATCTGTAAAAACATGGAAATATCTACACCGCTATCTGTATAAACATGGAAATATCTATACCGCGATCTGCATAAACATGGAAATATCTTCACCGCGATCCGTATAAACATGAAAATATCTACACCGCTATCTGTAGAGACATGGAAATATCTACACCGCGATCTGAATAAACATGGAAATATCTACAACGCGATCTGTATAAACATGGAAATATCTACACCGCTATCTGTAGAAACATGGAAATATCTACACAGCTATCTCTATAAACATGGAAATATCTACACCGCCATCTGTATAGACATGGAAATACCTACAAGTCATCTGTATAAACATGGAAATATATACACAGCCATCTGTATAAACATGGAAATATCTACACAGCCATGTGTATATACATGGAAATATCTACACCGCTATCTGTATAAACATGGAAATAACTACACCGCTATTTGTATAAACAAGTAAATATCTACACTGTGATCTGTATAAACATGGAAATATCTACACTGCTATTTGTATAAACAAGGAAATATCTACACCGCTATCTGTATAAACATGGAAATAACTACACCGCTATTTGCATAAACAAGGAAATAACTACACCGTGATCTGTATAAACATGGAAATAACTACACCGCTATTTGCATAAACAAGGAAATATCTACACCGTGATCTGTATAAACATGGAAATATCTACAACGCCATCTTTATAAACATGGAAATATCTACACCCCTATCTGTATAAACATGGAAATATCCACACCGCTATCTCTATAAACATGGAAATTACTACACCGCGATCAGTATAAACGTGGAAATATCTGCACTGCTATCTCTATAAACATGGAAATATCTCCACTACTATCTCTATAAACATCGAAATATCTACACCGCCATCTGTATAAACATGGAAATACTTACAAAGTTATCTGTATAAACATGGAAATATCTACACCGCGATCTGCATAAACATGGAAATTACTACACCGCGATCAGTATAAACGTGGAAATATCTATACCGCTATCTCTATAAACATGGAAATATCTCCACTACTATCTCTGTAAACATCGAAATAACTACACCGCCATCTGTATAAACATGGAAATACTTACAAAGTTATCTGTATAAACATGTAAATATCTACACCGTCATCTGTATAAACATGGAAATATCTACACAGCCATGTGTACATACATGGAAATATCTACACCGCTCTCTATATAAACATGGAAATAACTACACCGCTATCTGTATATACATGGAAATATCTACACCGCCATCTACATATCCATAGAAATATCTGCGCCACCATCTGTATAAACATGGAAATATCTACACGGTCATCTGTGTATAGATGGAAATATCAACACCGCCATCTGTACAAACATGGAAATATCTGCACCGCTATCTGTATAAACATGGAAATATCTACACCGTGGTCTGTATAAACATGGAAATATCTACACCGTGATCTGTATAAACATGGAAATATGTACACCGCCATCTCTATAAACATGGAAATATGTACACCGTGATCTGTATAAACATGGAAATATTTACACCGATATCTGTATAAACATGAAAGTATCTACACCGCCATCTCTATAAACATGGAAATATCTACACCGCCATCTGTATAAACATGGAAATATCTACACCACTATCTGTATAAACCTGGAAATATCTACACCGCTATCTGTATAAACATGGTAATATCTACACCACCATCTATATAAACATGGAAATATCTACACCGCCATCTGTATAAACATGGAAATATCTACAATGCCGTCTGTAGAAAGATGGAAATATCTACACTGCAATCTGTGTAAACATGGAAATATCTACACCAATATCTGTAAAAACATGGAAATATCTACACCGCTATCTGTATAAACGTGGAAATATCTACACCGCGATCTGCATAAACATGGAAATATCTACACCGCGATCTGTATAAATATGGAAATATCTACACCGCTATCTGTAGAAACATGGAAATATCTACACCGCGATCTGTATAAACATGGAAATATCTACACCGCGATCTGTATAAACATGGAAATATCTACACCGCTATCTGTAGAAACATGGAAATATCTACACAGCTATCTCTATAAACATGGAAATATCTTCACCGCCATCTGTATAGACATGGAAATACCTACAAGTCATCTGTATAAACATGGAAATATCTACACAGCCATCTGTATGAACATGGAAATATCTACACAGCCATCTGTATATACATGGAAATATCTACACCGCTATCTGTATAAACATGGAAATAACTACACCGCTATTTGTATAAACAAGGAAATATCTACACCGTGATCTGTATAAACATGGAAATATCTACAATGCTGTTTGTATAAACAAGGAAATATCTACACCGCTATCTGTATAAACATGGAAATAACTACACCGCTATTTGCATAAACAAGGAAATATCTACACCGTGATCTGTATAAACATGGAAATATCTACAACGCCATCTCTATAAACATGGAAATATCTACACCCCTATCTGTATAAACATGGAAATATCCACACCTCTATCTCTAAAAACATGGAAATAACTACACCGTGATCAGTATAAACGTGGAAATATCTACACCGCTATCTCTATAAACATGAAAATATCTCCACTGCTATCTCTTTAAACATCGAAATATCTACACCGCCATCTGTATAAACATGGAAATACTCACAAAGTTAACTGTATAAATATGGAAATATCTACACCGCCATCTGTATAAACATGGAAATACGTACACCGCTATCTGTATAAACCTGGAAATATCTACACCGCTATCTGTATAAACATGGTAATATCTACACCACCATCTATATAAACATGGAAATATCTACAGCGCCATCCGTATAAACATGGAAATATCTACACAGCCATGTGTACATATATGGAAATAACAACACCGCTCTCTATATAAACATGGAAATAACTACACCGGTATCTGTATATACATGGAAATATCTACACCGCCATCTACATATGCATAGAAATATCTGCGACGCCATCTGTTTAAACATGGAAATATCTACACGGTCATCTGTGTACGGATGGAAATATCAACACCGCCATCTGTACAAACATGGAAATATCTGCACCGCTATCTGTGTAAACATGGAAATATCTACACCGTGGTCTTTATAAACATGGAAATATCTACACCGCTATCTGTAAAAACATGGAAATATATACACCGCTATCTCTATAAACATGGAAATATCTACACCGTGATCTGTATAACCATGGAAATATTTACACCGATATCTGTATAAACATGGAAATATCTACACCGCCATCTCAATAAACATGGAAATATCTACACCGCCATCTGTATAAACATGGAAATATCTACACCGCTATCTGTATAAACGTGGAAATATCTACACCGCTATCTGTATAAACACGGTACTATCTACACCACCATCTATATAAACATGAAAATATCTACACCGCCATCTGTATAAACATGGAAATATCTACAATGCCATCTGTAGAAAGATGGAAATATCTACACCGCAATCTGTGTACACATGGAAATATCTACACCAATATCTGCAAAAACATGGAAATACCTACACGGCTATCTGTATAAACATGGAAATATCTAAACCGCGATCTGCATAAACATGGAAATATCTACACCGCGATCTGTATAAATATGGAAATATCTACACCGCTATCTGTACAAACATGGAAATATCTACACCGCGATCTGTATAAACATGGAAATATCTACACCGCGAGCTGTATAAACACGGAAATATCTACACCGCTATCTGTATAAACATGGAAATAACTACACCGCTATTTGCATAAACAAGGAAATATCTACACCGTCATCTGTATAATCATGGAAATATCTACAACGCCATCTCTATAAACAAGGAAATATCTACACCCCTATCTGTATAAACATGGAAATATCCACACCGCTATCTCTAAAAACATGGAAATAACTACACCGTGATCAGTATGAAGGTGGAAATATCTACACTGCTATCTCTATAAACATGGAAATATCTCCACTGCTATCTCTATAAACATCGAAATATCTACACCGCCATCTGTATAAACATGGAAATACTTACAAAGTTATCTGTATAAACATGGAAATATCTACACTGCCATCTGTATAAACTTGGAAATATCTACACAGCCATGTGTACATATATGGAAATATCTACACCGCTCTCCATATAAACATGGAAATAACTACACCGCTCTCTGTATATACATGGAAATATCTACACCGCCATCTACATATCAATAGAAATATCGGCGCCGCCATCTGTATAAACATGGAAATATCTACACGGTCATCTGTGTATAGATGGAAATATCAACACCGCCATCTGTACAAACCTGGAAATATCTGCACCACTATCTGTATAAACATGGAAACATCTACACCGTGGTCTGTATAAACATGGAAATATTTACACCGCTATCTGTATAAACATGGAAATATATACATCGCTATCTGTATAAACATGGAAATACCTACACCGTGATCTGCATAAACATGGAAATATTTACAACGATATCTGTATAAACATGGAAATATCTACACCGCCATCTCTATAAACATGGAAATATCTACACCGCCATCTGTATAAACATGGAAATATCTACACCGCTATCTGTATAAACCTGGAAATATCTACACCGCTATCTGTATAAACATCGTAATATCTACACCACCATCTATATAAACATGGAAATATCAACACCGCCATCTGTACAAACATGGAAATATCTGCACCGCTATCTGTATAAACATGGAAATATCTACACCGTGGTCTGTATAAACATGGAAATATCTACACCGTGATCTGTATAAACATGGAAATATGTACACCGCCATCTCTATAAACATGGAAATATGTACACCGTGATCTGTATAAACATGGAAATATTTACACCGATATCTGTATAAACATGGAAATATCTACACCGCCATCTCTATAAACATGGAAATATCTACACCGCCATCTGTATAAACATGGAAATATCTACACCACTATCTGTATAAACCTGGAAATATCTACACCGCTATCTGTATAAACATGGTAATATCTACACCACCATCTATATAAACATGGAAATATCTACACCGCCATCTGTATAAACATGGAAATATCTACAATGCCGTCTGTAGAAAGATGGAAATATCTACACTGCAATCTGTGTAAACATGGAAATATCTACACCAATATCTGTAAAAACATGGAAATATCTACACCGCTATCTGTATAAACGTGGAAATATCTACACCGCGATCTGCATAAACATGGAAATATCTACACCGCGATCTGTATAAATATGGAAATATCTACACCGCTATCTGTAGAAACATGGAAATATCTACACCGCGATCTGTATAAACATGGAAATATCTACACCGCGATCGGTATAAACATGGAAATATCTACACCGCTATCTGTAGAAACATGGAAATATCTACACAGCTATCTCTATAAACATGGAAATATCTTCACCGCCATCTGTATAGACATGGAAATACCTACAAGTCATCTGTATAAACATGGAAATATCTACACAGCCATCTGTATGAACATGGAAATATCTACACAGCCATCTGTATATACATGGAAATATCTACACCGCTATCTGTATAAACATGGAAATAACTACACCGCTATTTGTATAAACAAGGAAATATCTACACCGTGATCTGTATAAACATGGAAATATCTACAATGCTGTTTGTATAAACAAGGAAATATCTACACCGCTATCTGTATATACATGGAAATAACTACACCGCTATTTGCATAAACAAGGAAATATCTGCACCGTGATCTGTATAAACATGGAAATATCTACAACGCCATCTCTATAAACATGGAAATATCTACACCCCTATCTGTATAAACATGGAAATATCCACACCTCTATCTCTAAAAACATGGAAATAACTACACCGTGATCAGTATTAACGTGGAAATATCTACACCGCTATCTCTATAAAGATGAAAATATCTCCACTGCTATCTCTTTAAACATCGAAATATCTACACCGCCATCTGTATAAACATGGAAATACTCACAAAGTTAACTGTATAAATATGGAAATATCTACACCGCCATCTGTATAAACATGGAAATACGTACACCGCAATCTGTATAAACCTGGAAATATCTACACCGCTATCTGTATAAACATGGTAATATCTACACCACCATCTATATAAACGTGGAAATATCTACAGCGCCATCCGTATAAACATGGAAATATCTACACAGCCATGTGTACATATATGGAAATAACAAAACCGCTCTCTATATAAACATGGAAATAACTACACCGGTATCTGTATATACATGGAAATATCTACACCGCCATCTACATATGCATAGAAATATCTGCGACGCCATCTGTTTAAACATGGAAATATCTACACGGTCATCTGTGTACGGATGGAAATATCAACACCGCCATCTGTACAAACATGGAAATATCTGCACCGCTATCTGTGTAAACATGGAAATATCTACACCGTGGTCTTTATAAACATGGAAATATCTACACCGCTATCTGTAAAAACATGGAAATATATACACCGCTATCTCTATAAACATGGAAATATCTACACCGTGATCTGTATAACCATGGAAATATTTACACCGATATCTGTATAAACATGGAAATATCTACACCGCCATCTCAATAAACATGGAAATATCTACACCGCCATCTGTATAAACATGGAAATATCTACACCGCTATCTGTATAAACGTGGAAATATCTACACCGCTATCTGTATAAACACGGTACTATCTACACCACCATCTATATAAACATGAAAATATCTACACCGCCATCTGTATAAACATGGAAATATCTACAATGCCATCTGTAGAAAGATGGAAATATCTACACCGCAATCTGTGTACACATGGAAATATCTACACCAATATCTGCAAAAACATGGAAATACCTACACGGCTATCTGTATAAACATGGAAATATCTAAACCGCGATCTGCATAAACATGGAAATATCTACACCGCGATCTGTATAAATATGGAAATATCTACACCGCTATCTGTAGAAACATGGAAATATCTACACCGCGATCTGTATAAACATGGAAATATCTACACCGCGAGCTGTATAAACACGGAAATATCTACACCGCTATCTGTATAAACATGGAAATAACTACACCGCTATTTGCATAAACAAGGAAATATCTACACCGTCATCTGTATAATCATGGAAATATCTACAACGCCATCTCTATAAACAAGGAAATATCTACACCCCTATCTGTATAAACATGGAAATATCCACACCGCTATCTCTAAAAACATGGAAATAACTACACCGTGATCAGTATGAAGGTGGAAATATCTACACTGCTATCTCTATAAACATGGAAATATCTCCACTGCTATCTCTATAAACATCGAAATATCTACACCGCCATCTGTATAAACATGGAAATACTTACAAAGTTATCTGTATAAACATGGAAATATCTACACTGCCATCTGTATAAACTTGGAAATATCTACACAGCCATGTGTACATATATGGAAATATCTACACCGCTCTCCATATAAACATGGAAATAACTACACCGCTCTCTGTATATACATGGAAATATCTACACCGCCATCTACATATCAATAGAAATATCGGCGCCGCCATCTGTATAAACATGGAAATATCTACACGGTCATCTGTGTATAGATGGAAATATCAACACCGCCATCTGTACAAACCTGGAAATATCTGCACCACTATCTGTATAAACATGGAAACATCTACACCGTGGTCTGTATAAACATGGAAATATTTACACCGCTATCTGTATAAACATGGAAATATATACATCGCTATCTGTATAAACATGGAAATACCTACACCGTGATCTGCATAAACATGGAAATATTTACAACGATATCTGTATAAACATGGAAATATCTACACCGCCATCTCTATAAACATGGAAATATCTACACCGCCATCTGTATAAACATGGAAATATCTACACCGCTATCTGTATAAACCTGGAAATATCTACACCGCTATCTGTATAAACATCGTAATATCTACACCACCATCTATATAAACATGGAAATATCAACAACGCCATCTGTACAAACATGGAAATATCTGCACCGCTATCTGTATAAACATGGATATATCTACACCGTGGTCTGTATAAACATGGAAATATCTACACCGTGATCTGTATAAACATGGAAATATGTACACCGCCATCTCTACAAACATGGAAATATGTACACCGTGATCTGTATAAACATGGAAATATTTACACCGATATCTGTATAAACATGGAAATATCTACACCGCCATCTCTATAAACATGGAAATATCTACACCGCCATCTGTATAAACATGGAAATATCTACACCACTATCTGTATAAACCTGGAAATATCTACACCGCTATCTGTATAAACATGGTAATATCTACACCACCATCTATATAAACATGGAAATATCTACACCGCCATCTGTATAAACATGGAAATATCTACAATGCCGTCTGTAGAAAGATGGAAATATCTACACTGCAATCTGTGTAAACATGGAAATATCTACACCAATATCTGTAAATACATGGAAATATCTACACCGCTATCTGTATAAACGTGGAAATATCTACACCGCGATCTGCATAAACATGGAAATAACTACACCGCGATCTGTATAAATATGGAAATATCTACACCGCTATCTGTAGAAACATGGAAATATCTACACCGCGATCTGTATAAACATGGAAATATCTACACCGCGATCTGTATAAACATGGAAATATCTACACCGCTATCTGTAGAAACATGGAAATATCTACACAGCTATCTCTATAAACATGGAAATATCTACACCGCCATCTGTATAAACATGGAAATACGTACACCGCAATCTGTATAAACCTGGAAATATCTACACCGCTATCTGTATAAACATGGTAATATCTACACCACCATCTATATAAACGTGGAAATATCTACAGCGCCATCCGTATAAACATGGAAATATCTACACAGCCATGTGTACATATATGGAAATAACAAAACCGCTCTCTATATAAACATGGAAATAACTACACCGGTATCTGTATATACATGGAAATATCTACACCGCCATCTACATATGCATAGAAATATCTGCGACGCCATCTGTTTAAACATGGAAATATCTACACGGTCATCTGTGTACGGATGGAAATATCAACACCGCCATCTGTACAAACATGGAAATATCTGCACCGCTATCTGTGTAAACATGGAAATATCTACACCGTGGTCTTTATAAACATGGAAATATCTACACCGCTATCTGTAAAAACATGGAAATATATACACCGCTATCTCTATAAACATGGAAATATCTACACCGTGATCTGTATAACCATGGAAATATTTACACCGATATCTGTATAAACATGGAAATATCTACACCGCCATCTCAATAAACATGGAAATATCTACACCGCCATCTGTATAAACATGGAAATATCTACACCGCTATCTGTATAAACGTGGAAATATCTACACCGCTATCTGTATAAACACGGTACTATCTACACCACCATCTATATAAACATGAAAATATCTACACCGCCATCTGTATAAACATGGAAATATCTACAATGCCATCTGTAGAAAGATGGAAATATCTACACCGCAATCTGTGTACACATGGAAATATCTACACCAATATCTGCAAAAACATGGAAATACCTACACGGCTATCTGTATAAACATGGAAATATCTAAACCGCGATCTGCATAAACATGGAAATATCTACACCGCGATCTGTATAAATATGGAAATATCTACACCGCTATCTGTAGAAACATGGAAATATCTACACCGCGATCTGTATAAACATGGAAATATCTACACCGCGAGCTGTATAAACACGGAAATATCTACACCGCTATCTGTATAAACATGGAAATAACTACACCGCTATTTGCATAAACAAGGAAATATCTACACCGTCATCTGTATAATCATGGAAATATCTACAACGCCATCTCTATAAACAAGGAAATATCTACACCCCTATCTGTATAAACATGGAAATATCCACACCGCTATCTCTAAAAACATGGAAATAACTACACCGTGATCAGTATGAAGGTGGAAATATCTACACTGCTATCTCTATAAACATGGAAATATCTCCACTGCTATCTCTATAAACATCGAAATATCTACACCGCCATCTGTATAAACATGGAAATACTTACAAAGTTATGTGTATAAACATGGAAATATCTACACTGCCATCTGTATAAACTTGGAAATATCTACACAGCCATGTGTACATATATGGAAATATCTACACCGCTCTCCATATAAACATGGAAATAACTACACCGCTCTCTGTATATACATGGAAATATCTACACCGCCATCTACATATCAATAGAAATATCGGCGCCGCCATCTGTATAAACATGGAAATATCTACACGGTCATCTGTGTATAGATGGAAATATCAACACCGCCATCTGTACAAACCTGGAAATATCTGCACCACTATCTGTATAAACATGGAAACATCTACACCGTGGTCTGTATAAACATGGAAATATTTACACCGCTATCTGTATAAACATGGAAATATATACATCGCTATCTGTATAAACATGGAAATACCTACACCGTGATCTGCATAAACATGGAAATATTTACAACGATATCTGTATAAACATGGAAATATCTACACCGCCATCTCTATAAACATGGAAATATCTACACCGCCATCTGTATAAACATGGAAATATCTACACCGCTATCTGTATAAACCTGGAAATATCTACACCGCTATCTGTATAAACATCGTAATATCTACACCACCATCTATATAAACATGGAAATATCAACAACGCCATCTGTACAAACATGGAAATATCTGCACCGCTATCTGTATAAACATGGATATATCTACACCGTGGTCTGTATAAACATGGAAATATCTACACCGTGATCTGTATAAACATGGAAATATGTACACCGCCATCTCTACAAACATGGAAATATGTACACCGTGATCTGTATAAACATGGAAATATTTACACCGATATCTGTATAAACATGGAAATATCTACACCGCCATCTCTATAAACATGGAAATATCTACACCGCCATCTGTATAAACATGGAAATATCTACACCACTATCTGTATAAACCTGGAAATATCTACACCGCTATCTGTATAAACATGGTAATATCTACACCACCATCTATATAAACATGGAAATATCTACACCGCCATCTGTATAAACATGGAAATATCTACAATGCCGTCTGTAGAAAGATGGAAATATCTACACTGCAATCTGTGTAAACATGGAAATATCTACACCAATATCTGTAAATACATGGAAATATCTACACCGCTATCTGTATAAACGTGGAAATATCTACACCGCGATCTGCATAAACATGGAAATATCTACACCGCGATCTGTATAAATATGGAAATATCTACACCGCTATCTGTAGAAACATGGAAATATCTACACCGCGATCTGTATAAACATGGAAATATCTACACCGCGATCTGTATAAACATGGAAATATCTACACCGCTATCTGTAGAAACATGGAAATATCTACACAGCTATCTCTATAAACATGGAAATATCTTCACCGCCATCTGTATAGACATGGAAATACCTACAAGTCATCTGTATAAACATGGAAATATCTACACAGCCATCTGTATGAACATGGAAATATCTACACAGCCATCTGTATATACATGGAAATATCTACACCGCTATCTGTATAAACATGGAAATAACTACACCGCTATTTGTATAAACAAGGAAATATCTACACCGTGATCTGTATAAACATGGAAATATCTACAATGCTGTTTGTATAAACAAGGAAATATCTACACCGCTATCTGTATAAACATGGAAATAACTACACCGCTATTTGCATAAACAAGGAAATATCTACACCGTGATCTGTATAAACATGGAAATATCTACAACGCCATCTCTATAAACATGGAAATATCTACACCCCTATCTGTATAAACATGGAAATATCCACACCTCTATCTCTAAAAACATGGAAATAACTACACCGTGATCAGTATAAACGTGGAAATATCTACACCGCTATCTCTATAAACATGAAAATATCTCCACTGCTATCTCTTTAAACATCGAAATATCTACACCGCCATCTGTATAAACATGGAAATACTCACAAAGTTAACTGTATAAATATGGAAATATCTACACCGCCATCTGTATAAACATGGAAATACGTACACCGCTATCTGTATAAACCTGGAAATATCTACACCGCTATCTGTATAAACATGGTAATATCTACACCACCATCTATATAAACATGGAAATATCTACAGCGCCATCCGTATAAACATGGAAATATCTACACAGCCGTGTGTACATATATGGAAATAACAACACCGCTCTCTATATAAACATGGAAATAACTACACCGGTATCTGTATATACATGGAAATATCTACACCGCCATCTACATATGCATAGAAATATCTGCGACGCCATCTGTTTAAACATGGAAATATCTACACGGTCATCTGTGTACGGATGGAAATATCAACACCGCCATGTGTACAAACATGGAAATATCTGCACCGCTATCTGTGTAAACATGGAAATATCTACACCGTGGTCTTTATAAACATGGAAATATCTACACCGCTATCTGTAAAAACATGGAAATATATACACCGCTATCTCTATAAACATGGAAATATCTACACCGTGATCTGTATAACCATGGAAATATTTACACCGATATCTGTATAAACATGGAAATATCTACACCGCCATCTCAATAAACATGGAAATATCTACACCGCCATCTGTATAAACATGGAAATATCTACACCGCTATCTGTATAAACGTGGAAATATCTACACCGCTATCTGTATAAACACGGTACTATCTACACCACCATCTATATAAACATGAAAATATCTACACCGCCATCTGTATAAACATGGAAATATCTACAATGCCATCTGTAGAAAGATGGAAATATCTACACCGCAATCTGTGTACACATGGAAATATCTACACCAATATCTGCAAAAACATGGAAATACCTACACGGCTATCTGTATAAACATGGAAATATCTAAACCGCGATCTGCATAAACATGGAAATATCTACACCGCGATCTGTATAAATATGGAAATATCTACACCGCTATCTGTAGAAACATGGAAATATCTACACCGCGATCTGTATAAACATGGAAATATCTACACCGCGAGCTGTATAAACACGGAAATATCTACACCGCTATCTGTATAAACATGGAAATAACTACACCGCTATTTGCATAAACAAGGAAATATCTACACCGTCATCTGTATAATCATGGAAATATCTACAACGCCATCTCTATAAACAAGGAAATATCTACACCCCTATCTGTATAAACATGGAAATATCCACACCGCTATCTCTAAAAACATGGAAATAACTACACCGTGATCAGTATGAAGGTGGAAATATCTACACTGCTATCTCTATAAACATGGAAATATCTCCACTGCTATCTCTATAAACATCGAAATATCTACACCGCCATCTGTATAAACATGGAAATACTTACAAAGTTATCTGTATAAACATGGAAATATCTACACTGCCATCTGTATAAACTTGGAAATATCTACACAGCCATGTGTACATATATGGAAATATCTACACCGCTCTCCATATAAACATGGAAATAACTACACCGCTCTCTGTATATACATGGAAATATCTACACCGCCATCTACATATCAATAGAAATATCGGCGCCGCCATCTGTATAAACATGGAAATATCTACACGGTCATCTGTGTATAGATGGAAATATCAACACCGCCATCTGTACAAACCTGGAAATATCTGCACCACTATCGGTATAAACATGGAAACATCTACACCGTGGTCTGTATAAACATGGAAATATTTACACCGCTATCTGTATAAACATGGAAATATATACATCGCTATCTGTATAAACATGGAAATACCTACACCGTGATCTGCATAAACATGGAAATATTTACAACGATATCTGTATAAACATGGAAATATCTACACCGCCATCTCTATAAACATGGAAATATCTACACCGCCATCTGTATAAACATGGAAATATCTACACCGCTATCTGTATAAACCTGGAAATATCTACACCGCTATCTGTATAAACATCGTAATATCTACACCACCATCTATATAAACATGGAAATATCTACACCGCCATCTGTATAAACATGGAAATATCTACAATGCCGTCTGTAGAAAGATGGAAATATCTACACCGCAATCTGTGTAAACATGGAAATATCTACACCAATATCTGTAAAAACATGGAAATATCTATACCGCGATCTGCATAAACATGGAAATATCTTCACCGCGATCCGTATAAACATGAAAATATCTACACCGCTATCTGTAGAGACATGGAAATATCTACACCGCGATCTGAATAAACATGGAAATATCTACAACGCGATCTGTATAAACATGGAAATATCTACACTGCTATCTGTAGAAACATGGAAATATCTACACAGCTATCTCTATAAACATGGAAATATCTACACCGCCATCTGTATAGACATGGAAATACCTACAAGTCATCTGTATAAACATGGAAATATATACACAGCCATCTGTATAAACATGGAAATATCTACACAGCCATGTTTATATACATGGAAATATCTACACCGCTATCTGTATAAACATGGAAATAACTACACCGCTATTTGTATAAACAAGTAAATATCTACACTGTGATCTGTATAAACATGGAAATATCTACACTGCTATTTGTATAAACAAGGAAATATCTACACCGTTATCTGTATAAACATGGAAATAACTACACCGCTATTTGCATAAACAAGGAAATAACTACACCGTGATCTGTATAAACATGGAAATAACTACACCGCTATTTGCATAAACAAGGAAATATCTACACCGTGATCTGTATAAACATGGAAATATCTACAACGCCATCTTTATAAACATGGAAATATCTACACCCCTATCTGTATAAACATGGAAATATCCACACCGCTATCTCTATAAACATGGAAATTACTACACCGCGATCAGTATAAACGTGGAAATATCTGCACTGCTATCTCTATAAACATGGAAATATCTCCACTACTATCTCTATAAACATCGAAATATCTACACCGCCATCTGTATAAACATGGAAATACTTACAAAGTTATCTGTATAAACATGGAAATATCTACACCGCGATCTGCATAAACATGGAAATTACTACACCGCGATCAGTATAAACGTGGAAATATCTATACCACTATCTCTATAAACATGGAAATATCTCCACTACTATCTCTGTAAACATCGAAATAACTACACCGCCATCTGTATAAACATGGAAATACTTACAAAGTTATCTGTATAAACATGTAAATATCTACACCGTCATCTGTATAAACATGGAAATATCTACACAGCCATGTGTACATATATGGAAATATCTACACCGCTCTCTATATAAACATGGAAATAACTACACCGCTATCTGTATATACATGGAAATATCTACACCACCATCTACATATCCATAGAAATATCTGCGCCGCCATCTGTATAAACATGGAAATATCTACACGGTCATCTGTGTATAGATGGAAATATCAACACCGCCATCTGTACAAACATGGAAATATCTGCACCGCTATCTGTATAAACATGGAAATATCTACACCGTGGTCTGTATAAACATGGAAATATCTACACCGTGATCTGTATAAACATGGAAATATGTACACCGCCATCTCTATAAACATGGAAATATGTACACCGTGATCTGTATAAACATGGAAATATTTACACCGATATCTGTATAAACATGGAAATATCTACACCGCCATCTCTATAAACATGGAAATATCTACACCGCCATCTGTATAAACATGGAAATATCTACACCACTATCTGTATAAACCTGGAAATATCTACACCGCTATCTGTATAAACATGGTAATATCTACACCACCATCTATATAAACATGGAAATATCTACACCGCCATCTGTATAAACATGGAAATATCTACAATGCCGTCTGTAGAAAGATGGAAATATCTACACTGCAATCTGTGTAAACATGGAAATATCTACACCAATATCTGTAAAAACATGGAAATATCTACACCGCGATCTGTATAAACGTGGAAATATCTACACCGCGATCTGCATAAACATGGAAATATCTACACCGCGATCTGTATAAATATGGAAATATCTACACCGCTATCTGTAGAAACATGGAAATATCTACACCGCGATCTGTATAAACATGGAAATATCTACACCGCGATCTGTATAAACATGGAAATATCTACACCGCTATCTGTAGAAACATGGAAATATCTACACAGCTATCTCTATAAACATGGAAATATCTTCACCGCCATCTGTATAGACATGGAAATACCTACAAGTCATCTGTATAAACATGGAAATATCTACACAGCCATCTGTATGAACATGGAAATATCTACACAGCCATCTGTATATACATGGAAATATCTACACCGCTATCTGTATAAACATGGAAATAACTACACCGCTATTTGTATAAACAAGGAAATATCTACACCGTGATCTGTATAAACATGGAAATATCTACAATGCTGTTTGTATAAACAAGGAAATATCTACACCGCTATCTGTATAAACATGGAAATAACTACACCGCTATTTGCATAAACAAGGAAATATCTACACCGTGATCTGTATAAACATGGAAATATCTACAACGCCATCTCTATAAACATGGAAATATCTACACCCCTATCTGTATAAACATGGAAATATCCACACCGCTATCTCTAGAAACATGGAAATAACTACACCGTGATCAGTATAAACGTGGAAATATCTACACCGCTATCTCTATAAACATGGAAATATCTCCACTGCTATCTCTATAAACATCGAAATATCTACACCGCCATCTGTATAAACATGGAAATACTTACAAAGTTAACTGTATAAACATGGAAATATCTACACCGCCATCTGTATAAACATGGAAATATCTACACAGCCATGTGTACATATATTGAAATATCTACACCGCTCTCTATATAAACATGGAAATAACTACACCACTCTCTGTATATACATGGAAATATCTACACCGCCATCTACATATCCATAGAAATATCGGCGCCGCCATCTGTATAAACATGGAAATATCTACACGGTCATCTGTGTATAGATGGAAATATCAGCACCGCCATCTGTACAAACATGGAAATATCTGCACCGCTATCTGTATAAACATGGAAATATCTACACCGTGGTCTGTATAAACATGGAAATATCTACACCGCTATCTGTATAAACATGGAAATATATACATCGCTATCGGTATAAACATGGAAATACCTACACCGTGATCTGCATAAACATGGAAATATTTACAACGATATCTGTATAAACATGGAAATATCTACACCGCCATCTCTATAAACATGGAAATATCTACACCGCCATCTGTATAAACATGGAAATATCTACACCGCTATCTGTATAAACATCGTAATATCTACACCACGATCTATATAAACATGGAAATATCTACACCGCCATCTGTATAAACATGGAAATATCTACAATGCCATCTGTAGAAAGATGGAAATATCTACACCGCAATCTGTGTAAACATGGAAATATCTACACCAATATCTGTAAAAACATGGAAATATCTACACCGCTATCTGTATAAACATGGAAATATCTATACCGCGATCTGCATAAACATGGAAATATCTACACCGCGATCCGTATAAACATGAAAATATCTACACTGCTATCTGTAGAAACATGGAAATATCTACACCGCGATCTGAATAAACATGGAAATATCTACAACGCGATCTGTATAAACATGGAAATATCTACACCGCTATCTGTAGAAACATGGAAATATCTACACAGCTATCTCTATAAACATGGAAATATCTACACCGCCATCTCTATAGACATGGAAATACCTACAAGTCATCTGTATAAACATGGAAATATATACACAGCCATCTGTATAAACATGGAAATATCTAAACAGCCATCTGTATATTCATGGAAATATCTACACCGCTATCTGTATAAACATGGAAATAACTACACCGCTATTTGTATAAACAAGTAAATATCTACACTGTGATCTGTATAAACATGGAAATATCTACACTGCTATTTGTATAAACAAGGAAATATCTACACCGCTATCTGTATAAACATGGAAATAACTACACCGCTATTTGCATAAACAAGGAAATATCTACACCGTGCTCTGTATAAACATGGAAATAACTACACCGCTATTTGCATAAACAAGGAAATATCTACACCGTGATCTGTATAAACATGGAAATATCTACAACGCCATCTTTATAAACATGGAAATATCTACACCCCTATCTGTATAAACATGGAAATATCCACACCGCTATCTCTATAAACATGGAAATATCTACACCGCCATCTGTATAAACATGGAAATATCTACACCGCTATCTGTATAAACCTGAAAATATCTACACCGCTATCTGTATAAACATGGTAATATCTACACCAGCATCTATATAAACATGGAAATATCTACACCGCCATCTGTATAAACATGGAAATATCTACAATGCCGTCTGTAGAAAGATGGAAATATCTACACTGCAATCTGTGTAAACATGGAAATATCTACACCAATATCTGTAAAAACATGGAAATATCTACACCGCTATCTGTATAAACATGGAAATATCTACAACGCGATCTGCATAAACATGGAAATATCTACACCGCGATCTGTATAAATATGGAAATATCTACACCGCTATCTGTAGAAACATGGAAATATCTACACCGCGATCTGTATAAACATGGAAATATCTACACCGCGATCTGTATAAACATGGAAATATCTACACCGCTATCTGTAGAAACATGGAAATATCTACACAGCTATCTCTATAAACATGGAAATATCTACACCGCCATCTGTATAAACATGGAAATACCTACAAGTCATCTGTATAAACATGGAAATATCTACACAGCCATCTGTATAAACATGGAAATATCTACACAGCCATCTTTATATTCACGGAAATATGTACACCGCTATCTGTATAAACATGGAAATAACTACACCGCTATTTGTATAAACAAGGAAATATCTACACCGTGATCTGTATAAACATGGAAATATCTACAATGCTATTTGTATAAACAAGGAAATATCTACACCGCTATCTGTATAAACATGGAAATAACTACACCGCTATCTGTATATACATGGAAATATCTACACCGCCATCTACATATCCATAGAAATATCTGCACCGCCATCTGTATAAACATGGAAATATCTACACGGTCATCTGTGTATAGATGGAAATATCAACACCGCCATCTGTACAGACATGTAAATATCTGCACCGCTATCTGTATAAACATGGAAATAACTACACCGCTATTTGTATAAACAAGTAAATATCTACACTGTGATCTGTATAAACATGGAAATATCTACACTGCTATTTGTATAAACAAGGAAATATCTACACCGTTATCTGTATAAACATGGAAATAACTACACCGCTATTTGCATAAACAAGGAAATAACTACACCGTGATCTGTATAAACATGGAAATAACTACACCGCTATTTGCATAAACAAGGAAATATCTACACCGTGATCTGTATAAACATGGAAATATCTACAACGCCATCTTTATAAACATGGAAATATCTACACCCCTATCTGTATAAACATGGAAATATCCACACCGCTATCTCTATAAACATGGAAATTACTACACCGCGATCAGTATAAACGTGGAAATATCTGCACTGCTATCTCTATAAACATGGAAATATCTCCACTACTATCTCTATAAACATCGAAATATCTACACCGCCATCTGTATAAACATGGAAATACTTACAAAGTTATCTGTATAAACATGGAAATATCTACACCGCGATCTGCATAAACATGGAAATTACTACACCGCGATCAGTATAAACGTGGAAATATCTATACCACTATCTCTATAAACATGGAAATATCTCCACTACTATCTCTGTAAACATCGAAATAACTACACCGCCATCTGTATAAACATGGAAATACTTACAAAGTTATCTGTATAAACATGTAAATATCTACACCGTCATCTGTATAAACATGGAAATATCTACACAGCCATGTGTACATATATGGAAATATCTACACCGCTCTCTATATAAACATGGAAATAACTACACCGCTATCTGTATATACATGGAAATATCTACACCACCATCTACATATCCATAGAAATATCTGCGCCGCCATCTGTATAAACATGGAAATATCTACACGGTCATCTGTGTATAGATGGAAATATCAACACCGCCATCTGTACAAACATGGAAATATCTGCACCGCTATCTGTATAAACATGGAAATATCTACACCGTGGTCTGTATAAACATGGAAATATCTACACCGTGATCTGTATAAACATGGAAATATGTACACCGCCATCTCTATAAACATGGAAATATGTACACCGTGATCTGTATAAACATGGAAATATTTACACCGATATCTGTATAAACATGGAAATATCTACACCGCCATCTCTATAAACATGGAAATATCTACACCGCCATCTGTATAAACATGGAAATATCTACACCACTATCTGTATAAACCTGGAAATATCTACACCGCTATCTGTATAAACATGGTAATATCTACACCACCATCTATATAAACATGGAAATATCTACACCACCATCTGTATAAACATGGAAATATCTACAATGCCGTCTGTAGAAAGATGGAAATATCTACACTGCAATCTGTGTAAACATGGAAATATCTACACCAATATCTGTAAAAACATGGAAATATCTACACCGCGATCTGTATAAACGTGGAAATATCTACACCGCGATCTGCATAAACATGGAAATATCTACACCGCGATCTGTATAAATATGGAAATATCTACACCGCTATCTGTAGAAACATGGAAATATCTACACCGCGATCTGTATAAACATGGAAATATCTACACCGCGATCTGTATAAACATGGAAATATCTACACCGCTATCTGTAGAAACATGGAAATATCTACACAGCTATCTCTATAAACATGGAAATATCTTCACCGCCATCTGTATAGACATGGAAATACCTACAAGTCATCTGTATAAACATGGAAATATCTACACAGCCATCTGTATGAACATGGAAATATCTACACAGCCATCTGTATATACATGGAAATATCTACACCGCTATCTGTATAAACATGGAAATAACTACACCGCTATTTGTATAAACAAGGAAATATCTACACCGTGATCTGTATAAACATGGAAATATCTACAATGCTGTTTGTATAAACAAGGAAATATCTACACCGCTATCTGTATAAACATGGAAATAACTACACCGCTATTTGCATAAACAAGGAAATATCTACACCGTGATCTGTATAAACATGGAAATATCTACAACGCCATCTCTATAAACATGGAAATATCTACACCCCTATCTGTATAAACATGGAAATATCCACACCGCTATCTCTAGAAACATGGAAATAACTACACCGTGATCAGTATAAACGTGGAAATATCTACACCGCTATCTCTATAAACATGGAAATATCTCCACTGCTATCTCTATAAACATCGAAATATCTACACCGCCATCTGTATAAACATGGAAATACTTACAAAGTTAACTGTATAAACATGGAAATATCTACACCGCCATCTGTATAAACATGGAAATATCTACACAGCCATGTGTACATATATTGAAATATCTACACCGCTCTCTATATAAACATGGAAATAACTACACCACTCTCTGTATATACATGGAAATATCTACACCGCCATCTACATATCCATAGAAATATCGGCGCCGCCATCTGTATAAACATGGAAATATCTACACGGTCATCTGTGTATAGATGGAAATATCAGCACCGCCATCTGTACAAACATGGAAATATCTGCACCGCTATCTGTATAAACATGGAAATATCTACACCGTGGTCTGTATAAACATGGAAATATCTACACCGCTATCTGTATAAACATGGAAATATATACATCGCTATCGGTATAAACATGGAAATACCTACACCGTGATCTGCATAAACATGGAAATATTTACAACGATATCTGTATAAACATGGAAATATCTACACCGCCATCTCTATAAACATGGAAATATCTACACCGCCATCTGTATAAACATGGAAATATCTACACCGCTATCTGTATAAACATCGTAATATCTACACCACGATCTATATAAACATGGAAATATCTACACCGCCATCTGTATAAACATGGAAATATCTACAATGCCATCTGTAGAAAGATGGAAATATCTACACCGCAATCTGTGTAAACATGGAAATATCTACACCAATATCTGTAAAAACATGGAAATATCTACACCGCTATCTGTATAAACATGGAAATATCTATACCGCGATCTGCATAAACATGGAAATATCTACACCGCGATCCGTATAAACATGAAAATATCTACACTGCTATCTGTAGAAACATGGAAATATCTACACCGCGATCTGAATAAACATGGAAATATCTACAACGCGATCTGTATAAACATGGAAATATCTACACCGCTATCTGTAGAAACATGGAAATATCTACACAGCTATCTCTATAAACATGGAAATATCTACACCGCCATCTCTATAGACATGGAAATACCTACAAGTCATCTGTATAAACATGGAAATATATACACAGCCATCTGTATAAACATGGAAATATCTAAACAGCCATCTGTATATTCATGGAAATATCTACACCGCTATCTGTATAAACATGGAAATAACTACACCGCTATTTGTATAAACAAGTAAATATCTACACTGTGATCTGTATAAACATGGAAATATCTACACTGCTATTTGTATAAACAAGGAAATATCTACACCGCTATCTGTATAAACATGGAAATAACTACACCGCTATTTGCATAAACAAGGAAATATCTACACCGTGCTCTGTATAAACATGGAAATAACTACACCGCTATTTGCATAAACAAGGAAATATCTACACCGTGATCTGTATAAACATGGAAATATCTACAACGCCATCTTTATAAACATGGAAATATCTACACCCCTATCTGTATAAACATGGAAATATCCACACCGCTATCTCTATAAACATGGAAATATCTACACCGCCATCTGTATAAACATGGAAATATCTACACCGCTATCTGTATAAACCTGGAAATATCTACACCGCTATCTGTATAAACATGGTAATATCTACACCAGCATCTATATAAACATGGAAATATCTACACCGCCATCTGTATAAACATGGAAATATCTACAATGCCGTCTGTAGAAAGATGGAAATATCTACACTGCAATCTGTGTAAACATGGAAATATCTACACCAATATCTGTAAAAACATGGAAATATCTACACCGCTATCTGTATAAACATGGAAATATCTACAACGCGATCTGCATAAACATGGAAATATCTACACCGCGATCTGTATAAATATGGAAATATCTACACCGCTATCTGTAGAAACATGGAAATATCTACACCGCGATCTGTATAAACATGGAAATATCTACACCGCGATCTGTATAAACATGGAAATATCTACACCGCTATCTGTAGAAACATGGAAATATCTACACAGCTATCTCTATAAACATGGAAATATCTACACCGCCATCTGTATAAACATGGAAATACCTACAAGTCATCTGTATAAACATGGAAATATCTACACAGCCATCTGTATAAACATGGAAATATCTACACAGCCATCTTTATATTCACGGAAATATGTACACCGCTATCTGTATAAACATGGAAATAACTACACCGCTATTTGTATAAACAAGGAAATATCTACACCGTGATCTGTATAAACATGGAAATATCTACAATGCTATTTGTATAAACAAGGAAATATCTACACCGCTATCTGTATAAACATGGAAATAACTACACCGCTATCTGTATATACATGGAAATATCTACACCGCCATCTACATATCCATAGAAATATCTGCACCGCCATCTGTATAAACATGGAAATATCTACACGGTCATCTGTGTATAGATGGAAATATCAACACCGCCATCTGTACAGACATGTAAATATCTGCACCGCTATCTGTATAAACATGGAAATATCTACACCGTGGTCTGTAAAACATGGAAATATCTACACCGCTATCTGTATAAACATGGAAATATATACATCGCTATCTGTATAAACATGGAAATACCTACACCGTGATCTGCATAAACATGGAAATATTTACAACGATATCTGTATAAACATGGAAATATCTACACCGCCATCTGTATAAACATGGAAATATCTACACCGCTATCTGTATAAACATCGTAATATCTACACCACCATCTATATAAACATGGAAATATCTACACCGCCATCTGTATAAACATGGAAATATCTACAATGCCATCTGTAGAAAGATGGAAATATCTACACCGCAATCTGTGTAAACATGGAAATATCTACACCAATATCTGTAAAAACATGGAAATATCTACACCGCTATCTGTATAAACATGGAAATATCTATATCGCGATCTGCATAAACAGGGAAATATCTACACCGCGATCTGTATAAACATGAAAATATCTACACCGCGATCTGCATAAACATGGAAATATCTACACCGCGATCTGTATAAATATGGAAATATCTACACCGCTATCTGTAGAAACATGGAAATATCTACACCGCGATCTGTATAAACATGGAAATATCTACACCGCGATCTGTATAAACATGGAAATATCTACACCGCTATCTGTAGAAACATGGAAATATCTACACAGCTATCTCTATAAACATGGAAATATCTTCACCGCCATCTGTATAGACATGGAAATACCTACAAGTCATCTGTATAAACATGGAAATATCTACACAGCCATCTGTATGAACATGGAAATATCTACACAGCCATCTGTATATACATGGAAATATCTACACCGCTATCTGTATAAACATGGAAATAACTACACCGCTATTTGTATAAACAAGGAAATATCTACACCGTGATCTGTATAAGCATGGAAATATCTACAATGCTGTTTGTATAAACAAGGAAATATCTACACCGCTATCTGTATAAACATGGAAATAACTACACCGCTATTTGCATAAACAAGGAAATATCTACACCGTGATCTGTATAAACATGGAAATATCTACAACGCCATCTCTATAAACATGGAAATATCTACACCCCTATCTGTATAAACATGGAAATATCCACACCGCTATCTCTAAAAACATGGAAATAACTACACCGTGATCAGTATAAACGTGGAAATATCTACACCGCTATCTCTATAAACATGGAAATATCTCCACTGCTATCTCTATAAACATCGAAATATCTACACCGCCATCTGTATAAACATGGAAATACTTACAAAGTTAACTGTATAAACATGGAAATATCTACACCGCCATCTGTATAAACATGGAAATATCTACACAGCCATGTGTACATATATTGAAATATCTACACCGCTCTCTATATAAACATGGAAATAACTACACCACTCTCTGTATATACATGGAAATATCTACACCGCCATCTACATATCCATAGAAATATCGGCGCCGCCATCTGTATAAACATGGAAATATCTACACGGTCATCTGTGTATAGATGGAAATATCAGCACCGCCATCTGTACAAACATGGAAATATCTGCACCGCTATCTGTATAAACATGGAAATATCTACACCGTGGTCTGTATAAATATGGAAATATCTACACCGCTATCTGTATAAACATGGAAATATATACATCGCTATCTGTATAAACATGGAAATACCTACACCGTGATCTGCATAAACATGGAAATATTTACAACGATATCTGTATAAACATGGAAATATCTACACCGCCATCTCTATAAACATGGAAATATCTACACCGCCATCTGTATAAACATGGAAATATCTACACCGCTATCTGTATAAACCTGGAAATATCTACACCGCTATCTGTATAAACATCGTAATATCTACACCACCATCTATATAAACATGGAAATATCTACACCGCCATCTGTATAAACATGGAAATATCTACAATGCCGTCTGTAGAAAGATGGAAATATCTACACCGCAATCTGTGTAAACATGGAAATATCTACACCAATATCTGTAAAAACATGGAAATATCTACACCGCTATCTGTATAAACATGGAAATATCTATACCGCGATCTGCATAAACATGGAAATATCTTCACCGCGATCCGTATAAACATGAAAATATCTGCACCGCTATCTGTAGAGACATGGAAATATCTACACCGCGATCTGAATAAACATGGAAATATCTACAACGCGATCTGTATAAACATGGAAATATCTACACCGCTATCTGTAGAAACATGGAAATATCTACACAGCTATCTCTATAAACATGGAAATATCTACACCGCCATCTGTATAGACATGGAAATACCTACAAGTCATCTGTATAAACATGGAAATATATACACAGCCATCTGTATAAACATGGAAATATCTACACAGCCATGTTTATATACATGGAAATATCTACACCGCTATCTGTATAAACATGGAAATAACTACACCGCTATTTGTATAAACAAGTAAATATCTACACTGTGATCTGTATAAACATGGAAATATCTACACTGCTATTTGTATAAACAAGGAAATATCTACACAGCTATCTGTATAAACATGGAAATAACTACACCGCTATTTGCATAAACAAGGAAATAACTACACCGTGATCTGTATAAACATGGAAATAACTACACCGCTATTTGCATAAACAAGGAAATATCTACACCGTGATCTGTATAAACATGGAAATATCAACAACGCCATCTTTATAAACATGGACATATCTACACCCCTATCTGTATAAACATGGAAATATCCACACCGCTATCTCTATAAACATGGAAATTACTACACCGCGATCAGTATAAACGTGGAAATATCTGCACTGCTATCTCTATAAACATGGAAATATCTCCACTACTATCTCTATAAACATCGAAATATCTACACCGCCATCTGTATAAACATGGAAATACTTACAAAGTTATCTGTATAAACATGGAAATATCTACACCGCGATCTGCATAAACATGGAAATTACTACACCGCGATCAGTATAAACGTGGAAATATCTATACCGCTATCTCTATAAACATGGAAATATCTCCACTACTATCTCTGTAAACATCGAAATAACTACACCGCCATCTGTATAAACATGGAAATACTTACAAAGTTATCTGTATAAACATGTAAATATCTACACCGTCATCTGTATAAACATGGAAATATCTACACAGCCATGTGTACATATATGGAAATATCTACACCGCTCTCTATATAAACATGGAAATAACTACACCGCTATCTGTATATACATGGAAATATCTACACCGCCATCTACATATCCATAGAAATATCTGCGCCGCCATCTGTATAAACATGGAAATATCTACAGGGTCATCTGTGTATAGATGGAAATATCAACACCGCCATCTGTACAAACATGGAAATATCTGCACCGCTATCTGTATAAACATGGAAATATCTACACCGTGGTCTGTATAAACATGGAAATATCTACACCGTGATCTGTATAAACATGGAAATATGTACACCGCCATCTCTATAAACATGGAAATATGTACACCGTGATCTGTATAAACATGGAAATATTTACACCGATATCTGTATAAACATGGAAATATCTACACCGCCATCTCTATAAACATGGAAATATCTACACCGCCATCTGTATAAACATGGAAATATCTACACCACTATCTGTATAAACCTGGAAATATCTACACCGCTATCTGTATAAACATGGTAATATCTACACCACCATCTATATAAACATGGAAATATCTACACCGCCATCTGTATAAACATGGAAATATCTACAATGCCGTCTGTAGAAAGATGGAAATATCTACACTGCAATCTGTGTAAACATGGAAATATCTACACCAATATCTGTAAAAACATGGAAATATCTACACCGCGATCTGTATAAACATGAAAATATCTACACCGCGATCTGCATAAACATGGAAATATCTACACCGCGATCTGTATAAATATGGAAATATCTACACCGCTATCTGTAGAAACATGGAAATATCTACACCGCGATCTGTATAAACATGGAAATATCTACACCGCGATCTGTATAAACATGGAAATATCTACACCGCTATCTGTAGAAACATGGAAATATCTACACAGCTATCTCTATAAACATGGAAATATCTTCACCGCCATCTGTATAGACATGGAAATACCTACAAGTCATCTGTATAAACATGGAAATATCTACACAGCCATCTGTATGAACATGGAAATATCTACACAGCCATCTGTATATACATGGAAATATCTACACCGCTATCTGTATAAACATGGAAATAACTACACCGCTATTTGTATAAACAAGGAAATATCTACACCGTGATCTGTATAAACATGGAAATATCTACAATGCTGTTTGTATAAACAAGGAAATATCTACACCGCTATCTGTATAAACATGGAAATAACTACACCGCTATTTGCATAAACAAGGAAATATCTACACCGTGATCTGTATAAACATGGAAATATCTACAACGCCATCTCTATAAACATGGAAATATCTACACCCCGATCTGTATAAACATGGAAATATCCACACCGCTATCTCTAAAAACATGGAAATAACTACACCGTGATCAGTATAAACGTGGAAATATCTACACCGCTATCTCTATAAACATGGAAATATCTCCACTGCTATCTCTATAAACATCGAAATATCTACACCGCCATCTGTATAAACATGGAAATACTTACAAAGTTAACTGTATAAACATGGAAATATCTACACCGCCATCTGTATAAACATGGAAATATCTACACAGCCATGTGTACATATATTGAAATATCTACACCGCTCTCTATATAAACATGGAAATAACTACACCACTCTCTGTATATACATGGAAATATCTACACCGCCATCTACATATCCATAGAAATATCGGCGCCGCCATCTGTATAAACATGGAAATATCTACACGGTCATCTGTGTATAGATGGAAATATCAGCACCGCCATCTGTACAAACATGGAAATATCTGCACCGCTATCTGTATAAACATGGAAATATCTACACCGTGGTCTGTATAAACATGGAAATATCTACACCGCTATCTGTATAAACATGGAAATATATACATCGCTATCTGTATAAACATGGAAATACCTACACCGTGATCTGCATAAACATGGAAATATTTACAACGATATCTGTATAAACATGGAAATATCTACACCGCCATCTCTATAAACATGGAAATATCTACACCGCCATCTGTATAAACATGGAAATATCCACACCGCTATCTGTATAAACCTGGAAATATCTACACCGCTATCTGTATAAACATCGTAATATCTACACCACGATCTATATAAACATGGAAATATCTACACCGCCATCTGTATAAACATGGAAATATCTACAATGCCATCTGTAGAAAGATGGAAATATCTACACCGCAATCTGTGTAAACATGGAAATATCTACACCAATATCTGTAAAAACATGGAAATATCTACACCGCTATCTGTATAAACATGGAAATATCTATACCGCGATCTGCATAAACATGGAAATATCTACACCGCGATCCGTATAAACATGAAAATATCTACACTGCTATCTGTAGAAACATGGAAATATCTACACCGCGATCTGAATAAACATGGAAATATCTACAACGCGATCTGTATAAACATGGAAATATCTACACCGCTATCTGTAGAAACATGGAAATATCTACACAGCTATCTCTATAAACATGGAAATATCTACACCGCCATCTGTATAGACATGGAAATACCTACAAGTCATCTGTATAAACATGGAAATATATACACAGCCATCTGTATAAACATGGAAATATCTAAACAGCCATCTGTATATTCATGGAAATATCTACACCGCTATCTGTATAAACATGGAAGTAACTACACCGCTATTTGTATAAACAAGTAAATATCTACACTGTGATCTGTATAAACATGGAAATATCTACACTGCTATTTGTATAAACAAGGAAATATCTACACCGCTATCTGTATAAACATGGAAATAACTACACCGCTATTTGCATAAACAAGGAAATATCTACACCGTGCTCTGTATAAACATGGAAATAACTACACCGCTATTTGCATAAACAAGGAAATATCTACACCGTGATCTGTATAAACATGGAAATATCTACAACGCCATCTTTATAAACATGGAAATATCTACACCCCTATCTGTATAAACATGGAAATATCCACACCGCTATCTCTATAAACATGGAAATATCTACACCGCCATCTGTATAAACATGGAAATATCTACACCGCTATCTGTATAAACCTGGAAATATCTACACCGCTATCTGTATAAACATGGTAATATCTACACCAGCATCTATATAAACATGGAAATATCTACACCGCCATCTGTATAAACATGGAAATATCTACAATGCCGTCTGTAGAAAGATGGAAATATCTACACTGCAATCTGTGTAAACATGGAAATATCTACACCAATATCTGTAAAAACATGGAAATATCTACACCGCTATCTGTATAAACATGGAAATATCTACAACGCGATCTGCATAAACATGGAAATATCTACACCGCGATCTGTATAAATATGGAAATATCTACACCGCTATCTGTAGAAACATGGAAATATCTACACCGCGATCTGTATAAACATGGAAATATCTACACCGCGATCTGTATAAACATGGAAATATCTACACCGCTATCTGTAGAAACATGGAAATATCTACACAGCTATCTCTATAAACATGGAAATATCTACACCGCCATCTGTATAAACATGGAAATACCTACAAGTCATCTGTATAAACATGGAAATATCTACACAGCCATCTGTATAAACATGGAAATATCTACACAGCCATCTTTATATTCACGGAAATATGTACACCGCTATCTGTATAAACATGGAAATAACTACACCGCTATTTGTATAAACAAGGAAATATCTACACCGTGATCTGTATAAACATGGAAATATCTACAATGCTATTTGTATAAACAAGGAAATATCTACACCGCTATCTGTATAAACATGGAAATAACTACACCGCTATCTGTATATACATGGAAATATCTACACCGCCATCTACATATCCATAGAAATATCTGCACCGCCATCTGTATAAACATGGAAATATCTACACGGTCATCTGTGTATAGATGGAAATATCAACACCGCCATCTGTACAGACATGTAAATATCTGCACCGCTATCTGTATAAACATGGAAATATCTACACCGTGGTCTGTAAAACATGGAAATATCTACACCGCTATCTGTATAAACATGGAAATATATACATCGCTATCTGTATAAACATGGAAATACCTACACCGTGATCTGCATAAACATGGAAATATTTACAACGATATCTGTATAAACATGGAAATATCTACACCGCCATCTGTATAAACATGGAAATATCTACACCGCTATCTATATAAACATCGTAATATCTACACCACCATCTATATAAACATGGAAATATCTACACCGCCATCTGTATAAACATGGAAATATCTACAATGCCATCTGTAGAAAGATGGAAATATCTACACCGCAATCTGTGTAAACATGGAAATATCTACACCAATATCTGTAAAAACATGGAAATATCTACACCGCTATCTGTATAAACATGGAAATATCTATATCGCGATCTGCATAATCAGGGAAATATCTACACCGCGATCTGTATAAACATGAAAATATCTACACCGCGATCTGCATAAACATGGAAATATCTACACCGCGATCTGTATAAATATGGAAATATCTACACCGCTATCTGTAGAAACATGGAAATATCTACACCGCGATCTGTATAAACATGGAAATATCTACACCGCGATCTGTATAAACATGGAAATATCTACACCGCTATCTGTAGAAACATGGAAATATCTACACAGCTATCTCTATAAACATGGAAATATCTTCACCGCCATCTGTATAGACATGGAAATACCTACAAGTCATCTGTATAAACATGGAAATATCTACACAGCCATCTGTATGAACATGGAAATATCTACACAGCCATCTGTATATACATGGAAATATCTACACCGCTATCTGTATAAACATGGAAATAACTACACCGCTATTTGTATAAACAAGGAAATATCTACACCGTGATCTGTATAAACATGGAAATATCTACAATGCTGTTTGTATAAACAAGGAAATATCTACACCGCTATCTGTATAAACATGGAAATAACTACACCGCTATTTGCATAAACAAGGAAATATCTACACCGTGATCTGTATAAACATGGAAATATCTACAACGCCATCTCTATAAACATGGAAATATCTACACCCCTATCTGTATAAACATGGAAATATCCACACCGCTATCTCTAAAAACATGGAAATAACTACACCGTGATCAGTATAAACGTGGAAATATCTACACCGCTATCTCTATAAACATGGAAATATCTCCACTGCTATCTCTATAAACATCGAAATATCTACACCGCCATCTGTATAAACATGGAAATACTTACAAAGTTAACTGTATAAACATGGAAATATCTACACCGCCATCTGTATAAACATGGAAATATCTACACAGCCATGTGTACATATATTGAAATATCTACACCGCTCTCTATATAAACATGGAAATAACTACACCACTCTCTGTATATACATGGAAATATCTACACCGCCATCTACATATCCATAGAAATATCGGCGCCGCCATCTGTATAAACATGGAAATATCTACACGGTCATCTGTGTATAGATGGAAATATCAGCACCGCCATCTGTACAAACATGGAAATATCTGCACCGCTATCTGTATAAACATGGAAATATCTACACCGTGGTCTGTATAAATATGGAAAGATCTACACCGCTATCTGTATAAACATGGAAATATATACATCGCTATCTGTATAAACATGGAAATACCTACACCGTGATCTGCATAAACATGGAAATATTTACAACGATATCTGTATAAACATGGAAATATCTACACCGCCATCTCTATAAACATGGAAATATCTACACCGCCATCTGTATAAACATGGAAATATCTACACCGCGATCTGTATAAACATGGAAATATCTACACCGCTATCTGTAGAAACATGGAAATATCTACACAGCTATCTCTATAAACATGGAAATATCTACACCGCCATCTGTATAAACATGGAAATACCTACAAGTCATCTGTATAAACATGGAAATATCTACACAGCCATCTGTATAAACATGGAAATATCTACACAGCCATCTTTATATTCACGGAAAAATGTACACCGCTATCTGTATAAACATGGAAATAACTACACCGCTATTTGTATAAACAAGGAAATATCTACACCGTGATCTGTATAAACATGGAAATATCTACAATGCTATTTGTATAAACAAGGAAATATCTACACCGCTATCTGTATAAACATGGAAATAACTACACCGCTATCTGTATATACATGGAAATATCTACACCGCCATCTACATATCCATAGAAATATCTGCACCGCCATCTGTATAAACATGGAAATATCTACACGGTCATCTGTGTATAGATGGAAATATCAACACCGCCATCTGTACAGACATGAAAATATCTGCACCGCTATCTGTATAAACATGGAAATATCTACACCGTGGTCTGTAAAACATGGAAATATCTACACCGCTATCTGTATAAACATGGAAATATATACATCGCTATCTGTATAAACATGGAAATACCTACACCGTGATCTGCATAAACATGGAAATATTTACAACGATATCTGTATAAACATGGAAATATCTACACCGCCATCTCTATAAACATGGAAATATCTACACCGCCATCTGTATAAACATGGAAATATCTACACCGCTATCTGTATAAACCTGGAAATATCTACACCGCTATCTGTATAAACATCGTAATATCTACACCACCATCTATATAAACATGGAAATATCTACACCGCCATCTGTATAAACATGGAAATATCTACAATGCCATCTGTAGAAAGATGGAAATATCTACACCGCAATCTGTGTAAACATGGAAATATCTACACCAATATCTGTAAAAACATGGAAATATCTACACCGCTATCTGTATAAACATGGAAATATCTATATCGCGATCTGCATAAACAGGGAAATATCTACACCGCGATCTGTATAAACATGAAAATATCTACACCGCTATCTGTAGAAACATGGAAATATCTACACCGCGATCTGAATAAACATGGAAATATCTACAACGCGATCTGTATAAACATGGAAATATCTACACCGCTATCTGTAGAAACATGGAAATATCTACACAGCTATCTCTATAAACATGGAAATATCTACACCGCCATCTGTATAGACATGGAAATACCTACAAGTCATCTGTATAAACAAGGAAATATATACACAGCCATCTGTATAAACATGGAAATATCTGCACAGCCATGTGTATATACATGGAAATATCTACACCGCTATCTCTATAAACATGGAAATAACTACACCGCTAGTTGTATAAACAAGTAAATATCTACACTGTGATCTGTATAATCATGGAAATATCTACACTGCTAATTGTATAAACAAGGAAATATCTACACCGTGATCTGTATAAACATGGAAATATCTACAATGCTATTTGTATAAACAAGGAAATATCTACACCGCTATCTGTATAAACATGGAAATAACTACACCGCTATTTGCATAAACAAGGAAATATCTACACCGTGATCTATATAAACATGGAAATATCTACAACGCCATCTCTATAAACATGGAAATATCTACACCCCTATCTGTATAAACATGGAAATATCCACACCTCTATCTCTAAAAACATGGAAATAACTACACCGTGATCAGTATAAACGTGGAAATATCTACACCGCTATCTCTATAAACATGGAAATATCTCCACTGCTATTTCTATAAACATCGAAATATCTACACCGCCATCTGTATAAACATGGAAATACTTACAAAGTTATCTGTATAAACATGGAAATATCTACACCACCATCTGTATAAACATGGAAATATCTACACAGCCATGTGTACATATATGGAAATATCTACACCGCTCTCTATATGAACATGGAAATAACTACAGCGCTATCTGTATATACATGGAATTATCTACACCGCCATCTACATATCCATAGAAATATCTGCGCCGCCATCGGTATAAACATGGAAATATCTACAAGGTCATCTGTGGATAGATGGAAATATCAACACCGCCATCTGTACAAACATGGAAATATCTGCACCGCTATCTGTATAAACATGGAAATATCTACACCGTGGTCTGTAAAACATGGAAATATCTACACCGCTATCTGTATAAACATGGAAATATATACATCGCTATCTGTATAAACATGGAAATACCTACACCGTGATCTGCATAAACATGGAAATATTTACAACGATATCTGTATAAACATGGAAATATCTACACCGCCATCTCTATAAACATGGAAATATCTACACCGCCATCTGTATAAACATGGAAATATCTACACCGCCATCTGTATAAACCTGGAAATATCTACACCGCTATCTGTATAAACATCGTAATATCTAAACCACCATCTATATAAACATGGAAATATCTACACCGCCATCTGTATAAACATGGAAATATCTACAATGCCATCTGTAGAAAGATGGAAATATCTACACCGCAATCTGTGTAAACATGGAAATATCTACACCAATATCTGTAAAAACATGGAAATATCTACACCGCTATCTGTATAAACATGGAAATATCTATATCGCGATCTGCATAAACAGGGAAATATCTACACCGTGATCTGTATAAACATGAAAATATCTACACCGCTATCTGTAGAAACATGGAAATATCTACACCGAGATCTGAATAAACATGGAAATATCTACAACGCGATCTGTATAAACATGGAAATATCTACACCGCTATCTGTAGAAACATGGAAATATCTACACAGCTATCTCTATAAACATGGAAATATCTACACCGCCATCTGTATAGACATGGAAATACCTACAAGTCATCTGTATAAACAAGGAAATATATACACAGCCATCTGTATAAACATGGAAATATCTGCACAGCCATGTGTATATACATGGAAATATCTACACCGCTATCTCTATAAACATGGAAATAACTACACCGCTAGTTGTATAAACAAGTAAATATCTACACTGTGATCTGTATAATCATGGAAATATCTACACTGCTATTTGTATAAACAAGGAAATATCTACACCGTGATATGTATAAACATGGAAATATCTACAATGCTATTTGTATAAACAAGGAAATATCTACACCGCTATCTGTATAAACATGGAAATAACTACACCGCTATTTGCATAAACAAGGAAATATCTACACCGTGATCTATATAAACATGGAAATATCTACAACGCCATCTCTATAACAATGGAAATATCTACACCCCTAACTGTATAAATATGGAAATATCCACACCGCTATCTCTAAAAACATGGAAATAACTACACCGTGATCAGTATAAACGTGGAAATATCTACACCGCTATCTCTATAAACATGGAAATATCTCCACTGCTATTTCTATAAACACCGAAATATCTACACCGCCATCTGTATAAACATGGAAATACTTACAAAGTTATCTGTATAAACATGGAAATATCTACACCACCATCTGTATAAACATGGAAATATCTACACAGCCATGTGTACATATATGGAAATATCTTCACCGCTCTCTATATGAACATGGAAATAACTACACCGCTATCTGTATATACATGGAATTATCTACACCGCCATCTACATATCCATAGAAATATCTGCGCCGCCATCTGTATAAACATGGAAATATCTACAAGGTCATCTGTGGATAGATGGAAATATCAACACCGCCATCTGTACAAACATGGAAATATCTGCACCGCTATCTGTATAAACATGGAAATATCTACACCGTGGTCTGTAAAACATGGAAATATCTACACCGCTATCTGTATAAACATGGAAATATCTACACCTCTATCTGTATAAACATGGTAATAACTACACCACCATCTATATAAACATGGAAATATCTACACCGCCATCTGTATAAACATGGAAATATCTACAATGCCGTCTGTAGAAAGATGGAAATATCTACACTGATATCTGTGTAAACATGGAAATATCTACACCAATATCTGTAAAAACATGGAAATATCTACACCGCTATCTGTATAAACGTGGAAATATCTACACCGCGATCTGCATAAACATGGAAATATCTACACCGCGATCTGTATAAATATGGAAATATCTACACCGCTATCTGTAGAAACATGGAAATATCTACACCGCGATCTGTATAAACATGGAAATATCTACACCGGTATCTGTAGAAACATGGAAATATCTACACAGCTATCTCTATAAACATGGAAATATCTACACCGCCATCTGTATAGACATGGAAATACCTACAAGTCATCTGTATAAACATGGAAATATCTACACAGCCATCTGTATGAACATGGAAATATCTACACAGCCATCTGTATATACATGGAAATATCTACACCGCTATCTGTATAAACATGGAAATAACTACACCGCTATTTGCATAAACAAGGAAATATCTACACCGTGATCTGTATAAACATGGAAATATCTACAACGCCATCTCTATAAACAGGAAATATCTACACCCCAATCTGTATAAACATGGAAATATCCACACCGCTATCTCTAAAAACATGGAAATAACTACACCGTGATCAGTATAAACGTGGAAATATCTACACCGCTATCTCTATAAACATGGAAATATCTCCACTGCTATCTCTATAAACATCGAAATATCTACACCGCCATCTGTATAAACATGGAAATATTTACAAAGTTAACTGTATAAACATGGAAATATCTACACCGCCATCTGTATAAACATGGAAATACTTACAAAGTTATCTGTATAAACATGTAAATATCTACACCGTCATCTGTATAAACATGGAAATATCTACACAGCCATGTGTACATATATGGAAATATCTACACCGCTCTCTATATAAACATGGAAATAACTACACCGCTATCTGTATATACATGGAAATATCTACACCGCCATCTACATATCCATAGAAATATCTGCGCCGCCATCTGTATAAACATGGAAATATCTACACGGTCATCTGTGTATAGATGGAAATATCAACACCGCCATCTGTACAGACATGGAAATATCTGCACCGCTATCTGTATAAACATGGAAATATCTACACCGTGGTCTGTATAAACATGGAAATATCTACACCGTGATCTGTATAAACATGGAAATATGTACACCGCCATCTCTATAAACATGGAAATATGTACACCGTGATCTGTATAAACATGGAAATATTTACACCGATATCTGTATAAACATGGAAATATCTACACCGCCATCTCTATAAACATGGAAATATCTACACTGCCATCTGTATAAACATGGAAATATCTACACCACTATCTGTATAAACCTGGAAATATCTACACCGCTATCTGTATAAACATGGTAATATCTACACCACCATCTATATAAACATGGAAATATCTACACCGCCATCTGTATAAACATGGAAATATCTACAATGCCGTCTGTAGAAAGATGGAAATATCTACACTGCAATCTGTGTAAACATGGAAATATCTGCACCAATATCTGTAAAAACATGGAAATATCTACACCGCTATCTGTATAAACGTGGAAATATCTACACCGCGATCTGCATAAACATGGAAATATCTACACCGCGATTTGTATAAATATGGAAATATCTACACCGCTATCTGTAGAAACATGGAAATATCTACACCGCGATCTGTATAAACATGGAAATATCTACACCGCGATCTGTATAAACATGGAAATATCTACACCGCTATCTGTAGAAACATGGAAATATCTACACAGCTATCTCTATAAACATGGAAATATCTTCACCGCCATCTGTATAGACATGGAAATACCTACAAGTCATCTGTATAAACATGGAAATATCTACACAGCCATCTGTATGAACATGGAAATATCTACACAGCCATCTGTATATACATGGAAATATCTACACCGCTATCTGTATAAACATGGAAATAACTACACCGCTATTTGTATAAACAAGGAAATATCTACACCGTGATCTGTATAAACATGGAAATATCTACAATGCTATTTGTATAAACAAGGAAATATCTACACCGCTATCTGTATAAACATGGAAATAACTACACCGCTATTTGCATAAACAAGGAAATATCTACACCGTGATCTGTGTAAACATGGAAATATCTACAACGCCATCTCTATAAACATGGAAATATCTACACCCCTATGTGTATAAACATGGAAATATCCACACCGCTATCTCTAAAAACATGGAAATAACTACACCGTGATCAGTATATACGTGGAAATATCTACACCGCTATCTCTATAAACATGGAAATATCTCCACTGCTATCTCTATAAACATCGAAATATCTACACCGCCATCTGTATAAACATGGAAATACTTACAAAGTTAACTGTATAAACATGGAAATATCTACACCGCCATCTGTATAAACATGGAAATATCTACACAGCCATGTGTACATATATGGAAATATCTACACCGCTCTCTATATAAACATGGAAATAACTACACCGCTCTCTGTATATACATGGAAATATCTACACCGCCATCTACATATCCATAGAAATATCGGCGCCGCCATCTGTATAAACATGGAAATATCTACACGGTCATCTGTGTATAGATGGAAATATCAACACCGCCATCTGTACAAACATGGAAATATCTGCACCGCTATCTGTATAAACATGGAAATATCTACACCGTGGTCTGTATAAACATGGAAATATCTACACCGCTATCTGTATAAACATGGAAATATATACATCGCTCTCTGTATAAACATGGAAATACCTACACCGTGATCTGCATAAACATGGAAATATTTACAACGATATCTGTATAAACATGGAAATATCTACACCGCCATCTCTATAAACATGGAAATATCTACACCGCCATCTGTATAAACATGGAAATATCTACACCGCTATCTGTATAAACCTGGAAATATCTACACCGCTATCTGTATAAACATCGTAATATCTACACCACCATCTATATAAACATGGAAATATCTACACCGCCATCTCTATAAACATGGAAATATCGACAATGCCATCTGTAGAAAGATGGAAATATCTACACCGCAATCTGTGTAAACATGGAAATATCTACACCAATATCTGTAAAAACATGGAAATATCTACACCGCTATCTGTATAAACATGGAAATATCTATAACGCGATCTGCATAAACATGGAAATATCTACACCGCGATCCGTATAAACATGAAAATATCTACACCGCTATCTGAAGAAACATGGAAATATCTTCACCGCGATCTGAATAAACATGGAAATATCTACAACGCGATCTGTATAAACATGGAAATATCTACACCGCTATCTGTAGAAACATGGAAATATCTACACAGCTATCTCTATAAACATGGAAATATCTACACCGCCATCTGTATAGACATGGAAATACCTACAAGTCATCTGTATAAACATGGAAATATATACACAGCCATCTGTATAAACATGGAAATATCTACACAGCCATGTGTATATACATGGAAATATCTACACCGCTATCTGTATAAACATGGAAATAACTACACCGCTATTTGTATAAACAAGTAAATACCTACACTGTGATCTGTATAAACATGGAAATATCTACACTGCTATTTGTATAAACAAGGAAATATCTACACCGCTATCTGTATAAACATGGAAATAACTACACCGCTATTTGCATAAACAAGGAAATATCTACACCGTGCTCTGTATAAACATGGAAATAACTACACCGCTATTTGCATAAACAAGGAAATATCTACACCGTGATCTGTATAAACATGGAAATATCTACAACGCCATCTTTATAAACATGGAAATATCTACACACCTATCTGTATAAACATGGAAATATCCACACCGCTATCTCTATAAACATGGAAATATCTACACCGCCATCTGTATAAACATGGAAATATCTACACCGCTATCTGTATAAACCTGGAAATATCTACACCGCTATCTGTATAAACATGGTAATATCTACACCAGCATCTATATAAACATGGAAATATCTACACCGCCATCTGTATAAACATGGAAATATCTACAATGCCGTCTGTAGAAAGATGGAAATATCTACACTGCAATCTGTGTAAACATGGAAATATCTACACCAATATCTGTAAAAACATGGAAATATCTACACCGCTATCTGTATAAACATGGAAATATCTACACCGCAATCTGCATAAACATGGAAATATCTACACCGCTTTCTGTATAAATATGGAAATATCTACACCGCTATCTGTAGAAACATGGAAATATCTACACCGTGATCTGTATAAACATGGAAATATCTACAATGCTATTTGTATAAACAAGGAAATATCTACACCGCTATCTGTATAAACATGGAAATAACTACACCGCTATTTGCATAAACAAGGAAATATCTACACCGTGATCTATATAAACATGGAAATATCTACAACGCCATCTGTATAACAATGGAAATATCTACACCCCTATCTGTATAAACATGGAAATATCCACACCGCTATCTCTAAAAACATGGAAATAACTACACCGTGATCAGTATAAACCTGTGAATATCTACACCGCTATCTCTATAAACATGGAAATATCTCCACTGCTATTTCTATAAACATCGAAATATCTACACCGCCATCTGTATAAACATGGAAATACTTACAAAGTTATCTGTATAAACATGGAAATATCTACACCACCATCTGTATAAACATGGAAATATCTACACAGCCATGTGTACATATATGGAAATATCTACACCGCTCTCTATATGAACATGGAAATAACTACACCGCTATCTGTATATACATGGAATTATCTACACCGCCATCTACATATCCATAGAAATATCTGCGCCGCCATCTGTATAAACATGGAAATATCTACAAGGTCATCTGTGGATAGATGGAAATATCAACACCGCCATCTGTACAAACATGGAAATATCTGCACCGCTATCTGTATAAACATGGAAATATCTACACCGTGGTCTGTAAAACATGGAAATATCTACACCGCTATCTGTATAAACATGGAAATATCTACACCGCTATCTGTATAAACATGGTAATAACTACAACACCATCTATATAAACATGGAAATATCTACACCGCCATCTGTATAAACATGGAAATATCTACAATGCCGTCTGTAGAAAGATGGAAATATCTAAACTGATATCTGTGTAAACATGGAAATATCTACACCAATATCTGTAAAAACATGGAAATATCTACACCGCTATCTGTATAAACGTGGAAATATCTACACCGCGATCTGCATAAACATGGAAATATCTACACCGCGATCTGTATAAATATGGAAATATCTACACCGCTATCTGTAGAAACATGGAAATATCTACACCGCGATCTGTATAAACATGGAAATATCTACACCGCTATCTGTAGAAACATGGAAATATCTACACAGCTATCTCTATAAACATGGAAATATCTACACCGCCATCTGTATAGACATGGAAATACCTACAAGTCATCTGTATAAACATGGAAATATCTACACAGCCATCTGTATGAACATGGAAATATCTACACAGCCATCTGTATATACATGGAAATATCTACACCGCTATCTGTATAAACATGGAAATAACTACACCGCTATTTGTATAAACAAGGAAATATCTACACCGTGATCTGTATAAACATGGAAATATCTACAATGCTATTTGTATAAACAAGGAAATATCTACACCGCTATCTGTATAAACATGGAAATAACTACACCGCTATTTGCATAAACAAGGAAATATCTACACCGTGATCTGTATAAACATGGAAATATCTACAACGCCATCTCTATAAACAGGAAATATCTACACCCCAATCTGTATAAACATGGAAATATCCACACCGCTATCTCTAAAAACATGGAAATAACTACACCGTGATCAGTATAAACGTGGAAATATCTACACCGCTATCTCTATAAACATGGAAATATCTCCACTGCTATCTCTATAAACATCGAAATATCTACACCGCCATCTGTATAAACATGGAAATATTTACAAAGTTAACTGTATAAACATGGAAATATCTACACCGCCATCTGTATAAACATGGAAATACTTACAAAGTTATCTGTATAAACATGTAAATATCTACACCGTCATCTGTATAAACATGGAAATATCTACACAGCCATGTGTACATATATGGAAATATCTACACCGCTCTCTATATAAACATGGAAATAACTACACCGCTATCTGTATATACATGGAAATATCTACACCGCCATCTACATATCCATAGAAATATCTGCGCCGCCATCTGTATAAACATGGAAATATCTACACGGTCATCTGTGTATAGATGGAAATATCAACACCGCCATCTGTACAGACATGGAAATATCTGCACCGCTATCTGTATAAACATGGAAATATCTACACCGTGGTCTGTATAAACATGGAAATATCTACACCGTGATCTGTATAAACATGGAAATATGTACACCGCCATCTCTATAAACATGGAAATATGTACACCGTGATCTGTATAAACATGGAAATATTTACACCGATATCTGTATAAACATGGAAATATCTACACCGCCATCTCTATAAACATGGAAATATCTACACTGCCATCTGTATAAACATGGAAATATCTACACCACTATCTGTATAAACCTGGAAATATCTACACCGCTATCTGTATAAACATGGTAATATCTACACCACCATCTATATAAACATGGAAATATCTACACCGCCATCTGTATAAACATGGAAATATCTACAATGCCGTCTGTAGAAAGATGGAAATATCTACACTGCAATCTGTGTAAACATGGAAATATCTACACCAATATCTGTAAAAACATGGAAATATCTACACCGCTATCTGTATAAACGTGGAAATATCTACACCGCGATCTGCATAAACATGGAAATATCTACACCGCGATTTGTATAAATATGGAAATATCTACACCGCTATCTGTAGAAACATGGAAATATCTACACCACGATCTGTATAAACATGGAAATATCTACACCGCGATCTGTATAAACATGGAAATATCTACACTGCTATCTGTAGAAACATGGAAATATCTACACAGCTATCTCTATAAACATGGAAATATCTTCACCGCCATCTGTATAGACATGGAAATACCTACAAGTCATCTGTATAAACATGGAAATATCTACACAGCCATCTGTATGAACATGGAAATATCTACACAGCCATCTGTATATACATGGAAATATCTACACCGCTATCTGTATAAACATGGAAATAACTACACCGCTATTTGTATAAACAAGGAAATATCTACACCGTGATCTGTATAAACATGGAAATATCTACAATGCTATTTGTATAAACAAGGAAATATCTACACCGCTATCTGTATAAACATGGAAATAACTACACCGCTATTTGCATAAACAAGGAAATATCTACACCGTGATCTGTATAAACATGGAAATATCTACAACGCCATCTCTATAAACATGGAAATATCTACACCCCTATCTGTATAAACATGGAAATATCCACACCGCTATCTCTAAAAACATGGAAATAACTACACCGTGATCAGTATAAACGTGGAAATATCTACACCGCTATCTCTATAAACATGGAAATATCTCCACTGCTATCTCTATAAACATCGAAATATCTACACCGCCATCTGTATAAACATGGAAATACTTACAAAGTTAACTGTATAAACATGGAAATATCTACACCGCCATCTGTATAAACATGGAAATATCTACACAGCCATGTGTACATATATTGAAATATCTACACCGCTCTCTATATAAACATGGAAATAACTACACCACTCTCTGTATATACATGGAAATATCTACACCGCCATCTACATATCCATAGAAATATCGGCGCCGCCATCTGTATAAACATGGAAATATCTACACGGTCATCTGTGTATAGATGGAAATATCAGCACCGCCATCTGTACAAACATGGAAATATCTGCACCGCTATCTGTATAAACATGGAAATATCTACACCGTGGTCTGTATAAATATGGAAAGATCTACACCGCTATCTGTATAAACATGGAAATATATACATCGCTATCTGTATAAACATGGAAATACCTACACCGTGATCTGCATAAACATGGAAATATTTACAACGATATCTGTATAAACATGGAAATATCTACACCGCCATCTCTATAAACATGGAAATATCTACACCGCCATCTGTATAAACATGGAAATATCCACACCGCTATCTGTATAAACCTGGAAATATCTACACCGCTATCTGTATAAACATCGTAATATCTACACCACGATCTATATAAACATGGAAATATCTACACCGCCATCTGTATAAACATGGAAATATCTACAATGCCATCTGTAGAAAGATGGAAATATCTACACCGCAATCTGTGTAAACATGGAAATATCTACACCAATATCTGTAAAAACATGGAAATATCTACACCGCTATCTGTATAAACATGGAAATATCTATACCGCGATCTGCATAAACATGGAAATATCTACACCGCGATCCGTATAAACATGAAAATATCTACACTGCTATCTGTAGAAACATGGAAATATCTACACCGCGATCTGAATAAACATGGAAATATCTACAACGCGATCTGTATAAACATGGAAATATCTACACCACTATCTGTAGAAACATGGAAATATCTACACAGCTATCTCTATAAACATGGAAATATCTACACCGCCATCTCTATAGACATGGAAATACCTACAAGTCATCTGTATAAACATGGAAATATATACACAGCCATCTGTATAAACATGGAAATATCTAAACAGCCATCTGTATATACATGGAAATATCTACACCGCTATCTGTATAAACATGGAAATAACTACACCGCTATTTGTATAAACAAGTAAATATCTACACTGTGATCTGTATAAACATGGAAATATCTACACTGCTATTTGTATAAACAAGGAAATATCTACACCGCTATCTGTATAAACATGGAAATAACTACACCGCTATTTGCATAAACAAGGAAATATCTACACCGTGCTCTGTATAAACATGGAAATAACTACACCGCTATTTGCATAAACAAGGAAATATCTACACCGTGATCTGTATAAACATGGAAATATCTACAACGCCATCTTTATAAACATGGAAATATCTACACCCCTATCTGTATAAACATGGAAATATCCACACCGCTATCTCTATAAACATGGAAATATCTACACCGCCATCTGTATAAACATGGAAATATCTACACCGCTATCTGTATAAACCTGGAAATATCTACACCGCTATCTGTATAAACATGGTAATATCTACACCAGCATCTATATAAACATGGAAATATCTACACCGCCATCTGTATAAACATGGAAATATCTACAATGCCGTCTGTAGAAAGATGGAAATATCTACACTGCAATCTGTGTAAACATGGAAATATCTACACCAATATCTGTAAAAACATGGAAATATCTACACCGCTATCTGTATAAACATGGAAATATCTACAACGCGATCTGCATAAACATGGAAATATCTACACCGCGATCTGTATAAATATGGAAATATCTACACCGCTATCTGTAGAAACATGGAAATATCTACACCGCGATCTGTATAAACATGGAAATATCTACACCGCGATCTGTATAAACATGGAAATATCTACACCGCTATCTGTAGAAACATGGAAATATCTACACAGCTATCTCTATAAACATGGAAATATCTACACCGCCATCTGTATAAACATGGAAATACCTACAAGTCATCTGTATAAACATGGAAATATCTACACAGCCATCTGTATAAACATGGAAATATCTACACAGCCATCTTTATATTCACGGAAAAATGTACACCGCTATCTGTATAAACATGGAAATAACTACACCGCTATTTGTATAAACAAGGAAATATCTACACCGTGATCTGTATAAACATGGAAATATCTACAATGCTATTTGTATAAACAAGGAAATATCTACACCGCTATCTGTATAAACATGGAAATAACTACACCGCTATCTGTATATACATGGAAATATCTACACCGCCATCTACATATCCATAGAAATATCTGCACCGCCATCTGTATAAACATGGAAATATCTACACGGTCATCTGTGTATAGATGGAAATATCAACACCGCCATCTGTACAGACATGAAAATATCTGCACCGCTATCTGTATAAACATGGAAATATCTACACCGTGGTCTGTAAAACATGGAAATATCTACACCGCTATCTGTATAAACATGGAAATATATACATCGCTATCTGTATAAACATGGAAATACCTACACCGTGATCTGCATAAACATGGAAATATTTACAACGATATCTGTATAAACATGGAAATATCTACACCGCCATCTCTATAAACATGGAAATATCTACACCGCCATCTGTATAAACATGGAAATATCTACACCGCTATCTGTATAAACCTGGAAATATCTACACCGCTATCTGTATAAACATCGTAATATCTACACCACCATCTATATAAACATGGAAATATCTACACCGCCATCTGTATAAACATGGAAATATCTACAATGCCATCTGTAGAAAGATGGAAATATCTACACCGCAATCTGTGTAAACATGGAAATATCTACACCAATATCTGTAAAAACATGGAAATATCTACACCGCTATCTGTATAAACATGGAAATATCTATATCGCGATCTGCATAAACAGGGAAATATCTACACCGCGATCTGTATAAACATGAAAATATCTACACCGCTATCTGTAGAAACATGGAAATATCTACACCGCGATCTGAATAAACATGGAAATATCTACAACGCGATCTGTATAAACATGGAAATATCTACACCGCTATCTGTAGAAACATGGAAATATCTACACAGCTATCTCTATAAACATGGAAATATCTACACCGCCATCTGTATAGACATGGAAATACCTACAAGTCATCTGTATAAACAAGGAAATATATACACAGCCATCTGTATAAACATGGAAATATCTGCACAGCCATGTGTATATACATGGAAATATCTACACCGCTATCTCTATAAACATGGAAATAACTACACCGCTAGTTGTATAAACAAGTAAATATCTACACTGTGATCTGTATAATCATGGAAATATCTACACTGCTATTTGTATAAACAAGGAAATATCTACACCGTGATCTGTATAAACATGGAAATATCTACAATGCTATTTGTATAAACAAGGAAATATCTACACCGCTATCTGTATAAACATGGAAATAACTACACCGCTATTTGCATAAACAAGGAAATATCTACACCGTGATCTATATAAACATGGAAATATCTACAACGCCATCTCTATAAACATGGAAATATCTACACCCCTATCTGTATAAACATGGAAATATCCACACCTCTATCTCTAAAAACATGGAAATAACTACACCGTGATCAGTATAAACGTGGAAATATCTACACCGCTATCTCTATAAACATGGAAATATCTCCACTGCTATTTCTATAAACATCGAAATATCTACACCGCCATCTGTATAAACATGGAAATACTTACAAAGTTATCTGTATAAACATGGAAATATCTACACCACCATCTGTATAAACATGGAAATATCTACACAGCCATGTGTACATATATGGAAATATCTACACCGCTCTCTATATGAACATGGAAATAACTACACCGCTATCTGTATATACATGGAATTATCTACACCGCCATCTACATATCCATAGAAATATCTGCGCCGCCATCGGTATAAACATGGAAATATCTACAAGGTCATCTGTGGATAGATGGAAATATCAACACCGCCATCTGTACAAACATGGAAATATCTGCACCGCTATCTGTATAAACATGGAAATATCTACACCGTGGTCTGTAAAACATGGAAATATCTACACCGCTATCTGTATAAACATGGAAATATATACATCGCTATCTGTATAAACATGGAAATACCTACACCGTGATCTGCATAAACATGGAAATATTTACAACGATATCTGTATAAACATGGAAATATCTACACCGCCATCTCTATAAACATGGAAATATCTACACCGCCATCTGTATAAACATGGAAATATCTACACCGCCATCTGTATAAACCTGGAAATATCTACACCGCTATCTGTATAAACATCGTAATATCTAAACCACCATCTATATAAACATGGAAATATCTACACCGCCATCTGTATAAACATGGAAATATCTACAATGCCATCTGTAGAAAGATGGAAATATCTACACCGCAATCTGTGTAAACATGGAAATATCTACACCAATATCTGTAAAAACATGGAAATATCTACACCGCTATCTGTATAAACATGGAAATATCTATATCGCGATCTGCATAAACAGGGAAATATCTACACCGTGATCTGTATAAACATGAAAATATCTACACCGCTATCTGTAGAAACATGGAAATATCTACACCGAGATCTGAATAAACATGGAAATATCTACAACGCGATCTGTATAAACATGGAAATATCTACACCGCTATCTGTAGAAACATGGAAATATCTACACAGCTATCTCTATAAACATGGAAATATCTACACCGCCATCTGTATAGACATGGAAATACCTACAAGTCATCTGTATAAACAAGGAAATATATACACAGCCATCTGTATAAACATGGAAATATCTGCACAGCCATGTGTATATACATGGAAATATCTACACCGCTATCTCTATAAACATGGAAATAACTACACCGCTAGTTGTATAAACAAGTAAATATCTACACTGTGATCTGTATAATCATGGAAATATCTACACTGCTATTTGTATAAACAAGGAAATATCTACACCGTGATATGTATAAACATGGAAATATCTACAATGCTATTTGTATAAACAAGGAAATATCTACACCGCTATCTGTATAAACATGGAAATAACTACACCGCTATTTGCATAAACAAGGAAATATCTACACCGTGATCTATATAAACATGGAAATATCTACAACGCCATCTCTATAACAATGGAAATATCTACACCCCTAACTGTATAAATATGGAAATATCCACACCGCTATCTCTAAAAACATGGAAATAACTACACCGTGATCAGTATAAACGTGGAAATATGTACACCGCTATCTCAATAAACATGGAAATATCTCCACTGCTAGCTCTATAAACATCGAAATATCTACACCGCCATCTGTATAAACATGGAAATACTTACAAAGTTATCTGTATAAACATGGAAATATCTACACCGCCATCTGTATAAACATGGAAATATCTACACAGCCATGTGTACATATATGGAAATATCTACACTGCTCTCTATATAAACATGGAAATAACTACACCGCTATCTGTATATACATGGAATTATCTACACCGCCATCTACATATCCATAGAAATATCTGCGCCGCCATCTGTATAAACATGGAAATATCTACACGGTCATCTGTGTATAGATGGAAATATCAACACCGCCATCTGTACAAACGTGGAAATATCTGCACCGCTATCTGTATAAACATGGAAATATCTACACCGTGGTCTGTAAAAACATGGAAATATCTACACCGCTATCTGTGTAAACATGGAAATACCTACACCGTGATCTGTATAAACATGGAAATATTTACAACGATATCTGTGTAAACATGCAAATATCTACACCGCCATCTCTATAAACATGGAAATATCTACACTGCCATCTGTATAAACATGGAAATATCTACACCGCTATCTGTATAAACCTGAAAATATCTACACCGCTATCTGTATAAATATGGTAATATCTACATCACCATCTATATAAACATGGAAATATCTACACCGCCATCTGTATAAACATGGAAATACCTACACCGCTATCTGTATAAACCTGGAAATATCTACACCGCTATCTGTAGAAACATGGAAATATCCACACCGCGATCTGCATAAACATGGAAATATCTACACCGCGATCTGTATAAACATGGAAATATCTACACCGCTATCTGTAGAAACATGGAAATATCTACACAGCTATCTCTATAAACATGGAAATATCTACACCGCCATCTGTATAAACATGGAAATACCTACAAGTCATCTGTATAAACATGGAAATATCTACACAGCCATCTGTATAAACATGGAAATATCTACACAGCCATTTGTATATACAAGGAAATATCTACACCGCTATCTGTATAAACATGGAAATAACTACACCGCTATTTGTATAAACAAGGAAATATCTACACCGTGATCTGTATAAACATGGAAATATCTACACTGCTATTTGTATAAACAAGGAAATATCTACACCACTATCTGTATAAACATGGAGATAAATACACCGCTATTTGCATAAACAAGGAAATAACTACACCGTGATCTGTATAAACATGGAAATATCTACAACGCCCTCTCTATAAACATGGAAATATCTACACCCCTATCTGTATAAACATGGAAATATCCACACCGCTATCTCTATAAACATGGAAATAACTACACTGCGATCAGTATAAACGAGGAAATATCTACACCGCTATCTCTATAAACATGGAAATATCTCCACTGCTATCTCTATAAACATCGAAATATCTACACCGCCATGTGTATAAACATGGAAATACTTACAAAGTTATCTGCATAAACATGGAAATATCTACACCACCATCTGTATGAACATGGAAATATCTACACAACCATGTGTACATATATGGAAATATCTACACCGCTCTCTATAATAACATGGAAATATCTACACCGCTATCTGTATATACATGGAAATATCTACACCGCCATCTACATATCCATAGAAATATCTGCGCCGCCATCTGTATAAACATGGAAATATCTACACGGTCATCTGTGTATAGATGGAAATATCAACACTGCCATCTGTACAAACATGGAAATATCTGCACCGCTATCTGTATAAACATGGAAATATCTCCACCGTGGTCTGTAAAAACATGGAAATATCTACACCGCTATCTGTATAAACATGGAAATATATACATCGCTATCTGTATAAACATGGAAATACCTACACCGTGATCTGTATAAACATGGAAATATCTACACCGCCATTTGTATAAACATGGAAATATCTACACCGCCATGTGTATAAACATAGAAATATCTACACCGCTATCTGTATAAACCTGGAAATATCTACAACGCTATCTGTATAAACATGGTAATATCTACACCACCATCTATATAAACATGGAAATATCTACACCGCCATCTGTATAAACATGGAAATATCTACAATGCCATCTGTAGATAGATGGAAATATCTACACCGCAATCTGTGTAAACATGGAAATATCTACACCAATATCTGTAAAAACATGGAAATATCTACACCGCTATCTGTATAAACATGGAAATATCTACACCGCTATCTGCATAAACATGGAAATATCTACACCGCGATCTGTATAAATATGGAAATATCTACACCGCTATCTGTAGAAACATGGAAATATCTACACCGCGATCTGTATAAACATGGAAATATCTACACCGCGATCTGTATAAACATGGAAATATCTACACCGCTATCTGTAGAAACATGGAAAGATCTACACAGCTATCTCTATAAACATGGAAATATCTACACCGCCATCTGTATAAACATGGAAATACCTACAAGTCATCTGTATAAACATGGAAATATCTACACAGCCATCTGTATAAACATGGAAATATCTACACAGCCATCTGTATTTACATGGAAATATCTACACCGCTATCTGTATAAACTTGGAAATAACTACACCGCTATTTGTATAAACAAGGAAATATCTACACCGTGATCTGTATAAACATGGAAATATCTACAATGCTATTTGTATAAACAAGAAAATATCTACACCGTGATCTGTAAAAACATGGAATTATCTACACCGCCATCTCTATAAACACGGAAATACCTACAAGTCATCTGTACAAACATGGAAATATCTACAAAGCCATCAGTATAAACATGGAAATATCTACACAGCCATCTGTATATACATGGAAATATCTAGACCGCTATCTGTATAAACATGGAAATAACTACAACGCTATTTGTATAAACACGGAAATATCTACACCGTGATCTGTATAAACATGGAAATATCTACAACGCCATCTCTCTAAACATGGAAATATCTACACCCCTATCTGTATAAACATGGAAATATCCACACCGCTATCTCTAAAAACATGGAAATAACTACACCGTGATCAGTATAAACGTGGAAATATGTACACCGCTATCTCAATAAACATGGAAATATCTCCACTGCTAGCTCTATAAACATCGAAATATCTACACCGCCATCTGTATAAACATGGAAATACTTACAAAGTTATCTGTATAAACATGGAAATATCTACACCGCCATCTGTATAAACATGGAAATATCTACACAGCCATGTGTACATATATGGAAATATCTACACTGCTCTCTATATAAACATGGAAATAACTACACCGCTATCTGTATATACATGGAAATATCTACACCGCCATCTACATATCCATAGAAATATCTGCGCCGCCATCTGTATAAACATGGAAATATCTACACGGTCATCTCTGTATAGATGGAAATATCAACACCGCCATCTGTACAAACGTGGAAATATCTGCACCGCTATCTGTATAAACATGGAAATATCTACACCGTGGTCTGTAAAAACATGGAAATATCTACACCGCTATCTGTGTAAACATGGAAATACCTACACCGTGATCTGTATAAACATGGAAATATTTACAACGATATCAGTATAAACATGGAAATATCTACACCGCCATCTCTATAAACATGGAAATATCTACACTGCCATCTGTATAAACATGGAAATATCTACACCGCTATTTGTATAAACCTGAAAATATCTACACCGCTATCTGTATAAACATGGTAATATCTACATCACCATCTATATAAACATGGAAATATCTACACCGCCATCTGTATAAACATGGAAATACCAACACCGCTATCTGTATAAACCTGGAAATATCTACACCGCTATCTGTAGAAACATGGAAATATCCACACCGCGATCTGCATAAACATGGAAATATCTACACCGCGATCTGTATAAACATGGAAATATCTACACCGCTATCTGTAGAAACATGGAAATATCTACACAGCTATCTCTATAAACATGGAAATATCTACACCGCCATCTGTATAAACATGGAAATACCTACAAGTCATCTGTATAAACATGGAAATATCTACACAGCCATCTGTATAAACATGGAAATATCTACACAGCCATTTGTATATACAAGGAAATATCTACACCGCTATCTGTATAAACATGGAAATAACTACACCGCTATTTGTATAAACAAGGAAATATCTACACCCTGATCTGTATAAACATGGAAATATCTACACTGCTATTTCTATAAACAAGGAAATATCTACACCACTATCTGTATAAACATGGAGATAAATACACCGCTATTTGCATAAACAAGGAAATATCTACACCGTGATCTGTATAAACATGGAAATATCTACAACGCCCTCTCTATAAACATGGAAATATCTACACCCCTATCTGTATAAACATGGAAATATCCACAGCGCTATCTCTATAAACATGGAAATAACTACACCGCGATCAGTATAAAAGAGGAAATATCTACACCGCTATCTCTATAAACATGGAAATATCTCCACTGCTATCTCTATAAACATCGAAATATCTACACCGCCATGTGTATAAACATGGAAATACTTACAAAGTTATCTGCATAAACATGGAAATATCTACACCGCCATCTGTAAAAACATGGAAATATCTACACAGCCCTGTGTACATATATGGAAATATCTACACCGCTCTCTATATAGACATGGAAATAACTACACCGCTATCTGTATATACATGGAAATATCTACACCGCCATCTACATATCCATAGAAATATCTGCACCGCCATCTGTATAAACATGGAAATATCTACACGGTCATCTGTGTACAGATGGAAATATCAACACCGCCATCTGTACAAACATGGAAATATCTTCACCGCTATCTGTATAAACATGGAAATATCTACACCGTGGTCTGTATAAACATGGAAATATCTACACCACTATCTGTATAAACATGGAAATATATACACCGCTATCTCTATAAACATGGAAATATCTACACCGTGATCTGTATAACCATGGAAATATTTACACCGATATCTGTATAAACATGGAAATATCTACACCGCCATCTCTATAAACATGGAAATATCTACACCGCCATCTGTATAAACATGGAAATATCTACAATGCCGTCTGTAGAAAGATGGAAATATCTACACCGCAATCTGTGTAAACATGGAAATATCTACACCAATATCTGTAAAAACAACGAAATACCTACACCGCTATCTGTATAAACATGGAAATATCTACACCGCGATCTGCATAAACATGGAAATATCTACACCTCGATCTGTATAAATATGGAAATATCTACAACGCGATCTGTAGAAACATGGAAATATCTACACCGCGATCTGTATAAACATGGAAATATCTACAACGCGATCTGTATAAACATGGAAATATCTACACCGACATCTACATATCCATAGAAATATCTGCGCCGCCATCTGTATAAACATGGAAATATCTACACGGTCATCTGTGTATAGATGGAAATATCAACACCGCCATCTGTACAAACATGGAAATATCTGCACCGCTATCTGTATAAACATGGAAATATCTACACCGTGGTCTGTAAAAACATGGAAATATCTACACCGCTATCTGTATAAACATGGAAATATATACATCGCTATCTGTATAAACATGGAAATACCTACACCGTGATCTGTATAAACATGGAAATATTTACAACGATATCTGTATAAACATGGAAATATCTACACCGCCATCTATATAAACATGGAAATATCTACACCGCCATCTGTATAAACATGGAAATATCTACAATGCCATCTGTAGATAGATGGAAATATCTACACCGCAATCTGTGTAAACATGGAAATATCAACACCAATATCTGTAAAAACATGGAAATATCTACACCGCTATCTGTATAAACATGGAAATAACTACACCGCTATTTGTATAAACAAGGAAATATTTACACCGCTATCTGTATAAACATGGAAATATCTACACCGCTATCTGCATAAACATGGAAATATCTACTCCGCGATCTGTATAAATATGGAAATATCTACACCGCTATCTGTAGAAACATGGAAATATCTACACCGCGATCTGTATAAACATGGAAATATCTACACCGCGATCTGTATAAACATGGAAATATCTACACCGCTATCTGTAGAAACATGGAAAGATCTACACAGCTATCTCTATAAACATGGAAATATCTACACCGCCATCTGTATAAACATGGAAATACCTACAAGTCATCTGTATAAACATGGAAATATCTACACAGCCATCTGTATAAACATGGAAATATCTACACAGCCATCTGTATTTACATGGAAATATCTACACCGCTATCTGTATAAACTTGGAAATAACTACACCGCTATTTGTATAAACAAGGAAATATCTACACCGTGATCTGTATAAACATGGAAATATCTACAATTCTATTTGTATAAACAAGAAAATATCTACACCGTGATCTGTAAAAACATGGAATTATCTACACCGCCATCTCTATAAACACGGAAATACCTACAAGTCATCTGTACAAACATGGAAATATCTACAAAGCCATCAGTATAAACATGGAAATATCTACACAGCCATCTGTATATACATGGAAATATCTAGACCGCTATCTGTATAAACATGGAAATAACTACAACGCTATTTGTATAAACACGGAAATATCTACACCGTGATCTGTATAAACATGGAAATATCTACAACGCCATCTCTCTAAACATGGAAATATCTACACCCCTATCTGTATAAACATGGAAATATCCACACCGCTATCTCTAAAAACATGGAAATAACTACACCGTGATCAGTATAAACGTGGAAATATGTACACCGCTATCTCAATAAACATGGAAATATCTCCACTGCTAGCTCTATAAACATCGAAATATCTACACCGCCATCTGTATAAACATGGAAATACTTACAAAGTTATCTGTATAAACATGGAAATATCTACACCGCCATCTGTATAAACATGGAAATATCTACACAGCCATGTGTACATATATGGAAATATCTACACTGCTCTCTATATAAACATGGAAATAACTACACCGCTATCTGTATATACATGGAAATATCTACACCGCCATCTACATATCCATAGAAATATCTGCGCCGCCATCTGTATAAACATGGAAATATCTACACGGTCATCTCTGTATAGATGGAAATATCAACACCGCCATCTGTACAAACGTGGAAATATCTGCACCGCTATCTGTATAAACATGGAAATATCTACACCGTGGTCTGTAAAAACATGGAAATATCTACACCGCTATCTGTGTAAACATGGAAATACCTACACCGTGATCTGTATAAACATGGAAATATTTACAACGATATCAGTATAAACATGGAAATATCTACACCGCCATCTCTATAAACATGGAAATATCTACACTGCCATCTGTATAAACATGGAAATATCTACACCGCTATCTGTATAAACCTGAAAATATCTACACCGCTATCTGTATAAACATGGTAATATCTACATCACCATCTATATAAACATGGAAATATCTACACCGCCATCTGTATAAACATGGAAATACCTACACCGCTATCTGTATAAACCTGGAAATATCTACACCGCTATCTGTAGAAACATGGAAATATCCACACCGCGATCTGCATAAACATGGAAATATCTACACCGCGATCTGTATAAACATGGAAATATCTACACCGCTATCTGTAGAAACATGGAAATATCTACACAGCTATCTCTATAAACATGGAAATATCTACACCGCCATCTGTATAAACATGGAAATACCTACAAGTCATCTGTATAAACATGGAAATATCTACACAGCCATCTGTATAAACATGGAAATATCTACACAGCCATTTGTATATACAAGGAAATATCTACACCGCTATCTGTATAAACATGGAAATAACTACACCGCTATTTGTATAAACAAGGAAATATCTACACCCTGATCTGTATAAACATGGAAATATCTACACTGCTATTTCTATAAACAAGGAAATATCTACACCACTATCTGTATAAACATGGAGATAAATACACCGCTATTTGCATAAACAAGGAAATATCTACACCGTGATCTGTATAAACATGGAAATATCTACAACGCCCTCTCTATAAACATGGAAATATCTACACCCCTATCTGTATAAACATGGAAATATCCACAGCGCTATCTCTATAAACATGGAAATAACTACACCGCGATCAGTATAAAAGAGGAAATATCTACACCGCTATCTCTATAAACATGGAAATATCTCCACTGCTATCTCTATAAACATCGAAATATCTACACCGCCATGTGTATAAACATGGAAATACTTACAAAGTTATCTGCATAAACATGGAAATATCTACACCGCCATCTGTAAAAACATGGAAATATCTACACAGCCCTGTGTACATATATGGAAATATCTACACCGCTCTCTATATAGACATGGAAATAACTACACCGCTATCTGTATATACATGGAAATATCTACACCGCCATCTACATATCCATAGAAATATCTGCACCGCCATCTGTATAAACATGGAAATATCTACACGGTCATCTGTGTACAGATGGAAATATCAACACCGCCATCTGTACAAACATGGAAATATCTTCACCGCTATCTGTATAAACATGGAAATATCTACACCGTGGTCTGTATAAACATGGAAATATCTACACCACTATCTGTATAAACATGGAAATATATACACCGCTATCTCTATAAACATGGAAATATCTACACCGTGATCTGTATAACCATGGAAATATTTACACCGATATCTGTATAAACATGGAAATATCTACACCGCCATCTCTATAAACATGGAAATATCTACACCGCCATCTGTATAAACATGGAAATATCTACAATGCCGTCTGTAGAAAGATGGAAATATCTACACCGCAATCTGTGTAAACATGGAAATATCTACACCAATATCTGTAAAAACAACGAAATACCTACACCGCTATCTGTATAAACATGGAAATATCTACACCGCGATCTGCATAAACATGGAAATATCTACACCTCGATCTGTATAAATATGGAAATATCTACAACGCGATCTGTAGAAACATGGAAATATCTACACCGCGATCTGTATAAACATGGAAATATCTACAACGCGATCTGTATAAACATGGAAATATCTACACCGACATCTACATATCCATAGAAATATCTGCGCCGCCATCTGTATAAACATGGAAATATCTACACGGTCATCTGTGTATAGATGGAAATATCAACACCGCCATCTGTACAAACATGGAAATATCTGCACCGCTATCTGTATAAACATGGAAATATCTACACCGTGGTCTGTAAAAACATGGAAATATCTACACCGCTATCTGTATAAACATGGAAATATATACATCGCTATCTGTATAAACATGGAAATACCTACACCGTGATCTGTATAAACATGGAAATATTTACAACGATATCTGTATAAACATGGAAATATCTACACCGCCATCTATATAAACATGGAAATATCTACACCGCCATCTGTATAAACATGGAAATATCTACAATGCCATCTGTAGATAGATGGAAATATCTACACCGCAATCTGTGTAAACATGGAAATATCAACACCAATATCTGTAAAAACATGGAAATATCTACACCGCTATCTGTATAAACATGGAAATAACTACACCGCTATTTGTATAAACAAGGAAATATTTACACCGCGATCTGTATAAACATGGAAATATCTACACCGCGATCTGTATAAACATGGAAATATCTACACCGCTATCTGTAGAAACATGGAAATATCTACACAGCTATCTCTATAAACATGGAAATATCTACACCGCCATCTGTATAAACATGGAAATACCTACAAGTCATCTGTATAAACATGGAAATATCTACACAGCCATCTGTATAAACATGGAAATATCTACACAGCCATCTGTATTTACATGGAAATATCTACACCGCTATCTGTATAAACTTGGAAATAACTACACCGCTATTTGTATAAACAAGGAAATATCTACACCGTGATCTGTATAAACATGGAAATATCTACAATGCTATTTGTATAAACAAGGAAATATCTACACCGCTATCTGTATAAACATGGAAATAACTGCACCGCTATTTGCATAAACAAGGAAATATCTACACCGTGATCTGTATAAACATGGAAATATCTACAACGCCATCTCTATAAACATGGAAATATCTACACCCCTATCTGTATAAACATGGAAATATCCGCACCGCTATCTCTAAAAACATGGAAATAACTACACCGTGATCAGTATAAACGTGGAAATATCTACACCGCTATCTCTATAAACATGGAAATATCTCCACTGCTATCTCTATAAACATCGAAATATCTACACCGCCATCTGTATAAACATGGAAATATCTACAATGCCGTCTGTAGAAAGATGGAAATATCTACACCGCAATCTGTGTAAACATGGAAATATCTACACCAATATCTGTAAAAACAACGAAATACCTACACCGCTATCTGTATAAACATGGAAATATCTACACCGCGATCTGCATAAACATGGAAATATCTACACCTCGATCTGTATAAATATGGAAATATCTACAACGCGATCTGTAGAAACATGGAAATATCTACACCGCGATCTGTATAAACATGGAAATATCTACAACGCGATCTGTATAAACATGGAAATATCTACAGCGACATCTACATATCCATAGAAATATCTGCGCCGCCATCTGTATAAACATGGAAATATCTACACGGTCATCTGTGTATAGATGGAAATATCAACACCGCCATCTGTACAAACATGGAAATATCTGCACCGCTATCTGTATAAACATGGAAATATCTACACCGTGGTCTGTAAAAACATGGAAATATCTACACCGCTATCTGTATAAACATGGAAATATATACATCGCTATCTGTATAAACATGGAAATACCTACACCGTGATCTGTATAAACATGGAAATATTTACAACGATATCTGTATAAACATGGAAATATCTACACCGCCATCTGTATAAACATGGAAATATCTACACCGCCATCTGTATAAACATAGAAATATCTACACCGCTATCTGTATAAACCTGGAAATATCTACAACGCTATCTGTATAAACATGGTAATATCTACACCACCATCTATATAAACATGGAAATATCTACACCGCCATCTGTATAAACATGGAAATATCTACAATGCCATCTGTAGATAGATGGAAATATCTACACCGCAATCTGTGTAAACATGGAAATATCTACACCAATATCTGTAAAAACATGGAAATATCTACACCGCTATCTGTATAAACATGGAAATAACTACACCGCTATTTGTATAAACAAGGAAATATCTACACCGCTATCTGTATAAACATGGAAATATCTACACCGCTATCTGCATAAACATGGAAATATCTACACCGTGATCTGTATAAATATGGAAATATCTACACCGCTATCTGTAGAAACATGGAAATATCTACACCGCGATCTGTATAAACATGGAAATATCTACACCGCGATCTGTAGAAACATGGAAATATCTACACCGCTATCTGTAGAAACATGGAAATATCTACACAGCTATCTCTATAAACATGGAAATATCTACACCGCCATCTGTATAAACATGGAAATACCTACAAGTCATCTGTATAAACATGGAAATATCTACACAGCCATCTGTATAAACATGGAAATATCTACACAGCCATCTGTATTTACATGGAAATATCTACACGGCTATCTGTATAAACTTGGAAATAACTACACCTCTATTTGTATAAACAAGGAAATATCTACACCGTGATCTGTATAAACATGGAAATATCTACAATGCTATTTGTATAAACAAGGAAATATCTACACCGCTATCTGTATAAACATGGAAATAACTGCACCGCTATTTGCATAAACAAGGAAATATCTACACCGTGATCTGTATAAACATGGAAATATCTACAACGCCTTCTCTATAAACATGGAAATATCTACACCCCTATCTGTATAAACATGGAAATATCCGCACCGCTATCTCTAAAAACATGGAAATAACTACACCGTGATCAGCATAAACGTGGAAATATCTACACCGCTATCTCTATAAACATGGAAATATCTCCACTGCTATCTCTATAAACATCGAAATATCTACACCGCCATCTGTATAAACATGGAAATAACTACACCGCCATTTGTATAAACAAGAAAATATCTACACCGTGATCTGTAAAAACATGGAATTATCTACACTGCCATCTCTATAAACCTGGAAATACCTACAAGTCATCTGTACAAACATGGAAATATCTACAAAGCCCTCAGTATAAACATGGAAATATCTACACAGCCATCTGTATATACATGGAAATATCTAGACCGCTATCTGTATAAACATGGAAATAACTACACCGCTATTTGTATAAACACGGAAATATCTACACCGTGATCTGTATAAACATGGAAATATCTACACTGCCATCTGTATAAACATGGAAATATCTACACCGCTATCTGTATAAACCTGAAAATATCTACACCGCTATCTGTATAAACATGGTAATATCTACATCACCATCTATATAAACATGGAAATATCTACACCGCCATCTGTATAAACATGGAAATACCTATACCGCTATCTGTATAAACCTGGAAATATCTACACCGCTATCTGTAGAAACATGGAAATATCCACACCGCGATCTGCATAAACATGGAAACATCTACACCGCGATCTGTATAAACATGGAAATATCTACACCGCTATCTGTATAAACATGGAAATATCTACACAGCTATCTCTATAAACATGGAAATATCTACACCGCCATCTGTATAAACATGGAAATACCTACAAGTCATCTGTATAAACATGGAAATATCTACACAGCCATCTGTATAAACATGGAAATATCTACACAGCCATTTGTATATACAAGGAAATATCTACACCGCTATCTGTATAAACATGGAAATAACTACACCGCTATTTGTATAAACAAGGAAATATCTACACCGTGATCTGTATAAACATGGAAATATCAACACTGCTATTTGTATAAACAAGGAAATATCTACACCACTATCTGTATAAACATGGAGATAAATACACCGCTATTTGCATAAACAAGGAAATATCTACACCGTGATCTGTATAAACATGTTAATATCTACAACGCCCTCTCTATAAACATGGAAATATCTACACCCCTATCTGTATAAACATGGAAATATCCACACCGCTATCTCTATAAACATGGAAATAACTACACCGCGATCAGTATAAACGAGGAAATATCTACACTGCTATCTCTATAAACATGGAAATATCTCCACTGGTATCTCTATAAACATCGAAATATCTACACCGCCATGTGTATCAATATGGAAATACTTACAAAGTTATCTGCATAAACATGGAAATATCTACACCGCCATCTGTAAAAACATGGAAATATCTACACAGCCATGTGTACATATATGGAAATATCTACACCGCTCTCTATATAAACATGGAAATAACTACACCGCTATCTGTATATACATGGAAATATCTACACCGCCATCTACATATCCATAGAAATATCTGCGCCGCCATCTGTATAAACATGGAAATATCTACACGGTCATCTGTGTACAGATGGAAATATCATCACCGCCATCTGTACAAACATGGAAATATCTGCACCGCTATCTGTATAAACATGGAAATATCTACACCGTGGTCTGTATAAACATGGAAATATCTACACCGCTATCTGTATAAATATGGAAATACATACACCGCTATCTCTATAAACATGGAAATATCTACACCGTGATCTGTATAACCATGGAAATATTTACACCGATATCTGTATGAACATGGAAATATCTACACCGCCATCTCTATAAACATGGAAATATCTACACCGCCATCTGTATAAACATGGAAATATCTCCAATGCCGTCTGTAGAAAGATGGAAATATCTACACCGCAATCTGTGTAAACATGGAAATATCTACACCAATATCTGTAAAAACAACGAAATACCTACACCGCTATCTGTATAAACATGGAAATATCTACACCGCGATCTGCATAAACATGGAAATATCTACACCTCGATCTGTATAAATATGGAAATATCTACACCGCGATCTGTAGAAACATGGAAATATCTACACCGCGATCTGTATAAACATGGAAATATCTACAACGCGATCTGTATAAACATGGAAATCTCTACACCGCTATCTGTATAAACATGGAAATATCTACACCGTGGTCTGTAAAAACATGGAAATATCTACACCGCTATCTGTATAAACATGGAAATATATACATCGCTATCTGTATAAACATGGAAACACCTACACCGTGATCTGTATAAACATGGAAATATTTACAACGATATCTGTATAAACATGGAAATATCTACACCGCCATCTGTATAAACATGGAAATATCTACACCGCCATCTGTATAAACATAGAAATATCTACACCGCTATCTGTATAAACCTGGAAATATCTACAACGCTATCTGTATAAACATGGTAATATCTACACCGCGATCTGTATAAACATGGAAATATCTACACCGCTATCTGTAGAAACATGGAAATATCTACACAGCTATCTCTATAAACATGGAAATATCTACACCGCCATCTGTATAAACATGGAAATACCTACAAGTCATCTGTATAAACATGGAAATATCTACACAGCCATCTGTATAAACATGGAAATATCTACACAGCCATCTGTATATACATGGAAATATCTACACCGCTATCTGTATAAACATGGAAATAACTACACCGCTATTTGTATAAACAAGGAAATATCTACACGGTCATCTGTGTATAGATGGAAATATCAACACCGCCATCTGTACAAACATGGAAATATCTGCACCGCTATCTGTATAAACATGGAAATATCTACACCGTGGTCTGTAAAAACAAGGAAATATCTACACCGCTATCTGTATAAACATGGAAATATATACATCGCTATCTGTATAAACATGGAAATACCTACACCGTGATCTGTATAAACATGGAAATATTTACAACGATATCTGCATAAACTTGGAAATATCTACACCGCCATCTCTATAAACATGGAAATATCTACACCGCCATCTGTATAAACCTGGAAATATCTACAACGCTATCTGTATAAACATGGTAATATCTACACCACCATCTATATAAACATGGAAATATCTACACCGCCATCTGTATAAACCTGGAAATATCTACAATGCCATCTGTAGAAAGATGGAAATACCTACACCGCAATCTGTGTAAACATGGAAATATCTACACCAATATCTGTAAAAACATGGAAATATCTACACCGCTATCTGTATAAACATGGAAGTATCTATACCGCGATCTGCATAAACATGGAAATATCTACACCACGATCTGTATAAACATGGAAATATCTACACCGCTATCTGTAGAAACACGGAAATATCTACACCGCGATCTGAATAAACATGGAAATATCTACACCGCGATCTGTATAAACATGGAAATATCTACACCGCTATCTGTAGAAATATGGAAATATCTACACAGCTATCTCTATAAACATGGAAATATCTACACCGCCATCTGTATAAACATGGAAAGACCTACAAGTCATCTGTATAAACATGGAAATATCTTCACAGCCATCTGTATAAACATGGAAATATCTACACAGCCATCTGTATATACATGGAAATATCTACACCGCTATCTGTATAAACATGGAAATATCTACACCCCTATTTGTATAAATAAGGAAATATCTACACTGTGATCTGTATATACATGGAAATATCTACACTGCTATTTGTATAAACAAGGAAATATCTACACCGCTATCTGCATAAACATGGAAATAACTACACTGCTATTTGCATAAACAAGGAAATATCTACACCGTGATCTGTATAAACATGGAAATATCTACAATGCCATCTCTATAAACATGGAAATATCTACACCCCTATCTGTATAAACATGAAAATATCCACACCGCTATCTCTATAAACATGGAAATAACTTCATCGCCATCAGTATAAACGTGGAAATATCTACACCGCTATCTGTATAAACATGGAAATATCTACACCGCCATCTGCATAAACATGGAAATATCTACACCGCGTTCTGTATAAACATGGAAATATCTACACCGCGATCTGTATAAACATGGAAATATCTACACCGCTATCTGTAGAAACATGGAAATATCTACACAGCTATCTCTATAAACATGGAAATATCTACACCGCCATCTGTATAAACATGGAAATACCTACAAGTCATCTGTATAAACATGGAAATATCTACACAGCCATCTGTATAAACATGGAAATATCTACACAGCCATCTGTATATACATGGAAATATCTACACCGCTATCTGTATAAACATGGAAATAACTACACCGCTATTTGTATTAACAAGGAAATATCTACACCGTGATCTGTATAAACATGGAAATATCTACAATGCTATTTGTATAAACAAGGAAATATCTACACCGCTATCTGTATAAAGATGGAAATAACTACACCGCTATTTGCATAAACAAGGAAATATCTACACCGTGATCTGTATAAACATGGAAATATCTACAACGCCATCTCTATAAACATGGAAATATCTACACCGCTATCTGTATAAACATGGAAATATCCACACCGCTATCTCTATAAACCTGGAAATAACTACACCGCGATCAGTATAAACGTGGAAATATCTACACTGCTATCTCTATAAACATGGAAATATCTCCACTACTATCTCTATAAACATCGAAATATCTACACCGCCATCTGTATAAACATGGAAATACTGACAAAGTTATCTGTATAAACATGGAAATATCTACACCGCCATCTGTATAAACACGGAAATATCTACACAGCCAGGTGTACATATGTGGAAATATCTACACCGCTCTCTACATAAACATGGAAATAACTACACCGCTATCTGTATATACATGGAAATATCTACACCGCGATCTGTATAAACATGGAAATATCTACACCGCTATCTGTAGACACATGGAAATATCTACACAGCTATCTCTATAAACATGGACATATCTACACCGCCGTCTGTATAAACATGGAAATACCTACAAGTCATCTGTATAAACATGGAAATATCTACACAGACATCTGTGTAAACATGGAAATATCTACACAGCCATCTGTATATACATGGAAATATCTACACCGCTATCTGTATAAACATGGAAATAACCAGACCGCTATTTGTAGAAACAAGGAAATATCTACACCGTGATCTGTATAAACATGGAAATATCTACACTTCTATTTGTATAAACAAGGAAATATCTACACCGCTATCTGTATAAACATGGAAATAACTACACTGCTATTTGCATAAACAAGGAAATATCTACACCGTGATCTGTATAAACATGGAAATATCTACTCTGCTATTTGTAAAAACAAGGAAATATCTACACAGCTATCTGTATAAACATGGAAATAACTACACCGCTATTTGCATAAACTAGGAAATATCTACACCGTGATCTGTATAAACATGGAAATATCTACACCGCCATCTGTATAAACATGAAAATATCTACACCGTGATCTGTATAAACATGGAAATATCTACACCGCCATCTGTATAAACATGGAAATATATACACAGCCATGTGTACATATGTGGAAATATCTACACCGCTCTCTACATAAACATGGAAATAACTACACCGCTATCTGTATATACATGGAAATACCTACACCGCCATCTACATATCCATAGAAATTTCTGCGCCACCATCTGTATAAACATGGAAATATCTACACGGTCATCTGTGTATAGATAGAAATATCAACACCACCATCTGTACAAACATGGAAATATCTGCACCGCTATCTGTATAAACATGGAAATATCTACACCGTGGTCTCTATAAACATGGAAATATCTACACCGCTGTCTGTATAAACATGGAAATATATACACCGCTATCTCTATAAACATGGAAATATCTACACCGTGATCTGTATAAACATGGAAATATTTACAACGATATCTGTATGAACATGGAAATATCTACACCACCATCTTTATAAACATGGAAATATCTACACCGCCATCTGTATAAACATGGAAATATCTACACCGCTATCTGTATAAACCTGGGAATATCTACACCACTATCTGTATACACATGGTAATATCTACACCACCATCTATATAAACATGGAAATATCTACACCGCCATCTGTATAAACATGGAAATATCTACAATGCCATCTGTAGAAAGATGGAAATATCTGCACCGCAATCTGTGTAAACATGGAAATATCTACACAAATATCTGTAAAAACATGGAAATATCTACACCGCTATCTGTATAAACATGGAAATATCTACACCGCGATCTGCATAAACATGGAAATATCTACACCACGATCTGTATAAACATGGAAATATCTACACCGCTATCTGTAGAAACATGGAAATATCTACACCGCGATCTGCATAAACATGGAAATATCTACACCGCGATCTGCATAAACATGGAAATATCTACACCGCGATCTGTATAAATATGGAAATATCTACACCGCTATCTGTAGAAACATGGAAATATCTACACCGCGATCTGTATAAACATGGAAATATCTACACCGCGATCTGTATAAACATGGAAATATCTACACCGCTATCTGTAGAAACATGGAAATATCTATACAGCTATCTCTATAAACATGGAAATATCTACACCGCCATCTGTATAAACATGGAAATACCTACAAGTCATCTGTATAAACATGGAAATATCTACACAGCCATCTGTATAAACATGGAAATATCTACACAGCCATCTGTATAAACATGGAAATATCTACACCGCCATCTGTATAAACATAGAAATATCTACACCGCTATCTGTATAAACCTGGAAATATCTACAACGCTATCTGTATAAACATGGTAATATCTACACCACCATCTATATAAACATGGAAATATCTACACCGCCATCTGTATAAACATGGAAATATCTACAATGCCATCTGTACATAGATGGAAATATCTACACCGCAATCTGTGTAAACATGGAAATATCTACACAAATATCTGTAAAAACATGGAAATATCTACACCGCTATCTGCATAAACATGGAAATATCTACACCGCTATCTGCATAAACATGGAAATATCTACACCGCGATCTGTATAAATATGGAAATATCTACACCGCTATCTGTAGAAACATGGAAATATCTACACCGCGATCTGTATAAACATGGAAATATCTACACCGCGATCAGTATAAACATGGAAATATCTACACCGCTATCTGTAGAAACATGGAAATATCTACACAGCTATCTCTATAAACATGGAAATATCTACACCGCCATCTGTATAAACATGGAAATACCTACAAGTCATCTGTATAAACATGGAAATATCTACACAGCCATCTGTATAAACATGGAAATATCTACACAGCCATCTGTATATACATGGAAATATCTACACCGCTATCTGTATAAACATGGAAATAACTACACCGCTATTTGTATAAACAAGGAAATATCTACACGGTCATCTGTGTATAGATGGAAATATCAACACCGCCATCTGTACAAACATGGAAATATCTGCACCGCTATCTGTATAAACATGGAAATATCTACACCGTGGTCTGTAAAAACAAGGAAATATCTACACCGCTATCTGTATAAACATGGAAATATATACATCGCTATCTGTATAAACATGGAAATACCTACACCGTGATCTGTATAAACATGGAAATATTTACAACGATATCTGCATAAACTTGGAAATATCTACACCGCCATCTCTATAAACATGGAAATATCTACACCGCCATCTGTATAAACCTGGAAATATCTACAACGCTATCTGTATAAACATGGTAATATCTACACCACCATCTATATAAACATGGAAATATCTACACCGCCATCTGTATAAACCTGGAAATATCTACAATGCCATCTGTAGAAAGATGGAAATACCTACACCGCAATCTGTGTAAACATGGAAATATCTACACCAATATCTGTAAAAACATGGAAATATCTACACCGCTATCTGTATAAACATGGAAGTATCTATACCGCGATCTGCATAAACATGGAAATATCTACACCACGATCTGTATAAACATGGAAATATCTACACCGCTATCTGTAGAAACACGGAAATATCTACACCGCGATCTGAATAAACATGGAAATATCTACACCGCGATCTGTATAAACATGGAAATATCCACACCGCTATCTGTAGAAATATGGAAATATCTACACAGCTATCTCTATAAACATGGAAATATCTACACCGCCATCTGTATAAACATGGAAAGACCTACAAGTCATCTGTATAAACATGGAAATATCTTCACAGCCATCTGTATAAACATGGAAATATCTACACAGCCATCTGTATATACATGGAAATATCTACACCGCTATCTGTATAAACATGGAAATATCTACACCCCTATTTGTATAAATAAGGAAATATCTACACTGTGATCTGTATATACATGGAAATATCTACACTGCTATTTGTATAAACAAGGAAATATCTACACCGCTATCTGCATAAACATGGAAATAACTACACTGCTATTTGCATAAACAAGGAAATATCTACACCGTGATCTGTATAAACATGGAAATATCTACAATGCCATCTCTATAAACATGGAAATATCTACACCCCTATCTGTATAAACATGAAAATATCCACACCGCTATCTCTATAAACATGGAAATAACTTCATCGCCATCGGTATAAACGTGGAAATATCTACACCGCTATCTGTATAAACATGGAAATATCTACACCGCCATCTGCATAAACATGGAAATATCTACACCGCGATCTGTATAAACATGGAAATATCTACACCGCGATCTGTAGAAACATGGAAATATCTACACCGCTATCTGTAGAAACATGGAAATATCTACACAGCTATCTCTATAAACATGGAAATATCTACACCGCCATCTGTATAAACATGGAAATACCTACAAGTCATCTGTATAAACATGGAAATATCTACACAGCCATCTGTATAAACATGGAAATATCTACACAGCCATCTGTATATACATGGAAATATCTACACCGCTATCTGTATAAACATGGAAATAACTACACCGCTATTTGTATTAACAAGGAAATATCTACACCGTGATCTGTATAAACATGGAAATATCTACAATGCTATTTGTATAAACAAGGAAATATCTACACCGCTATCTGTATAAAGATGGAAATAACTACACCGCTATTTGCATAAACAAGGAAATATCTACACCGTGATCTGTATAAACATGGAAATATCTACAACGCCATCTCTATAAACATGGAAATATCTACACCCCTATCTGTATAAACATGGAAATATCCACACCGCTATCTCTATAAACCTGGAAATAACTACACCGCGATCAGTATAAACGTGGAAATATCTACACTGCTATCTCTATAAACATGGAAATATCTCCACTACTATCTCTATAAACATCGAAATATCTACACCGCCATCTGTATAAACATGGAAATACTGACAAAGTTATCTGTATAAACATGGAAATATCTACACCGCCATCTGTATAAACACGGAAATATCTACACAGCCAGGTGTACATATGTGGAAATATCTACACCGCTCTCTACATAAACATGGAAATAACTACAACGCTATCTGTATATACATGGAAATATCTACACCGCGATCTGTATAAACATGGAAATATCTACACCGCTATCTGTAGAAACATGGAAATATCTACACAGCTATCTCTATAAACATGGACATATCTACACCGCCGTCTGTATAAACATGGAAATACCTACAAGTCATCTGTATAAACATGGAAATATCTACACAGACATCTGTGTAAACATGGAAATATCTACACAGCCATCTGTATATACATGGAAATATCTACACCGCTATCTGTATAAACATGGAAATAACCAGACCGCTATTTGTAGAAACAAGGAAATATCTACACCGTGATCTGTATAAACATGGAAATATCTACACTTCTATTTGTATAAACAAGGAAATATCTTCACCGCTATCTGTATAAACATGGAAATAACTACACTGCTATTTGCATAAACAAGGAAATATCTACACCGTGATCTGTATAAACATGGAAATATCTACTCTGCTATTTGTAAAAACAAGGAAATATCTACACAGCTATCTGTATAAACATGGAAATAACTACACCGCTATTTGCATAAACTAGGAAATATCTACACCGTGATCTGTATAAACATGGAAATATCTACACCGCCATCTGTATAAACATGAAAATATCTACACCGTGATCTGTATAAACATGGAAATATCTACACCGCCATCTGTATAAACATGGAAATATATACACAGCCATGTGTACATATGTGGAAATATCTACACCGCTCTCTACATAAACATGGAAATAACTACACCGCTATCTGTATATACATGGAAATATCTACACCGCCATCTACATATCCATAGAAATTTCTGCGCCACCATCTGTATAAACATGGAAATATCTACACGGTCATCTGTGTATAGATAGAAATATCAACACCACCATCTGTACAAACATGGAAATATCTGCACCGCTATCTGTATAAACATGGAAATATCTACACCGTGGTCTCTATAAACATGGAAATATCTACACCGCTGTCTGTATAAACATGGAAATATATACACCGCTATCTCTATAAACATGGAAATATCTACACCGTGATCTGTATAAACATGGAAATATTTACAACGATATCTGTATGAACATGGAAATATCTACACCACCATCTTTATAAACATGGAAATATCTACACCGCCATCTGTATAAACATGGAAATATCTACACCGCTATCTGTATAAACCTGGGAATATCTACACCGCTATCTGTATACACATGGTAATATCTACACCACCATCTATATAAACATGGAAATATCTACACCGCCATCTGTATAAACATGGAAATATCTACAATGCCATCTGTAGAAAGATGGAAATATCTGCACCGCAATCTGTGTAAACATGGAAATATCTACACAAATATCTGTAAAAACATGGAAATATCTACACCGCTATCTGTATAAACATGGAAATATCTACACCGCGATCTGCATAGACATGGAAATATCTACACCACGATCTGTATAAACATGGAAATATCTACACCGCTATCTGTAGAAACATGGAAATATCTACACCGCGATCTGCATAAACATGGAAATATCTACACCGCGATCTGCATAAACATGGAAATATCTACACCGCGATCTGTATAAATATGGAAATATCTACACCGCTATCTGTAGAAACATGGAAATATCTACACCGCGATCTGTATAAACATGGAAATATCTACACCGCGATCTGTATAAACATGGAAATATCTACACCGCTATCTGTAGAAACATGGAAATATCTATACAGCTATCTCTATAAACATGGAAATATCTACACCGCCATCTGTATAAACATGGAAATACCTACAAGTCATCTGTATAAACATGGAAATATCTACACAGCCATCTGTATAAACATGGAAATATCTACACAGCCATCTGTATAAACATGGAAATATCTACACCGCCATCTGTATAAACATAGAAATATCTACACCGCTATCTGTATAAACCTGGAAATATCTACAACGCTATCTGTATAAACATGGTAATATCTACACCACCATCTATATAAACATGGAAATATCTACACCGCCATCTGTATAAACATGGAAATATCTACAATGCCATCTGTACATAGATGGAAATATCTACACCGCAATCTGTGTAAACATGGAAATATCTACACAAATATCTGTAAAAACATGGAAATATCTACACCGCTATCTGCATAAACATGGAAATATCTACACCGCTATCTGCATAAACATGGAAATATCTACACCGCGATCTGTATAAATATGGAAATATCTACACCGCTATCTGTAGAAACATGGAAATATCTACACCGCGATCTGTATAAACATGGAAATATCTACACCGCGATCAGTATAAACATGGAAATATCTACACCGCTATCTGTAGAAACATGGAAATATCTACACAGCTATCTCTATAAACATGGAAATATCTACACCGCCATCTGTATAAACATGGAAATACCTACAAGTCATCTGTATAAACATGGAAATATCTACACAGCCATCTGTATAAACATGGAAATATCTACACAGCCATCTGTATATACATGGAAATATCTACACCGCTATCTGTATAAACATGGAAATAACTACACCGCTATTTGTATAAACAAGGAAATATCTACACGGTCATCTGTGTATAGATGGAAATATCAACACCGCCATCTGTACAAACATGGAAATATCTGCACCGCTATCTGTATAAACATGGAAATATCTACACCGTGGTCTGTAAAAACAAGGAAATATCTACACCGCTATCTGTATAAACATGGAAATATATACATCGCTATCTGTATAAACATGGAAATACCTACACCGTGATCTGTATAAACATGGAAATATTTACAACGATATCTGCATAAACTTGGAAATATCTACACCGCCATCTCTATAAACATGGAAATATCTACACCGCCATCTGTATAAACCTGGAAATATCTACAACGCTATCTGTATAAACATGGTAATATCTACACCACCATCTATATAAACATGGAAATATCTACACCGCCATCTGTATAAACCTGGAAATATCTACAATGCCATCTGTAGAAAGATGGAAATACCTACACCGCAATCTGTGTAAACATGGAAATATCTACACCAATATCTGTAAAAACATGGAAATATCTACACCGCTATCTGTATAAACATGGAAGTATCTATACCGCGATCTGCATAAACATGGAAATATCTACACCACGATCTGTATAAACATGGAAATATCTACACCGCTATCTGTAGAAACACGGAAATATCTACACCGCGATCTGAATAAACATGGAAATATCTACACCGCGATCTGTATAAACATGGAAATATCTACACCGCTATCTGTAGAAATATGGAAATATCTACACAGCTATCTCTATAAACATGGAAATATCTACACCGCCATCTGTATAAACATGGAAAGACCTACAAGTCATCTGTATAAACATGGAAATATCTTCACAGCCATCTGTATAAACATGGAAATATCTACACAGCCATCTGTATATACATGGAAATATCTACACCGCTATCTGTATAAACATGGAAATATCTACACCCCTATTTGTATAAATAAGGAAATATCTACACTGTGATCTGTATATACATGGAAATATCTACACTGCTATTTGTATAAACAAGGAAATATCTACACCGCTATCTGCATAAACATGGAAATAACTACACTGCTATTTGCATAAACAAGGAAATATCTACACCGTGATCTGTATAAACATGGAAATATCTACAATGCCATCTCTATAAACATGGAAATATCTACACCCCTATCTGTATAAACATGAAAATATCCACACCGCTATCTCTATAAACATGGAAATAACTTCATCGCCATCAGTATAAACGTGGAAATATCTACACCGCTATCTGTATAAACATGGAAATATCTACACCGCCATCTGCATAAACATGGAAATATCTACACCGCGATCTGTATAAACATGGAAATATCTACACCGCGATCTGTAGAAACATGGAAATATCTACACCGCTATCTGTAGAAACATGGAAATATCTACACAGCTATCTCTATAAACATGGAAATATCTACACCGCCATCTGTATAAACATGGAAATACCTACAAGTCATCTGTATAAACATGGAAATATCTACACAGCCATCTGTATAAACATGGAAATATCTACACAGCCATCTGTATATACATGGAAATATCTACACCGCTATCTGTATAAACATGGAAATAACTACACCGCTATTTGTATTAACAAGGAAATATCTACACCGTGATCTGTATAAACATGGAAATATCTACAATGCTATTTGTATAAACAAGGAAATATCTACACCGCTATCTGTATAAAGATGGAAATAACTACACCGCTATTTGCATAAACAAGGAAATATCTACACCGTGATCTGTATAAACATGGAAATATCTACAACGCCATCTCTATAAACATGGAAATATCTACACCCCTATCTGTATAAACATGGAAATTTCCACACCGCTATCTCTATAAACCTGGAAATAACTACACCGCGATCAGTATAAACGTGGAAATATCTACACTGCTATCTCTATAAACATGGAAATATCTCCACTACTATCTCTATAAACATCGAAATATCTACACCGCCATCTGTATAAACATGGAAATACTGACAAAGTTATCTGTATAAACATGGAAATATCTACACCGCCATCTGTATAAACATGGAAATATCTACACAGCCAGGTGTACATATGTGGAAATATCTACACCGCTCTCTACATAAACATGGAAATAACTACACCGCTATCTGTATATACATGGAAATATCTACACCGCGATCTGTATAAACATGGAAATATCTACACCGCTATCTGTAGAAACATGGAAATATCTACACAGCTATCTCTATAAACATGGACATATCTACACCGCCGTCTGTATAAACATGGAAATACCTACAAGTCATCTGTATAAACATGGAAATATCTACACAGACATCTGTGTAAACATGGAAATATCTACACAGCCATCTGTATATACATGGAAATATCTACACCGCTATCTGTATAAACATGGAAATAACCAGACCGCTATTTGTAGAAACAAGGAAATATCTACACCGTGATCTGTATAAACATGGAAATATCTACACTTCTATTTGTATAAACAAGGAAATATCTACACCGCTATCTGTATAAACATGGAAATAACTACACTGCTATTGGCATAAACAAGGAAATATCTACACCGTGATCTGTATAAACATGGAAATATCTACTCTGCTATTTGTAAAAACAAGGAAATATCTACACAGCTATCTGTATAAACATGGAAATAACTACACCGCTATTTGCATAAACTAGGAAATATCTACACCGTGATCTGTATAAACATGGAAATATCTACACCGCCATCTGTATAAACATGAAAATATCTACACCGTGATCTGTATAAACATGGAAATATCTACACCGCCATCTGTATAAACATGGAAATATATACACAGCCATGTGTACATATGTGGAAATATCTACACCGCTCTCTACATAAACATGGAAATAACTACACCGCTATCTGTATATACATGGAAATATCTACACCGCCATCTACATATCCATAGAAATTTCTGCGCCACCATCTGTATAAACATGGAAATATCTACACGGTCATCTGTGTATAGATAGAAATATCAACACCACCATCTGTACAAACATGGAAATATCTGCACCGCTATCAGTATAAACATGGAAATATCTACAACGTGGTCTCTATAAACATGGAAATATCTACACCGCTGTCTGTATAAACATGGAAATATATACACCGCTATCTCTATAAACATGGAAATATCTACACCGTGATCTGTATAAACATGGAAATATTTACAACGATATCTGTATGAACATGGAAATATCTACACCACCATCTTTATAAACATGGAAATATCTACACCGCCATCTGTATAAACATGGAAATATCTACACCGCTATCTGTATAAACCTGGGAATATCTACACCGCTATCTGTATAAACATGGTAATATCTACACCACCATCTATATAAACATGGAAATATCTACACCGCCATCTGTATAAACATGGAAATATCTACAATGCCATCTGTAGAAAGATGGAAATATCTGCACCGCAATCTGTGTAAACATGGAAATATCTACACAAATATCTGTAAAAACATGGAAATATCTACACCGCTATCTGTATAAACATGGAAATATCTACACCGCGATCTGCATAAACATGGAAATATCTACACCACGATCTGTATAAACATGGAAATATCTACACCGCTATCTGTAGAAACATGGAAATATCTACACCGCGATCTGCATAAACATGGAAATATCTACACCGCGATCTGCATAAACATGGAAATATCTACACCGCGATCTGTATAAATATGGAAATATCTACACCGCTATCTGTAGAAACATGGAAATATCTACACCGCGATCTGTATAAACATGGAAATATCAACACCGCGATCTGTATAAACATGGAAATATCTACACCGCTATCTGTAGAAACATGGAAATATCTATACAGCTATCTCTATAAACATGGAAATATCTACACCGCCATCTGTATAAACATGGAAATACCTACAAGTCATCTGTATAAACATGGAAATATCTACACAGCCATCTGTATAAACATGGAAATATCTACACAGCCATCTGTATAAACAAGGAAATATCTACACCGCTATCTGTATAAACATGGAAATAACTACACCGCTATTTGTATAAACAAGGAAATATCTACACCGTGATCTGTATAAACATGGAAATATCTACAATGCTATTTGTATAAACAAGGAAATATCTACACCGCTATCTGTATAAACATGGAAATAACTGCACCGCTATTTGCATAAACAAGGAAATATCTACACCGTGATCTGTATAAACATGGAAATATCTACAACGCCATCTCTATAAACATGGAAATATGTACACCCCTATCTGTATAAACATGGAAATATCCACACCGCTATCTCTAAAAACATGGAAATAACTACACCGTGTTCAGTATAAACATGGAAATATCTACTCCGCTATCTCTATAAACATGGAAATATCTCCACTGCTATCTCTATAAACATCGAAATATCTACACCGCCATCTGTATAAACATGGAAATAACTACACCGCCATTTGTATAAACAAGAAAATATCTACACCGTGATCTGTATAAACATGGAATTATCTACACCGCCATCTCTATAAACATGGAAATACCTACAAGTCATCTGTACAAACATGGAAATATCTACAAAGCCATCAGTATAAACATGGAAATATCTACACAGCCATCTGTATATACATGGAAATATCTAGATCGCTATCTGTATAAACATGGAAATAACTACACCGCTATTTGTACAAACAAGGAAATATCTACACCGTGATCTGTATAAACATGGAAATATCTACAACGCCATCTCTCTAAACATGGAAATATCTACACCCCTATCTGTATAAACATGGAAATATCCACACCGCTATCTCTAAAAACATGGAAATAACTACACCGTGATCAGTATAAACGTGGAAATATGTACACCGCTATCTCAATAAACATGGAAATATCTCCACTGCTAGCTCTATAAACATCGAAATATCTACACCGCCATCTGTATAAACATGGAAATACTTACAAAGTTTTCTCTATAAACATGGAAATATCTACGCCGCCATCTGTATAAACATGGAAATATCTACACAGCCATGTGTACATATATGGAAATATCTACACTGCTCTCTATATAAACATGGAAATAACTACACCGCTATCTGTATATACATGGAAATATCTACACCGCCATCTACATATCCATAGAAATATCTGCACCGCCACCTGTATAAACATGGAAATATCTACACGGTCATCTGTATACAGATGGAAATATCAACACCGCCATCTGTACAAACATGGAAATATCTTCACCGCTATCTGTATAAACCTGGAAATATCTACACCGTGGTCTGTATAAACATGGAAATATCTACACCACTATCTGTATAAACATGGAAATATATACACCGCTATCTCTATAAACATGGAAATATCTACACCGTGATCTGTATAACCATGGAAATATTTACACCGATATCTGTATAAACATGGAAATATCTACACCGCCATCTCTATAAACATGGAAATATCTACACCGCCATCTGTATAAACATGGAAATATCTACAATGCCGTCTGTAGAAAGATGGAAATATCTACACCGCAATCTGTGTAAACATGGAAATATCTACACCAATATCTGTAAAAACAACGAAATACCTACACCGCTATCTGTATAAACATGGAAATATCTACACCGCGATCTGCATAAACATGGAAATATCTACACCTCGATCTGTATAAATATGAAAATATCTACAACGCGATCTGTAGAAACATGGAAATATCTACACCGCGATCTGTATAAACATGGAAATAACTACAACGCGATCTGTATAAACATGGAAATATCTACACCGCTATCTGTAGAAACATGGAAATATCTACACAGCTATCTCTATAAACATGGAAATATCTACACCGCCATCTGTATAAACATGGAAATACCTACAAGTCATCTGTATAAACATGGAAATATCTACACAGCCATCTGTATAAACATGGAAATATCTACACAGCCATCTGTATATACATGGAAATATCTACACCGCTATCTGTATAAACATGCAAATAACTACACCGCTATTTGTATAAACAAGGAAATATCTACACCGTGATCTGTATAAACATGGAAATATCTACAATGCTATTTGTATAAACAAGGAAATATCTACACCGCTATCTGTATAAACATGGAAATAACTGCACCGCTATTTGCATAAACAAGGAAATATCTACACCGTGATCTGTATAAACATGGAAATATCTACAACGCCATCTCTATAAACATGGAAATATGTACACCCCTATCTGTATAAACATGGAAATATCCACACCGCTATCTCTAAAAACATGGAAATAACTACACCGTGATCAGTATAAACGTGGAAATATCTACACCGCTATCTCTATAAACATGGAAATATCTCCACTGCTATCTCTATGAACATCGAAATATCTACACCGCCATCTGTATAAACATGGAATTATCTACACCGCCATCTCTATAAACATGGAAATACCTACAAATCATCTGTACAAACATGGAAATATCTACAAAGCCATCAGTATAAACATGGAAATATCAACACAGCCATCTGTATATACATGGAAATATCTAGACCGCTATCTGTATAAACATGGAAATAACTACACCACTATTTGTATAAACAAGGAAATATCTACACCGTGATCTGTATAAACATGGAAATATCTACAACGCCATCTCTCTAAACATGGAAATATCTACACCCCTATCTGTATAAACATGGAAATATCCACACCGCTATCTCTAAAAACATGGAAATAACTACACCGTGATCAGTATAAACGTGGAAATATGTACACCGCTATCTCAATAAACATGGAAATATCTCCACTGCTAGCTCTATAAACATCGAAATATCTACACCGCCATCTGTATAAACATGGAAATACTTACAAAGTTATCTGTATAAACATGGAAATATCTACACCGCCATCTGTATAAACATGGAAATATCTACACAGCCATGTGTACATATATGGAAATATCTACACTGCTCTCTATATAAACATGGAAATAACTACACCGCTATCTGTATATACATGGAAATATCTACACCGCCATCTACATATCCATAGAAATATCTGCGCCGCCATCTGTATAAACATGGAAATATCTACACGGTCATCTGTGTATAGATGGAAATATCAACACCGCCATCTGTACAAACATGGAAATATCTGCACCGCTATCTGTATAAACATGGAAATATCTACACCGTGGTCTGTAAAAACATGGAAATATCTACACCGCTATCTGTATAAACATGGAAATACCTACACCGTGATCTGTATAAACATGGAAATATGTACAACGATATCTGTATAAACATGGAAATATCTACACCACCATCTCTATAAACATGGAAATATCTACACTGCCATCTGTATAAACATGGAAATATCTACACCGCTATCTGTAGAAACCTGAAAATATCTACACCGCTATCTGTATAAACATGGTAATATCTACATCACCATCTATATAAACATGGAAATATCTACACCGCCATCTGTATAAACATGGAAATACCTACACCGCTATCTGTATAAACCTGGAAATATCTACACCGCTATCTGTAGAAACATGGAAATATCCACACCGCGATCTGCATAAACATGGAAATATCTACACCGCGATCTGTATAAACATGGAAATATCTACACCGCTATCTGTAGAAACATGGAAATATCTACACAGCTATCTCTATAAACATGGAAATATCTACACCGCCATCTGTATAAACATGGAAATACCTACAAGTCATCTGTATAAACATGGAAATATCTACACAGCCATCTGTATAAACATGGAAATATCTACACAGCCATTTGTATATACAAGGAAATATCTACACCGCTATCTGTATAAACATGGAAATAACTACACCGCTATTTGTATAAACAAGGAAATATCTACACCCTGATCTGTATAAACATGGAAATATCTACACTGCTATTTCTATAAACAAGGAAATATCTACACCACTATCTGTATAAACATGGAGATAAATACACCGCTATTTGCATAAACAAGGAAATATCTACCCCGTGATCTGTATAAACATGGAAATATCTACAACGCCCTCTCTATAAACATGGAAATATCTACACCCCTATCTGTATAAACATGGAAATATCCACAGCGCTATCTCTATAAACATGGAAATAACTACACCGCGATCAGTATAAAAGAGGAAATATCTACACCGCTATGTCTATAAACATGGAAATATCTCCACTGCTATCTCTATAAACATCGAAATATCTACACCGCCATGTGTATAAACATGGAAATACTTACAAAGTTATCTGCATAAACATGGAAATATCTACACCGCCATCTGTAAAAACATGGAAATATCTACACAGCCCTGTGTACATATATGGAAATATCTACACCGCTCTCTATATAGACATGGAAATAACTACACCGCTATCTGTATATACATGGAAATATCTACACCGCCATCTACATATCCATAGAAATATCTGCACCGCCATCTGTATAAACATGGAAATATCTACACGGTCATCTGTGTACAAATGGAAATATCAACACCGCCATCTGTACAAACATGGAAATATCTTCACCGCTATCTGTATAAACATGGAAATATCTACACCGTGGTCTGTATAAACATGGAAATATCTACACCACTATCTGTATAAACATGGAAATATATACACCGCTATCTGTATATACATGGAAATATCTACACCGCCATCTACATATCCATAGAAATATCGGCGCCGCCATCTGTATAAACATGGAAATATCTACACCGCCATCTGTATAAACATGGAAATGTCTACACCGCTATCTGTATAAACCTGGAAATATCTACACCGCTATCTGTATAAACATGGAAATATATACACCGCCATCTCTATAAACATGGAAATATGTACACCGTGATCTGTATAAACATGGAACTATTTACACCGATATCTGTATAAACATGGAAATATCTACACCGCCATCTCTATAAACATGGAAATATCTACACCGCCATCTGTATAAACATGGAAATATCTACACCGCTATCTGTATAAACCTGGAAATATGTACACCGCTATCTGTATAAACATGGTAATTTCTACACCACCATCTATATAAACATGGAAATATCTACACCGCCATCTGTATAAACATGGAAATATCTACAATGCCGTCTGTAGAAAGATGGTAATATCTACACTGCAATCTGTGTAAACATGGAAATATCTACACCAATATCTGTAAAAACATGGAAATATCTACACCGCTATCTGTATAAACATGGAAATATCTACACCGCGATCTGCAAAAACATGGAAATATCTACACCGCGGTCTGTATAAATATGGAAATATCTACACCGCTATCTGTAGAAACATGGAAATATCTACACCGCGATCTGTATAAACATGGAAATATCTACACCGCGATCTGTATAAACATGGAAATATCTACACCGCTATCTGTAGAAACATGGAAATATCTACACAGCTATCTCTAAAAACATGGAAATATCTACACCGCCATCTGTATAAACATGGAAATACCTACAAGTCATCTGTATAAACATGGAAATATCTACACATCCATCTGTATAAACATGGAAATATCTACACAGCCATCTGTATATTCACGGAAATATGTACACCGCTATCTGTATAAACATGGAAACAACTACACCGCTATTTGTATAAACAAGGAAATATCTACACCGTGATCTGTACAAACATGGAAATATCTACAATGCTATTTGTATAAACAAGGAAATATCTACACCGCTATCTGTATAAACATGGAAATAACTACACCGCTATTTGCATAAACAAGGAAATATCTACACCGTGATCTATATAAACATGGAAATATTTACAACGCCATCTCTATAAACATGGAAATATCTACACCCCTATCTGTATAAACATGGAAATATCCACACCGCTATCTCTAAAAACATGGAAATAACTACACCGTGATCAGTATAAATATGGAAATATCTATACCGCGATCTGCATAAACATGGAAATATCTACACCGCGATCTGTATAAACATGAAAATATCTACGCCGCTATCTGTAGAAACATGGAAATATCTACACCGCGATCTGAATAAACATGGAAATATCTACAACGCGATCTGTATAAACATGGAAATATCTACACCGCTATCTGTAGAAACATGGAAATATCTGCACAGCTATCTCTATAAACATGGAAATATCTACACCGCCATCTGTACAGACATGGAAATACCTACAAGTCATCTGTATAAACATGGAAATATATACACAGCCATCTGTATAAACATGGAAATATCTACACAGCCATGTGTATATACATGGAAATATCTACACCGCTATCTGTATAAACATGGAAATAACTACACCGCTATTTGCATAAACAAAGAAATGTCTACACCGTGATCTGTATAAACATGGAAATATCTACAACGCCATCTCTATAAACATGGAAATATCTACACCCCTATCTGTATAAACATGGAAATATCCACACCGCTATCTCTAAAAACATGGAAATAACTACACCGTGATCAGTATAAACGTGGAAATATCTACACCGCTATCTCTATAAACATGGAAATATCTCCACTACTATCTCTATAAACATCGAAATATCTACACCGCCATCTGTATAAACATGGAAATACTTACAAAGTTATCTGTATAAACATGGAAATATCTACACTGTCATCTGTATAAACATGGAAATATCTACACAGCCATGTGTACATATATGGAAATATCTACACCGCTCTCTATATAAACATGGAAATAACTACACCGCTATCTGTATATACATGGAAATATCTACACCGCCATCTACATATCCATACAAATATCTGCGCCGCCATCTGTATAAACATGGAAATATCTACACGGTCATCTGTGTATAGATGGAAATATCAACACCGCCATCTGTACAAACATGGAAATATCTGCACCGCTATCTGCATAAACATGGAAATATCTACACCGTGGTCTGTATAAACATGGAAATATCTACACCGCTATCTGTATAAACATGGAAATATATACACCGCCATCTCTATAAACATGGAAATATGTACACCGTGATCTGTATAAACATGGAACTATTTACACCGATATCTGAATAAACAGGGAAATATCTACACCGCCATCTCTATAAACATGGAAATATCTACACCGCCATCTGTATAAACATGGAAATATCTACACCGCTATCTGTATAAACCTGGAAACATCTACACCGCTATCTGTATAAACTTGGTAATATCTACACCACCATCTATATAAGCATGGAAATATCTACACCGCAATCTGTATAAACATGGAAATATCTACAATGCCGTCTGTAGAAAGATGGAAATATCTACACTGCAATCTGTGTAAACATGGAAATATCTACACCAATATCTGTAAAAACATGGAAATATCTACACCGCTATCTGTATAAACATGGCAATATCTACACCGCGATCTGCATAAACATGGAAATATCTACACCACGATCTGTATAAATATGGAAATATCTACACCGCTATCTGTAGAAACATGGAAATATCTACACCGCGATCTGTATAAACATGGAAATATCTACACTGCGATCTGTATAAACATGGAAATATCTACACCGCTATCTGTAGAAACATGGAAATATCTACACAGCTATCTCTATAAACATGGAAATATCTGCACCGCCATCTGTATAAACATGGAAATACCTACAAGTCATCTGTATAAACATGGAAATATCTACACAGCCATCTGTATAAACATGGAAATATCTACACAGCCATCTGTATATACATGGAAAAATCTACACCGCTATCTGTATAAACATGGAAATAACTACACCGCTATTTGTATAAACAAGGAAATATCTACACCGTGATCTGTATAAACATGGAAATATCTACAATGCTATTTGTATAAACAAGGAAATATCTACACCGCTATCTGTATAAACATGGAAATAACTACACCGCTATTTGCATAAACAAAGAAATGTCTACACCGTGATCTGTATAAACATGGAAATATCTACAACGCCATCTCTCTAAACATGGAAATATCTACACCCCTATCTGTATAAACATGGAAATATCCACACCGCTATCTCTAAAAACATGGAAATAACTACACCGTGATCAGTATAAACGTGGAAAAATCTACACCGCTATCTCTATAAACATGGAAATATCTCCACTACTATCTCTATAAACATCGAAATATCTACACCGCCATCTGTATAAACATGGAAATACTTACAAAGTTATCTGTATAAACATGGAAATATCTACACTGTCATCTGTATAAACATGGAAATATCTACACAGCCATGTGTACATATATGGAAATATCTACACCGCTCTCTATATAAACATGGAAATAACTACACCGCTATCTGTATATACATGGAAATATCTACACCGCCATCTACATATCCATACAAATATCTGCGCCGCCATCTGTATAAACATGGAAATATCTACACGGTCATCTGTGTATAGATGGAAATATCAACACCGCCATCTGTACAAACATGGAAATATCTGCACCGCTATCTGTATAAACATGGAAATATCTACACCGTGGTCTGTATAAACATGGAAATATCTACACCGCTATCTGTATAAACATGGAAATATATACACCGCCATCTCTATAAACATGGAAATATGTACACCGTGATCTGTATAAACATGGAACTATTTACACCGATATCTGTATAAACATGGAAATATCTACACCGCCATCTCTATAAACATGGGAATATCTACACCGCCATCTGTATAAACATGGAAATATCTACACCGCTATCTGTATAAACCTGGAAATATGTACACCGCTATCTGTATAAACATGGTAATTTCTACACCACCATCTATATAAACATGGAAATATCTACACCGCCATCTGTATAAACATGGAAATATCTACAATGCCGTCTGTAGAAAGATGGAAATATCTACACTGCAATCTGTGTAAACATGGAAATATCTACACCAATATCTGTAAAAACATGGAAATATCTACACCGCTATCTGTATAAAAATGGAAATATCTACACCGCGATCTGCATAAACATGGAAATATCTACACCGCGATCTGTATAAATATGGAAATATCTACACCGCTATCTGTAGAAACATGGAAATATCTACACCGCGATCTGTATAAACATGGAAATATCTACACCGCAATCTGTATAAACATGGAAATATCTACACCGCTATCTGTAGAAACATGGAAATATCTACACAGCTATCTCTATAAACATGGAAATATCTACACCGCCATCTGTATAAACATGGAAATACCTACAAGTCATCTGTATAAACATGGAAATATCTACACAGCCATCTGTATAAACATGGAAATATCTACAGAGCCATCTGTATATTCACGGAAATATGTACACCGCTATCTGTATAAACATGGAAATAACTACACCGCTATTTGTATAAACAAGGAAATATCTACACCGTGATCTGTATAAACATGGAAATATCTACAATGCTATTTGTATAAACAAGGAAATATCTACACCGCTATCTGTATAAACATGGAAATAACTACACCGCTATCTGTATATACATGGAAATATCTACACCGCCATCTACATATCCATAGAAATATCTGCACCACCATCTGTATAAACATGGAAATATCTACACGGTCATCTGTGTATAGATGGAAATATCAACACCGCCATCTGTACAAACATGGAAATATCTGCACCGCTATCTTTATAAACATGGAAATATCTACACCGTGGTCTGTAAAACATGGAAATATCTACACCGCTATCTGTATAAACATGGAAATATATACATCGCTATCTGTATAAACATGGAAATACCTACACCGTGATCTGTATAAACATGGAAATATTTACAATGATATCTGTATAAACATGGAAATATCTACACCGCCATCTCTATAAACATGGAGATATCTACACCGCCATCTGTATAAACATGGAAATATCTACACCGCTATCTGTATAAACCTGGAAATATCTACAACGCTATCTGTATAAACATGGTAATATCTACACCACCATCTATATAAACATGGAAATATCTACACCGCCATCTGTATAAACATGGAAATATCTACAATGCCATCTGTAGAAAGATGGAAATATCTACACCGCAATCTGTGTAAACATGGAAATATCTACACCAATATCTGTAAAAACATGGAAATATCTACACCGCTATCTGTATAAACATGGAAATATCTATACCGCGATCTGCATAAACATGGAAATATCTACACCGCGATCTGTATAAACATGGAAATATCTACACCGCTATCTGTAGAAACATGGAAATATCTACACCGTGATCTGAATAAACATGGAAATATCTACACCGCGAGCTGTATAAACATGGAAATATCTATACCGCTATCTGTAGAAACATGGAAATATCTACACAGCTATCTCTATAAACATGGAAATATCTACACCGCCATCTGTATAGACATGGAAATACCTACAAGTCATCTGTATAAACATGGAAATATCTACACAGCCATCTGTATAAACATGGAAATACCTACAAGTCATCTGTATAAACATGGAAATATCTACAGAGCCATCTGTATAAACATGGAAATATCTACACAGCCATCTGTATATTCACGGAAATATCTACACCGCTATCTGTATAAACATGGAAATATCTACACCGCTATTTGTATAAACAAGGAAATATCTACACCGTGATCTGTATAAACATGGAAATATCTACAATGTTATTTGTATAAACAAGGAAATATCTACACCGCTATCTGTAAAAACATGGAAATAACTACACCGCTATTTCCATAAACAAGGAAATATCTACACCGTGATCTATATAAACATGGAAATATCTACAACGCCATCTCTATAAACATGGAAATATCTACACCCCTATCTGTATAAACATGGAAATATCCACACTGCTATCTCTAAAAACATGGAAATAACTACACCGTGATCAGTATATACGTGGAAATATCTACACCGCTATCTCTATAAACATGGAAATATCTCCACTGCTATTTCTATAAACATCGAAATATCTACACCGCCATCTGTATAAACATGGAAATACTTACAAAGTTATCTGTATAAACATGGAAATATCTACACCACCATCTGTATAAACATGGAAATATCTACACAGCCATGTGTACATATATGGAAATATCTACACCGCTCTCTATATAAACATGGAAATAACTACACCGCTATCAGTATATACATGGAAATATCTACACCGCCATCTACATATCCATAGAATTATCTGCGCCGCCATCTGTATAAACATGGAAATATCAACACCGCCATCTGTACAAACATGGAAATATCCGCACCGCTATCTGTATAAACATGGAAATACCTACACCGTGATCTGTAAAACATGGAAATATCTACTCCGCTATCTGTATAAACCTGGAAATATCTACACCGCTATCTGTATAAACATCGTAATAACTACACCACCATCTATATAAACATGGAAATATCTACACCGCCATCTGTATAAACATGGAAATATCTACAATGCCGTCTGTAGAAAGATGGAAATATCTACACTGCAATCTGTGTAAACATGGAAATATCTACACCAATATCTGTAAAAACATGGAAATATCTACACCGCTATCTGTATAAACGTGGAAATATCTACACCGCGATCTGCATAAACATGGAAATACCTACACCGCGATCTGTATAAATATGGAAATATCTACACCGCTATCTGTAGAAACATGGAAATATCTACACCGCGATCTGTATAAACATTGAAATATCTACACCGCGATCTGTATAAACATGGAAATATCTACACCGCTATCTGTAGAAACATGGAAATATCTACACAGCTATCTCTATAAACATGGAAATATCTACACCGCCATCTGTATAGACATGGAAATACCTACAAGTCATCTGTATAAACATGGAAATATCTACACAGCCATCTGTATGTACATGGAAATATCTACACAGCCATGTGTATATACATGGAAATATCTACACCGCTATCTGTATAAACATGGAAATAACTACACCGCTATTTGTATAAACAAGGAAATATCTACACCGTGATCTGTATAAACATGGAAATATCTACAATGCTATTTGTATAAACAAGGAAATATCTACACCGCTATCTGTATAAACATGGAAATAACTACACCGCTATTTGCATAAACAAGGAAATATCTACACCGTGATCTGTATAAACATGGAAATATCTACAACGCCATCTCTATAAACATGGAAATATCTACACCCCTATCTGTATAAACATGGAAATATCCACACCGCTATCTCTAAAAACATGGAAATAACTACACCGTGATCAGTATAAACGTGGAAATATCTACACCGCTATCTCTATAAACATGAAAATATCTCCACTGCTATCTCTTTAAACATCGAAATATCTACACCGCCATCTGTATAAACATGGAAATACTCACAAAGTTAACTGTATAAATATGGAAATATCTACACCGCCATCTGTATAAACCTGGAAATACGTACACCGCTATCTGTATAAACCTGGAAATATCTACACCGCTATCTGTATAAACATGGTAATATCTACACCACCATCTATATAAACATGGAAATATCTACAGCGCCATCCGTATAAACATGGAAATATCTACACAGCCATGTGTACATATATGGAAATAACAACACCGCTCTCTATATAAACATGGAAATAACTACACCGGTATCTGTATATACATGGAAATATCTACACCGCCATCTACATATGCATAGAAATATCTGCGACGCCATCTGTTTAAACATGGAAATATCTACACGGTCATCTGTGTACGGATGGAAATATCAACACCGCCATCTGTACAAACATGGAAATATCTGCACCGCTATCTGTATAAACATGGAAATATCTACACCGTGGTCTTTATAAACATGGAAATATCTACACCGCTATCTGTAAAAACATGGAAATATATACACCGCTATCTCTATAAACATGGAAATATCTACACCGTGATCTGTATAACCATGGAAATATTTACACCGATATCTGTATAAACATGGAAATATCTACACCGCCATCTCAATAAACATGGAAATATCTACACCGCCATCTCTATAAACATGGAAATATCTACACCGCTATCTGTATAAACGTGGAAATATCTACACCGCTATCTGTATAAACACGGTACTATCTACACCACCATCTATATAAACATGAAAATATCTACACCGCCATCTGTATAAACATGGAAATATCTACAATGCCATCTGTAGAAAGATGGAAATATCTACACCGCAATCTGTGTACACATGGAAATATCTACACCAATATCTGCAAAAACATGGAAATACCTACACGGCTATCTGTATAAACATGGAAATATCTAAACCGCGATCTGCATAAACATGGAAATATCTACACCGCGATCTGCATAAACATGGAAATTACTACACCGCGATCAGTATAAACGTGGAAATATCTATACCGCTATCTCTATAAACATGGAAATATCTCCACTACTATCTCTGTAAACATCGAAATAACTACACCGCCATCTGTATAAACATGGAAATACTTACAAAGTTATCTGTATAAACATGTAAATATCTACACCGTCATCTGTATAAACATGGAAATATCTACACAGCCATGTGTACATATATGGAAATATCTACACCGCTCTCTATATAAACGTGGAAATAACTACACCGCTATCTGTATATACATGGAAATATCTACACCGCCATCTACATATCCATAGAAACATCTGCACCACCATCTGTATAAACATGGAAATATCTACACGGTCATCTGTGTATTGATGGAAATATCAACACCGCGATCTGTACAAACATGGAAATATCTGCACCGCTATCTCTATAAACATGGAAATATCTACACCGTGGTCTGTATAAACATGGAAATATCTACACCGTGATCTGTATAAACATGGAAATATGTACACCGCCATCTCTATAAACATGGAAATATGTACACCGTGATCTGTATAAACATGGAAATATTTACACCGATATCTGTATAAACATGGAAATATCTACACCACCATCTCTATAAACATGGAAATATCTACACCGCCATCTGTATAAACATGGAAATATCTACACCACTATCTGTATAAACCTGGAAATATCTACACCGCTATCTGTATAAACACGGTAATATCTACACCGCCATCTGTATAAACATGGAAATATCTACAATGCCGTCTGTAGAAAGATGGAAATATCTACACTGCAATCTGTGTAAACATGGAAATATCTACACCAATATCTGTAAAAACATGGAAATATCTACACCGCTATCTGTATAAACGTGGAAATATCTACACCGCGATCTGCATAAACATGGAAATATCTACACCGCGATCTGTATAAATATGGAAATATCTACACCGCTATCTGTAGAAACATGGAAATATCTACACCGCGATCTGTATAAACATGGAAATATCTACACCGCGATCTGTATAAACATGGAAATATCTACACCGCTATCTGTAGAAACATGGAAATATCTACACAGCTATCTCTATAAACATGGAAATATCTTCACCGCCATCTGTATAGACATGGAAATACCTACAAGTCATCTGTATAAACATGGAAATATCTACACAGCCATCTGTATGAACATGGAAATATCTACACAGCCATCTGTATATACATAGAAATATCTACACCGCTATCTGTATAAACATGGAAATAACTACACCGCTATTTGTATAAACAAGGAAATATCTACACCGTGATCTGTATAAACATGGAAATATCTACAATGCTGTTTGTATAAACAAGGAAATATCTACACCGCTATCTGTATAAACATGGAAATAACTACACCGCTATTTGCATAAACAAGGAAATATCTACACCGTGATCTGTATAAACATGGAAATATCTACAACGCCATCTCTATAAACATGGAAATATCTACACCCCTATCTGTATAAACATGGAAATATCCACACCGCTATCTCTAAAAACATGGAAATAACTACACCGTGATCAGTATAAACGTGGAAATATCTACAACGCTATCTCTATAAACATGAAAATATCTCCACTGCTATCTCTTTAAACATCGAAATATCTACACCGCCATCTGTATAAACATGGAAATACTCACAAAGTTAACTGTATAAATATGGAAATATCTACACCGCCATCTGTATAAACATGGAAATACGTACACCGCTATCTGTATAAACCTGGAAATATCTACACCGCTATCTGTATAAACATGATAATATCTACACCACCATCTATATAAACATGGAAATATCTACAGCGCCATCCGTATAAACATGGAAATATCTACACAGCCATGTGTACATATATGGAAATAACAACACCGCTCTCTATATAAACATGGAAATAACTACACCGGTATCTGTATATACATGGAAATATCTACACCGCCATCTACATATGCATAGAAATATCTGCGACGCCATCTGTTTAAACATGGAAATATCTACACGGTCATCTGTGTACGGATGGAAATATCAACACCGCCATCTGTACAAACATGGAAATATCTGCACCGCTATCTGTATAAACATGGAAATATCTACACCGTGGTCTTTATAAACATGGAAATATCTACATCGCTATCTGTAAAAACATGGAAATATATACACAGCTATCTCTATAAACATGGAAATATCTACACCGTGATCTGTATAACCATGGAAATATTTACACCGATATCTGTATAAACATGGAAATATCTACACCGCCATCTCTATAAACATGGAAATATCTACACCGCCATCTGTATAAACATGGAAATATCTACACCGCTATCTGTATAAACGTGGAAATATCTACACCGCTATCTGTATAAACACGGTACTATCTACACCACCATCTATATAAACATGAAAATATCTACACCGCCATCTGTATAAACATGGAAATATCTACAATGCCATCTGTAGAAAGATGGAAATATCTACACCGCAATCTGTGTACACATGGAAATATCTACACCAATATCTGCAAAAACATGGAAATACCTACACGGCTATCTGTATAAACATGGAAATATCTAAACCGCGATCTGAATAAACATGGAAATATCTACACCGCGATCTGTATAAATATGGAAATATCTACACCGCTATCTGTAGAAACATGGAAATATCTACACCGCGATCTGTATAAACATGGAAATATCTACACCGCGAGCTGTATAAACATGGAAATATCTACACCGCTATCTGTAGAAACATGGAAATATCTACACAGCTATCTCTATAAACATGGAAATATCTACACTGCCATCTGTATAAACATGGAAATACCTACAAGTCATCTGTATAAACATGGAAATATCCACACAGCCGTCTGTATAAACATGGTAATATCTACACAGCCATCTGTATATACACGGAAATATCTACACCGCTATCTGTATAAACATGGAAATAACTACACCGCTATTTGCATAAACAAGGAAATATCTACACCGTGATCTGTATAATCATGGAAATATCTACAACGCCATCTCTATAAACAAGGAAATATCTACACCCCTATCTGTATAAACATGGAAATATCCACACCGCTATCTCTAAAAACATGGAAATAACTACACCGTGATCAGTATGAAGGTGGAAATATCTACACCGCTATCTCTATAAACATGGAAATATCTCCACTGCTATCTCTATAAACATCGAAATATCTACACCGCCATCTGTATAAACATGGAAATACTTACAAAGTTATCTGTATAAACATGGAAATATCTACACTGCCATCTGTATAAACTTGGAAATATCTACACAGCCATGTGTACATATATGGAAATATCTACACCGCTCTCCATATAAACATGGAAATAACTACACCGCTCTCTGTATATACATGGAAATATCTACACCGCCATCTACATATCAATAGAAATATCGGCGCCGCCATCTGTATAAACATGGAAATATCTACACGGTCATCTGTGTATAGATGGAAATATCAACACCGCCATCTGTACAAACCTGGAAATATCTGCACCACTATCTGTATAAACATGGAAATATCTACACCGTGGTCTGTATAAACATGGAAATATCTACACCGCTATCTGTATAAACATGGAAATATATACATCGCTATCTGTATAAACATGGAAATACCTACACCGTGATCTGCATAAATATGGAAATATTTACAATGATATCTGTATAAACATGGAAATATCTACACCGCCATCTCTATAAACATGGAAATATCTACACCGCCATCTGTATAAACATGGAAATATCTACACCGCTATCTGTATAAACCTGGAAATATCTACACCGCTATCTGTATAAACATCGTAATATCTACACCACCATCTATATAAACATGGAAATATCTACACCGCCATCTGTATAAACATGGAAATATCTACAATGCCATCTGTAGAAAGATGGAAATATCTACACCGCAATCTGTGTAAACATGGAAATATCTACACCAATATCTGTAAAATCATGGAAATATCTACACCGCTATCTGTATAAACATGGAAATATCTATACCGCGATCTGCATAAACATGGAAATATCTTCACCGCGATCCGTATAAACATGAAAATATCTAAACCGCTATCTGTAGAGACATGGAAATATCTACACCGCGATCTGAATAAACATGGAAATATCTACAATGCGATCTGTATAAACATGGAAATATCTACACCGCTATCTGTAGAAACATGGAAATATCTACACAGCTATCTCTATAAACATGGAAATATCTACACCGCCATCTGTATAGACATGGAAATACCTACAAGTCATCTGTATAAACATGGAAATATATACACAGCCATCTGTATAAACATGGAAATATCTACACAGCCATGTTTATATACATGGAAATATCTACACCGCTATCTGTATAAACATGGAAATAACTACACCGCTATTTGTATAAACAAGTAAATATCTACACTGTGATCTGTATAAACATGGAAATATCTACACTGCTATTTGTATAAACAAGGAAATATCTACACCGCTATCTGTATAAACATGGAAATAACTACACCGCTATTTGCATAAACAAGGAAATGACTACACCGTGATCTGTATAAACATGGAAATAACTACACCGCTATTTGCATAAACAAGGAAATATCTACACCGTGATCTGTATAAACATGGAAATATCTACAACGCCATCTTTATAAACATGGAAATATCTACACCCCTATCTGTATAAACATGGAAATATCCACACCGCTATCTCTATAAACATGGAAATTACTACACCGCGATCAGTATAAACGTGGAAATATCTGCACTGCTATCTCTATAAACATGGAAATATCTCCACTACTATCTCTATAAACATCGAAATATCTACACCGCCATCTGTATAAACATGGAAATACTTACAAAGTTATCTGTATAAACATGGAAATATCTACACCGCGATCTGCATAAACATGGAAATTACTACACCGCGATCAGTATAAACGTGGAAATATCTATGCCGCTATCTCTATAAACATGGAAATATCTCCACTACTATCTCTGTAAACATCGAAATAACTACACCGCCATCTGTATAAACATGGAAATACTTACAAAGTTATCTGTATAAACATGTAAATATCTACACCGTCATCTGTATAAACATGGAAATATCTACACAGCCATGTGTACATATATGGAAATATCTACACCGCTCTCTATATAAACATGGAAATAACTACACCGCTATCTGTATATACATGGAAATATCTACACCGCCATCTACATATCCATAGAAATATCTGCGCCGCCATCTGTATAAACATGGAAATATCTACACGGTCATCTGTGTATAGATGGAAATATCAGCACCGCCATCTGTACAAACATGGAAATATCTGCACCGCTATCTGTATAAACATGGAAATATCTACACCGTGGTCTGTATAAACATGGAAATATCTACACCGCTATCTGTATAAACATGGAAATATATACATCGCTATCTGTATAAACATGGAAATACCTACACCGTGATCTGCATAAACATGGAAATATTTACAACGATATCTGTATAAACATGGAAATATCTACACCGCCATCTCTATAAACATGGAAATATCTACACCGCCATCTGTATAAACATGGAAATATCTACACCGCTATCTGTATAAACCTGGAAATATCTACACCGCTATCTGTATAAACATCGTAATATCTACACCACGATCTATATAAACATGGAAATATCTACACCGCCATCTGTATAAACATGGAAATATCTACAATACCATCTGTAGAAAGATGGAAATATCTACACCGCAATCTGTGTAAACATGGAAATATCTACACCAATATCTGTAAAAACATGGAAATATCTACACCGCTATCTGTATAAACATGGAAATATCTATACCGCGATCTGCATAAACATGGAAATATCTACACCGCGATCCGTATAAACATGAAAATATCTACACTGCTATCTGTAGAAACATGGAAATATCTACACCGCGATCTGAATAAACATGGAAATATCTACAACGCGATCTGTATAAACATGGAAATATCTACACCGCTATCTGTAGAAACATGGAAATATCTACACAGCTATCTCAATAAACATGGAAATATCTACACCGTCATCTGTATAGACATGGAAATACCTACAAGTCATCTGTATAAACATGGAAATATCTAAACAGCCATCTGTATAAACATGGAAATATCTAAACAGCCATCTGTATATACATGGAAATATCTACACCGCTATCTGTATAAACATGGAAATAACTACACCGCTATTTGTATAAACAAGTAAATATCTACACTGTGATCTGTATAAACATGGAAATATCTACACTGCTATTTGTATAAACAAGGAAATATCTACACCGCTATCTGGATAAACATGGAAATAACTACACCGCTATTTGCATAAACAAGGAAATATCTACACCGTGCTCTGTATAAACATGGAAATAACTACACCGCTATTTGCATAAACAAGGAAATATCTACACCGTGATCTGTATAAACATGGAAATATCTACAACGCCATCTTTATAAACATGGAAATATCTACACCCCTATCTGTATAAACATGGAAATATCCACACCGCTATCTCTATAAACATGGAAATATCTACACCGCCATCTGTATAAACATGGAAATATCTACACCGCTATCTGTATAAACCTGGAAATATCTACACCGCTATCTGTATAAACATGGTAATATCTACACCAGCATCTATATAAACATGGAAATATCTACACCGCCATCTGTATAAACATGGAAATATCTACAATGCCGTCTGTAGAAAGATGGAAATATCTACACTGCAATCTGTGTAAACATGGAAATATCTACACCAATATCTGTAAAAACATGGAAATATCTACACCGCTATCTGTATAAACATGGAAATATCTACAACGCGATCTGCATAAACATGGAAATATCTACACCGCGATCTGTATAAATATGGAAATATCTACACCGCTATCTGTAGAAACATGGAAATATCTACACCGCGATCTGTATAAACATGGAAATATCTACACCGCGATCTGTATAAACATGGAAATATCTACACCGCTATCTGTAGAAACATGGAAATATCTACACAGCTATCTCTATAAACATGGAAATATCTACACCGCCATCTGTATAAACATGGAAATACCTACAAGTCATCTGTATAAACATGGAAATATCTACACAGCCATCTGTATAAACATGGAAATATCTACACAGCCATCTTTATATTCACGGAAATATGTACACCGCTATCTGTATAAACATGGAAATAACTACACCGCTATTTGTATAAACAAGGAAATATCTACACCGTGATCTGTATAAACATGGAAATATCTACAATGCTATTTGTATAAACAAGGAAATATCTACACCGCTATCTGTATAAACATGGAAATAACTACACCGCTATCTGCATATACATGGAAATATCTACACCGCCATCTACATATCCATAGAAATATCTGCACCGCCATCTGTATAAACATGGAAATATCTACACGGTCATCTGTGTATAGATGGAAATATCAACACCGCCATCTGTACAGACATGTAAATATCTGCACCGCTATCTGTATAAACATGGAAATATCTACACCGTGGTCTGTAAAACATGGAAATATCTACACCGCTATCTGTATAAACATGGAAATATATACATCGCTATCTGTATAAACATGGAAATACCTACACCGTGATCTGCATAAACATGGAAATATTTACAACGATATCTGTATAAACATGGAAATATCTACACCGCCATCTCTATAAACATGGAAATATCTACACCGCCATCTGTATAAACATGGAAATATCTACACCGCTATCTGTATAAACCTGGAAATATCTACACCGCTATCTGTATAAACATCGTAATATCTACACCACCATCTATATAAACATGGAAATATCTACACCGCCATCTGTATAAACATGGAAATATCTACAATGCCATCTGTAGAAAGATGGAAATATCTACACCGCAATCTGGGTAAACATGGAAATATCTACACCAATATCTGTAAAAACATGGAAATATCTACACCGCTATCTGTATAAACATGGAAATATCTATATCGCGATCTGCATAAACAGGGAAATATCTACACCGCGATCTGTATAAACATGAAAATATCTACACCGCTATCTGTAGAAACATGGAAATATCTACACCGCGATCTGAATAAACATGGAAATATCTACAACGCGATCTGTATAAACATGGAAATATCTACACCGCTATCTGTAGAAACATGGAAATATCTACACAGCTATCTCTATAAACATGGAAATATCTACACCGCCATCTGTATAGACATGGAAATACCTACAAGTCATCTGTATAAACAAGGAAATATATACACAGCCATCTGTATAAACATGGAAATATCTGCACAGCCATGTGTATATACATGGAAATATCTACACCGCTATCTCTATAAACATGGAAATAACTACACCGCTAGTTGTATAAACAAGTAAATATCTACACTGTGATCTGTATAATCATGGAAATATCTACACTGCTATTTGTATAAACAAGGAAATATCTACACCGTGATCTGTATAAACATGGAAATATCTACAATGCTATTTGTATAAACAAGGAAATATCTACACCGCTATCTGTATAAACATGGAAATAACTACACCGCTATTTGCATAAACAAGGAAATATCTACACCGTGATCTATATAAACATGGAAATATCTACAACGCCATCTCTATAAACATGGAAATATCTACACCCCTATCTGTATAAACATGGAAATATCCACACCGCTATCTCTAAAAACATGGAAATAACTACACCGTGATCAGTATAAACGTGGAAATATCTACACCGCTATCTCTATAAACATGGAAATATCTCCACTGCTATTTCTATAAACATCGAAATATCTACACCGCCATCTGTATAAACATGGAAATACTTACAAAGTTATCTGTATAAACATGGAAATATCTACACCACCATCTGTATAAACATGGAAATATCTACACAGCCATGTGTACATATATGGAAATATCTACACCGCTCTCTATATGAACATGGAAATAACTACACCGCTATCTGTATATACATGTAATTATCTACACCGCCATCTACATATCCATAGAAATATCTGCGCCGCCATCTGTATAAACATGGAAATATCTACAAGGTCATCTGTGGATAGATGGAAATATCAACACCGCCATCTGTACAAACATGGAAATATCTGCACCGCTATCTGTATAAACATGGAAATATCTACACCGTGGTCTGTAAAACATGGAAATATCTACACCGCTATCTGTATAAACATGGAAATATATACATCGCTATCTGTATAAACATGGAAATACCTACACCGTGATCTGCATAAACATGGAAATATTTACAACGATATCTGTATAAACATGGAAATATCTACACCGCCATCTCTATAAACATGGAAATATCTACACCGCCATCTGTATAAACATGGAAATATCTACACCGCCATCTGTATAAACCTGGAAATATCTACACCGCTATCTGTATAAACATCGTAATATCTACACCACCATCTATATAAACATGGAAATAACTACACCGCCATCTGTATAAACATGGAAATATCTACAATGCCATCTGTAGAAAGATGGAAATATCTACACCGCAATCTGTGTAAACATGGAAATATCTACACCAATATCTGTAAAAACATGGAAATATCTACACTGCTATCTGTATAAACATGGAAATATCTATATCGCGATCTGCATAAACAGGGAAATATCTACACCGCGATCTGTATAAACATGAAAATATCTACACCGCTATCTTTAGAAACATGGAAATATCTACACCGAGATCTGAATAAACATGGAAATATCTACAACGCGATCTGTATAAACATGGAAATATCTACACCGCTATCTGTAGAAACATGGAAATATCTACACAGCTATCTCTATAAACATGGAAATATCTACACCGCCATCTGTATAGACATGGAAATACCTACAAGTCATCTGTATAAACAAGGAAATATATACACAGCCATCTGTATAAACATGGAAATATCTGCACAGCCATGTGTATATACATGGAAATATCTACACCGCTATCTCTATAAACATGGAAATAACTACACCGCTAGTTGTATAAACAAGTAAATATCTACACTGTGATCTGTATAATCATGGAAATATCTACACTGCTATTTGTATAAACAAGGAAATATCTACACCGTGATCTGTATAAACATGGAAATATCTACAATGCTATTTGTATAAACAAGGAAATATCTACACCGCTATCTGTATAAACATGGAAATAACTACACCGCTATTTGCATAAACAAGGAAATATCTACACCGTGATCTATATAAACATGGAAATATCTACAACGCCATCTCTATAACAATGGAAATATCTACACCCCTATCTGTATAAACATGGAAATATCCACACCGCTATCTCTAAAAACATGGAAATAACTACACCGTGATCAGTATAAACGTGGAAATATCTACACCGCTATCTCTATAAACATGGAAATATCTCCACTGCTATTTCTATAAACATCGAAATATCTACACCGCCATCTGTATAAACATGGAAATACTTACAAAGTTATCTGTATAAACATGGAAATATCTACACCACCATCTGTATAAACATGGAAATATCTACACAGCCATGTGTACATATATGGAAATATCTACACCGCTCTCTATATGAACATGGAAATAACTACACCGCTATCTGTATATACATGGAATTATCTACACCGCCATCTACATATCCATAGAAATATCTGCGCCGCCATCTGTAAACATGGAAATATCTACAATGTCATCTGTGGATAGATGGAAATATCAACACCGCCATCTGTACAAACATGGAAATATCTGCACCGCTATCTGTATAAACATGGAAATATCTACACCGTGGTCTGTAAAACATGGAAATATCTACACCGCTATCTGTATAAACCTGGAAATATCTACACCGCTATCTGTATAAACATGGTAATAACTACACCACCATCTATATAAACATGGAAATATCTACACCGCCATCTGTATAAACATGGAAATATCTACAATGCCGTCTGTAGAAAGATGGAAATATCTACACTGATATCTGTGTAAACATGGAAATATCTACACCAATATCTGTAAAAACATGGAAATATCTACACCGCTATCTGTATAAACGTGGAAATATCTACACCGCGATCTGCATAAACATGGAAATATCTACACCGCGATCTGTATAAATATGGAAATATCTACACCGCTATCTGTAGAAACATGGAAATATCTACACCGCGATCTGTATAAACATGGAAATATCTACACCGCTATCTGGAGAAACATGGAAATATCTACACAGCTATCTCTATAAACATGGAAATATCTACACCGCCATCTGTATAGACATGGAAATACCTACAAGTCATCTGTATAAACATGGAAATATCTACACAGCCATCTGTATGAACATGGAAATATCTACACAGCCATCTGTATATACATGGAAATATCTACACCGCTATCTGTATAAACATGGAAATAACTACACTGCTATTTGTATAAACAAGGAAATATCTACACCGTGATCTGTATAAACATGGAAATATCTACAATGCTATTTGTATAAACAAGGAAATATCTACACCGCTATCTGTATAAACATGGAAATAACTACACCGCTATTTGCATCAACAAGGAAATATCTACACCGTGATCTGTATAAACATGGAAATATCTACAACGCCATCTCTATAAACAGGAAATATCTACACCCCAATCTGTATAAACATGGAAATATCCACACCGCTATCTCTAAAAACATGGAAATAACTACACCGTGATCAGTATAAACGTGGAAATATCTACACCGCTATCTCTATAAACATGGAAATATCTCCACTGCTATCTCTATAAACATCGAAATATCTACACCGCCATCTGTATAAACATGGAAATATTTACAAAGTTAACTGTATAAACATGGAAATATCTACACCGCCATCTGTATAAACATGGAAATACCTACACAGCCATGTGAACATATATGGAAATATCTACACCGCTCTCTATATAAACATGGAAATAACTACACCGCTCTCTGTATATACATGGAAATATCTACACCGCCATCTACATATCCATAGAAATATCGGCGCCGCCATCAGTATAAACATGGAAATATCTACACGGTCATCTGTGTATAGATGGAAATATCAACACCGCCATCTGTACAAACATGGAAATATCTGCACCGCTATCTGTATAAACATGGAAATATCTACACCGTGGTCTGTAGAAACATGGAAATATCTACACCGCTATCTGTATAAATATGGAAATATATACATCGCTATCTGTATAAACATGGAAATACCTACACCGTGATCTGCATAAACATGGAAATATTTACAACGATATCTGTATAAACATGGAAATATCTACACCGCCATCTCTATAAACATGGAAATATCTACACCGCCATCTGTATAAACATGGAAATATGTACACCGCTATCTGTATAAACCTGGAAATATCTACACCGCTATCTGTATAAACATCGTAATATCTACACCACCATCTATATAAACATCGAAATATCTACACCGCCATCTGTATAAACATGGAAATATCTACAATGCCATCTGTAGAAAGATGGAAATATCTACACCGCAATCTGTGTAAACATGGAAATATCTACACCAATATCTGTAAAAACATGGAAATATCTACACCGCTATCTGTATAAACATGGAAATATCTATATCGCGATCTGCATAAACATGGAAATATCTACACCGCGATCTGTATAAACATGAAAATATCTACACCGCTATCTGTAGAAACATGGAAATATCTACACCGCGATCTGAATAAACATGGAAATATCTACACTGCGATCTGTATAAACATGAAAATATCTACACCGCCATCTGTATAAACATGGAAATATCTACAATGCCGTCTGTAGAAAGATGGAAATATCTACACTGATATCTGTGTAAACATGGAAATATCTACACCAATATCTGTAAAAACATGGAAATATCTACACTGCTATCTGTATAAACGTGGAAATATCTACACCGCGATCTGCATAAACATGGAAATATCTACACCGCGATCTGTATAAATATGGAAATATCTACACCGCTATCTGTAGAAACATGGAAATATCTACACCGCGATCTGTATAAACATGGAAATATCTACACCGCTATCTGTAGAAACATGGAAATATCTACACAGCTATCTCTATAAACATGGAAATATCTACACCGCCATCTGTATAAACATGGAAATACCTAGAAGTCATCTGTATAAACATGGAAATATCTACACAGCCATCTGTATAAACATGGAAATATCTACACAGCCATCTGTATATACATGGAAATATCTACACCGCTATCTGTATAAACATGGAAATAACTACACCGCTATTTGTATAAACAAGGAAATATCTACATCGTGATCTGTATAAACATGGAAATACCTACACTGCTATTTGTATAAACAAGGAAATATCTACACCGCTATCTGTATTAACATGGAAATAACTACAACGCTATTTGCATAAACAAGGAAATATCTACACCGTGATCTGTATAAACATGGAAATATCTACACCGCGATCTGCATAAACATCGAAATATCTACACCGCAATCTGTATAAACATGGAAATATCTACACCGCTATCTGTAGAAACATGGAAATATCTACACAGCTATCTCTATAAACATGGAAATATATACACCGCCATCTGTATAAACATGGAAATACCTACAAGTCATCTGTATAAACATGGAAATATCTACACAGCCATCTGTATAAACATGGAAATATCTAAACAGCCATCTGTATATACATGGAAATATCTACACCGCTATCTGTATAAACATGGAAATAACTTCACCGCTATTTGTATAAACAAGGAAATATCTACACCGTGATCTGTATAAACATGGAAATATCTACACTGCTATTTGTATAAACAAGGAACTATCTACACCGCTATCTGTATAAACATGGAAATAACTACACCGCTATTTGCATAAACAAGGAAATATCTACACCGCGATCTGTATAAACATGGAAATATCTACAACGCCATCTCTATAAACATGGAAATATCTACACCCCTATCTGTATAAACATGGAAATATGCACACCGCTATCTCTATAAACATGGAAATAACTACACCGCGATCAGTATAAACGTGGAAATATCTACACCACTATCTCTATAAACATGGAAATATCTCCACTGCTATCTCTGTAAACATCGAAATGTCTACACCGCCATCTGTATAAACATGGAAATACTTACAAAGTTATCTGTATAAACATGGAAATATCTACACTGCCATCTATATAAACATGGAAATATCTACACAGCCATGTGTACATACATGGAAATATCTACACCACTCTCTATATAAACATGGAAATAACTACACCGCTATCTGTATATACATGGAAATATCTACACCGCCAGCTACATATCCATAGAAATATCTGCGCCGCCATCTGTATAAACATGGAAATATCTACACGGTCATCTGTGTATAGATGGAAATATCAACACCGCCATCGGTACAAACATGGAAATATCTGCACCGCTATCTGTATAAACATGGAAATATCTACACCGTGGTCTGCTTAAACATGGAAATATCTTCACCGCTATCTGTATAAACATGGAAGTATATACACCGCTATCTCTATAAACATGGAAATATCTACACCGTGTTCTGTATAAACATGGAAATAATTACACCGATATGTGTATAAACATGGAAATATCTACACCGCCATCTCCATAAACATGGAAATATCTACACCGCAATCTGTATAAACATGGAAATACGTACACCGCTATCTGTATAAACCTGGAATTATCTACACCGCTATCTGTATAAACATGGTAATATCTACACCACCATCTATATAAACATGGAAATATCTACACCGCCATCCGTATAAACATGGAAATATCTACACAGCCATGTGTACATATATGGAAATAACAACACCGCTCTCTATATAAACATGGAAATAACTACACCGCTATCTGTATATACATGGAAATACCTACACCGCCATCTACATATGCATAGAAATATCTGCGACGCCATCTGTTTAAACATGGAAATATCTACACGGTCATCTGTGTACGGATGGAAATATCAACACCGCCATCTGTACAAACATGGAAATATCTGCACCGCTATCTGTATAAACATGGAAATATCTACACCGTGGTCTTTATAAACATGGAAATATCTACACCGCTATCTGTAAAAACATGGAAATATATACACCGCTATCTCTATAAACATGGAAATATCTACACCGTGATCTGTATAACCATGGAAATATTTACACCGATTTCTGTATAAACATGGAAATATCTACACCGCCATCTCAATAAACATGGAAATATCTACACCGCCATCTGTATAAACATGGAAATATCTACACCGCTATCTGTATAAACGTGGAAATATCTACACCGCTATCTGTATAAACACGGTACTATCTACAAAACCATCTATATAAACATGAAAATATCTACACCGCCATCTGTATAAACATGGAAATATCTACAATGCCATCTGTAGAAAGATGGAAATATCTACACCGCAATCTGTGTACACATGGAAATATCTACACCAATATCTGCAAAAACATGGAAATACCTACACGGCTATCTGTATAAACATGGAAATATCTAAACCGCGATCTGCATAAACATGGAAATATCTACACCGCGATCTGTATAAATATGGAAATATCTACACCGCTCTCTGTAGAAACATGGAAATATCTACACCGCGATCTGTATAAACATGGAAATATCTACACCGCGAGCTGTATAAACATGGAAATATCTACACCGCTATCTGTAGAAACATGGAAATATCTACACAGCTATCTCTATAAACATGGAAATATCTACACCGCCATCTGTATAAACATGGAAATACCTACAAGTCATCTGTATAAACATGGAAATATCCACACAGCCATCTGTATAAACATGGTAATATCTACACAGCCATCTGTATATACACGGAAATATCTACACCGCTATCTGTATAAACATGGAAATAACTACACCGCTATTTGCATAAACAAGGAAATATCTACACCGTGATCTGTATAATCATGGAAATATCTACAACGCCATCTCTATAAACAAGGAAATATCTACACCCCTATCTGTATAAACATGGAAATATCCACACCGCTATCTCTAAAAACTTGGAAATAACTACACCGTGATCAGTATGAAGGTGGAAATATCTACACCGCTATCTCTATAAACATGGAAATATCTCCACTGCTATCTCTATAAACATCGAAATATCTACACCGCCATCTGTATAAACATGGAAATACTTACAATGTTATCTGTATAAACATGGAAATTTCTACACCGCCATCTGTATAAACTTGGAAATATCTACACAGCCATGTGTACATATATGGAAATATCTACACCGCTCTCCATATAAACATGGAAATAACTACACCGCTATCTGTATATACATGGAAATATCTACACCGCCATCTACATATCCATAGAAATATCTGCGCCACCATCTGTATAAACATGGAAATATCTACACGGTCATCTGTGTATAGATGGAAATATCAACACCGCGATCTGTACAAACATGGAAATATCTGCACCGTTATCTGTATAAACATGGAAATATCTACACCGTGGTCTGTATAAACATGGAAATATCTACACCGCTATCTGTATAAACATGGAAATATATACACCGCCATCTCTATAAACATGGAAATATCTACACCGCCATCAGTATAAACATGGAAATATCTACACCGCTATCTGTATAAACCTGAAAATATCTACACCGCTATCTGTATAAACATGGTAATATCTACAACACCATCTATATAAACATGGAAATATCTTCACCGCCATCTGTATAAACATGGAAATATCTACAATGCCATCTGTAGAAAGATGGAAATATCTACACTGCAATCTGTGTAAACATGGAAATATCTACACCGCCATCTGTATAAACATGGAAATATCTACAATGCCATCTGTAGAATGATGGAAATATCTACACTGCAATCTGTGTAAACATGGAAATATCTACACCAATATCTGTAAAAACATGGAAATATCTACACCGCTATCTGTATAAACATGGAAATATCTACACCGCGATCTGCGTAAACATGGAAATATCTACACCGCGATCTGTATAAACATGGAAATATCTACACCGCTATCTGTAGAAACATGGAAATATCTACACGCGATGTGCATAAACATGGAAATATCTACACCGCTATCTGTATAAACATGGAAATATCTACACCGCTATCTGTAGAAACATGGAAATATCTACACCGCCATCTGTATAAACATGGAAATATCTACACCGCTATCTGTAGAAACATGGAAATATCTACACTGCGATGTGCATAAACATGAAAATATCTACACCGCTATCTGTAGAAACATGGAAATATCTACACAGCTATCTCTATAAACATGGAAATATGTACACCGCCATCTGTATAAACATGGAATTACCTACAAGTCATCTGTATAAACATGGAAATATCTACACAGCCATCTGTATAAACATGGAAATATGTACACAGCCATCTTTATATACATGGAAATATCTACACCGCTATCTCTATTAACATGGAAATAACTAAACCGCTATTTGTATGAACAAGGAAATATCTACACCATGATCTGTATAAACATGGAAATATCTACACTGCTATTTGTATAAACAAGGACATATCTACACCGCTATCTGTATAAACATGGAAATAACTACACCGCTATTTGCATAAACAAGGAAATATCTACACCGTGATCTGTATAAACATGGAAATATGTACACCGCCATCTCTATAAACATGGAAATATGTACACCGTGATCTGTATAAACATGGAAATATTTACACCGATATCTGTATAAACATGGAAATATCTACACCGCCATCTCTATAAACATGGAAATATCTACACCGCCATCTGTATAAACATGGAAATATCTACACCACTATCTGTATAAACCTGGAAATATCTACACCGCTATCTGTATAAACATGGTAATATCTACACCACCACCTATATAAACATGGAAATATCTACACCGCCATCTGTATAAACATGGAAATATCTACAATGCCGTCTGTAGAAAGATGGAAATATCTACACTGCAATCTGTGTAAACATGGAAATATCTACACCAATATCTGTAAAAACATGGAAATATCTACACCGCTATCTGTATAAACGTGGAAATATCTACACCGCGATCTGCATAAACATGGAAATATCTACACCACGATCTGTATAAATATGGAAATATCTACACCGCTATCTGTAGAAACATGGAAATATCTACACCGCGATCTGTATAAACATGGAAATATCTACACCGCGATCTGTATAAACATGGAAATATCTACACCGCTTTCTGTAGAAACAGGGAAATATCTACACAGCTATCTCTATAAACATGGAAATATCTACACCGCCATCTGTATAGACATGAAAATACCTACAAGTCATCTGTATTAACATGGAAATATCTACACAGCCATCTGTATGAACATGGAAATATCTACACAGCCATCTGTATATACATGGAAATATCTACACCGCTATCTGTATAAACATGGAAATAACTACACCGCTATTTGTATAAACAAGGAAATATCTACACCGTGATCTGTATAAACATGGAAATATCTACAATGCTATTTGTATAAACAAGGAAATATCTACACCGCTATCTGTATAAACATGGAAATAACTACACCGCTATTTGCATAAACAAGGAAATATCTACACCGTGATCTGTATAAACATGGAAATATCTACAACGCCATCTCTATAAACATGGAAATATCTACACCCCTATCTGTATAAACATGGAAATATCCACACCGCTATCTCTAAAAACATGGAAATAACTACACCGTGATCAGTATAAACGTGGAAATATCTACACCGCTATCTCTATAAACATGGAAATATCTCCACTGCTATCTCTATAAACATCGAAATATCTACATCGCCATCTGTATAAACATGGAAATACTTACAAAGTTAACTGTATAAACATGGAAATATCTACACCGCCATCTGTATAAACATGGAAATATCTACACAGCCATGTGTACATATATGGAAATATCTACACCGCTCTCTATATAAACATGGAAATAACTACACCGCTCTCTGTATATACATGGAAATATCTACACCGCCATCTACATATCCATAGAAATATCGGCGCCGCCATCTGTATAAACATGGAAATATCTACACGGTCATCTGTGTATAGATGGAAATATCAACACCGCCATCTGTACAAACCTGGAAATATCTGCACCGCTATCTGTATAAACATGGAAATATCTACACCGTGGTCTGAATAAACATGGAAATATATACACTGCTATCTGTATAAACATGGAAATATATACATCGCTATCTGTATAAACATGGAAATACCTACACCGTGATCTGCATAAACATGGAAATATTTACAACGATATCTGTATAAACATGGAAATATCTACACCGCCATCTCTATAAACATGGAAATATCTACACCGCCATCTGTATAAACATGGAAATATCTACACCGCTATCTGTATAAACCTGGAAATATCTACACCGCTATCTGTATAAACATCGTAATATCTACACCACCATCTATATAAACATGGAAATATCTACACCGCCATCTGTATAAACATGGAAATATCTACAATGCCATCTGTAGAAAGATGGAAATATCTACACCGCAATCTGTGTAAACATGGAAATATCTACACCAATATCTGTAAAAACATGGAAATATCTACACCGCTATCTGTATAAACATGGAAATATCTATACCGCGATCTGCATAAACATGGAAATATCTACACCGCGATCCGTATAAACATGAAAATATCTACATCGCTATCTGTAGAGACATGGAAATATCTACACCGCGATCTGAATAAACATGGAAATATCTACAACGCGATCTGTATAAACATGGAAATATCTACACCGCTATCTGTAGAAACATGGAAATATCTACACAGCTATCTCTATAAACATGGAAATATCTACACCGCCATCTGTATAGACATGGAAATACCTACAAGTCATCTGTATAAACACGGAAATATATACACAGCCATCTGTATAAACATGGAAATATCTACACAGCCATGTGTATATACATGGAAATATCTACACCGCTATCTGTATAAACATGGAAATAACTACACCGCTATTTGTATAAACAAGTAAATATCTACACTGTGATCTGTATAAACATGGAAATATCTACACTGCTATTTGTATAAACAAGGAAATATCTACACCGCTATCTGTATAAACATGGAAATAACTACACCGCTATTTGCATAAACAAGGAAATAACTACACCGTGATCTGTATAAACATGGAAATAACTACACCGCTATTTGCATAAACAAGGAAATATCTACACCGTGATCTGTATAAACATGGAAATATCTACAACGCCATCTTTATAAACATGGAAATATCTACACCCCTATCTGTATAAACATGGAAATATCCACACCGCTATCTCTATAAACATGGAAATTACTACACCGCGATCAGTATAAACGTGGAAATATCTGCACTGCTATCTCTATAAACATGGAAATATCTCCACTACTATCTCTATAAACATCGAACTATCTACACCGCCATCTGTATAAACATGGAAATACTTACAAAGTTATCTGTATAAACATGGAAATATCTACACCGCGATCTGCATAAACGTGGAAGTTACTACACCGCGATCATTATAAACGTGGAAATATCTATACCGCTATCTCTATAAACATGGAAATATCTCCACTACTATCTCTGTAAACATCGAAATAACTACACCGCCATCTGTATAAACATGGAAATACTTACAAAGTTATCTGTATAAACATGTAAATATCTACACCGTCATCTGTATAAACATGGAAATATCTACACAGCCATGTGTACATATATGGAAATATCTACACCGCTCTCTATATAAACATGGAAATAACTACACCGCTATCTGTATATACATGGAAATATCTACACCGCCATCTACATATCCATAGAAATATCTGCGCCGCCATCTGTATAAACATGGAAATATCTACACGGTCATCTGTGTATAGATGGAAATATCAACACCGCCATCTGTACAAACATGGAAATATCTGCACCGCTATCTGTATAAACATGGAAATATCTACACCGTGATCTGTATAAACATGGAAATATGTACACCGCCATCTCTATAAACATGGAAATATGTACACCGTGATCTGTATAAACATGGAAATATTTACACCGATATCTGTATAAACATGGAAATATCTACACCGCCATGTCTATAAACATGGAAATATCTACACCGCCATCTGTATAAACATGGAAATATCTACACCACTATCTGTATAAACCTGGAAATATCTACACCGCTATCTGTATAAACATGGTAATATCTACACCACCATCTATATAAACATGGAAATATCTACACCGCCATCTGTATAAACATGGAAATATCTACAATGCCGTCTGTAGAAAGATGGAAATATCTACACTGCAATCTGTGTAAACATGGAAATATCTACACCAATATCTGTAAAAACATGGAAATATCTACACCGCTATCTGTATAAACGTGGAAATATCTACACCGCGATCTGCATAAACATGGAAATATCTACACCGCGATTTGTATAAATATGGAAATATCTACACCGCTATCTGTAGAAACATGGAAATATCTACACCGCGATCTGTATAAACATGGAAATATCTACACCGCGATCTGTATAAACATGGAAATATCTACACCGCTATCTGTAGAAACATGGAAATATCTACACAGCTATCTCTATAAACATGGAAATATCTTCACCGCCATCTGTATAGACATGGAAATACCTACAAGTCATCTGTATAAACATGGAAATATCTACACAGCCATCTGTATGAACATGGAAATATCTACACAGCCATCTGTATATACATGGAAATATCTACACCGCTATCTGTATAAACATGGAAATAACTACACCGCTATTTGTATAAACAAGGAAATATCTACACCGTGATCTGTATAAACATGGAAATATCTACAATGCTGTTTGTATAAACAAGGAAATATCTACACCGCTACCTGTATAAACATGGAAATAACTACACCGCTATTTGCATAAACAAGGAAATATCTACACCGTGATCTGTATAAACATGGAAATATCTACAACGCCATCTCTATAAACATGGAAATATCTACACCCCTATCTGTATAAACATGGAAATATCCACACCGCTATCTCTAAAAACATGGAAATAACTACACCGTGATCAGTATAAACGTGGAAATATCTACACCGCTATCTCTATAAACATGGAAATATCTCCACTGCTATCTCTATAAACATCGAAATATCTACACCGCCATCTGTATAAACATGGAAATACTTACAAAGTTAACTGTATAAACATGGAAATATCTACACCGCCATCTGTATAAACATGGAAATATCTACACAGCCATGTGTACATATATGGAAATATCTACACCGCTCTCTATATAAACATGGAAATAACTACACCACTCTCTGTATATACATGGAAATATCTACACCGCCATCTACATATCCATAGAAATATCGGCGCCGCCATCTGTATAAACATGGAAATATCTACACGGTCATCTGTGTATAGATGGAAATATCAACACCGCCATCTGTACAAACATGGAAATATCTGCACCGCTATCTGTATAAACATGGAAATATCTACACCGTGGTCTGTATAAACATGGAAATATCTACACCGCTATCTGTATAAACATGGAAATATATACATCGCTATCTGTATAAACATTGAAATACCTACACCGTGATCTGCATAAACATGGAAATATTTACAACGATATCTGTATAAACATGGAAATATCTACACCGCCATCTGTATAAACATGGAAATATCTACACCGCCATCTGTATAAACATGGAAATATCTACACCGCTATCTGTATAAACCTGGAAATATCTACAACGCTATCTGTATAAACATCGTAATATCTACACCACCATCTATATAAACATGGAAATATCTACACCGCCATCTGTATAAACACGGAAATATCTACAATGCCATCTGTAGAAAGATGGAAATATCTACACCGCAATCTGTGTAAACATGGAAATATCTACACCAATATCTGTAAAAACATGGAAATATCTACACCGCTATCTGTATAAACATGGAAATATCTATACCGCGATCTGCATAAACATGGAAATATCTACACCGCGATCCGTATAAACATGAAAATATCTACACCGCTATCTGTAGAAACATGGAAATATCTACACCGCGATCTGAATAAACATGGAAATATCTACAACGCGATCTGTATAAACATGGAAATATCTACACCGCTATCTGTAGAAACATGGAAATATCTACACAGCTATCTCTATAAACATGGAAATATCTACACCGCCATCTGTATAGACATGGAAATACCTACAAGTCATCTGTATAAACATGGAAATATATACACAGCCATCTGTATAAACATGGAAATATCTACACAGCCATGTGTATATACATGGAAATATCTACACCGCTATCTGTATAAACATGGAAATAACTACACCGCTATTTGTATAAACAAGTAAATATCTACACTGTGATCTGTATAAACATGGAAATATCTACACTGCTATTTGTATAAACAAGGAAATATCTACACCGCTATCTGTATAAACATGGAAATAACTACACCGCTATTTGCATAAACAAGGAAATATCTACACCGTGCTCTGTATAAACATGGAAATAACTACACCGCTATTTGCATAAACAAGGAAATATCTACACCGTGATCTGTATAAACATGGAAATATCTACAACGCCATCTTTATAAACATGGAAATATCTACACCCCTATCTGTATAAACATGGAAATATCCACACCGCTATCTCTATAAACATGGAAATATCTACACCGCCATCTGTATAAACATGGAAATATCTACACCGCCATCTGTATAAACATGGAAATATCTACAATGCCGTCTGTAGAAAGATGGAAATATCTACACTGCAATCTGTGTAAACATGGAAATATCTACACCAATATCTGTAAAAACATGGAAATATCTACACCGCTATCTGTATAAACATGGAAATATCTACACCGCGATCTGCATAAACATGGAAATATCTACACCGTGATCTGTATAAATATGGAAATATCTACACCGCTATCTGTAGAAACATGGAAATATCTACACCGCGATCTGTATAAACATGGAAATATCTACACCGCGATCTGTATAAACATGGAAATATCTACACCGCTATATGTAGAAACATGGAAATATCTACACAGCTATCTCTATAAACATGGAAATATCTACACCGCCATCTGTATAAACATGGAAATACATACAAGTCATCTGTATAAACATGGAAATATCTACACAGCCATCTGTATAAACATGGAAATATCTACACAGCCATCTTTATATTCACGGAAATATGTACACCGCTATCTGTATAAACATGGAAATAACTACACCGCTATTTGTATAAACAAGGAAATATCTACACCGTGATCTGTATAAACATGGAAATATCTACAATGCTATTTGTATAAACAAGGAAATATCTACACCGCTATCTGTATAAACATGGAAATAACTACACCGCTATCTGTATATACATGGAAATATCTACACCGCCATCTACATATCCATAGAAATATCTACACCGTCACCTGTATAAACATGGAAATATCTACACAGCCATGTGTACATATATGGAAATATGTACACCGCTCTCCATATAAACATGGAAATAACTACACCGCTATCTGTATATACATGGAAATATCTACACAGCCATCTACATATCCATAGAAATAACTGCGCCACCATCTGTATAAACATGGAAATATCTACACGGTCATCTGTGTATAGATGGAAATATCAACACCGCCATCTGTACAAACATGGAAATATCTGCACCGCTATCTGTATAAACATGGAAATATCTACACCGTGGTCTGTATAAACATGGAAATATCTACACCGCTATCTGTATAAACATGGAAATATCTACACCGCGATCTGCATAAACATGGAAATTACTACACCGCGATCAGTATAAACGTGGAAATATCTATACCGCTATCTCTATAAACATGGAAATATCTCCACTACTATCTCTGTAAACATCGAAATAACTACACCGCCATCTGTATAAACATGGAAATACTTACAAAGTTATCTGTACAAACATGTAAATATCTACACCGTCATCTGTATAAACATGGAAATATCTACACAGCCATGTGTACATATATGGAAATATCTACACCGCTCTCTATATAAACATGGAAATAACTACACCGCTATCTGTATATACATGGAAATATCTACACCGCCATCTACATATCCATAGAAATATCTGCGCCGCCATCTGTATAAACATGGAAATATCTACACCGTCATCTGTGTATAGTTGGAAATATCAACACCGCCATCTGTACAGACTTGGAAATATCTGCACCGCTATCTGTATAAACATGGAAATATCTACACCGTGGTCTGTATAAACATGGAAATATCTACACCGTGATCTGTATAAACATGGAAATATGTACACCGCCATCTCTATAAACAAGGAAATATGTACACCGTGATCTGTATAAACATGGAAATATTTACACCGATATCTGTATAAACATGGAAATATCTACACCGCCATCTCTATAAACATGGAAATATCTACACTGCCATCTGTATAAACATGGAAATATCTACACCACTATCTGTATAAACCTGGAAATATCTACACCGCTATCTGTATAAACATGGTAATATCTACACCACCATCTATATAAACATGGAAATATCTACACCGCCATCTGTATAAACATGGAAATATCTACAATGCCGTCTGTAGAAAGATGGAAATATCTACACTGCAATCTGTGTAAACATGGAAATATCTACACCAATATCTGTAAAAACATGGAAATATCTACACCGCTATCTGTATAAACGTGGAAATATCTACACCGCGATCTGCATAAACATGGAAATATCTACACCGCGATTTGTATAAATATGGAAATATCTACACCGCTATCTGTAGAAACATGGAAATATCTACACAGCTATCTCTATAAACATGGAAATATCTTCACCGCCATCTGTATAGACATGGAAATACCTACAAGTCATCTGTATAAACATGGAAATATCTACACAGCCATCTGTATGAATATGGAAATATCTACACAGCCATCTGTATATACATGGAAATATCTACACCGCTATCTGTATAAACATGGAAATAACTACACCGCTATTTGTATAAACAAGGAAATATCTACACCGTGATCTGTATAAACATGGAAATATCTACAATGCTATTTGTATAAACAAGGAAATATCTACACCGCTATCTGTATAAACATGGAAATAACTACACCGCTATTTGCATAAACAAGAAATATCTACACCGTGATCTGTATAAACATGGAAATATCTACAACGCCATCTCTATAAACATGGAAATATCTACACCCCTATCTGTATAAACATGGAAATATCCACACCGCTATCTCTAAAAACATGGAAATAACTACACCGTGATCAGTATAAACGTGGAAATATCTACACCGCTATCTCTATAAACATGGAAATATCTCCACTGCTATCTCTATAAACATCGAAATATCTACACCGCTATCTGTATAAACATGGAAATACTTACAAAGTTAACTGTATAAACATGGAAATATCTACACCGCCATCTGTATAAACATGGAAATATCTACACAGCCATGTGTACATATATGGAAATATCTACACCGCTCTCTATATAAACATGGAAATAACTACACCGCTCTCTGTATATACATGGAAATATCTACACCGCCATCTACATATCCATAGAAATATCGGCGCCGCCATCTGTATAAACATGGAAATATCTACACGGTCATCTGTGTATAGATGGAAATATCAACACCGCCATCTGTACAAACATGGAAATATCTGAACCGCTATCTGTATAAACATGGAAATATCTACACCGTGGTCTGTATAAACATGGAAATATCTACACCGCTATCTGTATAAACATGGAAATATATACATCGCTATCTGTATAAACATGGAAATACCTACAACGTGATCTGCATAAACATGGAAATATTTACAACGATATCTGTATAAACATGGAAATATCTACACCGCCATCTCTATAAACATGGAAATATCCACACCGCCATCTGTATAAACATGGAAATATCTACACCGCTATCTGTATAAACCTGGAAATATCTACACCGCTATCTGTATAAACATCGTAATATCTACACCACTATCTATATAAACATGGAAATATCTACACCGCCATCTGTATAAACATGGAAATATCTACAATGCCATCTGTAGAAAGATGGAAATATCTACACCGCAATCTGTGTAAACATGGAAATATCTACACCAATATCTGTAAAAACATGGAAATATCTACACCGCTATCTGTATAAACATGGAAATATCTATACCGCGATCTGCATAAACATGGAAATATCTACACCGCGATCCGTATAAACATGAAAATATCTACACCGCTATCTGAAGAAACATGGAAATATCTACACCGCGATCTGAATAAACATGGAAATATCTACAACGCGATCTGTATAAACATGGAAATATCTACACCGCTATCTGTAGAAACATGGAAATATCTACACAGCTATCTCTATAAACATGGAAATATCTACACCGCCATCTGTATAGACATGGAAATACCTACAAGTCATCTGTATAAACATGGAAATATATACACAGCCATCTGTATAAACATGGAAATATCTACACAGCCATGTGTAAATACATGGAAATACCTACACCGCTATCTGTATAAACATGGAAATAACTACACCGCTATTTGTATAAACAAGTAAATATCTACACTGTGATCTGTATAAACATGGAAATATCTACACTGCTATTTGTATAAACAAGGAAATATCTACACCGCTATCTGTATAAACATGGAAATAACTACACCGCTATTTGCATAAACAAGGAAATATCTACACCGTGCTCTGTATAAACATGGAAATAACTACACCGCTATTTGCATAAACAAGGAAATATCTACACCGTGATCTGTATAAACATGGAAATATCTACAACGCCATCTTTATAAACATGGAAATATCTACACCCCTATCTGTATAAACATGGAAATATCCACACCGCTATCTCTATAAACATGGAAATATCTACACCGCCATCTGTATAAACATGGAAATATCTACACCGTTATCTGTATAAACCTGGAAATATCTACACCGCTATCTGTATAAACATGGTAATATCTACACCAGCATCTATATAAACATGGAAATATCTACACCGCCATCTGTATAAACATGGAAATATCTACAATGCCGTCTGTAGAAAGATGGAAATATCTACACTGCAATCTGTGTAAACATGGAAATATCTACACCAATATCTGTAAAAACATGGAAATATCTACACCGCTATCTGTATAAACATGGAAATATCTACACCGCGATCTGCATAAACATGGAAATATCTACACCGCGATCTGTATAAATATGGAAATATCTACACCGCTATCTGTAGAAACATGGAAATATCTACACCGCGATCTGTATAAACATGGAAATATCTACACCGCGATCTGTATAAACATGGAAATATCTACACCGCTATCTGTAGAAACATGGAAATATCTACACAGCTATCTCTATAAACATGGAAATATCTACACCGCCATCTGTATAAACATGGAAATACCTACAAGTCATCTGTATAAACATGGAAATATCTACACAGCCATCTGCATAAACATGGAAATATCTACACAGCCATCTGTATATTCACGGAAATATGTACACCGCTATCTGTATAAACATGGAAATAACTACACCGCTATTTGTATAAACAAGGAAATATCTACACCGTGATCTGTATAAACATGGAAATATCTACAATGCTATTTGTATAAACAAGGAAATATCTACACCGCTATCTGTATAAACATGGAAATAACTACACCGCTATCTCTATAAACATGGAAATATCTACACCCCTATCTGTATAAACATGGAAATATCCACACCGCTATCTCTAAAAACATGGAAATAACTACACCGTGATCAGTATAAACGTGGAAATATCTACACCGCTATCTCTATACACATGGAAATATCTCCACTACTATCTCTATAAACATCGAAATATCTACACCGCCATCTGTATAAACATGGAAATACTTACAAAGTTATCTGCATAAACATGGAAATATGTACACCGTCATCTGTATAAACATGGAAATATCTACACAGCCATATGTACATATATGGAAATATCTACACCGCTCTCTATATAAACATGGAAATAACTACACCGCTATCTGTATATACATGGAAATATCTACACCGCCATCTACATATCCATAGAAATATCTGCGCCGCCATCTGTATAAACATGGAAATATCTACACGGTCATCTGTGTATGGATGGAAATATCAACACAGCCATCTGTACAAACATGGAAATATCTGCACCGCTATCTGTATAAACATGGAAATATCTACACCGTGGTCTGTATAAACATGGAAATATCTACACCGCTATCTGTATAAACATGGAAATATATACACCGCCATCTCTATAAACATGGAAATATGTACAACGTGATCTGTATAAACCTGGAACTATTTACACCGATATCTGTATAAACATGGAAATATCTACACCGCCATCTCTATAAACATGGAAATATCTACACCGCCATCTGTATAAACATGGAAATATCTACACTGCTATCTGTATAAACCTGGAAATATCTACACCGCTATCTGTATAAACATGGTAATATCTACACCACCATCTATATAAACATGGAAATATCTTCACCGCCATCTGTATAAACATGGAAATATCTACCATGCCGTCTGTAGAAAGATGGAAATATCTACACTGCAATCTGTGTAAACATGGAAATATCTACACCAATATCTGTTAAAACATGGAAATATCTACACCGCTATCTGTATAAACATGGCAATATCTACACCGCGATCTGCATAAACATGGAAATATCTACACCGCGATCTGTATAAATATGGAAATATCTACAACTCTATCTGTAGAAACATGGAAATATCTACACAGCTATCTCTATAAACATGGAAATATCTGCACCGCCATCTGTATAAACATGGAAATACCTACAAGTCATCTGTATAAACATGCAAATATCTACACAGCCATCTGTATAAACATGGAAATATCTACACAGCCATCTGTATATACATGGAAATATCTACACCGCTATCTGTAGAAACATGGAAATAACTACACCGCTATTTGTATAAACAAGGAAATATCTACACCGTGATCTGTATAAACATGGAAATATCTACAATGCTATTTGTATAAACAAGGAAATATCTACACCGCTATCTGTATAAACATGGAAATAACTACACCGCTATTTGCATAAACAAAGAAATGTCTACACCGTGATCTGTATAAACATGGCAATATCTACAACGCCGTCTCTATAAACATGGAAATATCTACACCCCTATCTGTATAAACATGGAAATATCCACACCGCTATCTCTAAAAACATGGAAATAACTACACCGTGATCAGTATAAACGTGGAAATATCTACACCGCTATCTCTATACACATGGAAATATCTCCACTACTATCTCTATAAACATCGAAATATCTACACCGCCATCTGTATAAACATGGAAATACTTACAAAGTTATCTGTATAAACATGGAAATATCTACACCGTCACCTGTATAAACATGGAAATATCTACACAGCCATGTGTACATATATGGAAATATGTACACCGCTCTCCATATAAACATGGAAATAACTACACCGCTATCTGTATATACACGGGAATATCTACACAGACATCTACATATCCATAGAAATATCTGCGCCACCATCTGTATAAACATGGAAATATCTACACGGTCATCTGTGTATAGATGGAAATATCAACACCGCCATCTGTACAAACATGGAAATATCTGCACCGCTATCTGTATAAACATGGAAATATCTACACCGTGGTCTGTATAAACATGGAAATATCTACACCGCTATCTGTATAAACATGGAAATATATACACCGCCATCTCTATAAACATGGAAATATCTACAACGTGATCTGTATAAACATGGAACTATTTACACCGTTATCTGTATACACATGGAAATATCTACACCGCCATCTCTATAAACATGGAAATATCTACACCGCCATCTGTATAAACATGGAAATATCTTCACCGCTATCTGTAGAAACCTGAAAATATCTACACCGCTATCTGTATAAACATGGTAATATCTACATCACCATCTATATAAACATGGAAATATCTACACCGCCATCTGTATAAACATGGAAATATCTACAATGCCATCTGTAGAAAAATGGAAATATCTACATCGCAATCTTTGTAAACATGGAAATATCTACACCAATATCTGTAAAAACATGGAAATATCTACACCGCTATCTGTATAAACATGGAAATATCTACACCGCGATCTGCATAGACATGGAAATATCTACAACGCGATCTGTATAAACATGGAAATATCTACACCGCGATCTGTAGAAACATTGAAATATATACATCGCTATCTGTATAAACATGGAAATACCTACACCGTGATCTGCATAAACATGGAAATATTTACAACGATATCTGTATAAACATGGAAATATCTACACCGCCATCTCTATAAACATGGAAATATCTACACCGCCATCTGTATAAACATGGAAATATCTACACCGCTATCTGTATAAACCTGGAAATATCTACACCGCTATCTGTATAAACATCGTAATATCTACACCACCATCTATATAAACATGGAAATATCTACACCGCCATCTGTATAAACATGGAAATATCTACAATGCCATCTGTAGAAAGATGGAAATATCTACACCGCAATCTGTGTAAACATGGAAATATCTACACCAATATCTGTAAAAACATGGAAATATCTACACCGCTATCTGTATAAACATGGAAATATCTATACCGCGATCTGCATAAACATGGAAATATCTACACCGCGATCCGTATAAGCATGGAAATCTCTACACCGCTATCTGAAGAAACATGGAAATATCTACACCGCGATCTGAATAAACATGGAAATATCTACAACGCGATCTGTATAAACATGGAAATATCTACACCGCTATCTGTAGAAACATGGAAATATCTACACAGCTATCTCTATAAACATGGAAATATCTACACCGCCATCTGTATAGACATGGAAATACCTACAAGTCATCTGTATAAACATGGAAATATATACACAGCCATCTGTATAAACATGGAAATATCTACACAGGCATGTGTATATACATGGAAATATCTACACCGCTATCTGTATAAACATGGAAATAACTACACCGCTATTTGTATAAACAAGTAAATATCTACACTGTGATCTGTATAAACATGGAAATATCTACACTGCTATTTGTATAAACAAGGAAATATCTGCACCGCTATCTGTATAAACATGGAAATAACTACACCGCTATTTGCATAAACAAGGAAATATCTACACCGTGCTCTGTATAAACTTGGAAATAACTACACCGCTATTTGCATAAACAAGGAAATATCTACACCGTGATCTGTATAAACATGGAAATATCTACAACGCCATCTTTATAAACATGGAAATATCTACACCCCTATCTGTATAAACATGGAAATATCCACACCGCTATCTCTATAAACATGGAAATATCTACACCGCCATCTGTATAAACATGGAAATATCTACACCGCTATCTGTATAAACCTGGAAATATCTACACCGCTATCTGTATAAACATGGTAATATCTACACCAGCATCTATATAAACATGGAAATATCTACACCGCCATCTGTATAAACATGGAAATATCTACAATGCCGTCTGTAGAAAGATGGAAATATCTACACTGCAATCTGTGTAAACATGGAAATATCTACACCAATATCTGTAAAAACATGGAAATATCTACACCGCTATCTGTATAAACATGGAAATATCTACACCGCGATCTGCATAAACATGGAAATATCTACACCGCGATCTGTATAAATGTGGAAATATCTACACCGCTATCTGTAGAAACATGGAAATATCTACACCGCGATCTGTATAAACATGGAAATATCTACACCGCGATCGGTATAAACATGGAAATATCTACACCGCTATCTGTAGAAACATGGAAATATCTACACAGCTATCTCTATAAACATGGAAATATCTACACCGCCATCTGTATAAACATGGAAATACCTACAATTCATCTGTATAAACATGGAAATATCTACACAGCCATCTGCATAAACATGGAAATATCTACACAGCCATCTGTATATTCACGGAAATATGTACACCGCTATCTGTATAAACATGGAAATAACTACACCGCTATTTGTATAAACAAGGAAATATCTACACCGTGATCTGTATAAACATGGAAATATCTACAATGCCATCTCTATAAACAAGGAAATATCTACACCCCTATCTGTATAAACATGGAAATATCCACACCGCTATCTCTAAAAACATGGAAATAACTACACCGTGATCAGTATGAAGGTGGAAATATCTACACCGCTATCTCTATAAACATGGAAATATCTCCACTTCTATCTCTATAAACATCGAAATATCTACACCGCCATCTGTATAAACATGGAAATACTTACAAAGTTATCTGTATAAACATGGAAATATCTACACCGCCATCTGTATAAACTTGGAAATATCTACACAGCCATGTGTACATATATGGAAATATCTACACCGCTCTCCATATAAACATGGAAATAACTACACCGCTATCTGTATATACATGGAAATATCTACACCGCCATCTACATATCCATAGAAATATCTGCGCCACCATCTGTATAAACATGGAAATATCTACACGGTCATCTGTGTATAGATGGAAATATCAACACCGCGATCTGTACAAACATGGAAATATCTGCACCGTTATCTGTATAAACATGGAAATATCTACACCGTGGTCTGTATAAACATGGAAATATCTACACCGCTATCTGTATAAACATGGAAATATATACACCGCCATCTCTATAAACATGGAAATATCTACACCGTGATCTGTATAAACATGGAACTATTTACACCGATATCTGTATAATCATGGAAATATCTACACAGCCATCTCTATAAACATGGAAATATCTACACCGCCATCTGTATAAACATGGAAATATCTACACCGCTATCTGTATAAACCTGAAAATATCTACACCGCTATCTGTATAAACATGGTAATATCTACACCACCATCTATATAAACATGGAAATATCTACACCGCCATCTGTATAAACATGGAAATATCTACCATGCCGTCTGTAGAAAGATGGAAATATCTACACTGCAATCTGTGTAAACATGGAAATATCTACACCAATATCTGTAAAAACATGGAAATATCTACACCGCTATCTGTATAAACATGGCAATATCTACACCGCGATCTGCATAAACATGGAAATATCTACACCGCGATCTGTATAAATATGGAAATATCTACAACTCTATCTGTAGAAACATGGAAATATCTACACAGCTATCTCTATAAACATGGAAATATCTGCACCGCCATCTGTATAAACATGGAAATACCTACAAGTCGTCTGTATAAACATGCAAATATCTACACAGCCATCTGTATAAACATGGAAATATCTACACAGCCATCTGTATATACATGGAAATATCTACACCGCTATCTGTAGAAACATGGAAATAACTACACCGCTATTTGTATAAACAAGGAAATATCTACACCGTGATCTGTATAAACATGGAAATATCTACAATGCTATTTGTATAAACAAGGAAATATCTACACCGCTATCTGTATAAACATGGAAATAACTACACCGCTATTTGCATAAACAAAGAAATGTCTACACCGTGATCTGTATAAACATGGCAATATCTACAACGCCATCTCTATAAACATGGAAATATCTACACCCCTATCTGTATAAACATGGAAATATCCACACCGCTATCTCTAAAAACATGGAAATAACTACACCGTGATCAGTATAAACGTGGAAATATCTACACCGCTATCTCTATACACATGGAAATATCTCCACTACTATCTCTATAAACATCGAAATATCTACACCGCCATCTGTATAAACATGGAAATACTTACAAAGTTATCTGTATAAACATGGAAATATCTACACCGTCACCTGTATAAACATGGAAATATCTACACAGCCATGTGTACATATATGGAAATATGTACACGGCTCTCCATATAAACATGGAAATAACTACACCGCTATCTGTATATACACGGGAATATCTACACAGACATCTACATATCCATAGAAATATCTGCGCCACCATCTGTATAAACATGGAAATATCTACACGGTCATCTGTGTATAGATGGAAATATCAACACCGCCATCTGTACAAACATGGAAATATCTGCACCGCTATCTGTATAAACATGGAAATATCTACACCGTGGTCTGTATAAACATGGAAATATCTACACCGCTATCTGTATAAACATGGAAATATATACACCGCCATCTCTATAAACATGGAAATATCTACAACGTGATCTGTATAAACATGGAACTATTTACACCGTTATCTGTATACACATGGAAATATCTACACCGCCATCTCTATAAACATGGAAATATCTACACCGCCATCTGTATAAACATGGAAATATCTTCACCGCTATCTGTAGAAACCTGAAAATATCTACACCGCTATCTGTATAAACATGGTAATATCTACATCACCATCTATATAAACATGGAAATATCTACACCGCCATCTGTATAAACATGGAAATATCTACAATGCCATCTGTAGAAAAATGGAAATATCTACATCGCAATCTTTGTAAACATGGAAATATCTACACCAATATCTGTAAAAACATGGAAATATCTACACCGCTATCTGTATAAACATGGAAATATCTACACCGCGATCTGCATAGACATGGAAATATCTACAACGCGATCTGTATAAACATGGAAATATCTACACCGCGATCTGTAGAAACATTGAAATATCTACACCGCGATCTGCATAAACATGGAAATATCTGCACCGCTATCTGTATAAACATGGAAATATCTACACCGTGGTCTGTATAAACATGGAAATATCTACACCGCTATCTGTATAAACATGGAAATATATACATCGCTATCTGTATAAACATGGAAATACCTACACCGTGATCTGCATAAACATGGAAATATTTACAACGATATCTGTATAAACATGGAAATATCTACACCGCCATCTCTATAAACATGGAAATATCTACACCGCCATCTGTATAAACATGGAAATATCTACACCGCCATCTGTATAAACATGGAAATATCTACACCGCTATCTGTATAAACCTGGAAATATCTACACCGCTATCTGTATAAACATCGTAATGTCTACACCACCATCTATATAAACATGGAAATATCTACACCGCCATCTGTATAAACATGGAAATATCTACAATGCCATCTGTAGAAAGATGGAAATATCTACACCGCAATCTGTGTAAACATGGAAATATCTACACCAATATCTGTAAAAACATGGAAATATCTACACCGCTATCTGTATAAACATGGAAATATCTATACCGCGATCTGCATAAACATGGAAATATCTACACCGCGATCCGTATAAACATGGAAATCTCTACACCGCTATCTGAAGAAACATGGAAATATCTACACCGCGATCTGAATAAACATGGAAATATCTACAACGCGATCTGTATAAACATGGAAATATCTACACCGCTATCTGTAGAAACATGGAAATATCTACACAGCTATCTCTATAAACATGGAAATATCTACACCGCCATCTGTATAGACATGGAAATACCTACAAGTCATCTGTATAAACATGGAAATATATACACAGCCATCTGTATAAACATGGAAATATCTACACAGGCATGTGTATATACATGGAAATATCTACACCGCTATCTGTATAAACATGGAAATAACTACACCGCTATTTGTATAAACAAGTAAATATCTACACTGTGATCTGTATAAACATGGAAATATCTACACTGCTATTTGTATAAACAAGGAAATATCTGCACCGCTATCTGTATAAACATGGAAATAACTACACCGCTATTTGCATAAACAAGGAAATATCTACACCGTGCTCTGTATAAACTTGGAAATAACTACACCGCTATTTGCATAAACAAGGAAATATCTACACCGTGATCTGTATAAACATGGAAATATCTACAACGCCATCTTTATAAACATGGAAATATCTACACCCCTATCTGTATAAACATGGAAATATCCACACCGCTATCTCTATAAACATGGAAATATCTACACCGCCATCTGTATAAACATGGAAATATCTACACCGCTATCTGTATAAACCTGGAAATATCTACACCGCTATCTGTATAAACATGGTAATATCTACACCAGCATCTATATAAACATGGAAATATCTACACCGCCATCTGTATAAACATGGAAATATCTACAATGCCGTCTGTAGAAAGATGGAAATATCTACACTGCAATCTGTGTAAACATGGAAATATCTACACCAATATCTGTAAAAACATGGAAATATCTACACCGCTATCTGTATAAACATGGAAATATCTACACCGCGATCTGCATAAACATGGAAATATCTACACCGCGATCTGTATAAATGTGGAAATATCTACACCGCTATCTGTAGAAACATGGAAATATCTACACCGCGATCTGTATAAACATGGAAATATCTACACCGCGATCGGTATAAACATGGAAATATCTACACCGCTATCTGTAGAAACATGGAAATATCTACACAGCTATCTCTATAAACATGGAAATATCTACACCGCCATCTGTATAAACATGGAAATACCTACAATTCATCTGTATAAACATGGAAATATCTACACAGCCATCTGCATAAACATGGAAATATCTACACAGCCATCTGTATATTCACGGAAATATGTACACCGCTATCTGTATAAACATGGAAATAACTACACCGCTATTTGTATAAACAAGGAAATATCTACACCGTGATCTGTATAAACATGGAAATATCTACAATGCCATCTCTATAAACAAGGAAATATCTACACCCCTATCTGTATAAACATGGAAATATCCACACCGCTATCTCTAAAAACATGGAAATAACTACACCGTGATCAGTATGAAGGTGGAAATATCTACACCGCTATCTCTATAAACATGGAAATATCTCCACTTCTATCTCTATAAACATCGAAATATCTACACCGCCATCTGTATAAACATGGAAATACTTACAAAGTTATCTGTATAAACATGGAAATATCTACACCGCCATCTGTATAAACTTGGAAATATCTACACAGCCATGTGTACATATATGGAAATATCTACACCGCTCTCCATATAAACATGGAAATAACTACACCGCTATCTGTATATACATGGAAATATCTACACCGCCATCTACATATCCATAGAAATATCTGCGCCACCATCTGTATAAACATGGAAATATCTACACGGTCATCTGTGTATAGATGGAAATATCAACACCGCGATCTGTACAAACATGGAAATATCTGCACCGTTATCTGTATAAACATGGAAATATCTACACCGTGGTCTGTATAAACATGGAAATATCTACACCGCTATCTGTATAAACATGGAAATATATACACCGCCATCTCTATAAACATGGAAATATCTACACCGTGATCTGTATAAACATGGAACTATTTACACCGATATCTGTATAATCATGGAAATATCTACACAGCCATCTCTATAAACATGGAAATATCTACACCGCCATCTGTATAAACATGGAAATATCTACACCGCTATCTGTATAAACCTGAAAATATCTACACCGCTATCTGTATAAACATGGTAATATCTACACCACCATCTATATAAACATGGAAATATCTACACAGCCATCTGTATAAACATGGAAATATCTACCATGCCGTCTGTAGAAAGATGGAAATATCTACACTGCAATCTGTGTAAACATGGAAATATCTACACCAATATCTGTAAAAACATGGAAATATCTACACCGCTATCTGTATAAACATGGCAATATCTACACCGCGATCTGCATAAACATGGAAATATCTACACCGCGATCTGTATAAATATGGAAATATCTACAACTCTATCTGTAGAAACATGGAAATATCTACACAGCTATCTCTATAAACATGGAAATATCTGCACCGCCATCTGTATAAACATGGAAATACCTACAAGTCGTCTGTATAAACATGCAAATATCTACACAGCCATCTGTATAAACATGGAAATATCTACACAGCCATCTGTATATACATGGAAATATCTACACCGCTATCTGTAGAAACATGGAAATAACTACACCGCTATTTGTATAAACAAGGAAATATCTACACCGTGATCTGTATAAACATGGAAATATCTACAATGCTATTTGTATAAACAAGGAAATATCTACACCGCTATCTGTATAAACATGGAAATAACTACACCGCTATTTGCATAAACAAAGAAATGTCTACACCGTGATCTGTATAAACATGGCAATATCTACAACGCCATCTCTATAAACATGGAAATATCTACACCCCTATCTGTATAAACATGGAAATATCCACACCGCTATCTCTAAAAACATGGAAATAACTACACCGTGATCAGTATAAACGTGGAAATATCTACACCGCTATCTCTATACACATGGAAATATCTCCACTACTATCTCTATAAACATCGAAATATCTACACCGCCATCTGTATAAACATGGAAATACTTACAAAGTTATCTGTATAAACATGGAAATATCTACACCGTCACCTGTATAAACATGGAAATATCTACACAGCCATGTGTACATATATGGAAATATGTACACCGCTCTCCATATAAACATGGAAATAACTACACCGCTATCTGTATATACACGGGAATATCTACACAGACATCTACATATCCATAGAAATATCTGCGCCACCATCTGTATAAACATGGAAATATCTACACGGTCATCTGTGTATAGATGGAAATATCAACACCGCCATCTGTACAAACATGGAAATATCTGCACCGCTATCTGTATAAACATGGAAATATCTACACCGTGGTCTGTATAAACATGGAAATATCTACACCGCTATCTGTATAAACATGGAAATATATACACCGCCATCTCTATAAACATGGAAATATCTACAACGTGATCTGTATAAACATGGAACTATTTACACCGTTATCTGTATACACATGGAAATATCTACACCGCCATCTCTATAAACATGGAAATATCTACACCGCCATCTGTATAAACATGGAAATATCTTCACCGCTATCTGTAGAAACCTGAAAATATCTACACCGCTATCTGTATAAACATGGTAATATCTACATCACCATCTATATAAACATGGAAATATCTACACCGCCATCTGTATAAACATGGAAATATCTACAATGCCATCTGTAGAAAAATGGAAATATCTACATCGCAATCTTTGTAAACATGGAAATATCTACACCAATATCTGTAAAAACATGGAAATATCTACACCGCTATCTGTATAAACATGGAAATATCTACACCGCGATCTGCATAGACATGGAAATATCTACAACGCGATCTGTATAAACATGGAAATATCTACACCGCGATCTGTAGAAACATTGAAATATCTACACCGCGATCTGCATAAACATGGAAATATCTGCACCGCTATCTGTATAAACATGGAAATATCTACACCGTGGTCTGTATAAACATGGAAATATCTACACCGCTATCTGTATAAACATGGAAATATATACATCGCTATCTGTATAAACATGGAAATACCTACACCGTGATCTGCATAAACATGGAAATATTTACAACGATATCTGTATAAACATGGAAATATCTACACCGCCATCTCTATAAACATGGAAATATCTACACCGCCATCTGTATAAACATGGAAATATCTACACCGCCATCTGTATAAACATGGAAATATCTACACCGCTATCTGTATAAACCTGGAAATATCTACACCGCTATCTGTATAAACATCGTAATATCTACACCACCATCTATATAAACATGGAAATATCTACACCGCCATCTGTATAAACATGGAAATATCTACAATGCCATCTGTAGAAAGATGGAAATATCTACACCGCAATCTGTGTAAACATGGAAATATCTACACCAATATCTGTAAAAACATGGAAATATCTACACCGCTATCTGTATAAACATGGAAATATCTATACCGCGATCTGCATAAACATGGAAATATCTACACCGCGATCCGTATAAACATGGAAATCTCTACACCGCTATCTGAAGAAACATGGAAATATCTACACCGCGATCTGAATAAACATGGAAATATCTACAACGCGATCTGTATAAACATGGAAATATCTACACCGCTATCTGTAGAAACATGGAAATATCTACACAGCTATCTCTATAAACATGGAAATATCTACACCGCCATCTGTATAGACATGGAAATACCTACAAGTCATCTGTATAAACATGGAAATATATACACAGCCATCTGTATAAACATGGAAATATCTACACAGGCATGTGTATATACATGGAAATATCTACACCGCTATCTGTATAAACATGGAAATAACTACACCGCTATTTGTATAAACAAGTAAATATCTACACTGTGATCTGTATAAACATGGAAATATCTACACTGCTATTTGTATAAACAAGGAAATATCTGCACCGCTATCTGTATAAACATGGAAATAACTACACCGCTATTTGCATAAACAAGGAAATATCTACACCGTGCTCTGTATAAACTTGGAAATAACTACACCGCTATTTGCATAAACAAGGAAATATCTACACCGTGATCTGTATAAACATGGAAATATCTACAACGCCATCTTTATAAACATGGAAATATCTACACCCCTATCTGTATAAACATGGAAATATCCACACCGCTATCTCTATAAACATGGAAATATCTACACCGCCATCTGTATAAACATGGAAATATCTACACCGCTATCTGTATAAACCTGGAAATATCTACACCGCTATCTGTATAAACATGGTAATATCTACACCAGCATCTATATAAACATGGAAATATCTACACCGCCATCTGTATAAACATGGAAATATCTACAATGCCGTCTGTAGAAAGATGGAAATATCTACACTGCAATCTGTGTAAACATGGAAATATCTACACCAATATCTGTAAAAACATGGAAATATCTACACCGCTATCTGTATAAACATGGAAATATCTACACCGCGATCTGCATAAACATGGAAATATCTACACCGCGATCTGTATAAATGTGGAAATATCTACACCGCTATCTGTAGAAACATGGAAATATCTACACCGCGATCTGTATAAACATGGAAATATCTACACCGCGATCGGTATAAACATGGAAATATCTACACCGCTATCTGTAGAAACATGGAAATATCTACACAGCTATCTCTATAAACATGGAAATATCTACACCGCCATCTGTATAAACATGGAAATACCTACAATTCATCTGTATAAACATGGAAATATCTACACAGCCATCTGCATAAACATGGAAATATCTACACAGCCATCTGTATATTCACGGAAATATGTACACCGCTATCTGTATAAACATGGAAATAACTACACCGCTATTTGTATAAACAAGGAAATATCTACACCGTGATCTGTATAAACATGGAAATATCTACAATGCCATCTCTATAAACAAGGAAATATCTACACCCCTATCTGTATAAACATGGAAATATCCACACCGCTATCTCTAAAAACATGGAAATAACTACACCGTGATCAGTATGAAGGTGGAAATATCTACACCGCTATCTCTATAAACATGGAAATATCTCCACTTCTATCTCTATAAACATCGAAATATCTACACCGCCATCTGTATAAACATGGAAATACTTACAAAGTTATCTGTATAAACATGGAAATATCTACACCGCCATCTGTATAAACTTGGAAATATCTACACAGCCATGTGTACATATATGGAAATATCTACACCGCTCTCCATATAAACATGGAAATAACTACACCGCTATCTGTATATACATGGAAATATCTACACCGCCATCTACATATCCATAGAAATATCTGCGCCACCATCTGTATAAACATGGAAATATCTACACGGTCATCTGTGTATAGATGGAAATATCAACACCGCGATCTGTACAAACATGGAAATATCTGCACCGTTATCTGTATAAACATGGAAATATCTACACCGTGGTCTGTATAAACATGGAAATATCTACACCGCTATCTGTATAAACATGGAAATATATACACCGCCATCTCTATAAACATGGAAATATCTACACCGTGATCTGTATAAACATGGAACTATTTACACCGATATCTGTATAATCATGGAAATATCTACACAGCCATCTCTATAAACATGGAAATATCTACACCGCCATCTGTATAAACATGGAAATATCTACACCGCTATCTGTATAAACCTGAAAATATCTACACCGCTATCTGTATAAACATGGTAATATCTACACCACCATCTATATAAACATGGAAATATCTACACCGCCATCTGTATAAACATGGAAATATCTACCATGCCGTCTGTAGAAAGATGGAAATATCTACACTGCAATCTGTGTAAACATGGAAATATCTACACCAATATCTGTAAAAACATGGAAATATCTACACCGCTATCTGTATAAACATGGCAATATCTACACCGCGATCTGCATAAACATGGAAATATCTACACCGCGATCTGTATAAATATGGAAATATGTACAACTCTATCTGTAGAAACATGGAAATATCTACACAGCTATCTCTATAAACATGGAAATATCTGCACCGCCATCTGTATAAACATGGAAATACCTACAAGTCGTCTGTATAAACATGCAAATATCTACACAGCCATCTGTATAAACATGGAAATATCTACACAGCCATCTGTATATACATGGAAATATCTACACCGCTATCTGTAGAAACATGGAAATAACTACACCGCTATTTGTATAAACAAGGAAATATCTACACCGTGATCTGTATAAACATGGAAATATCTACAATGCTATTTGTATAAACAAGGAAATATCTACACCGCTATCTGTATAAACATGGAAATAACTACACCGCTATTTGCATAAACAAAGAAATGTCTACACCGTGATCTGTATAAACATGGCAATATCTACAACGCCATCTCTATAAACATGGAAATATCTACACCCCTATCTGTATAAACATGGAAATATCCACACCGCTATCTCTAAAAACATGGAAATAACTACACCGTGATCAGTATAAACGTGGAAATATCTACACCGCTATCTCTATACACATGGAAATATCTCCACTACTATCTCTATAAACATCGAAATATCTACACCGCCATCTGTATAAACATGGAAATACTTACAAAGTTATCTGTATAAACATGGAAATATCTACACCGTCACCTGTATAAACATGGAAATATCTACACAGCCATGTGTACATATATGGAAATATGTACACCGCTCTCCATATAAACATGGAAATAACTACACCGCTATCTGTATATACACGGGAATATCTACACAGACATCTACATATCCATAGAAATATCTGCGCCACCATCTGTATAAACATGGAAATATCTACACGGTCATCTGTGTATAGATGGAAATATCAACACCGCCATCTGTACAAACATGGAAATATCTGCACCGCTATCTGTATAAACATGGAAATATCTACACCGTGGTCTGTATAAACATGGAAATATCTACACCGCTATCTGTATAAACATGGAAATATATACACCGCCATCTCTATAAACATGGAAATATCTACAACGTGATCTGTATAAACATGGAACTATTTACACCGTTATCTGTATACACATGGAAATATCTACACCGCCATCTCTATAAACATGGAAATATCTACACCGCCATCTGTATAAACATGGAAATATCTTCACCGCTATCTGTAGAAACCTGAAAATATCTACACCGCTATCTGTATAAACATGGTAATATCTACATCACCATCTATATAAACATGGAAATATCTACACCGCCATCTGTATAAACATGGAAATATCTACAATGCCATCTGTAGAAAAATGGAAATATCTACATCGCAATCTTTGTAAACATGGAAATATCTACACCAATATCTGTAAAAACATGGAAATATCTACACCGCTATCTGTATAAACATGGAAATATCTACACCGCGATCTGCATAGACATGGAAATATCTACAACGCGATCTGTATAAACATGGAAATATCTACACCGCGATCTGTAGAAACATTGAAATATCTACACCGCGATCTGCATAAACATGGAAATATCTGCACCGCTATCTGTATAAACATGGAAATATCTACACCGTGGTCTGTATAAACATGGAAATATCTACACCGCTATCTGTATAAACATGGAAATATATACATCGCTATCTGTATAAACATGGAAATACCTACACCGTGATCTGCATAAACATGGAAATATTTACAACGATATCTGTATAAACATGGAAATATCTACACCGCCATCTCTATAAACATGGAAATATCTACACCGCCATCTGTATAAACATGGAAATATCTACACCGCCATCTGTATAAACATGGAAATATCTACACCGCTATCTGTATAAACCTGGAAATATCTACACCGCTATCTGTATAAACATCGTAATATCTACACCACCATCTATATAAACATGGAAATATCTACACCGCCATCTGTATAAACATGGAAATATCTACAATGCCATCTGTAGAAAGATGGAAATATCTACACCGCAATCTGTGTAAACATGGAAATATCTACACCAATATCTGTAAAAACATGGAAATATCTACACCGCTATCTGTATAAACATGGAAATATCTATACCGCGATCTGCATAAACATGGAAATATCTACACCGCGATCCGTATAAACATGGAAATCTCTACACCGCTATCTGAAGAAACATGGAAATATCTACACCGCGATCTGAATAAACATGGAAATATCTACAACGCGATCTGTATAAACATGGAAATATCTACACCGCTATCTGTAGAAACATGGAAATATCTACACAGCTATCTCTATAAACATGGAAATATCTACACCGCCATCTGTATAGACATGGAAATACCTACAAGTCATCTGTATAAACATGGAAATATATACACAGCCATCTGTATAAACATGGAAATATCTACACAGGCATGTGTATATACATGGAAATATCTACACCGCTATCTGTATAAACATGGAAATAACTACACCGCTATTTGTATAAACAAGTAAATATCTACACTGTGATCTGTATAAACATGGAAATATCTACACTGCTATTTGTATAAACAAGGAAATATCTGCACCGCTATCTGTATAAACATGGAAATAACTACACCGCTATTTGCATAAACAAGGAAATATCTACACCGTGCTCTGTATAAACTTGGAAATAACTACACCGCTATTTGCATAAACAAGGAAATATCTACACCGTGATCTGTATAAACATGGAAATATCTACAACGCCATCTTTATAAACATGGAAATATCTACACCCCTATCTGTATAAACATGGAAATATCCACACCGCTATCTCTATAAACATGGAAATATCTACACCGCCATCTGTATAAACATGGAAATATCTACACCGCTATCTGTATAAACCTGGAAATATCTACACCGCTATCTGTATAAACATGGTAATATCTACACCAGCATCTATATAAACATGGAAATATCTACACCGCCATCTGTATAAACATGGAAATATCTACAATGCCGTCTGTAGAAAGATGGAAATATCTACACTGCAATCTGTGTAAACATGGAAATATCTACACCAATATCTGTAAAAACATGGAAATATCTACACCGCTATCTGTATAAACATGGAAATATCTACACCGCGATCTGCATAAACATGGAAATATCTACACCGCGATCTGTATAAATGTGGAAATATCTACACCGCTATCTGTAGAAACATGGAAATATCTACACCGCGATCTGTATAAACATGGAAATATCTACACCGCGATCGGTATAAACATGGAAATATCTACACCGCTATCTGTAGAAACATGGAAATATCTACACAGCTATCTCTATAAACATGGAAATATCTACACCGCCATCTGTATAAACATGGAAATACCTACAATTCATCTGTATAAACATGGAAATATCTACACAGCCATCTGCATAAACATGGAAATATCTACACAGCCATCTGTATATTCACGGAAATATGTACACCGCTATCTGTATAAACATGGAAATAACTACACCGCTATTTGTATAAACAAGGAAATATCTACACCGTGATCTGTATAAACATGGAAATATCTACAATGCCATCTCTATAAACAAGGAAATATCTACACCCCTATCTGTATAAACATGGAAATATCCACACCGCTATCTCTAAAAACATGGAAATAACTACACCGTGATCAGTATGAAGGTGGAAATATCTACACCGCTATCTCTATAAACATGGAAATATCTCCACTTCTATCTCTATAAACATCGAAATATCTACACCGCCATCTGTATAAACATGGAAATACTTACAAAGTTATCTGTATAAACATGGAAATATCTACACCGCCATCTGTATAAACTTGGAAATATCTACACAGCCATGTGTACATATATGGAAATATCTACACCGCTCTCCATATAAACATGGAAATAACTACACCGCTATCTGTATATACATGGAAATATCTACACCGCCATCTACATATCCATAGAAATATCTGCGCCACCATCTGTATAAACATGGAAATATCTACACGGTCATCTGTGTATAGATGGAAATATCAACACCGCGATCTGTACAAACATGGAAATATCTGCACCGTTATCTGTATAAACATGGAAATATCTACACCGTGGTCTGTATAAACATGGAAATATCTACACCGCTATCTGTATAAACATGGAAATATATACACCGCCATCTCTATAAACATGGAAATATCTACACCGTGATCTGTATAAACATGGAACTATTTACACCGATATCTGTATAATCATGGAAATATCTACACAGCCATCTCTATAAACATGGAAATATCTACACCGCCATCTGTATAAACATGGAAATATCTACACCGCTATCTGTATAAACCTGAAAATATCTACACCGCTATCTGTATAAACATGGTAATATCTACACCACCATCTATATAAACATGGAAATATCTACACCGCCATCTGTATAAACATGGAAATATCTACAATGCCGTCTGTAGAAAGATGGAAATATCTACACTGCAATCTGTGTAAACATGGAAATATCTACACCAATATCTGTAAAAACATGGAAATATCTACACCGCTATCTGTATAAACATGGCAATATCTACACCGCGATCTGCATAAACATGGAAATATCTACACCGCGATCTGTATAAATATGGAAATATCTACACCTCTATCTGTAGAAACCTGGAAATATCTACACTGCGATCTGTATAAACATGGAAATATCTACACCGCTATCTGTAGAAACATGGAAATATCTACACAGCTATCTCTATAAACATGGAAATATCTGCACCGCCATCTGTATAAACATGGAAATACCTACAAGTCATCTGTATAAACATGCAAATATCTACACAGCCATCTGTATAAACATGGAAATATCTACACAGCCATCTGTATATACATGGAAATATCTACACCGCTATCTGTATAAACATGGAAATAACCACACCGCTATTTGTATAAACAAGGAAATATCTACACCGTGATCTGTATAAACATGGAAATATCTACAATGCTATTTGTATAAACAAGGAAATATCTACACCGCTATCTGTATAAACATGGAAATAACTACACCGCTATTTGCATAAACAAAGAAATGTCTACACCGTGATCTGTATAAACATGGCAATATCTACAACGCCATCTCTATAAACATGGAAATATCTACACCCCTATCTGTATAAACATGGAAATATCCACACCGCTATCTCTAAAAACATGGAAATAACTACACCGTGATCAGTATAAACGTGGAAATATCTACACCGCTATCTCTATACACATGGAAATATCTCCACTACTATCTCTATAAACATCGAAATATCTACACCGCCATCTGTATAAACATGGAAATACTTACAAAGTTATCTGTATAAACATGGAAATATCTACACCGTCACCTGTATAAACATGGAAATATCTACACAGCCATGTGTACATATATGGAAATATGTACACCGCTCTCCATATAAACATGGAAATAACTACACCGCTATCTGTATATACACGGGAATATCTACACAGACATCTACATATCCATAGAAATATCTGCGCCACCATCTGTATAAACATGGAAATATCTACACGGTCATCTGTGTATAGATGGAAATATCAACACCGCCATCTGTACAAACATGGAAATATCTGCACCGCTATCTGTATAAACATGGAAATATCTACACCGTGGTCTGTATAAACATGGAAATATCTACACCGCTATCTGTATAAACATGGAAATATATACACCGCCATCTCTATAAACATGGAAATATCTACAACGTGATCTGTATAAACATGGAACTATTTACACCGTTATCTGTATACACATGGAAATATCTACACCGCCATCTCTATAAACATGGAAATATCTACACCGCCATCTGTATAAACATGGAAATATCTTCACCGCTATCTGTAGAAACCTGAAAATATCTACACCGCTATCTGTATAAACATGGTAATATCTACATCACCATCTATATAAACATGGAAATATCTACACCGCCATCTGTATAAACATGGAAATATCTACAATGCCATCTGTAGAAAAATGGAAATATCTACATCGCAATCTTTGTAAACATGGAAATATCTACACCAATATCTGTAAAAACATGGAAATATCTACACCGCTATCTGTATAAACATGGAAATATCTACACCGCGATCTGCATAGACATGGAAATATCTACAACGCGATCTGTATAAACATGGAAATATCTACACCGCGATCTGTAGAAACATTGAAATATCTACACCGCGATCTGCATAAACATGGAAATATCTGCACCGCTATCTGTATAAACATGGAAATATCTACACCGTGGTCTGTATAAACATGGAAATATCTACACCGCTATCTGTATAAACATGGAAATATATACATCGCTATCTGTATAAACATGGAAATACCTACACCGTGATCTGCATAAACATGGAAATATTTACAACGATATCTGTATAAACATGGAAATATCTACACCGCCATCTCTATAAACATGGAAATATCTACACCGCCATCTGTATAAACATGGAAATATCTACACCGCCATCTGTATAAACATGGAAATATCTACACCGCTATCTGTATAAACCTGGAAATATCTACACCGCTATCTGTATAAACATCGTAATATCTACACCACCATCTATATAAACATGGAAATATCTACACCGCCATCTGTATAAACATGGAAATATCTACAATGCCATCTGTAGAAAGATGGAAATATCTACACCGCAATCTGTGTAAACATGGAAATATCTACACCAATATCTGTAAAAACATGGAAATATCTACACCGCTATCTGTATAAACATGGAAATATCTATACCGCGATCTGCATAAACATGGAAATATCTACACCGCGATCCGTATAAACATGGAAATCTCTACACCGCTATCTGAAGAAACATGGAAATATCTACACCGCGATCTGAATAAACATGGAAATATCTACAACGCGATCTGTATAAACATGGAAATATCTACACCGCTATCTGTAGAAACATGGAAATATCTACACAGCTATCTCTATAAACATGGAAATATCTACACCGCCATCTGTATAGACATGGAAATACCTACAAGTCATCTGTATAAACATGGAAATATATACACAGCCATCTGTATAAACATGGAAATATCTACACAGGCATGTGTATATACATGGAAATATCTACACCGCTATCTGTATAAACATGGAAATAACTACACCGCTATTTGTATAAACAAGTAAATATCTACACTGTGATCTGTATAAACATGGAAATATCTACACTGCTATTTGTATAAACAAGGAAATATCTGCACCGCTATCTGTATAAACATGGAAATAACTACACCGCTATTTGCATAAACAAGGAAATATCTACACCGTGCTCTGTATAAACTTGGAAATAACTACACCGCTATTTGCATAAACAAGGAAATATCTACACCGTGATCTGTATAAACATGGAAATATCTACAACGCCATCTTTATAAACATGGAAATATCTACACCCCTATCTGTATAAACATGGAAATATCCACACCGCTATCTCTATAAACATGGAAATATCTACACCGCCATCTGTATAAACATGGAAATATCTACACCGCTATCTGTATAAACCTGGAAATATCTACACCGCTATCTGTATAAACATGGTAATATCTACACCAGCATCTATATAAACATGGAAATATCTACACCGCCATCTGTATAAACATGGAAATATCTACAATGCCGTCTGTAGAAAGATGGAAATATCTACACTGCAATCTGTGTAAACATGGAAATATCTACACCAATATCTGTAAAAACATGGAAATATCTACACCGCTATCTGTATAAACATGGAAATATCTACACCGCGATCTGCATAAACATGGAAATATCTACACCGCGATCTGTATAAATGTGGAAATATCTACACCGCTATCTGTAGAAACATGGAAATATCTACACCGCGATCTGTATAAACATGGAAATATCTACACCGCGATCGGTATAAACATGGAAATATCTACACCGCTATCTGTAGAAACATGGAAATATCTACACAGCTATCTCTATAAACATGGAAATATCTACACCGCCATCTGTATAAACATGGAAATACCTACAATTCATCTGTATAAACATGGAAATATCTACACAGCCATCTGCATAAACATGGAAATATCTACACAGCCATCTGTATATTCACGGAAATATGTACACCGCTATCTGTATAAACATGGAAATAACTACACCGCTATTTGTATAAACAAGGAAATATCTACACCGTGATCTGTATAAACATGGAAATATCTACAATGCCATCTCTATAAACAAGGAAATATCTACACCCCTATCTGTATAAACATGGAAATATCCACACCGCTATCTCTAAAAACATGGAAATAACTACACCGTGATCAGTATGAAGGTGGAAATATCTACACCGCTATCTCTATAAACATGGAAATATCTCCACTTCTATCTCTATAAACATCGAAATATCTACACCGCCATCTGTATAAACATGGAAATACTTACAAAGTTATCTGTATAAACATGGAAATATCTACACCGCCATCTGTATAAACTTGGAAATATCTACACAGCCATGTGTACATATATGGAAATATCTACACCGCTCTCCATATAAACATGGAAATAACTACACCGCTATCTGTATATACATGGAAATATCTACACCGCCATCTACATATCCATAGAAATATCTGCGCCACCATCTGTATAAACATGGAAATATCTACACGGTCATCTGTGTATAGATGGAAATATCAACACCGCGATCTGTACAAACATGGAAATACCTGCACCGTTATCTGTATAAACATGGAAATATCTACACCGTGGTCTGTATAAACATGGAAATATCTACACCGCTATCTGTATAAACATGGAAATATATACACCGCCATCTCTATAAACATGGAAATATCTACACCGTGATCTGTATAAACATGGAACTATTTACACCGATATCTGTATAATCATGGAAATATCTACACAGCCATCTCTATAAACATGGAAATATCTACACCGCCATCTGTATAAACATGGAAATATCTACACCGCTATCTGTATAAACCTGAAAATATCTACACCGCTATCTGTATAAACATGGTAATATCTACACCACCATCTATATAAACATGGAAATATCTACACCGCCATCTGTATAAACATGGAAATATCTACCATGCCGTCTGTAGAAAGATGGAAATATCTACACTGCAATCTGTGTAAACATGGAAATATCTACACCAATATCTGTAAAAACATGGAAATATCTACACCGCTATCTGTATAAACATGGCAATATCTACACCGCGATCTGCATAAACATGGAAATATCTACACCGCGATCTGTATAAATATGGAAATATCTACAACTCTATCTGTAGAAACATGGAAATATCTACACAGCTATCTCTATAAACATGGAAATATCTGCACCGCCATCTGTATAAACATGGAAATACCTACAAGTCGTCTGTATAAACATGCAAATATCTACACAGCCATCTGTATAAACATGGAAATATCTACACAGCCATCTGTATATACATGGAAATATCTACACCGCTATCTGTAGAAACATGGAAATAACTACACCGCTATTTGTATAAACAAGGAAATATCTACACCGTGATCTGTATAAACATGGAAATATCTACAATGCTATTTGTATAAACAAGGAAATATCTACACCGCTATCTGTATAAACATGGAAATAACTACACCGCTATTTGCATAAACAAAGAAATGTCTACACCGTGATCTGTATAAACATGGCAATATCTACAACGCCATCTCTATAAACATGGAAATATCTACACCCCTATCTGTATAAACATGGAAATATCCACACCGCTATCTCTAAAAACATGGAAATAACTACACCGTGATCAGTATAAACGTGGAAATATCTACACCGCTATCTCTATACACATGGAAATATCTCCACTACTATCTCTATAAACATCGAAATATCTACACCGCCATCTGTATAAACATGGAAATACTTACAAAGTTATCTGTATAAACATGGAAATATCTACACCGTCACCTGTATAAACATGGAAATATCTACACAGCCATGTGTACATATATGGAAATATGTACACCGCTCTCCATATAAACATGGAAATAACTACACCGCTATCTGTATATACACGGGAATATCTACACAGACATCTACATATCCATAGAAATATCTGCGCCACCATCTGTATAAACATGGAAATATCTACACGGTCATCTGTGTATAGATGGAAATATCAACACCGCCATCTGTACAAACATGGAAATATCTGCACCGCTATCTGTATAAACATGGAAATATCTACACCGTGGTCTGTATAAACATGGAAATATCTACACCGCTATCTGTATAAACATGGAAATATATACACCGCCATCTCTATAAACATGGAAATATCTACAACGTGATCTGTATAAACATGGAACTATTTACACCGTTATCTGTATACACATGGAAATATCTACACCGCCATCTCTATAAACATGGAAATATCTACACCGCCATCTGTATAAACATGGAAATATCTTCACCGCTATCTGTAGAAACCTGAAAATATCTACACCGCTATCTGTATAAACATGGTAATATCTACATCACCATCTATATAAACATGGAAATATCTACACCGCCATCTGTATAAACATGGAAATATCTACAATGCCATCTGTAGAAAAATGGAAATATCTACATCGCAATCTTTGTAAACATGGAAATATCTACACCAATATCTGTAAAAACATGGAAATATCTACACCGCTATCTGTATAAACATGGAAATATCTACACCGCGATCTGCATAGACATGGAAATATCTACAACGCGATCTGTATAAACATGGAAATATCTACACCGCGATCTGTAGAAACATTGAAATATCTACACCGCGATCTGCATAAACATGGAAATATCTGCACCGCTATCTGTATAAACATGGAAATATCTACACCGTGGTCTGTATAAACATGGAAATATCTACACCGCTATCTGTATAAACATGGAAATATATACATCGCTATCTGTATAAACATGGAAATACCTACACCGTGATCTGCATAAACATGGAAATATTTACAACGATATCTGTATAAACATGGAAATATCTACACCGCCATCTCTATAAACATGGAAATATCTACACCGCCATCTGTATAAACATGGAAATATCTACACCGCCATCTGTATAAACATGGAAATATCTACACCGCTATCTGTATAAACCTGGAAATATCTACACCGCTATCTGTATAAACATCGTAATATCTACACCACCATCTATATAAACATGGAAATATCTACACCGCCATCTGTATAAACATGGAAATATCTACAATGCCATCTGTAGAAAGATGGAAATATCTACACCGCAATCTGTGTAAACATGGAAATATCTACACCAATATCTGTAAAAACATGGAAATATCTACACCGCTATCTGTATAAACATGGAAATATCTATACCGCGATCTGCATAAACATGGAAATATCTACACCGCGATCCGTATAAACATGGAAATCTCTACACCGCTATCTGAAGAAACATGGAAATATCTACACCGCGATCTGAATAAACATGGAAATATCTACAACGCGATCTGTATAAACATGGAAATATCTACACCGCTATCTGTAGAAACATGGAAATATCTACACAGCTATCTCTATAAACATGGAAATATCTACACCGCCATCTGTATAGACATGGAAATACCTACAAGTCATCTGTATAAACATGGAAATATATACACAGCCATCTGTATAAACATGGAAATATCTACACAGGCATGTGTATATACATGGAAATATCTACACCGCTATCTGTATAAACATGGAAATAACTACACCGCTATTTGTATAAACAAGTAAATATCTACACTGTGATCTGTATAAACATGGAAATATCTACACTGCTATTTGTATAAACAAGGAAATATCTGCACCGCTATCTGTATAAACATGGAAATAACTACACCGCTATTTGCATAAACAAGGAAATATCTACACCGTGCTCTGTATAAACTTGGAAATAACTACACCGCTATTTGCATAAACAAGGAAATATCTACACCGTGATCTGTATAAACATGGAAATATCTACAACGCCATCTTTATAAACATGGAAATATCTACACCCCTATCTGTATAAACATGGAAATATCCACACCGCTATCTCTATAAACATGGAAATATCTACACCGCCATCTGTATAAACATGGAAATATCTACACCGCTATCTGTATAAACCTGGAAATATCTACACCGCTATCTGTATAAACATGGTAATATCTACACCAGCATCTATATAAACATGGAAATATCTACACCGCCATCTGTATAAACATGGAAATATCTACAATGCCGTCTGTAGAAAGATGGAAATATCTACACTGCAATCTGTGTAAACATGGAAATATCTACACCAATATCTGTAAAAACATGGAAATATCTACACCGCTATCTGTATAAACATGGAAATATCTACACCGCGATCTGCATAAACATGGAAATATCTACACCGCGATCTGTATAAATGTGGAAATATCTACACCGCTATCTGTAGAAACATGGAAATATCTACACCGCGATCTGTATAAACATGGAAATATCTACACCGCGATCGGTATAAACATGGAAATATCTACACCGCTATCTGTAGAAACATGGAAATATCTACACAGCTATCTCTATAAACATGGAAATATCTACACCGCCATCTGTATAAACATGGAAATACCTACAATTCATCTGTATAAACATGGAAATATCTACACAGCCATCTGCATAAACATGGAAATATCTACACAGCCATCTGTATATTCACGGAAATATGTACACCGCTATCTGTATAAACATGGAAATAACTACACCGCTATTTGTATAAACAAGGAAATATCTACACCGTGATCTGTATAAACATGGAAATATCTACAATGCCATCTCTATAAACAAGGAAATATCTACACCCCTATCTGTATAAACATGGAAATATCCACACCGCTATCTCTAAAAACATGGAAATAACTACACCGTGATCAGTATGAAGGTGGAAATATCTACACCGCTATCTCTATAAACATGGAAATATCTCCACTTCTATCTCTATAAACATCGAAATATCTACACCGCCATCTGTATAAACATGGAAATACTTACAAAGTTATCTGTATAAACATGGAAATATCTACACCGCCATCTGTATAAACTTGGAAATATCTACACAGCCATGTGTACATATATGGAAATATCTACACCGCTCTCCATATAAACATGGAAATAACTACACCGCTATCTGTATATACATGGAAATATCTACACCGCCATCTACATATCCATAGAAATATCTGCGCCACCATCTGTATAAACATGGAAATATCTACACGGTCATCTGTGTATAGATGGAAATATCAACACCGCGATCTGTACAAACATGGAAATATCTGCACCGTTATCTGTATAAACATGGAAATATCTACACCGTGGTCTGTATAAACATGGAAATATCTACACCGCTATCTGTATAAACATGGAAATATATACACCGCCATCTCTATAAACATGGAAATATCTACACCGTGATCTGTATAAACATGGAACTATTTACACCGATATCTGTATAATCATGGAAATATCTACACAGCCATCTCTATAAACATGGAAATATCTACACCGCCATCTGTATAAACATGGAAATATCTACACCGCTATCTGTATAAACCTGAAAATATCTACACCGCTATCTGTATAAACATGGTAATATCTACACCACCATCTATATAAACATGGAAATATCTACACCGCCATCTGTATAAACATGGAAATATCTACAATGCCGTCTGTAGAAAGATGGAAATATCTACACTGCAATCTGTGTAAACATGGAAATATCTACACCAATATCTGTAAAAACATGGAAATATCTACACCGCTATCTGTATAAACATGGCAATATCTACACCGCGATCTGCATAAACATGGAAATATCTACACCGCGATCTGTATAAATATGGAAATATCTACACCTCTATCTGTAGAAACCTGGAAATATCTACACTGCGATCTGTATAAACATGGAAATATCTACACCGCTATCTGTAGAAACATGGAAATATCTACACAGCTATCTCTATAAACATGGAAATATCTGCACCGCCATCTGTATAAACATGGAAATACCTACAAGTCATCTGTATAAACATGCAAATATCTACACAGCCATCTGTATAAACATGGAAATATCTACACAGCCATCTGTATATACATGGAAATATCTACACCGCTATCTGTATAAACATGGAAATAACCACACCGCTATTTGTATAAACAAGGAAATATCTACACCGTGATCTGTATAAACATGGAAATATCTACAATGCTATTTGTATAAACAAGGAAATATCTACACCGCTATCTGTATAAACATGGAAATAACTACACCGCTATTTGCATAAACAAAGAAATGTCTACACCGTGATCTGTATAAACATGGCAATATCTACAACGCCATCTCTATAAACATGGAAATATCTACACCCCTATCTGTATAAACATGGAAATATCCACACCGCTATCTCTAAAAACATGGAAATAACTACACCGTGATCAGTATAAACGTGGAAATATCTACACCGCTATCTCTATAAACATGGAAATATCTCCACTACTATCTCTATAAACATCGAAATATCTACACCGCCATCTGTATAAACATGGAAATACTTACAAAGTTATCTGTATAAACATGGAAATATCTACACCGTCACCTGTATAAACATGGAAAAAGCTACACAGCCATGTGTACATATATGGAAATATGTACACCGCTCTCCATATAAACATGGAAATAACTACACCGCTATCTGTATATACATGGAAATATCTACACAGACATCTACATATCCATAGAAATATCTGCGCCACCATCTGTATAAACATGGAAATATCTACACGGTCATCTGTGTATAGATGGAAATATCAACACCGCCATCTGTACAAACATGGAAATATCTGCACCGCTATCTGTATAAACATGGAAATATCTACACCGTGGTGTGTATAAACATGGAAATATCTACACCGCTATCTGTATAAACATGGAAATATATACACCGCCATCTCTATAAACATGGAAATATCTACAACGTGATCTGTATAAACATGGAACTATTTACACCGTTATCTGTATACACATGGAAATATCTACACCGCCATCTCTATAAACATGGAAATATCTACACCGCCATCTGTATAAACATGGAAATATCTTCTCAGCTATCTGTATAAACCTGAAAATATCTACACCGCTATCTGTATAAACATGGTAATATCTACATCACCATCTATATAAACATGGAAATATCTACACCGCCATCTGTATAAACATGGAAATATCTACAATGCCATCTGTAGAAAGATGGAAATATCTACATCGCAATCTTTGTAAACATGGAAATATCTACACCAATATCTGTAAAAACATGGAAATATCTACACCGCTATCTGTATAAACATGGAAATATCTACACCGCGATCTGCATAGACATGGAAATATCTACAACGCGATCTGTATAAACATGGAAATATCTACACCGCGATCTGTAGAAACATGGAAATATCTACACCGCGATCTGCATAAACATGGAAATATCTACACCGCGATCTGTATAAACATGGAAATATCTACACCGCTATCTGTAGAAACATGGAAATATCTACACAGCTATCTCTATAAACATGGAAATATCTACACCGCCATCAGTATAAACATGGAAATACCTAGAAGTCATCTGTATAAACATGGAAATATCTACACAGCCATCTGTATAAACATGGAAATATCTACACGGCCATCTGTATATACATGGAAATATCTACACCGCTATCTGTATAAACATGGAAATAACTACACCGCTATTTGTATAAACAAGGAAATATCTACATTGTGATCTGTATAAACATGGAAATACCTACACTGCTATTTGTATAAACAAGGAAATATCTACACCGCTATCTGTATAAACATGGAAATAACTACAACGCTATTTGCATAAACAAGGAAATATCTACACCGTGATCTGTATAAACATGGAAATATCTACACCGCGATCTGCATAAACATCGAAATATCTACACCGCAATCTGTATAAACATGGAAATATCTACACCGCTAACTGTAGAAACATGGAAATATCTACACAGCTATCTCTATAAACATGGAAATATATACACCGCCATCTGTATAAACATGGAAATACCTACAAGTCATCTGTATAAACATGGAAATATCTACACAGCCATCTGTATAAACATGGAAATATCTAAACAGCCATCTGTATATACATGGAAATATCTACACCGCTATCTGTATAAACATGGAAATAACTTCACCGCTATTTGTATCAACAAGGAAATATCTACACCGTGATCTGTATAAACATGGAAATAACTACACCGCTATTTGCATAAACAAGGAAATATCTACACCGCGATCTGTATAAACATGGAAATATCTACAACGCCATCTCTATAAACATGGAAATATCTACACCCCTATCTGTATAAACATGGAAATATGCACACCGCTATCTCTATAAAAATGGAAATAACTACACCGCGATCAGTATAAACGTGGAAATATCTACACCACTATCTCTATAAACATGGCAATATCTCCACTGCTATCTCTGTAAACTTCGAAATGTCTACACCGCCATCTGTATAAACATGGAAATACTTACAAAGTTATCTGTATAAACATGGAAATATCTACACTGCCATCTATATAAACATGGAAATATCTACACAGCCATCTGTATAAACATGGAAATATCTACACAGCCATGTGTACATATATGGAAATAACAACACCGCTGTCTATATAAACATGGAAATAACTACACCGCTATCTGTATATACATGGAAATATCTACACCGCCGTCTACATATGCATAGATATATCTGCGACGCCATCTGTTTAAACATGGAAATATCTACACGGTCATCTGTGTACAGATGGAAATATCAACACCGCCATCTGTACAAACATGGAAATATCTGCACCGCTATCTGTATATACATGGAAATATCTACACCGTGGTCTTTATAAACATGGAAATATCTACACCGCTATCTGTAAAAACATGGAAATATATACACCGCTATCTCTATAAACATGGAAATATCTACAACGTGATCTGTATAACCATGGAAATATTTACACCGATATCTGTATAAACATGGAAATATCTACACCGCCATCTCAATAAACATGGAAATATCTACACCGCCATCTGTATAAACATGGAAATATCTACACCGCTATCTGTATAAACGTGGAAATATCTACACCGCTATCTGTATAAACACGGTAATATCTACACCACCATCTATATAAACCTGAAAATATCTACACCGCCATCTGTATAAACATGGAAATATCTACAATGCCATCTGTAGAAAGATGGAAATATCTACACCGCAATGTGTGTACACATGGAAATATCTACACCAATATCTGCAAAAACATGGAAATATCTACACGGCTATCTGTATAAACATGGAAATATCTACACCGCGATCTGCATAAACATGGAAATATCTACACCGCGATCTGTATAAATATGGAAATATCTACACCGCTATCTGAATAAACATGGAAATATCTACACCGCGGTCTGTATAAACATGGAAATATCTACACCGCGAGCTGTATAAACATGGAAATATCTACACCGCTATCTGTAGAAACATGGAAATATCTACACAGCTATCTCTATAAACATGGAAATATCTACACCGCCATCTGTATAAACATGGAAATACCTACAAGTCATCTGTATAAACATGGAAATATCCACACAGCCATCTGTATAAACATGGTAATATCTACACAGCCATCTGTATATACACGGAAATATCTACACCGCTATCTGTATAAACATGGAAATAACTACACCACTATTTGTATAAACAAGGAAATATCTACACCGTGATCTGTATAAACATGGAAATATCTACAATGCTATTTGTATAAACAAGGAAATATCTACACCGCTATCTGTATAAACATGGAAATAACTACACCGCTATTTGCATAAACAAGGAAATATCTACACCGTGATCTGTATAAACATGGAAATATCTACAATGCCATCTCTATAAACAAGGAAATATCTACACCACTATCTGTATAAACATGGAAATATCCACACCGCTATCTCTAAAAACATGGAAATAACTACACCGTGATCAGTATGAAGGTGGAAATATCTACACCGCTATCTCTATAAACATGGAAATATCTCCACTTCTATCTCTATAAACATCGAAATATCTACACCGCCATCTGTATAAACATGGAAATACTTACAAAGTTATCTGTATAAACATGGAAATATCTACACCGCCATCTGTATAAACTTGGAAATATCTACACAGCCATGTGTACATATATGGAAATATCTACACCGCTCTCCATATAAACATGGAAATAACTACACCGCTATCTGTATATACATGGAAATATCTACACCACCATCTACATATCCATAGAAATATCTGCGCCACCATCTGTATAAACATGGAAATATCTACACGGTCATCTGTGTATAGATGGAAATATCAACACCGCGATCTGTACAAACATGGAAATATCTGCACCGTTATCTGTATAAACATGGAAATATCTACACCGTGGTCTGTATAAACATGGAAATATCTACACCGCTATCTGTATAAACATGGAAATATATACACCGCCATCTCTATAAACATGGAAATATCTACACCGTGATCTGTATAAACATGGAACTATTTACACCGATATCTGTATAATCATGGAAATATCTACACAGCCATCTCTATAAACATGGAAATATCTACACCGCCATCTGTATAAACATGGAAATATCTACACCGCTATCTGTATAAACCTGAAAATATCTATACCGCTATCTGTATAAACATGGTAATATCTACAACACCATCTATATAAACATGGAAATATCTTCACCGCCATCTGTATAAACATGGAAATATCTACAATGCCATCTGTAGAAAGATGGAAATATCTACACTGCAATCTGTGTAAACATGGAAATATCTACACCGCCATCTGTATAAACATGGAAATATCTACAATACCATCTGTAGAAAGATGGAAATATCTACACCGCAATCTGTGTAAACATGGAAATATCTACACCAATATCTGTAAAAACATGGAAATATCTACACCGCTATCTGTATAAACATGGAAATATCTACACCGCGATCTGCATAAGCATGGAAATATCTACACCGCGATCTGTATAAACATGGAAATATCTACACCGCTATCTGTAGAAACATGGAAATATCTACACTGCGATGTGCATAAACATGGAAATATTTACACCGATATCTCTATAAACATGGAAATATCTACACCGCCATCTGTATAAACATGGAAATATCTACACCGCTATGTGTATAAACCTGGAAATATCTACACCGCTATCTGTATAAACATGGTAATATCTACACCACCATCTAAATGAACATGGAAATATCTACACCGCCATCTGTATAAACATGGAAATATCTACAATGCCATCTGTAGAAAGATGGAAATATCTACACCGCAATCTGTGTAAACATGGAAATACCTACACCAATATCTGTAAAAACATGGAAACATCTACACCGCTATCTGCATAAACATGGAAATATCTACACCGCGATCTGTATAAACATGGAAATATCTACACCGCTATCTGTAGAAACATGGAAATATCTACACCGCGATCTGCATAAACATGGAAATACCTACACCGCGATCTGTATAAACATGGAAATATCTACACTGCTATCTGTAGAAACATGGAAATATCTACACAGCTATCTCTGTAAACATGGAAATATCTACACCGCCATCTGCATAAACATGGAAATACCTACAAGTCATCTGTATAAACATGGAAATATCTACACAGCCATCTGTATAAACATGGAAATATCTACACAGCCATCTGTATATACATGGAAATATCTACACCGCTATCTGTATAAACATGGAAATAACTACACCGTTATTTGTATAAACAAGGAATTATCTACACCGTGATCTGTATAAACATGGAAATATCTACACTGCTATTTGTATAAACAAGGAAATATCTACACCGCTATCTGTATAAACATGGAAATAACTACACCGCTATGTGCATAAACAAGGAAATATCTGCACCGTGATCTGTATAAACATGGAAATATCTACAAGCCATCTCTATAAACATGGAGATATCTACAGCCCTATCTGTATAAACATGGAAATATCCACACCTCTATCTCTATAAACATGGAAATAACTACACCGCGATCAGTATAAACGTGGAAATATCTACACCGCTATCTCTATAAACATGGAAATATCTCCACTGCTATGTCTATAAACATCGAAATATCTACACTGCCATCTGTATAAACATGGAAATATCTACACCGCTATCTGTATAAACCTGGAAATATCTACATCGCTATCTGTATAAACATGGTAATACCTACACCACCATCTATATAAACAAGGAAATATCTACACCACCATCTGTATAAACATGGAAATATCTACAATGCCATCTGTAGAAAGATGGAAATATCTACACCGCAATCTGTGTAAACATGGAAATATCTACACCAATATCTGTAAAAACATGGAAATATCTACACCGCTATCTGTATAAACATGGAAATATCTACACCGCGATCTGCATAAACATGGAAATATCTACACCGCGATCTGTATAAACATGGAAATATCTACACCGCTATCTGTAGAAACATGGAAATATCTACACTGCGATGTGCATAAACATGGAAACATCTACACCGCTATCTGTATAAACATGGAAATATCTACACAGCTATCTCTATAAACATGGAAATATCTGCACCGCCATCTGTATAAACATGGAAATATCTACACCGCTATCTGTAGAAACATGGAAATATCTACACTGCGATGTGCATAAACATGAAAATATCTACACCGCTATCTGTAGAAACATGGAAATATCTACACAGCTATCTCTATAAACATGGAAATATCTACACCGCCATCTGTATAAACATGGAATTACCTACAAGTCATCTGTATAAACATGGAAATATCTACACAGCCATCTGTATAAACATGGAAATATGTACACAGCCATCTTTATATACATGGAAATATCTACACCGGTATCTCTATTAACATGGAAATAACTAAACCGCTATTTGTATGAACAAGGAAATATCTACACCGTGATCTGTATAAACATGGAAATATCTACACTGCTATTTGTATAAACAAGGACATATCTACACCGCTATCTGTATAAACATGGAAATAACTACACCGCTATTTGCATAAACAAGGAAATATCTACACCGTGATCTGTATAAACATGGAAATATGTACAACGCCATCTCTATAAACATGGAAATATCTACACCCCTATCTGTATAAACATGGAAATATCCACACCGCTATCTCTATAAACATGGAAATAACTACACCGCGATCAGTATAAACGTGGAAATATCTACACCGCTATCTCTATAAACATGGAAATATCTCCACTGCTATCTCTATAAACATCGAAATATCTACACCGCCATCTGTATAAACATGGAAATACTTACAAAGTTATCTGTATAAACATGGAAATATCTACACCGCCATCTGTATAAACTTGGAAATATCTACACAGCCATGTGTACATATATGGAAATATCTACACCGCTCTCCATATAAACATGGAAATAACTACACCGCTATCTGTATATACATGGAAATATCTACACCGCCATCTACATATCCATAGAAATATCTGCGCCACCATCTGTATAAACATGGAAATATCTACACGGTCATCTGTGTATAGATGGAAATATCAACACCGCGATCTGTACAAACATGGAAATATCTGCACCGTTATCTGTATAAACATGGAAATATCTACACCGTGGTCTGTATAAACATGGAAATATCTACACCGCTATCTGTATAAACATGGAAATATATACACCGCCATCTCTATAAACATGGAAATATCTACACCGTGATCTGTATAAACATGGAACTATTTACACCGATATCTGTATAAACATGGAAATATCTTCACAGCCATCTCTATAAACATGGAAATATCTACACCGCCATCTGTATAAACATGGAAATATCTGCACCGCTATCTGTATAAACCTGAAAATATCTACACCGCTATCTGTATAAACATGGTAATATCTACAACACCATCTATATAAACATGGAAATATGTTCACCGCCATCTGTATAAACATGGAAATATCTACAATGCCATCTGTAGAATGATGGAAATATCTACACTGCAATCTGTGTAAACATGGAAATATCTACACCGCCATCTGTATAAACATGGAAATATCTACAATGCCATCTGTAGAAAGATGGAAATATCTACACCGCAATCTGTGTAAACATGGAAATATCTACACCAATATCTGTAAAAACATGGAAATATCTACACCGCTATCTCTATTAACATGGAAATAACTAAACCGCTATTTGTATGAACAAGGAAATATCTACACCGTGATCTGTATAAACATGGAAATATCTACACTGCTATTTGTATAAACAAGGACATATCTACACCGCTATCTGTATAAACATGGAAATAACTACACCGCTATTTGCATAAACAAGGAAATATCTACACCGTGATCTGTATAAACATGGAAATATGTACAACGCCATCTCTATAAACATGGAAATATCTACACCCCTATCTGTATAAACATGGAAATATCCACACCGCTATCTCTATAAACATGGAAATAACTACACCGCGATCAGTATAAACGTGGAAATATCTACACCGCTATCTCTATAAACATGGAAATATCTCCACTGCTATCTCTATAAACATCGAAATATCTACACCGCCATCTGTATAAACATGGAAATACTTACAAAGTTATCTGTATAAACATGTAAATATCTACACCGCCATCTGTATAAACATGGGAATATCTACACAGCCATGTGTACATATATGGAAATATCTACACCGCTCTCCATATAAACATGGAAATAACTACACCGCTATCTCTATATACATGGAAATATCTACACCGCCATCTACATATCCATAGAAATATCTGCGCCACCATCTGTATAAACATGGAAATATCTACACGGTCATCTGTGTATAGATGGAAATATCAACACCGCCATCTGTACAAACATGGAAATATCTGCACCGCTATCTGTATAAGCATGGAAATATCTACACCGGGGTCTGTATAAACATGGAAATATCTACACCGCTATCTGTATAAACATGGAAATATATACACCGCTATCTCTATAAACATGGAAATATCTACACCGTGATCTGTATAAACATGGAAATATTTACACCGATATCTGTATAAACATGGAAATATCTACACCGCCAGCTCTATAAACATGGAAATATCTACACCGCCATCTGTATAAACATGGAAATATCTACACCGCTAAATGTATAAACCTGGAAATATCTACAGTGATATCTGTATAAACATGGTAATATCTACACCACCATCTATATAAACATGGAAATATCTACACCGCGAACTGCATAAACATGGAAATATCAACACCGCTATCTGTATAAAGATGGAAATATCTACACCGCGATCTGCATAAGCATGGAAATATCTACACCGCAATCTGCATAAACATGAATATATCGACACCGCTATCTGTAGAAACATGGAATTATCTACACAACTATCTCTATAAACATGGAAATATCTACACCGCCATCTGTATAAACATGGAAATACCTACAAGTCATCTGTATAAACATGGAAATATCAACACAGCGATCTGTATAAACATGGAAATATCTACACAGCCATCTGTATATACATGGAAATATCTACACCGCCATCTGTATAAACATGGGAATACTAACAAAGTTATCTGTATAAACATGGAAATATCTACACCGCCATCTGTATAAACACGGAAATATCTACTCAGCCATGTGTACATACATGGAAATATCTACACCGCTCTCTATATAAACATTGAAATAACTACACCGCTATCTGTATATACATGGAAATATCTACACAGACATCTACATATCCATAGAAATATCTGCGCCACCATCTGTATAAACATGGAAATATCTACACTGTCATCTGTGTATAGATGGAAATATCAACACCGCCATCTGTACAAACATGGAAATATCTGCACCGCTATCTGTATAAACATGGAAATATCTACACCGTGGTGTGTATAAACATGGAAATATCTACACCGCTATCTGTATAAACATGGAAATATATACACCGCCATCTCTATAAACATGGAAATATCTACAACGTGATCTGTATAAACATGGAACTATTTACACCGTTATCTGTATACACATGGAAATATCTACACCGCCATCTCTATAAACATGGAAATATCTACACCGCCATCTGTATAAACATGGAAATATCTTCTCCGCTATCTGTATAAACCTGAAAATATCTACACCGCTATCTGTATAAACATGGTAATATCTACATCACCATCTATATAAACATGGAAATATCTACACCGCCATCTGTATAAACATGGAAATATCTACAATGCCATCTGTAGAAAGATGGAAATATCTACATCGCAATCTTTGTAAACATGGAAATATCTACACCAATATCTGTAAAAACATGGAAATATCTACACCGCTATCTGTATAAACATGGAAATATCTACACCGCGATCTGCATAGACATGGAAATATCTACAACGCGATCTGTATAAACATGGAAATATCTACACCGCGATCTGTAGAAACATGGAAATATCTACACCGCGATCTGCATAAACATGGAAATATCTACACCGCGATCTGTATAAACATGGAAATATCTACACCGCTATCTGTAGAAACATGGAAATATCTACACAGCTATCTCTATAAACATGGAAATATCTACACCGCCATCAGTATAAACATGGAAATACCTAGAAGTCATCTGTATAAACATGGAAATTTCTACACAGCCATCTGTATAAACATGGAAATATCTACACGGCCATCTGTATATACATGGAAATATCTACACCGCTATCTGTATAAACATGGAAATAACTACACCGCTATTTGTATAAACAAGGAAATATCTACATTGTGATCTGTATAAACATGGAAATACCTACACTGCTATTTGTATAAACAAGGAAATATCTACACCGCTATCTGTATAAACATGGAAATAACTACAACGCTATTTGCATAAACAAGGAAATATCTACACCGTGATCTGTATAAACATGGAAATATCTACACCGCGATCTGCATAAACATCGAAATATCTACACCGCAATCTGTATAAACATGGAAATATCTACACCGCTATCTGTAGAAACATTGAAATATCTACACAGCTATCTCTATAAACATGGAAATATATACACCGCCATCTGTATAAACATGGAAATACCTACAAGTCATCTGTATAAACATGGAAATATCTACACAGCCATCTGTATAAACATGGAAATATCTAAACAGCCATCTGTATATACATGGAAATATCTACACCGCTATCTGTATAAACATGGAAATAACTTCACCGCTATTTTTATCAACAAGGAAATATCTACACCGTGATCTGTATAAACATGGAAATATCTACACTGCTATTTGTATAAACAAGGAAATATCTACACCGCTATCTGTATAAACATGGAAATAACTACACCGCTATTTGCATAAACAAGGAAATATCTACACCGCGATCTGTATAAACATGGAAATATCTACAACGCCATCTCTATAAACATGGAAATATCTACACCCCTATCTGTATAAACATGGAAATATGCACACCGCTATCTCTATAAACATGGAAATAACTACACCGCGATCAGTATAAACGTGGAAATATCTACACCACTATCTCTATAAACATGGCAATATCTCCACTGCTATCTCTGTAAACTTCGAAATGTCTACACCGCCATCTGTATAAACATGGAAATACTTACAAAGTTATCTGTATAAACATGGAAATATCTACACTGCCATCTATATAAACATGGAAATATCTACACAGCCATGTGTACATACATGGAAATATCTACACCACTCTCTATATAAACATGGAAATAACTACACCGCTATCTGTATATACATGGAAATATCTACACCGCCATCTACATATCCATAGAAATATCTGCGCCGCCATCTGTATAAACATGGAAATATCTACACGGTCATCTGTGTATAGATGGAAATATCAACACCGCCATCGGTACAAACATGGAAATATCTGCACCGCTATCTGTATAAACATGGAAATATCTACACCGTGGTCTGCTTAAACATGGAAATATCTTCACCGCTATCTGTATAAACATGGAAATATATACACCGCTATCTCTATAAACATGGAAATATCTACACCGTGTTCTGCATAAACATGGAAATAATTACACCGATATCTGTATAAACATGGAAATATCTACACCGCCATCTCCATAAACATGGAAATATCTACACGGCCATCTGTATAAACATGGAAATAAGTACACCGCTATCTGTATAAACCTGGAAATATCTACACCGCTATCTGTATAAACATGGTAATATCTACACCACCATCTATATAAACATGGAAATATCTACACCGCCATCTGTATAAACATGGAAATATCTACACAGCCATGTGTACATATATGGAAATAACAACACCACTGTCTATATAAACATGGAAATAACTACACCGCTATCTGTATATACATGGAAATATCTACACCGCCATCTACATATGCATAGATATATCTGCGACGCCATCTGTTTAAACATGGAAATATCTACACGGTCATCTGTGTACAGAAGGAAATATCAACACCGCCATCTGTACAAACATGGAAATATCTGCACCGCTATCTGTATAAACATGGAAATATCTACACCGTGGTCTTTATAAACATGGAAATATCTACACCGCTATCTGTAAAAACATGGAAATATATACACCGCTATCTCTATAAACATGGAAATATCTACACCGTGATCTGTATAACCATGGAAATATTTACACCGATATCTGTATAAACATGGAAATATCTACACCGCCATCTCAATAAACATGGAAATATCTACACCGCCATCTGTATAAACATGGAAATATCTACACCGCTATCTGTATAAACGTGGAAATATCTACACCGCTATCTGTATAAACACGGTAATATCTACACCACCATCTATATAAACCTGAAAATATCTACACCGCCATCTGTATAAACATGGAAATATCTACAATGCCATCTGTAGAAAGATGGAAATATCTACACCGCAATGTGTGTACACATGGAAATATCTACACCAATATCTGCAAAAACATGGAAATATCTACACGGCTATCTGTATAAACATGGAAATATCTACACCGCGATCTGCATAAACATGGAAATATCTACACCGCGATCTGTATAAATATGGAAATATCTACACCGCTATCTGTAGAAACATGGAAATATCTACACCGCGGTCTGTATAAACATGGAAATATCTACACCGCGAGCTGTATAAACATGGAAATATCTACACCGCTATCTGTAGAAACATGGAAATATCTACACAGCTATCTCTATAAACATGGAAATATCTACACCGCCATCTGTATAAACATGGAAATACCTACAAGTCATCTGTATAAACATGGAAATATCCACACAGCCATCTGTATAAACATGGTAATATCTACACAGCCATCTGTATATACACGGAAATATCTACACCGCTATCTGTATAAACATGGAAATAACTACACCGCTATTTGTATAAACAAGGAAATATCTACACCGTGATCTGTATAAACATGGAAATATCTACAATGCTATTTGTATAAACAAGGAAGTATCTACACCGCTATCTGTATAAACATGGAAATAACTACACCGCTATTTGCATAAAGAAGGAAATATCTACACCGTGATCTGTATAAACATGGAAATATCTACAATGCCATCTCTATAAACAAGGAAATATCTACACCACTATCTGTATAAACATGGAAATATCCACACCGCTATCTCTAAAAACATGGAAATAACTACACCGTGATCAGTATGAAGGTGGAAATATCTACACCGCTATCTCTATAAACATGGAAATATCTCCACTTCTATCTCTATAAACATCGAAATATCTACACCGCCATCTGTATAAACATGGAAATACTTACAAAGTTATCTGTATAAACATGGAAATATCTACACCGCCATCTGTATAAACTTGGAAATATCTACACAGCCATGTGTACATATATGGAAATATCTACACCGTTCTCCATATAAACATGGAAATAACTACACCGCTATCTGTATATACATGGAAATATCTACACCGCCATCTACATATCCATAGAAATATCTGCGCCACCATCTGTATAAACATGGAAATATCTACACGGTCATCTGTGTATAGATGGAAATATCAACACCGCGATCTGTACAAACATGGAAATATCTGCACCGTTATCTGTATAAACATGGAAATATCTACACCGTGGTCTGTATAAACATGGAAATATCTACACCGCTATCTGTATAAACATGGAAATATATACACCGCCATCTCTATAAACATGGAAATATCTACACCGTGATCTGTATAAACATGGAACTATTTACACCGATATCTGTATAATCATGGAAATATCTACACAGCCATCTCTATAAACATGGAAATATCTACACCGCCATCTGTATAAACATGGAAATATCTACACCGCTATCTGTATAAACCTGAAAATATCTACACCGCTATCTGTATAAACATGGTAATATCTACAACACCATCTATATAAACATGGAAATATCTTCACCGCCATCTGTATAAACATGGAAATATCTACAATGCCATCTGTAGAAAGATGGAAATATCTACACTGCAATCTGTGTAAACATGGAAATATCTACACCGCCATCTGTATAAACATGGAAATATCTACAATGCCATCTGTAGAAAGATGGAAATATCTACACCGCAATCTGTGTAAACATGGATATATCTACACCAATATCTGTAAAAACATGGAAATATCTACACCGCTATCAGTATAAACATGGAAATATCTACACCGCGATCTGCATAAACATGGAAATATCTACACCGTGATCTGTATAAACATGGAAATATCTACACCGCTATCTGTAGAAACAATGGAAATATCTACACTGCGATGTGCATAAACATGGAAATATCTACACCGCTATCTGTATAAACATGGAAATATCTACACAGCTATCTCTATAAATATGGAGATATCTACACCGCCATCTGTATAAACATGGAAATATCTACACCGCTATCTGTAGAAACATGGAAATATCTACACTGCGATGTGCATAAACATGAAAATATCTACACCGCTATCTGTAGAAACATGGAAATATCTACACAGCTATCTCTATAAACATGGAAATATCTAAACCGCCATCTGTATAAACATGGAATTACCTACAAGTCATCTGTATAAACATGGAAATATCTACACAGCCATCTGTATAAACATGGAAATATGTACACAGCCATCTTTATATACATGGAAATATCTACACCGCTATCTCTATTAACATGGAAATAACTAAACCGCTATTTGTATGAACAAGGAAATATCTACACCGTGATCTGTATAAACATGGAAATATCTACACTGCTATTTGTATAAACAAGGACATATCTACACCGCTATCTGTATAAACATGGAAATAACTACACCGCTATTTGCATAAACAAGGAAATATCTACACCGTGATCTGTATAAACATGGAAATATGTACAACGCCATCTCTATAAACATGGAAATATCTACACCCCTATCTGTATAAACATGGAAATATCCACACCGCTATCTCTATAAACATGGAAATAACTACACCGCGATCAGTATAAACGTGGAAATATCTACACCGCTATCTCTATAAACATGGAAATATCTCCACTGCTATCTCTATAAACATCGAAATATCTACACCGCCATCTGTATAAACATGGAAATACTTACAAAGTTATCTGTATAAACATGTAAATATCTACACCGCCATCTGTATAAACATGGGAATATCTACACAGCCATGTGTACATATATGGAAATAACTACACCGCTCTCCATATAAATATGGAAATAACTACACCGCTATCTCTATATACATGGAAATATCTACACCGCCATCTACATATCCATAGAAATATCTGCGCCACCATCTGTATAAACATGGAAATATCTACACGGTCATCTGTGTATAGATGGAAGTATCAACACTGCCATCTGTACAAACATGGAAATATCTGCACCGTTATCTGTATAAACATGGAAATATCTACACCGTGGTCTGTATAAACATGGAAATATCTACACCGCTATCTGTATAAACATGGAAATATATACACCGCCATCTCTATAAACATGGAAATATCTACACCGTGATCTGTATAAACATGGAACTATTTACACCGATATCTGTATAAACATGGAAATATCTACACAGCCATCTGTATAAACATGGAAATATCTACACCGCCATGTGTATAAACATGGAAATATCTACACCGCTATCTGTATAAACCTGAAAATGTCTACACCGCTATCTGTATAAACATGGTAATATCTACAACACCATCTATATAAACATGGAAATACCTTCACCGCCATCTTTATAAACATGGAAATATCTACAATGCCATCTGTAGAAAGATGGAAATATCTACACTGCAATCTGTGTAAACATGGAAATATCTACACCGCCATCTGTATAAACATGGAAATATCTACAATACCATCTGTAGAAAGATGGAAATATCTACACCGCAATCTGTGTAAACATGGAAATATCTACACCAATATCTGTAAAAACATGGAAATATCTACACCGCTATCTGTATAAACATGGAAATATCTACACCGCGATCTGCATAAGCATGGAAATATCTACACCGCGATCTGTATAAACATGGAAATATCTACACCGCTATCTGTAGAAACATGGAAATATCTACACTGCGATGTGCATAAACATGGAAATATTTACACCGATATCTGTATAAACATGGAAATATCTACACCGCCATCTGTATAAACATGGAAATATCTACACCGCTATGTGTATAAACCTGGAAATATCTACACCGCTATCTGTATAAACATGGTAATATCTACACCACCATCTAAATGAACATGGAAATATCTACACCGCCATCTGTATAAACATGGAAATATCTACAATGCCATCTGTAGAAAGATGGAAATATCTACACCGCAATCTGTGTAAACATGGAAATACCTACACCAATATCTGTAAAAACATGGAAACATCTACACCGCTATCTGCATAAACATGGAAATATCTACACCGCGATCTGTATAAACATGGAAATATCTACACCGCTATCTGTAGAAACATGGAAATATCTACACCGCGATCTGCATAAACATGGAAATACCTACACCGCGATCTGTATAAACATGGAAATATCTACACTGCTATCTGTAGAAACATGGAAATATCTACACAGCTATCTCTGTAAACATGGAAATATCTACACCGCCATCTGCATAAACATGGAAATACCTACAAGTCATCTGTATAAACATGGAAATATCTACACAGCCATCTGTATAAACATGGAAATATCTACACAGCCATCTGTATATACATGGAAATATCTACACCGCTATCTGTATAAACATGGAAATAACTACACCGCTATTTGTATAAACAAGGAATTATCTACACCGTGATCTCTATAAACATGGAAATATCTACACTGCTATTTGTATAAACAAGGAAATATCTACACCGCTATCTGTATAAACATGGAAATAAATACACCGCTATGTGCATAAACAAGGAAATATCTGCACCGTGATCTGTATAAACATGGAAATATCTACAAGCCATCTCTATAAACATGGAGATATCTACAGCCCTATCTGTATAAACATGGAAATATCCACACCTCTATCTCTATAAACATGGAAATAACTACACCGCGATCAGTATAAACGTGGAAATATCTACACCGCTATCTCTATAAACATGGAAATATCTCCACTGCTATGTCTATAAACATCGAAATATCTACACCGCCATCTGTATAAACATGGAAATATCTACACCGCTATCTGTATAAACCTGGAAATATCTACATCGCTATCTGTATAAACATGGTAATACCTACACCACCATCTATATAAACAAGGAAATATCTACACCACCATCTGTATAAACATGGAAATATCTACAATGCCATCTGTAGAAAGATGGAAATATCTACACCGCAATCTGTGTAAACATGGAAATATCTACACCAATATCTGTAAAAACATGGAAATATCTACACCGCTATCTGTATAAACATGGAAATATCTACACCGCGATCTGCATAAACATGGAAATATCTACACCGCGATCTGTATAAACATGGAAATATCTACACCGCTATCTGTAGAAACATGGAAATATCTACACTGCGATGTGCATAAACATGGAAACATCTACACCGCTATCTGTATAAACATGGAAATATCTACACAGCTATCTCTATAAACATGGAAATATCTGCACCGCCATCTGTATAAACATGGAAATATCTACACCGCTATCTGTAGAAACATGGAAATACCTACACTGCGATGTGCATAAACATGAAAATATCTACACCGCTATCTGTAGAAACATGGAAATATCTACACAGCTATCTCTATAAACATGGAAATATCTACACCGCCATCTGTATAAACATGGAATTACCTACAAGTCATCTGTATAAACATGGAAATATCTACACAGCCATCTGTATAAACATGGAAATATGTACACAGCCATCTTTATATACATGGAAATATCTACACCGCTATCTCTATTAACATGGAAATAACTAAACCGCTATTTGTATGAACAAGGAAATATCTACACCGTGATCTGTATAAACATGGAAATATCTACACTGCTATTTGTATAAACAAGGACATATCTACACCGCTATCTGTATAAACATGGAAATAACTACACCGCTATTTGCATAAACAAGGAAATATCTACACCGTGATCTGTATAAACATGGAAATATGTACAACGCCATCTCTATAAACATGGAAATATCTACACCCCTATCTGTATAAACATGGAAATATCCACACCGCTATCTCTATAAACATGGAAATAACTACACCGCGATCAGTATAAACGTGGAAATATCTACACCGCTATCTCTATAAACATGGAAATATCTCCACTGCTATCTCTATAAACATCGAAATATCTACACCGCCATCTGTATAAACATGGAAATAGTTACAAAGTTATCTGTATAAACATGGAAATATCTACACCGCCATCTGTATAAACTTGGAAATATCTACACAGCCATGTGTACATATATGGAAATATCTACACTGCTCTCCATATAAACATGGAAATAACTACACCGCTATCTGTATATACATGGAAATATCTACAATGCCATCTACATATCCATAGAAATATCTGCGCCACCATCTGTATAAACATGGAAATATCTACACGGTCATCTGTGTATAGATGGAAATATCAACACCGCGATCTGTACAAACATGGAAATATCTGCACCGTTATCTGTATAAACATGGAAATATCTACACCGCTATCTGTAGAAACATGGAAATAACTACACCGCTATTTGTATAAACAAGGAAATATCTACACCGTGATCTGTATAAACATGGAAATATCTACAATGCTATTTGTATAAACAAGGAAATAACTACACCGCTATCTGTATAACCATGGAAATAACTACACCGCTATTTGCATAAACAAAGAAATGTCTACACCGTGATCTGTATAAACATGGCAATATCTACAACGCCATCTCTATAAACATGGAAATATCTACACCCCTATCTGTATAAACATGGAAATATCCACACCGCTATCTCTAAAAACATGGAAATAACTACACCGTGATCAGTATAAACGTGGAAATATCTACACCGCTATCTCTATACACATGGAAATATCTCCACTACTATCTCTATAAACATCGAAATATCTACACCGCCATCTGTATAAACATGGAAATACTTACAAAGTTATCTGTATAAACATGGAAATATCTACACCGTCACCTGTATAAACATGGAAATATCTACACAGCCATGTGTACATATATGGAAATATGTACACCGCTCTCCATATAAACATGGAAATAACTACACCGCTATCTGTATATACACGGGAATATCTACACAGACATCTACATATCCATAGAAATATCTGCGCCACCATCTGTATAAACATGGAAATATCTACACGGTCATCTGTGTATAGATGGAAATATCAACACCGCCATCTGTACAAACATGGAAATATCTGCACCGCTATCTGTATAAACATGGAAATATCTACACCGTGGTCTGTATAAACATGGAAATATCTACACCGCTATCTGTATAAACATGGAAATATATACACCGCCATCTCTATAAACATGGAAATATCTACAACGTGATCTGTATAAACATGGAACTATTTACACCGTTATCTGTATACACATGGAAATATCTACACCGCCATCTCTATAAACATGGAAATATCTACACCGCCATCTGTATAAACATGGAAATATCTTCACCGCTATCTGTAGAAACCTGAAAATATCTACACCGCTATCTGTATAAACATGGTAATATCTACATCACCATCTATATAAACATGGAAATATCTACACCGCCATCTGTATAAACATGGAAATATCTACAATGCCATCTGTAGAAAAATGGAAATATCTACATCGCAATCTTTGTAAACATGGAAATATCTACACCAATATCTGTAAAAACATGGAAATATCTACACCGCTATCTGTATAAACATGGAAATATCTACACCGCGATCTGCATAGACATGGAAATATCTACAACGCGATCTGTATAAACATGGAAATATCTACACCGCGATCTGTAGAAACATTGAAATATCTACACCGCGATCTGCATAAACATGGAAATATCTGCACCGCTATCTGTATAAACATGGAAATATCTACACCGTGGTCTGTATAAACATGGAAATATCTACACCGCTATCTGTATAAACATGGAAATATATACATCGCTATCTGTATAAACATGGAAATACCTACACCGTGATCTGCATAAACATGGAAATATTTACAACGATATCTGTATAAACATGGAAATATCTACACCGCCATCTCTATAAACATGGAAATATCTACACCGCCATCTGTATAAACATGGAAATATCTACACCGCCATCTGTATAAACATGGAAATATCTACACCGCTATCTGTATAAACCTGGAAATATCTACACCGCTATCTGTATAAACATCGTAATATCTACACCACCATCTATATAAACATGGAAATATCTACACCGCCATCTGTATAAACATGGAAATATCTACAATGCCATCTGTAGAAAGATGGAAATATCTACACCGCAATCTGTGTAAACATGGAAATATCTACACCAATATCTGTAAAAACATGGAAATATCTACACCGCTATCTGTATAAACATGGAAATATCTATACCGCGATCTGCATAAACATGGAAATATCTACACCGCGATCCGTATAAACATGGAAATCTCTACACCGCTATCTGAAGAAACATGGAAATATCTACACCGCGATCTGAATAAACATGGAAATATCTACAACGCGATCTGTATAAACATGGAAATATCTACACCGCTATCTGTAGAAACATGGAAATATCTACACAGCTATCTCTATAAACATGGAAATATCTACACCGCCATCTGTATAGACATGGAAATACCTACAAGTCATCTGTATAAACATGGAAATATATACACAGCCATCTGTATAAACATGGAAATATCTACACAGGCATGTGTATATACATGGAAATATCTACACCGCTATCTGTATAAACATGGAAATAACTACACCGCTATTTGTATAAACAAGTAAATATCTACACTGTGATCTGTATAAACATGGAAATATCTACACTGCTATTTGTATAAACAAGGAAATATCTGCACCGCTATCTGTATAAACATGGAAATAACTACACCGCTATTTGCATAAACAAGGAAATATCTACACCGTGCTCTGTATAAACTTGGAAATAACTACACCGCTATTTGCATAAACAAGGAAATATCTACACCGTGATCTGTATAAACATGGAAATATCTACAACGCCATCTTTATAAACATGGAAATATCTACACCCCTATCTGTATAAACATGGAAATATCCACACCGCTATCTCTATAAACATGGAAATATCTACACCGCCATCTGTATAAACATGGAAATATCTACACCGCTATCTGTATAAACCTGGAAATATCTACACCGCTATCTGTATAAACATGGTAATATCTACACCAGCATCTATATAAACATGGAAATATCTACACCGCCATCTGTATAAACATGGAAATATCTACAATGCCGTCTGTAGAAAGATGGAAATATCTACACTGCAATCTGTGTAAACATGGAAATATCTACACCAATATCTGTAAAAACATGGAAATATCTACACCGCTATCTGTATAAACATGGAAATATCTACACCGCGATCTGCATAAACATGGAAATATCTACACCGCGATCTGTATAAATGTGGAAATATCTACACCGCTATCTGTAGAAACATGGAAATATCTACACCGCGATCTGTATAAACATGGAAATATCTACACCGCGATCGGTATAAACATGGAAATATCTACACCGCTATCTGTAGAAACATGGAAATATCTACACAGCTATCTCTATAAACATGGAAATATCTACACCGCCATCTGTATAAACATGGAAATACCTACAATTCATCTGTATAAACATGGAAATATCTACACAGCCATCTGCATAAACATGGAAATATCTACACAGCCATCTGTATATTCACGGAAATATGTACACCGCTATCTGTATAAACATGGAAATAACTACACTGCTATTTGTATAAACAAGGAAATATCTACACCGTGATCTGTATAAACATGGAAATATCTACAATGCCATCTCTATAAACAAGGAAATATCTACACCCCTATCTGTATAAACATGGAAATATCCACACCGCTATCTCTAAAAACATGGAAATAACTACACCGTGATCAGTATGAAGGTGGAAATATCTACACCGCTATCTCTATAAACATGGAAATATCTCCACTTCTATCTCTATAAACATCGAAATATCTACACCGCCATCTGTATAAACATGGAAATACTTACAAAGTTATCTGTATAAACATGGAAATATCTACACCGCCATCTGTATAAACTTGGAAATATCTACACAGCCATGTGTACATATATGGAAATATCTACACCGCTCTCCATATAAACATGGAAATAACTACACCGCTATCTGTATATACATGGAAATATCTACACCGCCATCTACATATCCATAGAAATATCTGCGCCACCATCTGTATAAACATGGAAATATCTACACGGTCATCTGTGTATAGATGGAAATATCAACACCGCGATCTGTACAAACATGGAAATATCTGCACCGTTATCTGTATAAACATGGAAATATCTACACCGTGGTCTGTATAAACATGGAAATATCTACACCGCTATCTGTATAAACATGGAAATATATACACCGCCATCTCTATAAACATGGAAATATCTACACCGTGATCTGTATAAACATGGAACTATTTACACCGATATCTGTATAATCATGGAAATATCTACACAGCCATCTCTATAAACATGGAAATATCTACACCGCCATCTGTATAAACATGGAAATATCTACACCGCTATCTGTATAAACCTGAAAATATCTACACCGCTATCTGTATAAACATGGTAATATCTACACCACCATCTATATAAACATGGAAATATCTACACCGCCATCTGTATAAACATGGAAATATCTACAATGCCGTCTGTAGAAAGATGGAAATATCTACACTGCAATCTGTGTAAACATGGAAATATCTACACCAATATCTGTAAAAACATGGAAATATCTACACCGCTATCTGTATAAACATGGCAATATCTACACCGCGATCTGCATAAACATGGAAATATCTACACCGCGATCTGTATAAATATGGAAATATCTACACCTCTATCTGTAGAAACCTGGAAATATCTACACTGCGATCTGTATAAACATGGAAATATCTACACCGCTATCTGTAGAAACATGGAAATATCTACACAGCTATCTCTATAAACATGGAAATATCTGCACCGCCATCTGTATAAACATGGAAATACCTACAAGTCATCTGTATAAACATGCAAATATCTACACAGCCATCTGTATAAACATGGAAATATCTACACAGCCATCTGTATATACATGGAAATATCTACACCGCTATCTGTATAAACATGGAAATAACCACACCGCTATTTGTATAAACAAGGAAATATCTACACCGTGATCTGTATAAACATGGAAATATCTACAATGCTATTTGTATAAACAAGGAAATATCTACACCGCTATCTGTATAAACATGGAAATAACTACACCGCTATTTGCATAAACAAAGAAATGTCTACACCGTGATCTGTATAAACATGGCAATATCTACAACGCCATCTCTATAAACATGGAAATATCTACACCCCTATCTGTATAAACATGGAAATATCCACACCGCTATCTCTAAAAACATGGAAATAACTACACCGTGATCAGTATAAACGTGGAAATATCTACACCGCTATCTCTATAAACATGGAAATATCTCCACTACTATCTCTATAAACATCGAAATATCTACACCGCCATCTGTATAAACATGGAAATACTTACAAAGTTATCTGTATAAACATGGAAATATCTACACCGTCACCTGTATAAACATGGAAAAAGCTACACAGCCATGTGTACATATATGGAAATATGTACACCGCTCTCCATATAAACATGGAAATAACTACACCGCTATCTGTATATACATGGAAATATCTACACAGACATCTACATATCCATAGAAATATCTGCGCCACCATCTGTATAAACATGGAAATATCTACACGGTCATCTGTGTATAGATGGAAATATCAACACCGCCATCTGTACAAACATGGAAATATCTGCACCGCTATCTGTATAAACATGGAAATATCTACACCGTGGTGTGTATAAACATGGAAATATCTACACCGCTATCTGTATAAACATGGAAATATATACACCGCCATCTCTATAAACATGGAAATATCTACAACGTGATCTGTATAAACATGGAACTATTTACACCGTTATCTGTATACACATGGAAATATCTACACCGCCATCTCTATAAACATGGAAATATCTACACCGCCATCTGTATAAGCATGGAAATATCTTCTCAGCTATCTGTATAAACCTGAAAATATCTACACCGCTATCTGTATAAACATGGTAATATCTACATCACCATCTATATAAACATGGAAATATCTACACCGCCATCTGTATAAACATGGAAATATCTACAATGCCATCTGTAGAAAGATGGAAATATCTACATCGCAATCTTTGTAAACATGGAAATATCTACACCAATATCTGTAAAAACATGGAAATATCTACACCGCTATCTGTATAAACATGGAAATATCTACACCGCGATCTGCATAGACATGGAAATATCTACAACGCGATCTGTATAAACATGGAAATATCTACACCGCGATCTGTAGAAACATGGAAATATCTACACCGCGATCTGCATAAACATGGAAATATCTACACCGCGATCTGTATAAACATGGAAATATCTACACCGCTATCTGTAGAAACATGGAAATATCTACACAGCTATCTCTATAAACATGGAAATATCTACACCGCCATCAGTATAAACATGGAAATACCTAGAAGTCATCTGTATAAACATGGAAATATCTACACAGCCATCTGTATAAACATGGAAATATCTAAACAGCCATCTGTATATACATGGAAATATCTACACCGCTATCTGTATAAACATGGAAATAACTTCACCGCTATTTGTATCAACAAGGAAATATCTACACCGTGATCTGTATAAACATGGAAATAACTACACCGCTATTTGCATAAACAAGGAAATATCTACACCGCGATCTGTATAAACATGGAAATATCTACAACGCCATCTCTATAAACATGGAAATATCTACACCCCTATCTGTATAAACATGGAAATATGCACACCGCTATCTCTATAAAAATGGAAATAACTACACCGCGATCAGTATAAACGTGGAAATATCTACACCACTATCTCTATAAACATGGCAATATCTCCACTGCTATCTCTGTAAACTTCGAAATGTCTACACCGCCATCTGTATAAACATGGAAATACTTACAAAGTTATCTGTATAAACATGGAAATATCTACACTGCCATCTATATAAACATGGAAATATCTACACAGCCATGTGTACATACATGGAAATATCTACACCACTCTCTATATAAACATGGAAATAACTACACCGCTATCTGTATATACATGGAAATATCTACACCGCTATCTGTATAAACATGGAAATAACTACACCGCCATCTGTATAAACATGGAAATATCTACACGGTCATCTGTGTATAGATGGAAATATCAACACCGCCATCGGTACAAACATGGAAATATCTGCACCGCTATCTGTATAAACATGGAAATATCTACACCGTGGTCTGCTTAAACATGGAAATATCTTCACCGCTATCTGTATAAACATGGAAATATATACACCGCTATCTCTATAAACATGGAAATATCTACACCGTGTTCTGTATAAACATGGAAATAATTACACCGATATCTGTATAAACATGGAAATATCTACACCGCCATCTCCATAAACATGGAAATATCTACACGGCCATCTGTATAAACATGGAAATAAGTACACCGCTATCTGTATAAACCTGGAAATATCTACACCGCTATCTGTATAAACATGGTAATATCTACACCACCATCTATATAAACATGGAAATATCTACACCGCCATGTGTATAAACATGGAAATATCTACACAGCCATGTGTACATATATGGAAATAACAACACCGCTGTCCATATAAACATGGAAATAACTACACCGCTATCTGTATATACATGGAAATATCTACACCGCCGTCTACATATGCATAGATATATCTGCGACGCCATCTGTTTAAACATGGAAATATCTACACGGTCATCTGTGTACAGATGGAGATATCAACACCGCCATCTGTACAAACATGGAAATATCTGCACCGCTATCTGTATATACATGGAAATATCTACACCGTGGTCTTTATAAACATGGAAATATCTACACCGCTATCTGTAAAAACATGGAAATATATACACCGCTATCTCTATAAACATGGAAATATCTACAACGTGATCTGTATAACCATGGAAATATTTACACCGATATCTGTATAAACATGGAAATATCTACACCGCCATCTCAATAAACATGGAAATATCTACACCGCCATCTGTATAAACATGGAAATATCTACACCGCTATCTGTATAAACGTGGAAATATCTACACCGCTATCTGTATAAACACGGTAATATCTACACCACCATCTATATAAACCTGAAAATATCTACACCGCCATCTGTATAAACATGGAAATATCTACAATGCCATCTGTAGAAAGATGGAAATATCTACACCGCAATGTGTGTACACATGGAAATATCTACACCAATATCTGCAAAAACATGGAAATATCTACACGGCTATCTGTATAAACATGGAAATATCTACACCGCGATCTGCATAAACATGGAAATATCTACACCGCGATCTGTATAAATATGGAAATATCTACACCGCTATCTGTAGAAACATGGAAATATCTACACCGCGGTCTGTATAAACATGGAAATATCTACACCGCGAGCTGTATAAACATGGAAATATCTACACCGCTATCTGTAGAAACATGGAAATATCTACACAGCTATCTCTATAAACATGGAAATATCTACACCGCCATCTGTATAAACATGGAAATACCTACAAGTCATCTGTATAAACATGGAAATATCCACACAGCCATCTGTATAAACATGGTAATATCTACACAGCCATCTGTATATACACGGAAATATCTACACCGCTATCTGTATAAACATGGAAATAACTACACCGCTATTTGTATAAACAAGGAAATATCTACACCGTGATCTGTATAAACATGGAAATATCTACAATGCTATTTGTATAAACAAGGAAATATCTACACCGCTATCTGTATAAACATGGAAATAACTACACCGCTATTTGCATAAACAAGGAAATATCTACACCGTGATCTGTATAAACATGGAAATATCTACAATGCCATCTCTATAAACAAGGAAATATCTACACCACTATCTGTATAAACATGGAAATATCCACACCGCTATCTCTAAAAACATGGAAATAACTACACCGTGATCAGTATGAAGGTGGAAATATCTACACCGCTATCTCTATAAACATGGAAATATCTCCACTTCTATCTCTATAAACATCGAAATATCTACACCGCCATCTGTATAAACATGGAAATACTTACAAAGTTATCTGTATAAACATGGAAATATCTACACCGCCATCTGTATAAACTTGGAAATATCTACACAGCCATGTGTACATATATGGAAATATCTACACCGCTCTCCATATAAACATGGAAATAACTACACCGCTATCTGTATATACATGGAAATATCTACACCACCATCTACATATCCATAGAAATATCTGCGCCACCATCTGTATAAACATGGAAATATCTACACGGTCATCTGTGTATAGATGGAAATATCAACACCGCGATCTGTACAAACATGGAAATATCTGCACCGTTATCTGTATAAACATGGAAATATCTACACCGTGGTCTGTATAAACATGGAAATATCTACACCGCTATCTGTATAAACATGGAAATATATACACCGCCATCTCTATAAACATGGAAATATCTACACCGTGATCTGTATAAACATGGAACTATTTACACCGATATCTGTATAATCATGGAAATATCTACACAGCCATCTCTATAAACATGGAAATATCTACACCGCCATCTGTATAAACATGGAAATATCTACACCGCTATCTGTATAAACCTGAAAATATCTATACCGCTATCTGTATAAACATGGTAATATCTACAACACCATCTATATAAACATGGAAATATCTTCACCGCCATCTGTATAAACATGGAAATATCTACAATGCCATCTGTAGAAAGATGGAAATATCTACACTGCAATCTGTGTAAACATGGAAATATCTACACCGCCATCTGTATAAACATGGAAATATCTACAATACCATCTGTAGAAAGATGGAAATATCTACACCGCAATCTGTGTAAACATGGAAATATCTACACCAATATCTGTAAAAACATGGAAATATCTACACCGCTATCTGTATAAACATGGAAATATCTACACCGCGATCTGCATAAGCATGGAAATATCTACACCGCGATCTGTATAAACATGGAAATATCTACACCGCTATCTGTAGAAACATGGAAATATCTACACTGCGATGTGCATAAACATGGAAATATTTACACCGATATCTCTATAAACATGGAAATATCTACACCGCCATCTGTATAAACATGGAAATATCTACACCGCTATGTGTATAAACCTGGAAATATCTACACCGCTATCTGTATAAACATGGTAATATCTACACCACCATCTAAATGAACATGGAAATATCTACACCGCCATCTGTATAAACATGGAAATATCTACAATGCCATCTGTAGAAAGATGGAAATATCTACACCGCAATCTGTGTAAACATGGAAATACCTACACCAATATCTGTAAAAACATGGAAACATCTACACCGCTATCTGCATAAACATGGAAATATCTACACCGCGATCTGTATAAACATGGAAATATCTACACCGCTATCTGTAGAAACATGGAAATATCTACACCGCGATCTGCATAAACATGGAAATACCTACACCGCGATCTGTATAAACATGGAAATATCTACACTGCTATCTGTAGAAACATGGAAATATCTACACAGCTATCTCTGTAAACATGGAAATATCTACACCGCCATCTGCATAAACATGGAAATACCTACAAGTCATCTGTATAAACATGGAAATATCTACACAGCCATCTGTATAAACATGGAAATATCTACACAGCCATCTGTATATACATGGAAATATCTACACCGCTATCTGTATAAACATGGAAATAACTACACCGTTATTTGTATAAACAAGGAATTATCTACACCGTGATCTGTATAAACATGGAAATATCTACACTGCTATTTGTATAAACAAGGAAATATCTACACCGCTATCTGTATAAACATGGAAATAACTACACCGCTATGTGCATAAACAAGGAAATATCTGCACCGTGATCTGTATAAACATGGAAATATCTACAAGCCATCTCTATAAACATGGAGATATCTACAGCCCTATCTGTATAAACATGGAAATATCCACACCTCTATCTCTATAAACATGGAAATAACTACACCGCGATCAGTATAAACGTGGAAATATCTACACCGCTATCTCTATAAACATGGAAATATCTCCACTGCTATGTCTATAAACATCGAAATATCTACACTGCCATCTGTATAAACATGGAAATATCTACACCGCTATCTGTATAAACCTGGAAATATCTACATCGCTATCTGTATAAACATGGTAATACCTACACCACCATCTATATAAACAAGGAAATATCTACACCACCATCTGTATAAACATGGAAATATCTACAATGCCATCTGTAGAAAGATGGAAATATCTACACCGCAATCTGTGTAAACATGGAAATATCTACACCAATATCTGTAAAAACATGGAAATATCTACACCGCTATCTGTATAAACATGGAAATATCTACACCGCGATCTGCATAAACATGGAAATATCTACACCGCGATCTGTATAAACATGGAAATATCTACACTGCTATCTGTAGAAACATGGAAATATCTACACTGCGATGTGCATAAACATGGAAACATCTACACCGCTATCTGTATAAACATGGAAATATCTACACAGCTATCTCTATAAACATGGAAATATCTGCACCGCCATCTGTATAAACATGGAAATATCTACACCGCTATCTGTAGAAACATGGAAATATCTACACTGCGATGTGCATAAACATGAAAATATCTACACCGCTATCTGTAGAAACATGGAAATATCTACACAGCTATCTCTATAAACATGGAAATATCTACACCGCCGTCTATATAAACATGGAATTACCTACAAGTCATCTGTATAAACATGGAAATATCTACACAGCCATCTGTATAAACATGGAAATATGTACACAGCCATCTTTATATACATGGAAATATCTACACCGGTATCTCTATTAACATGGAAATAACTAAACCGCTATTTGTATGAACAAGGAAATATCTACACCGTGATCTGTATAAACATGGAAATATCTACACTGCTATTTGTATAAACAAGGACATATCTACACCGCTATCTGTATAAACATGGAAATAACTACACCGCTATTTGCATAAACAAGGAAATATCTACACCGTGATCTGTATAAACATGGAAATATGTACAACGCCATCTCTATAAACATGGAAATATCTACACCCCTATCTGTATAAACATGGAAATATCCACACCGCTATCTCTATAAACATGGAAATAACTACACCGCGATCAGTATAAACGTGGAAATATCTACACCGCTATCTCTATAAACATGGAAATATCTCCACTGCTATCTCTATAAACATCGAAATATCTACACCGCCATCTGTATAAACATGGAAATACTTACAAAGTTATCTGTATAAACATGGAAATATCTACACCGCCATCTGTATAAACTTGGAAATATCTACACAGCCATGTGTACATATATGGAAATATCTACACCGCTCTCCATATAAACATGGAAATAACTACACCGCTATCTGTATATACATGAAAATATCTACACCGCCATCTACATATCCATAGAAATATCTGCGCCACCATCTGTATAAACATGGAAATATCTACACGGTCATCTGTGTATAGATGGAAATATCAACACCGCGATCTGTACAAACATGGAAATATCTGCACCGTTATCTGTATAAACATGGAAATATCTACACCGTGGTCTGTATAAACATGGAAATATCTACACCGCTATCTGTATAAACATGGAAATATATACACCGCCATCTCTATAAACATGGAAATATCTACACCGTGATCTGTATAAACATGGAACTATTTACACCGATATCTGTATAAACATGGAAATATCTTCACAGCCATCTCTATAAACATGGAAATATCTACACCGCCATCTGTATAAACATGGAAATATCTGCACCGCTATCTGTATAAACCTGAAAATATCTACACCGCTATCTGTATAAACATGGTAATATCTACAACACCATCTATATAAACATGGAAATATGTTCACCGCCATCTGTATAAACATGGAAATATCTACAATGCCATCTGTAGAATGATGGAAATATCTACACTGCAATCTGTGTAAACATGGAAATATCTACACCGCCATCTGTATAAACATGGAAATATCTACAATGCCATCTGTAGAAAGATGGAAATATCTACACCGCAATCTGTGTAAACATGGAAATATCTACACCAATATCTGTAAAAACATGGAAATATCTACACCGCTATCTCTATTAACATGGAAATAACTAAACCGCTATTTGTATGAACAAGGAAATATCTACACCGTGATCTGTATAAACATGGAAATATCTACACTGCTATTTGTATAAACAAGGACATATCTACACCGCTATCTGTATAAACATGGAAATAACTACACCGCTATTTGCATAAACAAGGAAATATCTACACCGTGATCTGTATAAACATGGAAATATGTACAACGCCATCTCTATAAACATGGAAATATCTACACCCCTATCTGTATAAACATGGAAATATCCACACCGCTATCTCTATAAACATGGAAATAACTACACCGCGATCAGTATAAACGTGGAAATATCTACACCGCTATCTCTATAAACATGGAAATATCTCCACTGCTATCTCTATAAACATCGAAATATCTACACCGCCATCTGTATAAACATGGAAATACTTACAAAGTTATCTGTATAAACATGTAAATATCTACACCGCCATCTGTATAAACATGGGAATATCTACACAGCCATGTGTACATATATGGAAATATCTACACCGCTCTCCATATAAACATGGAAATAACTACACCGCTATCTCTATATACATGGAAATATCTACACCGCCATCTACATATCCATAGAAATATCTGCGCCACCATCTGTATAAACATGGAAATATCTACACGGTCATCTGTGTATAGATGGAAATATCAACACCGCCATCTGTACAAACATGGAAATATCTGCACCGCTATCTGTATAAGCATGGAAATATCTACACCGGGGTCTGTATAAACATGGAAATATCTACACCGCTATCTGTATAAACATGGAAATATATACACCGCTATCTCTATAAACATGGAAATATCTACACCGTGATCTGTATAAACATGGAAATATTTACACCGATATCTGTATAAACATGGAAATATCTACACCGCCAGCTCTATAAACATGGAAATATCTACACCGCCATCTGTATAAACATGGAAATATCTACACCGCTAAATGTATAAACCTGGAAATATCTACAGTGATATCTGTATAAACATGGTAATATCTACACCACCATCTATATAAACATGGAAATATCTACACCGCGAACTGCATAAACATGGAAATATCAACACCGCTATCTGTATAAAGATGGAAATATCTACACCGCGATCTGCATAAGCATGGAAATATCTACACCGCAATCTGCATAAACATGAATATATCGACACCGCTATCTGTAGAAACATGGAATTATCTACACAACTATCTCTATAAACATGGAAATATCTACACCGCCATCTGTATAAACATGGAAATACCTACAAGTCATCTGTATAAACATGGAAATATCAACACAGCGATCTGTATAAACATGGAAATATCTACACAGCCATCTGTATATACATGGAAATATCTACACCGCCATCTGTATAAACATGGGAATACTAACAAAGTTATCTGTATAAACATGGAAATATCTACACCGCCATCTGTATAAACATGGAAATATCTACTCAGCCATGTGTACATACATGGAAATATCTACACCGCTCTCTATATAAACATGGAAATAACTACACCGCTATCTGTATATACATGGAAATATCTACACAGACATCTACATATCCATAGAAATATCTGCGCCACCATCTGTATAAACATGGAAATATCTACACTGTCATCTGTGTATAGATGGAAATATCAACACCGCCATCTGTACAAACATGGAAATATCTGCACCGCTATCTGTATAAACATGGAAATATCTACACCGTGGTGTGTATAAACATGGAAATATCTACACCGCTATCTGTATAAACATGGAAATATATACACCGCCATCTCTATAAACATGGAAATATCTACAACGTGATCTGTATAAACATGGAACTATTTACACCGTTATCTGTATACACATGGAAATATCTACACCGCCATCTCTATAAACATGGAAATATCTACACCGCCATCTGTATAAACATGGAAATATCTTCTCCGCTATCTGTATAAACCTGAAAATATCTACACCGCTATCTGTATAAACATGGTAATATCTACATCACCATCTATATAAACATGGAAATATCTACACCGCCATCTGTATAAACATGGAAATATCTACAATGCCATCTGTAGAAAGATGGAAATATCTACATCGCAATCTTTGTAAACATGGAAATATCTACACCAATATCTGTAAAAACATGGAAATATCTACACCGCTATCTGTATAAACATGGAAATATCTACACCGCGATCTGCATAGACATGGAAATATCTACAACGCGATCTGTATAAACATGGAAATATCTACACCGCGATCTGTAGAAACATGGAAATATCTACACCGCGATCTGCATAAACATGGAAATATCTACACCGCGATCTGTATAAACATGGAAATATCTACACCGCTATCTGTAGAAACATGGAAATATCTACACAGCTATCTCTATAAACATGGAAATATCTACACCGCCATCAGTATAAACATGGAAATATCTACACAGCTATCTCTATAAACATGGAAATATCTACACCGCCATCAGTATAAACATGGAAATACCTAGAAGTCATCTGTATAAACATGGAAATTTCTACACAGCCATCTGTATAAACATGGAAATATCTACACGGCCATCTGTATATACATGGAAATATCTACACCGCTATCTGTATAAACATGGAAATAACTACACCGCTATTTGTATAAACAAGGAAATATCTACATTGTGATCTGTATAAACATGGAAATACCTACACTGCTATTTGTATAAACAAGGAAATATCTACACCGCTATCTGTATAAACATGGAAATAACTACAACGCTATTTGCATAAACAAGGAAATATCTACACCGTGATCTGTATAAACATGGAAATATCTACACCGCGATCTGCATAAACATCGAAATATCTACACCGCAATCTGTATAAACATGGAAATATCTACACCGCTATCTGTAGAAACATTGAAATATCTACACAGCTATCTCTATAAACATGGAAATATATACACCGCCATCTGTATAAACATGGAAATACCTACAAGTCATCTGTATAAACATGGAAATATCTACACAGCCATCTGTATAAACATGGAAATATCTAAACAGCCATCTGTATATACATGGAAATATCTACACCGCTATCTGTATAAACATGGAAATAACTTCACCGCTATTTGTATCAACAAGGAAATATCTACACCGTGATCTGTATAAACATGGAAATATCTACACTGCTATTTGTATAAACAAGGAAATATCTACACCGCTATCTGTATAAACATGGAAATAACTACACCGCTATTTGCATAAACAAGGAAATATCTACACCGCGATCTGTATAAACATGGAAATATCTACAACGCCATCTCTATAAACATGGAAATATCTACACCCCTATCTGTATAAACATGGAAATATGCACACCGCTATCTCTATAAACATGGAAATAACTACACCGCGATCAGTATAAACGTGGAAATATCTACACCACTATCTCTATAAACATGGCAATATCTCCACTGCTATCTCTGTAAACTTCGAAATGTCTACACCGCCATCTGTATAAACATGGAAATACTTACAAAGTTATCTGTATAAACATGGTAATATCTACACCACCATCTATATAAACATGGAAATATCTACACCGCCATCTGTATAAACATGGAAATATCTACACAGCCATGTGTACATATATGGAAATAACAACACCACTGTCTATATAAACATGGAAATAACTACACCGCTATCTGTATATACATGGAAATATCTACACCGCCATCTACATATGCATAGATATATCTGCGACGCCATCTGTTTAAACATGGAAATATCTACACGGTCATCTGTGTACAGAAGGAAATATCAACACCGCCATCTGTACAAACATGGAAATATCTGCACCGCTATCTGTATAAACATGGAAATATCTACACCGTGGTCTTTATAAACATGGAAATATCTACACCGCTATCTGTAAAAACATGGAAATATATACACCGCTATCTCTATAAACATGGAAATATCTACACCGTGATCTGTATAACCATGGAAATATTTACACCGATATCTGTATAAACATGGAAATATCTACACCGCCATCTCAATAAACATGGAAATATCTACACCGCCATCTGTATAAACATGGAAATATCTACACCGCTATCTGTATAAACGTGGAAATATCTACACCGCTATCTGTATAAACACGGTAATATCTACACCACCATCTATATAAACCTGAAAATATCTACACCGCCATCTGTATAAACATGGAAATATCTACAATGCCATCTGTAGAAAGATGGAAATATCTACACCGCAATGTGTGTACACATGGAAATATCTACACCAATATCTGCAAAAACATGGAAATATCTACACGGCTATCTGTATAAACATGGAAATATCTACACCGCGATCTGCATAAACATGGAAATATCTACACCGCGATCTGTATAAATATGGAAATATCTACACCGCTATCTGTAGAAACATGGAAATATCTACACCGCGGTCTGTATAAACATGGAAATATCTACACCGCGAGCTGTATAAACATGGAAATATCTACACCGCTATCTGTAGAAACATGGAAATATCTACACAGCTATCTCTATAAACATGGAAATATCTACACCGCCATCTGTATAAACATGGAAATACCTACAAGTCATCTGTATAAACATGGAAATATCCACACAGCCATCTGTATAAACATGGTAATATCTACACAGCCATCTGTATATACACGGAAATATCTACACCGCTATCTGTATAAACATGGAAATAACTACACCGCTATTTGTATAAACAAGGAAATATCTACACCGTGATCTGTATAAACATGGAAATATCTACAATGCTATTTGTATAAACAAGGAAGTATCTACACCGCTATCTGTATAAACATGGAAATAACTACACCGCTATTTGCATAAAGAAGGAAATATCTACACCGTGATCTGTATAAACATGGAAATATCTACAATGCCATCTCTATAAACAAGGAAATATCTACACCACTATCTGTATAAACATGGAAATATCCACACCGCTATCTCTAAAAACATGGAAATAACTACACCGTGATCAGTATGAAGGTGGAAATATCTACACCGCTATCTCTATAAACATGGAAATATCTCCACTTCTATCTCTATAAACATCGAAATATCTACACCGCCATCTGTATAAACATGGAAATACTTACAAAGTTATCTGTATAAACATGGAAATATCTACACCGCCATCTGTATAAACTTGGAAATATCTACACAGCCATGTGTACATATATGGAAATATCTACACCGTTCTCCATATAAACATGGAAATAACTACACCGCTATCTGTATATACATGGAAATATCTACACCGCCATCTACATATCCATAGAAATATCTGCGCCACCATCTGTATAAACATGGAAATATCTACACGGTCATCTGTGTATAGATGGAAATATCAACACCGCGATCTGTACAAACATGGAAATATCTGCACCGTTATCTGTATAAACATGGAAATATCTACACCGTGGTCTGTATAAACATGGAAATATCTACACCGCTATCTGTATAAACATGGAAATATATACACCGCCATCTCTATAAACATGGAAATATCTACACCGTGATCTGTATAAACATGGAACTATTTACACCGATATCTGTATAATCATGGAAATATCTACACAGCCATCTCTATAAACATGGAAATATCTACACCGCCATCTGTATAAACATGGAAATATCTACACCGCTATCTGTATAAACCTGAAAATATCTACACCGCTATCTGTATAAACATGGTAATATCTACAACACCATCTATATAAACATGGAAATATCTTCACCGCCATCTGTATAAACATGGAAATATCTACAATGCCATCTGTAGAAAGATGGAAATATCTACACTGCAATCTGTGTAAACATGGAAATATCTACACCGCCATCTGTATAAACATGGAAATATCTACAATGCCATCTGTAGAAAGATGGAAATATCTACACCGCAATCTGTGTAAACATGGATATATCTACACCAATATCTGTAAAAACATGGAAATATCTACACCGCTATCAGTATAAACATGGAAATATCTACACCGCGATCTGCATAAACATGGAAATATCTACACCGTGATCTGTATAAACATGGAAATATCTACACCGCTATCTGTAGAAACATGGAAATATCTACACTGCGATGTGCATAAACATGGAAATATCTACACCGCTATCTGTATAAACATGGAAATATCTACACAGCTATCTCTATAAACATGGAGATATCTACACCGCCATCTGTATAAACATGGAAATATCTACACCGCTATCTGTAGAAACATGGAAATATCTACACTGCGATGTGCATAAACATGAAAATATCTACACCGCTATCTGTAGAAACATGGAAATATCTACACAGCTATCTCTATAAACATGGAAATATCTAAACCGCCATCTGTATAAACATGGAATTACCTACAAGTCATCTGTATAAACATGGAAATATCTACACAGCCATCTGTATAAACATGGAAATATGTACACAGCCATCTTTATATACATGGAAATATCTACACCGCTATCTCTATTAACATGGAAATAACTAAACCGCTATTTGTATGAACAAGGAAATATCTACACCGTGATCTGTATAAACATGGAAATATCTACACTGCTATTTGTATAAACAAGGACATATCTACACCGCTATCTGTATAAACATGGAAATAACTACACCGCTATTTGCATAAACAAGGAAATATCTACACCGTGATCTGTATAAACATGGAAATATGTACAACGCCATCTCTATAAACATGGAAATATCTACACCCCTATCTGTATAAACATGGAAATATCCACACCGCTATCTCTATAAACATGGAAATAACTACACCGCGATCATTATAAACGTGGAAATATCTACACCGCTATCTCTATAAACATGGAAATATCTCCACTGCTATCTCTATAAACATCGAAATATCTACACCGCCATCTGTATAAACATGGAAATACTTACAAAGTTATCTGTATAAACATGTAAATATCTACACCGCCATCTGTATAAACATGGGAATATCTACACAGCCATGTGTACATATATGGAAATAACTACACCGCTCTCCATATAAATATGGAAATAACTACACCGCTATCTCTATATACATGGAAATATCTACACCGCCATCTACATATCCATAGAAATATCTGCGCCACCATCTGTATAAACATGGAAATATCTACACGGTCATCTGTGTATAGATGGAAGTATCAACACTGCCATCTGTACAAACATGGAAATATCTGCACCGTTATCTGTATAAACATGGAAATATCTACACCGTGGTCTGTATAAACATGGAAATATCTACACCGCTATCTGTATAAACATGGAAATATATACACCGCCATCTCTATAAACATGGAAATATCTACACCGTGATCTGTATAAACATGGAACTATTTACACCGATATCTGTATAAACATGGAAATATCTACACAGCCATCTGTATAAACATGGAAATATCTACACCGCCATGTGTATAAACATGGAAATATCTACACCGCTATCTGTATAAACCTGAAAATGTCTACACCGCTATCTGTATAAACATGGTAATATCTACAACACCATCTATATAAACATGGAAATACCTTCACCGCCATCTTTATAAACATGGAAATATCTACAATGCCATCTGTAGAAAGATGGAAATACCTACACTGCAATCTGTGTAAACATGGAAATATCTACACCGCCATCTGTATAAACATGGAAATATCTACAATACCATCTGTAGAAAGATGGAAATATCTACACCGCAATCTGTGTAAACATGGAAATATCTACACCAATATCTGTAAAAACATGGAAATATCTACACCGCTATCTGTATAAACATGGAAATATCTACACCGCGATCTGCATAAGCATGGAAATATCTACACCGCGATCTGTATAAACATGGAAATATCTACACCGCTATCTGTAGAAACATGGAAATATCTACACTGCGATGTGCATAAACATGGAAATATTTACACCGATATCTGTATAAACATGGAAATATCTACACCGCCATCTGTATAAACATGGAAATATCTACACCGCTATGTGTATAAACCTGGAAATATCTACACCGCTATCTGTATAAACATGGTAATATCTACACCACCATCTAAATGAACATGGAAATATCTACACCGCCATCTGTATAAACATGGAAATATCTACAATGCCATCTGTAGAAAGATGGAAATATCTACACCGCAATCTGTGTAAACATGGAAATACCTACACCAATATCTGTAAAAACATGGAAACATCTACACCGCTATCTGCATAAACATGGAAATATCTACACCGCGATCTGTATAAACATGGAAATATCTACACCGCTATCTGTAGAAACATGGAAATATCTACACCGCGATCTGCATAAACATGGAAATACCTACACCGCGATCTGTATAAACATGGAAATATCTACACTGCTATCTGTAGAAACATGGAAATATCTACACAGCTATCTCTGTAAACATGGAAATATCTACACCGCCATCTGCATAAACATGGAAATACCTACAAGTCATCTGTATAAACATGGAAATATCTACACAGCCATCTGTATAAACATGGAAATATCTACACAGCCATCTGTATATACATGGAAATATCTACACCGCTATCTGTATAAACATGGAAATAACTACACCGCTATTTGTATAAACAAGGAATTATCTACACCGTGATCTGTATAAACATGGAAATATCTACACTGCTATTTGTATAAACAAGGAAATATCTACACCGCTATCTGTATAAACATGGAAATAAATACACCGCTATGTGCATAAACAAGGAAATATCTGCACCGTGATCTGTATAAACATGGAAATATCTACAAGCCATCTCTATAAACATGGAGATATCTACAGCCCTATCTGTATAAACATGGAAATATCCACACCTCTATCTCTATAAACATGGAAATAACTACACCGCGATCAGTATAAACGTGGAAATATCTACACCGCTATCTCTATAAACATGGAAATATCTCCACTGCTATGTCTATAAACATCGAAATATCTACACCGCCATCTGTATAAACATGGAAATATCTACACCGCTATCTGTATAAACCTGGAAATATCTACATCGCTATCTGTATAAACATGGTAATACCTACACCACCATCTATATAAACAAGGAAATATCTACACCACCATCTGTATAAACATGGAAATATCTACAATGCCATCTGTAGAAAGATGGAAATATCTACACCGCAATCTGTGTAAACATGGAAATATCTACACCAATATCTGTAAAAACATGGAAATATCTACACCGCTATCTGTATAAACATGGAAATATCTACACCGCGATCTGCATAAACATGGAAATATCTACACCGCGATCTGTATAAACATGGAAATATCTACACCGCTATCTGTAGAAACATGGAAATATCTACACTGCGATGTGCATAAACATGGAAACATCTACACCGCTATCTGTATAAACATGGAAATATCTACACAGCTATCTCTATAAACATGGAAATATCTGCACCGCCATCTGTATAAACATGGAAATATCTACACCGCTATCTGTAGAAACATGGAAATACCTACACTGCGATGTGCATAAACATGAAAATATCTACACCGCTATCTGTAGAAACATGGAAATATCTACACAGCTATCTCTATAAACATGGAAATATCTACACCGCCATCTGTATAAACATGGAATTACCTACAAGTCATCTGTATAAACATGGAAATATCTACACAGCCATCTGTATAAACATGGAAATATGTACACAGCCATCTTTATATACATGGAAATATCTACACCGCTATCTCTATTAACATGGAAATAACTAAACCGCTATTTGTATGAACAAGGAAATATCTACACCGTGATCTGTATAAACATGGAAATATCTACACTGCTATTTGTATAAACAAGGACATATCTACACCGCTATCTGTATAAACATGGAAATAACTACACCGCTATTTGCATAAACAAGGAAATATCTACACCGTGATCTGTATAAACATGGAAATATGTACAACGCCATCTCTATAAACATGGAAATATCTACACCCCTATCTGTATAAACATGGAAATATCCACACCGCTATCTCTATAAACATGGAAATAACTACACCGCGATCAGTATGAACGTGGAAATATCTACACCGCTATCTCTATAAACATGGAAATATCTCCACTGCTATCTCTATAAACATCGAAATATCTACACCGCCATCTGTATAAACATGGAAATACTTACAAAGTTATCTGTATAAACATGGAAATATCTACACCGCCATCTGTATAAACTTGGAAATATCTACACAGCCATGTGTACATATATGGAAATATCTACACCGCTCTCCATATAAACATGGAAATAACTACACCGCTATCTGTATATACATGGAAATATCTACAATGCCATCTACATATCCATAGAAATATCTGCGCCACCATCTGTATAAACATGGAAATATCTACACGGTCATCTGTGTATAGATGGAAATATCAACACCGCGATCTGTACAAACATGGAAATATCTGCACCGTTATCTGTATAAACATGGAAATATCTACACCGTGGTCTGTATAAACATGGAAATATCTACACCGCTATCTGTATAAACATGGAAATATATACACCGCCATCTCTATAAACATGGAAATATCTACACCGTGATCTGTATAAACATGGAACTATTTACACCGATATCTGTATAAACATGGAAATATCTTCACAGCCATCTCTATAAACATGGAAATATCTACACCGCCATCTGTATAAACATGGAAATATCTACACCGCTATCTGTATAAACCTGAAAATATCTACACCGCTATCTGTATAAACATGGTAATATCTACAACACCATCTATATAAACATGGAAATATGTTCACCGCCATCTGTATAAACATGGAAATATCTACAATGCCATCTGTAGAATGATGGAAATATCTACACTGCAATCTGTGTAAACATGGAAATATCTACACCGCCATCTGTATAAACATGGAAATATCTACAATGCCATCTGTAGAAAGATGGAAATATCTACACCGCAATCTGTGTAAACATGGAAATATCTACACCAATATCTGTAAAAACATGGAAATATCTACACCGCTATCTCTATTAACATGGAAATAACTAAACCGCTATTTGTATGAACAAGGAAATATCTACACCGTGATCTGTATAAACATAGAAATATCTACACTGCTATTTGTATAAACAAGGACATATCTACACCGCTATCTGTATAAACATGGAAATAACTACACCGCTATTTGCATAAACAAGGAAATATCTACACCGTGATCTGTATAAACATGGAAATATGTACAACGCCATCTCTATAAACATGGAAATATCTACACCCCTATCTGTATAAACATGGAAATATCCACACCGCTATCTCTATAAACATGGAAATAACTACACCGCGATCAGTATAAACGTGGAAATATCTACACCGCTATCTCTATAAACATGGAAATATCTCCACTGCTATCTCTATAAACATCGAAATATCTACACCGCCATCTGTATAAACATGGAAATACTTACAAAGTTATCTGTATAAACATGTAAATATCTACACCGCCATCTGTATAAACATGGGAATATCTACACAGCCATGTGTACATATATGGAAATATCTACACCGCTCTCCATATAAACATGGAAATAACTACACCGCTATCTCTATATACATGGAAATATCTACACCGCCATCTACATATCCATAGAAATATCTGCGCCACCATCTGTATAAACATGGAAATATCTACACGGTCATCTGTGTATAGATGGAAGTATCAACACCGCCATCTGTACAAACATGGAAATATCTGCACCGTTATCTGTATAAACATGGAAATATCTACACCGTGGTCTGTATAAACATGGAAATATCTACACCGCTATCTGTATAAACATGGAAATATATACACCGCCATCTCTATAAACATGGAAATATCTACACCGTGATCTGTATAAACATGGAACTATTTACACCGATATCTGTATAAACATGGAAATATCTACACAGCCATCTGTATAAACATGGAAATATCTACACCGCCATCTGTATAAACATGGAAATATCTACACCGCTATCTGTATAAACCTGAAAATATCTACACCGCTATCTATACAAACATGGTAATATCTACAACACCATCTATATAAACATGGAAATATCTTCACCGCCATCTGTATAAACATGGAAATATCTACAATGCCATCTGTAGAAAGATGGAAATATCTACACTGCAATCTGTGTAAACATGGAAATATCTACACCGCAATCTGTATAAACATGGAAATATCTACAATGCCATCTGTAGAAAGATGGAAATATCTACACTGCAATCTGTGTAAACATGGAAATATCTACACCAATATCTGTAAAAACATGGAAATATCTACACCGCTATCTGTATAAACATGGAAATATCTACACCGCGATCTTCATAAACATGGAAATATCTACACCGCGATCTGTATAAACATGGAAATATCTACACCGCTATCTGTAGAAACATGGAAACATCTACACTGCGATGTGCATAAACATGGAAATATCTACACCGCTATCTGTATAAACATGGAAATATCTACACAGCTATCTCTATAAACATGGAAATATCTACACCGCCATCTGTATAAACATGGAAATATCTACACCGCTATCTGTATATACATGGAAATACCTACACCGCCATCTACATATCCATAGAAATATCTGCGCCACCATCTGTATAAACATGGAAATATCTACACGGTCATCTGTGTATAGATGGAAATATCAACACCGCCATCTGTACAAACATGGAAATATCTGCACCGCTATCTGTATAAGCATGGAAATATCTACACCGGGGTCTGTATAAACATGGAAATATCTACACCGCTATCTGTATAAACATGGAAATATATACACCGCTATCTCTATAAACATGGAAATATCTACACCGTGATCTGTATAAACATGGAAATATTTACACCGATATCTGTATAAACATGGAAATATCTACACCGCCAGGTCTATAATCATGGAAATATCTACACCGCCATCTGTATAAACATGGAAATATCTACACCGCTAAATGTATAAACCTGGAAATATCTACAGTGATATCTGTATAAACATGGTAATATCTACACCACCATCTATATAAACATGGAAATATCTACACCGCGAACTGCATAAACATGGAAATATCAACACCGCTATCTGTATAAAGATGGAAATATCTACACCGCGATCTGCATAAGCATGGAAATATCTACACCGCAATCTGCATAAACATGAATATATCGACACCGCTATCTGTAGAAACATGGAATTATCTACACAACTATCTCTATAAACATGGAAATATCTACACCGCCATCTGTATAAACATGGAAATACCTACAAGTCATCTGTATAAACATGGAAATATCTACACAGCCATCTGTATAAACATGGAAATATCTACACAGCCATCTGTATATACATGGAAATATCTACACCGCTATCTGTATAAACATGGAGAAAACTACACCTCTATTTGTATAAACAAGGAAATATCTACACCGTGATTTGTATAAACATGGAAATATCTACACTGCTATTTGTATAAACAAGGAAATATCTACACCGCTATCTGTATAAACATGGAAATAACTACACCGCTATTTGCATAAACAAGGAAATATCTACACCGTGATCTGTATAAACATGGAAATAACTACAACGCCATCTCTATAAACATGGAAATAACTACACCGCTATTTGCATAAACAAGGAAATATCTACACCGTGATCTGTATAAACATGGAAATATCTACAACGCCACCTCTATAAACATGGAAATATCTACACTCCTATGTGTATAAACATGGAAATATCCACACCGCTATCTCTATAAACATGGAAATATCTATACCGCGATCAGTATAAACGTGGAAATATCTACACCGCTATCTCTATAAACATGGAAATATCTCCACTGCTATCTCTATAAACAACGAAATATCTACACCGCCATCTGTATAAACATGGGAATACTAACAAAGTTATCTGTATAAACATGGAAATATCTACACCGCCATCTGTATAAACATGGAAATATCTACTCAGCCATGTGTACATACATGGAAATATCTACACCGCTCTCTATATAAACATGGAAATAACTACACCGCTATCTGTATATACATGGAAATATCTACACAGACATCTACATATCCATAGAAATATCTGCGCCACCATCTGTATAAACATGGAAATATCTACACGGTCATCTGTGTATAGATGGAAATATCAACACCGCCATCTGTACAAACATGGAAATATCTGCACCGCTATCTGTATAAACATGGAAATATCTACACCGTGGTGTGTATAAACATGGAAATATCTACACCGCTATCTGTATAAACATGGAAATATATACACCGCCATCTCTATAAACATGGAAATATCTACAACGTGATCTGTATAAACATGGAACTATTTACACCGTTATCTGTATACACATGGAAATATCTACACCGCCATCTCTATAAACATGGAAATATCTACACCGCCATCTGTATAAACATGGAAATATCTTCTCCGCTATCTGTATAAACCTGAAAATATCTACACTGCCATCTGTATAAACATGGTAATATCTACATCACCATCTATATAAACATGGAAATATCTACACCGCCATCTGTATAAACATGGAAATATCTACAATGCCATCTGTAGAAAGATGGAAATATCTACATCGCAATCTTTGTAAACATGGAAATATCTACACCAATATCTGTAGAAACATGGAAATATCTACACAGCTATCTCTATAAACATGGAAATATATACACCGCCATCTGTATAAACATGGAAATACCTACAAGTCATCTGTATAAACATGGAAATATCTACACAGCCATCAGTATAAACATGGAAATATCTAAACAGCCATCTGTATATACATGGAAATATCTACACCGCTATCTGTATAAACATGGAAATAACTTCACCGCTATTTGTATCAACAAGGAAATATCTACACCGTGATCTGTATAAACATGGGAATATCTACACTGCTATTTGTATAAACAAGGAAATATCTACACCGCTATCTGTATAAACATGGAAATAACTACACCGCTATTTGCATAAACAAGGAAATATCTACACCGCGATCTGTATAAACATGGAAATATCTACAACGCCATCTCTATAAACATGGAAATATCTACACCCCTATCTGTATAAACATGGAAATATGCACACCGCTATCTCTATAAACATGGAAATAACTACACCGCGATCAGTATAAACGTGGAAATATCTACACCACTATCTCTATAAACATGGCAATATCTCCACTGCTATCTCTGAAAACTTCGAAATGTCTACACCGCCATCTGTATAAACATGGAAATACTTACAAAGTTATCTGTATAAACATGGAAATATCTACACTGCCATCTATATAAACATGGAAATATCTACACAGCCATGTGTACATACATGGAAATATCTACACCACTCTCTATATAAACATGGAAATAACTACACCGCTATCTGTATATACATGGAAATATCTACACCGCCATCTACATATCCATAGAAATATCTGCGCCGCCATCTGTATAAACATGGAAATATCTACACGGTCATCTGTGTATAGATGGAAATATCAACACCGCCATCGGTACAAACATGGAAATATCTGCACCGCTATCTGTATAAACATGGAAATATCTACACCGTGGTCTGCTTAAACATGGAAATATCTTCACCGCTATCTGTATAAACATGGAAATATATACACCGCTATCTCTATAAACATGGAAATATCTACACCGTGTTCTGTATAAACATGGAAATAATTACACCGATATCTGTATAAACATGGAAATATCTACACCGCCATCTCCATAAACATGGAAATATCTACACGGCCATCTGTATAAACATGGAAATAAGTACACCGCTATCTGTATAAACCTGGAAATATCTACACCGCTATCTGTATAAACATGGTAATATCTACACCACCATCTATATAAACATGGAAATATCTACACCGCCATCTGTATAAACATGGAAATATCTACACAGCCATGTATACATATATGGAAATAACAACACCGCTGTCTATATAAACATGGAAATAACTACACCGCTATCTGTATATACATGGAAATATCTACACCGCCATCTACATATGCATAGATATATCTGCGACGCCATCTGTTTAAACATGGAAATATCTACACGGTCATCTGTGTACAGATGGAAATATCAACAACGCCATCTGTACAAACATGGAAATATCTGCACCGCTATCTGTATAAACATGGAAATATCTACACCGTGGTCTTTATAAACATGGAAATATCTACACCGCTATCTGTAAAAACATGGAAATATATACACCGCTATCTCTATAAACATGGAAATATCTACACCGTGATCTGTATAACCATGGAAATATTTACACCGATATCTGTATAAACATGGAAATATCTACACCGCCATCTCAATAAACATGGAAATATCTACACCGCCATCTGTATACACATGGAAATATCTACACCGCTATCTGTATAAACGTGGAAATATCTACACCGCTATCTGTATAAACACGGTAATATCTACACCACCATCTATATAAACCTGAAAATATCTACACCGCCATCTGTATAAACATGGAAATATCTACAATGCCATCTGTAGAAAGATGGAAATATCTACACCGCAATGTGTGTACACATGGAAATATCTACACCAATATCTGCAAAAACATGGAAATATCTACACGGCTATCTGTATAAACATGGAAATATCTACACCGCGATCTGCATAAACATGGAAATATCTACACCGCGATCTGTATAAATATGGAAATATCTACACCGCTATCTGTAGAAACATGGAAATATCTACACCGCGGTCTGTATAAACATGGAAATATCTACACCGCGAGCTGTATAAACATGGAAATATCTACACCGCTATCTGTAGAAACATGGAAATATCTACACAGCTATCTCTATAAACATGGAAATATCTACACCGCCATCTGTATAAACATGGAAATACCTACAAGTCATCTGTATAAACATGGAAATATCCACACAGCCATCTGTATAAACATGGTAATATCTACACAGCCATCTGTATATACACGGAAATATCTACACCGCTATCTGTATAAACATGGAAATAACTACACCGATATTTGTATAAACAAGGAAATATCTACACCGTGATCTGTATAAACATGGAAATATCTACAATGCTATTTCTATAAACAAGGAAATATCTACACCGCTATCTGTATAAACATGGAAATAACTACACCGCTATTTGCATAAACAAGGAAATATCTACACCGTGATCTGTATAAACATGGAAATATCTACAATGCCATCTCTATAAACAAGGAAATATCTACACCACTATCTGTATAAACATGGAAATATCCACACCGCTATCTCTAAAAACATGGAAATAACTACACCGTGATCAGTATGAAGGTGGAAATATCTACACCGCTATCTCTATAAACATGGAAATATCTCCACTTCTATCTCTATAAACATCGAAATATCTACACCGCCATCTGTATAAACATGGAAATACTTACAAAGTTATCTGTATAAACATGGAAATATCTACACCGCCATCTGTATAAACTTGGAAATATCTACACAGCCATGTGTACATATATGGAAATATCTACACCGCTCTCCATATAAACATGGAAATAACTACACCGCTATCTGTATATACATGGAAATATCTACACCGCCATCTACATATCCATAGAAATATCTGCGCCACCATCTGTATAAACATGGAAATATCTACACGGTCATCTGTGTATAGATGGAAATATCAACACCGCGATCTGTACAAACATGGAAATATCTGCACCGTTATCTGTATAAACATGGAAATATCTACACCGTGGTCTGTATAAACATGGAAATATCTACACCGCTATCTGTATAAACATGGAAATATATACACCGCCATCTCTATAAACATGGAAATATCTACACCGTGATCTGTATAAACATGGAACTATTTACACCGATATCTGTATAATCATGGAAATATCTACACAGCCATCTCTATAAACATGGAAATATCTACACCGCCATCTGCATAAACATGGAAATATCTACACCGTGATCTGTATAAACATGGAAATATCTACACCGCTATCTGTAGAAACATGGAAATATCTACACTGCGATGTGCATAAACATGGAAATATCTACACCGCTATCTGTATAAACATGGAAATATCTACACAGCTATCTCTATAAACATGGAGATATCTACACCGCCATCTGTATAAACATGGAAATATCTACACCGCTATCTGTAGAAACATGGAAATATCTACACTGCGATGTGCATAAACATGAAAATATCTACACCGCTATCTGTAGAAACATGGAAATATCTACACAGCTATCTCTATAAACATGGAAATATCTACACCGCCATCTGTATAAACATGGAATTACCTACAAGTCATCTGTATAAACATGGAAATATCTACACAGCCATCTGTATAAACATGGAAATATGTACACAGCCATCTTTATATACATGGAAATATCTACACCGCTATCTCTATTAACATGGAAATAACTAAACCGCTATTTGTATGAACAAGGAAATATCTACACCGTGATCTGTATAAACATGGAAATATCTACACTGCTATTTGTATAAACAAGGACATATCTACACCGCTATCTGTATAAACATGGAAATAACTACACCGCTATTTGCATAAACAAGGAAATATCTACACCGTGATCTGTATAAACATGGAAATATGTACAACGCCATCTCTATAAACATGGAAATATCTACACCCCTATCTGTATAAACATGGAAATATCCACACCGCTATCTCTATAAACATGGAAATAACTACACCGCGATCAGTATAAACGTGGAAATATCTACACCGCTATCTCTATAAACATGGAAATATCTCCACTGCTATCTCTATAAACATCGAAATATCTACACCGCCATCTGTATAAACATGGAAATAATTACAAAGTTATCTGTATAAACATGTAAATATCTACACCGCCATCTGTATAAACATGGGAATATCTACACAGCCATGTGTACATATATGGAAATAACTACACCGCTCTCCATATAAATATGGAAATAACTACACCGCTATCTCTATATACATGGAAATACCTACACCGCCATCTACATATCCATAGAAATATCTGCGCCACCATCTGTATAAACATGGAAATATCTACACGGTCATCTGTGTATAGATGGAAGTATCAACACCGCCATCTGTACAAACATGGAAATATCTGCACCGTTATCTGTATAAACATGGAAATATCTACACCGTGGTCTGTATAAACATGGAAATATCTACACCGCTATCTGTATAAACATGGAAATATATACACCGCCATCTCTATAAACATGGAAATATCTACACCGTGATCTGTATAAACATGGAACTATTTACACCGATATCTGTATAAACATGGAAATATCTACACAGCCATCTGTATAAACATGGAAATATCTACACCGCCATGTGTATAAACATGGAAATATCTACACCGCTATCTGTATAAACCTGAAAATGTCTACACCGCTATCTGTATAAACATGGTAATATCTACAACACCATCTATATAAACATGGAAATATCTTCACCGCCATCTTTATAAACATGGAAATATCTACAATGCCATCTGTAGAAAGATGGAAATATCTACACTGCAATCTGTGTAAACATGGAAATATCTACACCGCCATCTGTATAAACATGGAAATATCTACAATACCATCTGTAGAAAGATGGAAATATCTACACCGCAATCTGTGTAAACATGGAAATATCTACACCAATATCTGTAAAAACATGGAAATATCTACACCGCTATCTGTATAAACATGGAAATATCTACACCGCGATCTGCATAAGCATGGAAATATCTACACCGCGATCTGTATAAACATGGAAATATCTACACCGCTATCTGTAGAAACATGGAAATATCTACACTGCGATGTGCATAAACATGGAAATATTTACACCGATATCTGTATAAACATGGAAATATCTACACCGCCATCTGTATAAACATGGAAATATCTACACCGCTATGTGTATAAACCTGGAAATATCTACACCGCTATCTGTATAAACATGGTAATATCTACACCACCATCTAAATGAACATGGAAATATCTACACCGCCATCTGTATAAACATGGAAATATCTACAATGCCATCTGTAGAAAGATGGAAATATCTACACCGCAATCTGTGTAAACATGGAAATACCTACACCAATATCTGTAAAAACATGGAAACATCTACACCGCTATCTGCATAAACATGGAAATATCTACACCGCGATCTGTATAAACATGGAAATATCTACACCGCTATCTGTAGAAACATGGAAATATCTACACCGCGATCTGCATAAACATGGAAATACCTACACCGCGGTCTGTATAAACATGGAAATATCTACACTGCTATCTGTAGAAACATGGAAATATCTACACAGCTATCTCTGTAAACATGGAAATATCTACACCGCCATCTGCATAAACATGGAAATACCTACAAGTCATCTGTATAAACATGGAAATATCTACACAGCCATCTGTATAAACATGGAAATATCTACACAGCCATCTGTATATACATGGAAATATCTACACCGCTATCTGTATAAACATGGAAATAACTATACCGCTATTTGTATAAACAAGGAATTATCTACACCGTGATCTGTATAAACATGGAAATATCTACACTGCTATTTGTATAAACAAGGAAATATCTACACCGCTATCTGTATAAACATGGAAATAAATACACCGCTATGTGCATAAACAAGGAAATATCTGCACCGTGATCTGTATAAACATGGAAATATCTACAAGCCATCTCTATAAACATGGAGATATCTACAGCCCTATCTGTATAAACATGGAAATATCCACACCTCTATCTCTATAAACATGGAAATAACTACACCGCGATCAGTATAAACGTGGAAATATCTACACCGCTATCTCTATAAACATGGAAATATCTCCACTGCTATGTCTATAAACATCGAAATATCTACACCGCCATCTGTATAAACATGGAAATATCTACACCGCTATCTGTATAAACCTGGAAATATCTACATCGCTATCTGTATAAACATGGTAATACCTACACCACCATCTATATAAACAAGGAAATATCTACAGCACCATCTGTATAAACATGGAAATATCTACAATGCCATCTGTAGAAAGATGGAAATATCTACACCGCAATCTGTGTAAACATGGAAATATCTACACCAATATCTGTAAAAACATGGAAATATCTACACCGCTATCTGTATAAACATGGAAATATCTACACCGCGATCTGCATAAACATGGAAATATCTACACCGCGATCTGTATAAACATGGAAATATCTACACCGCTATCTGTAGAAACATGGAAATATCTACACTGCGATGTGCATAAACATGGAAACATCTACACCGCTATCTGTATAAACATGGAAATATCTACACAGCTATCTCTATAAACATGGAAATATCTGCACCGCCATCTGTATAAACATGGAAATATCTACACCGCTATCTGTAGAAACATGGAAATACCTACACTGCGATGTGCATAAACATGAAAATATCTACACCGCTATCTGTAGAAACATGGAAATATCTACACAGCTATCTCTATAAACATGGAAATATCTACACCGCCATCTGTATAAACATGGAATTACCTACAAGTCATCTGTATAAACATGGAAATATCTACACAGCCATCTGTATAAACATGGAAATATGTACACAGCCATCTTTATATACATGGAAATATCTACACCGCTATCTCTATTAACATGGAAATAACTAAACCGCTATTTGTATGAACAAGGAAATATCTACACCGTGATCTGTATAAACATGGAAATATCTACACTGCTATTTGTATAAACAAGGACATATCTACACCGCTATCTGTATAAACATGGAAATAACTACACCGCTATTTGCATAAACAAGGAAATATCTACACCGTGATCTGTATAAACATGGAAATATGTACAACGCCATCTCTATAAACATGGAAATATCTACACCCCTATCTGTATAAACATGGAAATATCCACACCGCTATCTCTATAAACATGGAAATAACTACACCGCGATCAGTATAAACGTGGAAATATCTACACCGCTATCTCTATAAACATGGAAATATCTCCACTGCTATCTCTATAAACATCGAAATATCTACACCGCCATCTGTATAAACATGGAAATACTTACAAAGTTATCTGTATAAACATGGAAATATCTACACCGCCATCTGTATAAACTTGGAAATATCTACACAGCCATGTGTACATATATGGAAATATCTACACCGCTCTCCATATAAACATGGAAATAACTACACCGCTATCTGTATATACATGGAAATATCTACAATGCCATCTACATATCCATAGAAATATCTGCGCCACCATCTGTATAAACATGGAAATATCTACACGGTCATCTGTGTATAGATGGAAATATCAACACCGCGATCTGTACAAACATGGAAATATCTGCACCGTTATCTGTATAAACATGGAAATATCTACACCGTGGTCTGTAGAAACATGGAAATATCTACACCGCTATCTGTATAAACATGGAAATATATACACCGCCATCTCTATAAACATGGAAATATCTACACCGTGATCTGTATAAACATGGAACTATTTACACCGATATCTGTATAAACATGGAAATATCTTCACAGCCATCTCTATAAACATGGAAATATCTACACCGCCATCTGTATAAACATGGAAATATCTACACCGCTATCTGTATAAACCTGAAAATATCTACACCGCTATCTGTATAAACATGGTAATATCTACAACACCATCTATATAAACATGGAAATATGTTCACCGCCATCTGTATAAACATGGAAATATCTACAATGCCATCTGTAGAATGATGGAAATATCTACACTGCAATCTGTGTAAACATGGAAATATCTACACCGCCATCTGTATAAACATGGAAATATCTACAATGCCATCTGTAGAAAGATGGAAATATCTACACCGCAATCTGTGTAAACATGGAAATATCTACACCAATATCTGTAAAAACATGGAAATATCTACACCGCTATCTCTATTAACATGGAAATAACTAAACCGCTATTTGTATGAACAAGGAAATATCTACACCGTGATCTGTATAAACATGGAAATATCTACACTGCTATTTGTATAAAGAAGGACATATCTACACCGCTATCTGTATAAACATGGAAATAACTACACCGCTATTTGCATAAACAAGGAAATATCTACACCGTGATCTGTATAAACATGGAAATATGTACAACGCCATCTCTATAAACATGGAAATATCTACACCCCTATCTGTGTAAACATGGAAATATCTACACCAATATCTGTAAAAACATGGAAATATCTACACCGCTATCTGTATAAACATGGAAATATCTACACCGCGATCTTCATAAACATGGAAATATCTACACCGCGATCTGTATAAACATGGAAATATCTACACCGCTATCTGTAGAAACATGGAAACATCTACACTGCGATGTGCATAAACATGGAAATATCTACACCGCTATCTGTATAAACATGGAAATATCTACACAGCTATCTCTATAAACATGGAAATATCTACACCGCCATCTGTATAAACATGGAAATATCTACACCGCTATCTGTATATACATGGAAATACCTACACCGCCATCTACATATCCATAGAAATATCTGCGCCGCCATCTGTATAAACATGGAAATATCTACACGGTCATCTGTGTATAGATGGAAATATCAACACCGCCATCTGTACAAACATGGAAATATCTGCACCGCTATCTGTATAAGCATGGAAATATCTACACCGGGGTCTGTATAAACATGGAAATATCTACACCGCTATCTGTATAAACATGGAAATATATACACCGCTATCTCTATAAACATGGAAATATCTACACCGTGATCTGTATAAACATGGAAATATTTACACCGATATCTGTATAAACATGGAAATATCTACACCGCCAGCTCTATAAACATGGAAATATCTACACCGCCATCTGTATAAACATGGAAATATCTACACCGCTAAATGTATAAACCTGGAAATATCTACAGTGATATCTGTATAAACATGGTAATATCTACACCACCATCTATATAAACATGGAAATATCTACACCGCGAACTGCATAAACATGGAAATATCAACACCGCTATCTGTATAAAGATGGAAATATCTACACCGCGATCTGCATAAGCATGGAAATATCTACACCGCAATCTGCATAAACATGAATATATCGACACCGCTATCTGTAGAAACATGGAATTATCTACACAACTATCTCTATAAACATGGAAATATCTACACCGCCATCTGTATAAACATGGAAATACCTACAAGTCATCTGTATAAACATGGAAATATCTACACAGCCATCTGTATAAACATGGAAATATCTACACAGCCATCTGTATATACATGGAAATATCTACACCGCTATCTGTATAAACATGGAGAAAACTACACCTCTATTTGTATAAACAAGGAAATATCTACACCGTGATTTGTATAAACATGGAAATATCTACACTGCTATTTGTATAAACAAGGAAATATCTACACCGCTATCTGTATAAACATGGAAATAACTACACCGCTATTTGCATAAACAAGGAAATATCTACACCGTGATCTGTATAAACATGGAAATATCTACAACGCCATCTCTATAAACATGGAAATAACTACACCGCTATTTGCATAAACAAGGAAATATCTACACCGTGATCTGTATAAACATGGAAATATCTACAACGCCATCTCTATAAACATGGAAATATCTACACTCCTATGTGTATAAACATGGAAATATCCACACCGCTATCTCTATAAACATGGAAATATCTATACCGCGATCAGTATAAACGTGGAAATATCTACACCGCTATCTCTATAAACATGGAAATATCTCCACTGCTATCTCTATAAACAACGAAATATCTACACCGCCATCTGTATAAACATGGGAATACTAACAAAGTTATCTGTATAAACATGGAAATATCTACACCGCCATCTGTATAAACATGGAAATATCTACTCAGCCATGTGTACATACATGGAAATATCTACACCGCTCTCTATATAAACATGGAAATAACTACACCGCTATCTGTATATACATGGAAATATCTACACCGCCATCTACATATCCATAGAAATATCTGCGCCACCATCTGTATAAACATGGAAATATCTACACGGTCATCTGTGTATAGATGGAAATATCAACACAGCCATCTGTACAAACATGGAAATATCTGCACCGCTATCTGTATAAACATGGTAATATTTACACCGTGGTCTGTATAAACATGGAAATATCTACACCGCTATCTGTATAAACATGGAAATATATACACCGCTATCTCTATAAACATGGAAATATCTACACCGTGATCTGTATAAACATGGAAATATTTACACCGATATCTGTATAAACATGGAAATATCTACACCGCAATCTGTATAAACCTGGAAATATCTACACTGCTATCTGTATAAACATGGTAATATCTACACCACCATCTGTATAAACATGGAATTACCTACAAGTCATCTGTATAAACATGGAAATATCTACACAGCCATCTGTATAAACATGGAAATATGTACACAGCCATCTTTATATACATGGAAATATCTACACCGCTATCTCTATTAACATGGAAATAACTAAACCGCTATTTGTATGAACAAGGAAATATCTACACCGTGATCTGTATAAACATGGAAATATCTACACTGCTATTTGTATAAACGAGGACATATCTACACCGCTATCTGTATAAACATGGAAATAACTACACCGCTATTTGCATAAACAAGGAAATATCTACACCGTGATCTGTATAAACATGGAAATATGTACAACGCCATCTCTATAAACATGGAAATATCTACACCCCTATCTGTATAAACATGGAAATATACACACCGCTATCTCTATAAACATGGAAATAACTAGACCGCGATCAGTATAAACGTGGAAATATCTACACCGCTATCTCTATAAACATGGAAATATCTCCACTGCTATCTCTATAAACATCGAAATATCTACACCGCCATCTGTATAAACATGGAAATACTTACAAAGTTATCTGTATAAACATTTAAATATCTACACCGCCATCTGTATAAACTTGGAAATATCTACACAGCCATGTGTACATATATGGAAATATCTACACCGCTCTCCATATAAACATGGCTATAACTACACCGCTATCTGTATATACATGGAAATATCTACACCGCCATCTACATATCCATAGAAATATCTGCGCCACCATCTGTATAAACATGGAAATATCTACACGGTCATCTGTGTATAGATGGAAATATCAACACCGAGATTTGTACAAACATGGAAATATCTGCACCGTTATCTGTATAAACATGGAAATATCTACTCCGTGGTCTGTATAAACATGGAAATATCTACACCGCTATCTGTATAAACATGGAAATATATACACCGCCATCTCTATAAACATGGAAATATCTACACCGTGATCTGTATAAACATGGAACTATTTACACCGATATCTGTATAAACATGTAAATATCTACACAGCCATCTCTATAAACATGGAAATATCTACACCGCCATCTGTATAAACATGGAAATATCTACACCGCTATCTGTATAAACCTGAAAATATCTACACCGCTATCTGTATAAACATGGTAATATCTACAAAACCATCTATATAAACATGGAAATATCTTCACCGCCATCTGTATAAACATGGAAATATCTACAATGCCATCTGTAGAAAGATGGAAATATCTACACTGCAATCTGTGTAAACATGGAAATATCTACACCGCAATCTGTATAAACATGGAAATATCTACAATGCCATCTGTAGAAAGATGGAAATATCTACACCGCAATCTGTGTAAACATGGAAATATCTACACCAATATCTGTAAAAACATGGAAATATCTACACCGCTATCTGTATAAACATGGAAATATCTACACCGCGATCTGCATAAACATGGAAATATCTACACCGCGATCTGTATAAACATGGAAATATCTACACCGCCATCTGTATAAACATGGAAATATCTACACCGCTATCTGTAGAAACATGGAAATATCTACACTGCGATGTGCATAAACATGAAAATATCTACACCGCTATCTGTAGAAACATGGAAATATCTACACAGCTATCTCTATAAACATGGAAATATCTACACCGCCGTCTGTATAAACATGGAATTACCAACAAGTCATCTGTATAAACATGGAAATATCTACACAGCCATCTGTATAAACATGGAAATATGTACACAGCCATCTTTATATACATGGAAATATCTACACCGCTATCTCTATTAACATGGAAATAACTATACCGCTATTTGTATGAACAAGGAAATATCTACACCGTGATCTGTATAAACATGGAAATATCTACACTGCTATTTGTATAAACAAGGACATATCTACACCGCTATCTGTATAAACATGGAAATAACTACACCGCTATTTGCATAAACAAGGAAATATCTACACCGTGATCTGTATAAACATGGAAATATGTACAACGCCATCTCTATAAACATGGAAATATCTACACCCCTATCTGTATAAACATGGAAATATCCACACCGCTATCTCTATAAACATGGAAATAACTACACCGCGATCAGTATAAACGTGGAAATATCTACACCGCTATCTCTATAAACATGGACATATCTCCACTGCTATCTCTATAAACATCGAAATATCTACACCGCCATCTGTATAAACATGGAAATACTTACAAAGTTATCTGTATAAACATGTAAATATCTACACCGCCATCTGTATAAACATGGGAATATCTACACAGCCATGTGTACATATATGGAAATATCTACACCGCTCTCCATATAAACATGGAAATAACTACACCGCTATCTCTATATACATGGAAATATCTACACCGCCATCTACATATCCATAGAAATATCTGCGCCACCATCTGTATAAACATGGAAATATCTACACTTTCATCTGTGTATAGATGGAAGTATCAACACCGCCATCTGTACAAACATGGAAATATCTGCACCGTTATCTGTATAAACATGGAAATATCTACACCGTGGTCTGTATAAACATGGAAATATCTACACCGCTATCTGTATAAACATGGAAATATATACACCGCCATCTCTATAAACATGGAAATATCTACACCGTGATCTGTATAAACATGGAACTATTTACACCGATATCTGTATAAACATGGAAATATCTACACAGCCATCTGTATAAACATGGAAATATCTACACCGCCATCTGTATAAACATGGAAATATCTACACCGCTAAATGTATAAACCTGGAAATATCTACAGTGATATCTGTATAAACATGGTAATATCTACACCACCATCTATATAAACATGGAAATATCTACACCGCGAACTGCATAAACATGGAAATATCAACACCGCTATCTGTATAAAGATGGAAATATCTACACCGCGATCTGCATAAGCATGGAAATATCTACACCGCAATCTGCATAAACATGAATATATCGACACCGCTATCTGTAGAAACATGGAATTATCTACACAACTATCTCTATAAACATGGAAATATCTACACCGCCATCTGTATAAACATGGAAATACCTACAAGTCATCTGTATAAACATGGAAATATCTACACAGCCATCTGTATAAACATGGAAATATCTACACAGCCATCTGTATATACATGGAAATATCTACACCGCTATCTGTATAAACATGGAGAAAACTACACCTCTATTTGTATAAACAAGGAAATATCTACACCGTGATTTGTATAAACATGGAAATATCTACACTGCTATTTGTATAAACAAGGAAATATCTACACCGCTATCTGTATAAACATGGAAATAACTACACCGCTATTTGCATAAACAAGGAAATATCTACACCGTGATCTGTATAAACATGGAAATATCTACAACGCCATCTCTATAAACATGGAAATAACTACACCGCTATTTGCATAAACAAGGAAATATCTACACCGTGATCTGTATAAACATGGAAATATCTACAACGCCATCTCTATAAACATGGAAATATCTACACTCCTATGTGTATAAACATGGAAATATCCACACCGCTATCTCTATAAACATGGAAATATCTATACCGCGATCAGTATAAACGTGGAAATATCTACACCGCTATCTCTATAAACATGGAAATATCTCCACTGCTATCTCTATAAACAACGAAATATCTACACCGCCATCTGTATAAACATGGGAATACTAACAAAGTTATCTGTATAAACATGGAAATATCTACACCGCCATCTGTATAAACATGGAAATATCTACTCAGCCATGTGTACATACATGGAAATATCTACACCGCTCTCTATATAAACATGGAAATAACTACACCGCTATCTGTATATACATGGAAATATCTACACCGCCATCTACATATCCATAGAAATATCTGCGCCACCATCTGTATAAACATGGAAATATCTACACGGTCATCTGTGTATAGATGGAAATATCAACACAGCCATCTGTACAAACATGGAAATATCTGCACCGCTATCTGTATAAACATGGTAATATTTACACCGTGGTCTGTATAAACATGGAAATATCTACACCGCTATCTGTATAAACATGGAAATATATACACCGCTATCTCTATAAACATGGAAATATCTACACCGTGATCTGTATAAACATGGAAATATTTACACCGATATCTGTATAAACATGGAAATATCTACACCGCAATCTGTATAAACCTGGAAATATCTACACTGCTATCTGTATAAACATGGTAATATCTACACCACCATCTGTATAAACATGGAATTACCTACAAGTCATCTGTATAAACATGGAAATATCTACACAGCCATCTGTATAAACATGGAAATATGTACACAGCCATCTTTATATACATGGAAATATCTACACCGCTATCTCTATTAACATGGAAATAACTAAACCGCTATTTGTATGAACAAGGAAATATCTACACCGTGATCTGTATAAACATGGAAATATCTACACTGCTATTTGTATAAACGAGGACATATCTACACCGCTATCTGTATAAACATGGAAATAACTACACCGCTATTTGCATAAACAAGGAAATATCTACACCGTGATCTGTATAAACATGGAAATATGTACAACGCCATCTCTATAAACATGGAAATATCTACACCCCTATCTGTATAAACATGGAAATATCCACACCGCTATCTCTATAAACATGGAAATAACTAGACCGCGATCAGTATAAACGTGGAAATATCTACACCGCTATCTCTATAAACATGGAAATATCTCCACTGCTATCTCTATAAACATCGAAATATCTACACCGCCATCTGTATAAACATGGAAATACTTACAAAGTTATCTGTATAAACATTTAAATATCTACACCGCCATCTGTATAAACTTGGAAATATCTACACAGCCATGTGTACATATATGGAAATATCTACACCGCTCTCCATATAAACATGGCTATAACTACACCGCTATCTGTATATACATGGAAATATCTACACCGCCATCTACATATCCATAGAAATATCTGCGCCACCATCTGTATAAACATGGAAATATCTACACGGTCATCTGTGTATAGATGGAAATATCAACACCGAGATTTGTACAAACATGGAAATATCTGCACCGTTATCTGTATAAACATGGAAATATCTACTCCGTGGTCTGTATAAACATGGAAATATCTACACCGCTATCTGTATAAACATGGAAATATATACACCGCCATCTCTATAAACATGGAAATATCTACACCGTGATCTGTATAAACATGGAACTATTTACACCGATATCTGTATAAACATGTAAATATCTACACAGCCATCTCTATAAACATGGAAATATCTACACCGCCATCTGTATAAACATGGAAATATCTACACCGCTATCTGTATAAACCTGAAAATATCTACACCGCTATCTGTATAAACATGGTAATATCTACAAAACCATCTATATAAACATGGAAATATCTTCACCGCCATCTGTATAAACATGGAAATATCTACAATGCCATCTGTAGAAAGATGGAAATATCTACACTGCAATCTGTGTAAACATGGAAATATCTACACCGCAATCTGTATAAACATGGAAATATCTACAATGCCATCTGTAGAAAGATGGAAATATCTACACCGCAATCTGTGTAAACATGGAAATATCTACACCAATATCTGTAAAAACATGGAAATATCTACACCGCTATCTGTATAAACATGGAAATATCTACACCGCGATCTGCATAAACATGGAAATATCTACACCGCGATCTGTATAAACATGGAAATATCTACACCGCCATCTGTATAAACATGGAAATATCTACACCGCTATCTGTAGAAACATGGAAATATCTACACTGCGATGTGCATAAACATGAAAATATCTACACCGCTATCTGTAGAAACATGGAAATATCTACACAGCTATCTCTATAAACATGGAAATATCTACACCGCCGTCTGTATAAACATGGAATTACCAACAAGTCATCTGTATAAACATGGAAATATCTACACAGCCATCTGTATAAACATGGAAATATGTACACAGCCATCTTTATATACATGGAAATATCTACACCGCTATCTCTATTAACATGGAAATAACTATACCGCTATTTGTATGAACAAGGAAATATCTACACCGTGATCTGTATAAACATGGAAATATCTACACTGCTATTTGTATAAACAAGGACATATCTACACCGCTATCTGTATAAACATGGAAATAACTACACCGCTATTTGCATAAACAAGGAAATATCTACACCGTGATCTGTATAAACATGGAAATATGTACAACGCCATCTCTATAAACATGGAAATATCTACACCCCTATCTGTATAAACATGGAAATATCCACACCGCTATCTCTATAAACATGGAAATAACTACACCGCGATCAGTATAAACGTGGAAATATCTACACCGCTATCTCTATAAACATGGACATATCTCCACTGCTATCTCTATAAACATCGAAATATCTACACCGCCATCTGTATAAACATGGAAATACTTACAAAGTTATCTGTATAAACATGTAAATATCTACACCGCCATCTGTATAAACATGGGAATATCTACACAGCCATGTGTACATATATGGAAATATCTACACCGCTCTCCATATAAACATGGAAATAACTACACCGCTATCTCTATATACATGGAAATATCTACACCGCCATCTACATATCCATAGAAATATCTGCGCCACCATCTGTATAAACATGGAAATATCTACACTTTCATCTGTGTATAGATGGAAGTATCAACACCGCCATCTGTACAAACATGGAAATATCTGCACCGTTATCTGTATAAACATGGAAATATCTACACCGTGGTCTGTATAAACATGGAAATATCTACACCGCTATCTGTATAAACATGGAAATATATACACCGCCATCTCTATAAACATGGAAATATCTACACCGTGATCTGTATAAACATGGAACTATTTACACCGATATCTGTATAAACATGGAAATATCTACACAGCCATCTGTATAAACATGGAAATATCTACACCGCCATCTGTATAAACATGGAAATATCTACACCGCTATCTGTATAAACCTGAAAATATCTACACCGCTATCTGTACAAACATGGTAATATCTACAACACCATCTATATAAACATGGAAATATCTTCACCGCCATCTGTATAAACATGGAAATATCTACAATGCCATCTGTAGAAAGATGGAAATATCTACACTGCAATCTGTGTAAACATGGAAATATCTACACCGCAATCTGTATAAACATGGAAATATCTACAATGCCATCTGTAGAAAGATGGAAATATCTACACCGCAATCTGTGTAAACATGGAAATATCTACACCAATATCTGTAAAAACATGGAAATATCTACACCGCTATCTGTATAAACATGGAAATATCTACACCGCGGTCTGCATAAACATGGAAATATCTACACCGCGATCTGTATAAACATGGAAATATCTACACCGCTATCTGTAGAAAGATGGAAACATCTACACTGCGATGTGCATAAACATGGAAATATCTACACCGCTATCTGTATAAACATGGAAATATCTACACAGCTATCTCTATAAACATGGAAATATCTACACCGCCATCTGTATAAACATGGAAATATCTACAGCGCTATCTGTAGAAACATGGAAATATCTACACTGCGATGTGCATAAACATGAAAATATCTACACCGCTATCTGTAGAAACATCGAAATATCTACACAGCTATCTCTATAAACATGGAAATATCTACACCGCCATCTGTATAAACATGGAATTACCTACAAGTCATCTGTATAAACATGGAAATATCTACACAGCCATCTGTATAAACATGGAAATATGTACACAGCCATCTTTATATACATGGAAATATCTACACCGCTATCTCTATTAACATGGAAATAACTAAACCGCTATTTGTATGAACAAGGAAATATCTACACCATGATCTGTATAAACATGGAAATATCTACACTTCTATTTGTATAAACAAGGACATATCTACACCGCTATCTGTATAAACATGGAAATAACTACACCGCTATTTGCATAAACAAGGAAATATCTACACCGTGATCTGTATAAACATGGAAATATGTACAACGCCATCTCTATAAACATGGAAATATCTACACCCCTATCTGTATAAACATGGAAATATCCACACCGCTATCTCTATAAACATGGAAATAACTACACCGCGATCAGTATAAACGTGGAAATATCTACACCGCTATCTCTATAAACATGGAAATATCTCCAATGCTATCTCTATAAACATCGAAATATCTACACCGCCATCTGTATAAACATGGAAATACTTACAAAGTTATCTGTATAAACATGTAAATATCTACACCGCCATCTGTATAAACATGGGAATATCTACACAGCCATGTGTACATATATGGAAATATCTACACCGCTCTCCATATAAACATGGAAATAACTACACCGCTATCTCTATATACATGGAAATATCTACACCGCCATCTACATATCCATAGAAATATCTGCGCCACCATCTGTATAAACATGGAAATATCTACACGGTCATCTGTGTATAGATGGAAGTATCAACACCGCCATCTGTACAAACATGGAAATATCTGCACCGTTATCTGTATAAACATGGAAATATCTACACCGTGGTCTGTATAAACATGGAAATATCTACACCGCTATCTGTATAAACATGGAAATATATACACCGCCATCTCTATAAACATGGAAATATCTACACCGTGATCTGTATAAACATGGAACTATTTACACCGATATCTGTATAAACATGGAAATATCTACACAGCCATCTGTATAAACATGGAAATATCTACACCGCCATCTGTATAAACATGGAAATATCTACACCGCTGTCTGTATAAACCTGAAAATATCTACACCGCTATCTGTATAAACATGGTAATATCTACAACACCATCTATATAAACATGGAAATATCTTCACCGCCATCTGTATAAACATGGAAACATCTACAATGCCATCTGTAGAAAGATGGAAATATCTACACTGCAATCTGTGTAAACATGGGAATATCTACACCGCCATCTGTATAAACATGGAAATATCTACAATGCCATCGGTAGAAAGATGGAAATATCTACACCGCAATCTGTGTAAACATGGAAATATCTACACCAATATCTGTAAAAACATGGAAATATCTACACCGCTATCTGTATAAACATGGAAATATCTACACCGCGATCTGCATAAACATGGAAATATCTACACCGCGATCTGTATAAACATGGAAATATCTACAGCGCTATCTGTAGAAACATGGAAATATCTACACTGCGATGTGCATAAACATGGAAATATTTACACCGATATCTGTATAAACATGGAAATATCTACACCGCCATCTCTATAAACATGGAAATATCTACACCGCCATCTGTATAAACATGGAAATATCTACACCGCTATGTGTATAAACCTGGAAATATCTTCACCGCTATCTGTATAAACATGGTAATATCTACACCACCATCTAAATAAACATGGAAATATCTACACCGCCATCTGTATAAACATGGAAATATCTACAATGCCATCTGTATAAACCTGGAAGTATCTACACCGCTATCTGTATAAACATGGTAATATCTACACCACCGTCTATATAAACATGGAAATATCTACACCGCCATCTGTATAAACATGGAAATATCTACACTGCTATTGGTATCAACAAGTAAATATCTACACCGCTATCTGTATAAACATGGAAATAACTACACCGCTATTTGCATAAACTAGGAAATATCTACACCGTGATCTGTATAAACATAGAAATAACTACAACGCCATCTCTATAAACATGGAAATATCTACACCCCTATCTGTATAAAAATGGAAATATCCACAAAGCTATCTCTATATACCTGGAAATAACTACACCGCGATCAGTATAAACGTGGAAATATCTACACTGCTATCTCTATAAACATGGAAATATCTCCACTACTATCTCTATAAACATCGAAATATCTACACCGCCATCTGTATAAACATGGAAATACTGACAAAGTTATCTGTATAAACATGGAAATATCTACACCGCCATCTGTATAAACATGGAAATATCTACACAGCCATGTGTACATATGTGGAAATATCTACACCGCTCTCTATATAAACATGGAAATAACTACACCGCTATCTGTATATACATGGAAATATCTACACCGCCATCTACATATCCATAGAAATATCTGCGCCGCCATCTGTATAAACATGGAAATAACTACACGGTCATCTGTGTATAGATAGAAATATCAACACCACCATCTGTACAAACATGGAAATATCTGCACCGCTATCTGTATAAACATGGAAATATCTACACCGTTGTCTCTATAAACATGGAAATATCTACACTGCTGTCTGTATAAACATGGAAATATATACACCGCTATCTCTATAAACATGGAAATATCTACACCGTGATCTGTATAAACATGGAAATATTTACAACGATATCATTATGAACATGGAAATATCTACACCGCCATCTGTATAAACATGGAAATATCTACACCGCTATCTGTATAAACCTGGAAATATCTACACCACTATCGGTATAAACATGGTAATATCTACACCACCATCTATATAAACATGGAAATATCTACACCGCCATCTGTATAAACATGGAAATATCTACAATGCCATCTGTAGAAAGATGGAAATATCTACACCGCAATCTGTGTAAACATGGAAATATCTACACCAATATCTGTAAAAACATGGAAATATCTACACCGCTATCTGTATAAACATGGAAATATCTACACCGCGATCTGCATAAACATGGAAATATCTACACCACGATCTGTATAAACATGGAAATATCTACACTGTTATCTATAGAAACATGGAAATATCTACACCGCGATCTGCATATACATGGAAATATCTACACCGCGATCTGCATAAACATGGAAATATCTACACCGCTATCTTTAGAAACATGGAAATATCTACACAGCTATCTCTATAAACATGGAAATATCTACACCGCCATCTGTATAAATATGGAAATACCTACAAGTCATCTGTATAAACATGGAAATATCTACACAGCCATCTGTATAAACATGGAAATATCTACACAGCCATCTGTATATACACGGAAATAGCTACACCGCTATCTGTATAAACATTGAAATAACTACACCGCTATTTGTATAAACAAGGAAATATCTACACCGTGATCTGTATAAACATGGAAATATCTACACTGCTATTTGTATAAACAAGGAAATATCTACACCGCTATCTGTATAAACATGGAAATAACTACACCGCTATTTGCATAAACAAGGAAATATCTACACCGTGATCTGTATAAACATGGAAATATCTACAACGCCATCTCTATAAAAATGGAAATATCTAAACCCCTATCTGTATAAACATGGAAATATCCACACCGCTCTCTATAAACATGGAAATAACTACACTACGATCAGCATAAACGTGGAAATATCTACACCGCTATCTCTATAAACATGGAAATATCTCCACTGCTATCTCTATAAACATCGAAATAACTACACCGCCATCTGTATAAACATGGAAATACTGACAAAGTTATCTGTATAAACATGGAAATATCTACACCGCCATCTGTATAAACATGGAAATATCTACACAGCCATGTGTACATATATGGAAGTATCTACACAGCTCTCTATATAAACATGGAAATAACTACACCGCTATCTCTATATACATGGAAATATCTACACCGCCATCTACATTTCCACAGAAATATCTGCGCCGCCATCTGTATAAACATGGAAATATCTACACGGTCATCTGTGTATAGATGATAATATCAACACCGCCATCTGTACAAACATGGAAATATCTGCACCGCTATCTGTATAAAAATGGAAATATCTACACCGTGGTCTGTATAAACATGGAAATATCTACACCGCTATCTGTAGAAACATGGAAATATCTACGCAGCTATCTCTATAAACATGGAAATATCTACACCGCCATCTCTATAAACATGGAAATACCTACAAGTCATCTGTACAAACATGGAAATATCTACAAAGCCATCAGTATAAACATTTAAATATCTACACAGCCATCTGTATATACATGGAAATATCTACACCGCTATCTGTATAAACATAGAAATAACTACACCGCCATTTATATAAACAAGGAAATGTCTACACTGTGATCTGTATAAACATGGAAAAACCTACACTGCTATTTGTATAAACAAGGAAATATCTACACCGCTATCTGTATAAACATGGAAATAACTACACCGCTATTTGCATAAACAAGGAAATATCTACACCGTGATCTTTATAAACATGGAAATATCTACAACGCCATCTCTATAAACATGGAAATATCTAAACCCCTATCTGTATAAACATGGAAATATCCACACCGCTATCTCTATAAACATGGAAATAACTACACCGCGATCAGTATAAACGAGGAAATATCTACACCGCTATCTCTATAAACATGGAAATATCTCCACTACTATCTCTATAAACATCGAAATATCTACACCGCCATCTGTATAAACATGGAAATACTGACAAAGTTATCTGTATAAACTTGGAAATATCTACACCGCCATCTATATAAACATGGTAATATCTACACAGCCATGTGTACATATATGGAAATATCTACACCGCTCTCTTTATAAACATGGAAATAACTACACCGCTATCTGTATATACATGGAAATATCTACCCCGGCATTTACATATCCATAGAAATATCTGCGCCGCCATCTGTATAAACATGGAAATATCTACACGGTCATCTGTGTATACATGGAAATATCAACACCGCCATCTGTACAAACATGGAAATATCTGCACCGCTATCTGTATAAACATGGAAATATCTACAAAGTGGTCTGTATAAACATGGAAATATCTACACCGCTATCTGTATAAACGTGGAAATATATACACCGCTATCTCTATAAACATGGAAATATCTACACCGTGATCTGTATAAACATGGAAATATCTACACCGCTATCTGTATAAACCTGGAAATATCTACACCACTATCTGTATAAACCTGGAAATATCTACACCGCTACCTGTATTAACATGGTAATATCTACACCACCATCTATATAAACATGGAAATATCTACATCGCCATCTGTATAAACATGGAAATATCTACAATGCCGTCTGTAGAAAGATGGAAATATCTACACCGCAATCTGTGTAAACATGGAAATATCTACACCAATATCTGTAAAAACAAGGAAATATCTACACCGCTATCTGTATAAACATGGAAATATCTACACCGCGATCTGCATAAACATGGAAATATCTACAACGCGATCTGTATAAATATGGAAATATCTATACCGCTATCTGTAGAAACATGGAAATATCTACACCGCGATCTGTATAAACATGGAAATATCTACACCGCGATCTGTATAAACATGGAAATATCTACACCGCTATCTGTAGAAACATGGAAATATCTACACAGCTATCTCTATAAACATGGAAATATCTACACCGCCATCTGTATAAACATGGAAATATCTACACCGCCATCTCTATAAACATGGAAATATCTACACCGCCATCTGTATAAACATGGAAATATCTACACCGCTATCTGTATAAACCTGGAAGTATCTACACCGCTATCTGTATAAACATGGTAATATCTACACCACCGTCTATATAAACATGGAAATATCTACACCGCCATCTGTATAAACATGGAAATATCTACACTGCTATTTGTATAAACAAGTAAATATCTACACCGCTATCTGTATAAACATGGAAATAACTACACCGCTATTTGCATAAACTAGGAAATATCTACACCGTGATCTGTATAAACATAGAAATAACTACAACGCCATCTCTATAAACATGGAAATATCTACACCCCTATCTGTATAAAAATGGAAATATCCACACCGCTATCTCTATAAACCTGGAAATAACTACACCGCGATCAGTATAAACGTGGAAATATCTACACTGCTATCTCTATAAACATGGAAATATCTCCACTACTATCTCTATAAACATCGAAATATCTACACCGCCATCTGTATAAACATGGAAATACTGACAAAGTTATCTGTATAAACATGGAAATATCTACACCGCCATCTGTATAAACATGGAAATATCTACACAGCCATGTGTACATATGTGGAAATATCTACACCGCTCTCTATATAAACATGGAAATAACTACACCGCTATCTGTATATACATGGAAATATCTACACCGCCATCTACATATCCATAGAAATATCTGCGCCGCAAACTGTATAAACATGGAAATAACTACACGGTCATCTGTGTATAGATAGAAATATCAACACCACCATCTGTACAAACATGGAAATATCTGCACCGCTATCTGTATAAACATGGAAATATCTACACCGTTGTCTCTATAAACATGGAAATATCTACACTGCTGTCTGTATAAACATGGAAATATATACACCGCTATCTCTATAAACATGGAAATATCTACACCGTGATCTGTATAAACATGGAAATATTTACAACGATATCTTTATGAACATAGAAATATCTACACCGCCATCTGTATAAACATGGAAATATCTACACCGCTATCTGTATAAACCTGGAAATATCTACACCACTATCGGTATAAACATGGTAATATCTACACCACCATCTATATAAACATGGAAATATCTACACCGCCATCTGTATAAACATGGAAATATCTACAATGCCATCTGTAGAAAGATGGAAATATCTACACCGCAATCTGTGTAAACATGGAAATATCTACACCAATATCTGTAAAAACATGGAAATATCTACACCGCTATCTGTATAAACATGGAAATATCTACACCGCGATCTGCATAAACATGGAAATATCTACACCACGATCTGTATAAACATGGAAATATCTACACTGTTATCTATAGAAACATGGAAATATCTACACCGCGATCTGCATATACATGGAAATATCTACACCGCGATCTGCATAAACATGGAAATATCTACACCGCTATCTTTAGAAACATGGAAATATCTACACAGCTATCTCTATAAACATGGAAATATCTACACCGCCATCTGTATAAATATGGAAATACCTACAAGTCATCTGTATAAACATGGAAATATCTACACAGCCATCTGTATAAACATGGAAATATCTACACAGCCATCTGTATATACACGGAAATAGCTACACCGCTATCTGTATAAACATTGAAATAACTACACCGCTATTTGTATAAACAAGGAAATATCTACACCGTGATCTGTATAAACATGGAAATATCTACACTGCTATTTGTATAAACAAGGAAATATCTACACCGCTATCTGTATAAACATGGAAATAACTACACCGCTATTTGCATAAACAAGGAAATATCTACACCGTGATCTGTATAAACATGGAAATATCTACAACGCCATCTCTATAAAAATGGAAATATCTAAACCCCTATCTGTATAAACATGGAAATATCCACACCGCTCTCTATAAACATGGAAATAACTACACTACGATCAGCATAAACGTGGAAATATCTACACCGCTATCTCTATAAACATGGAAATATCTCCACTGCTATCTCTATAAACATCGAAATAACTACACCGCCATCTGTATAAACATGGAAATACTGACAAAGTTATCTGTATAAACATGGAAATATCTACACCGCCATCTGTATAAACATGGAAATATCTACACAGCCATGTGTACATATATGGAAGTATCTACACAGCTCTCTATATAAACATGGAAATAACTACACCGCTATCTCTATATACATGGAAATATCTACACCGCCATCTACATTTCCACAGAAATATCTGCGCCGCCATCTGTATAAACATGGAAATATCTACACGGTCATCTGTGTATAGATGATAATATCAACACCGCCATCTGTACAAACATGGAAATATCTGCACCGCTATCTGTATAAAAATGGAAATATCTACACCGTGGTCTGTATAAAAATGGAAATATCTACACCGCTATCTGTAGAAACATGGAAATATCTACGCAGCTATCTCTATAAACATGGAAATATCTACACCGCCATCTCTATAAACATGGAAATACCTACAAGTCATCTGTACAAACATGGAAATATCTACAAAGCCATCAGTATAAACATTTAAATATCTACACAGCCATCTGTATATACATGGAAATATCTACACCGCCATCTGTATAAACATAGAAATAACTACACCGCCATTTATATAAACAAGGAAATGTCTACACTGTGATCTGTATAAACATGGAAAAACCTACACTGCTATTTGTATAAACAAGGAAATATCTACACCGCTATCTGTATAAACATGGAAATAACTACACCGCTATTTGCATAAACAAGGAAATATCTACACCGTGATCTTTATAAACATGGAAATATCTACAACGCCATCTCTATAAACATGGAAATATCTAAACCCCTATCTGTATAAACATGGAAATATCCACACCGCTATCTCTATAAACATGGAAATAACTACACCGCGATCAGTATAAACGAGGAAATATCTACACCGCTATCTCTATAAACATGGAAATATCTCCACTACTATCTCTATAAACATCGAAATATCTACACCGCCATCTGTATAAACATGGAAATACTGACAAAGTTATCTGTATAAACTTGGAAATATCTACACCGCCATCTATATAAACATGGTAATATCTACACAGCCATGTGTACATATATGGAAATATCTACACCGCTCTCTTTATAAACATGGAAATAACTACACCGCTATCTGTATATACATGGAAATATCTACCCCGGCATCTACATATCCATAGAAATATCTGCGCCGCCATCTGTATAAACATGGAAATATCTACACGGTCATCTGTGTATACATGGAAATATCAACACCGCCATCTGTACAAACATGGAAATATCTGCACCGCTATCTGTATAAACATGGAAATATCTACAAAGTGGTCTGTATAAACATGGAAATATCTACACCGCTATCTGTATAAACGTGGAAATATATACACCGCTATCTCTATAAACATGGAAATATCTACACCGTGATCTGTATAAACATGGAAATATCTACACCGCTATCTGTATAAACCTGGAAATATCTACACCACTATCTGTATAAACCTGGAAATATCTACACCGCTACCTGTATTAACATGGTAATATCTACACCACCATCTATATAAACATGGAAATATCTACATCGCCATCTGTATAAACATGGAAATATCTACAATGCCGTCTGTAGAAAGATGGAAATATCTACACCGCAATCTGTGTAAACATGGAAATATCTACACCAATATCTGTAAAAACAAGGAAATATCTACACCGCTATCTGTATAAACATGGAAATATCTACACCGCGATCTGCATAAACATGGAAATATCTACAACGCGATCTGTATAAATATGGAAATATCTATACCGCTATCTGTAGAAACATGGAAATATCTACACCGCGATCTGTATAAACATGGAAATATCTACACCGCGATCTGTATAAACATGGAAATATCTACACCGCTATCTGTAGAAACATGGAAATATCTACACAGCTATCTCTATAAACATGGAAATATCTACACCGCCATCTGTATAAACATGGAAATATCTACACCGCCATCTCTATAAACATGGAAATATCTACACCGCCATCTGTATAAACATGGAAATATCTACACCGCTATCTGTATAAACCTGGAAGTATCTACACCGCTATCTGTATAAACATGGTAATATCTACACCACCGTCTATATAAACATGGAAATATCTACACCGCCATCTGTATAAACATGGAAATATCTACACTGCTATTTGTATAAACAAGTAAATATCTACACCGCTATCTGTATAAACATGGAAATAACTACACCGCTATTTGCATAAACTAGGAAATATCTACACCGTGATCTGTATAAACATAGAAATAACTACAACGCCATCTCTATAAACATGGAAATATCTACACCCCTATCTGTATAAAAATGGAAATATCCACACCGCTATCTCTATAAACCTGGAAATAACTACACCGCGATCAGTATAAACGTGGAAATATCTACACTGCTATCTCTATAAACATGGAAATATCTCCACTACTATCTCTATAAACATCGAAATATCTACACCGCCATCTGTATAAACATGGAAATACTGACAAAGTTATCTGTATAAACATGGAAATATCTACACCGCCATCTGTATAAACATGGAAATATCTACACAGCCATGTGTACATATGTGGAAATATCTACACCGCTCTCTATATAAACATGGAAATAACTACACCGCTATCTGTATATACATGGAAATATCTACACCGCCATATACATATCCATAGAAATATCTGCGCCGCCATCTGTATAAACATGGAAATATCTACACGGTCATCTGTGTATAGATAGAAATATCAACACCACCATCTGTACAAACATGGAAATATCTGCACCGCTATCTGTATAAACATGGAAATATCTACACCGTTGTCTCTATAAACATGGAAATATCTACACCGCTGTCTGTATAAACATGGAAATATATACACCGCTATCTCTATAAACATGGAAATATCTACACCGCGATCTGTATAAACATGGAAATATTTACAACGATATCTTTATGAACATGGAAATATCTACACCGCCATCTCTATAAACATGGAAATATCTACACCGCCATCTGTATAAACATGGAAATATCTACACCGCTATCTGTATAAACCTGGAAATATCTACACCACTATCGGTATAAACATGGTAATATCTACACCACCATCTATATAAACATGGAAATATCTACACCGCCATCTGTATAAACATGGAAATATCTACAATGCCATCTGTAGAAAGATGGAAATATCTACACCGCAATCTCTGTAAACACGGAAATATCTACACCAATATCTGTAAAAACATGGAAATATCTACACCGCTATCTGTATAAACATGAAAATATCTACACCGCGATCTGCATAAACATGGAAATATCTACACCACGATCTGTATAAACATGGAAATATCTACACTGCTATCTGTAGAAACATGGAAATATCTACACCGCGATCTGCATATACATGGAAATATCTACACCGCGATCTGCATAAACATGGAAATATCTACACCGCTATCTGTAGAAACATGGAAATATCTACACTGATATCTGTATACACATGGAAATATCTACACCGCCATATGTATAAACATGGAAATACCTACAAGTCATCTGTATAAACATGGAAATATCTACACAGCCATCTGTATAAACATGGAAATATCTACACAGCCATCTGTATATACATGGAAATATCTACACCGCTATCTGTATAAACATTGAAATAACTACACCGCTATTTGTATAAACAAGGAAATATCTACACCGTGATCTGTATAAACATGGAAATATCTACACTGCTATTTGTATAAACAAGGAAATATCTACACCGCTATCTGTATAAACATGGAAATAACTACAACGCTATTTGCATAAACAAGGAAATATCTACACCGTGATCTATATAAACATGGAAATATCTACAACGCCATCTCTATAGAAATGGGAATATGTAAACCCCTATCTGTATAAACATGGAAATATCCACACCGCTCTCTATAAACATGGAAATAACTACACTGCGATCAGCATAAACGTGGAAATATCTACACCGCTATCTCTATAAACATGGAAATATCTCCACTGCTATCTCTATAAACATCGAAATAACTACACCGCCATCTGTATAAACATGGAAATACTGACAAAGTTATCTGTATAAACATGGAAATATCTACACCGCCATCTGTATAAACATGGAAATATCTACACAGCCATGTGTACATATATGGAAGTATCTACACAGCTCTCTATATAAACATGGAAATAACTACACCGATATCTGTATATACATGGAAATATCTAAACCGCCATCTACATTTCCATAGAAATATCTGCGCCGCCATCTGTATAAACATGGAAATATCTACACGGTCATCTTTGTATAGATGGAAATATCAACACCGCCATCTGTACAAACATGGAAATATCTACACCGCTATCTGTATAAACATGGAAATATCTACACCGTGGTCTGTATAAACATGGAAATATCTACACCGCTATCTGTATAAACATAGAAATATATACACCGCTATCTCTATAAACATGGAATTATCTACACCGTGATCTGTATAAACATGGAAATATTTACACAGATATCTGTATAAACATGGAAATATCTACACCGCCATCTCTAGAAACATGGAAATATCTACACCGCCATCTGTATAAACATGGAAATATCTACAATGCCATCTGTAGAAAGATAGAAATATCTACACCGCAATCTGTGAAAACATGGAAATATCTACACCAATATCTGTAAAAACATGGAAATATCTACACCGCTATCTGTATAAACATGGAAATATCTACACCGCTATCTGAATAAACTTGGAAATATCTGCACGGCTATCTGTATAAACATGGTAATATCTACACCACCGTCTATATAAACATGGAAATATCTACACCGCCATCTGTATAAACATGGAAATATCTACAATGCCATCTGTAGAAAGATGGAAATATCTACACCGCAATCTGTGTAAACATGGAAATATCTACACCAATATCTGTAAAAACATGGAAATATATACACCGCTATCTGTATAAACATGGAAATATCTACACCGCGATCTGCATAAACATGGAAATATCTACCCCACGATCTGTATAAACATGGAAATATCTACACCGCGATCTGCATATACATGGAAATATCTACACCGCGATCTGCATAAACATGGAAATATCTACACCGCTATCTGTAGAAACATGGAAATATCTACACATCTATCTCTATAAAAATGGAAATATCTACACCGCCATCTGTATAAACATGGAAATACCTACAAGTCATCTGTATAAACATGGAAATATTTACACAGCCATCTGTATAAACATGGAAATATCTACACAGCCATCTGTATATACTTGGAAATACCTACACCGCTATCTGTATAAACATGGAAATAACTACACCGCTATTTGCATAAACAAGGAAATATCTACACCGTGATCTGTATAAACATGGAAATAGCTACACTGCTATTTGTATAAACAAGGAAATATCTACACCGCTATCTATATAAACATGGAAATAACTACACCGCTATTTGCATAAACAAGGAAATATCTACACCGTGATCTGTAAAAACATGGAAATATCTACAACGCCATCTCTATAAAAATGGAAATATCTAAACCCCTATCTGTATAAACATGGAAATATCCACACCGCTCTCTATAAACATGGAAATAACTACACTGCGATCAGCATAAACGTGGAAATATCTACACCGCTATCTCTATAAACATGGAAATATCTCCACTGCTATCTCTATAAACATCGAAATAACTACACAACCATCTGTATAAACATGGAAATACTGACAAAGTTATCTGTATAAACATGGAAGTATCTACACCACCGTCTGTATAAACATGGAAATATCTACTCAGCCATGTGTACATATATGGAAGTATCTACACAGCTCTCTATATAAACATGGAAATAACTACACCGCTATCTGTATATACATGGAAATATCTACACCGCAATCTACATATCCATAGAAATATCTGCGCCGCCATCTGTATAAACATGGAAATATCTACATGGTCATCTGTGTATAGATGGAAATATCAACACCGCCATCTGTACAAAAATGGAAATATCTGCACCGCAATCTGTATAAACATGGAAATATCTACTCCGTGGTCTGTATAAACATGGAAATATCTACACCGCTATCTGTATAAACATGGAAATATCTACACCATGGTCTGTATAAACATGGAAATATCTACACCGCTATCTGTATAAACATGGAAATATATACACCGCTATCTCTATAAACATGGAAATATCTACACCGTGATCTGTATAACCATGGAAATATTTACACCGATATCTGTATAAACATGGAAATATCTACACCGCCATCTCTATAAACATGGAAATATCTACACCGCCATCTTTATAAACATGGAAATATCTACACCGCTATCTGTATAAACCTGGAAATATCTACACCACTATCTGTATAAACCTGGAAATATCTACACCACTATCTGTATAAACATGGTAATATCTACACCACCATCTATATAAACATGGAAATATCTACACCGCCATCTGTATAAACATGGAAATATCTACAATGCCGTCTGTAGAAAGATGGAAATATCTACACCGCAATCTGTGTAAACATGGAAATATCTACACCAATATCTGTAAAAACAAGGAAATATCTTCACCGTTATCTGTATAAACATGGAAATATCTACACCGCGATCTGCATAAACATGGAAATATCTACACCGCGATCTGTATAAATATGGAAATATCTACACCGCTATCTGTAGAAACATGGAAATACCTACACCGCGATCTGTATAAACATGGAAATATCTACACCGTGATCTGTATAAACATGGAAATATCTACACCGCTATCTGTAGAAACATGGAAATATCTACACAGCAATCTCTATAAACATGGAAATATCTACACCGCCATCTCTATAAACATGGAAATATCTACAACGCCATCTGTATAAACATGGAAATATCTACACCGCTATCTGTATAAACCTGGAAGTATCTACACCGCTATCTGTATAAACATGGTAATATCTACACCACCGTCTATATAAACATGGAAATATCTACACCGCCATCTGTATAAACATGGAAATATCTACACTGCTATTTGTATAAACAAGTAAATATCTACACCGCTATCTGTATAAACATGGAAATAACTACACCGCTATTTGCATAAACTAGGAAATATCTACACCGTGATCTGTATAAACATAGAAATACCTACAACGCCATCTCTATAAACATGGAAATATCTACACCCCTATCTGTATAAAAATGGAAATATCCACACCGCTATCTCTATAAACCTGGAAATAACTACACCGCGATCAGTATAAACGTGGAAATATCTACACTGCTATCTCTATAAACATGGAAATATCTCCACTACTATCTCTATAAACATCGAAATATCTACACCGCCATCTGTATAAACATGGAAATACTGACAAAGTTATCTGTATAAACATGGAAATATCTACACCGCCATCTGTATAAACATGGAAATATCTACACAGCCATGTGTACATATGTGGAAATATCTACACCGCTCTCTATAAACATGGAAATAACTACACCGCTATCTGTATATACATGGAAATATCTACACCGCCATCTACATATCCATAGAAATATCTGCGCCGCCATCTGTATAAACATGGAAATATCTACACGGTCATCTGTGTATAGATAGAAATATCAACACCACCATCTGTACAAACATGGAAATATCTGCACCGCTATCTGTATAAACATGGAAATATCTACACCGTTGTCTCTATAAACATGGAAATATCTACACCGCTGTCTGTATAAACATGGAAATATATACACCGCTATCTCTATAAACATGGAAATATCTACACCGTGATCTGTATAAACATGGAAATATTTACAACGATATCTTTATGAACATGGAAATATCTACACCGCCATCTCTATAAACATGGAAATATCTACACCGCCATCTGTATAAACATGGAAATATCTACACCGCTATCTGTATAAACCTGGAAATATCTACACCACTATCGGTATAAACATGGTAATATCTACACCACCATCTATATAAACATGGAAATATCTACACCGCCATCTGTATAAACATGGAAATATCTACAATGCCATCTGTAGAAAGATGGAAATATCTACACCGCAATCTGTGTAAACATGGAAATATCTACACCAATATCTAAAAACATGGAAATATCTACACCGCTATCTGTATAAACATGGAAATATCTACACCGCGATCTGCATAAACATGGAAATATCTACACCACGATCTGTATAAACATGGAAATATCTACACTGTTATCTATAGAAACAATGAAATATCTACACCGCGATCTGCATATACATGAAAATATCTACACCGCGATCTGCATAAACATGGAAATATCTACACCGCTATCTTTAGAAACATGGAAATATCTACACAGCTATCTCTATCAACATGGAAATATGTACACCGCCATCTGTATAAATGTGGAAATACCTACAAGTCATCTGTATAAACATGGAAATATCTACACAGCCATCTGTATAAACATGGAAATATCTACACAGCCATCTGTATATACATGGAAATAGCTACACCGCTATCTGTATAAACATTGAAATAACTACACCGCTATTTGTATAAACAAGGAAATATCTACACCGTGATCTGTATAAACATGGAAATATCTACACTGCTATTTGTATAAACAATGAAATATCTACACCGCTATCTGTATAAACATGGAAAAAACTACACCGCTATTTGCATAAACAAGGAAATATCTACACCGTGATCTGTATAAACATGGAAATATCTACAACGCCATCTCTATAAAAATGGAAATATCTAAACCCCTATCTGTATAAACATGGAAATATCCACACCGCTCTCTATAAACATGGAAATAACTACACTGCGATCAGCATAAACGTGGAAATATCTACACCGCTATCTCTATAAACATGGAAATATCTCCACTGCTATCTCTATAAACATCGAAATAACTACACCGCCATCTGTATAAACATGGAAATACTGACAAAGTTATCTGTATAAACATGGAAATATCTACACCGCCATCTGTATAAACATGGAAATATCTACACAACCATGTGTACATATATGGAAGTATCTACACAGCTCTCTATATAAACATGGAAATAACTACACCGCTATCTCTATATACATGGAAATATCTACACAGCCATCTACATTTCCACAGAAATATCTGCGCCGCCATCTGTATAAACATGGAAATATCTACACGGTCATCTGTGTATAGATGATAATATCAACACCGCCATCTGTACAAACATGGAAATATCTGCACCGCTATCTGTATAAAAATGGAAATATCTACACCGTGGTCTGTATAAACTTGGAAATATCTACACCGCTATCTGTAGAAACCTGGAAATATCTACGCAGCTATCTCTATAAACATGGAAATATCTACACCGCCATCTCTATAAACATGGAAATACCTACAAGTCATCTGTACAAACATGGAAATATCTACAAAGCCATCTGTATAAACATTTAAATATCTACACAGCCATCTGTATATATATGGAAATATCTACACCGCCATCTGTATAAACATAGAAATAACTAAACCGCCATTTATATAAACAAGGAAATGTCTACACTGTGATCTGTATAAACATGGAAAAACCTACACTGCTATTTGTATAAACAAGGAAATATCTACACCGCTATCTGTATAAACATGGAAATAACTACACCGCTATTTGCATAAACAAGGAAATATCTACACCGTGATCTTTATAAACATGGAAATATCTACAACGCCATCTCTATAAACATGGAAATATCTAAACCCCTATCTGTATAAACATGGAAATATCCACACCGCTATCTCTATAAACATGGAAATAACTACACCGCGATCAGTATAAACGAGGAAATATCTACACCGCTATCTCTATAAACATGGAAATATCTCCACTACTATCTCTATAAACATCGAAATATCTACACCGCCATCTGTATAAACATGGAAATACTGACAAAGTTATCTGTATAAACTTGGAAATATCTACACCGCCATCTATATAAACATGGAAATATCTACACAGCCATGTGTACATATATGGAAATATCTACACCACTCTCTATATAAACATGGAAATAACTACACCACTATCTGTATATACATGGAAATATCTACACCGCCATCTACATATCCATAGAAATATCTGCGCCGCCATCTGTATAAACATGGAAATATCTACACGGTCATCTGTGTATACATGGAAATATCAACACCGCCATCTGTACAAACATGGAAATATCTGCACCGCTATCTGTATAAACATGGAAATATCTACACCGTGGTCTGTAAAAACATGGAAATATCTACACCGCTATCTGTATAAACATGGAAATATAGACATCGCTATCTGTATAAACATGGAAATACCTACACCGTGATCTGTATAAACATGGAAATATCTACACCGCCATCTGTATAAACATGGAAATATCTACACCGCCATGTGTATAAACATAGAAATATCTACACCGCTATCTGTATAAACCTGGAAATATCTACAACGCTATCTGTATAAACATGGTAATATCTACACCACCATCTATATAAGCATGGAAATATCTACACCGCTATCTCTATAAACATGGAAATATCTCCACTGCTATCTCTATAAACATCGAAATATCTACACCGCCATCTGTATAAACATGGAAATAACTACACCGCCATTTGTATAAACAAGAAAATATCTACACCGTGATCTGTAAAAACATGGAATTATCTACACCGCCATCTCTATAAACATGGAAATACCTACAAGTCATCTGTACAAACATGGAAATATCTACAAAGCCATCAGTATAAACATGGAAATATCTACACAGCCATCTGTATATACATGGAAATATCTAGACCGCTATCTGAATAAACATGGAAATAACTCCACCGCTATTTGTATAAACATGGAAATATCTACACCGTGGTCTGTATAAACATGGAAATATCTACAACGCCATCTCTCTAAACATGGAAATATCTACACCCCTATCTGTATAAACATGGAAATATCCACACCGCTATCTCTAAAAACATGGAAATAACTACACCGTGATCAGTATAAACGTGGAAATATGTACACCGCTATCTCAATAAACATGGAAATATCTCCACTGCTAGCTCTATAAACATCGAAATATCTACACCGCCATCTGTATAAACATGGAAATACTTACAAACTTATCTGTATAAACATGGAAATATCTACACCGCCATCTGTATAAACATGGAAATATCTACACAGCCATGTGTACATATATGGAAATATCTACACTGCTCTCTATATAAACATGGAAATAACTACACCGCTATCTGTATATACATGGAAATATCTACACCGCCATCTACATATCCATAGAAATATCTGCGCCGCCATCTGTATAAACATGGAAATATCTACACGGTCATCTGTGTATAGATGGAAATATCAACACCGCCATCTGTACAAACGTGGAAATATCTGCACCGCTATCTGTATAAACATGGAAATATCTACACCGTGGTCTGTAAAAACATGGAAATATCTACACCGCTATCTGTGTAAACATGGAAATACCTACACCGTGATCTGTATAAACATGGAAATATTTACAACGATATCTGTGTAAACATGCAAATATCTACACCGCCATCTCTATAAACATGGAAATATCTACACTGCCATCTGTATAAACATGGAAATATCTACACCGCTATCTGTATAAACCTGAAAATATCTACACCGCTATCTGTATAAACATGGTAATATCTACATCACCATCTATATAAACATGGAAATACCTACACCGCCATCTGTATAAACATGGAAATACCTACACCGCTATCTGTATAAACCTGGAAATATCTACACCGCTATCTGTAGAAACATGGAAATATCCACACCGCGATCTGCATAAACATGGAAACATCTACACCGCGATCTGTATAAACATGGAAATATCTACACCGCTATCTGTAGAAACATGGAAATATCTACACAGCTATCTCTATAAACATGGAAATATCAACACTGCTATTTGTATAAACAAGGAAATATCTACACCACTATCTGTATAAACATGGAGATAAATACACCGCTATTTGCATAAACAAGGAAATATCTACACCGTGATCTGTATAAACATGGAAATATCTACAATGCCCTCTCTATAAACATGGAAATATCTACACCCCTATCTGTATAAACATGGAAATATCCACACCGCTATCTCTATAAACATGGAAATAACTACACCGCGATCAGTATAAACGAGTAAATATCTACACTGCTATCTCTATAAACATGGAAATATCTCCACTGGTATCTCTATAAACATCGAAATATCTACACCGCCATGTGTATCAATATGGAAATACTTACAAAGTTATCTGCATAAACATGGAAATATCTACACCGCCATCTGTAAAAACATGGAAATATCTACACAGCCATGTGTACATATATGGAAATATCTACACCGCTCTCTATATAAACATGGAAATAACTACACCGCTATCTGTATATACATGGAAATATCTACACCGCCATCTACATATCCATAGAAATATCTGCGCCGCCATCTGTATAAACATGGAAATATCTACACGGTCATCTGTGTACAGATGGAAATATCATCACCGCCATCTGTACAAACATGGAAATATCTGCACCGCTATCTGTATAAACATGGAAATATCTACACCGTGGTCTGTATAAACATGGAAATATCTACACCGCTATCTGTATAAATATGGAAATACATACACCGCTATCTCTATAAACATGGAAATATCTACACCGTGATCTGTATAACCATGGAAATATTTACACCGATATCTGTATGAACATGGAAATATCTACACCGCCATCTCTATAAACATGGAAATATCTACACCGCCATCTGCATAAACATGGAAATATCTACAATGCCGTCTGTAGAAAGATGGAAATATCTACACCGCAATCTGTGTAAACATGGAAATATCTACACCAATATCTGTAAAAACAACGAAATACCTACACCGCTATCTGTATAAACATGGAAATATCTACACCGCGATCTGCATAAACATGGAAATATCTACACCTCGATCTGTATAAATATGGAAATATCTACACCGCGATCTGTAGAAACATGGAAATATCTACACCGCGATCTGTATAAACATGGAAATATCTACAACGCGATCTGTATAAACATGGAAATCTCTACACCGCTATCTGTATAAACATGGAAATATCTACACCGTGGTCTGTAAAAACATGGAAATATCTACACCGCTATCTGTATAAACATGGAAATATATACATCGCTATCTGTATAAACATGGAAACACCTACACCGTGATCTGTATAAACATGGAAATATTTACAACGATATCTGTATAAACATGGAAATATCTACACCGCCATCTGTATAAACATGGAAATATCTACACCGCCATCTGTATAAACATAGAAATATCTACACCGCTATCTGTATAAACCTGGAAATATCTACAACGCTATCTGTATAAACATGGTAATATCTACACCACCATCTATATAAACATGGAAATATCTACACCGCCATCTGTATAAACATGGAAATATCTACAATGCCATCTGTACATAGATGGAAATATCTACACCGCAATCTGTGTAAACATGGAAATATCTACACCAATATCTGTAAAAACATGGAAATATCTACACCGCTATCTGTATAAACATGGAAATATCTACACCGCTATCTGCATAAACATGGAAATATCTACACCGCGATCTGTATAAATATGGAAATATCTACACCGCTATCTGTAGAAACATGGAAATATCTACACCGCGATCTGTATAAACATGGAAATATCTACACCGCGATCTGTATAAACATGGAAATATCTACACCGCTATCTGTAGAAACATGGAAATATCTACACAGCTATCTCTATAAACATGGAAATATCTACACCGCCATCTGTATAAACATGGAAATACCTACAAGTCATCTGTATAAACATGGAAATATCTACACAGCCATCTGTATAAACATGGAAATATCTACACAGCCATCTGTATATACATGGAAATATCTACACCGCTATCTGTATAAACATGGAAATAACTACACCGCTATTTGTATAAACAAGGAAATATCTACACGGTCATCTGTGTATAGATGGAAATATCAACACCGCCATCTGTACAAACATGGAAATATCTGCACCGCTATCTGTATAAACATGGAAATATCTACACCGTGGTCTGTAAAAACAAGGAAATATCTACACCGCTATCTGTATAAACATGGAAATATATACATCGCTATCTGTATAAACATGGAAATACCTACACCGTGATCTGTATAAACATGGAAATATTTACAACGATATCTGCATAAACTTGGAAATATCTACACCGCCATCTCTATAAACATGGAAATATCTACACCGCCATCTGTATAAACCTGGAAATATCTACAACGCTATCTGTATAAACATGGTAATATCTAAACCACCATCTATATAAACATGGAAATATCTACACCGCCATCTGTATAAACCTGGAAATATCTACAATGCCATCTGTAGAAAGATGGAAATACCTACACCGCAATCTGTGTAAACATGGAAATATCTACACCAATATCTGTAAAAACATGGAAATATCTACACCGCTATCTGTATAAACATGGAAGTATCTATACCGCGATCTGCATAAACATGGAAATATCTACACCACGATCTGTATAAACATGGAAATATCTACACCGCTATCTGTAGAAACACGGAAATATCTACACCGCGATCTGAATAAACATGGAAATATCTACACCGCGATCTGTATAAACATGGAAATATCTACACCGCTATCTGTAGAAATATGGAAATATCTACACAGCTATCTCTATAAACATGGAAATATCTACACCGCCATCTGTATAAACATGGAAATACCTACAAGTCATCTGTATAAACATAGAAATATCTTCACAGCCATCTGTATAAACATGGAAATATCTACACAGCCATCTGTATATACATGGAAATATCTACACCGCTATCTGTATAAACATGGAAATATCTACACCCCTATTTGTATAAATAAGGAAATATCTACACTGTGATCTGTATATACATGGAAATATCTACACTGCTATTTGTATAAACAAGGAAATATCTACACCGCTATCTGCATAAACATGGAAATAACTACACTGCTATTTGCATAAACAAGGAAATATCTACACCGTGATCTGTATAAACATGGAAATATCTACAATGCCATCTCTATAAACATGGAAATATCTACACCCCTATCTGTATAAACATGAAAATATCCACACCGCTATCTCTATAAACATGGAAATAACTTCATCGCCATCAGTATAAACGTGGAAATATCTACACCGCTATCTGTATAAACATGGAAATATCTACACCGCCATCTGCATAAACATGGAAATATCTACACCGCGATCTGTATAAACATGGAAATATCTACACCGCGATCTGTATAAACATGGAAATATCTACACCGCTATCTGTAGAAACATGGAAATATCTACACAGCTATCTCTATAAACATGGAAATATCTACACCGCCATCTGTATAAACATGGAAATACCTACAAGTCATCTGTATAAACATGGAAATATCTACACAGCCATCTGTATAAACATGGAAATATCTACACAGCCATCTGTATATACATGGAAATATCTACACCGCTATCTGTATAAACATGGAAATAACTACACCGCTATTTGTATTAACAAGGAAATATCTACACCGTGATCTGTATAAACATGGAAATATCTACAATGCTATTTGTATAAACAAGGAAATATCTACACCGCTATCTGTATAAAGATGGAAATAACTACACCGCTATTTGCATAAACAAGGAAATATCTACACCGTGATCTGTATAAACATGGAAATATCTACAACGCCATCTCTATAAACATGGAAATATCTACACCCCTATCTGTATAAACATGGAAATATCCACACCGCTATCTCTATAAACCTGGAAATAACTACACCGCGATCAGTATAAACGTGGAAATATCTACACTGCTATCTCTATAAACATGGAAATATCTCCACTACTATCTCTATAAACATCGAAATATCTACACCGCCATCTGTATAAACATGGAAATACTGACAAAGTTATCTGTATAAACATGGAAATATCTACACCGCCATCTGTATAAACATGGAAATATCTACACAGCCAGGTGTACATATGTGGAAATATCTACACCGCTCTCTACATAAACATGGAAATAACTACACCGCTATCTGTATATACATGGAAATATCTACACCGCGATCCGTATAAACATGGAAATATCTACACCGCTATCTGTAGAAACATGGAAATATCTACACAGCTATCTCTATAAACATGGACATATCTACACCGCCGTCTGTATAAACATGGAAATACCTACAAGTCATCTGTATAAACATGGAAATATCTACACAGACATCTGTGTAAACATGGAAATATCTACACAGCCATCTGTATATACATGGAAATATCTACACCGCTATCTGTATAAACATGGAAATAACCAGACCGCTATTTGTAGAAACAAGGAAATATCTACACCGTGATCTGTATAAACATGGAAATATCTACACTTCTATTTGTATAAACAAGGAAATATCTACACCGCTATCTGTATAAACATGGAAATAACTACACTGCTATTTGCATAAACAAGGAAATATCTACACCGTGATCTGTATAAACATGGAAATATCTACTCTGCTATTTGTAAAAACAAGGAAATATCTACACAGCTATCTGTATAAACATGGAAATAACTACACCGCTATTTGCATAAACTAGGAAATATCTACACCGTGATCTGTATAAACATGGAAATATCTACACCGCCATCTGTATAAACATGAAAATATCTACACCGTGATCTGTATAAACATGGAAATATCTACAATGCTATTTGTATAAACAAGGAAATATCTACACCGCTATCTGTATAAACATGGAAATAACTACACCGCTATCTGTATATACATGGAAATATCTACACCGCCATCTACATATCCATAGAAATATCTGCACCACCATCTGTATAACCATGGAAATATCTACACGGTCATCTGTGTATAGATGGAAATATCAACACCGCCATCTGTACAAACATGGAAATATCTGCACCGCTATCTTTATAAACATGGAAATATCTACACCGTGGTCTGTAAAACATGGAAATATCTACACCGCTATCTGTATAAACATGGAAATATATACATCGCTATCTGTATAAACATGGAAATACCTACACCGTGATCTGTATAAACATGGAAATATTTACAATGATATCTGTATAAACATGGAAATATCTACACCGCCATCTCTATAAACATGGAGATATCTACACCGCCATCTGTATAAACATGGAAATATCTACACCGCTATCTGCATAAACCTGGAAATATCTACAACGCTATCTGTATAAACATGGTAATATCTACACCACCATCTATATAAAAATGGAAATATCTACACCGCCATCTGTATAAACATGGAAATATCTACAATGCCATCTGTAGAAAGATGGAAATATCTACACCGCAATCTGTGTAAACATGGAAATATCTACACCAATATCTGTAAAAACATGGAAATATCTACACCGCTATCTGTATAAACATGGAAATATCTATACCGCGATCTGCATAAACATGGAAATATCTACACCACGATCTGTATAAACATGGAAATATCTACACCGCTATCTGTAGAAACATGGAAATATCTACACCGTGATCTGAATAAACATGGAAATATCTACACCGCGATCTGTATAAACATGGAAATATCTATACCGCTATCTGTAGAAACATGGAAATATCTACACAGCTATCTCTATAAACATGGAAATATCTACACCGCCATCTGTATAGACATGGAAATACGTATAAGTCATCTGTATAAACATGGAAATATCTACACAGCCATCTGTATAAACATGGAAATACCTACAAGTCATCTGTATAAACATGGAAATATCTACACAGCCATCTGTATAAACATGGAAATATCTACACAGCCATCTGTATATTCACGGAAATATCTACACCGCTATCTGTATAAACATGGAAATAACTACACCGCTATTTGTATAAACAAGGAAATATCTACACCGTGATCTGTATAAACATGGAAATATCTACAATGTTATTTGTATAAACAAGGAAATATCTACACCGCTATCTGTATAAACATGGAAATAACTACACCGCTATTTGCATAAACAAGGAAATATCTACACCGTGATCTATATAAACATGGAAATATCTACAACGCCATCTCTATAAACATGGAAATATCTACACCCCTATCTGTATAAACATGGAAATATCCACACTGCTATCTCTAAAAACATGGAAATAACTACACCGTGATCAGTATATACGTGGAAATATCTACACCGCTATCTCTATAAACATGGAAATATCTCCACTGCTATTTCTATAAACATCGAAATATCTACACCGCCATCTGTATAAACATGGAAATACTTACAAAGTTATCTGTATAAACATGGAAATATCTACACCACCATCTGTAAAAACATGGAAATATCTACACAGCCATGTGTACATATATGGAAATATCTACACCGCTCTCTATATAAACATGGAAATAACTACACCGCTATCTGTATATACATGGAAATATCTACACCGCCATCTACATATCCATAGAAATATCTGCGCCGCCATCTGTATAAACATGGAAATATCTACACGGTCATCTGTGGATAGATGGAAATATCAACACCGCCATCTGTACAAACATGGAAATATCTGCACCGCTATCTGTATAAACATGGAAATATCTACACCGTGGTCTGTAAAACATGGAAATATCTACACCGCTATCTTTATAAACCTGGAAATATCTACACCGCTATCTGTATAAACATGGTAATAACTACACCACCTTCTATATAAACATGGAAATATCTACACCGCCATCTGTATAAACATGGAAATATCTACAATGCCGTCTGTAGAAAGATGGAAATATCTAGACTGCAATCTGTGTAAACATGGAAATATCTACACCAATATCTGTAAAAACATGGAAATATCTACACCGCTATCTGTATAAACGTGGAAATATCTACACCGCGATCTGCATAAACATGGAAATATCTACACCGCGATCTGTATAAATATGGAAATATCTACACCACTATCTGTAGAAACATGGAAATATCTACACCGCGATCTGTATAAACATGGAAATATCTACACCGCGATCTGTATAAACATGGAAATATCTACACCACTATCTGTAGAAACATGGAAATATCTACACAGCTATCTCTATAAACATGGAAATATCTACACCGCCATCTGTATAGACATGGAAATACCTACAAGTCATCTGTATAAACATGGAAATATCTACACAGCCATCTGTATGAACATGGAAATATCTACACAGCCATCTGTATATACATGGAAATATCTACACCGCTATCTGTATAAACATGGAAATAACTACACCGCTATTTGTATAAACAAGGAAATATCTACACCGTGATCTGTATAAACATGGAAATATCTACAATGCTATTTGTATAAACAAGGAAATATCTACACCGCTATCTGTATAAACATGGAAATAACTACACCGCTTTTTGCATAAACACGGAAATATCTACACCGTGATCTGTATAAACATGGAAATATCTACAACGCCATCTCTATAAACATGGAAATATCTACACCCCATCTGTATAAACATGGAAATATCCACACCGCTATCTCTAAAAACATGGAAATAACTACACCGTGATCAGTATAAACGTGGAAATATCTACACCGCTATCTCTATAAACATGGAAATATCTCCACTGCTATCTCTTTAAACATCGAAATATCTACACCGCCATCTGTATAAACATGGAAATACTCACAAAGTTAACTGTATAAACATGGAAATATCTACACCGCCATCTGTATAAACATGGAAATATCTACACAGCCATGTGTACATATATGGAAATATCTACACCGCTCTCTATATAAACATGGAAATAACTACACCGCTCTCTGTATATACATGGAAATATCTACACTGCCATCTACATATCCATAGAAATAACGGCGCCGCCATCTGTATAAACATGGAAATATCTACACGGTCATCTGTGTATAGATGGAAATATCAACACCGCCATCTGTACAAACATGGAAATATCTGCACCGCTATCTGTATAAACATGGAAATATCTACACCGTGGTCTGTAAAAACATGGAAATATCTACACCGCTATCTGTATAAATATGGAAATATATACATCGCTATCTGTATAAACATGGAAATACCTACACCGTGATCTGCATAAACATGGAAATATTTACAACGATATCTGTATAAACATGGAAATATCTACACCGCCATCTCTATAAACATGGAAATATCTACACCGCCATCTGTATAAACATGGAAATATCTACACCGCTATCTGTATAAACCTGGAAATATCTACACCGCTATCTGTATAAACATCGTAATATCTACACCACCATCTATATAAACATGGAAATATCTACACCGCCATCTGTATAAACATGGAAATATCTTCAATGCCATCTGTAGAAACATGGAAATATCTACACCGCAATCTGTGTAAACATGGAAATATCTACACCAATATCTGTAAAAACATGGAAATATCTACACCGCTATCTGTATAAACATGGAAATATCTATACCGCGATCTGCATAAACATGGAAATATCTACACCGCGATCTGTATAAACATGGAAATATCTACACCGCTATCTGTAGAAACATGGAAATATCTACACCGTGATCCGAATAAACATGGAAATATCTACACCGCGATCTGTATAAACATGGAAATATCTATACCGCTATCTGTAGAAACATGGAAATATCTACACAGCTATCTCTATAAACATGGAAATATCTACACCGCCATCTGTATAGACATGGAAATACCTACAAGTCATCTGTATAAACATGGAAATATCTACACAGCCATCTGTATAAACATGGAAATACCTACAAGTCATCTGTATAAACATGGAAATATCTACACAGCCATCTGTATAAACATGGAAATATCTACACAGCCATCTGTATATTCACGGAAATATCTACACCGCTATCTGTATAAACATGGAAATATCTACACCGCTATTTGTATAAACAAGGAAATATCTACACCGCTATCTGTATAAACATGGAAATAACTACACCGCTATTTGCATAAACAAGGAAATATCTACACCGTGATCTATATAAACATGGAAATATCTACAACGCCATCTCTATAAACATGGAAATATCTACACCCCTATCTGTATAAACATGGAAATATCCACACTGCTATCTCTAAAAACATGGAAATAACTACACCGTGATCAGTATATACGTGGAAATATCTACACCGCTATCTCTATAAACATGGAAATATCTCCACTGCTATTTCTATAAACATCGAAATATCTACACCGCCATCTGTATAAACATGGAAATACTTACAAAGTTATCTGTATAAACATGGAAATATCTACACCACCATCTGTATAAACATGGAAATATCTACACAGCCATGTGTACATATATGGAAATATCTACACCGCTCTCTATATAAACATGGAAATAACTACACCGCTATCTGTATATACATGGAAATATCTACACCGCCATCTACATATCCATAGAAATATCTGCGCCGCCATCTGTATAAACATGGAAATATCTACACGGTCATCTGTGGATAGATGGAAATATCAACACCGCCATCTGTACAAACATGGAAATATCTGCACCGCTATCTGTATAAACATGGAAATACCTACACGGTGGTCTGTAAAACATGGAAATATCTACTCCGCTATCTGTATAAACCTGGAAATATCTACACCGCTATCTGTATAAACATGGTAATAACTACACCACCATCTATATAAACATGGAAATATCTACACCGCCATCTGTATAAACATGGAAATATCTACAATGCCGTCTGTAGAAAGATGGAAATATCTACACTGCAATCTGTGTAAACATGGAAATATCTACACCAATATCTGTAAAAACATGGAAATATCTACACCGCTATCTGTATAAACGTGGAAATATCTACACCGCGATCTGCATAAACATGGAAATATCTACACCGCGATCTGTATAAATATGGAAATATCTACACCGCTATCTGTAGAAACATGGAAATATCTACACCGCGATCTGTATAAACATGGAAATATCTACACCGCGATCTGTATAAACATGGAAATATCTACACCGCTATCTGTAGAAACATGGAAATATCTACACAGCTATCTCTATAAACATGGAAATATCTTCAACGCCATCTGTATAGACATGGAAATACCTACAAGTCATCTGTATAAACATGGAAATATCTACACAGCCATCTGTATGAACATGGAAATATCTACACAGCCATCTGTATATACATGGAAATATCTACACCGCTATCTGTATAAACATGGAAATAACTACACCGCTATTTGTATAAACAAGGAAATATCTACACCGTGATCTGTATAAACATGGAAATATCTACAATGCTGTTTGTATAAACAAGGAAATATCTACACCGCTATCTGTATAAACATGGAAATAACAACACCGCTATTTGCATAAACAAGGAAATATCTACACCGTGATCTGTATAAACATGGAAATATCTACAACGCCATCTCTATAAACATGGAAATATCTACACCCCTATCTGTATAAACATGGAAATATCCACACCGCTATCTCTAAAAACATGGAAATAACTACACCGTGATCAGTATAAACGTGGAAATATCTACACCGCTATCTCTATAAACATGGAAATATCTCCACTGCTATCTCTATAAACATCGAAATATCTACACCGCCATCTGTATAAACATGGAAATACTTACAAAGTTAACTGTATAAACATGGAAATATCTACACCGCCATCTGTATAAACATGGAAATATCTACACAGCCATGTGTACATATATTGAAATATCTACACCGCTCTCTATATAAACATGGAAATAACTACACCACTCTCTGTATATACATGGAAATATCTACACCGCCATCTACATATCCATAGAAATATCGGCGCCGCCATCTGTGTAAACATGGAAATATCTACACGGTCATCTGTGTATAGATGGAAATATCAGCACCGCCATCTGTACAAACATGGAAATATCTGCACCGCTATCTGTATAAACATGGAAATATCTGCACCGTGGTCTGTATAAACATGGAAATATCTACACCGCTATCTGTATAAACATGGAAATATATACATCGCTATCTGTATAAACATGGAAATACCTACACCGTGATCTGCATAAACATGGAAATATTTACAACGATATCTGTATAAACATGGAAATATCTACACCGCCATCTCTATAAACATGGAAATATCTACACCGCCATCTGTATAAACATGGAAATATCTACACCGCTATCTGTATAAACCTGGAAATATCTACACCGCTATCTGTATAAACATCGTAATATCTACACCACGATCTATATAAACATGGAAATATCTACACCGCCATCTGTATAAACATGGAAATATCTACAATGCCATCTGTAGAAAGATGGAAATATCTACACCGCAATCTGTGTAAACATGGAAATATCTACACCAATATCTGTAAAAACATGGAAATATCTACACCGCTATCTTTATAAACATGGAAATATCTATACCGCGATCTGCATAAACATGGAAATATCTACACCGCGATCCGTATAAACATGAAAATATCTACACTGCTATCTGTAGAAACATGGAAATATCTACACCGCGATCTGAATAAACATGGAAATATCTACAACGCGGTCTGTATAAACATGGAAATATCTACACCGCTATCTGTAGAAACATGGAAATATCTACACAGCTATCTCTATAAACATGGAAATATCTACACCGCCATCTGTATAGACATGGAAATACCTACAAGTCATCTGTATAAACATGGAAATATATACACAGCCATCTGTATAAACATGGAAATATCTAAACAGCCATCTGTATATACATGGAAATATCTACACCGCTATCTGTATAAACATGGAAATAACTACACCGCTATTTGTATAAACAAGTAAATATCTACACTGTGATCTGTATAAACATGGAACTATCTACACTGCTATTTGTATAAACAAGGAAATATCTACACCGCTATCTGTATAAACATGGAAATAACTACACCGCTATTTGCATAAACAAGGAAATATCTACACCGTGCTCTGTATAAACATGGAAATAACTACACCGCTGTTTGCATAAACAAGGAAATATCTACACCGTGATCTGTATAAACATGGAAATATCTACAACACCATCTTTATAAACATGGAAATATCTACACCCCTATCTGTATAAACATGGAAATATCCACACCGCTATCTCTATAAACATGGAAATATCTACACCGCCATCTGTATAAACATGGAAATATCTACACCGCTATCTGTATAAACCTGGAAATATCTACACCGCTATCTGTATAAACATGGTAATATCTACACCAGCATCTATATAAACATGGAAATATCTACACCGCCATCTGTATAAACATGGAAATATCTACAATGCCGTCTGTAGAAAGATGGAAATATCTACACTGCAATCTGTGTAAACATGGAAATATCTACACCAATATCTGTAAAAACATGGAAATATCTACACCGCTATCTGTATAAACATGGAAATATCTACAACGCGATCTGCATAAACATGGAAATATCTACACCGCGATCTGTATAAATATGGAAATATCTACACCGCTATCTGTAGAAACATGGAAATATCTACACCGCGATCTGTATAAACATGGAAATATCTACACCGCGATCTGTATAAACATGGAAATATCTACACCGCTATCTATAGAAACATGGAAATAGCTACACAGCTATCTCTATAAACATGGAAATATCTACACCGCCATCTGTATAAACATGGAAATACCTACAAGTCATCTGTATAAACATGGAAATATCTACACAGCCATCTGTATAAACATGGAAATATCTACACAGCCATCTTTATATTCACGGAAATATGTACACCGCTATCTGTATAAACATGGAAATAACTACACCGCTATTTGTATAAACAAGGAAATATCTACACCGTGATCTGTATAAACATGGAAATATCTACAATGCTATTTGTATAAACAAGGAAATATCTACACCGCTATCTGTATAAACATGGAAATAACTACACCGCTATCTGTATATACATGGAAATATCTACACCGCCATCTACATATCCATAGAAATATCTGCACCGCCATCTGTATAAACATGGAAATATCTACACGGTCATCTGTGTATAGATGGAAATATCAACACCGCCATCTGTACAGACATGTAAATATCTGCACCGCTATCTGTATAAACATGGAAATATCTACACCGTGGTCTGTAAAACATGGAAATATCTACACCGCTATCTGTATAAACATGGAAATATATACATCGCTATCTGTATAAACATGGAAATACCTACACCGTGATCTGCATAAACATGGAAATATTTACAACGATATCTGTATAAACATGGAAATATCTACACCGCCATCTCTATAAATATGGAAATATCTACACCACCATCTGTATAAACATGGAAATATCTACACCGCTATCTGTATAAACCTGGAAATATCTACACCGCTATCTGTATAAACATCATAATATCTATACCACCATCTATATAAACATGGAAATATCTACACCGCCATCTGTATAAACATGGAAATATCTACAATGCCATCTGTAGAAAGATGGAAATATCTACACCGCAATCTGTGTAAACATGGAAATATCTACACCAATATCTGTAAAAACATGGAAATATCTACACCGCTATCTGTATAAACATGGAAATATCTATATCGCGATCTGCATAAACAGGGAAATATCTACACCGCGATCTGTATAAACATGAAAATATCTACACCGCTATCTGTAGAAACATGGAAATATCTACACCGCGATCTGAATAAACATGGAAATATCTACAACGCGATCTGTATAAACATGGAAATATCTACACCGCTATCTGTAGAAACATGGAAATATCTACACAGCTATCTCTATAAACATGGAAATATCTACACCGCCATCTGTATAGACATGGAAATACCTACAAGTCATCTGTATAAACAAGGAAATATATACACAGCCATCTGTATAAACATGGAAATATCTGCACAGCCATGTGTATATACATGGAAATATCTACACCGCTATCTCTATAAACATGGAAATAACTACACCGCTAGTTGTATAAACAAGTAAATATCTACACTGTGATCTGTATAATCATGGAAATATCTACACTGCTATTTGTATAAACAAGGAAATATCTACACCGTGATCTGTATAAACATGGAAATATCTACAATGCTATTTGTATAAACAAGGAAATATCTACACCGCTATCTGTATAAACATGGAAATAACTACACCGCTATTTGCATAAACAAGGAAATATCTACACCGTGATCTATATAAACATGGAAATATCTACAACGCCATCTCTATAAACATGGAAATATCTACACCCCTATCTGTATAAACATGGAAATATCCACACCGCTATCTCTAAAAACATGGAAATAACTACACCGTGATCAGTATAAACGTGGAAATATCTACACCGCTATCTCTATAAACATGGAAATATCTCCACTGCTATTTCTATAAACATCGAAATATCTACACTGCCATCTGTATAAACATGGAAATACTTACAAAGTTATCTGTACAAACATGGAAATATCTACACCACCATCTGTATAAACATGGAAATATCTACACAGCCATGTGTACATATATGGAAATATCTACACCGCTCTCTATATGAACATGGAAATAACTACACCGCTATCTGTATATACATGGAATTATCTACACCGCCATCTACATATCCATAGAAATATCTGCGCCGCCATCTGTATAAACATGGAAATATCTACAAGGTCATCTGTGGATAGATGGAAATATCAACACCGCCATCTGTACAAACATGGAAATATCTGCACCGCTATCTGTATAAACATGGAAATATCTACACCGTGGTCTGTAAAACATGGAAATATCTACACCGCTATCTGTATAAACATGGAAATATATACATCGCTATCTGTATAAACATGGAAATACCTACACCGTGATCTGCATAAACATGGAAATATTTACAACGATATCTGTATAAACATGGAAATATGTACACCGCCATCTCTAGAAACATGGAAATATCTACACCGCCATCTGTATAAACATGGAAATATCTACACCGCCATCCGTATAAACCTGGAAATATCTACACCGCTATCTGTATAAACATCGTAATATCTACACCACCATCTATATAAACATGGAAATATCTACACCGCCATCTGTATAAACATGGAAATATCTACAATGCCATCTGTAGAAAGATGGAAATATCTACACCGCAATCTGTGTAAACATGGAAATATCTACACCAATATCTGTAAAAACATGGAAATATCTACACCGCTATCTGTATAAACATGGAAATATCTATATCGCGATCTGCATAAACAGGGAAATATCTACACCGCGATCTGTATAAACATGGAAATATCTACACCGCTATCTGTAGAAACATGGAAATATCTACACAGCTATCTCTATAAACATGGAAATATCTACACCGCCATCTGTATAGACATGGAAATACCTACAAGTCATCTGCATAAACAAGGAAATATATACACAGCCATCTGTATAAACATGGAAATATCTGCACAGCCATGTGTATATACATGGAAATATCTACACCGCTATCTCTATAAACATGGAAATAACTACACCGCTAGTTGTATAAACAAGTAAATATCTACACTGTGATCTGTATAATCATGGAAATATCTACACTGCTATTTGTATAAACAAGGAAATATCTACACCGTGATCTGTATAAACATGGAAATATCTACAATGCTATTTGTATAAACAAGGAAATATCTACACCGCTATCTGTATAAACATGGAAATAACTACACCGCTATTTGCATAAACAAGGAAATATCTACACCGTGATCTATATAAACATGGAAATATCTACAACGCCATCTCTATAACAATGGAAATATCTACACCCCTATCTGTATAAACATGGAAATATCCACACCGCTATCTCTAAAAACATGGAAATAACTACACCGTGATCTGTATAAACGTGGAAATATCTACACCGCTATCTCTATAAACATGGAAATATCTCCACTGTTATTTCTATAAACATCGAAATATCTACACCGCCATCTGTATAAACATGGAAATACTTACAAAGTTATCTGTATAAACATGGAAATATCTACACCACCATCTGTATAAACATGGAAATATCTACACAGCCATGTGTACATATATGGAAATATCTACACCGCTCTCTATATGAACATGGAAATAACTACACCGCTATCTGTATATACATGGAATTATCTACACCGCCATCTACATATCCATAGAAATATCTGCGCCGCCATCTGTATAAACATGGAAATATCTACAAGGTCATCTGTGGATAGATGGAAATATCAACACCGCCATCTGTATAAACATGGAAATATCTGCACCGCTATCTGTATAAACATGGAAATATCTACACCGTGGTCTGTAAAACATGGAAATATCTACACCGCTATCTGTATAAACATGGAAATATCTACACCGCTATCTGTATAAACATGGTAATAACTACACCACCATCTATATAAACATGGAAATATCTACACCGCCATCTGTATAAACATGGAAATATCTACAATGCCGTCTGTAGAAAGATGGAAATATCTACACTGATATCTGTGTAAACATGGAAATATCTACACCAATATCTGTAAAAACATGGAAATATCTACACCGCTATCTGTATAAACGTGGAAATATCTACACCGCGATCTGCATAAACATGGAAATATCTACACCGCGATCTGTATAAATATGGAAATATCTACACCGCTATCTGTAGAAACATGGAAATATCTACACCGCGATCTGTATAAACATGGAAATATCTACACCGCTATCTGTAGAAACATGGAAATATCTACACAGCTATCTCTATAAACATGGAAATATCTACACCGCCATCTGTATAGACATGGAAATACCTACAAGTCATCTGTATAAACATGGAAATATCTACACAGCCATCTGTATGAACATGGAAATATCTACACAGCCATATGTATATACATGGAAATATCTACACCGCTATCTGTATAAACATGGAAATAACTACACCGCTATTTGTATAAACAAGGAAATATCTACACCGTGATCTGTATAAACATGGAAATATCTACAATGCTATTTGTATAAACAAGGAAATATCTACACCGCTATCTGTATAAACATGGAAATAACTACACCGCTATTTGCATAAACAAGGAAATATCTACATCGTGATCTGTATAAACATGGAAATATCTACAACGCCATCTCTATAAACAGGAAATATCTACACCCCAATCTGTATAAACATGGAAATATCCACACCGCTATCTCTAAAAACATGGAAATAACTACACCGTGATCAGTATAAACGTGGAAATATCTACACCGCTATCTCTATAAACATGGAAATATCTCCACTGCTATCTCTATAAACATCGAAATATCTACACCGCCATCTGTATAAACATGGAAATATTTACAAAGTTAACTGTATAAACATGGAAATATCTACACCGCCATCTGTATAAACATGGAAATACTTACAAAGTTATCTGTATAAACATGTAAATATCTACACCGTCATCTGTATAAACATGGAAATATCTACACAGCCATGTGTACATATATGGAAATATCTACACCGCTCTCTATATAAACATGGAAATAACTACACCGCTATCTGTATATACATGGAAATATCTACACCACCATCTACATATCCATAGAAATATCTGCGCCGCCATCTGTATAAACATGGAAATATCTACACGGTCATCTGTGTATAGATGGAAATATCAACACCGCCATCTGTACAGACATGGAAATATCTGCACCGCTATCTGTATAAACATGGAAATATCTACACCGTGGTCTGTATAAACATGGAAATATCTACACCGTGATCTGTATAAACATGGAAATATGTACACCGCCATCTCTATAAACATGGAAATATGTACACCGTGATCTGTATAAACATGGAAATATTTACACCGATATCTGTATAAACATGGAAATATCTACACCGCCATCTCTATAAACATGGAAATATCTACACTGCCATCTGTATAAACATGGAAATATCTACACCACTATCTGTATAAACCTGGAAATATCTACACCGCTATCTGTATAAACATGGTAATATCTACACCACCATCTATATAAACATGGAAATATCTACACCGCCATCTGTATAAACATGGAAATATCTACAATGCCGTCTGTAGAAAGATGGAAATATCTACACTGCAATCTGTGTAAACATGGAAATATCTACACCAATATCTGTAAAAACATGGAAATATCTACACCGCTATCTGTATAAACGTGGAAATATCTACACCGCGATCTGCATAAACATGGAAATATCTACACCGCGATTTGTATAAATATGGAAATATCTACACCGCTATCTGTAGAAACATGGAAATATCTACACCGCGATCTGTATAAACATGGAAATATCTACACCGCGATCTGTATAAACATGGAAATATCTACACCGCTATCTGTAGAAACATGGAAATATCTACACAGCTATCTCTATAAACATGGAAATATCTTCACCGCCATCTGTATAGACATGGAAATACCTACAAGTCATCTGTATAAACATGGAAATATCTACACAGCCATCTGTATGAACATGGAAATATCTACACAGCCATCTGTATATACATGGAAATATCTACACCGCTATCTGTATAAACATGGAAATAACTACACCGCTATTTGTATAAACAAGGAAATATCTACACCGTGATCTGTATAAACATGGAATTATCTACAATGCTATTTGTATAAACAAGGAAATATCTACACCGCTATCTGTATACACATGGAAATAACTACACCGCTATTTGCATAAACAAGGAAATATCTACACCGTGATCTGTATAAACATGGAAATATCTACACCAATATCTGTAAAAACATGGAAATATCTACACCGCTATCTGTATAAACATGGAAATATCTACACCGCGATCTGCATAGACATGGAAATATCTACACCGCCATCTACATATCCATAGAAATATCTGCGCCGCCATCTGTATAAACATGGAAATATCTACACCGCGATCTGCATAAACATGGAAATATCTGCACCGCTATCTGTATAAACATGGAAATATCTACACCGTGGTCTGTATAAACATGGAAATATCTACACCGCTATCTGTATAAACATGGAAATATATACATCGCTATCTGTATAAACATGGAAATACCTACACCGTGATCTGCATAAACATGGAAATATTTACAACGATATCTGTATAAACATGGAAATATCTACACCGCCATCTCTATAAACATGGAAATATCTACACCGCCATCTGTATAAACATGGAAATATCTACACCGCTATCTGTATAAACCTGGAAATATCTACACCGCTATCTGTATAAACATCGTAATATCTACACCACCATCTATATAAACGTGGAAATATCTACACCGCCATCTGTATAAACATGGAAATATCTACAATGCCATCTGTAGAAAGATGGAAATATCTACACCGCAATCTGTGTAAACATGGAAATATCTACACCAATATCTGTAAAAACATGGAAATATATACACAGCCATCTGTATAAACATGGAAATATCTACACAGCCATGTGTATATACATGGAAATATCTACACCGCTATCTGTATAAACATGGAAATAACTACACCGCTATTTGTATAAACAAGTAAATATCTACACTGTGATCTGTATAAACATGGAAATATCTACACTGCTATTTGTATAAACAAGGAAATATCTACACCGCTATCTGTATAAACATGGAAATAACTACACCGCTATTTGCATAAACAAGGAAATATCTACACCGTGCTCTGTATAAACTTGGAAATAACTACACCGCTATTTGCATAAACAAGGAAATATCTACACCGTGATCTGTATAAACATGGAAATATCTACAACGCCATCTTTATAAACATGGAAATATCTACACCCCTATCTGTATAAACATGGAAATATCCACACCGCTATCTCTATAAACATGGAAATATCTACACCGCCATCTGTATAAACATGGAAATATCTACACCGCTATCTGTATAAACCTGGAAATATCTACACCGCTATCTGTATAAACATGGTAATATCTACACCAGCATCTATATAAACATGGAAATATCTACACCGCCATCTGTATAAACATGGAAATATCTACAATGCTATTTGTATAAACAAGGAAATATCTACACCGCTATCTGTATAAACATGGAAATAACTACACCGCTATCTCTATAAACATGGAAATATCTACACCCCTATCTGTATAAACATGGAAATATCCACACCGCTATCTCTAAAAACATGGAAATAACTACACCGTGATCAGTATAAACGTGGAAATATCTACACCGCTATCTCTATACACATGGAAATATCTCCACTACTATCTCTATAAACATCGAAATATCTACACCGCCATCTGTATAAACATGGAAATACTTACAAAGTTATCTGCATAAACATGGAAATATCTACACAGCCATATGTACATATATGGAAATATCTACACTGCTCTCTATATAAACATGGAAATAACTACACCGCTATCTGTATATACATGGAAATATCTACACCGCCATCTACATATCCATAGAAATACCTGCGCCGCCATCTGTATAAACATGGAAATATCTACACGGTCATCTGTGTATGGATGGAAATATCAACACAGCCATCTGTACAAACATGGAAATATCTGCACCGCTATCTGTATAAACATGGAAATATCTACACCGTGGTCTGTATAAACATGGAAATCTCTACACCGCTATCTGTATAAACATGGAAATATATACACCGCCATCTCTATAAACATGGAAATATGTACAACGTGATCTGTATAAACCTGGAACTATTTACACCGATATCTGTATAAACATGGAAATATCTACACCGCCATCTCTATAAACATGGAAATATCTACACCGCCATCTGTATAAACATGGAAATATCTACACTGCTATCTGTATAAACCTGGAAATATCTACACCGCTATCTGTATAAACATGGTAATATCTACAACACCATCTATATAAACATGGAAATATCTACACCGCCATCTGTATAAACATGGAAATATCTACAATGCCGTCTGTAGAAAGATGGAAATATCTACACTGCAATCTGTGTAAACATGGAAATATCTACACCAATATCTGTAAAAACATGGAAATATCTACACCGCTATCTGTATAAACATGGCAATATCTACACCGCGATCTGCATAAACATGGAAATATCTACACCGCTATCTGTATAAACCTGAAAATATCTACACCGCTATCTGTATAAATATGGTAATATCTACATCACCATCTATATAAACATGGAAATATCTACACCGCCATCTGTATAAACATGGAAATACCTACACCGCTATCTGTATAAACCTGGAAATATCTACACCGCTATCTCTATAAACATGGAAATATCTCCACTGCTATCTCTATAAACATCGAAATATCTACACCGCCATGTGTATAAACATGGAAATACTTACAAAGTTATCTGCATAAACATGGAAATATCTACACCGCCATCTGTAAAAACATGGAAATATCTACACAGCCATGTGTACATATATGGAAATATCTACACCGCTCTCTATATTAACATGGAAATAACTACACCGCTATCTGCATATACATGGAAATATCTACACCGCCATCTACATATCCATAGAAATATCTGCACCGCCATCTGTATAAACATGGAAATATCTACACGGTTATCTGTGTACAGATGTAAATATCAACACCGCCATCTGCACAAACATGGAAATATCTGCACCGATATCTGTATAAACATGGAAATATCTACACCGTGGTCTGTATAAACATGGAAATATCTACACCGCTATCTGTATAAACATGGAAATATATACACCGCTATCTCTATAAACATGGAAATATCTTCACCGTGATATGTATAACCATGGAAATATCAACACCGCCATCTGTACAAACATGGAAATATCTGCACCGCTATCTGTATAAACATGGAAATATCTACACCGTGGTCTGTAAAAACATGGAAATATCTACACCGCTATCTGTATAAACATGGAAATATATACATCGCTATCTGTATAAACATGGAAATACCTACACCGTGATCTGTATAAACATGGAAATATCTACACCGCCATTTGTATAAACATGGAAATATCTACACCGCCATGTGTATAAACATAGAAATATCTACACCGCTATCTGTATAAACCTGGAAATATCTACAACGCTATCTGTATAAACATGGTAATATCTACACCACCATCTATATAAACATGGAAATATCTACACCGCCATCTGTATAAACATGGAAATATCTACAATGCCATCTGTAGATAGATGGAAATATCTACACCGCAATCTGTGAAAACATGGAAATATCTACACCAATATCTGTAAAAACATGGAAATATCTACACCGCTATCTGTATAAACATGGAAATATCTACACCGCTATCTGCATAAACATGGAAATATCTACACCGCGATCTGTATAAATATGGAAATATCTACACCGCTATCTGTAGAAACATGGAAATATCTACACCGCGATCTGTATAAACATGGAAATATCTACACCGCGATCTGTATAAACATGGAAATATCTACACCGCTATCTGTAGAAACATGGAAATATCTACACAGCTATCTCTATAAACATGGAAATATCTACACCGCCATCTGTATAAACATGGAAATACCTACAAGTCATCTGTATAAACATGGAAATATCTACACAGCCATCTGTATAAACATGGAAATATCTACACAGCCATCTGTATTTACATGGAAATATCTACACCGCTATCTGTATAAACTTGGAAATAACTACACCGCTATTTGTATAAACAAGGAAATATCTACACCGTGATCTGTATAAACATGGAAATATCTACAATGCTATTTGTATAAACAAGAAAATATCTACACCGTGATCTGTAAAAACATGGAATTATCTACACCGCCATCTCTATAAACATGGAAATACCTACAAGTCATCTGTACAAACATGGAAATATCTACAAAGCCATCAGTATAAACATGGAAATATCTACACAGCCATCTGTATATACATGGAAATATCTAGACCGCTATCTGTATAAACATGGAAATAACTACACCGCTATTTGTATAAACACGGAAATATCTACACCGTGATCTGTATAAACATGGAAATATCTACAACGCCATCTCTCTAAACATGGAAATATCTACACCCCTATCTGTATAAACATGGAAATATCCACACCGCTATCTCTAAAAACATGGAAATAACTACACCGTAATCAGTATAAACGTGGAAATATGTACACCGCTATCTCAATAAACATGGAAATATCTCCACTGCTAGCTCTATAAACATCAAAATATCTACACCGCCATCTGTATAAACATGGAAATACTTAGAAAGTTATCTGTATAAACATGGAAATATCTACACCGCCATCTGTATAAACATGGAAATATCTACACAGCCATGTGTACATATATGGAAATATCTACACTGCTCTCTATATAAACATGGAAATAACTACACCGCTATCTGTATATACATGGAAATATCTACACCGCCATCTACATATCCATAGAAATATCTGCGCCGCCATCTGTATAAACATGGAAATATCTACACGGTCATCTCTGTATAGATGGAAATATCAACACCGCCATCTGTACAAACGTGGAAATATCTGCACCGCTATCTGTATAAACATGGAAATATCTACACCGTGGTCTGTAAAAACATGGAAATATCTACCCCGCTATCTGTGTAAACATGGAAATACCTACACCGTGATCTGTATAAACATGGAAATATTTACAACGATATCTGTATAAACATGGAAATATCTACACCGCCATCTCTATAAACATGGAAATATCTACACTGCCATCTGTATAAACATGGAAATATCTACACCGCTATCTGTATAAACCTGAAAATATCTACATCGCTATCTGTATAAACATGGTAATATCTACATCACCATCTATATAAACATGGAAATATCTACAACGCCATCTGTATAAACCTGAAAATACCTACACCGCTATCTGTATAAACCTGGAAATATCTACACCGCTATCTGTAGAAACATGGAAATATCCACACCGCGATCTGCATAAACATGGATATATCTACACCGCGATCTGCATAAACATGGAAATATCTACACCGCTATCTGTAGAAACATGGAAATATCTACACAGCTATCTCTATAAACATGGAAATATCTACACCGCCATCTGTATAAACATGGAAATACCTACAAGTCATCTGTATAAACATGGAAATATCTACACAGCCATCTGTATAAACATGGAAATATCTACACAGCCATTTGTATATACAAGGAAATATCTACACCGCTATCTGTATAAACATGGAAATAACTACACCGCTATTTGTATAAACAAGGAAATATCTACACCGCTATCTGTATAAACATGGAAATATCTACACCGCTATCTGCATAAACATGGAAATATCTACACCGCGATCTGTATAAATATGGAAATATCTACACCGCTATCTGTAGAAACATGGAAATAACTACACCGCGATCTGTATAAACATGGAAATATCTACACCGCGATCTGTATAAACATGGAAATATCTACACCGCTATCTGTAGAAACATGGAAATATCTACACAGCTATCTCTATAAACATGGAAATATCTACACCGCCATCTGCATAAACATGGAAATACCTACAAGTCATCTGTATAAACATGGAAATATCTACACAGCCATCTGTATAAACATGGAAATATCTACACAGCCATCTGTATTTACAAGGAAATATCTACACCGCTATCTGTATAAACTTGGAAATAACTACACCGCTATTTGTATAAACAAGGAAATATCTACACCGTGATCTGTATAAACATGGAAATATCTACAATGCTATTTGTATAAACAAGGAAATATCTACACCGCTATCTGTATAAACATGGAAATAACTGCACCACTATTTGCATAAACAAGGAAATACCTACAAGTCATCTGTACAAACATGGAAATATCTACAAAGCCATCAGTATAAACATGGAAATATCTACACAGCCATCTGTATATACATGGAAATATCTAGACCGCTATCTGTATAAACATGGAAATAACTACACCGATATTTGTATAAACACGGAAATATCTACACCGTGATCTGTATAAACATGGAAATATCTACAACGCCATCTCTCTAAACATGGAAATATCTACACCCCTATCTGTATAAACATGGAAATATCCACACCGCTATCTCTAAAAACATGGAAATAACTACACCGTGATCAGTATAAACGTGGAAATATGTACACCGCTATCTCAATAAACATGGAAATATCTCCACTGCTAGCTCTATAAACATCGAAATATCTACACCGCCATCTGTATAAACATGGAAATACTTACAAAGTTATCTGTATAAACATGGAAATATCTACACCGCCATCTGTATAAACATGGAAATATCTACACAGCCATGTGTACATATATGGAAATATCTACACTGCTCTCTATATAAACATGGAAATAACTACACCGCTATCTGTATATACATGGAAATATCTACACCGCCATCTACATATCCATAGAAATATCTGCGCCGCCATCTGTATAAACATGGAAATATCTACACGGTCATCTCTGTATAGATGGAAATATCAACACCGCCATCTGTACAAACGTGGAAATATCTGCACCGCTACCTGTATAAACATGGAAATATCTACACCGTGCTCTGTAAAAACATGGAAATATCTACCCGCTATCTGTGTAAACATGGAAATACCTACACCGTGATCTGTATAAACATGGAAATATTTACAACGATATCTGTATAAACATGGAAATATCTACACCGCCATCTCTATAAACATGGAAATATCTACACTGCCATCTGTATAAACATGGAAATATCTACACCGCTATCTGTATAAACCTGAAAATATCTACACCGCTATCTGTATAAACATGGTAATATCTACATCACCATCTATATAAACATGGAAATATCTACAACGCCATCTGTATAAACATGGAAATACCTACACCGCTATCTGTATAAACCTGGAAATATCTACACCGCTATCTGTAGAAACATGGAAATATCCACACCGCGATCTGCATAAACATGGAAATATCTACACCGCGATCTGCATAAACATGGAAATATCTACACCGCTATCTGTAGAAACATGGAAATATCTACACAGCTATCTCTATAAACATGGAAATATCTACACCGCCATCTGTATAAACATGGAAATACCTACAAGTCATCTGTATAAACATGGAAATATCTACACAGCCATCTGTATAAACATGGAAATATCTACACAGCCATTTGTATATACAAGGAAATATCTACACCGCTATCTGTATAAACATGGAAATAACTACACCGCTATTTGTATAAACAAGGAAATATCTACACCGCTATCTGTATAAACATGGAAATATCTACACCGCTATCTGCATAAACATGGAAATATCTACACCGCGATCTCTATAAATATGGAAATATCTACACCGCTATCTGTAGAAACATGGAAATATCTACACCGCGATCTGTATAAACATGGAAATATCTACACCGCGATCTGTATAAACATGGAAATATCTACACCGCTATCTGTAGAAACATGGAAATATCTACACAGCTATCTCTATAAACATGGAAATATCTACACCGCCATCTGTATAAACATGGAAATACCTACAAGTCATCTGTATAAACATGGAAATATCTACACAGCCATCTGTATAAACATGGAAATATCTACACAGCCATCTGTATTTACATGGAAATATCTACACCGCTATCTGTATAAACTTGGAAATAACTACACCGCTATTTGTATAAACAAGGAAATATCTACACCGTGATCTGTATAAACATGGAAATATCTACAATGCTATTTGTATAAACAAGGAAATATCTACACCGCTATCTGTATAAACATGGAAATAACTGCACCGCTATTTGCATAAACAAGGAAATATCTACACCGTGATCTGTATAAACATGGAAATATCTACAACGCCATCTCTATAAACATGGAAATATCTACACCCCTATCTGTATAAACATGGAAATATCCACACCGCTATCTCTAAAAACATGGAAATAACTACACCGTGATCAGTATAAACGTGGAAATATCTACACCGCTATCTCTATAAACATGGAAATATCTCCACTGCTATCTCTATAAACATCGAAATATCTACACCGCCATCTGTATAAACATGGAAATAACTACACCGCCATTTGTATAAACAAGAAAATATCTACACCGTGATCTGTAAAAACATGGAATTATCTACACCGCCATCTCTATAAACATGGAAATACCTACAAGTCATCTGTACAAACATGGAAATATCTACAAAGCCATCAGTATAAACATGGAAATATCTACACAGCCATCTGTATATACATGGAAATATCTAGACCGCTATCTGTATAAACATGGAAATAACTACACCGCTATTTGTATAAACACGGAAATATCTACACCGTGATCTGTATAAACATGGAAATATCTACAACGCCATCTCTCTAAACATGGAAATATCTACACCCCTATCTGTATAAACATGGAAATATCCACACCGCTATCTCTAAAAACATGGAAATAACTACACCGTGATCAGTATAAACGTGGAAATATGTACACCGCTATCTCAATAAACATGGAAATATCTCCACTGCTAACTCTATAAACATCGAAATATCTACACCGCCATCTGTATAAACATGGAAATACTTACAAAGTTATCTGTATAAACATGGAAATATCTACACCGCCATCTGTATAAACATGGAAATATCTACACAGCCATGTGTACATATATGGAAATATCTACACTGCTCTCTATATAAACATGGAAATAACTACACCGCTATCTGTATATACATGGAAATATCTACACCGCCATCTACATATCCATAGAAATATCTGCGCCGCCATCTGTATAAACATGGAAATATCTACACGGTCATCTCTGTATAGATGGAAATATCAACACCGCCATCTGTACAAACGTGGAAATATCTGCACCGCTATCTGTATAAACATGGAAATATCTACACCGTGGTCTGTAAAAACATGGAAATATCTACCCCGCTATCTGTGTAAACATGGAAATACCTACACCGTGATCTGTATAAACATGGAAATATTTACAACGATATCTGTATAAACATGGAAATATCTACACCGCCATCTCTATAAACATGGAAATATCTACACTGCCATCTGTATAAACATGGAAATATCTACACCGCTATCTGTATAAACCTGAAAATATCTACACCGCTATCTGTATAAACATGGTAATATCTACATCACCATCTATATAAACATGGAAATATCTACAACGCCATCTGTATAAACATGGAAATACCTACACCGCTATCTGTATAAACCTGGAAATATCTACACCGCTATCTGTAGAAACATGGAAATATCCACACCGCGATCTGCATAAACATGGAAATATCTACACCGCGATCTGCATAAACATGGAAATATCTACACTGCTATCTGTAGAAACATGGAAATATCTACACAGCTATCTCTATAAACATGGAAATATCTACACCGCCATCTGTATAAACATGGAAATACCTACAGGTCATCTGTATAAACATGGAAATATCTACACAGCCATCTGTATAAACATGGAAATATCTACACAGCCATTTGTATATACAAGGAAATATCTACACCGCTATCTGTATAAACATGGAAATAACTACACCGCTATTTGTATAAACAAGGAAATATCTACACCGCTATCTGTATAAACATGGAAATATCTACACCGCTATCTGCATAAACATGGAAATATCTACACCGCGATCTGTATAAATATGGAAATATCTACACCGCTATCTGTAGAAACATGGAAATATCTACACCGCGATCTGTATAAACATGGAAATATCTACACCGCGATCTGTATAAACATGGAAATATCTACACCTCTATCTGTAGAAACATGGAAATATCTACACAGCTATCTCTATAAACATGGAAATATCTACACCGCCATCTGTATAAACATGGAAATACCTACAAGTCATCTGTATAAACATGGAAATATCTACACAGCCATCTGTATAAACATGGAAATATCTACACAGCCATCTGTATTTACATGGAAATATCTACACCGCTATCTGTATAAACTTGGAAATAACTACACCGCTATTTGTATAAACAAGGAAATATCTACACCGTGATCTGTATAAACATGGAAATATCTACAATGCTATTTGTATAAACAAGGAAATATCTACACCGCTATCTGTATAAACATGGAAATAACTGCACCGCTATTTGCATAAACAAGGAAATATCTACACCGTGATCTGTATAAACATGGAAATATCTACAACGCCATCTCTATAAACATGGAAATATCTACACCCCTATCTGTATAAACATGGAAATATCCGCACCGCTATCTCTAAAAACATGGAAATAACTACACCGTGATCAGTATAAACGTGGAAATATCTACACCGCTATCTCTATAAACATGGAAATATCTCCACTGCTATCTCTATAAACATCGAAATATCTACACCGCCATCTGTATAAACATGGAAATAACTACACCGCCATTTGTATAAACAAGAAAATATCTACACCGTGATCTGTAAAAACATGGAATTATCTACACCGCCATCTCTATAAACATGGAAATACCTACAAGTCATCTGTACAAACATGGAAATATCTACAAAGCCATCAGTATAAACATGGAAATATCTACACAGCCATCTGTATATACATGGAAATATCTAGACCGCTATCTGTATAAACATGGAAATAACTACACCGCTATTTGTATAAACACGGAAATATCTACACCGTGATCTGTATAAACATGGAAATATCTACAACGCCATCTCTCTAAACATGGAAATATCTACACCCCTATCTGTATAAACATGGAAATATCCACACCGCTATCTCTAAAAACATGGAAATAACTACACCGTGATCAGTATAAATGTGGAAATATGTACACCGCTATCTCAATAAACATGGAAATATCTCCACTGCTAGCTCTATAAACATCGAAATATCTACACCGCCATCTGTATAAACATGGAAATACTTACAAAGTTATCTGTATAAACATGGAAATATCTACACCGCCATCTGTATAAACATGGAAATATCTACACAGCCATGTGTACATATATGGAAATATCTACACTGCTCTCTATATAAACATGGAAATAACTACACCGCTATCTGTATATACATGGAAATATCTACACCGCCATCTACATATCCATAGAAATATCTGCGCCGCCATCTGTATAAACATGGAAATATCTACACGGTCATCTGTGTATAGATGGAAATATCAACACCGCCATCTGTACAAACGTGGAAATATCTGCACCGCTATCTGTATAAACATGGAAATATCTACACCGTGGTCTGTAAAAACATGGAAATATCTACAACGCTATCTGTGTAAACATGGAAATACCTACACCGTGATCTGTATAAACATGGAAATATTTACAACGATATCTGTATAAACATGGAAATATCTACACCGCCATCTCTATAAACATGGAAATATCTACACTGCCATCTGTATAAACATGGAAATATCTACACCGGTATCTGTATAAACCTGAAAATATCTACACCGCTATCTGTATAAACATGGTAATATCTACATCACCATCTATATAAACATGGAAATATCTACACCGCCATCTGTATAAACATGGAAATACCTACGCCGCTATCTGTATAAACCTGGAAATATCTACACCGCTATCTGTAGAAACATGGAAATATCCACACCGCGATCTGCATAAACATGGAAACATCTACACCGCGATCTGTATAAACATGGAAATATCTACACCGCTATCTGTAGAAACATGGAAATATCTACACAGCTATCTCTATAAACATGGAAATATCTACACCGCCATCTGTATAAACATGGAAATACCTACAAGTCATCTGTATAAACATGGAAATATCTACACAGCCATCTGTATAAACATGGAAATATCTACACAGCCATTTGTATATACAAGGAAATATCTACACCGCTATCTGTATAAACATGGAAATAACTACACCGCTATTTGTATAAACAAGGAAATATCTACACCGTGATCTGTATAAACATGGAAATATCAACACTGCTATTTGTATAAACAAGGAAATATCTACACCACTATCTGTATAAACATGGAGATAAATACACCGCTATTTGCATAAACAAGGAAATATCTACACCGTGATCTGTATAAACATGGAAATATCTACAACGCCCTCTCTATAAACATGGAAATATCTACACCCCTATCTGTATAAACATGGAAATATCCACACCGCTATCTCTATAAACATGGAAATAACTACACCGCGATCAGTATAAACGAGGAAATATCTACACTGCTATCTCTATAAATATGGAAATATCTCCACTGGTATCTCTATAAACATCGAAATATCTACACCGCCATGTGTATCAATATGGAAATACTTACAAAGTTATCTGCATAAACATGGAAATATCTACACCGCCATCTGTAAAAACATGGAAATATCTACACAGCCATGTGTACATATATGGAAATATCTACACCGCTCTCTATATAAACATGGAAATAACTACACCGCTATCTGTATATACATGGAAATATCTACACCGCCATCTACATATCCATAGAAATATCTGCGCCGCCATCTGTATAAACATTGAAATATCTACACGGTCATCTGTGTACAGATGGAAATATCATCACCGCCATCTGTACAAACATGGAAATATCTGCACCGCTATCTGTATAAACATGGAAATATCTACACCGTGGTCTGTATAAACGTGGAAATATCTACACCGCTATCTGTATAAATATGGAAATACATACACCGCTATCTCTATAAACATGGAAATATCTACACCGTGATCTGTATAACCATGGAAATATTTACACCGATATCTGTATGAACATGGAAATATCTACACCGCCATCTCTATAAACATGGAAATATCTACACCGCCATCTGTATAAACATGGAAATATCTACAATGCCGTCTGTAGAAAGATGGAAATATCTACACCGCAATCTGTGTAAACATGGAAATATCTACACCAATATCTGTAAAAACAACGAAATATCTACACCGCTATCTGTATAAACATGGAAATATCTACACCGCGATCTGCATAAACATGGAAATATCTACACCTCGATCTGTATAAATATGGAAATATCTACACCGCGATCTGTAGAAACATGGAAATATCTACACCGCGATCTGTATAAACATGGAAATATCTACAACGCGATCTGTATAAACATGGAAATCTCTACACCGCTATCTGTATAAACATGGAAATATCTACACCGTGGTCTGTAAAAACATGGAAATATCTACACCGCTATCTGTATAAACATGGAAATATATACATCGCTATCTGTATAAACATGGAAACACCTACACCGTGATCTGTATAAACATGGAAATATTTACAACGATATCTGTATAAACATGGAAATATCTACACCGCCATCTGTATAAACATGGAAATATCTACACCGCCATCTGTATAAACATAGAAATATCTACACCGCTATCTGTATAAACCTGGAAATATCTACAACGCTATCTGTATAAACATGGTAATATCTACACCACCATCTATATAAACATGGAAATATCTACACCGCCATCTGTATAAACATGGAAATATCTACAATGCCATCTGTACATAGATGGAAATATCTACACCGCAATCTGTGTAAACATGGAAATATCTACACCAATATGTGTAAAAACATGGAAATATCTACACCGCTATCTGTATAAACATGGAAATATCTACACCGCTATCTGCATAAACATGGAAATATCTACACCGCGATCTGTATAAATATGGAAATATCTACACCGCTATCTGTAGAAACATGGAAATATCTACACCGCGATCTGTATAAACATGGAAATATCTACACCGCGATCTGTATAAACATGGAAATATCTACACCGCTATCTGTAGAAACATGGAAATATCTACACAGCTATCTCTATAAACATGGAAATATCTACACCGCCATCTGTATAAACATGGAAATACCTACAAGTCATCTGTATAAACACGGAAATATCTACACAGCCATCTGTATAAACATGGAAATATCTACACAGCCATCTGTATATACATGGAAATATCTACACCGCTATCTGTATAAACATGGAAATAACTACACCGCTATTTGTATAAACAAGGAAATATCTACACGGTCATCTGTGTATAGATGGAAATATCAACACCGCGATCTGTACAAACATGGAAATATCTGCACCGCTATCTGTATAAACATGGAAATATCTACACCGTGGTCTGTAAAAACAAGGAAATATCTACACCGCTATCTGTATAAACATGGAAATATATACATCGCTATCTGTATAAACATGGAAATACCTACACCGTGATGTGTATAAACATGGAAATATTTACAACGATATCTGCATAAACTTGGAAATATCTACACCGCCATCTCTATAAACATGGAAATATCTACACCGCCATCTGTATAAACCTGGCAATATCTACAACGCTATCTGTATAAACATGGTAATATCTACACCACCATCTATATAAACATGGAAATATCTACACCGCCATCTGTATAAACCTGGAAATATCTACAATGCCATCTGTAGAAAGATGGAAATACCTACACCGCAATCTGTGTAAACATGGAAATATCTACACCAATATCTGTAAAAACATGGAAATATCTACACCGCTATCTGTATAAACATGGAAGTATCTATACCGCGATCTGCATAAACATGGAAATATCTACACCACGATCTGTATAAACATGGAAATATCTACACCGCTATCTGTAGAAACACGGAAATATCTACACCGCGATCTGAATAAACATGGAAATATCTACACCGCGATCTGTATAAACATGGAAATATCTACACCGCTATCTGTAGAAATATGGAAATATCTACACAGCTATCTCTATAAACATGGAAATATCTACACCGCCATCTGTATAAACATGGAAATACCTACAAGTCATCTGTATAAACATAGAAATATCTTCACAGCCATCTGTATAAACTTGGAAAAATCTACACAGCCATCTGTATATACATGGAAATATCTACACCGCTATCTGTATAAACATGGAAATATCTACACCCCTATTTGTATAAATAAGGAAATATCTACACTGTGATCTGTTTATACATGGAAATATCTACACTGCTATTTGTATAAACAAGGAAATATCTACACCGCTATCTGCATAAACATGGAAATAACTACACTGCTATTTGCATAAACAAGGAAATATCTACACCGTGATCTGTATAAACATGGAAATATCTACAATGCCATCTCTATGAACATGGAAATATCTACACCCCTATCTGTATAAACATGGAAATATCCACACCGCTATCTCTATAAACATGGAAATATCTTCATCGCCATCAGTATAAACGTGGAAATATCTACACCGCTATCTGTATAAACATGGAAATATCTACACCGCCATCTGCATAAACATGGAAATATCTACACCGCGATCTGTATAAACATGGAAATGTATACACCGCGATCTGTATAAACATGGAAATATCTACACCGCTATCTGTAGAAACATGGAAATATCTACACAGCTATCTCTATAAACATGGAAATATCTACACCGCCATCTGTATAAACATGGAAATACCTACAAGTCATCTGTATAAACATGGAAATATCTACACAGCCATCTGTATAAACATGGAAATATCTACACAGCCATCTGTATATACATGGAAATATCTACACCGCTATCTGTATAAACATGGAAATAACTACACCGCTATTTGTATTAACAAGGAAATATCTACACCGTGATCTGTATAAACATGGAAATATCTACAATGCTATTTGTATAAACAAGGAAATATCTACACCGCTATCTGTATAAAGATGGAAATAACTACACCGCTATTTGCATAAACAAGGAAATATCTACACCGTGATCTGTATAAACATGGAAATATCTACAACGCCATCTCTATAAACATGGAAATATCTACACCCCTATCTGTATGAACATGGAAATATCCACACCGCTATCTCTATAAACCTGGAAATAACTACACCGCGATCAGTATAAACGTGGAAATATCTACACTGCTATCTCTATAAACATGGAAATATCTCCACTACTATCTCTATAAACATCGAAATATCTACACCGCCATCTGTATAAACATGGAAATACTGACAAAGTTATCTGTATAAACATGGAAATATCTACACCGCCATCTGTATAAACATGGAAATATCTACACAGCCAGGTGTACATATGTGGAAATATCTACACCGCTCTCTACATAAACATGGAAATAACTACACCGCTATCTGTATATACATGGAAATATCTACACCGCGATCTGTATAAACATGGAAATATCTACACCGCTATCTGTAGAAACATGGAAATATCTACACAGCTATCTCTATAAACATGGACATATCTACACCGCCGTCTGTATAAACATGGAAATACCTACAAGTCATCTGTATAAACATGGAAATATCTACACAGACATCTGTGTAAACATGGAAATATCTACACAGCCATCTGTATATACATGGAAATATCTACACCGCTATCTGTATAAACATGGAAATAACCAGACCGCTATTTGTAGAAACAAGGAAATATCTACACCGTGATCTGTATAAACATGGAAATATCTACACTTCTATTTGTATAAACAAGGAAATATCTACACCGCTATCTGTATAAACATGGAAATAACTACACTGCTATTTGCATAAACAAGGAAATATCTACACCGTGATCTGTATAAACATGGAAATATCTACTCTGCTATTTGTAAAAACAAGGAAATATCTACACAGCTATCTGTATAAACATGGAAATAACTACACCGCTATTTGCATAAACTAGGAAATATCTACAACGTGATCTGTATAAACATGGAAATATCTACACCGCCATCTGTATAAACCTGAAAATATCTACACCGTGATCTGTATAAACATGGAAATATCTACACCGCCGTCTGTATAAACATGGAAATATATACACAGCCATGTGTACATATGTGGAAATATCTACACCGCTCTCTACATAAACATGGAAATAACTACACCGCTATCTGTATATACATGGAAATATCTACACCGCCATCTACATATCCATAGAAATTTCTGCGCCACCATCTGTATAAACATGGAAATATCTACACGGTCATCTGTGTATAGATAGAAATATCAACACCACCATCTGTACAAACATGGAAATATCTGCACCGCTATCTGTATAAACATGGAAATATCTACACCGTGGTCTCTATAAACATGGAAATATCTACACCGCTGTCTGTGTAAACATGGAAATATCTACACCAATATCTGTAAAAACAACGAAATACCTACACCGCTATCTGTATAAACATGGAAATATCTACACCGCGATCTGCATAAACATGGAAATATCTACACCTCGATCTGTATAAATATGAAAATATCTACAACGCGATCTGTAGAAACATGGAAATATCTACACCGCGATCTGTATAAATATGGAAATATCTACACCGCGATCTGTAGAAACATGGAAATATCTACACCGCGATCTGTATAAACATGGAAATATCTACAACGCGATCTGTATAAACATGGAAATCTCTACACCGCTATCTGTATAAACATGGAAATATCTACACCGTGGTCTGTAAAAACATGGAAATATCTACACCGCTATCTGTATAAACATGGAAATATATACATCGCTATCTGTATAAACATGGAAACACCTACACCGTGATCTGTATAAACATGGAAATATTTACAACGATATCTGTATAAACATGGAAATATCTACACCGCCATCTGTATAAACATGGAAATATCTACACCGCCATCTGTATAAACATAGAAATATCTACACCGCTATCTGTATAAACCTGGAAATATCTACAACGCTATCTGTATAAACATGGTAATATCTACACCACCATCTATATAAACATGGAAATATCTACACCGCCATCTGTATAAACATGGAAATATCTACAATGCCATCTGTACATAGATGGAAATATCTACACCGCAATCTGTGTAAACATGGAAATATCTACACCAATATGTGTAAAAACATGGAAATATCTACACCGCTATCTGTATAAACATGGAAATATCTACACCGCTATCTGCATAAACATGGAAATATCTACACCGCGATCTGTATAAATATGGAAATATCTACACCGCTATCTGTAGAAACATGGAAATATCTACACCGCGATCTGTATAAACATGGAAATATCTACACAGCGATCTGTATAAACATGGAAATATCTACACCGCTATCTGTAGAAACATGGAAATATCTACACAGCTATCTCTATAAACATGGAAATATCTACACCGCCATCTGTATACACATGGAAATACCTACAAGTCATCTGTATAAACATGGAAATATCTACACAGCCATCTGTATAAACATGGAAATATCTACACAGCCATCTGTATATACATGGAAATATCTACACCGCTATCTGTATAAACATGGAAATAACTACACCGCTATTTGTATAAACAAGGAAATATCTACACGGTCATCTGTGTATAGATGGAAATATCAACACCGCCATCTGTACAAACATGGAAATATCTGCACCGCTATCTGTATAAACATGGAAATATCTACACCGTGGTCTGTAAAAACAAGGAAATATCTACACCGCTATCTGTATAAACATGGAAATATATACATCGCTATCTGTATAAACATGGAAATACCTACACCGTGATCTGTATAAACATGGAAATATTTACAACGATATCTGCATAAACTTGGAAATATCTACACCGCCATCTCTATAAACATGGAAATATCTACACCGCCATCTGTATAAACCTGGAAATATCTACAACGCTATCTGTATAAACATGGTAATATCTACACCACCATCTATATAAACATGGAAATATCTACACCGCCATCTGTATAAACCTGGAAATATCTACAAAGCCATCTGTAGAAAGATGGAAATACCTACACCGCAATCTGTGTAAACATGGAAATATCTACACCAATATCTGTAAAAACATGGAAATATCTACACCGCTATCTGTATAAACATGGAAGTATCTATACCGCGATCTGCATAAACATGGAAATATCTACACCACGATCTGTATAAACATGGAAATATCTACACCGCTATCTGTAGAAACACGGAAATATCTACACCGCGATCTGAATAAACATGGAAATATCTACACCGCGATCTGTATAAACATGGAAATATCTACACCGCTATCTGTAGAAATATGGAAATATCTACACAGCTATCTCTATAAACATGGAAATATCTACACCGCCATCTGTATAAACATGGAAATACCTACAAGTCATCTGTATAAACATGGAAATATCTTCACAGCCATCTGTATAAACATGGAAATATCTACACAGCCATCTGTATATACATGGAAATATCTACACCGCTATCTGTATAAACATGGAAATATCTACACCCCTATTTGTATAAATAAGGAAATATCTACACTGTGATCTGTTTATACATGGAAATATCTACACTGCTATTTGTATAAACAAGGAAATATCTACACCGCTATCTGCATAAACATGGAAATAACTACACTGCTATTTGCATAAACAAGGAAATATCTACACCGTGATCTGTATAAACATGGAAATATCTACAATGCCATCTCTATAAACATGGAAATATCTACACCCCTATCTGTATAAACATGGAAATATCCACACCGCTATCTCTATAAACATGGAAATAACTTCATCGCCATCAGTATAAACGTGGAAATATCTACACCGCTATCTGTATAAACATGGAAATATCTACACCGCCATCTGCATAAACATGGAAATATCTACACCGCGATCTGTATAAACATGGAAATATCTACACCGCGATCTGTATAAACATGGAAATATCTACACCGCTATCTGTAGAAACATGGAAATATCTACACAGCTATCTCTATAAACATGGAAATATCTACACCGCCATCTGTATAAACATGGAAATACCTACAAGTCATCTGTATAAACATGGAAATATCTACACAGCCATCTGTATAAACATGGAAATATCTACACAGCCATCTGTATATACATGGAAATATCTACACCGCTATCTGTATAAACATGGAAATAACTACACCGCTATTTGTATTAACAAGGAAATATCTACACCGTGATCTGTATAAACATGGAAATATCTACAATGCTATTTGTATAAACAAGGAAATATCTACACCGCTATCTGTATAAAGATGGAAATAACTACACCGCTATTTGCATAAACAAGGAAATATCTACACCGTGATCTGTATAAACATGGAAATATCTACAACGCCATCTCTATAAACATGGAAATATCTACACCCCTATCTGTATAAACATGGAAATATCCACACCGCTATCTCTATAAACCTGGAAATAACTACACCGCGATCAGTATAAACGTGGAAATATCTACACTGCTATCTCTATAAACATGGAAATATCTCCACTACTATCTCTATAAACATCGAAATATCTACACCGCCATCTGTATAAACATGGAAATACTGACAAAGTTATCTGTATAAACATGGAAATATCTACACCGCCATCTGTATAAACATGGAAATATCTACACAGCCAGGTGTACATATGTGGAAATATCTACACCGCTCTCTACATAAACATGGAAATAACTACACCGCTATCTGTATATACATGGAAATATCTACACCGCGATCTGTATAAACATGGAAATATCTACACCGCTATCTGTAGAAACATGGAAATATCTACACAGCTATCTCTATAAACATGGACATATCTACACCGCCGTCTGTATAAACATGGAAATACCTACAAGTCATCTGTATAAACATGGAAATATCTACACAGACATCTGTGTAAACATGGAAATATCTACACAGCCATCTGTATATACATGGAAATATCTACACCGCTATCTGTATAAACATGGAAATAACCAGACCGCTATTTGTAGAAACAAGGAAATATCTACACCGTGATCTGTATAAACATGGAAATATCTACACTTCTATTTGTATAAACAAGGAAATATCTACACCGCTATCTGTATAAACATGGAAATAACTACACTGCTATTTGCATAAACAAGGAAATATCTACACCGTGATCTGTATAAACATGGAAATATCTACTCTGCTATTTGTAAAAACAAGGAAATATCTACACAGCTATCTGTATAAACATGGAAATAACTACACCGCTATTTGCATAAACTAGGAAATATCTACAACGTGATCTGTATAAACATGGAAATATCTACACCGCCATCTGTATAAACCTGAAAATATCTACACCGTGATCTGTATAAACATGGAAATATCTACACCGCCGTCTGTATAAACATGGAAATATATACACAGCCATGTGTACATATGTGGAAATATCTACACCGCTCTCTACATAAACATGGAAATAACTACACCGCTATCTGTATATACATGGAAATATCTACACCGCCATCTACATATCCATAGAAATTTCTGCGCCACCATCTGTATAAACATGGAAATATCTACACGGTCATCTGTGTATAGATAGAAATATCAACACCACCATCTGTACAAACATGGAAATATCTGCACCGCTATCTGTATAAACATGGAAATATCTACACCGTGGTCTCTATAAACATGGAAATATCTACACCGCTGTCTGTATAAACATGGAAATATATACACCGCTATCTCTATAAACATGGAAATATCTACACCGTGATCTGTATAAACATGGAAATATTTACAACGATATCTGTATGAACATGGAAATATCTACACCACCATCTTTATAAACATGGAAATATCTACACCGCCATCTGTATAAACCTGGAAATATCTACACCGCTATCTGTATAAACCTGGGAATATCTACACCGCTATCTGTATAAACATGGTAATATCTACACCACCATCTATATAAACATGGAAATATCTACACCGCCATCTGTATAAACATGGAAATATCTACAATGCCATCTGTAGAAAGATGGAAATATCTGCACCGCAATCTGTGTAAACATTGAAATATCTACACAAATATCTGTAAAAACATGGAAATATCTACACCGCTATCTGTATAAACATGGAAATATCTACACCGCGATCTGCATAAACATGGAAATATCTACACCACGATCTGTATAAACATGGAAATATCTACACCGCTATCTGTAGAAACATGGAAATATCTACACCGCGATCTGCATAAACATGGAAATATCTACACCGCGATCTGCATAAACATGGAAATATCTACACCGCGATCTGTATAAATATGGAAATATCTACACCGCTATCTGTAGAAACATGGAAATATCTACACCGCGATCTGTATAAACATGGAAATATCTACACCGCGATCTGTATAAACATGGAAATATCTACACCGCTATCTGTAGAAACATGGAAATATCTATACAGCTATCTCTATAAACATGGAAATATCTACACCGCCATCTGTATAAACATGGAAATACCTACAAGTCATCTGTATAAACATGGAAATATCTACACAGCCATCTGTATAAACATGGAAATATCTACACAGCCATCTGTATATACATGGAAATATCTACACCGCTATCTGTATAAACATGGAAATAACTACACCGCTATTTGTATAAACAAGGAAATATCTACACCGTGATCTGTATAAACATGGAAATATCTACAATGCTATTTGTATAACCAAGGAAATATCTACACCGCTATCTGTATAAACATGGAAATAACTGCACCGCTATTTGCATAAACAAGGAAATATCTACACCGTGATCTGTATAAACATGGAAATATCTACAACGCCATCTCTATAAACATGGAAATATGTACACCCCTATCTGTATAAACATGGAAATATCCACACCGCTATCTCTAAAAACATGGAAATAACTACACCGTGATCAGTATAAACATGGAAATATCTACACCGCTATCTCTATAAACATGGAAATATCTCCACTGCTATCTCTATAAACATCGAAATATCTACACCGCCATCTGTATAAACATGGAAATAACTACACCGCCATTTGTATAAACAAGAAAATATCTACACCGTGATCTGTATAAACATGGAATTATCTACACCGCCATCTCTATAAACATGGAAATACCTACAAGTCATCTGTACAAACATGGAAATATCTACAAAGCCATCAGTATAAACATGGAAATATCTACACAGCCATCTGTATATACATGGAAATATCTAGACCGCTATCTGTATAAACATGGAAATAACTACACCGCTATTTGTACAAACAAGGAAATATCTACACCGTGATCTGTATAAACATGGAAATATCTACAACGCCATCTCTCTAAACATGGAAATATCTACACCCCTATCTGTATAAACATGGAAATATCCACACCGCTATCTCTAAAAACATGGAAATAACTACACCGTGATCAGTATAAACGTGGAAATATGTACACCGCTATGTCAATAAACATGGAAATATCTCCACTGCTAGCTCTATAAACATCGAAATATCTACACCGCCATCTGTATAAACATGGAAATACTTACAAAGTTATCTCTATAAACATGGAAATATCTACGCCGCCATCTGTATAAACATGGAAATATCTACACAGCCATGTGTACATATATGGAAATATCTACACTGCTCTCTATATAAACATGGAAATAACTACACCGCTATCTGTATATACATGGAAATATCTACACCGCCATCTACATATCCATAGAAATATCTGCGCCGCCATCTGTATAAACATGGAAATATCTACACGGTCATCTGTGTATAGATGGAAATATCAACACCGCCATCTGTACAAACATGGAAATATCTGCACCGCTATCTGTATAAACATGGAAATATCTACACCGTGGTCTGTAAAAACGTGGAAATATCTACACCGCTATCTGTATAAACATGGAAATACCTACACCGTGATCTGTATAAACATGGAAATATTTACAACGATATCTGTAAAAACATGGAAATATCTACACCGCCATCTCTATAAACATGGAAATATCTACACTGCCATCTGTATAAACATGGAAATATCTACACCGCTATCTGTATAAACCTGAAAATATCTACACCGCTATCTGTATAAACATGGTAATATCTACATCACCATCTATATAAACATGGAAATATCTACACCGCCATCTGTATAAACATGGAAATACCTACACCACTATCTGTATAAACCTGGAAATATCTACACCGCTATCTGTAGAAACATGGAAATATATACACCGCTATCTGTAGAAACATGGAAATATCTACACAGCTATCTCTATAAACATGGAAATATCTACACCGCCATCTGTATAAACATGGAAATACCTACAAGTCATCTGTATAAACATGGAAATATCTACACAGCCATCTGTATAAACATGGAAATATCTACACAGCCATTTGTATATACAAGGAAATATCTACACCGCTATCTGTATAAACATGGAAATAACTACACCGCTATTTGTATAAACAAGGAAATATCTACACCGTGATCTGTATAAACATGGAAATATCTACACTGCTATTTGTATAAACAAGGAAATATCTACACCACTATCTGTATAAACATGGAGATAAATACACCGCTATTTGCATAAACAAGGAAATATCTACACCGTGATCTGTATAAACATGGAAATATCTACAACGCCCTCTCTATAAACATGGAAATATCTACACCCCTATCTGTATAAACATGGAAATATCCACACCGCTATCTCTATAAACATGGAAATAACTACACCGCGATCAGTATAAACGAGGAAATATCTACACCGCTATCTCTATAAACATGGAAATATCTCCACTGCTATCTCTATAAACATCGAAATATCTACACCGCCATGTCTATAAACATGGAAATACTTACAAAGTTATCTGCATAAACATGGAAATATCTACACCGCCATCTGTAAAACATGGAAATATCTACACAGCCATGTGTACATATATGGAAATATCTTCACCGCTCTCTATATAAACATGGAAATAACTTCACCGCTATCTGTATATACATGGAAATATCTACACCGCCATCTACATATCCATAGAAATATCTGCGCCGCCATCTGTATAAACATGGAAATATCTACACGGTCATCTTTGTAAAGATGGAAATATCAACACCGCCATCTGTACAAACATGGAAATATCTTCACCGCTATCTGTATAAACCTGGAAATATCTACACCGTGGTCTGTATAAACATGGAAATATCTACACCACTATCTGTATAAACATGGAAATATATACACCGCTATCTCTATAAACATGGAAATATCTACACCGTGATCTGTATAACCATGGAAATATTTACAACGATATCTGTATAAACATGGAAATATCTACACCGCCATCTCTATAAACATGGAAATATCTACACCGCCATCTGTATAAACATGGAAATATCTACAATGCCGTCTGTAGAAAGATGGAAATATCTACACCGCAATCTGTGTAAACATGGAAATATCTACACCAATATCTGTAAAAACATGGACATATCTACACCGCTATCTGTATAAACGTGGAAATATCTACACCGCGATCTGCATAAACATGGAAATATCTACACCGAGATCTGTATAAATATGGAAATATCTACACCGCTATCTGTAGCAACATGGAAATATCTACACCGCAATCTGTATAAACATGGAAATATCTACACCGCGATCTGTATAAACATGGAAATATCTACACCGCTATCTGTAGAAACATGGAAATATCTACACAGCTATCTCTATAAACATGGAAATATCTACACCGCCATCTGTATAAACATGGAAATACCTACAAGTCATCTGTATAAACATGGAAATATCTACACAGCCATCTGTATAAACATGGAAATATCTACACAGCCATCTGTATATACAAGGAAATATCTACACCGCTATCTGTATAAAAATGGAAATAACTACACCGCTATTTGTATAAACAAGGAAATATCTACACCGTGATCTGTATAAACATGGAAATATCTACACTGCTATTTGAATAAACAAGGAAATATCTACACCACTATCTGTATAAACATGGAGATAAATACACCGCTATTTGCATAAACAAGGAAATATCTACACCGTGATCTGTATAAACATGGAAATATCTACAACGCCCTCTCTATAAACATGGACATATCTACACCCCTATCTGTATAAACATGGAAATATCCACACCGCTATCTCTATAAACATGGAAATAACTACACCGCGATCAGTATAAACGAGGAAATATCTACACCGCTATCTCTATAAACATGGAAATATCTCCACTGCTATCTCTATAAACATCGAAATATCTACACCGCCATGTGTATAAACATGGAAATACTTACTAAGTTATCTGCATAAACATGGAAATATCTACACCGCCATCTGTAAAACATGGAAATATCTACACAGCCATGTGTACATATATGGAAATATCTACACCGCTCTCTATATAAACATGGAAATAACTTCACCGCTATCTGTATATACATGGAAATATCTACACCGCCATCTACATATCCATAGAAATATCTGCGCCGCCATCTGTATAAACATGGAAATATCTACACGGTCATCTGTGTACAGATGGAAATATCAACACCGCCATCTGTACAAACATGGAAATATCTTCACCGCTATGTGTATAAACTTGGAAATATCTACACCGTGGTCTGTATAAACATGGAAATATCTACACCACTATCTGTATAAACATGGAAATATATACACCGCTATCTCTATAAACACGGAAATATCTACACCGTGATCTGTATAACCATGGAAATATTTACAACGATATCTGTATAAACATGGAAATATCTACACCGCCATCTCTATAAACATGGAAATATCTACACCGCCATCTGTATAAACATGGAAATATCTACAATGCCGTCTGTAGAAAGATGGAAATATCTACACCGCAATCTGTGTAAACATGGAAATATCTACACCAATATCTGTAAAAACATGGACATATCTACACCGCTATCTGTATAAACGTGGAAATATCTACACCGCGATCTGCATAAACATGGAAATATCTACACCGCGATCTGTATAAATATGGAAATATCTACACCGCTATCTGTAGAAACATGGAAATATCTACACCGCGATCTGTATAAACATGGAAATAACTACACCGCGATCTGTATAAACATGGAAATATCTACACCGCTATCTGTAGAAACATGGAAATATCTACACAGCTATCTCTATAAACATGGAAATATCTACACCGCCATCTGTATAGACATGGAAATACCTACAAGTCATCTGTATAAACATGGAAATATCTACACAGCCATCTGTATGAACATGGAAATATGTACACAGCCATCTGTATATACATGGAAGTATCTACACCGCTATCTGTATAAACATGGAAATAACTACACCGCTATTTGTATAAACAAGGAAATATCTACACCGTGATCTGTATAAACATGGAAATATCTACAATGCTATTTGTATAAACAAGGAAATATCTACACCGCTATCTGTATAAACATGGAAATAACTACACCGCTATTTGCATAAACAAGGAAATATCTACACCGTGATCTGCATAAACATGCAAATATCTACAACGCCATCTCTATAAACATGGAAATATCTACACCCCTATCTGTATAAACATGGAAATATCCACACCGCTATCTCTAAAAACATGGAAAAAACTACACCGTGATCAGTATAAACGTGGAAATATCTACACCGCTATCTCTATAAACATGGAAATATCTCCACTGCTATCTCTATAAACATCGAAATATCTACACCGCCATCTGTATAAACATGGAAATACTTACAAAGTTAACTGTATCAACATGGAAATATCTACACCGCCATCTGTATAAACATGGAAATATCTACACAGCCATGTGTACATATATGGAAATATCTACACCGCTCTCTATATAAACATGGAAATAACTACACCGCTCTCTGTATATACATGGAAATATCTACACCGCCATCTACATATCCATAGAAATATCGGCGCCGCCATCTGTATAAACATGGGAATATCTACACGGTCATCTGTGTATAGATGGAAATATCAACACCGCCATCTGTACAAACATGGAAATATCTGCACCGCTATCTGTATAAACATGGAAATATCTACACCGTGGTCTGTATAAACATGGAAATATCTACACCGCTATCTGTATAAACATGGAAATATATACATCGCTATCTGTATAAACATGGAAATACCTACACCGTGATCTGCATAAACATGGAAATATTTACAACGATATCTGTATAAACATGGAAATATCTACACCGCCATCTCTATAAACATGGAAATATCTACACCGCCATCTGTATAAACATGGAAATATCTACACCGCTATCTGTATAAACCTGTAAATATCTACACCGCTATCTGTATAAACATCGTAATATCTACACCACCATCTATATAAACATGGAAATATCTACACGGCCATCTGTATAAACATGGAAATATCTACAATGCCATCTGTAGAAAGATGGAAATATCTACACCGCAATCTGTGTAAACATGGAAATATCTACACCAATATCTGTTAAAACATGGAAATATCTACACCGCTATCTGTATAAACATGGAAATATCTATACCGCGATCTGCATAAACATGGAAATATCTACACCGCGATCCGTATAAACATGAAAATATCTACACCGCTATCTATAGAAACATGGAAATATCTACACCGCGATCTGAATAAACATGGAAATATCTACAACGCGAGCTGTATAAACATGGAAATATCTACAACGCTATCTGTAGAAACATGGAAATATCTACACAGCTATCTCTATAAACATGGAAATATCTACACCGCCATCTGTATAGACATGGAAATACCTACAAGTCATCTGTATAAACATGGAAATATATACACAGCCATCTGTATAAACATGGAAATATCTACACAGCCATGTGTATATACATGGAAATATCTACACCGCTATCTGTATAAACATGGAAATAACTACACCGCTATTTGCATAAACAAGGAAATATCTACACCGTGATCTGTATAAACATGGAAATATCTACACCCCTATTTGCATAAACAAGGAAATATCTACACCGTGATCTGTATAAACATGGAAATATCTACAACGCCATCTTTATAAACATGGAAATATCTACACCCCTATCTGTATAAACATGGAAATATCCACACCGCTATCTCAATAAACATGGAAATTACTACACCGCGATTAGTATAAACGTGGAAATATCTGCACCGCTATCTCTATAAACATGGAAATATCTCCACTACTATCTCTATAAACATCGAAATATCTACACCGCCATCTGTATAAACATGGAAATACTTACAAAGTTATCTGTATAAACATGGAAATATCTACACCGTCATCTGTATAAACATGGAAATATCTACACAGCCATGTGTACATATATGGAAATATCTACACCGCTCTCTATATAAACATGGAAATAACTACACCGCTATCTGTATATACATGGAAATATCTACACCGCCATCTACATATCCATAGAAATATCTGCGCCACCATCTGTATAAACATGGAAATATCTACACGGTCATCTGTTTATGGATGGAAATATCAACACCGCCATCTGTACAAACATGGAAATATCTGCACCGCTATCTGTATAAACATGGAAATATCTACTCCGTGGTCTGTATAAACATGGAAATATCTACACCGCTATCTGTATAAACATGGAAATATATACACCGCCATCTCTATAAACATGGAAATCTGTACACCGTGATCTGTATAAACATGGAACCATTTACACCGATATCAGTATAAACATGGAAATATCTACACCGCCATCTCTATAAACATGGAAATATCTACACCGCCATCTGTATAAACATGGAAATATCTACACCGCTATCTGTATAAACCTGGAAATATCTACACCGCTATCTGTATAAACATGGTAATATCTACACCACCATCTATATAAACATGGAAATATCTACACCGCCATCTGTATAAACATGGAAATATCTACAATGCCGTCTGTAGAAAGATGGAAATATCTACACTGCAATCTGTGTAAACAAGAAATATCTACACCAATATCTCTAAAAACATGGAAATATCTACACCGCTATCTGTATAAACATGGCAATATCTACACCGCGATCTGCATAAACATGGAAATATCTACACCGCGATCTGTATAAATATGGAAATATCTACACCGCTATCTGTAGAAACATGGAAATATCTACACCGCGATCTGTATAAACATGGAAATATCTACACTGTGATCTGTATAAACATGGAAATATCTACACCGCTATCTGTAGAAACATGGAAATATCTACACAGCTATCTCTATAAACATGGAAATATCTACACCGCCGTCTGTATAAACATGGAATTACCAACAAGTCATCTGTATAAACATGGAAATATCTACACCGCCATCTCTATAAACATGGAAATATCTACACCGCCATCTGTATAAACATGGAAATATCTACACCGCTATCTGTATAAACCTGGAAATATCTACACCGCTATCTGTATAAACATCGTAATATCTACACCACCATCTATATAAACATGGAAATATCTACACCGCCATCTGTATAAACATGGAAATATCTACAATGCCATCTGTAGAAAGATGGAAATATCTACACCGCAATCTGTGTAAACATGGAAATATCTACACCAATATCTGTAAAAACATGGAAATATCTACACCGCTATCTGTATAAACATGGAAATATCTATACCGCGATCTGCATAAACATGGAAATATCTACACCGCGATCCGTATAAACATGAAAATATCTACACCGCTATCTATAGAAACATGGAAATATCTACACCGCGATCTGAATAAACATGGAAATATCTACAACGCGAGCTGTATAAACATGGAAATATCTACAACGCTATCTGTAGAAACATGGAAATATCTACACAGCTATCTCTATAAACATGGAAATATCTACACCGCCATCTGTATAGACATGGAAATACCTACAAGTCATCTGTATAAACATGGAAATATATACACAGCCATCTGTATAAACATGGAAATATCTACACAGCCATGTGTATATACATGGAAATATCTACACCGCTATCTGTATAAACATGGAAATAACTACACCGCTATTTGCATAAACAAGGAAATATCTACACCGTGATCTGTATAAACATGGAAATATCTACACCCCTATTTGCATAAACAAGGAAATATCTACACCGTGATCTGTATATACATGGGAATATCTACACCGCCATCTACATATCCATAGAAATATCTGCGCCGCCATCTGTATAAACATGGAAATATCTACACGGTCATCTGTGTATAGATGGAAATATCAACACCGCCATCTGTACAAACATGGAAATATCTGCACCGCTATCTGTATAAAAATGGAAATATCTACACCGTGGTCTGTAAAAACATGGAAATATCTACACCGCTATCTGTATAAACATGGAAATATATACATCGCTATCTGTATAAACATGGAAATACCTACACCGTGATCTGTATAAACATGGAAATATTTACAACGATATCTGTATAAACATGGAAATATCTACACCGCCATCTCTATAAACATGGAGATATCTACACCGCCATCTGTATAAACATGGAAATATCTGCACCGCTATCTGTATAAACCTGGAAATATCTACAACGCTATCTGTATAAACATGGTAATATCTACACCACCATCTATATAAACATGGAAATATCTACACCGCCATCTGTATAAACATGGAAATATCTACAATGCCATCTGTAGAAGGACGGAAATATCTACACCGCAATCTGTGTAAACATGGAAATATCTACACAAATATCTGTAAAAACATGGAAATATCTACACCGCTATCTGTATAAACATGGAAATATCTATACCGCGATCTGCATGAACATGGAAATATCCTACACCGCGATCTGTATAAACATGAAAATATCTACACGGCTATCTGTAGAAACATGGAAATATCTACACCGCGATCTGAAGAAACATGGAAATATCTACACCGCGATCTGTATAAACATGGAAATATCTACACCGCTATCTGTAGAAACATGGAAATATCTACGCAGCTATCTCTATAAACATGGAAATATCTACACCGCCATCTGTATAGACATGGAAATAGCTACAAGTCATCTGTATAAACATGGAAATATCTACACAGCCATCTCTATAAACATGGAAATATCTACACAGCCATCTGTATATACATGGAAATATCTACACCGCTATCTGTATAATCATGGAAATAACTACACCGCTATTTGTATAAACAAGGAAATATCTACACTGTGATCTGCATAAACATGGAAATATCTACACTGCTATTTGTATAAACAAGGAAATATCTACACCGCTATCTGTATAAACATGGAAATAACTACACCACTATTTGTATAAACAAGTAAATATCTACACTGAGATCTGTATAAACATGGAAATATCTACACTGCTATTTGTATAAACAAATAAATATCTACACCGCTATCTGTATAAACATGGAAATAACTACACCGCTATTTGCATAAACAAGGAAATATCTACACCGTGATCTGTATAAACATGGAAATAACTACACCTCTATTTGCATAAACAAGGAAATATCTACACCGTGATTTGTATAAACATGGAAATATCTACAACGCCATCTCTATAAACATGGAAATATCTACACCCCTATCTGTATAAACATGGAAATATCCACACAGCTGTCTCTATAAACATGGAAATTACTACACCACGATCAGTATAAACGTGGAAATATCTATACCGCTATCTCTATAAACATGGAAATATCTCCACTACTATCTCTGTAAACATCGAAATAACTACACCGCCATCTGTATAAACATGGAAATACTTACAAAGTTATCTGTATAAACATGTAAATATCTACACCGTCATCTGTATAAACATGGAAATATCTACACAGCCATGTGTACATATATGGAAATATCTACACCGCTCTCTATATAAACATGGAAATAACTACACCGCTATCTGTAAATACATGGAAATATCTACACCGCCATCTACATACCCATAGAAATATCTGCACCGCCATCTGTATAAACATGGAAATATCTACACGGTCATCTGTGTATAGATGGAAATATCAACACCGCCATCTGTACAAACATGGAAATATCTGCACTGCTATCTGTATAAACATGGAAATATCTACACCGTGGTCTGTATAAACATGGAAATATCTACACCGCTATCTGTATAAACATGGAAATATATACACCGCCATCTCTATAAACATGGAAATATGTACACCGTGATCTGTATAAACATGGAAATATTTACACCGATATCTGTATAAACATGGAAATATCTACACCGCCATCTCTATAAACATGGAAAATCTACACCGCCATCTGTATAAACATGGAAATATCTACACCATTATCTGTATAAACCTGGAAATATCTACACCGCCATCTCTATAAACATGGAAAATCTACACCGCCATCTGTATAATCATGGAAATATCTACACCACTATCTGTATAAACCTGGAAATATCTACACCGCTATCTGTATAAACATGGTAATATCTACACCACCATCTATATAAACATGGAAATATCTACACCGCCATCTGTAGAAAGATGGAAATATCTACACTGCAATCTGTGTAAACAAGGAAATATCTACACCAATATCTGTAAAAACATGGAAATATCTACACCGCTATCTGTATAAACGTGGAAATATCTACACCGCGATCTGCATAAACATGGAAATATCTACACCGCGATCTGTATAAACATGGAAATATCTACACCACGATCTGTATAAACATGGAAATATCTACACCGCTATCGGTAGAAACATGGAAATATCTACACAGCTATCTCTATAAACATGGAAATATCTACACCGCCATCTGTATAGACATGGAAATACCTACAAGTCATCTGTATAAACATGGAAATATCTACACAGCCATCTGTATGAACATGGAAATATCTACACAGCCATCTGTATATACATGGAAATATCTACACCGCTATCTGTATAAACATGGAAATAACTACACCGCTATTTGTATAAACAAGGAAATATCTACACCGTGATCTGTATAAACATGGAAATATCTACAATGTTATTTGTATAAACAAGGAAATATCTACACCGCTATCTGTATAAACATGGAAATAACTACACCGCTATTTGCATAAACAAGGAAATATCTACACCGTGATCTGCATGAACATGGAAATATCTACAACGCCATCTCTATAAACATGGAAATATCTACACCCCTATCTGTATAAACATGGAAATATCCACACCGCTATCTCTAAAAACATGGAAATAACTACACCGTGATCAGTATAAACGTGGAAATATCTACACCGCTATCTCTATAAACATGGAAATATCTCCACTGCTATCTCTATAAACATCGAAATATCTACACCGCCATCTGTATAAACATGGAAATACTTACAAAGTTAACTGTATAAACATGGAAATATCTACACCGCCATCTGTATAAACATGGAAATATCTACACAGCCATGTGTACATATATGGAAATATCTACACCGCTCTCTATATAAACATGGAAATAACTACACCGCTCTCTGTATATACATGGAAATATCTACACCGCCATCTACATATCCATAGAAATATCGGCACCGCCATCTGTATAAACATGGAAATATCTACACAGTCATCTGTGTATAGATGGAAATATCAACACCGCCATCTGTACAAACATGGAAATATCTGCACCGCTATCTGTATAAACGTGGAAATATCTACACCGTGGTCTGTATAAACATGGAAATATCTACACCGCTATCTGTATAAACATGGAAATATATACATCGCTATCTGTATAAACATGGAAATACCTACACCGTGATCTGCATAAACATGGAAATATTTACAACGATATCTGTATAAACATGGAAATATCTACACCGCCATCTCTATAAACATGGAAATATATACACCGCCATCTCTATAAACATGGAAATATGTACACCGTGATCTGTATAAACATGGAACTATTTACACCGATATCTGTATAAACATGGAAATATCTACACCGCCATCTCTATAAACATGGAAATATCTACACCGCCATCTGTATAAACATGGAAATATCTACACCGCTATCTGTATAAACCTGGAAATATGTACACCGCTATCTGTATAAACATGGTAATTTCTACACCACCATCTATATAAACATGGAAATATCTACACCGCCATCCTTATACACATGGAAATATCTACAATGCCGTCTGTAGAAAGATGGAAATATCTACACTGCAATCTGTGTAAACATGGAAATATCTACACCAATATCTGTAAAAACATGGAAATATCTACACCGCTATCTGTATAAACCTGGAAATATCTACACCGTGGTCTGTATAAACATGGAAATATCTACACCACTATCTGTATAAACATGGAAATATATACACCGCTATCTCTATAAACATGGAAATATCTACACCGTGATCTGTATAACCATGGAAATATTTACAACGATATCTGTATAAACATGGAAATATCTACACCGCCATCTCTATAAACATGGAAATATCTACACCGCCATCTGTATAAACATGGAAATATCTACAATGCCGTCTGTAGAAAGATGGAAATATCTACACCGCAATCTGTGTAAACATGGAAATATCTACACCAATATCTGTAAAAACATGGACATATCTACACCGCTATCTGTATAAACGTGGAAATATCTACACCGCGATCTGCATAAACATGGAAATATCTACACCGAGATCTGTATAAATATGGAAATATCTACACCGCTATCTGTAGCAACATGGAAATATCTACACCGCAATCTGTATAAACATGGAAATATCTACACCGCGATCTGTATAAACATGGAAATATCTACACCGCTATCTGTAGAAACATGGAAATATCTACACAGCTATCTCTATAAACATGGAAATATCTACACCGCCATCTGTATAAACATGGAAATACCTACAAGTCATCTGTATAAACATGGAAATATCTACACAGCCATCTGTATAAACATGGAAATATCTACACAGCCATCTGTATATACAAGGAAATATCTACACCGCTATCTGTATAAAAATGGAAATAACTACACCGCTATTTGTATAAACAAGGAAATATCTACACCGTGATCTGTATAAACATGGAAATATCTACACTGCTATTTGAATAAACAAGGAAATATCTACACCACTATCTGTATAAACATGGAGATAAATACACCGCTATTTGCATAAACAAGGAAATATCTACACCGTGATCTGTATAAACATGGAAATATCTACAACGCCCTCTCTATAAACATGGACATATCTACACCCCTATCTGTATAAACATGGAAATATCCACACCGCTATCTCTATAAACATGGAAATAACTACACCGCGATCAGTATAAACGAGGAAATATCTACACCGCTATCTCTATAAACATGGAAATATCTCCACTGCTATCTCTATAAACATCGAAATATCTACACCGCCATGTGTATAAACATGGAAATACTTACTAAGTTATCTGCATAAACATGGAAATATCTACACCGCCATCTGTAAAACATGGAAATATCTACACAGCCATGTGTACATATATGGAAATATCTACACCGCTCTCTATATAAACATGGAAATAACTTCACCGCTATCTGTATATACATGGAAATATCTACACCGCCATCTACATATCCATAGAAATATCTGCGCCGCCATCTGTATAAACATGGAAATATCTACACGGTCATCTGTGTACAGATGGAAATATCAACACCGCCATCTGTACAAACATGGAAATATCTTCACCGCTATGTGTATAAACTTGGAAATATCTACACCGTGGTCTGTATAAACATGGAAATATCTACACCACTATCTGTATAAACATGGAAATATATACACCGCTATCTCTATAAACACGGAAATATCTACACCGTGATCTGTATAACCATGGAAATATTTACAACGATATCTGTATAAACATGGAAATATCTACACCGCCATCTCTATAAACATGGAAATATCTACACCGCCATCTGTATAAACATGGAAATATCTACAATGCCGTCTGTAGAAAGATGGAAATATCTACACCGCAATCTGTGTAAACATGGAAATATCTACACCAATATCTGTAAAAACATGGACATATCTACACCGCTATCTGTATAAACGTGGAAATATCTACACCGCGATCTGCATAAACATGGAAATATCTACACCGCGATCTGTATAAATATGGAAATATCTACACCGCTATCTGTAGAAACATGGAAATATCTACACCGCGATCTGTATAAACATGGAAATAACTACACCGCGATCTGTATAAACATGGAAATATCTACACCGCTATCTGTAGAAACATGGAAATATCTACACAGCTATCTCTATAAACATGGAAATATCTACACCGCCATCTGTATAGACATGGAAATACCTACAAGTCATCTGTATAAACATGGAAATATCTACACAGCCATCTGTATGAACATGGAAATATGTACACAGCCATCTGTATATACATGGAAGTATCTACACCGCTATCTGTATAAACATGGAAATAACTACACCGCTATTTGTATAAACAAGGAAATATCTACACCGTGATCTGTATAAACATGGAAATATCTACAATGCTATTTGTATAAACAAGGAAATATCTACACCGCTATCTGTATAAACATGGAAATAACTACACCGCTATTTGCATAAACAAGGAAATATCTACACCGTGATCTGCATAAACATGCAAATATCTACAACGCCATCTCTATAAACATGGAAATATCTACACCCCTATCTGTATAAACATGGAAATATCCACACCGCTATCTCTAAAAACATGGAAAAAACTACACCGTGATCAGTATAAACGTGGAAATATCTACACCGCTATCTCTATAAACATGGAAATATCTCCACTGCTATCTCTATAAACATCGAAATATCTACACCGCCATCTGTATAAACATGGAAATACTTACAAAGTTAACTGTATCAACATGGAAATATCTACACCGCCATCTGTATAAACATGGAAATATCTACACAGCCATGTGTACATATATGGAAATATCTACACCGCTCTCTATATAAACATGGAAATAACTACACCGCTCTCTGTATATACATGGAAATATCTACACCGCCATCTACATATCCATAGAAATATCGGCGCCGCCATCTGTATAAACATGGGAATATCTACACGGTCATCTGTGTATAGATGGAAATATCAACACCGCCATCTGTACAAACATGGAAATATCTGCACCGCTATCTGTATAAACATGGAAATATCTACACCGTGGTCTGTATAAACATGGAAATATCTACACCGCTATCTGTATAAACATGGAAATATATACATCGCTATCTGTATAAACATGGAAATACCTACACCGTGATCTGCATAAACATGGAAATATTTACAACGATATCTGTATAAACATGGAAATATCTACACCGCCATCTCTATAAACATGGAAATATCTACACCGCCATCTGTATAAACATGGAAATATCTACACCGCTATCTGTATAAACCTGTAAATATCTACACCGCTATCTGTATAAACATCGTAATATCTACACCACCATCTATATAAACATGGAAATATCTACACGGCCATCTGTATAAACATGGAAATATCTACAATGCCATCTGTAGAAAGATGGAAATATCTACACCGCAATCTGTGTAAACATGGAAATATCTACACCAATATCTGTTAAAACATGGAAATATCTACACCGCTATCTGTATAAACATGGAAATATCTATACCGCGATCTGCATAAACATGGAAATATCTACACCGCGATCCGTATAAACATGAAAATATCTACACCGCTATCTATAGAAACATGGAAATATCTACACCGCGATCTGAATAAACATGGAAATATCTACAACGCGAGCTGTATAAACATGGAAATATCTACAACGCTATCTGTAGAAACATGGAAATATCTACACAGCTATCTCTATAAACATGGAAATATCTACACCGCCATCTGTATAGACATGGAAATACCTACAAGTCATCTGTATAAACATGGAAATATATACACAGCCATCTGTATAAACATGGAAATATCTACACAGCCATGTGTATATACATGGAAATATCTACACCGCTATCTGTATAAACATGGAAATAACTACACCGCTATTTGCATAAACAAGGAAATATCTACACCGTGATCTGTATAAACATGGAAATATCTACACCCCTATTTGCATAAACAAGGAAATATCTACACCGTGATCTGTATAAACATGGAAATATCTACAACGCCATCTTTATAAACATGGAAATATCTACACCCCTATCTGTATAAACATGGAAATATCCACACCGCTATCTCAATAAACATGGAAATTACTACACCGCGATTAGTATAAACGTGGAAATATCTGCACCGCTATCTCTATAAACATGGAAATATCTCCACTACTATCTCTATAAACATCGAAATATCTACACCGCCATCTGTATAAACATGGAAATACTTACAAAGTTATCTGTATAAACATGGAAATATCTACACCGTCATCTGTATAAACATGGAAATATCTACACAGCCATGTGTACATATATGGAAATATCTACACCGCTCTCTATATAAACATGGAAATAACTACACCGCTATCTGTATATACATGGAAATATCTACACCGCCATCTACATATCCATAGAAATATCTGCGCCACCATCTGTATAAACATGGAAATATCTACACGGTCATCTGTTTATGGATGGAAATATCAACACCGCCATCTGTACAAACATGGAAATATCTGCACCGCTATCTGTATAAACATGGAAATATCTACTCCGTGGTCTGTATAAACATGGAAATATCTACACCGCTATCTGTATAAACATGGAAATATATACACCGCCATCTCTATAAACATGGAAATCTGTACACCGTGATCTGTATAAACATGGAACCATTTACACCGATATCAGTATAAACATGGAAATATCTACACCGCCATCTCTATAAACATGGAAATATCTACACCGCCATCTGTATAAACATGGAAATATCTACACCGCTATCTGTATAAACCTGGAAATATCTACACCGCTATCTGTATAAACATGGTAATATCTACACCACCATCTATATAAACATGGAAATATCTACACCGCCATCTGTATAAACATGGAAATATCTACAATGCCGTCTGTAGAAAGATGGAAATATCTACACTGCAATCTGTGTAAACAAGAAATATCTACACCAATATCTCTAAAAACATGGAAATATCTACACCGCTATCTGTATAAACATGGCAATATCTACACCGCGATCTGCATAAACATGGAAATATCTACACCGCGATCTGTATAAATATGGAAATATCTACACCGCTATCTGTAGAAACATGGAAATATCTACACCGCGATCTGTATAAACATGGAAATATCTACACTGTGATCTGTATAAACATGGAAATATCTACACCGCTATCTGTAGAAACATGGAAATATCTACACAGCTATCTCTATAAACATGGAAATATCTACACCGCCGTCTGTATAAACATGGAATTACCAACAAGTCATCTGTATAAACATGGAAATATCTACACCGCCATCTCTATAAACATGGAAATATCTACACCGCCATCTGTATAAACATGGAAATATCTACACCGCTATCTGTATAAACCTGGAAATATCTACACCGCTATCTGTATAAACATCGTAATATCTACACCACCATCTATATAAACATGGAAATATCTACACCGCCATCTGTATAAACATGGAAATATCTACAATGCCATCTGTAGAAAGATGGAAATATCTACACCGCAATCTGTGTAAACATGGAAATATCTACACCAATATCTGTAAAAACATGGAAATATCTACACCGCTATCTGTATAAACATGGAAATATCTATACCGCGATCTGCATAAACATGGAAATATCTACACCGCGATCCGTATAAACATGAAAATATCTACACCGCTATCTATAGAAACATGGAAATATCTACACCGCGATCTGAATAAACATGGAAATATCTACAACGCGAGCTGTATAAACATGGAAATATCTACAACGCTATCTGTAGAAACATGGAAATATCTACACAGCTATCTCTATAAACATGGAAATATCTACACCGCCATCTGTATAGACATGGAAATACCTACAAGTCATCTGTATAAACATGGAAATATATACACAGCCATCTGTATAAACATGGAAATATCTACACAGCCATGTGTATATACATGGAAATATCTACACCGCTATCTGTATAAACATGGAAATAACTACACCGCTATTTGCATAAACAAGGAAATATCTACACCGTGATCTGTATAAACATGGAAATATCTACACCCCTATTTGCATAAACAAGGAAATATCTACACCGTGATCTGTATATACATGGGAATATCTACACCGCCATCTACATATCCATAGAAATATCTGCGCCGCCATCTGTATAAACATGGAAATATCTACACGGTCATCTGTGTATAGATGGAAATATCAACACCGCCATCTGTACAAACATGGAAATATCTGCACCGCTATCTGTATAAAAATGGAAATATCTACACCGTGGTCTGTAAAAACATGGAAATATCTACACCGCTATCTGTATAAACATGGAAATATATACATCGCTATCTGTATAAACATGGAAATACCTACACCGTGATCTGTATAAACATGGAAATATTTACAACGATATCTGTATAAACATGGAAATATCTACACCGCCATCTCTATAAACATGGAGATATCTACACCGCCATCTGTATAAACATGGAAATATCTGCACCGCTATCTGTATAAACCTGGAAATATCTACAACGCTATCTGTATAAACATGGTAATATCTACACCACCATCTATATAAACATGGAAATATCTACACCGCCATCTGTATAAACATGGAAATATCTACAATGCCATCTGTAGAAGGACGGAAATATCTACACCGCAATCTGTGTAAACATGGAAATATCTACACAAATATCTGTAAAAACATGGAAATATCTACACCGCTATCTGTATAAACATGGAAATATCTATACCGCGATCTGCATGAACATGGAAATATCCTACACCGCGATCTGTATAAACATGAAAATATCTACACGGCTATCTGTAGAAACATGGAAATATCTACACCGCGATCTGAAGAAACATGGAAATATCTACACCGCGATCTGTATAAACATGGAAATATCTACACCGCTATCTGTAGAAACATGGAAATATCTACGCAGCTATCTCTATAAACATGGAAATATCTACACCGCCATCTGTATAGACATGGAAATAGCTACAAGTCATCTGTATAAACATGGAAATATCTACACAGCCATCTCTATAAACATGGAAATATCTACACAGCCATCTGTATATACATGGAAATATCTACACCGCTATCTGTATAATCATGGAAATAACTACACCGCTATTTGTATAAACAAGGAAATATCTACACTGTGATCTGCATAAACATGGAAATATCTACACTGCTATTTGTATAAACAAGGAAATATCTACACCGCTATCTGTATAAACATGGAAATAACTACACCACTATTTGTATAAACAAGTAAATATCTACACTGAGATCTGTATAAACATGGAAATATCTACACTGCTATTTGTATAAACAAATAAATATCTACACCGCTATCTGTATAAACATGGAAATAACTACACCGCTATTTGCATAAACAAGGAAATATCTACACCGTGATCTGTATAAACATGGAAATAACTACACCTCTATTTGCATAAACAAGGAAATATCTACACCGTGATTTGTATAAACATGGAAATATCTACAACGCCATCTCTATAAACATGGAAATATCTACACCCCTATCTGTATAAACATGGAAATATCCACACAGCTGTCTCTATAAACATGGAAATTACTACACCACGATCAGTATAAACGTGGAAATATCTATACCGCTATCTCTATAAACATGGAAATATCTCCACTACTATCTCTGTAAACATCGAAATAACTACACCGCCATCTGTATAAACATGGAAATACTTACAAAGTTATCTGTATAAACATGTAAATATCTACACCGTCATCTGTATAAACATGGAAATATCTACACAGCCATGTGTACATATATGGAAATATCTACACCGCTCTCTATATAAACATGGAAATAACTACACCGCTATCTGTAAATACATGGAAATATCTACACCGCCATCTACATACCCATAGAAATATCTGCACCGCCATCTGTATAAACATGGAAATATCTACACGGTCATCTGTGTATAGATGGAAATATCAACACCGCCATCTGTACAAACATGGAAATATCTGCACTGCTATCTGTATAAACATGGAAATATCTACACCGTGGTCTGTATAAACATGGAAATATCTACACCGCTATCTGTATAAACATGGAAATATATACACCGCCATCTCTATAAACATGGAAATATGTACACCGTGATCTGTATAAACATGGAAATATTTACACCGATATCTGTATAAACATGGAAATATCTACACCGCCATCTCTATAAACATGGAAAATCTACACCGCCATCTGTATAAACATGGAAATATCTACACCATTATCTGTATAAACCTGGAAATATCTACACCGCCATCTCTATAAACATGGAAAATCTACACCGCCATCTGTATAATCATGGAAATATCTACACCACTATCTGTATAAACCTGGAAATATCTACACCGCTATCTGTATAAACATGGTAATATCTACACCACCATCTATATAAACATGGAAATATCTACACCGCCATCTGTAGAAAGATGGAAATATCTACACTGCAATCTGTGTAAACAAGGAAATATCTACACCAATATCTGTAAAAACATGGAAATATCTACACCGCTATCTGTATAAACGTGGAAATATCTACACCGCGATCTGCATAAACATGGAAATATCTACACCGCGATCTGTATAAACATGGAAATATCTACACCACGATCTGTATAAACATGGAAATATCTACACCGCTATCGGTAGAAACATGGAAATATCTACACAGCTATCTCTATAAACATGGAAATATCTACACCGCCATCTGTATAGACATGGAAATACCTACAAGTCATCTGTATAAACATGGAAATATCTACACAGCCATCTGTATGAACATGGAAATATCTACACAGCCATCTGTATATACATGGAAATATCTACACCGCTATCTGTATAAACATGGAAATAACTACACCGCTATTTGTATAAACAAGGAAATATCTACACCGTGATCTGTATAAACATGGAAATATCTACAATGTTATTTGTATAAACAAGGAAATATCTACACCGCTATCTGTATAAACATGGAAATAACTACACCGCTATTTGCATAAACAAGGAAATATCTACACCGTGATCTGCATGAACATGGAAATATCTACAACGCCATCTCTATAAACATGGAAATATCTACACCCCTATCTGTATAAACATGGAAATATCCACACCGCTATCTCTAAAAACATGGAAATAACTACACCGTGATCAGTATAAACGTGGAAATATCTACACCGCTATCTCTATAAACATGGAAATATCTCCACTGCTATCTCTATAAACATCGAAATATCTACACCGCCATCTGTATAAACATGGAAATACTTACAAAGTTAACTGTATAAACATGGAAATATCTACACCGCCATCTGTATAAACATGGAAATATCTACACAGCCATGTGTACATATATGGAAATATCTACACCGCTCTCTATATAAACATGGAAATAACTACACCGCTCTCTGTATATACATGGAAATATCTACACCGCCATCTACATATCCATAGAAATATCGGCACCGCCATCTGTATAAACATGGAAATATCTACACAGTCATCTGTGTATAGATGGAAATATCAACACCGCCATCTGTACAAACATGGAAATATCTGCACCGCTATCTGTATAAACGTGGAAATATCTACACCGTGGTCTGTATAAACATGGAAATATCTACACCGCTATCTGTATAAACATGGAAATATATACATCGCTATCTGTATAAACATGGAAATACCTACACCGTGATCTGCATAAACATGGAAATATTTACAACGATATCTGTATAAACATGGAAATATCTACACCGCCATCTCTATAAACATGGAAATATATACACCGCCATCTCTATAAACATGGAAATATGTACACCGTGATCTGTATAAACATGGAACTATTTACACCGATATCTGTATAAACATGGAAATATCTACACCGCCATCTCTATAAACATGGAAATATCTACACCGCCATCTGTATAAACATGGAAATATCTACACCGCTATCTGTATAAACCTGGAAATATGTACACCGCTATCTGTATAAACATGGTAATTTCTACACCACCATCTATATAAACATGGAAATATCTACACCGCCATCCTTATACACATGGAAATATCTACAATGCCGTCTGTAGAAAGATGGAAATATCTACACTGCAATCTGTGTAAACATGGAAATATCTACACCAATATCTGTAAAAACATGGAAATATCTACACCGCTATCTGTATAAACATGAAAATATCTACACCGCGATCTGCAAAAACATGGAAATATCTACACCGCGATCTGTATAAATATTGGAATATCTACACCGCTATCTGTAGAAACATGGAAATATCTACACCGCGATCTGTATAAACATGGAAATATCTACACCGCGATCTGTATAAACATGGAAATATCTACACCGCTATCTGTAGAAACATGGAAATATCTACACAGCTATCTCTAAAAACATGGAAATATCTACACCGCCATCTGTATAAACATGGAAATACCTACAAGTCATCTGTATAAACATGGAAATATCTACACAGCCATCTGTATAAACATGGAAATATCTAAACAGCCATCTGTATATTCACGGAAATATGTACACCGCTATCTGTATAAACATGGAAACAACTACACCGCTATTTGTATAAACAAGTAAATATCTACACCGTGATCTGTATAAACATGGAAATATCTACAATGCTATTTGTATAAACAAGGAAATATCTACACCGCTATCTGTATAAACATGGAAATAACTACACCGCTATTTGCATAAACAAGGAAATATCTACACCGTGATCTATATAAACATGGAAATATTTACAACGCCATCTCTATAAACATGGAAATATCTACACCCCTATCTGTATAAACATGGAAATATCCACACCGCTATCTCTAAAAACATGGAAATAACTACACCGTGATCAGTATAAATATGGAAATATCTATACCGCGATCTGCATAAACATGGAAATATCTACACCGCGATCTGTATAAACATGAAAATATCTACACCGCTATCTGTAGAAACATGGAAATATCTACACCGTGATCTGAATAAACATGGAAATATCTACAACGCGATCTGTATAAACATGGAAATATCTACACCGCTATCTGTAGAAACATGGAAATATCTGCACAGCTATCTCTATAAACATGGAAATATCTACACCGCCATCTGTACAGACATGGAAATACCTACAAGTCATCTGTATAAACATGGAAATATATACACAGCCATCTGTATAAACATGGAAATATCTACACAGCCATGTGTATATACATGGAAATATCTACACCGCTATCTGTATAAACATGGAAATAACTACACCGCTATTTGTATAAACAAGTAAATATCTACACTGTGATCTGTATAAACATGGAAATATCTACACTGCTATTTGTATAAACAAGGAAATATCTACACCGCTATCTGTATAAACATGGAAATAACTACACCGCTATTTGCATAAACAAGGAAATATCTACACCGTGATCTGTATAAACATGGAAATATCTACAACGCCATCTTTATAAACATGGAAATATCCACACCGCTATCTCTATAAACATGGAAATTACTACACCGCGATCAGTATAAACGTGGAAATATCTGCACTGCTATCTCTATAAACATGGAAATATCTCCACTACTATCTCTATAAACATCGAAATATCTACACCGCCATCTGTATAAACATGGAAATACTTACAAAGTTATCTGTATAAACATGGAAATATCTACACCGTCATCTGTATAAACATGGAAATATCTACACCGCTATCTGTATAAACCTGGAAACATCTACACCGCTATCTGTATAAACATGGTAATATCTACACCACCATCTATATAAGCATGGAAATATCTACACCGCAATCTGTATAAACATGGAAATATCTACAATGCCGTCTGTAGAAAGATGGAAATATCTACACTGCAATCTGTGTAAACATGGAAATCTCTACACCAATATCTGTAAAAACATGGAAATATCTACACCGCTATCTGTATAAACATGGCAATATCTACACCGCGATCTGCATAAACATGGAAATATCTACACCGCGATCTGTATAAATATGGAAATATCTACACCGCTATCTGTAGAAACATGGAAATATCTACACCGCGATCTGTATAAACATGGAAATATCTACACTGCGATCTGTATAAACATGGAAATATCTACACCGCTATCTGTAGAAACATGGAAATATCTACACAGCTATCTCTATAAACATGGAAATATCTGCACCGCCATCTGTATAAACATGGAAATACCTACAAGTCATCTGTATAAACATGGAAATATCTACACAGCCATCTGTATAAACTTGGAAATATCTACACAGCCATCTGTATATACCTGGAAAAATCTACACCGCTATCTGTATAAACATGGAAATAACTACACCGCTATTTGTATAAACAAGGAAATATCTACACCGTGATCTGTATAAACATGGAAATATCTACAATGCTATTTGTATAAACAAGGAAATATCTACACCGCTATCTGTATAAACATGGAAATATCCACACCGCTATCTCTAAAAACATGGAAATAACTACACCGTGATCAGTATAAACGTGGAAATATCTACACCGCTATCTCTATAAACATGGAAATATCTCCACTGCTATCTCTATAAACATCGAAATATCTACACCGCCATCTGTATAAACATGGAAATACTTACAAAGTTAACTGTATAAACATGGAAATATCTACACCGCCATCTGTATAAACATGGAAATATCTACACAGCCATGTGTACATATATGGAAATATCTACACCGCTCTCTATATAAACATGGAAATAACTACACCGCTCTCTGTATATACATGGAAATATCTACACCGCCATCTACATATCCATAGAAATATCGGCACCGCCATCTGTATAAACATGGAAATATCTACACAGTCATCTGTGTATAGATGGAAATATCAACACCGCCATCTGTACAAACATGGAAATATCTGCACCGCTATCTGTATAAACGTGGAAATATCTACACCGTGGTCTGTATAAACATGGAAATATCTACACCGCTATCTGTATAAACATGGAAATATATACATCGCTATCTGTATAAACATGGAAATACCTACACCGTGATCTGCATAAACATGGAAATATTTACAACGATATCTGTATAAACATGGAAATATCTACACGGCCATCTGTATAAACATGGAAATGTCTACACCGCTATCTGTATAAACCTGGAAATATCTACACCGCTATCTGTATAAACATGGAAATATATACACCGCCATCTCTATAAACATGGAAATATGTACACCGTGATCTGTATAAACATGGAACTATTTACACCGATATCTGTATAAACATGGAAATATCTACACCGCCATCTCTATAAACATGGAAATATCTACACCGCCATCTGTATAAACATGGAAATATCTACACCGCTATCTGTATAAACCTGGAAATATGTACACCGCTATCTGTATAAACATGGTAATTTCTACACCACCATCTATATAAACATGGAAATATCTACACCGCCATCCTTATAAACATGGAAATATCTACAATGCCGTCTGTAGAAAGATGGAAATATCTACACTGCAATCTGTGTAAACATGGAAATATCTACACCAATATCTGTAAAAACATGGAAATATCTACACCGCTATCTGTATAAACATGGAAATATCTACACCGCGATCTGCAAAAACATGGAAATATCTACACCGCGATCTGTATAAATATGGAAATATCTACACCGCTATCTGTAGAAACATGGAAATATCTACACCGCGATCTGTATAAACATGGAAATATCTACACCGCGATGTATATAAACATGGAAATATCTACACCGCTATCTGTAGAAACATGGAAATATCTACACAGCTATCTCTAAAAACATGGAAATATCTACACCGCCATCTGTATAAACATGGAAATACCTACAAGTCATCTGTATAAACATGGAAATATCTACACAGCCATCTGTATAAACATGGAAATATCTAAACAGCCATCTGTATATTCACGGAAATATGTACACCGCTATCTGTATAAACATGGAAACAACTACACCGCTATTTGTATAAACAAGGAAATATCTACACCGTGATCTGTATAAACATGGAAATATCTACAATGCTATTTGTATAAACAAGGAAATATCTACACCGCTATCTGTATAAACATGGAAATAACTACACCGCTATTTGCATAAACAAGGAAATATCTACACCGTGATCTATATAAACATGGAAATATTTACAACGCCATCTCTATAAACATGGAAATATCTACACCCCTATCTGTATAAACATGGAAATATCCACACCGCTATCTCTAAAAACATGGAAATAACTACACCGTGATCAGTATAAATATGGAAATATCTATACCGCGATCTGCATAAACATGGAAATATCTACACTGCGATCTGTATAAACATGAAAATATCTACACCGCTATCTGTAGAAACATGGAAATATCTACACCGTGATCTGAATAAACATGGAAATATCTACAACGCGATCTGTATAAACATGGAAATATCTACACCGCTATCTGTAGAAACATGGAAATATCTGCACAGCTATCTCTATAAACATGGAAATATCTACACCGCCATCTGTACAGACATGGAAATACCTACAAGTCATCTGTATAAACATGGAAATATATACACAGCCATCTGTATAAACATGGAAATATCTACACAGCCATGTGTATATACATGGAAATATCTACACCGCTATCTGTATAAACATGGAAATAACTACACCGCTATTTGTATAAACAAGTAAATATCTACACTGTGATCTGTATAAACATGGAAATATCTACACTGCTATTTGTATAAACAAGGAAATATCTACACCGCTATCTGTATAAACATGGAAATAACTACACCGCTATTTGCATAAACAAGGAAATATCTACACCGTGATCTGTATAAACATTTAAATATCTACAACGCCATCTTTATAAACATGGAAATATCCACACCGCTATCTCTATAAACATGGAAATTACTACACCGCGATCAGTATAAACGTGGAAATATCTGCACTGCTATCTCTATAAACATGGAAATATCTCCACTACTATCTCTATAAACATCGAAATATCTACACCGCCATCTGTATAAACATGGAAATACTTACAAAGTTATCTGTATAAACATGGAAATATCTACACCGTCATCTGTATAAACATGGAAATATCTACACCGCTATCTGTATAAACCTGGAAACATCTACACCGCTATCTGTATAAACATGGTAATATCTACACCACCATCTATATAAGCATGGAAATATCTACACCGCAATCTGTATAAACATGGAAATATCTACAATGCCGTCTGTAGAAAGATGGAAATATCTACACTGCAATCTGTGTAAACATGGAAATCTCTACACCAATATCTGTAAAAACATGGAAATATCTACACCGCTATCTGTATAAACATGGCAATATCTACACCGCGATCTGCATAAACATGGAAATATCTACACCGCGATCTGTATAAATATGGAAATATCTACACCGCTATCTGTAGAAACATGGAAATATCTACACCGCGATCTGTATAAACATGGAAATATCTACACTGCGATCTGTATAAACATGGAAATATCTACACCGCTATCTGTAGAAACATGGAAATATCTACACAGCTATCTCTATAAACATGGAAATATCTGCACCGCCATCTGTATAAACATGGAAATACCTACAAGTCATCTGTATAAACATGGAAATATCTACACAGCCATCTGTATAAACTTGGAAATATCTACGCAGCCATCTGTATATACCTGGAAAAATCTACACCGCTATCTGTATAAACATGGAAATAACTACACCGCTATTTGTATAAACAAGGAAATATCTACACCGTGATCTGTATAAACATGGAAATATCTACAATGCTATTTGTATAAACAAGGAAATATCTACACCGCTATCTGTATAAACATGGAAATATCCACACCGCTATCTCTAAAAACATGGAAATAACTACACCGTGATCAGTATAAACGTGGAAATATCTACACCGCTATCTCTATAAACATGGAAATATCTCCACTGCTATCTCTATAAACATCGAAATATCTACACCGCCATCTGTATAAACATGGAAATACTTACAAAGTTAACTGTATAAACATGGAAATATCTACACCGCCATCTGTATAAACATGGAAATATCTACACAGCCATGTGTACATATATGGAAATATCTACACCGCTCTCTATATAAACATGGAAATAACTACACCGCTCTCTGTATATACATGGAAATATCTACACCGCCATCTACATATCCATAGAAATATCGGCACCGCCATCTGTATAAACATGGAAATATCTACACAGTCATCTGGGTATAGATGGAAATATCAACACCGCCATCTGTACAAACATGGAAATATCTGCACCGCTATCTGTATAAACGTGGAAATATCTACACCGTGGTCTGTATAAACATGGAAATATCTACACCGCTATCTGTATAAACATGGAAATATATACATCGCTATCTGTATAAACATGGAAATACCTACACCGTGATCTGCATAAACATGGAAATATTTACAACGATATCTGTATAAACATGGAAATATCTACACGGCCATCTGTATAAACATGGAAATGTCTACACCGCTATCTGTATAAACCTGGAAATATCTACACCGCTATCTGTATAAACATGGAAATATATACACCGCCATCTCTATAAACATGGAAATATGTACACCGTGATCTGTATAAACATGGAACTATTTCCACCGATATCTGTATAAACATGGAAATATCTACACCGCCATCTCTATAAACATGGAAATATCTACACCGCCATCTGTATAAACATGGAAATATCTACACCGCTATCTGTATAAACCTGGAAATATGTACACCGCTATCTGTATAAACATGGTAATTTCTACACCACCATCTATATAAACATGGAAATATCTACACCGCCATCCTTATAAACATGGAAATATCTACAATGCCGTCTGTAGAAAGATGGAAATATCTACACTGCAATCTGTGTAAACATGGAAATATCTACACCAATATCTGTAAAAACATGGAAATATCTACACCGCTATCTGTATAAACATGGAAATATCTACACCGCGATCTGCAAAAACATGGAAATATCTACACCGCGATCTGTATAAATATGGAAATATCTACACCGCTATCTGTAGAAACATGGAAATATCTACACCGCGATCTGTATAAACATGGAAATATCTACACCGTGATCTATATAAACATGGAAATATCTACACCGCTATCTGTAGAAACATGGAAATATCTACACAGCTATCTCTAAAAACATGGAAATATCTACACCGCCATCTGTATAAACATGGAAATACCTACAAGTCATCTGTATAAACATGGAAATATCTACACAGCCATCTGTATAAACATGGAAATATCTAAACAGCCATCTGTATATTCACGGAAATATGTACACCGCTATCTGTATAAACATGGAAACAACTAGACCGCTATTTGTATAAACAAGGAAATATCTACACCGTGATCTGTATAAACATGGAAATATCTACAATGCTATTTGTATAAACAAGGAAATATCTACACCGCTATCTGTATAAACATGGAAATAACTACACCGCTATTTGCATAAACAAGGAAATATCTACACCGTGATCTATATAAACATGGAAATATTTACAACGCCATCTCTATAAACATGGAAATATCTACACCCCTATCTGTATAAACATGGAAATATCCACACCGCTATCTCTAAAAACATGGAAATAACTACACCGTGATCAGTATAAATATGGAAATATCTATACCGCGATCTGCATAAACATGGAAATATCTACACCGCGATCTGTATAAACATGAAAATATCTACACCGCTATCTGTAGAAACATGGAAATATCTACACCGCGATCTGAATAAACATGGAAATATCTACAACGCGATGTGTATAAACATGGAAATATCTACACCGCTATCTGTAGAAACATGGAAATATCTGCACAGCTATCTCTATAAACATGGAAATATCTACACCGCCATCTGTACAGACATGGAAATACCTACAAGTCATCTGTATAAACATGGAAATATATACACAGCCATCTGTATAAACATGGAAATATCTACACAGCCATGTGTATATACATGGAAATATCTACACCGCTATCTGTATAAACATGGAAATAACTACACCGCTATTTGTATAAACAAGTAAATATCTACACTGTGATCTGTATAAACATGGAAATATCTACACTGCTATTTGTATAAACAAGGAAATATCTACACCGCTATCTGTATAAACATGGAAATAACTACACCGCTATTTGCATAAACAAGGAAATATCTACACCGTGATCTGTATAAACATGGAAATATCTACAACGCCATCTTTATAAACATGGAAATATCTACACCCCTATCTGTATAAACATGGAAATATCCACACCGCTATCTCTATAAACATGGAAATTACTACACCGCGATCAGTATAAACGTGGAAATATCTGCACTGCTATCTCTATAAACATGGAAATATCTCCACTACTATCTCTATAAACATCGAAATATCTACACCGCCATCTGTATAAACATGGAAATACTTACAAAGTTATCTGTATAAACATGGAAATATCTACACCGTCATCTGTATAAACATGGAAATATCTACACAGCCATGTGTACATATATGGAAATATCTACACCGCTCTCTATATAAACATGGAAATAACTACACCGCTATCTGTATATACATGGAAATATCTACACCACCATCTACATATCCATAGAAATATCTGCGCCACCATCTGTATAAACATGGAAATATCTACACGGTCATCTGTGTATGGATGGAAATATCAACACCGCCATCTGTACAAACATGGAAATATCTGCACCGCTATCTGTATAAACATGGAAATATCTACACCGTGGTCTGTATAAACATGGAAATATCTACACCGCTATCTGTATAAACATGGAAATATATACACCGCCATCTCTATAAACATGGAAATAGGTACACCGTGATCTGTATAAACATGGAACTATTTACACCGATATCTGAATAAACAGGGAAATATCTACACCGCCATCTCTATAAACATGGAAATATCTACACCGCCATCTGTATAAACATGGAAATATCTACACCGCTATCTGTATAAACCTGGAAACATCTACACCGCTATCTGTATAAACATGGTAATATCTACACCACCATCTATATAAGCATGGAAATATCTACACCGCAATCTGTATAAACATGGAAATATCTACAATGCCGTCTGTAGAAAGATGGAAATATCTACACTGCAATCTGTGTAAACATGGAAATATCTACACCAATATCTGTAAAAACATGGAAATATCTACACCGCTATCTGTATAAACATGGCAATATCTACACCGCGATCTGCATAAACATGGAAATATCTACACCGCGATCTGTATAAATATGGAAATATCTACACCGCTATCTGTAGAAACATGGAAATATCTACACCGCGATCTGTATAAACATGGAAATATCTACACTGCGATCTGTATAAACATGGAAATATCTACACCGCTATCTGTAGAAACATGGAAATATCTACACAGCTATCTCTATAAACATGGAAATATCTGCACCGCCATCTGTATAAACATGGAAATACCTACAAGTCATCTGTATAAACATGGAAATATCTACACAGCCATCTGTATAAACATGGAAATATCTACACAGCCATCTGTATATACATGGAAAAATCTACACCGCTATCTGTATAAACATGGAAATAACTACACCGCTATTTGTATAAACAAGGAAATATCTACACCGTGATCTGTATAAACATGGAAATATCTACAATGCTATTTGTATAAACAAGGAAATATCTACACCGCTATCTGTATAAACATGGAAATAACTACACCGCTATTTGCATAAACAAAGAAATGTCTACACCGTGATCTGTATAAACATGGCAATATCTACAACGCCATCTCTATAAACATGGAAATATCTACACCCCTATCTGTATAAACATGGAAATATCCACACCGCTATCTCTAAAAACATGGAAATAACTACACCGTGATCAGTATAAACGTGGAAATATCTACACCGCTATCTCTATAAACATGGAAATATCTCCACTACTATCTCTATAAACATCGAAATATCTACACCGCCATCTGTATAAACATGGAAATACTTACAAAGTTATCTGTATAAACATGGAAATATCTACACTGTCATCTGTATAAACATGGAAATATCTACACAGCCATGTGTACATATATGGAAATATCTACACCGCTCTCTATATAAACATGGAAATAACTACACCGCTATCTGTATATACATGGAAATATCTACACCGCCATCTACATATCCATACAAATATCTGCGCCGCCATCTGTATAAACATGGAAATATCTACACGGTCATCTGTGTATAGATGGAAATATCAACACCGCCATCTGTACAAACATGGAAATATCTGCACCGCTATCTGTATAAACATGGAAATATCTACACCGTGGTCTGTATAAACATGGAAATATCTACACCGCTATCTGTATAAACATGGAAATATATACACCGCTATCTCTATAAACATGGAAATATGTACACCGTGATCTGTATAAACATGGAACTATTTACACCGATATCTGTATAAACATGGAAATATCTACACCGCCATCTCTATAAACATGGAAATATCTACACCGCCATCTGTATAAACATGGAAATATCTACACCGCTATCTGTATAAACCTGGAAATATGTACACCGCTATCTGTATAAACATGGTAATTTCTACACCACCATCTATATAAACATGGAAATATCTACACCGCCATCTGTATAAACATGGAAATATCTACAATGCCGTCTGTAGAAAGATGGAAATATCTACACTGCAATCTGTGTAAACATGGAAATATCTACACCAATATCTGTAAAAACATGGAAATATCTACACCGCTATCTGTATAAACATGGAAATATCTACACCGCGATCTGCATAAACATGGAAATATCTACACCGCGATCTGTATAAATATGGAAATATCTACACCGCTATCTGTAGAAACATGGAAATATCTACACCGCGATCTGTATAAACATGGAAATATCTACACCGCAATCTGTATAAACATGGAAATATCTACACCGCTATCTGTAGAAACATGGAAATATCTACACAGCTATCTCTATAAACATGGAAATATCTACACCGCCATCTGTATAAACATGGAAATACCTACAAGTCATCTGTATAAACATGGAAATATCTACACAGCCATCTGTATAAACATGGAAATATCTACAGAGCCATCTGTATATTCACGGAAATATGTACACCGCTATCTGTATAAACATGGAAATAACTACACCGCTATTTGTATAAACAAGGAAATATCTACACCGTGATCTGTATAAACATGGAAATATCTACAATGCTATTTGTATAAACAAGGAAATATCTACACCGCTATCTGTATAAACATGGAAATAACTACACCGCTATCTGTATATACATGGAAATATCTACACCGCCATCTACATATCCATAGAAATATCTGCACCACCATCTGTATAAACATGGAAATATCTACACGGTCATCTGTGTATAGATGGAAATATCAACACCGCCATCTGTACAAACATGGAAATATCTGCACCGCTATCTTTATAAACACGGAAATATCTACACCGTGGTCTGTAAAACATGGAAATATCTACACCGCTATCTGTATAAACATGGAAATATATACATCGCTATCTGTATAAACATGGAAATACCTACACCGTGATCTGTATAAACATGGAAATATTTACAATGATATCTGTATAAACATGGAAATATCTACACCGCCATCTCTATAAACATGGAGATATCTACACCGCCATCTGTATAAACATGGAAATATCTACAATGCCATCTGTAGAAAGATGGAAATATCTACACCGCAATCTGTGTAAACATGGAAATATCTACACCAATATCTGTAAAAACATGGAAATATCTACACCGCTATCTGTATAAACATGGAAATATCTATACCGCGATCTGCATAAACATGGAAATATCTACACCGCGATCTGTATAAACATGGAAATATCTACACCGCTATCTGTAGAAACATGGAAATATCTACACAGCTATCTCTATAAACATGGAAATATCTACACCGCCATCTGTATAAACATGGAAATATCTATACCGCTATCTGTAGAAACATGGAAATATCTACACAGCTATCTCTATAAACATGGAAATATCTACACCGCCATCTGTATAGACATGGAAATACCTACAAGTCATCTGTATAAACATGGAAATATCTACACAGCCATCTGTATAAACAGGGAAATACCTACAAGTCATCTGTATAAACATGGAAATATCTACACAGCCATCTGTATAAACATGGAAATATCTACACAGCCATCTGTATATTCACGAAAATATCTACACCGCTATCTGTATAAACATGGAAATATCTACACCGCTATTTGTATAAACAAGGAAATATCTACACCGTGATCTGTATAAACATGGAAATATCTACAATGTTATTTGTATAAACAAGGAAATATCTACACCGCTATCTGTATAAACATGGAAATAACTACACCGCTATTTGCATAAACAAGGAAATATCTACACCGTGATCTATATAAACATGGAAATATCTACAACGCCATCTCTATAAACATGGAAATATCTACACCCCTATCTGTATAAACATGGAAATATCCACACTGCTATCTCTAAAAGCATGGAAATCACTACACCGTGATCAGTATATACGTGGAAATATCTACACCGCTATCTCTATAAACATGGAAATATCTCCACTGCTATTTCTATAAACATCGAAATATCTACACCGCCATCTGTATAAACATGGAAATACTTACAAAGTTATCTGTATAAACATGGAAATATCTACACCACCATCTGTATAAACATGGAAATATCTACACAGCCATGTGTACATATATGGAAATATCTACACCGCTCTCTATATAAACATGGAAATAACTACACCGCTATCTGTATATACATGGAAATATCTACACCGCCATCTACATATCCATAGAAATATCTGCGCCGCCATCTGTATAAACATGGAAATATCTACACGGTCATCTGTGGATAGATGGAAATATCAACACCGCCATCTGTACAAACATGGAAATATCTGCACCGCTATCTGTATAAACATGGAAATACCTACACCGTGGTCTGTAAAACATGGAAATATCTACTCCGCTATCTGTATAAACCTGGAAATATCTACACCGCTATCTGTATAAACATGGTAATAACTACACCACCATCTACATAAACATGGAAATATCTACACCGCCATCTGTATAAACATGGAAATATCTACAATGCCGTCTGTAGAAAGATGGAAATATCTACACTGCAATCTGTGTAAACATGGAAATATCTACACCAATATCTGTAAAAACATGGAAATATCTACACCGCTATCTGTATAAACGTGGAAATATCTACACCGCGATCTGCATAAACATGGAAATATCTACACCGCGATCTGTATAAATATGGAAATATCTACACCGCTATCTGTAGAAACATGGAAATATCTACACCGCGATCTGTATAAACATGGAATTATCTACACCGCGATCTGTATAAACATGGAAATATCTACACCGCTATCTGTAGAAACATGGAAATATCTACACAGCTATCTCTATAAACATGGAAATATCTACACCGCCATCTGTATAGACATGGAAATACCTACAAGTCATCTGTATAAACATGGTAATATCTACACAGCCATCTGTATGAACATGGAAATATCTACACAGCCATGTGTATATACATGGAAATATCTACACCGCTATCTGTATAAACATGGAAATAACTACACCGCTATTTGTATAAACAAGGAAATATCTACACCGTGATCTGTATAAACATGGAAATATCTACAATGCTATTTGTATAAACAAGGAAATATCTACACCGCTATCTGTATAAACATGGAAATAACTACACCGCTATTTGCATAAACAAGGAAATATCTACACCGTGATCTGTATAAACATGGAAATATCTACAACGCCATCTCTATAAACATGGAAATATCTACACCCCTATCTGTATAAACATGGAAATATCCACACCGCTATCTCTAAAAACATGGAAATAACTACACCGTGATCAGTATAAACGTGGAAATATCTACACCGCTATCTCTATAAACATGAAAATATCTCCACTGCTATCTCTTTAAACATCGAAATATCTACACCGCCATCTGTATAAACATGGAAATACTCACAAAGTTAACTGTATAAATATGGAAATATCTACACCGCCATCTGTATAAACCTGGAAATACGTACACCGCTATCTGTATAAACCTGGAAATATCTACACCGCTATCTGTATAAACATGGTAATATCTACACCACCATCTATATAAACATGGAAATATCTACAGCGCCATCCGTATAAACATGGAAATATCTACACAGCCATGTGTACATATATGGAAATAACAACACCGCTCTCTATATAAACATGGAAATAACTACACCGGTATCTGTATATACATGGAAATATCTACACCGCCATCTACATATGCATAGAAATATCTGCGACGCCATCTGTTTAAACATGGAAATATCTACACGGTCATCTGTGTACGGATGGAAATATCAACACCGCCATCTGTACAAACATGGAAATATCTGCACCGCTATCTGTATAAACATGGAAATATCTACACCGTGGTCTTTATAAACATGGAAATATCTACAACGCTATCTGTAAAAACATGGAAATATATACACCGCTATCTCTATAAACATGGAAATATCTACACCGTGATCTGTATAACCATGGAAATATTTACACCGATATCTGTATAAACATGGAAATATCTACACCGCCATCTGTATAAACATGGAAATATCTACACCGCTATCTGTATAAACGTGGAAATATCTACACCGCTATCTGTATAAACACGGTACTATCTACACCACCATCTATATAAACATGAAAATATCTACACCGCCATCTGTATAAACATGGAAATATCTACAATGCCATCTGTAGAAAGATGGAAATATCTACACCGCAATCTGTGTACACATGGAAATATCTACACCAATATCTGCAAAAACATGGAAATACCTACACGGCTATCTGTATAAACATGGAAATATCTAAACCGCGATCTGCATAAACATGGAAATATCTACACCGCGATCTGTATAAATATGGAAATATCTACACCGCTATCTGTAGAAACATGGAAATATCTACACCGCGATCTGTATAAACATGGAAATATCTACACCGCGAGCTGTATAAACATGGAAATATCTACACCGCTATCTGTAGAAACATGGAAATATCTACACAGCTATCTCTATAAACATGGAAATATCTACACCGCCATCTGTATAAACATGGAAATACCTACAAGTCATCTGTATAAACATGGAAATATCCACACAGCCATCTGTATAAACATGGTAATATCTACACAGCCATCTGTATATACACGGAAATATCTACACCGCTATCTGTATAAACATGGAAATAACTACACCGCTATTTGCATAAACAAGGAAATATCTACACCGTGATCTGTATAATCATGGAAATATCTACAACGCCATCTCTATAAACAAGGAAATATCTACACCCCTATCTGTATAAACATGGAAATATCCACACCGCTATCTCTAAAAACATGGAAATAACTACACCGTGATCAGTATGAAGGTGGAAATATCTACACTGCTATCTCTATAAACATGGAAATATTTCCACTGCTATCTCTATAAACATCGAAATATCTACACCGCCATCTGTATAAACATGGAAATACTTACAAAGTTATCTGTATAAACATGGAAATATCTACACTGCCATCTGTATAAACTTGGAAATATCTACACAGCCATGTGTACATATATGGAAATATCTACACCGCTCTCCATATAAACATGGAAATAACTACACCGCTCTCTGTATATACATGGAAATATCTACACCGCCATCTACATATCAATAGAAATATCGGCGCCGCCATCTGTATAAACATGGAAATATCTACACGGTCATCTGTTTATAGATGGAAATATCAACACCGCCATCTGTACAAACCTGGAAATATCTGCACCACTATCTGTATAAACATGGAAATATCTACACCGTGGTCTGTATAAACATGGAAATATCTACACCGCTATCTGTATAAACATGGAAATATATACATCGCTATCTGTATAAACATGGAAATACCTACACCGTGATCTGCATAAACATGGAAATATTTACAACGATATCTGTATAAACATGGAAATATCTACACCGCCATCGCTATAAACATGGAAATATCTACACCGCCATCTGTATAAACATGGAAATATCTACACCGCTATCTGTATAAACCTGGAAATATCTACACCGCTATCTGTATAAACATCGTAATATCTACACCACCATCTATATAAACATGGAAATATCTACACCGCCATCTGTATAAACATGGAAATATCTACAATGCCATCTGTAGAAAGATGGAAATATCTACACCGCAATCTGTGTAAACATGGAAATATCTACACCAATATCTGTAAAAACATGGAAATATCTACACCGCTATCTGTATAAACATGGAAATATCTATACCGCGATCTGCATAAACATGGAAATATCTTCACCGCGATCCGTATAAACATGAAAATATCTACACCGCTATCTGTAGAGACATGGAAATATCTACACCGCGATCTGAATAAACATGGAAATATCTACAACGCGATCTGTATAAACATGGAAATATCTACACCGCTATCTGTAGAAACATGGAAATATCTACACAGCTATCTCTATAAACATGGAAATATCTACACCGCCATCTGTATAGACATGGAAATACCTACAAGTCACCTGTATAAACATGGAAATATATACACAGCCATCTGTATAAACATGGAAATATCTACACAGCCATGTGTATATACATGGAAATATCTACACCGCTATCTGTATAAACATGGAAATAACTACACCGCTATTTGTATAAACAAGTAAATATCTACACTGTGATCTGTATAAACATGGAAATATCTACACTGCTATTTGTATAAACAAGGAAATATCTACACCGCTATCTGTATAAACATGGAAATAACTACACCGCTATTTGCATAAACAAGGAAATAACTACACCGTGATCTGTATAAACATGGAAATAACTACACCGCTATTTGCATAAACAAGGAAATATCTACACCGTGATCTGTATAAACATGGAAATATCTACAACGCCATCTTTATAAACATGGAAATATCTACACCCCTATCTGTATAAACATGGAAATATCCACACCGCTATCTCTATAAACATGGAAATTACTACACCGTGATCAGTATAAACGTGGAAATATCTGCACTGCTATCTCTATAAACATGGAAATATCTCCACTACTATCTCTATAAACATCGAAATATCTACACCGCCATCTGTATAAACATGGAAATACTTACAAAGTTATCTGTATAAACATGGAAATATCTACACCGCGATCTGCATAAACATGGAAATTACTACACCGCGATCAGTATAAACGTGGAAATATCTATACCGCTATCTCTATAAACATGGAAATATCTCCACTACTATCTCTGTAAACATCGAAACAACTACACCGCCATCTGTATAAACATGGAAATACTTACAAAGTTATCTGTATAAACATGTAAATATCTACACCGTCATCTGTATAAACATGGAAATATCTACACAGCCATGTGTACATATATGGAAATATCTACACCGCTCTCTATATAAACATGGAAATAACTACACCGCTATCTGTATATACATGGAAATATCTACACCGCCATCTACATATCCATAGAAATATCTGCGCCACCATCTGTATAAACATGGAAATATCTACACGGTCATCTGTGTATAGATGGAAATATCAACACCGCCATCTGTACAAACATGGAAATATCTGCACCGCTATCTGTATAAACATGGAAATATCTACACCGTGGTCTGTATAAACATGGAAATATCTACACCGTGATCTGTATAAACATGGAAATATGTACACCGCCATCTCTATAAACATGGAAATATGTACACCGTGATCTGTATAAACATGGAAATATTTACACCGATATCTGTATAAACATGGAAATATCTACACCGCCATCTCTATAAACATGGAAATATCTACACCGCCATCTGTATAAACATGGAAATATCTACACCACTATCTGTATAAACCTGGAAATATCTACACCGCTATCTGTATAAACATGGTAATATCTACACCACCATCTATATAAACATGGAAATATCTACACTGCCATCTGTATAAACATGGAAATATCTACAATGCCGTCTGTAGAAAGATGGAAATATCTACACTGCAATCTGTGTAAACATGGAAATATCTACACCAATATCTGTAAAAACATGGAAATATCTACACCGCTATCTGTATAAACGTGGAAATATCTACACCGCGATCTGCATAAACATGGAAATATCTACACCGCGATCTGTATAAATATGGAAATATCTACACCGCTATCTGTAGAAACATGGAAATATCTACACCGCGATCTGTATAAACATGGAAATATCTACACCGCGATCTGTATAAACATGGAAATATCTACACCGCTATCTGTAGAAACATGGAAATATCTACACAGCTATCTCTATAAACATGGAAATATCTTCACCGCCATCTGTATAGACATGGAAATACCTACAAGTCATCTGTATAAACATGGAAATATCTACACAGCCATCTGTATGAACATGGAAATATCTACACAGCCATCTGTATATACATGGAAATATCTACACCGCTATCTGTATAAACATGGAAATAACTACACCGCAATTTGCATAAACAAGGAAATATCTACACCGTGATCTGTATAAACATGGAAATATCTACAACGCCATCTCTATAAACATGGAAATATCTACACCCCTATCTGTATAAACATGGAAATATCCACACCGCTATCTCTAAAAACATGGAAATAACTACACCGTGATCAGTATAAACGTGGAAATATCTACACCGCAATCTCTATAAACATGGAAATATCTCCACTGCTATCTCTATAAACATCGAAATATCTACACCGCCATCTGTATAAACATGGAAATACTTACAAAGTTAACTGTATAAACATGGAAATATCTACACCGCCATCTGTATAAACATGAAAATATCTACACAGCCATGTGTACATATATTGAAATATCTACACCGCTCTCTATATAAACATGGTAATAACTACACCACTCCCTGTATATACATGGAAATATCTACACCGCCATCTACATATCCATAGAAACATCGGCGCCGCCATCTGTATAAACATGGAAATATCTACACGGTCATCTGTGTATAGATGGAAATATCAGCACCGCCATCTGTACAAACATGGAAATATCTGCACCGCTATCTGTATAAACATGGAAATATCTACACCGTGGTCTGTATAAACATGGAAATATCTACACCGCTATCTGTATAAACATGGAAATATATACATCGCTATCTGTATAAACATGGAAATACCTACACCGTGATCTGCATAAACATGGAAATATTTACAACGATATCTGTATAAACATGGAAATATCTACACCGCCATCTCTATAAACATGGAAATATCTACACCGCCATCTGTATAAACATGGAAATATCTACACCGCTATCTGTATAAACCTGGAAATATCTACACAGCTATCTGTATAAACATCGTAATATCTACACCACGATCTATATAAACATGGAAATATCTACACCGCCATCTGTATAAACATGGAAATATCTACAATGCCATCTGTAGAAAGATGGAAATATCTACACCGCAATCTGTGTAAACATGGAAATATCTACACCAATATCTGTAAAAACATGGAAATATCTACACCGCTATCTGTATAAACATGGAAATATCTATACCGCGATCTGCATAAACATGGAAATATCTACACCGCGATCCGTATAAACATGAAAATATCTACACTGCTATCTGTAGAAACATGGAAATATCTACACCGCGATCTGAATAAACATGGAAATATCTACAACGCGATCTGTATAAACATGGAAATATCTACACCGCTATCTGTAGAAACATGGAAATATCTACACAGCTATCTCTATAAACATGGAAATATCTACACCGCCATCTGTATAGACATGGAAATACCTACAAGTCATCTGTATAAACATGGAAATATATACACAGCCATCTGTATAAACATGGAAATATCTAAACACCCATCTGTATATACATGGAAATATCTACACCGCTATCTGTATAAACATGGAAATAACTACACCGCTATTTGTATAAACAAGTAAATATCTACACTGTGATCTGTATAAACATGGAAATATCTACACTGCTATTTGCATAAACAAGGAAATATCTACACCGTGATCTGTATAAACATGGAAATATCTACAACGCCATCTTTATAAACATGGAAATATCTACACCCCTATCTGTGTAAACATGGAAATATCCACACCGCTATCTCTATAAACATGGAAATATCTACACCGCCATCTGTATAAACATGGAAATATCTACACCGCTATCTGTATAAACCTGGAAATATCTACACCTCTATCTCTATAAACATGGTAATATCTACACCAGCATCTATATAAACATGGAAATATCTACACCGCCATCTGTATAAACATGGAAATATCTACAATGCCGTCTGTAGAAAGATGGAAATATCTACACTGCAATCTGTGTAAACATGGAAATATCTACACCAATATCTGTAAAAACATGGAAATATCTACACCGCTATCTGTATAAACATGGAAATATCTACAACGCGATCTGCATAAACATGGAAATATCTACACCGCGATCTGTATAAACATGGAAATATCTACACCGCTATCTGTAGAAACATGGAAATATCTACACCGCGATCTGTATAAACATGGAAATATCTACACCGCGATCTGTATAAACATGGAAATATCTACACCGCTATCTGTAGAAACATGGAAATATCTACACAGCTATCTCTATAAACATGGAAATATCTACACCGCCATCTGTATAAACATGGAAATACCTACAAGTCATCTGTATAAACATGGAAATATCTACACAGCCATCTGTATAAACATGGAAATATCTACACAGCCATCTTTATATTCACGGAAATATGAACACCGCTATCTGTATAAACATGGAAATAACTACACCGCTATTTGTATAAACAAGGAAATATCTACACCGTGATCTGTATAAACATGGAAATATCTACAATGCTATTTGTATAAACAAGGAAATATCTACACCGCTATCTGTATAAACATGGAAATAACTACACCGCTATCTGTATATACATGGAAATATCTACACCGCCATCTACATATCCATAGAAATATCTGCACCGCCATCTGTATAAACATGGAAATATCTACACGGTCATCTGTGTATAGATGGAAATATCAACACCGCCATCTGTACAGACATGTAAATATCTGCACCGCTATCTGTATAAACATGGAAATATCTACACCGTGGTCTGTAAAACATGGAAATATCTACACCGCTATCTGTATAAACATGGAAATATATACATCGCTATCTGTATAAACATGGAAATACCTACACCGTGATCTGCATAAACATGGAAATATTTACAACGATATCTGTATAAACATGGAAATATCTACACCGCCATCTCTATAAACATGGAAATATCTACACCGCCATCTGTATAAACATGGAAATATCTACACCGCTATCTGTATAAACCTGGAAATATCTACACCGCTATCTGTATAAACATCGTAATATCTACACCACCATCTATATAAACATGGAAATATCTACACCGCCATCTGTATAAACATGGAAATATCTACAATGCCATCTGTAGAAAGATGGAAATATCTACACCGCAATCTGTGTAAACAGGGAAATATCTACACCAATATCTGTAAAAACATGGAAATATCTACACCGCTATCTGTATAAACATGGAAATATCTATATCGCGATCTGCATAAACAGGGAAATATCTACACCGCGATCTGTATAAACATGAAAATATCTACACCGCTATCTGTAGAAACATGGAAATATCTACACCGCGATCTGAATAAACATGGAAATATCTACAACGCGATCTGTATAAACATGGAAATATCTACACCGCTATCTGTAGAAACATGGAAATATCTACACAGCTATCTCTATAAACATGGAAATATCTACACCGCCATCTGTATAGACATGGAAATACCTACAAGTCATCTGTATAAACAAGGAAATATATACACAGCCATCTGTATAAACATGGAAATATCTGCACAGCCATGTGTATATACATGGAAATATCTACACCGCTATCTCTATAAACATGGAAATAACTACACCGCTAGTTGTATAAACAAGTAAATATCTACACTGTGATCTGTATAATCATGGAAATATCTACACTGCTATTTGTATAAACAAGGAAATATCTACACCGTGATCTGTATAAACATGGAAATATCTACAATGCTATTTGTATAAACAAGGAAATATCTACACCGCTATCTGTATAAACATGGAAATAACTACACCGCTATTTGCATAAACAAGGAAATATCTACACCGTGATCTATATAAACATGGAAATATCTACAACGCCATCTCTATAAACATGGAAATATCTACACCCCTATCTGTATAAACATGGAAATATCCACACCGCTATCTCTAAAAACATGGAAATAACTACACCGTGATCAGTATAAACGTGGAAATATCTACACCGCTATCTCTATAAACATGGAAATATCTCCACTGCTATGTCTATAAACATCGAAATATCTACACCGCCATCTGTATAAACATGGAAATACTTACAAAGTTATCTGTATAAACATGGAAATATCTACACCACCATCTGTATAAACCTGGAAATATCTACACAGCCATGTGTACATATATGGAAATATCTACACCGCTCTCTATATGAACATGGAAATAACTACACCGCTATCTGTATATACATGGAATTATCTACACCGCCATCTACATATCCATAGAAATATCTGCGCCGCCATCTGTATAAACATGGAAATATCTACAAGGTCATCTGTGGATAGATGGAAATATCAACACCGCCATCTGTACAAACATGGAAATATCTGCACCGCTATCTGTATAAACATGGAAATATCTACACCGTGGTCTGTAAAACATGGAAATATCTACACCGCTATCTGTATAAACATGGAAATATATACACCGCTATCTGTATAAACATGGTAATAACTACACCACCATCTATATAAACATGGAAATATCTACACCGCCATCTGTATAAACATGGAAATATCTACAATGCCGTCTGTAGAAAGATGGAAATATCTACACTGATATCTGTGTAAACATGGAAATATCTACACCAATATCTGTAAAAACATGGAAATATCTACACCGCTATCTGTATAAACGTGGAAATATCTACACCGCGATCTGCATAAACATGGAAATATCTACACCGCGATCTGTATAAATATGGAAATATCTACACCGCTATCTGTAGAAACATGGAAATATCTACACCGCGATCTGTATAAACATGGAAATATCTACACCGCTATCTGTAGAAACATGGAAATATCTACACAGCTATCTCTATAAACATGGAAATATCTACACCGCCATCTGTATAGACATGGAAATACCTACAAGTCATCTGTATAAACATGGAAATATCTACACAGCCATCTGTATGAACATGGAAATATCTACACAGCCATCTGTATATACATGGAAATATCTACACCGCTATCTGTATAAACATGGAAATAACTACACCGCTATTTGTATAAACAAGGAAATATCTACACCGTGATCTGTATAAACATGGAAATATCTACAATGCTATTTGTATAAACAAGGAAATATCTACACCGCTATCTGTATAAACATGGAAATAACTACACCGCTATTTGCATAAACAAGGAAATATATACACCGTGATCTGTATAAACATGGAAATATCTACAACGCCATCTCTATAAACAGGAAATATCTACACCCCAATCTGTATAAACATGGAAATATCCACACCGCTATCTCTAAAAACATGGAAATAACTACACCGTGATCAGTATAAACGTGGAAATATCTACACCGCTATCTCTATAAACATGGAAATATCTCCACTGCTATCTCTATAAACATCGAAATATCTACACCGCCATCTGTATAAACATGGAAATATTTACAAAGTTAACTGTATAAACATGGAAATATCTACACCGCCATCTGTATAAACATGGAAATACCTACACAGCCATGTGTACATATATGGAAATATCTACACCGCTCTCTATATAAACATGGAAATAACTACACCGCTCTCTGTATATACATGGAAATATCTACACCGCCATCTACATATCCATAGAAATATCGGCGCCGCCATCAGTATAAACATGGAAATATCTACACGGTCATCTGTGTATAGATGGAAATATCAACACCGTCATCTGTACAAACATGGAAATATCTGCACCGCTATCTGTATAAACATGGAAATATCTACACCGTGGTCTGTAAAAACATGGAAATATCTACACCGCTATCTGTATAAATATGGAAATATATACATCGCTATCTGTATAAACATGGAAATACCTACACCGTGATCTGCATAAACATGGAAATATTTACAACGATATCTGTATAAACATGGAAATATCTACACCGCCATCTCTATAAACATGGAAATATCTACACCGCCATCTGTATAAACATGGAAATATGTACACCGCTATCTGTATAAACCTGGAAATATCTACACCGCTATCTGTATAAACATCGTAATATCTACACCACCATCTATATAAACATCGAAATATCTACACCGCCATCTGTATAAACATGGAAATATCTACAATGCCATCTGTAGAAAGATGGAAATATCTACACCGCAATCTGTGTAAACATGGAAATATCTACACCAATATCTGTAAAAACATGGAAATATCTACACCGCTATCTGTATAAACATGGAAATATCTATATCGCAATCTGCATAAACATGGAAATATCTGCACCGCGATCTGTATAAACATGAAAATATCTACACCGCTATCTGTAGAAACATGGAAATATCTACACCGCGATCTGAATAAACATGGAAATATCTACAACGCGATCTGTATAAACATGGAAATAACTACACCGCTATCTGTAGAAACATGGAAATATCTACACAGCTATCTCTATAAACATGGAAATATCTACACCGCCATCTGTATAGACATGGAAATACCTACAAGTCATCTGTATAAACAAGGAAATATATACACAGCCATCTGTATAAACATGGAAATATCTACACAGCCATGTGTATATACATGGAAATATCTACACCGCTATCTGTATAAACATGGAAATAACTACACCGCTATTTGTATAAACAAGGAAATATCTACACCGTGATCTGTATAAACATGGAAATATCTACAATGCTATTTGTATAAACAAGGAAATATCTACACCGCTATCTGTATAAACATGGAAATATCCACACCGCTATCTCTAAAAACATGGAAATAACTACACCGTGATCAGTATAAACGTGGAAATATCTACACCGCTATCTCTATAAACATGGAAATATCTCCACTATTATCTCTATAAACATCGAAATATCTACACCGCCATCTGTATAAACATGGAAATACTTACAAAGTTATCTGTATAAACATGGAAATATCTACACCGTCACCTGTATAAACATGGAAATATCTACACAGCCATGTGTACATATATGGAAATATCTACACCGCTCTCCATATAAACATGGAAATAACTACACCGCTATCTGTATATACATGGAAATATCTACACCGCCATCTACATATCCATAGAAATATCTGCGCCACCATCTGTATAAACATGGAAATATCTACACGGTCATCTGTGTAGATGGAAATATCAACACCGCCATCTGTACAAACATGGAAATATCTGCACCGCTATCTGTATAAACATGGAAATATCTACACCGTGGTCTGTATAAACATGGAAATATCTACACCGCTATCTGTATAAACATGGAAATATATACACCGCCATCTCTATAAACATGGAAATATCTACAACGTGATCTGTATAAACATGGAACTATTTACACCGTTATCTGTATACACATGGAAATACCTACACCGCCATCTCTATAAACATGGAAATATCTACACCGCCATCTGTATAAACATGGAAATATCTTCACCGCTATCTGTATAAACCTGAAAATATCTACACCGCTATCTGTATAAACATGGTAATATCTACATCACCATCTATATAAACATGGAAATATCTACACCGCCATCTGTATAAACATGGAAATATCTACAATGCCATCTGTAGAAAGATGGAAATATCTACATCGCAATCTTTGTAAACATGGAAATATCTACACCAATATCTGTAAAAACATGGAAATATCTACACCGCTATCTGTATAAACATGGAAATATCTACACGGCGATCTGCATAAACATGGAAATATCTACACCGCCATCTGTACAAACATGGAAATATCTGCACCGCTATCTTTATAAACACGGAAATATCTACACCGTGGTCTGTAAAACATGGAAATATCTACACCGCTATCTGTATAAACATGGAAATATATACATCGCTATCTGTATAAACATGGAAATACCTACACCGTGATCTGTATAAACATGGAAATATTTACAATGATATCTGTATAAACATGGAAATATCTACACCGCCATCTCTATAAACATGGAGATATCTACACCGCCATCTGTATAAACATGGAAATATCTACAATGCCATCTGTAGAAAGATGGAAATATCTACACCGCAATCTGTGTAAACATGGAAATATCTACACCAATATCTGTAAAAACATGGAAATATCTACACCGCTATCTGTATAAACATGGAAATATCTATACCGCGATCTGCATAAACATGGAAATATCTACACCGCGATCTGTATAAACATGGAAATATCTACACCGCTATCTGTAGAAACATGGAAATATCTACACAGCTATCTCTATAAACATGGAAATATCTACACCGCCATCTGTATAAACATGGAAATATCTATACCGCTATCTGTAGAAACATGGAAATATCTACACAGCTATCTCTATAAACATGGAAATATCTACACCGCCATCTGTATAGACATGGAAATACCTACAAGTCATCTGTATAAACATGGAAATATCTACACAGCCATCTGTATAAACAGGGAAATACCTACAAGTCATCTGTATAAACATGGAAATATCTACACAGCCATCTGTATAAACATGGAAATATCTACACAGCCATCTGTATATTCACGAAAATATCTACACCGCTATCTGTATAAACATGGAAATATCTACACCGCTATTTGTATAAACAAGGAAATATCTACACCGTGATCTGTATAAACATGGAAATATCTACAATGTTATTTGTATAAACAAGGAAATATCTACACCGCTATCTGTATAAACATGGAAATAACTACACCGCTATTTGCATAAACAAGGAAATATCTACACCGTGATCTATATAAACATGGAAATATCTACAACGCCATCTCTATAAACATGGAAATATCTACACCCCTATCTGTATAAACATGGAAATATCCACACTGCTATCTCTAAAAGCATGGAAATCACTACACCGTGATCAGTATATACGTGGAAATATCTACACCGCTATCTCTATAAACATGGAAATATCTCCACTGCTATTTCTATAAACATCGAAATATCTACACCGCCATCTGTATAAACATGGAAATACTTACAAAGTTATCTGTATAAACATGGAAATATCTACACCACCATCTGTATAAACATGGAAATATCTACACAGCCATGTGTACATATATGGAAATATCTACACCGCTCTCTATATAAACATGGAAATAACTACACCGCTATCTGTATATACATGGAAATATCTACACCGCCATCTACATATCCATAGAAATATCTGCGGCGCCATCTGTATAAACATGGAAATATCTACACGGTCATCTGTGGATAGATGGAAATATCAACACCGCCATCTGTACAAACATGGAAATATCTGCACCGCTATCTGTATAAACATGGAAATACCTACACCGTGGTCTGTAAAACATGGAAATATCTACTCCGCTATCTGTATAAACCTGGAAATATCTACACCGCTATCTGTATAAACATGGTAATAACTACACCACCATCTACATAAACATGGAAATATCTACACCGCCATCTGTATAAACATGGAAATATCTACAATGCCGTCTGTAGAAAGATGGAAATATCTACACTGCAATCTGTGTAAACATGGAAATATCTACACCAATATCTGTAAAAACATGGAAATATCTACACCGCTATCTGTATAAACGTGGAAATATCTACACCGCGATCTGCATAAACATGGAAATATCTACACCGCGATCTGTATAAATATGGAAATATCTACACCGCTATCTGTAGAAACATGGAAATATCTACACCGCGATCTGTATAAACATGGAAATATCTACACCGCGATCTGTATAAACATGGAAATATCTACACCGCTATCTGTAGAAACATGGAAATATCTACACAGCTATCTCTATAAACATGGAAATATCTACACCGCCATCTGTATAGACATGGAAATACCTACAAGTCATCTGTATAAACATGGTAATATCTACACAGCCATCTGTATGAACATGGAAATATCTACACAGCCATGTGTATATACATGGAAATATCTACACCGCTATCTGTATAAACATGGAAATAACTACACCGCTATTTGTATAAACAAGGAAATATCTACACCGTGATCTGTATAAACATGGAAATATCTACAATGCTATTTGTATAAACAAGGAAATATCTACACCGCTATCTGTATAAACATGGAAATAACTACACCGCTATTTGCATAAACAAGGAAATATCTACACCGTGATCTGTATAAACATGGAAATATCTACAACGCCATCTCTATAAACATGGAAATATCTACACCCCTATCTGTATAAACATGGAAATATCCACACCGCTATCTCTAAAAACATGGAAATAACTACACCGTGATCAGTATAAACGTGGAAATATCTACACCGCTATCTCTATAAACATGAAAATATCTCCACTGCTATCTCTTTAAACATCGAAATATCTACACCGCCATCTGTATAAACATGGAAATACTCACAAAGTTAACTGTATAAATATGGAAATATCTACACCGCCATCTGTATAAACCTGGAAATACGTACACCGCTATCTGTATAAACCTGGAAATATCTACACCGCTATCTGTATAAACATGGTAATATCTACACCACCATCTATATAAACATGGAAATATCTACAGCGCCATCCGTATAAACATGGAAATATCTACACAGCCATGTGTACATATATGGAAATAACAACACCGCTCTCTATATAAACATGGAAATAACTACACCGGTATCTGTATATACATGGAAATATCTACACCGCCATCTACATATGCATAGAAATATCTGCGACGCCATCTGTTTAAACATGGAAATATCTACACGGTCATCTGTGTACGGATGGAAATATCAACACCGCCATCTGTACAAACATGGAAATATCTGCACCGCTATCTGTATAAACATGGAAATATCTACACCGTGGTCTTTATAAACATGGAAATATCTACAACGCTATCTGTAAAAACATGGAAATATATACACCGCTATCTCTATAAACATGGAAATATCTACACCGTGATCTGTATAACCATGGAAATATTTACACCGATATCTGTATAAACATGGAAATATCTACACCGCCATCTGTATAAACATGGAAATATCTACACCGCTATCTGTATAAACGTGGAAATATCTACACCGCTATCTGTATAAACACGGTACTATCTACACCACCATCTATATAAACATGAAAATATCTACACCGCCATCTGTATAAACATGGAAATATCTACAATGCCATCTGTAGAAAGATGGAAATATCTACACCGCAATCTGTGTACACATGGAAATATCTACACCAATATCTGCAAAAACATGGAAATACCTACACGGCTATCTGTATAAACATGGAAATATCTAAACCGCGATCTGCATAAACATGGAAATATCTACACCGCGATCTGTATAAATATGGAAATATCTACACCGCTATCTGTAGAAACATGGAAATATCTACACCGCGATCTGTATAAACATGGAAATATCTACACCGCGAGCTGTATAAACATGGAAATATCTACACCGCTATCTGTAGAAACATGGAAATATCTACACAGCTATCTCTATAAACATGGAAATATCTACACCGCCATCTGTATAAACATGGAAATACCTACAAGTCATCTGTATAAACATGGAAATATCCACACAGCCATCTGTATAAACATGGTAATATCTACACAGCCATCTGTATATACACGGAAATATCTACACCGCTATCTGTATAAACATGGAAATAACTACACCGCTATTTGCATAAACAAGGAAATATCTACACCGTGATCTGTATAATCATGGAAATATCTACAACGCCATCTCTATAAACAAGGAAATATCTACACCCCTATCTGTATAAACATGGAAATATCCACACCGCTATCTCTAAAAACATGGAAATAACTACACCGTGATCAGTATGAAGGTGGAAATATCTACACTGCTATCTCTATAAACATGGAAATATTTCCACTGCTATCTCTATAAACATCGAAATATCTACACCGCCATCTGTATAAACATGGAAATACTTACAAAGTTATCTGTATAAACATGGAAATATCTACACTGCCATCTGTATAAACTTGGAAATATCTACACAGCCATGTGTACATATATGGAAATATCTACACCGCTCTCCATATAAACATGGAAATAACTACACCGCTCTCTGTATATACATGGAAATATCTACACCGCCATCTACATATCAATAGAAATATCGGCGCCGCCATCTGTATAAACATGGAAATATCTACACGGTCATCTGTTTATAGATGGAAATATCAACACCGCCATCTGTACAAACCTGGAAATATCTGCACCACTATCTGTATAAACATGGAAATATCTACACCGTGGTCTGTATAAACATGGAAATATCTACACCGCTATCTGTATAAACATGGAAATATATACATCGCTATCTGTATAAACATGGAAATACCTACACCGTGATCTGCATAAACATGGAAATATTTACAACGATATCTGTATAAACATGGAAATATCTACACCGCCATCGCTATAAACATGGAAATATCTACACCGCCATCTGTATAAACATGGAAATATCTACACCGCTATCTGTATAAACCTGGAAATATCTACACCGCTATCTGTATAAACATCGTAATATCTACACCACCATCTATATAAACATGGAAATATCTACACCGCCATCTGTATAAACATGGAAATATCTACAATGCCATCTGTAGAAAGATGGAAATATCTACACCGCAATCTGTGTAAACATGGAAATATCTACACCAATATCTGTAAAAACATGGAAATATCTACACCGCTATCTGTATAAACATGGAAATATCTATACCGCGATCTGCATAAACATGGAAATATCTTCACCGCGATCCGTATAAACATGAAAATATCTACACCGCTATCTGTAGAGACATGGAAATATCTACACCGCGATCTGAATAAACATGGAAATATCTACAACGCGATCTGTATAAACATGGAAATATCTACACCGCTATCTGTAGAAACATGGAAATATCTACACAGCTATCTCTATAAACATGGAAATATCTACACCGCCATCTGTATAGACATGGAAATACCTACAAGTCACCTGTATAAACATGGAAATATATACACAGCCATCTGTATAAACATGGAAATATCTACACAGCCATGTGTATATACATGGAAATATCTACACCGCTATCTGTATAAACATGGAAATAACTACACCGCTATTTGTATAAACAAGTAAATATCTACACTGTGATCTGTATAAACATGGAAATATCTACACTGCTATTTGTATAAACAAGGAAATATCTACACCGCTATCTGTATAAACATGGAAATAACTACACCGCTATTTGCATAAACAAGGAAATAACTACACCGTGATCTGTATAAACATGGAAATAACTACACCGCTATTTGCATAAACAAGGAAATATCTACACCGTGATCTGTATAAACATGGAAATATCTACAACGCCATCTTTATAAACATGGAAATATCTACACCCCTATCTGTATAAACATGGAAATATCCACACCGCTATCTCTATAAACATGGAAATTACTACACCGTGATCAGTATAAACGTGGAAATATCTGCACTGCTATCTCTATAAACATGGAAATATCTCCACTACTATCTCTATAAACATCGAAATATCTACACCGCCATCTGTATAAACATGGAAATACTTACAAAGTTATCTGTATAAACATGGAAATATCTACACCGCGATCTGCATAAACATGGAAATTACTACACCGCGATCAGTATAAACGTGGAAATATCTATACCGCTATCTCTATAAACATGGAAATATCTCCACTACTATCTCTGTAAACATCGAAACAACTACACCGCCATCTGTATAAACATGGAAATACTTACAAAGTTATCTGTATAAACATGTAAATATCTACACCGTCATCTGTATAAACATGGAAATATCTACACAGCCATGTGTACATATATGGAAATATCTACACCGCTCTCTATATAAACATGGAAATAACTACACCGCTATCTGTATATACATGGAAATATCTACACCGCCATCTACATATCCATAGAAATATCTGCGCCACCATCTGTATAAACATGGAAATATCTACACGGTCATCTGTGTATAGATGGAAATATCAACACCGCCATCTGTACAAACATGGAAATATCTGCACCGCTATCTGTATAAACATGGAAATATCTACACCGTGGTCTGTATAAACATGGAAATATCTACACCGTGATCTGTATAAACATGGAAATATGTACACCGCCATCTCTATAAACATGGAAATATGTACACCGTGATCTGTATAAACATGGAAATATTTACACCGATATCTGTATAAACATGGAAATATCTACACCGCCATCTCTATAAACATGGAAATATCTACACCGCCATCTGTATAAACATGGAAATATCTACACCACTATCTGTATAAACCTGGAAATATCTACACCGCTATCTGTATAAACATGGTAATATCTACACCACCATCTATATAAACATGGAAATATCTACACTGCCATCTGTATAAACATGGAAATATCTACAATGCCGTCTGTAGAAAGATGGAAATATCTACACTGCAATCTGTGTAAACATGGAAATATCTACACCAATATCTGTAAAAACATGGAAATATCTACACCGCTATCTGTATAAACGTGGAAATATCTACACCGCGATCTGCATAAACATGGAAATATCTACACCGCGATCTGTATAAATATGGAAATATCTACACCGCTATCTGTAGAAACATGGAAATATCTACACCGCGATCTGTATAAACATGGAAATATCTACACCGCGATCTGTATAAACATGGAAATATCTACACCGCTATCTGTAGAAACATGGAAATATCTACACAGCTATCTCTATAAACATGGAAATATCTTCACCGCCATCTGTATAGACATGGAAATACCTACAAGTCATCTGTATAAACATGGAAATATCTACACAGCCATCTGTATGAACATGGAAATATCTACACAGCCATCTGTATATACATGGAAATATCTACACCGCTATCTGTATAAACATGGAAATAACTACACCGCAATTTGCATAAACAAGGAAATATCTACACCGTGATCTGTATAAACATGGAAATATCTACAACGCCATCTCTATAAACATGGAAATATCTACACCCCTATCTGTATAAACATGGAAATATCCACACCGCTATCTCTAAAAACATGGAAATAACTACACCGTGATCAGTATAAACGTGGAAATATCTACACCGCAATCTCTATAAACATGGAAATATCTCCACTGCTATCTCTATAAACATCGAAATATCTACACCGCCATCTGTATAAACATGGAAATACTTACAAAGTTAACTGTATAAACATGGAAATATCTACACCGCCATCTGTATAAACATGAAAATATCTACACAGCCATGTGTACATATATTGAAATATCTACACCGCTCTCTATATAAACATGGTAATAACTACACCACTCCCTGTATATACATGGAAATATCTACACCGCCATCTACATATCCATAGAAACATCGGCGCCGCCATCTGTATAAACATGGAAATATCTACACGGTCATCTGTGTATAGATGGAAATATCAGCACCGCCATCTGTACAAACATGGAAATATCTGCACCGCTATCTGTATAAACATGGAAATATCTACACCGTGGTCTGTATAAACATGGAAATATCTACACCGCTATCTGTATAAACATGGAAATATATACATCGCTATCTGTATAAACATGGAAATACCTACACCGTGATCTGCATAAACATGGAAATATTTACAACGATATCTGTATAAACATGGAAATATCTACACCGCCATCTCTATAAACATGGAAATATCTACACCGCCATCTGTATAAACATGGAAATATCTACACCGCTATCTGTATAAACCTGGAAATATCTACACAGCTATCTGTATAAACATCGTAATATCTACACCACGATCTATATAAACATGGAAATATCTACACCGCCATCTGTATAAACATGGAAATATCTACAATGCCATCTGTAGAAAGATGGAAATATCTACACCGCAATCTGTGTAAACATGGAAATATCTACACCAATATCTGTAAAAACATGGAAATATCTACACCGCTATCTGTATAAACATGGAAATATCTATACCGCGATCTGCATAAACATGGAAATATCTACACCGCGATCCGTATAAACATGAAAATATCTACACTGCTATCTGTAGAAACATGGAAATATCTACACCGCGATCTGAATAAACATGGAAATATCTACAACGCGATCTGTATAAACATGGAAATATCTACACCGCTATCTGTAGAAACATGGAAATATCTACACAGCTATCTCTATAAACATGGAAATATCTACACCGCCATCTGTATAGACATGGAAATACCTACAAGTCATCTGTATAAACATGGAAATATATACACAGCCATCTGTATAAACATGGAAATATCTAAACACCCATCTGTATATACATGGAAATATCTACACCGCTATCTGTATAAACATGGAAATAACTACACCGCTATTTGTATAAACAAGTAAATATCTACACTGTGATCTGTATAAACATGGAAATATCTACACTGCTATTTGCATAAACAAGGAAATATCTACACCGTGATCTGTATAAACATGGAAATATCTACAACGCCATCTTTATAAACATGGAAATATCTACACCCCTATCTGTGTAAACATGGAAATATCCACACCGCTATCTCTATAAACATGGAAATATCTACACCGCCATCTGTATAAACATGGAAATATCTACACCGCTATCTGTATAAACCTGGAAATATCTACACCTCTATCTCTATAAACATGGTAATATCTACACCAGCATCTATATAAACATGGAAATATCTACACCGCCATCTGTATAAACATGGAAATATCTACAATGCCGTCTGTAGAAAGATGGAAATATCTACACTGCAATCTGTGTAAACATGGAAATATCTACACCAATATCTGTAAAAACATGGAAATATCTACACCGCTATCTGTATAAACATGGAAATATCTACAACGCGATCTGCATAAACATGGAAATATCTACACCGCGATCTGTATAAACATGGAAATATCTACACCGCTATCTGTAGAAACATGGAAATATCTACACCGCGATCTGTATAAACATGGAAATATCTACACCGCGATCTGTATAAACATGGAAATATCTACACCGCTATCTGTAGAAACATGGAAATATCTACACAGCTATCTCTATAAACATGGAAATATCTACACCGCCATCTGTATAAACATGGAAATACCTACAAGTCATCTGTATAAACATGGAAATATCTACACAGCCATCTGTATAAACATGGAAATATCTACACAGCCATCTTTATATTCACGGAAATATGAACACCGCTATCTGTATAAACATGGAAATAACTACACCGCTATTTGTATAAACAAGGAAATATCTACACCGTGATCTGTATAAACATGGAAATATCTACAATGCTATTTGTATAAACAAGGAAATATCTACACCGCTATCTGTATAAACATGGAAATAACTACACCGCTATCTGTATATACATGGAAATATCTACACCGCCATCTACATATCCATAGAAATATCTGCACCGCCATCTGTATAAACATGGAAATATCTACACGGTCATCTGTGTATAGATGGAAATATCAACACCGCCATCTGTACAGACATGTAAATATCTGCACCGCTATCTGTATAAACATGGAAATATCTACACCGTGGTCTGTAAAACATGGAAATATCTACACCGCTATCTGTATAAACATGGAAATATATACATCGCTATCTGTATAAACATGGAAATACCTACACCGTGATCTGCATAAACATGGAAATATTTACAACGATATCTGTATAAACATGGAAATATCTACACCGCCATCTCTATAAACATGGAAATATCTACACCGCCATCTGTATAAACATGGAAATATCTACACCGCTATCTGTATAAACCTGGAAATATCTACACCGCTATCTGTATAAACATCGTAATATCTACACCACCATCTATATAAACATGGAAATATCTACACCGCCATCTGTATAAACATGGAAATATCTACAATGCCATCTGTAGAAAGATGGAAATATCTACACCGCAATCTGTGTAAACAGGGAAATATCTACACCAATATCTGTAAAAACATGGAAATATCTACACCGCTATCTGTATAAACATGGAAATATCTATATCGCGATCTGCATAAACAGGGAAATATCTACACCGCGATCTGTATAAACATGAAAATATCTACACCGCTATCTGTAGAAACATGGAAATATCTACACCGCGATCTGAATAAACATGGAAATATCTACAACGCGATCTGTATAAACATGGAAATATCTACACCGCTATCTGTAGAAACATGGAAATATCTACACAGCTATCTCTATAAACATGGAAATATCTACACCGCCATCTGTATAGACATGGAAATACCTACAAGTCATCTGTATAAACAAGGAAATATATACACAGCCATCTGTATAAACATGGAAATATCTGCACAGCCATGTGTATATACATGGAAATATCTACACCGCTATCTCTATAAACATGGAAATAACTACACCGCTAGTTGTATAAACAAGTAAATATCTACACTGTGATCTGTATAATCATGGAAATATCTACACTGCTATTTGTATAAACAAGGAAATATCTACACCGTGATCTGTATAAACATGGAAATATCTACAATGCTATTTGTATAAACAAGGAAATATCTACACCGCTATCTGTATAAACATGGAAATAACTACACCGCTATTTGCATAAACAAGGAAATATCTACACCGTGATCTATATAAACATGGAAATATCTACAACGCCATCTCTATAAACATGGAAATATCTACACCCCTATCTGTATAAACATGGAAATATCCACACCGCTATCTCTAAAAACATGGAAATAACTACACCGTGATCAGTATAAACGTGGAAATATCTACACCGCTATCTCTATAAACATGGAAATATCTCCACTGCTATGTCTATAAACATCGAAATATCTACACCGCCATCTGTATAAACATGGAAATACTTACAAAGTTATCTGTATAAACATGGAAATATCTACACCACCATCTGTATAAACCTGGAAATATCTACACAGCCATGTGTACATATATGGAAATATCTACACCGCTCTCTATATGAACATGGAAATAACTACACCGCTATCTGTATATACATGGAATTATCTACACCGCCATCTACATATCCATAGAAATATCTGCGCCGCCATCTGTATAAACATGGAAATATCTACAAGGTCATCTGTGGATAGATGGAAATATCAACACCGCCATCTGTACAAACATGGAAATATCTGCACCGCTATCTGTATAAACATGGAAATATCTACACCGTGGTCTGTAAAACATGGAAATATCTACACCGCTATCTGTATAAACATGGAAATATATACACCGCTATCTGTATAAACATGGTAATAACTACACCACCATCTATATAAACATGGAAATATCTACACCGCCATCTGTATAAACATGGAAATATCTACAATGCCGTCTGTAGAAAGATGGAAATATCTACACTGATATCTGTGTAAACATGGAAATATCTACACCAATATCTGTAAAAACATGGAAATATCTACACCGCTATCTGTATAAACGTGGAAATATCTACACCGCGATCTGCATAAACATGGAAATATCTACACCGCGATCTGTATAAATATGGAAATATCTACACCGCTATCTGTAGAAACATGGAAATATCTACACCGCGATCTGTATAAACATGGAAATATCTACACCGCTATCTGTAGAAACATGGAAATATCTACACAGCTATCTCTATAAACATGGAAATATCTACACCGCCATCTGTATAGACATGGAAATACCTACAAGTCATCTGTATAAACATGGAAATATCTACACAGCCATCTGTATGAACATGGAAATATCTACACAGCCATCTGTATATACATGGAAATATCTACACCGCTATCTGTATAAACATGGAAATAACTACACCGCTATTTGTATAAACAAGGAAATATCTACACCGTGATCTGTATAAACATGGAAATATCTACAATGCTATTTGTATAAACAAGGAAATATCTACACCGCTATCTGTATAAACATGGAAATAACTACACCGCTATTTGCATAAACAAGGAAATATATACACCGTGATCTGTATAAACATGGAAATATCTACAACGCCATCTCTATAAACAGGAAATATCTACACCCCAATCTGTATAAACATGGAAATATCCACACCGCTATCTCTAAAAACATGGAAATAACTACACCGTGATCAGTATAAACGTGGAAATATCTACACCGCTATCTCTATAAACATGGAAATATCTCCACTGCTATCTCTATAAACATCGAAATATCTACACCGCCATCTGTATAAACATGGAAATATTTACAAAGTTAACTGTATAAACATGGAAATATCTACACCGCCATCTGTATAAACATGGAAATACCTACACAGCCATGTGTACATATATGGAAATATCTACACCGCTCTCTATATAAACATGGAAATAACTACACCGCTCTCTGTATATACATGGAAATATCTACACCGCCATCTACATATCCATAGAAATATCGGCGCCGCCATCAGTATAAACATGGAAATATCTACACGGTCATCTGTGTATAGATGGAAATATCAACACCGTCATCTGTACAAACATGGAAATATCTGCACCGCTATCTGTATAAACATGGAAATATCTACACCGTGGTCTGTAAAAACATGGAAATATCTACACCGCTATCTGTATAAATATGGAAATATATACATCGCTATCTGTATAAACATGGAAATACCTACACCGTGATCTGCATAAACATGGAAATATTTACAACGATATCTGTATAAACATGGAAATATCTACACCGCCATCTCTATAAACATGGAAATATCTACACCGCCATCTGTATAAACATGGAAATATGTACACCGCTATCTGTATAAACCTGGAAATATCTACACCGCTATCTGTATAAACATCGTAATATCTACACCACCATCTATATAAACATCGAAATATCTACACCGCCATCTGTATAAACATGGAAATATCTACAATGCCATCTGTAGAAAGATGGAAATATCTACACCGCAATCTGTGTAAACATGGAAATATCTACACCAATATCTGTAAAAACATGGAAATATCTACACCGCTATCTGTATAAACATGGAAATATCTATATCGCGATCTGCATAAACATGGAAATATCTGCACCGCGATCTGTATAAACATGAAAATATCTACACCGCTATCTGTAGAAACATGGAAATATCTACACCGCGATCTGAATAAACATGGAAATATCTACAACGCGATCTGTATAAACATGGAAATAACTACACCGCTATCTGTAGAAACATGGAAATATCTACACAGCTATCTCTATAAACATGGAAATATCTACACCGCCATCTGTATAGACATGGAAATACCTACAAGTCATCTGTATAAACAAGGAAATATATACACAGCCATCTGTATAAACATGGAAATATCTACACAGCCATGTGTATATACATGGAAATATCTACACCGCTATCTGTATAAACATGGAAATAACTACACCGCTATTTGTATAAACAAGGAAATATCTACACCGTGATCTGTATAAACATGGAAATATCTACAATGCTATTTGTATAAACAAGGAAATATCTACACCGCTATCTGTATAAACATGGAAATATCCACACCGCTATCTCTAAAAACATGGAAATAACTACACCGTGATCAGTATAAACGTGGAAATATCTACACCGCTATCTCTATAAACATGGAAATATCTCCACTATTATCTCTATAAACATCGAAATATCTACACCGCCATCTGTATAAACATGGAAATACTTACAAAGTTATCTGTATAAACATGGAAATATCTACACCGTCACCTGTATAAACATGGAAATATCTACACAGCCATGTGTACATATATGGAAATATCTACACCGCTCTCCATATAAACATGGAAATAACTACACCGCTATCTGTATATACATGGAAATATCTACACCGCCATCTACATATCCATAGAAATATCTGCGCCACCATCTGTATAAACATGGAAATATCTACACGGTCATCTGTGTAGATGGAAATATCAACACCGCCATCTGTACAAACATGGAAATATCTGCACCGCTATCTGTATAAACATGGAAATATCTACACCGTGGTCTGTATAAACATGGAAATATCTACACCGCTATCTGTATAAACATGGAAATATATACACCGCCATCTCTATAAACATGGAAATATCTACAACGTGATCTGTATAAACATGGAACTATTTACACCGTTATCTGTATACACATGGAAATACCTACACCGCCATCTCTATAAACATGGAAATATCTACACCGCCATCTGTATAAACATGGAAATATCTTCACCGCTATCTGTATAAACCTGAAAATATCTACACCGCTATCTGTATAAACATGGTAATATCTACATCACCATCTATATAAACATGGAAATATCTACACCGCCATCTGTATAAACATGGAAATATCTACAATGCCATCTGTAGAAAGATGGAAATATCTACATCGCAATCTTTGTAAACATGGAAATATCTACACCAATATCTGTAAAAACATGGAAATATCTACACCGCTATCTGTATAAACATGGAAATATCTACACCGCGATCTGCATAAACATGGAAATATCTACAACGCGATCTGTATAAACATGGAAATATCTACACCGCTATCTGTAGAAACATGGAAATATCTACACCGCGATCTGCATAAACATGAAAATATCTACACCGCGATCTGTATAAACATGGAAATATCTACACCGCTATCTGTAGAAACATGGAAATATCTACACAGCTATCTCTATAAACATGGAAATATCTACACCGCCATCAGTATAAACATGGAAATACCTAGAAGTCATCTGTATAAACATGGAAATATCTACACAGCCATCTGTATAAACATGGAAATATCTACACAGCCATCTGTATATACATGGAAATATCTACACCGCTATCTGTATAAACATGGAAATAACTACACCGCTATTTGTATAAACAAGGAAATATCTACATGGTGATCTGTATAAACATGGAAATACCTACACTGCTATTTGTATAAACAAGTAAATATCTACACCGCTATCTGTATAAACATGGAAATAACTACAACGCTATTTGCATAAACAAGGAAATATCTACACCGTGATCTGTATAAACATGGAAATATCTACACCGCGATCTGCATAAACATCGAAATATCTACACCGCAATCTGTATAAACATGGAAATATCTACACCGCTATCTGTAGAAACATGGAAATATCTACACAGCTATCTCTATAAACATGGAAATATATACACCGCCACCTGTATAAACATGGAAATACCTACAAGTCATCTGTATAAACATGGAAATATCTACACAGCCATCTGTATAAACATGGAAATATCTAAACAGCCATCTGTATATACATGGAAATATCTACACCGCTATCTGTATAAACATGGAAATAACTTCACCGCTATTTGTATAAACAAGGAAATATCTACACCGTGATCTGTATAAACATGGAAATATCTACACTGCTATTTGTATAAACAAGGAACTATCTACACCGCTATCTGTATAAACATGGAAATAACTACACCGCTATTTGCATAAACAAGGAAATATCTACACCGCGATTTGTATAAACATGGAAATATCTACAACGCCATCTCTATAAACATGGAAATATCTACACCCCTATCTGTATAAACATGGAAATATGCACACCGCTATCTCTATAAACATGGAAATAACTACACCGCGATCAGTATAAACGTGGAAATATCTACACCACTATCTCTATAAACATGGAAATATCTCCACTGCTATCTCTGTAAACATCGAAATGTCTACACCGCCATCTGTATAAACATGGAAATACTTACAAAGTTATCTGTATAAACATGGAAATATCTACACTGCCATCTATATAAACATGGAAATATCTACACAGCCATGTGTACATACATGGAAATAACAACACCGCTCTCTATATAAACATGGAAATAACTACACCGCTATCTGTATATACATGGAAATATCTACACCGCCATCTACATATCCATAGAAATATCTGCGACGCCATCTGTTTAAACATGGAAATATCTACACGGTCATCTGTGTACGGATGGAAATATCAACACCGCCATCTGTACAAACATGGAAATATCTGCACCGCTATCTGTATAAACATGGAAATATCTACACGGTGGTCTTTATAAACATGGAAATATCTACACCGCTATCTGTAAAAACATGGAAATATATACACCGCTATCTCTATAAACATGGAAATATCTACACCGTGATCTGTATAACCATGGAAATATTTACACCGATTTCTGTATAAACATGGAAATATCTACACCACCATCTCAATAAACATGGAAATATCTACAACGCCATCTGTATAAACATGGAAATATCTACACCGCTATCTGTATAAACGTGGAAATATCTACACCGCTATCTGTATAAACACGGTACTATCTACAAAACCATCTATATAAACATGAAAATATCTACACCGCCATCTGTATAAACATGGAAATATCTACAATGCCATCTGTAGAAAGATGGAAATATCTACACCGCAATCTGTGTACACATGGAAATATCTACACCAATATCTGCAAAAACATGGAAATACCTACACGGCTATCTGTATAAACATGGAAATTTCTAAACCGCGATCTGCATAAACATGGAAATATCTACACCGCGATCTGTATAAATATGGAAATATCTACACCGCTATCTGTAGAAACATGGAAATATCTACACCGCGATCTGTATAAACATGGAAATATCTACACCGCGAGCTGTATAAACATGGAAATATCTACACCGCTATCTGTAGAAACATGGAAATATCTACACAGCTATCTCTATAAACATGGAAATATCTACAGCGCCATCTGTATAAACATGGAAATACCTACAAGTCATCTGTATAAACATGGAAATATCCACACAGCCATCTGTATAAACATGGTAATATCTACACAGCCATCTGTATATACACGGAAATATCTACACCGCTATCTGTATAAACATGGAAATAACTACACCGCTATTTGCATAAACAAGGAAATATCTACACCGTGATCTGTATAATCATGGAAATATCTACAACGCCATCTCTATAAACAAGGAAATATCTACACCCCTATCTGTATAAACATGGAAATATCCACACCGCTATCTCTAAAAACATGGAAATAACTACACCGTGATCAGTATGAAGGTGGAAATATCTACACCGCTATCTCTATAAACATGGAAATATCTCCACTGCTATCTCTATAAACATCGAAATATCTACACCGCCATCTGTATAAACATGGAAATACTTACAATGTTATCTGTATAAACATGGAAATATCTACACCGCCATCTGTATAAACTTGGAAATATCTACACAGCCATGTGTACATATATGGAAATATCTACACCGCTCTCCATATAAACATGGAAATAACTACACCGCTATCTGTATATACATGGAAATATCTACACCGCCATCTACATATCCATAGAAATATCTGCGCCACCATCTGTATAAACATGGAAATATCTACAGGGTCATCTGTGTATAGATGGAAATATCAACACCGCGATCTGTACAAACATGGAAATATCTGCACCGTTATCTGTATAAACATGGAAATATCTACACCGTGGTCTGTATAAACATGGAAATATCTACACCGCTATCTGTATAAACAAGGAAATATATACACCGCCATCTCTATAAACATGGAAATATCTACACCGCCATCAGTATAAACATGGAAATATCTACACCGCTATCTGTATAAACCTGAAAATATCTACACCGCTATCTGTATAAACATGGTAATATCTACAACACCATCTATATAAACATGGAAATATCTTCACCGCCATCTGTATAAACATGGAAATATCTACAATGCCATCTGTAGAAAGATGGAAATATCTACACTGCAATCTGTGTAAACATGGAAATATCTACACCGCCATCTGTATAAACATGGAAATATCTACAATGCCATCTGTAGAAAGATGGAAATATCTACACTGCAATCTGTGTAAACATGGAAATATCTACATCAATATCTGTAAAAACATGGAAATATCTACACCGCTATCTGTATAAACATGGAAATAACTTCACCGCTATTTGTATAAACAAGGAAATATCTACACCGTGATCTGTATAAACATGGAAATATCTACACTGCTATTTGTATAAACAAGGAACTATCTACACCGCTATATGTATAAACATGGAAATAACTACACCGCTATTTGCATAAACAAGGAAATATCTACACCGCGATCTGTATAAACATGGAAATATCTACAACGCCATCTCTATAAACATGGAAATATCTACACCCCTATCTGTATAAACATGGAAATATGCTCACCGCTATCTCTATAAACATGGAAATAACTACACGGCGATCAGTATAAACGTGGAAATATCTACACCACTATCTCTATAAACATGGAAATATCTCCACTGCTATCTCTGTAAACATCGAAATGTCTACACCGCCATCTGTATAAACATGGAAATACTTACAAAGTTATCTGTATAAACATGGAAATATCTACACTGCCATCTATATAAACCTGGAAATATCTACACAGCCATGTGTACATACATGGAAATATCTACACCACTCTCTATATAAACATGGAAATAACTACACCGCTATCTGTATATACATGGAAATATCTACACCGCCATCTACATATCCATAGAAATATCTGCGCCGCCATCTGTATAAACATGGAAATATCTACACGGTCATCTGTGTATAGATGGAAATATCAACACCGCCATCGGTACAAACATGGAAATATCTGCACCGCTATCTGTATAAACATGGAAATATCTACACCGTGGTCTGCTTAAACATGGAAATATCTTCACCGCTATCTGTATAAACATGGAAATATATACACCGCTATCTCTATAAACATGGAAATATCTACACCGTGTTCTGTATAAACATGGAAATAATTACACCGATATCTGTATAAACATGGAAATATCTTCACCGCTATCTGTATAAACATGGAAATATATACACCGCTATCTCTATAAACATGGAAATATCTACACCGTGTTCTGTATAAACATGGAAATAATTACACCGATATCTGTATAAACATGGAAATATCTACACCGCCATCTCCATAAACATGGAAATATCTACACCGCCATCTGTATAAACATGGAAATACATACACCGCTATCTGTATAAACCTGGAAATATCTACACCGCTATCTGTATAAACATGGTAATATCTACACCACCATCTATATAAACATGGAAATATCTACACCGCCATCTGTATAAACATGGAAATATCTACACCGCTATCTGTAGAAAAATGGAAACATCTACACAGCTATCTCTAAAAACATGGAAATATCTACACCGCCATCAGTATAAACATGGAAATACCTAGAAGTCATCTGTATAAACATGGAAATATCTACACAGCCATCTGTATAAACATGGAAATATCTACACAGCCATCTGTATATACATGGAAATATCTACACCGCTATCTGTATAAACATGGAAATAACTACACCGCTATTTGTATAAACAAGGAAATATCTACATGGTGATCTGTATAAACATGGAAATACCTACACTGCTATTTGTATAAACAAGTAAATATCTACACCGCTATCTGTATAAACATGGAAATAACTACAACGCTATTTGCATAAACAAGGAAATATCTACACCGTGATCTGTATAAACATGGAAATATCTACACCGCGATCTGCATAAACATCGAAATATCTACACCGCAATCTGTATAAACATGGAAATATCTACACCGCTATCTGTAGAAACATGGAAATATCTACACAGCTATCTCTATAAACATGGAAATATATACACCGCCACCTGTATAAACATGGAAATACCTACAAGTCATCTGTATAAACATGGAAATATCTACACAGCCATCTGTATAAACATGGAAATATCTAAACAGCCATCTGTATATACATGGAAATATCTACACCGCTATCTGTATAAACATGGAAATAACTTCACCGCTATTTGTATAAACAAGGAAATATCTACACCGTGATCTGTATAAACATGGAAATATCTACACTGCTATTTGTATAAACAAGGAACTATCTATACCGCTATCTGTATAAACATGGAAATAACTACACCGCTATTTGCATAAACAAGGAAATATCTACACCGCGATTTGTATAAACATGGAAATATCTACAACGCCATCTCTATAAACATGGAAATATCTACACCCCTATCTGTATAAACATGGAAATATGCACACCGCTATCTCTATAAACATGGAAATAACTACACCGCGATCAGTATAAACGTGGAAATATCTACACCACTATCTCTATAAACATGGAAATATCTCCACTGCTATCTCTGTAAACATCGAAATGTCTACACCGCCATCTGTATAAACATGGAAATACTTACAAAGTTATCTGTATAAACATGGAAATATCTACACTGCCATCTATATAAACATGGAAATATCTACACAGCCATGTGTACATACATGGAAATAACAACACCGCTCTCTATATAAACATGGAAATAACTACACCGCTATCTGTATATACATGGAAATATCTACACCGCCATCTACATATCCATAGAAATATCTGCGACGCCATCTGTTTAAACATGGAAATATCTACACGGTCATCTGTGTACGGATGGAAATATCAACACCGCCATCTGTACAAACATGGAAATATCTGCACCGCTATCTGTATAAACATGGAAATATCTACACGGTGGTCTTTATAAACATGGAAATATCTACACCGCTATCTGTAAAAACATGGAAATATATACACCGCTATCTCTATAAACATGGAAATATCTACACCGTGATCTGTATAACCATGGAAATATTTACACCGATTTCTGTATAAACATGGAAATATCTACACCACCATCTCAATAAACATGGAAATATCTACAACGCCATCTGTATAAACATGGAAATATCTACACCGCTATCTGTATAAACGTGGAAATATCTACACCGCTATCTGTATAAACACGGTACTATCTACAAAACCATCTATATAAACATGAAAATATCTACACCGCCATCTGTATAAACATGGAAATATCTACAATGCCATCTGTAGAAAGATGGAAATATCTACACCGCAATCTGTGTACACATGGAAATATCTACACCAATATCTGCAAAAACATGGAAATACCTACACGGCTATCTGTATAAACATGGAAATTTCTAAACCGCGATCTGCATAAACATGGAAATATCTACACCGCGATCTGTATAAATATGGAAATATCTACACCGCTATCTGTAGAAACATGGAAATATCTACACCGCGATCTGTATAAACATGGAAATATCTACACCGCGAGCTGTATAAACATGGAAATATCTACACCGCTATCTGTAGAAACATGGAAATATCTACACAGCTATCTCTATAAACATGGAAATATCTACAGCGCCATCTGTATAAACATGGAAATACCTACAAGTCATCTGTATAAACATGGAAATATCCACACAGCCATCTGTATAAACATGGTAATATCTACACAGCCATCTGTATATACACGGAAATATCTACACCGCTATCTGTATAAACATGGAAATAACTACACCGCTATTTGCATAAACAAGGAAATATCTACACCGTGATCTGTATAATCATGGAAATATCTACAACGCCATCTCTATAAACAAGGAAATATCTACACCCCTATCTGTATAAACATGGAAATATCCACACCGCTATCTCTAAAAACATGGAAATAACTACACCGTGATCAGTATGAAGGTGGAAATATCTACACCGCTATCTCTATAAACATGGAAATATCTCCACTGCTATCTCTATAAACATCGAAATATCTACACCGCCATCTGTATAAACATGGAAATACTTACAATGTTATCTGTATAAACATGGAAATATCTACACCGCCATCTGTATAAACTTGGAAATATCTACACAGCCATGTGTACATATATGGAAATATCTACACCGCTCTCCATATAAACATGGAAATAACTACACCGCTATCTGTATATACATGGAAATATCTACACCGCCATCTACATATCCATAGAAATATCTGCGCCACCATCTGTATAAACATGGAAATATCTACAGGGTCATCTGTGTATAGATGGAAATATCAACACCGCGATCTGTACAAACATGGAAATATCTGCACCGTTATCTGTATAAACATGGAAATATCTACACCGTGGTCTGTATAAACATGGAAATATCTACACCGCTATCTGTATAAACAAGGAAATATATACACCGCCATCTCTATAAACATGGAAATATCTACACCGCCATCAGTATAAACATGGAAATATCTACACCGCTATCTGTATAAACCTGAAAATATCTACACCGCTATCTGTATAAACATGGTAATATCTACAACACCATCTATATAAACATGGAAATATCTTCACCGCCATCTGTATAAACATGGAAATATCTACAATGCCATCTGTAGAAAGATGGAAATATCTACACTGCAATCTGTGTAAACATGGAAATATCTACACCGCCATCTGTATAAACATGGAAATATCTACAATGCCATCTGTAGAAAGATGGAAATATCTACACTGCAATCTGTGTAAACATGGAAATATCTACATCAATATCTGTAAAAACATGGAAATATCTACACCGCTATCTGTATAAACATGGAAATAACTTCACCGCTATTTGTATAAACAAGGAAATATCTACACCGTGATCTGTATAAACATGGAAATATCTACACTGCTATTTGTATAAACAAGGAACTATCTACACCGCTATATGTATAAACATGGAAATAACTACACCGCTATTTGCATAAACAAGGAAATATCTACACCGCGATCTGTATAAACATGGAAATATCTACAACGCCATCTCTATAAACATGGAAATATCTACACCCCTATCTGTATAAACATGGAAATATGCTCACCGCTATCTCTATAAACATGGAAATAACTACACGGCGATCAGTATAAACGTGGAAATATCTACACCACTATCTCTATAAACATGGAAATATCTCCACTGCTATCTCTGTAAACATCGAAATGTCTACACCGCCATCTGTATAAACATGGAAATACTTACAAAGTTATCTGTATAAACATGGAAATATCTACACTGCCATCTATATAAACCTGGAAATATCTACACAGCCATGTGTACATACATGGAAATATCTACACCACTCTCTATATAAACATGGAAATAACTACACCGCTATCTGTATATACATGGAAATATCTACACCGCCATCTACATATCCATAGAAATATCTGCGCCGCCATCTGTATAAACATGGAAATATCTACACGGTCATCTGTGTATAGATGGAAATATCAACACCGCCATCGGTACAAACATGGAAATATCTGCACCGCTATCTGTATAAACATGGAAATATCTACACCGTGGTCTGCTTAAACATGGAAATATCTTCACCGCTATCTGTATAAACATGGAAATATATACACCGCTATCTCTATAAACATGGAAATATCTACACCGTGTTCTGTATAAACATGGAAATAATTACACCGATATCTGTATAAACATGGAAATATCTTCACCGCTATCTGTATAAACATGGAAATATATACACCGCTATCTCTATAAACATGGAAATATCTACACCGTGTTCTGTATAAACATGGAAATAATTACACCGATATCTGTATAAACATGGAAATATCTACACAGCTATCTGTATAAACATCGTAATATCTACACCACGATCTATATAAACATGGAAATATCTACACCGCCATCTGTATAAACATGGAAATATCTACAATGCCATCTGTAGAAAGATGGAAATATCTACACCGCAATCTGTGTAAACATGGAAATATCTACACCAATATCTGTAAAAACATGGAAATATCTACACCGCTATCTGTATAAACATGGAAATATCTATACCGCGATCTGCATAAACATGGAAATATCTACACCGCGATCCGTATAAACATGAAAATATCTACACTGCTATCTGTAGAAACATGGAAATATCTACACCGCGATCTGAATAAACATGGAAATATCTACAACGCGATCTGTATAAACATGGAAATATCTACACCGCTATCTGTAGAAACATGGAAATATCTACACAGCTATCTCTATAAACATGGAAATATCTACACCGCCATCTGTATAGACATGGAAATACCTACAAGTCATCTGTATAAACATGGAAATATATACACAGCCATCTGTATAAACATGGAAATATCTAAACACCCATCTGTATATACATGGAAATATCTACACCGCTATCTGTATAAACATGGAAATAACTACACCGCTATTTGTATAAACAAGTAAATATCTACACTGTGATCTGTATAAACATGGAAATATCTACACTGCTATTTGCATAAACAAGGAAATATCTACACCGTGATCTGTATAAACATGGAAATATCTACAACGCCATCTTTATAAACATGGAAATATCTACACCCCTATCTGTGTAAACATGGAAATATCCACACCGCTATCTCTATAAACATGGAAATATCTACACCGCCATCTGTATAAACATGGAAATATCTACACCGCTATCTGTATAAACCTGGAAATATCTACACCTCTATCTCTATAAACATGGTAATATCTACACCAGCATCTATATAAACATGGAAATATCTACACCGCCATCTGTATAAACATGGAAATATCTACAATGCCGTCTGTAGAAAGATGGAAATATCTACACTGCAATCTGTGTAAACATGGAAATATCTACACCAATATCTGTAAAAACATGGAAATATCTACACCGCTATCTGTATAAACATGGAAATATCTACAACGCGATCTGCATAAACATGGAAATATCTACACCGCGATCTGTATAAACATGGAAATATCTACACCGCTATCTGTAGAAACATGGAAATATCTACACCGCGATCTGTATAAACATGGAAATATCTACACCGCGATCTGTATAAACATGGAAATATCTACACCGCTATCTGTAGAAACATGGAAATATCTACACAGCTATCTCTATAAACATGGAAATATCTACACCGCCATCTGTATAAACATGGAAATACCTACAAGTCATCTGTATAAACATGGAAATATCTACACAGCCATCTGTATAAACATGGAAATATCTACACAGCCATCTTTATATTCACGGAAATATGAACACCGCTATCTGTATAAACATGGAAATAACTACACCGCTATTTGTATAAACAAGGAAATATCTACACCGTGATCTGTATAAACATGGAAATATCTACAATGCTATTTGTATAAACAAGGAAATATCTACACCGCTATCTGTATAAACATGGAAATAACTACACCGCTATCTGTATATACATGGAAATATCTACACCGCCATCTACATATCCATAGAAATATCTGCACCGCCATCTGTATAAACATGGAAATATCTACACGGTCATCTGTGTATAGATGGAAATATCAACACCGCCATCTGTACAGACATGTAAATATCTGCACCGCTATCTGTATAAACATGGAAATATCTACACCGTGGTCTGTAAAACATGGAAATATCTACACCGCTATCTGTATAAACATGGAAATATATACATCGCTATCTGTATAAACATGGAAATACCTACACCGTGATCTGCATAAACATGGAAATATTTACAACGATATCTGTATAAACATGGAAATATCTACACCGCCATCTCTATAAACATGGAAATATCTACACCGCCATCTGTATAAACATGGAAATATCTACACCGCTATCTGTATAAACCTGGAAATATCTACACCGCTATCTGTATAAACATCGTAATATCTACACCACCATCTATATAAACATGGAAATATCTACACCGCCATCTGTATAAACATGGAAATATCTACAATGCCATCTGTAGAAAGATGGAAATATCTACACCGCAATCTGTGTAAACAGGGAAATATCTACACCAATATCTGTAAAAACATGGAAATATCTACACCGCTATCTGTATAAACATGGAAATATCTATATCGCGATCTGCATAAACAGGGAAATATCTACACCGCGATCTGTATAAACATGAAAATATCTACACCGCTATCTGTAGAAACATGGAAATATCTACACCGCGATCTGAATAAACATGGAAATATCTACAACGCGATCTGTATAAACATGGAAATATCTACACCGCTATCTGTAGAAACATGGAAATATCTACACAGCTATCTCTATAAACATGGAAATATCTACACCGCCATCTGTATAGACATGGAAATACCTACAAGTCATCTGTATAAACAAGGAAATATATACACAGCCATCTGTATAAACATGGAAATATCTGCACAGCCATGTGTATATACATGGAAATATCTACACCGCTATCTCTATAAACATGGAAATAACTACACCGCTAGTTGTATAAACAAGTAAATATCTACACTGTGATCTGTATAATCATGGAAATATCTACACTGCTATTTGTATAAACAAGGAAATATCTACACCGTGATCTGTATAAACATGGAAATATCTACAATGCTATTTGTATAAACAAGGAAATATCTACACCGCTATCTGTATAAACATGGAAATAACTACACCGCTATTTGCATAAACAAGGAAATATCTACACCGTGATCTATATAAACATGGAAATATCTACAACGCCATCTCTATAAACATGGAAATATCTACACCCCTATCTGTATAAACATGGAAATATCCACACCGCTATCTCTAAAAACATGGAAATAACTACACCGTGATCAGTATAAACGTGGAAATATCTACACCGCTATCTCTATAAACATGGAAATATCTCCACTGCTATGTCTATAAACATCGAAATATCTACACCGCCATCTGTATAAACATGGAAATACTTACAAAGTTATCTGTATAAACATGGAAATATCTACACCACCATCTGTATAAACCTGGAAATATCTACACAGCCATGTGTACATATATGGAAATATCTACACCGCTCTCTATATGAACATGGAAATAACTACACCGCTATCTGTATATACATGGAATTATCTACACCGCCATCTACATATCCATAGAAATATCTGCGCCGCCATCTGTATAAACATGGAAATATCTACAAGGTCATCTGTGGATAGATGGAAATATCAACACCGCCATCTGTACAAACATGGAAATATCTGCACCGCTATCTGTATAAACATGGAAATATCTACACCGTGGTCTGTAAAACATGGAAATATCTACACCGCTATCTGTATAAACATGGAAATATATACACCGCTATCTGTATAAACATGGTAATAACTACACCACCATCTATATAAACATGGAAATATCTACACCGCCATCTGTATAAACATGGAAATATCTACAATGCCGTCTGTAGAAAGATGGAAATATCTACACTGATATCTGTGTAAACATGGAAATATCTACACCAATATCTGTAAAAACATGGAAATATCTACACCGCTATCTGTATAAACGTGGAAATATCTACACCGCGATCTGCATAAACATGGAAATATCTACACCGCGATCTGTATAAATATGGAAATATCTACACCGCTATCTGTAGAAACATGGAAATATCTACACCGCGATCTGTATAAACATGGAAATATCTACACCGCTATCTGTAGAAACATGGAAATATCTACACAGCTATCTCTATAAACATGGAAATATCTACACCGCCATCTGTATAGACATGGAAATACCTACAAGTCATCTGTATAAACATGGAAATATCTACACAGCCATCTGTATGAACATGGAAATATCTACACAGCCATCTGTATATACATGGAAATATCTACACCGCTATCTGTATAAACATGGAAATAACTACACCGCTATTTGTATAAACAAGGAAATATCTACACCGTGATCTGTATAAACATGGAAATATCTACAATGCTATTTGTATAAACAAGGAAATATCTACACCGCTATCTGTATAAACATGGAAATAACTACACCGCTATTTGCATAAACAAGGAAATATATACACCGTGATCTGTATAAACATGGAAATATCTACAACGCCATCTCTATAAACAGGAAATATCTACACCCCAATCTGTATAAACATGGAAATATCCACACCGCTATCTCTAAAAACATGGAAATAACTACACCGTGATCAGTATAAACGTGGAAATATCTACACCGCTATCTCTATAAACATGGAAATATCTCCACTGCTATCTCTATAAACATCGAAATATCTACACCGCCATCTGTATAAACATGGAAATATTTACAAAGTTAACTGTATAAACATGGAAATATCTACACCGCCATCTGTATAAACATGGAAATACCTACACAGCCATGTGTACATATATGGAAATATCTACACCGCTCTCTATATAAACATGGAAATAACTACACCGCTCTCTGTATATACATGGAAATATCTACACCGCCATCTACATATCCATAGAAATATCGGCGCCGCCATCAGTATAAACATGGAAATATCTACACGGTCATCTGTGTATAGATGGAAATATCAACACCGTCATCTGTACAAACATGGAAATATCTGCACCGCTATCTGTATAAACATGGAAATATCTACACCGTGGTCTGTAAAAACATGGAAATATCTACACCGCTATCTGTATAAATATGGAAATATATACATCGCTATCTGTATAAACATGGAAATACCTACACCGTGATCTGCATAAACATGGAAATATTTACAACGATATCTGTATAAACATGGAAATATCTACACCGCCATCTCTATAAACATGGAAATATCTACACCGCCATCTGTATAAACATGGAAATATGTACACCGCTATCTGTATAAACCTGGAAATATCTACACCGCTATCTGTATAAACATCGTAATATCTACACCACCATCTATATAAACATCGAAATATCTACACCGCCATCTGTATAAACATGGAAATATCTACAATGCCATCTGTAGAAAGATGGAAATATCTACACCGCAATCTGTGTAAACATGGAAATATCTACACCAATATCTGTAAAAACATGGAAATATCTACACCGCTATCTGTATAAACATGGAAATATCTATATCGCAATCTGCATAAACATGGAAATATCTGCACCGCGATCTGTATAAACATGAAAATATCTACACCGCTATCTGTAGAAACATGGAAATATCTACACCGCGATCTGAATAAACATGGAAATATCTACAACGCGATCTGTATAAACATGGAAATAACTACACCGCTATCTGTAGAAACATGGAAATATCTACACAGCTATCTCTATAAACATGGAAATATCTACACCGCCATCTGTATAGACATGGAAATACCTACAAGTCATCTGTATAAACAAGGAAATATATACACAGCCATCTGTATAAACATGGAAATATCTACACAGCCATGTGTATATACATGGAAATATCTACACCGCTATCTGTATAAACATGGAAATAACTACACCGCTATTTGTATAAACAAGGAAATATCTACACCGTGATCTGTATAAACATGGAAATATCTACAATGCTATTTGTATAAACAAGGAAATATCTACACCGCTATCTGTATAAACATGGAAATATCCACACCGCTATCTCTAAAAACATGGAAATAACTACACCGTGATCAGTATAAACGTGGAAATATCTACACCGCTATCTCTATAAACATGGAAATATCTCCACTATTATCTCTATAAACATCGAAATATCTACACCGCCATCTGTATAAACATGGAAATACTTACAAAGTTATCTGTATAAACATGGAAATATCTACACCGTCACCTGTATAAACATGGAAATATCTACACAGCCATGTGTACATATATGGAAATATCTACACCGCTCTCCATATAAACATGGAAATAACTACACCGCTATCTGTATATACATGGAAATATCTACACCGCCATCTACATATCCATAGAAATATCTGCGCCACCATCTGTATAAACATGGAAATATCTACACGGTCATCTGTGTAGATGGAAATATCAACACCGCCATCTGTACAAACATGGAAATATCTGCACCGCTATCTGTATAAACATGGAAATATCTACACCGTGGTCTGTATAAACATGGAAATATCTACACCGCTATCTGTATAAACATGGAAATATATACACCGCCATCTCTATAAACATGGAAATATCTACAACGTGATCTGTATAAACATGGAACTATTTACACCGTTATCTGTATACACATGGAAATACCTACACCGCCATCTCTATAAACATGGAAATATCTACACCGCCATCTGTATAAACATGGAAATATCTTCACCGCTATCTGTATAAACCTGAAAATATCTACACCGCTATCTGTATAAACATGGTAATATCTACATCACCATCTATATAAACATGGAAATATCTACACCGCCATCTGTATAAACATGGAAATATCTACAATGCCATCTGTAGAAAGATGGAAATATCTACATCGCAATCTTTGTAAACATGGAAATATCTACACCAATATCTGTAAAAACATGGAAATATCTACACCGCTATCTGTATAAACATGGAAATATCTACACGGCGATCTGCATAAACATGGAAATATCTACACCGCCATCTGTACAAACATGGAAATATCTGCACCGCTATCTTTATAAACACGGAAATATCTACACCGTGGTCTGTAAAACATGGAAATATCTACACCGCTATCTGTATAAACATGGAAATATATACATCGCTATCTGTATAAACATGGAAATACCTACACCGTGATCTGTATAAACATGGAAATATTTACAATGATATCTGTATAAACATGGAAATATCTACACCGCCATCTCTATAAACATGGAGATATCTACACCGCCATCTGTATAAACATGGAAATATCTACAATGCCATCTGTAGAAAGATGGAAATATCTACACCGCAATCTGTGTAAACATGGAAATATCTACACCAATATCTGTAAAAACATGGAAATATCTACACCGCTATCTGTATAAACATGGAAATATCTATACCGCGATCTGCATAAACATGGAAATATCTACACCGCGATCTGTATAAACATGGAAATATCTACACCGCTATCTGTAGAAACATGGAAATATCTACACAGCTATCTCTATAAACATGGAAATATCTACACCGCCATCTGTATAAACATGGAAATATCTATACCGCTATCTGTAGAAACATGGAAATATCTACACAGCTATCTCTATAAACATGGAAATATCTACACCGCCATCTGTATAGACATGGAAATACCTACAAGTCATCTGTATAAACATGGAAATATCTACACAGCCATCTGTATAAACAGGGAAATACCTACAAGTCATCTGTATAAACATGGAAATATCTACACAGCCATCTGTATAAACATGGAAATATCTACACAGCCATCTGTATATTCACGAAAATATCTACACCGCTATCTGTATAAACATGGAAATATCTACACCGCTATTTGTATAAACAAGGAAATATCTACACCGTGATCTGTATAAACATGGAAATATCTACAATGTTATTTGTATAAACAAGGAAATATCTACACCGCTATCTGTATAAACATGGAAATAACTACACCGCTATTTGCATAAACAAGGAAATATCTACACCGTGATCTATATAAACATGGAAATATCTACAACGCCATCTCTATAAACATGGAAATATCTACACCCCTATCTGTATAAACATGGAAATATCCACACTGCTATCTCTAAAAGCATGGAAATCACTACACCGTGATCAGTATATACGTGGAAATATCTACACCGCTATCTCTATAAACATGGAAATATCTCCACTGCTATTTCTATAAACATCGAAATATCTACACCGCCATCTGTATAAACATGGAAATACTTACAAAGTTATCTGTATAAACATGGAAATATCTACACCACCATCTGTATAAACATGGAAATATCTACACAGCCATGTGTACATATATGGAAATATCTACACCGCTCTCTATATAAACATGGAAATAACTACACCGCTATCTGTATATACATGGAAATATCTACACCGCCATCTACATATCCATAGAAATATCTGCGGCGCCATCTGTATAAACATGGAAATATCTACACGGTCATCTGTGGATAGATGGAAATATCAACACCGCCATCTGTACAAACATGGAAATATCTGCACCGCTATCTGTATAAACATGGAAATACCTACACCGTGGTCTGTAAAACATGGAAATATCTACTCCGCTATCTGTATAAACCTGGAAATATCTACACCGCTATCTGTATAAACATGGTAATAACTACACCACCATCTACATAAACATGGAAATATCTACACCGCCATCTGTATAAACATGGAAATATCTACAATGCCGTCTGTAGAAAGATGGAAATATCTACACTGCAATCTGTGTAAACATGGAAATATCTACACCAATATCTGTAAAAACATGGAAATATCTACACCGCTATCTGTATAAACGTGGAAATATCTACACCGCGATCTGCATAAACATGGAAATATCTACACCGCGATCTGTATAAATATGGAAATATCTACACCGCTATCTGTAGAAACATGGAAATATCTACACCGCGATCTGTATAAACATGGAAATATCTACACCGCGATCTGTATAAACATGGAAATATCTACACCGCTATCTGTAGAAACATGGAAATATCTACACAGCTATCTCTATAAACATGGAAATATCTACACCGCCATCTGTATAGACATGGAAATACCTACAAGTCATCTGTATAAACATGGTAATATCTACACAGCCATCTGTATGAACATGGAAATATCTACACAGCCATGTGTATATACATGGAAATATCTACACCGCTATCTGTATAAACATGGAAATAACTACACCGCTATTTGTATAAACAAGGAAATATCTACACCGTGATCTGTATAAACATGGAAATATCTACAATGCTATTTGTATAAACAAGGAAATATCTACACCGCTATCTGTATAAACATGGAAATAACTACACCGCTATTTGCATAAACAAGGAAATATCTACACCGTGATCTGTATAAACATGGAAATATCTACAACGCCATCTCTATAAACATGGAAATATCTACACCCCTATCTGTATAAACATGGAAATATCCACACCGCTATCTCTAAAAACATGGAAATAACTACACCGTGATCAGTATAAACGTGGAAATATCTACACCGCTATCTCTATAAACATGAAAATATCTCCACTGCTATCTCTTTAAACATCGAAATATCTACACCGCCATCTGTATAAACATGGAAATACTCACAAAGTTAACTGTATAAATATGGAAATATCTACACCGCCATCTGTATAAACCTGGAAATACGTACACCGCTATCTGTATAAACCTGGAAATATCTACACCGCTATCTGTATAAACATGGTAATATCTACACCACCATCTATATAAACATGGAAATATCTACAGCGCCATCCGTATAAACATGGAAATATCTACACAGCCATGTGTACATATATGGAAATAACAACACCGCTCTCTATATAAACATGGAAATAACTACACCGGTATCTGTATATACATGGAAATATCTACACCGCCATCTACATATGCATAGAAATATCTGCGACGCCATCTGTTTAAACATGGAAATATCTACACGGTCATCTGTGTACGGATGGAAATATCAACACCGCCATCTGTACAAACATGGAAATATCTGCACCGCTATCTGTATAAACATGGAAATATCTACACCGTGGTCTTTATAAACATGGAAATATCTACAACGCTATCTGTAAAAACATGGAAATATATACACCGCTATCTCTATAAACATGGAAATATCTACACCGTGATCTGTATAACCATGGAAATATTTACACCGATATCTGTATAAACATGGAAATATCTACACCGCCATCTGTATAAACATGGAAATATCTACACCGCTATCTGTATAAACGTGGAAATATCTACACCGCTATCTGTATAAACACGGTACTATCTACACCACCATCTATATAAACATGAAAATATCTACACCGCCATCTGTATAAACATGGAAATATCTACAATGCCATCTGTAGAAAGATGGAAATATCTACACCGCAATCTGTGTACACATGGAAATATCTACACCAATATCTGCAAAAACATGGAAATACCTACACGGCTATCTGTATAAACATGGAAATATCTAAACCGCGATCTGCATAAACATGGAAATATCTACACCGCGATCTGTATAAATATGGAAATATCTACACCGCTATCTGTAGAAACATGGAAATATCTACACCGCGATCTGTATAAACATGGAAATATCTACACCGCGAGCTGTATAAACATGGAAATATCTACACCGCTATCTGTAGAAACATGGAAATATCTACACAGCTATCTCTATAAACATGGAAATATCTACACCGCCATCTGTATAAACATGGAAATACCTACAAGTCATCTGTATAAACATGGAAATATCCACACAGCCATCTGTATAAACATGGTAATATCTACACAGCCATCTGTATATACACGGAAATATCTACACCGCTATCTGTATAAACATGGAAATAACTACACCGCTATTTGCATAAACAAGGAAATATCTACACCGTGATCTGTATAATCATGGAAATATCTACAACGCCATCTCTATAAACAAGGAAATATCTACACCCCTATCTGTATAAACATGGAAATATCCACACCGCTATCTCTAAAAACATGGAAATAACTACACCGTGATCAGTATGAAGGTGGAAATATCTACACTGCTATCTCTATAAACATGGAAATATTTCCACTGCTATCTCTATAAACATCGAAATATCTACACCGCCATCTGTATAAACATGGAAATACTTACAAAGTTATCTGTATAAACATGGAAATATCTACACTGCCATCTGTATAAACTTGGAAATATCTACACAGCCATGTGTACATATATGGAAATATCTACACCGCTCTCCATATAAACATGGAAATAACTACACCGCTCTCTGTATATACATGGAAATATCTACACCGCCATCTACATATCAATAGAAATATCGGCGCCGCCATCTGTATAAACATGGAAATATCTACACGGTCATCTGTTTATAGATGGAAATATCAACACCGCCATCTGTACAAACCTGGAAATATCTGCACCACTATCTGTATAAACATGGAAATATCTACACCGTGGTCTGTATAAACATGGAAATATCTACACCGCTATCTGTATAAACATGGAAATATATACATCGCTATCTGTATAAACATGGAAATACCTACACCGTGATCTGCATAAACATGGAAATATTTACAACGATATCTGTATAAACATGGAAATATCTACACCGCCATCGCTATAAACATGGAAATATCTACACCGCCATCTGTATAAACATGGAAATATCTACACCGCTATCTGTATAAACCTGGAAATATCTACACCGCTATCTGTATAAACATCGTAATATCTACACCACCATCTATATAAACATGGAAATATCTACACCGCCATCTGTATAAACATGGAAATATCTACAATGCCATCTGTAGAAAGATGGAAATATCTACACCGCAATCTGTGTAAACATGGAAATATCTACACCAATATCTGTAAAAACATGGAAATATCTACACCGCTATCTGTATAAACATGGAAATATCTATACCGCGATCTGCATAAACATGGAAATATCTTCACCGCGATCCGTATAAACATGAAAATATCTACACCGCTATCTGTAGAGACATGGAAATATCTACACCGCGATCTGAATAAACATGGAAATATCTACAACGCGATCTGTATAAACATGGAAATATCTACACCGCTATCTGTAGAAACATGGAAATATCTACACAGCTATCTCTATAAACATGGAAATATCTACACCGCCATCTGTATAGACATGGAAATACCTACAAGTCACCTGTATAAACATGGAAATATATACACAGCCATCTGTATAAACATGGAAATATCTACACAGCCATGTGTATATACATGGAAATATCTACACCGCTATCTGTATAAACATGGAAATAACTACACCGCTATTTGTATAAACAAGTAAATATCTACACTGTGATCTGTATAAACATGGAAATATCTACACTGCTATTTGTATAAACAAGGAAATATCTACACCGCTATCTGTATAAACATGGAAATAACTACACCGCTATTTGCATAAACAAGGAAATAACTACACCGTGATCTGTATAAACATGGAAATAACTACACCGCTATTTGCATAAACAAGGAAATATCTACACCGTGATCTGTATAAACATGGAAATATCTACAACGCCATCTTTATAAACATGGAAATATCTACACCCCTATCTGTATAAACATGGAAATATCCACACCGCTATCTCTATAAACATGGAAATTACTACACCGTGATCAGTATAAACGTGGAAATATCTGCACTGCTATCTCTATAAACATGGAAATATCTCCACTACTATCTCTATAAACATCGAAATATCTACACCGCCATCTGTATAAACATGGAAATACTTACAAAGTTATCTGTATAAACATGGAAATATCTACACCGCGATCTGCATAAACATGGAAATTACTACACCGCGATCAGTATAAACGTGGAAATATCTATACCGCTATCTCTATAAACATGGAAATATCTCCACTACTATCTCTGTAAACATCGAAACAACTACACCGCCATCTGTATAAACATGGAAATACTTACAAAGTTATCTGTATAAACATGTAAATATCTACACCGTCATCTGTATAAACATGGAAATATCTACACAGCCATGTGTACATATATGGAAATATCTACACCGCTCTCTATATAAACATGGAAATAACTACACCGCTATCTGTATATACATGGAAATATCTACACCGCCATCTACATATCCATAGAAATATCTGCGCCACCATCTGTATAAACATGGAAATATCTACACGGTCATCTGTGTATAGATGGAAATATCAACACCGCCATCTGTACAAACATGGAAATATCTGCACCGCTATCTGTATAAACATGGAAATATCTACACCGTGGTCTGTATAAACATGGAAATATCTACACCGTGATCTGTATAAACATGGAAATATGTACACCGCCATCTCTATAAACATGGAAATATGTACACCGTGATCTGTATAAACATGGAAATATTTACACCGATATCTGTATAAACATGGAAATATCTACACCGCCATCTCTATAAACATGGAAATATCTACACCGCCATCTGTATAAACATGGAAATATCTACACCACTATCTGTATAAACCTGGAAATATCTACACCGCTATCTGTATAAACATGGTAATATCTACACCACCATCTATATAAACATGGAAATATCTACACTGCCATCTGTATAAACATGGAAATATCTACAATGCCGTCTGTAGAAAGATGGAAATATCTACACTGCAATCTGTGTAAACATGGAAATATCTACACCAATATCTGTAAAAACATGGAAATATCTACACCGCTATCTGTATAAACGTGGAAATATCTACACCGCGATCTGCATAAACATGGAAATATCTACACCGCGATCTGTATAAATATGGAAATATCTACACCGCTATCTGTAGAAACATGGAAATATCTACACCGCGATCTGTATAAACATGGAAATATCTACACCGCGATCTGTATAAACATGGAAATATCTACACCGCTATCTGTAGAAACATGGAAATATCTACACAGCTATCTCTATAAACATGGAAATATCTTCACCGCCATCTGTATAGACATGGAAATACCTACAAGTCATCTGTATAAACATGGAAATATCTACACAGCCATCTGTATGAACATGGAAATATCTACACAGCCATCTGTATATACATGGAAATATCTACACCGCTATCTGTATAAACATGGAAATAACTACACCGCAATTTGCATAAACAAGGAAATATCTACACCGTGATCTGTATAAACATGGAAATATCTACAACGCCATCTCTATAAACATGGAAATATCTACACCCCTATCTGTATAAACATGGAAATATCCACACCGCTATCTCTAAAAACATGGAAATAACTACACCGTGATCAGTATAAACGTGGAAATATCTACACCGCAATCTCTATAAACATGGAAATATCTCCACTGCTATCTCTATAAACATCGAAATATCTACACCGCCATCTGTATAAACATGGAAATACTTACAAAGTTAACTGTATAAACATGGAAATATCTACACCGCCATCTGTATAAACATGAAAATATCTACACAGCCATGTGTACATATATTGAAATATCTACACCGCTCTCTATATAAACATGGTAATAACTACACCACTCCCTGTATATACATGGAAATATCTACACCGCCATCTACATATCCATAGAAACATCGGCGCCGCCATCTGTATAAACATGGAAATATCTACACGGTCATCTGTGTATAGATGGAAATATCAGCACCGCCATCTGTACAAACATGGAAATATCTGCACCGCTATCTGTATAAACATGGAAATATCTACACCGTGGTCTGTATAAACATGGAAATATCTACACCGCTATCTGTATAAACATGGAAATATATACATCGCTATCTGTATAAACATGGAAATACCTACACCGTGATCTGCATAAACATGGAAATATTTACAACGATATCTGTATAAACATGGAAATATCTACACCGCCATCTCTATAAACATGGAAATATCTACACCGCCATCTGTATAAACATGGAAATATCTACACCGCTATCTGTATAAACCTGGAAATATCTACACAGCTATCTGTATAAACATCGTAATATCTACACCACGATCTATATAAACATGGAAATATCTACACCGCCATCTGTATAAACATGGAAATATCTACAATGCCATCTGTAGAAAGATGGAAATATCTACACCGCAATCTGTGTAAACATGGAAATATCTACACCAATATCTGTAAAAACATGGAAATATCTACACCGCTATCTGTATAAACATGGAAATATCTATACCGCGATCTGCATAAACATGGAAATATCTACACCGCGATCCGTATAAACATGAAAATATCTACACTGCTATCTGTAGAAACATGGAAATATCTACACCGCGATCTGAATAAACATGGAAATATCTACAACGCGATCTGTATAAACATGGAAATATCTACACCGCTATCTGTAGAAACATGGAAATATCTACACAGCTATCTCTATAAACATGGAAATATCTACACCGCCATCTGTATAGACATGGAAATACCTACAAGTCATCTGTATAAACATGGAAATATATACACAGCCATCTGTATAAACATGGAAATATCTAAACACCCATCTGTATATACATGGAAATATCTACACCGCTATCTGTATAAACATGGAAATAACTACACCGCTATTTGTATAAACAAGTAAATATCTACACTGTGATCTGTATAAACATGGAAATATCTACACTGCTATTTGCATAAACAAGGAAATATCTACACCGTGATCTGTATAAACATGGAAATATCTACAACGCCATCTTTATAAACATGGAAATATCTACACCCCTATCTGTGTAAACATGGAAATATCCACACCGCTATCTCTATAAACATGGAAATATCTACACCGCCATCTGTATAAACATGGAAATATCTACACCGCTATCTGTATAAACCTGGAAATATCTACACCTCTATCTCTATAAACATGGTAATATCTACACCAGCATCTATATAAACATGGAAATATCTACACCGCCATCTGTATAAACATGGAAATATCTACAATGCCGTCTGTAGAAAGATGGAAATATCTACACTGCAATCTGTGTAAACATGGAAATATCTACACCAATATCTGTAAAAACATGGAAATATCTACACCGCTATCTGTATAAACATGGAAATATCTACAACGCGATCTGCATAAACATGGAAATATCTACACCGCGATCTGTATAAACATGGAAATATCTACACCGCTATCTGTAGAAACATGGAAATATCTACACCGCGATCTGTATAAACATGGAAATATCTACACCGCGATCTGTATAAACATGGAAATATCTACACCGCTATCTGTAGAAACATGGAAATATCTACACAGCTATCTCTATAAACATGGAAATATCTACACCGCCATCTGTATAAACATGGAAATACCTACAAGTCATCTGTATAAACATGGAAATATCTACACAGCCATCTGTATAAACATGGAAATATCTACACAGCCATCTTTATATTCACGGAAATATGAACACCGCTATCTGTATAAACATGGAAATAACTACACCGCTATTTGTATAAACAAGGAAATATCTACACCGTGATCTGTATAAACATGGAAATATCTACAATGCTATTTGTATAAACAAGGAAATATCTACACCGCTATCTGTATAAACATGGAAATAACTACACCGCTATCTGTATATACATGGAAATATCTACACCGCCATCTACATATCCATAGAAATATCTGCACCGCCATCTGTATAAACATGGAAATATCTACACGGTCATCTGTGTATAGATGGAAATATCAACACCGCCATCTGTACAGACATGTAAATATCTGCACCGCTATCTGTATAAACATGGAAATATCTACACCGTGGTCTGTAAAACATGGAAATATCTACACCGCTATCTGTATAAACATGGAAATATATACATCGCTATCTGTATAAACATGGAAATACCTACACCGTGATCTGCATAAACATGGAAATATTTACAACGATATCTGTATAAACATGGAAATATCTACACCGCCATCTCTATAAACATGGAAATATCTACACCGCCATCTGTATAAACATGGAAATATCTACACCGCTATCTGTATAAACCTGGAAATATCTACACCGCTATCTGTATAAACATCGTAATATCTACACCACCATCTATATAAACATGGAAATATCTACACCGCCATCTGTATAAACATGGAAATATCTACAATGCCATCTGTAGAAAGATGGAAATATCTACACCGCAATCTGTGTAAACAGGGAAATATCTACACCAATATCTGTAAAAACATGGAAATATCTACACCGCTATCTGTATAAACATGGAAATATCTATATCGCGATCTGCATAAACAGGGAAATATCTACACCGCGATCTGTATAAACATGAAAATATCTACACCGCTATCTGTAGAAACATGGAAATATCTACACCGCGATCTGAATAAACATGGAAATATCTACAACGCGATCTGTATAAACATGGAAATATCTACACCGCTATCTGTAGAAACATGGAAATATCTACACAGCTATCTCTATAAACATGGAAATATCTACACCGCCATCTGTATAGACATGGAAATACCTACAAGTCATCTGTATAAACAAGGAAATATATACACAGCCATCTGTATAAACATGGAAATATCTGCACAGCCATGTGTATATACATGGAAATATCTACACCGCTATCTCTATAAACATGGAAATAACTACACCGCTAGTTGTATAAACAAGTAAATATCTACACTGTGATCTGTATAATCATGGAAATATCTACACTGCTATTTGTATAAACAAGGAAATATCTACACCGTGATCTGTATAAACATGGAAATATCTACAATGCTATTTGTATAAACAAGGAAATATCTACACCGCTATCTGTATAAACATGGAAATAACTACACCGCTATTTGCATAAACAAGGAAATATCTACACCGTGATCTATATAAACATGGAAATATCTACAACGCCATCTCTATAAACATGGAAATATCTACACCCCTATCTGTATAAACATGGAAATATCCACACCGCTATCTCTAAAAACATGGAAATAACTACACCGTGATCAGTATAAACGTGGAAATATCTACACCGCTATCTCTATAAACATGGAAATATCTCCACTGCTATGTCTATAAACATCGAAATATCTACACCGCCATCTGTATAAACATGGAAATACTTACAAAGTTATCTGTATAAACATGGAAATATCTACACCACCATCTGTATAAACCTGGAAATATCTACACAGCCATGTGTACATATATGGAAATATCTACACCGCTCTCTATATGAACATGGAAATAACTACACCGCTATCTGTATATACATGGAATTATCTACACCGCCATCTACATATCCATAGAAATATCTGCGCCGCCATCTGTATAAACATGGAAATATCTACAAGGTCATCTGTGGATAGATGGAAATATCAACACCGCCATCTGTACAAACATGGAAATATCTGCACCGCTATCTGTATAAACATGGAAATATCTACACCGTGGTCTGTAAAACATGGAAATATCTACACCGCTATCTGTATAAACATGGAAATATATACACCGCTATCTGTATAAACATGGTAATAACTACACCACCATCTATATAAACATGGAAATATCTACACCGCCATCTGTATAAACATGGAAATATCTACAATGCCGTCTGTAGAAAGATGGAAATATCTACACTGATATCTGTGTAAACATGGAAATATCTACACCAATATCTGTAAAAACATGGAAATATCTACACCGCTATCTGTATAAACGTGGAAATATCTACACCGCGATCTGCATAAACATGGAAATATCTACACCGCGATCTGTATAAATATGGAAATATCTACACCGCTATCTGTAGAAACATGGAAATATCTACACCGCGATCTGTATAAACATGGAAATATCTACACCGCTATCTGTAGAAACATGGAAATATCTACACAGCTATCTCTATAAACATGGAAATATCTACACCGCCATCTGTATAGACATGGAAATACCTACAAGTCATCTGTATAAACATGGAAATATCTACACAGCCATCTGTATGAACATGGAAATATCTACACAGCCATCTGTATATACATGGAAATATCTACACCGCTATCTGTATAAACATGGAAATAACTACACCGCTATTTGTATAAACAAGGAAATATCTACACCGTGATCTGTATAAACATGGAAATATCTACAATGCTATTTGTATAAACAAGGAAATATCTACACCGCTATCTGTATAAACATGGAAATAACTACACCGCTATTTGCATAAACAAGGAAATATATACACCGTGATCTGTATAAACATGGAAATATCTACAACGCCATCTCTATAAACAGGAAATATCTACACCCCAATCTGTATAAACATGGAAATATCCACACCGCTATCTCTAAAAACATGGAAATAACTACACCGTGATCAGTATAAACGTGGAAATATCTACACCGCTATCTCTATAAACATGGAAATATCTCCACTGCTATCTCTATAAACATCGAAATATCTACACCGCCATCTGTATAAACATGGAAATATTTACAAAGTTAACTGTATAAACATGGAAATATCTACACCGCCATCTGTATAAACATGGAAATACCTACACAGCCATGTGTACATATATGGAAATATCTACACCGCTCTCTATATAAACATGGAAATAACTACACCGCTCTCTGTATATACATGGAAATATCTACACCGCCATCTACATATCCATAGAAATATCGGCGCCGCCATCAGTATAAACATGGAAATATCTACACGGTCATCTGTGTATAGATGGAAATATCAACACCGTCATCTGTACAAACATGGAAATATCTGCACCGCTATCTGTATAAACATGGAAATATCTACACCGTGGTCTGTAAAAACATGGAAATATCTACACCGCTATCTGTATAAATATGGAAATATATACATCGCTATCTGTATAAACATGGAAATACCTACACCGTGATCTGCATAAACATGGAAATATTTACAACGATATCTGTATAAACATGGAAATATCTACACCGCCATCTCTATAAACATGGAAATATCTACACCGCCATCTGTATAAACATGGAAATATGTACACCGCTATCTGTATAAACCTGGAAATATCTACACCGCTATCTGTATAAACATCGTAATATCTACACCACCATCTATATAAACATCGAAATATCTACACCGCCATCTGTATAAACATGGAAATATCTACAATGCCATCTGTAGAAAGATGGAAATATCTACACCGCAATCTGTGTAAACATGGAAATATCTACACCAATATCTGTAAAAACATGGAAATATCTACACCGCTATCTGTATAAACATGGAAATATCTATATCGCGATCTGCATAAACATGGAAATATCTGCACCGCGATCTGTATAAACATGAAAATATCTACACCGCTATCTGTAGAAACATGGAAATATCTACACCGCGATCTGAATAAACATGGAAATATCTACAACGCGATCTGTATAAACATGGAAATAACTACACCGCTATCTGTAGAAACATGGAAATATCTACACAGCTATCTCTATAAACATGGAAATATCTACACCGCCATCTGTATAGACATGGAAATACCTACAAGTCATCTGTATAAACAAGGAAATATATACACAGCCATCTGTATAAACATGGAAATATCTACACAGCCATGTGTATATACATGGAAATATCTACACCGCTATCTGTATAAACATGGAAATAACTACACCGCTATTTGTATAAACAAGGAAATATCTACACCGTGATCTGTATAAACATGGAAATATCTACAATGCTATTTGTATAAACAAGGAAATATCTACACCGCTATCTGTATAAACATGGAAATATCCACACCGCTATCTCTAAAAACATGGAAATAACTACACCGTGATCAGTATAAACGTGGAAATATCTACACCGCTATCTCTATAAACATGGAAATATCTCCACTATTATCTCTATAAACATCGAAATATCTACACCGCCATCTGTATAAACATGGAAATACTTACAAAGTTATCTGTATAAACATGGAAATATCTACACCGTCACCTGTATAAACATGGAAATATCTACACAGCCATGTGTACATATATGGAAATATCTACACCGCTCTCCATATAAACATGGAAATAACTACACCGCTATCTGTATATACATGGAAATATCTACACCGCCATCTACATATCCATAGAAATATCTGCGCCACCATCTGTATAAACATGGAAATATCTACACGGTCATCTGTGTAGATGGAAATATCAACACCGCCATCTGTACAAACATGGAAATATCTGCACCGCTATCTGTATAAACATGGAAATATCTACACCGTGGTCTGTATAAACATGGAAATATCTACACCGCTATCTGTATAAACATGGAAATATATACACCGCCATCTCTATAAACATGGAAATATCTACAACGTGATCTGTATAAACATGGAACTATTTACACCGTTATCTGTATACACATGGAAATACCTACACCGCCATCTCTATAAACATGGAAATATCTACACCGCCATCTGTATAAACATGGAAATATCTTCACCGCTATCTGTATAAACCTGAAAATATCTACACCGCTATCTGTATAAACATGGTAATATCTACATCACCATCTATATAAACATGGAAATATCTACACCGCCATCTGTATAAACATGGAAATATCTACAATGCCATCTGTAGAAAGATGGAAATATCTACATCGCAATCTTTGTAAACATGGAAATATCTACACCAATATCTGTAAAAACATGGAAATATCTACACCGCTATCTGTATAAACATGGAAATATCTACACCGCGATCTGCATAAACATGGAAATATCTACAACGCGATCTGTATAAACATGGAAATATCTACACCGCTATCTGTAGAAACATGGAAATATCTACACCGCGATCTGCATAAACATGAAAATATCTACACCGCGATCTGTATAAACATGGAAATATCTACACCGCTATCTGTAGAAACATGGAAATATCTACACAGCTATCTCTATAAACATGGAAATATCTACACCGCCATCAGTATAAACATGGAAATACCTAGAAGTCATCTGTATAAACATGGAAATATCTACACAGCCATCTGTATAAACATGGAAATATCTACACAGCCATCTGTATATACATGGAAATATCTACACCGCTATCTGTATAAACATGGAAATAACTACACCGCTATTTGTATAAACAAGGAAATATCTACATGGTGATCTGTATAAACATGGAAATACCTACACTGCTATTTGTATAAACAAGTAAATATCTACACCGCTATCTGTATAAACATGGAAATAACTACAACGCTATTTGCATAAACAAGGAAATATCTACACCGTGATCTGTATAAACATGGAAATATCTACACCGCGATCTGCATAAACATCGAAATATCTACACCGCAATCTGTATAAACATGGAAATATCTACACCGCTATCTGTAGAAACATGGAAATATCTACACAGCTATCTCTATAAACATGGAAATATATACACCGCCACCTGTATAAACATGGAAATACCTACAAGTCATCTGTATAAACATGGAAATATCTACACAGCCATCTGTATAAACATGGAAATATCTAAACAGCCATCTGTATATACATGGAAATATCTACACCGCTATCTGTATAAACATGGAAATAACTTCACCGCTATTTGTATAAACAAGGAAATATCTACACCGTGATCTGTATAAACATGGAAATATCTACACTGCTATTTGTATAAACAAGGAACTATCTACACCGCTATCTGTATAAACATGGAAATAACTACACCGCTATTTGCATAAACAAGGAAATATCTACACCGCGATTTGTATAAACATGGAAATATCTACAACGCCATCTCTATAAACATGGAAATATCTACACCCCTATCTGTATAAACATGGAAATATGCACACCGCTATCTCTATAAACATGGAAATAACTACACCGCGATCAGTATAAACGTGGAAATATCTACACCACTATCTCTATAAACATGGAAATATCTCCACTGCTATCTCTGTAAACATCGAAATGTCTACACCGCCATCTGTATAAACATGGAAATACTTACAAAGTTATCTGTATAAACATGGAAATATCTACACTGCCATCTATATAAACATGGAAATATCTACACAGCCATGTGTACATACATGGAAATAACAACACCGCTCTCTATATAAACATGGAAATAACTACACCGCTATCTGTATATACATGGAAATATCTACACCGCCATCTACATATCCATAGAAATATCTGCGACGCCATCTGTTTAAACATGGAAATATCTACACGGTCATCTGTGTACGGATGGAAATATCAACACCGCCATCTGTACAAACATGGAAATATCTGCACCGCTATCTGTATAAACATGGAAATATCTACACGGTGGTCTTTATAAACATGGAAATATCTACACCGCTATCTGTAAAAACATGGAAATATATACACCGCTATCTCTATAAACATGGAAATATCTACACCGTGATCTGTATAACCATGGAAATATTTACACCGATTTCTGTATAAACATGGAAATATCTACACCACCATCTCAATAAACATGGAAATATCTACAACGCCATCTGTATAAACATGGAAATATCTACACCGCTATCTGTATAAACGTGGAAATATCTACACCGCTATCTGTATAAACACGGTACTATCTACAAAACCATCTATATAAACATGAAAATATCTACACCGCCATCTGTATAAACATGGAAATATCTACAATGCCATCTGTAGAAAGATGGAAATATCTACACCGCAATCTGTGTACACATGGAAATATCTACACCAATATCTGCAAAAACATGGAAATACCTACACGGCTATCTGTATAAACATGGAAATTTCTAAACCGCGATCTGCATAAACATGGAAATATCTACACCGCGATCTGTATAAATATGGAAATATCTACACCGCTATCTGTAGAAACATGGAAATATCTACACCGCGATCTGTATAAACATGGAAATATCTACACCGCGAGCTGTATAAACATGGAAATATCTACACCGCTATCTGTAGAAACATGGAAATATCTACACAGCTATCTCTATAAACATGGAAATATCTACAGCGCCATCTGTATAAACATGGAAATACCTACAAGTCATCTGTATAAACATGGAAATATCCACACAGCCATCTGTATAAACATGGTAATATCTACACAGCCATCTGTATATACACGGAAATATCTACACCGCTATCTGTATAAACATGGAAATAACTACACCGCTATTTGCATAAACAAGGAAATATCTACACCGTGATCTGTATAATCATGGAAATATCTACAACGCCATCTCTATAAACAAGGAAATATCTACACCCCTATCTGTATAAACATGGAAATATCCACACCGCTATCTCTAAAAACATGGAAATAACTACACCGTGATCAGTATGAAGGTGGAAATATCTACACCGCTATCTCTATAAACATGGAAATATCTCCACTGCTATCTCTATAAACATCGAAATATCTACACCGCCATCTGTATAAACATGGAAATACTTACAATGTTATCTGTATAAACATGGAAATATCTACACCGCCATCTGTATAAACTTGGAAATATCTACACAGCCATGTGTACATATATGGAAATATCTACACCGCTCTCCATATAAACATGGAAATAACTACACCGCTATCTGTATATACATGGAAATATCTACACCGCCATCTACATATCCATAGAAATATCTGCGCCACCATCTGTATAAACATGGAAATATCTACAGGGTCATCTGTGTATAGATGGAAATATCAACACCGCGATCTGTACAAACATGGAAATATCTGCACCGTTATCTGTATAAACATGGAAATATCTACACCGTGGTCTGTATAAACATGGAAATATCTACACCGCTATCTGTATAAACAAGGAAATATATACACCGCCATCTCTATAAACATGGAAATATCTACACCGCCATCAGTATAAACATGGAAATATCTACACCGCTATCTGTATAAACCTGAAAATATCTACACCGCTATCTGTATAAACATGGTAATATCTACAACACCATCTATATAAACATGGAAATATCTTCACCGCCATCTGTATAAACATGGAAATATCTACAATGCCATCTGTAGAAAGATGGAAATATCTACACTGCAATCTGTGTAAACATGGAAATATCTACACCGCCATCTGTATAAACATGGAAATATCTACAATGCCATCTGTAGAAAGATGGAAATATCTACACTGCAATCTGTGTAAACATGGAAATATCTACATCAATATCTGTAAAAACATGGAAATATCTACACCGCTATCTGTATAAACATGGAAATAACTTCACCGCTATTTGTATAAACAAGGAAATATCTACACCGTGATCTGTATAAACATGGAAATATCTACACTGCTATTTGTATAAACAAGGAACTATCTACACCGCTATATGTATAAACATGGAAATAACTACACCGCTATTTGCATAAACAAGGAAATATCTACACCGCGATCTGTATAAACATGGAAATATCTACAACGCCATCTCTATAAACATGGAAATATCTACACCCCTATCTGTATAAACATGGAAATATGCTCACCGCTATCTCTATAAACATGGAAATAACTACACGGCGATCAGTATAAACGTGGAAATATCTACACCACTATCTCTATAAACATGGAAATATCTCCACTGCTATCTCTGTAAACATCGAAATGTCTACACCGCCATCTGTATAAACATGGAAATACTTACAAAGTTATCTGTATAAACATGGAAATATCTACACTGCCATCTATATAAACCTGGAAATATCTACACAGCCATGTGTACATACATGGAAATATCTACACCACTCTCTATATAAACATGGAAATAACTACACCGCTATCTGTATATACATGGAAATATCTACACCGCCATCTACATATCCATAGAAATATCTGCGCCGCCATCTGTATAAACATGGAAATATCTACACGGTCATCTGTGTATAGATGGAAATATCAACACCGCCATCGGTACAAACATGGAAATATCTGCACCGCTATCTGTATAAACATGGAAATATCTACACCGTGGTCTGCTTAAACATGGAAATATCTTCACCGCTATCTGTATAAACATGGAAATATATACACCGCTATCTCTATAAACATGGAAATATCTACACCGTGTTCTGTATAAACATGGAAATAATTACACCGATATCTGTATAAACATGGAAATATCTTCACCGCTATCTGTATAAACATGGAAATATATACACCGCTATCTCTATAAACATGGAAATATCTACACCGTGTTCTGTATAAACATGGAAATAATTACACCGATATCTGTATAAACATGGAAATATCTACACCGCCATCTCCATAAACATGGAAATATCTACACCGCCATCTGTATAAACATGGAAATACATACACCGCTATCTGTATAAACCTGGAAATATCTACACCGCTATCTGTATAAACATGGTAATATCTACACCACCATCTATATAAACATGGAAATATCTACACCGCCATCTGTATAAACATGGAAATATCTACACCGCTATCTGTAGAAAAATGGAAACATCTACACAGCTATCTCTAAAAACATGGAAATATCTACACCGCCATCAGTATAAACATGGAAATACCTAGAAGTCATCTGTATAAACATGGAAATATCTACACAGCCATCTGTATAAACATGGAAATATCTACACAGCCATCTGTATATACATGGAAATATCTACACCGCTATCTGTATAAACATGGAAATAACTACACCGCTATTTGTATAAACAAGGAAATATCTACATGGTGATCTGTATAAACATGGAAATACCTACACTGCTATTTGTATAAACAAGTAAATATCTACACCGCTATCTGTATAAACATGGAAATAACTACAACGCTATTTGCATAAACAAGGAAATATCTACACCGTGATCTGTATAAACATGGAAATATCTACACCGCGATCTGCATAAACATCGAAATATCTACACCGCAATCTGTATAAACATGGAAATATCTACACCGCTATCTGTAGAAACATGGAAATATCTACACAGCTATCTCTATAAACATGGAAATATATACACCGCCACCTGTATAAACATGGAAATACCTACAAGTCATCTGTATAAACATGGAAATATCTACACAGCCATCTGTATAAACATGGAAATATCTAAACAGCCATCTGTATATACATGGAAATATCTACACCGCTATCTGTATAAACATGGAAATAACTTCACCGCTATTTGTATAAACAAGGAAATATCTACACCGTGATCTGTATAAACATGGAAATATCTACACTGCTATTTGTATAAACAAGGAACTATCTACACCGCTATCTGTATAAACATGGAAATAACTACACCGCTATTTGCATAAACAAGGAAATATCTACACCGCGATTTGTATAAACATGGAAATATCTACAACGCCATCTCTATAAACATGGAAATATCTACACCCCTATCTGTATAAACATGGAAATATGCACACCGCTATCTCTATAAACATGGAAATAACTACACCGCGATCAGTATAAACGTGGAAATATCTACACCACTATCTCTATAAACATGGAAATATCTCCACTGCTATCTCTGTAAACATCGAAATGTCTACACCGCCATCTGTATAAACATGGAAATACTTACAAAGTTATCTGTATAAACATGGAAATATCTACACTGCCATCTATATAAACATGGAAATATCTACACAGCCATGTGTACATACATGGAAATAACAACACCGCTCTCTATATAAACATGGAAATAACTACACCGCTATCTGTATATACATGGAAATATCTACACCGCCATCTACATATCCATAGAAATATCTGCGACGCCATCTGTTTAAACATGGAAATATCTACACGGTCATCTGTGTACGGATGGAAATATCAACACCGCCATCTGTACAAACATGGAAATATCTGCACCGCTATCTGTATAAACATGGAAATATCTACACGGTGGTCTTTATAAACATGGAAATATCTACACCGCTATCTGTAAAAACATGGAAATATATACACCGCTATCTCTATAAACATGGAAATATCTACACCGTGATCTGTATAACCATGGAAATATTTACACCGATTTCTGTATAAACATGGAAATATCTACACCACCATCTCAATAAACATGGAAATATCTACAACGCCATCTGTATAAACATGGAAATATCTACACCGCTATCTGTATAAACGTGGAAATATCTACACCGCTATCTGTATAAACACGGTACTATCTACAAAACCATCTATATAAACATGAAAATATCTACACCGCCATCTGTATAAACATGGAAATATCTACAATGCCATCTGTAGAAAGATGGAAATATCTACACCGCAATCTGTGTACACATGGAAATATCTACACCAATATCTGCAAAAACATGGAAATACCTACACGGCTATCTGTATAAACATGGAAATTTCTAAACCGCGATCTGCATAAACATGGAAATATCTACACCGCGATCTGTATAAATATGGAAATATCTACACCGCTATCTGTAGAAACATGGAAATATCTACACCGCGATCTGTATAAACATGGAAATATCTACACCGCGAGCTGTATAAACATGGAAATATCTACACCGCTATCTGTAGAAACATGGAAATATCTACACAGCTATCTCTATAAACATGGAAATATCTACAGCGCCATCTGTATAAACATGGAAATACCTACAAGTCATCTGTATAAACATGGAAATATCCACACAGCCATCTGTATAAACATGGTAATATCTACACAGCCATCTGTATATACACGGAAATATCTACACCGCTATCTGTATAAACATGGAAATAACTACACCGCTATTTGCATAAACAAGGAAATATCTACACCGTGATCTGTATAATCATGGAAATATCTACAACGCCATCTCTATAAACAAGGAAATATCTACACCCCTATCTGTATAAACATGGAAATATCCACACCGCTATCTCTAAAAACATGGAAATAACTACACCGTGATCAGTATGAAGGTGGAAATATCTACACCGCTATCTCTATAAACATGGAAATATCTCCACTGCTATCTCTATAAACATCGAAATATCTACACCGCCATCTGTATAAACATGGAAATACTTACAATGTTATCTGTATAAACATGGAAATATCTACACCGCCATCTGTATAAACTTGGAAATATCTACACAGCCATGTGTACATATATGGAAATATCTACACCGCTCTCCATATAAACATGGAAATAACTACACCGCTATCTGTATATACATGGAAATATCTACACCGCCATCTACATATCCATAGAAATATCTGCGCCACCATCTGTATAAACATGGAAATATCTACAGGGTCATCTGTGTATAGATGGAAATATCAACACCGCGATCTGTACAAACATGGAAATATCTGCACCGTTATCTGTATAAACATGGAAATATCTACACCGTGGTCTGTATAAACATGGAAATATCTACACCGCTATCTGTATAAACAAGGAAATATATACACCGCCATCTCTATAAACATGGAAATATCTACACCGCCATCAGTATAAACATGGAAATATCTACACCGCTATCTGTATAAACCTGAAAATATCTACACCGCTATCTGTATAAACATGGTAATATCTACAACACCATCTATATAAACATGGAAATATCTTCACCGCCATCTGTATAAACATGGAAATATCTACAATGCCATCTGTAGAAAGATGGAAATATCTACACTGCAATCTGTGTAAACATGGAAATATCTACACCGCCATCTGTATAAACATGGAAATATCTACAATGCCATCTGTAGAAAGATGGAAATATCTACACTGCAATCTGTGTAAACATGGAAATATCTACATCAATATCTGTAAAAACATGGAAATATCTACACCGCTATCTGTATAAACATGGAAATAAATTCACCGCTATTTGTATAAACAAGGAAATATCTACACCGTGATCTGTATAAACATGGAAATATCTACACTGCTATTTGTATAAACAAGGAACTATCTACACCGCTATATGTATAAACATGGAAATAACTACACCGCTATTTGCATAAACAAGGAAATATCTACACCGCGATCTGTATAAACATGGAAATATCTACAACGCCATCTCTATAAACATGGAAATATCTACACCCCTATCTGTATAAACATGGAAATATGCTCACCGCTATCTCTATAAACATGGAAATAACTACACGGCGATCAGTATAAACGTGGAAATATCTACACCACTATCTCTATAAACATGGAAATATCTCCACTGCTATCTCTGTAAACATCGAAATGTCTACACCGCCATCTGTATAAACATGGAAATACTTACAAAGTTATCTGTATAAACATGGAAATATCTACACTGCCATCTATATAAACCTGGAAATATCTACACAGCCATGTGTACATACATGGAAATATCTACACCACTCTCTATATAAACATGGAAATAACTACACCGCTATCTGTATATACATGGAAATATCTACACCGCCATCTACATATCCATAGAAATATCTGCGCCGCCATCTGTATAAACATGGAAATATCTACACGGTCATCTGTGTATAGATGGAAATATCAACACCGCCATCGGTACAAACATGGAAATATCTGCACCGCTATCTGTATAAACATGGAAATATCTACACCGTGGTCTGCTTAAACATGGAAATATCTTCACCGCTATCTGTATAAACATGGAAATATATACACCGCTATCTCTATAAACATGGAAATATCTACACCGTGTTCTGTATAAACATGGAAATAATTACACCGATATCTGTATAAACATGGAAATATCTTCACCGCTATCTGTATAAACATGGAAATATATACACCGCTATCTCTATAAACATGGAAATATCTACACCGTGTTCTGTATAAACATGGAAATAATTACACCGATATCTGTATAAACATGGAAATATCTACACCGCCATCTCCATAAACATGGAAATATCTACACCGCCATCTGTATAAACATGGAAATACATACACCGCTATCTGTATAAACCTGGAAATATCTACACCGCTATCTGTATAAACATGGTAATATCTACACCACCATCTATATAAACATGGAAATATCTACACCGCCATCTGTATAAACATGGAAATATCTACACCGCTATCTGTAGAAAAATGGAAACATCTACACAGCTATCTCTAAAAACATGGAAATATCTACACCGCCATCAGTATAAACATGGAAATACCTAGAAGTCATCTGTATAAACATGGAAATATCTACACAGCCATCTGTATAAACATGGAAATATCTACACAGCCATCTGTATATACATGGAAATATCTACACCGCTATCTGTATAAACATGGAAATAACTACACCGCTATTTGTATAAACAAGGAAATATCTACATCGTGATCTGTATAAACATGGAAATACCTACACTGCTATTTGTATAAACAAGGAAATATCTACACCGCTATCTGTATAAACATGGAAATAACTACAACGCTATTTGCATAAACAAGGAAATATCTACACCGTGATCTGTATAAACATGGAAATATCTACACCGCGATCTGCATAAACATCGAAATATCTACACCGCAATCTGTATAAACATGGAAATATCTACACCGCTATCTGTAGAAACGTGGAAATATCTACACAGCTATCTCTATAAACATGGAAATATATACACCGCCATCTGTATAAACATGGAAATACCTACAAGTCATCTGTATAAACATGGAAATATCTACACAGCCATCTGTATAAACATGGAAATATCTAAACAGCCATCTGTATATACATGGAAATATCTACACCGCTATCTGTATAAACATGGAAATAACTTCACCGCTATTTGTATAAACAAGGAAATATCTACACCGTGATCTGTATAAACATGGAAATATCTACACTGCTATTTGTATAAACAAGGAACTATCTACACCGCTATCTGTATAAACATGGAAATAACTACACCGCTATTTGCATAAACAAGGAAATATCTACACCGCGATCTGTATAAACATGGAAATATCTACAACGCCATCTCTATAAACATGGAAATATCTACACCCCTATCTGTATAAACATGGAAATATGCACACCGCTATCTCTATAAACATGGAAATAACTACACCGCGATCAGTATAAACGTGGAAATATCTACACCACTATCTCTATAAACATGGAAATATCTACACTGCTATCTCTGTAAACATCGAAATGTCTACACCGCCATCTGTATAAACATGGAAATACTTACAAAGTTATCTGTATAAACATGGAAATATCTACACTGCCATCTATATAAACATGGAAATATCTACACAGCCATGTGTACATACATGGAAATATCTACACCATTCTCTATATAAACATGGAAATAACTACACCGCCATCTGTATATACATGGAAATATCTACACCGCCATCTACATATCCATAGAAATATCTGCGCCGCCATCTGTATAAACATGGAAATATCTACACGGTCATCTGTGTATAGAAGGAAATATCAACACCGCCATCGGTACAAACATGGAAATATCTGCACCGCGATCTGTATAAACATGGAAATATCTACACTGTGGTCTGCTTAAACATGGAAATATCTTCACCGCTATCTGTATAAACATGGAAATATATACACCGCTATCTCTATAAACATGGAAATATCTACACCGTGTTCTGTATAAACATGGAAATAATTACACCGATATCTGTATAAACATGGAAATATCTACACCGCCATCTCCATAAACATGGAAATATCTACACCGCCATCTGTATAAACATGGAAATACGTACACCGCTATCTGTATAAACCTGGAAATATCTACACCGCTATCTGTATAAACATGGTAATATCTACACCACCATCTATATAAACATGGAAATATCTACACCGCCATCCGTATAAACATGGAAATATCTACACAGCCATGTGTACATATATGGAAATAACAACACCGCTCTCTATATAAACATGGAAATAACTACACCGCTATCTGTATATACATGGAAATATCTACACCGCCATCTACATATGCATAGAAATATCTGCGATGCCATCTGTTTAAACATGGAAATATCTACACGGTCATCTGTGTACGGATGGAAATATCAACACCGCCATCTGTACAAACATGGAAATATCTGCACCGCTATCTGTATAAACATGGAAATATCTACACCGTGGTCTTTATAAACATGGAAATATCTTCACCGCTATCTGTAAAAACATGGAAATATATACACCGCTATCTCTATAAACATGGAAATATCTACACCGTGATCTGTTTAACCATGGAAATATTTACACCGATTTCTGTATAAACATGGAAATATCTACACCGCCATCTCAATAAACATGGAAATATCTACACCGCCATCTGTATAAACATGGAAATATCTACACCGCTATCTGTATAAACGTGGAAATATCTACACCGCTATCTGTATAAACACGGTACTATCTACAAAACCATCTATATAAACATGAAAATATCTACACCGCCATCTGTATAAACATGGAAATATCTACAATGCCATCTGTAGAAAGATGGAAATATCTACACCGCAATCTGTGTACACATGGAAATATCTACACCAATATCTGCAAAAACATGGAAATACCTACACGGCTATCTGTATAAACATGGAAATATCTAAACCGCGATCTGCATAAACATGGAAATATCTACACCGCGATCTGTATAAATATGGAAATATCTACACCGCTATCTGTAGAAACATGGAAATATCTACACCGCGATCTGTATAAACATGGAAATATCTACACCGCGAGCTGTATAAACATGGAAATATCTACACCGCTATCTGTAGAAACATGGAAATATCTACACAGCTATCTCTATAAACATGGAAATATCTACACCGCCATCTGTATAAACATGGAAATACCTACAAGTCATCTGTATAAACATGGAAATATCCACACAGCCATCTGTATAAACATGGTAATATCTACACAGCCATCTGTATATACACGGAAATATCTACACCGCTATCTGTATAAACATGGAAATAACTACACCGCTATTTGCATAAACAAGGAAATATCTACACCGTGATCTGTATAATCATGGAAATATCTACAACGCCATCTCTATAAACAAGGAAATATCTACACCCCTATCTGTATAAACATGGAAATATCCACACCGCTATCTCTAAAAACATGGAAATAACTACACCGTGATCAGTATGAAGGTGGAAATATCTACACCGCTATCTCTATAAACATGGAAATATCTCCACTGCTATCTCTATAAACATCGAAATATCTACACCGCCATCTGTATAAACATGGAAATACTTACAATGTTATCTGTATAAACATGGAAATATCTACACCGCCATCTGTATAAACTTGGAAATATCTACACAGCCATGTGTACATATATGGAAATATCTACACCGCTCTCCATATAAACATGGAAATAACTACACCGCTATCTGTATATACATGGAAATATCTACACCGCCATCTACATATCCATAGAAATATCTGCGCCACCATCTGTGTAAACATGGAAATATCTACACGGTCATCTGTGTATAGATGGAAATATCAACACCGCGATCTGTACAAACATGGAAATATCTGCACCGTTATCTGTATAAACATGGAAATATCTACACCGTGGTCTGTATAAACATGGAAATATCTACACCGCTATCTGTATAAACATGGAAATATATACACCGCCATCTCTATAAACATGGAAATATCTACACCGCCATCAGTATAAACATGGAAATATCTACACCGCTATCTGTATAAACCTGAAAATATCTACACCACTATCTGTATAAACATGGTAATATCTACAACACCATCTATATAAACATGGAAATATCTTCACCGCCATCTGTATAAACATGGAAATATCTACAATGCCATCTGTAGAAAGATGGAAATATCTACACTGCAATCTGTGTAAACATGGAAATATCTACACCGCCATCTGTATAAACATGGAAATATCTACAATGCCATTTGTAGAATGATGGAAATATCTACACTGCAATCTGTGTAAACATGGAAATATCTACACCAATATCTGTAAAAACATGGAAATATCTACACCGCTATCTGTATAAACATGGAAATATCTACACCGCGATCTGCGTAAACATGGAAATATCTACACCGCGATCTGTATAAACATGGAAATATCTACACCGCTATCTGTAGAAACATGGAAATATCTACACGGCGATGTGCATAAACATGGAAATATCTACACCGCTATCTGTAGAAACATGGAAATATCTACACTGCGATGTGCATAAACATGAAAATATCTACACCGCTATCTGTAGAAACATGGAAATATCTACACAGCTATCTCTATAAACATGGAAATATGTACACCGCCATCTGTATAAACATGGAATTACCTACAAGTCATCTGTATAAACATGGAAATATCTACACAGCCATCTGTATAAACATGGAAATATGTACACAGCCATCTTTATATACATGGAAATATCTACACCGCTATCTCTATTAACATGGAAATAACTAAACCGCTATTTGTATGAACAAGGAAATATCTACACCATGATCTGTATAAACATGGAAATATCTACACTGCTATTTGTATAAACAAGGACATATCTACACCGCTATCTGTATAAACCTGGAAATAACTACACCGCTATTTGCATAAACAAGGAAATATCTACACCGTGATCTGTATAAACATGGAAATATGTACACCGCCATCTCTATAAACATGGAAATATGTACACCGTGATCTGTATAAACATGGAAATATTTACACCGATATCTGTATAAACATGGAAATATCTACACCGCCATCTCTATAAACATGGAAATATCTACACCGCCATCTGTATAAACATGGAAATATCTACACCACTATCTGTATAAACCTGGAAATATCTACACCGCTATCTGTATAAACATGGTAATAACTACACCACCATCTATATAAACATGGAAATATCTACACCGCAATCTGTATAAACATGGAAATATCTACAATGCCGTCTGTAGAAAGATGGAAATATCTACACTGCAATCTGTGTAAACATGGAAATATCTACACCAATATCTGTAAAAACATGGAAATATCTACACCGCTATCTGTATAAACGTGGAAATATCTACACCGCGATCTGCATAAACATGGAAATATCTACACCGCGATCTGTATAAATATGGAAATATCTGCACCGCTATCTGTAGAAACATGGAAATATCTACACCGCGATCTGTATAAACATGGAAATATCTACACCGTGGTCTGTATAAACATGGAAATATATACACCGCTATCTGTATAAACATGGAAATATATACATCGCTATCTGTATAAACATGGAAATACCTACACCGTGATCTGCATAAACATGGAAATATTTACAACGATATCTGTATAAACATGGAAATATCTACACCGCCACCTCTATAAACATGGAAATATCTACACCGCCATCTGTATAAACATGGAAATATCTACACCGCTATCTGTATAAACCTGGAAATATCTACACCGCTATCTGTATAAACATCGTAATATCTACACCACCATCTATATAAACATGGAAATATCTACACCGCCATCTGTATAAACATGGAAATATCTACAATGCCATCTGTAGAAAGATGGAAATATCTACACCGCAATCTGTGTAAACATGGAAATATCTACACCAATATCTGTAAAAACATGGAAATATCTACACCGCTATCTGTATAAACATTTAAATATCTATACCGCGATCTGCATAAACATGGAAATATCTACACCGCGATCCGTATAAACATGAAAATATCTACATCGCTATCTGTAGAGACATGGAAATATCTACACCGCGATCTGAATAAACATGGAAATATCTACAACGCGATCTGTATAAACATGGAAATATCTACACCGCTATCTGTAGAAACATGGAAATATCTACACAGCTATCTCTATAAAAATGGAAATATCTACACCGCCATCTGTATAGACATGGAAATACCTACAAGTCATCTGTATAAACACGGAAATATATACACAGCCATCTGTATAAACATGGAAATCTCTACATAGCCATGTGTATATACATGGAAATATCTACACCGCTATCTGTATAAACATGGAAATAACTACACCGCTATTTGTATAAACAAGTAAATATCTACACTGTGATCTCTATAAACATGGAAATATCTACACTGCTATTTGTATAAACAAGGAAATATCTACACCGCTATCTGTATAAACATGGAAATAACTACACCGCTATTTGCATAAACAAGGAAATAACTACACCGTGATCTGTATAAACATGGAAATAACTACACCGCTATTTGCATAAACAAGGAAATATCTACACCGTGATCTGTATAAACATGGAAATATCTACAACGCCATCTTTATAAACATGGAAATATCTACACCCCTATCTGTATAAACATGGAAATATCCACACCGCTATCTCTATAAACATGGAAATTACTACACCGCGATCAGTATAAACGTGGAAATATCTGCACTGCTATCTCTATAAACATGGAAATATCTCCACTACTATCTCTATAAACATCGAAATATCTACACCGCCATCTGTATAAACATGGAAATACTTACAAAGTTATCTGTATAAACATGGAAATATCTACACCGCGATCTGCATAAACGTGGAAGTTACTACACCGCGATCAGTATAAACGTGGAAATATCTATACCGCTATCTCTATAAACATGGAAATATCTCCACTACTATCTCTGTAAACATCGAAATAACTACACCGCCATCTGTATAAACATGGAAATACTTACAAAGTTATCTGTATAAACATGTAAATATCTACACCGTCATCTGTATAAACATGGAATTATCTACACAGCCATGTGTACACATATATGGAAATATCTACACCGCTCTCTATATAAACATGGAAATAACTACACCGCTATCTGTATATACATGGAAATATCTACACCGCCATCTACATATCCATAGAAATATCTGCGCCGCCATCTGTATAAACATGGAAATATCTACACGGTCATCTGTGTATAGATGGAAATATCAACACCGCCATCTGTACAAACATGGAAATATCTGCACCGCTATCTGTATAAACATGGAAATATCTACACCGTGGTCTGTATAAACATGGAAATATCTACACCGTGATCTGTATAAACATGGAAATATGTACACCGCCATCTCTATAAACATGGAAATATGTACACCGTGATCTGTATAAACATGGAAATATTTACACCGATATCTGTATAAACATGGAAATATCTACACCGCCATCTCTATAAACATGGAAATATCTACACCGCCATCTGTAGAAACATGGAAATATCTACACAGCTATCTCTATAAACATGGAAATATCTTCACCGCCATCTGTATAGACATGGAAATACCTACAAGTCATCTGTATAAACATGGAAATATCTACACAGCCATCTGTATGAACATGGAAATATCTACACAGCCATCTGTATATACATGGAAATATCTACACCGCTATCTGTATAAACATGGAAATAACTACACCGGTATTTGTATAAACAAGGAAATATCTACACCGTGATCTCTATAAACATGGAAATATCTACAATGCTGTTTGTATAAACAAGGAAATATCTACACCGCTATCTGTATAAACATGGAAATAACTACACCGCTATTTGCATAAACAAGGAAATATCTACACCGTGATCTGTATAAACATGGAAATATCTACAACGCCATCTCTATAAACATGGAAATATCTACACCCCTATCTGTATAAACATGGAAATATCCACACCGCTATCTCTTAAAACATGGAAATAACTACACCGTGATCAGTATAAACGTGGAAATATCTACACCGCTATCTCTATAAACATGGAAATATCTCCACTGCTATCTTTATAAACATCGAAATATCTACACCGCCATCTGTATAAACATGGAAATACTTACAAAGTTAACTGTATAAACATGGAAATATCTACACCGCCATCTGTATAAACATGGAAATATCTACACAGCCATGTGTACATATATGGAAATATCTACACCGCTCTCTATATAAACATGGAAATAACTACACCACTCTCTGTATATACATGGAAATATCTACACCGCCATCTACATATCCATAGAAATATCGGCACCGCCATCTGTATAAACATGGAAATATCTACACGGTCATCTGTGTATAGATGGAAATATCAACACCGCCATCTGTACAAACATGGAAATATCTGCACCGCTATCTGTATAAACATGGAAATATCTACACCGTGGTCTGTATAAACATGGAAATATCTACACCGCTATCTGTATAAACATGGAAATATATACATCGCTATCTGTATAAACATGGAAATACCTACACCGTGATCTGCATAAACATGGAAATATTTACAACGATATCTGTATAAACATGGAAATATCTACACCGCCATCTGTATAAACATGGAAATATCTACACCGCCATCTGTATAAACATGGAAATATCTACACCGCTATCTGTATAAACCTGGAAATATCTACACCGCTATCTGTATAAACATCGTAATATCTACACCACCATCTATATAAACATGGAAATATCTACACCGCCATCTGTATAAACATGGAAATATCTACAATGCCATCTGTAGAAAGATGGAAATATCTACACCGCAATCTGTGTAAACATGGAAATATCTACACCAATATCTGTAAAAACATGGAAATATCTACACCGCTATCTGTATAAACATGGAAATATCTATACCGCGATCTGCATAAACATGGAAATATCTACACCGCGATCCGTATAAACATGAAAATATCTACACCGCTATCTGTAGAAACATGGAAATATCTACACAGCTATCTCTATAAACATGGAAATATCTACACCGCCATCTGTATAGACATGGAAATACCTACAAGTCATCTGTAGAAACATGGAAATATATACACAGCCATCTGTATAAACATGGAAATATCTACACAGCCATGTGTATATACATGGAAATATCTACACCGCTATCTGTATAAACATGGAAATAACTACACCGCTATTTGTATAAACAAGTAAATATCTACACTGTGATCTGTATAAACATGGAAATATCTACACTGCTATTTGTATAAACAAGGAAATATCTACACCGCTATCTGTATAAACATGGAAATAACTACACTGCTATTTGCATAAACAAGGAAATATCTACACCGTGCTCTGTATAAACATGGAAATAACTACACCGCTATTTGCATAAACAAGGAAATATCTACACCGTGATCTGTATAAACATGGAAATATCTACAACGCCATCTTTATAAACATGGAAATATCTACACCCCTATCTGTATAAACATGGCAATATCCACACCGCTATCTCTATAAACATGGAAATATCTACACCGCCATCTGTATAAACATGGAAATATCTACACCGCTATCTGTATAAACCTGGAAATATCTACACCGCTATCTGTATAAACATGGTAATATCTACACCAGCATCTATATAAACATGGAAATATCTACACCGCCATCTGTATAAACATGGAAATATCTACAATGCCGTCTGTAGAAAGATGGAAATATCTACACTGCAATCTGTGTAAACATGGAAATATCTACACCAATATCTGTAAAAACATGGAAATATCTACACCGCTATCTGTATAAACATGGAAATATCTACACCGCGATCTGCATAAACATGGAAATATCTACACCGCGATCTGTATAAATATGGAAATATCTACACCGCTATCTGTAGAAACATGGAAATATCTACACCGCGATCTGTATAAACATGGAAATATCTACACCGCGATCTGTAGAAACATGGAAATATCTACACCGCTATATGTAGAAACATGGAAATATCTACACAGCTATCTCTATAAACATGGAAATATCTACACCGCCATCTGTATAAACATGGAAATACCTACAAGTCATCTGTATAAACATGGAAATATCTACACAGCCATCTGTATAAACATGGAAATATCTACACAGCCATCTTTATATTCACGGAAATATGTACACCGCTATCTGTATAAACATGGAAATAACTACACCGCTATTTGTATAAACAAGGAAATATCTACACCGTGATCTGTATAAACATGGAAATATCTACAATGCTATTTGTATAAACAAGGAAATATCTACACCGCTATCTGTATAAACATGGAAATAACTACACCGCTATCTGTATATACATGGAAATATCTACACCGCCATCTACATATCCATAGAAATATCTACACCGTCACCTGTATAAACATGGAAATATCTACACAGCCATGTGTACATATATGGAAATATGTACACCGCTCTCCATATAAACATGGAAATAACTACACCGCTATCTCTATATACATGGAAATATCTACACAGCCATCTACATATCCATAGAAATATCTGCGCCACCATCTGTATAAACATGGAAATATCTACACGGTCATCTGTGTATAGATGGAAATATCAACACCGCCATCTGTACAAACATGGAAATATCTGCACCGCTATCTGTATAAACATGGAAATATCTACACTGCTATTTGTATAAACAAGGAAATATCTACACCGCTATCTGTATAAACATGGAAATAACTACACCGCTATTTGCATAAACAAGGAAATAACTACACCGTGATCTGTATAAACATGGAAATAACTACACCGCTATTTGCATAAACAAGGAAATATCTACACCGTGATCTGTATAAACATGGAAATATCTACAACGCCATCTTTATAAACATGGAAATATCTACACCCCTATCTGTATAAACATGGAAATATCCACACCGCTATCTCTATAAACATGGAAATTACTACACCGCGATCAGTATAAACATGGAAATATCTGCACTGCTATCTCTATAAACATGGAAATATCTCCACTACTATCTCTATAAACATCGAAATATCTACACCGCCATCTGTATAAACATGGAAATACTTACAAAGTTATCTGTATAAACATGGAAATATCTACACCGCGATCTGCATAAACGTGGAAGTTACTACACCGCGATCAGTATAAACGTGGAAATATCTATACCGCTATCTCTATAAACATGGAAATATCTCCACTACTATCTCTGTAAACATCGAAATAACTACACCGCCATCTGTATAAACATGGAAATACTTACAAAGTTATCTGTATAAACATGTAAATATCTACACCGTCATCTGTATAAACATGGAATTATCTACACAGCCATGTGTACATATATGGAAATATCTACACCGCTCTCTATATAAACATGGAAATAACTACACCACTCTCTGTATATACATGGAAATATCTACACCGCCATCTACATATCCATAGAAATATCGGCGCCGCCATCTGTATAAACATGGAAATATCTACACGGTCATCTGTGTATAGATGGAAATATCAACACCGCCATCTGTACAAACATGGAAATATCTGCACCGCTATCTGTATAAACATGGAAATATCTACACCGTGGTCTGTATAAACATGGAAATATCTACACCGCTATCTGTATAAACATGGAAATATATACATCGCTATCTGTATAAACATGGAAATACCTACACCGTGATCTGCATAAACATGGAAATATTTACAACGATATCTGTATAAACATGGAAATATCTACACCGCCATCTGTATAAACATGGAAATATCTACACCGCCATCTGTATAAACATGGAAATATCTACACCGCTATCTGTATAAACCTGGAAATATCTACACCGCTATCTGTATAAACATCGTAATATCTACACCACCATCTATATAAACATGGAAATATCTACACCGCCATCTGTATAAACATGGAAATATCTACAATGCCATCTGTAGAAAGATGGAAATATCTACACCGCAATCTGTGTAAACATGGAAATATCTACACCAATATCTGTAAAAACATGGAAATATCTACACCGCTATCTGTATAAACATGGAAATATCTATACCGCGATCTGCATAAACATGGAAATACCTACACCGCGATCCGTATAAACATGAAAATATCTACACCGCTATCTGTAGAAACATGGAAATATCTACACCGCGATCTGAATAAACATGGAAATATCTACAACGCGATCTGTATAAACATGGAAATATCTACACCGCTATCTGTAGAAACATGGAAATATCTACACAGCTATCTCTATAAACATGGAAATATCTACACCGCCATCTGTATAGACATGGAAATACCTACAAGTCATCTGTAGAAACATGGAAATATATACACAGCCATCTGTATAAACATGGAAATATCTACACAGCCATGTGTATATACATGGAAATATCTACACCGCTATCTGTATAAACATGGAAATAACTACACCGCTATTTGTATAAACAAGTAAATATCTACCCTGTGATCTGTATAAACATGGAATTATCTACACTGCTATTTGTATAAACAACGAAATATCTACACCGCTATCTGTATAAACATGGAAATAACTACACCGCTATTTGCATAAACAAGGAAATATCTACACCGTGCTCTGTATAAACATGGAAATAACTACACCGCTATTTGCATAAACAAGGAAATATCTACACCGTGATCTCTATAAACATGGAAATATCTACAACGCCATCTTTATAAACATGGAAATATCTACACCCCTATCTGTATAAACATGGAAATATCCACACCGCTATCTCTATAAACATGGAAATATCTACACCGCCATCTGTATAAACATGGAAATATCTACACCGCTATCTGTATAAACCTGGAAATATCTACACCGCTATCTGTATAAACATGGTAATATCTACACCAGCATCTATATAAACATGGAAATATCTACACCGCCATCTGTATAAACATGGAAATATCTACAATGCCGTCTGTAGAAAGATGGAAATATCTACACTGCTATCTGTGTAAACATGGAAATATCTACACCAATATCTGTAAAAACATGGAAATATCTACACCGCTATCTGTATAAACATGGAAATATCTACACCGCGGTCTGCATAAACATGGAAATATCTACACCGCGATCTGTATAAATATGGAAATATCTACACCGCTATCTGTAGAAACATGGAAATATCTACACCGCTATCTGTATAAACATGGAAATATCTACACCGCGATCTGTATAAACATGGAAATATCTACACCGCTATATGTAGAAACATGGAAATATCTACACAGCTATCTCTATAAACATGGAAATATCTACACCGCCATCTGTATAAACATGGAAATACCTACAAGTCATCTGTATAAACATGGAAATATCTACACAGCCATCTGTATAAACATGGAAATATCTACACCGCTATTTGTATAAACAAGGAAATATCTACACCGTGATCTGTATAAACATGGAAATATCTACAATGCTATTTGTATAAACAAGGAAATATCTACACCGCTATCTGTATAAACATGGAAATAACTACACCGCTATCTGTATATACATGGAAATATCTACACCGCCATCTACATATCCATAGAAATATCTACACCGTCACCTGTATAAACATGGAAATATCTACACAGCCATGTGTACATATATGGAAATATGTACACCGCTCTCCATATAAACATGGAAATAACTACACCGCTATCTCTATATACATGGAAATATCTACACAGCCATCTACATATCCATAGAAATATCTGCGCCACCATCTGTATAAACATGGAAATATCTACACGGTCATCTGTGTATAGATGGAAATATCAACACCGCCATCTGTACAAACATGGAAATATCTGCACCGCTATCTGTATAAACATGGAAATATCTACACCGTGGTCTGTATAAACATGGAAATATCTACACCGCTATCTGTATAAACATGGAAATATCTACACCGCGATCTGCATAAACATGGAAATTACTACACCGCGATCAGTATAAACGTGGAAATATCTATACCGCTATCTCTATAAACATGGAAATATCTCCACTACTATCTCTGTAAACATCGAAATAACTACACCGCCATCTGTATAAACATGGAAATTCTTACAAAGTTATCTGTAGAAACATGTAAATATCTACACCGTCATCTGTATAAACATGGAAATATCTACACAGCCATGTGTACATATATGGAAATATCTACACCGCTCTCTATATAAACATGGAAATAACTACACCGCTATCTGTATATACATGGAAATATCTACACCGCCATCTACATATCCATAGAAATATCTGCGCCGCCATCTGTATAAACATGGAAATATCTACACGGTCATCTGTGTATAGATGGAAATATCAACACCGCCATCTGTACAGACATGGAAATATCTGCACCGCTATCTGTATAAACATGGAAATATTTACACCGTGGTCTGTATAAACATGGAAATATCTACACCGTGATCTGTATAAACATGGAAATATGTACACCGCCATCTCTATAAACATGGAAATATGTACACCGTGATCTGTATAAACATGGAAATATTTACACCGATATCTGTATAAACATGGAAATATCTACACCGCCATCTCTATAAACATGGAAATATCTACACTGCCATCTGTATAAACATGGAAATATCTACACCACTATCTGTATAAACCTGGAAATGTCTACACCGCTGTCTGTATAAACATGGTAATATCTACACCACCATCTATATAAACATGGAAATATCTACACCGCCATCTGTATAAACATGGAAATATCTACAATGCCATCTGTAGAAAGATGGAAATATCTACACCGCAATCTGTGTAAACATGGAAATATCTACACCAATATCTGTAAAAACATGGAAATATCTACACCGCTATCTGTATAAACATGGAAATATCTACACCGCGATCTGCATAAACATGGAAATATCTACACCGCGATTTGTATAAATATGGAAATATCTACACCGCTATCTGTAGAAACATGGAAATATCTACACCGCGATCTGTATAAACATGGAAATATCTACACCGCGATCTGTATAAACATGGAAATATCTACACCGCTATCTGTAGAAACATGGAAATATCTACACAGCTATCTCTATAAACATGGAAATATCTTCACCGCCATCTGTATAGACATGGAAATACCTACAAGTCATCTGTATAAACATGGAAATATCTACACAGCCATCTGTATGAATATGGAAATATCTACACAGCCATCTGTATATACATGGAAATATCTACACCGCTATCTGTATAAACATGGAAATAACTACACCGCTATTTGTATAAACAAGGAAATATCTACACCGTGATCTGTATAAACATGGAAATATCTACAATGCTATTTGTATAAACAAGGAAATATCTACACCGCTATCTGTATAAACATGGAAATAACTACACCGCTATTTGCATAAACAAGGAAATATCTACACCGTGATCTGTATAAACATGGAAATATCTACAACACCATCTCTATAAACATGGAAATATCTACACCCCTATCTGTATAAACATGGAAATATCCACACCGCTATCTCTAAAAACATGGAAATAACTACACCGTGCTCAGTATAAACGTGGAAATATCTACACCGCTATCTCTATAAACATGGAAATATCTCCACTGCTATCTCTATAAACATCGAAATATCTACACCGCCATCTGTATAAACATGGAAATACTTACAAAGTTAACTGTATAAACATGGAAATATCTACACCGCCATCTGTATAAACATGGAAATATCTACACAGCCATGTGTACATATATGGAAATATCTACACCGCTCTCTATATAAACATGGAAATAACTACACCGCTCTCTGTATATACATGGAAATATCTACACCGCCATCTACATATCCATAGAAATATCGGCGCCGCCATCTGTATAAACATGGAAATATCTACACGGTCATCTGTGTATAGATGGAAATAACAACACCGCCATCTGTACAAACATGGAAATATCTGCACCGCTATCTGTATAAACATGGAAATATCTACACCGTGGTCTGTATAAACATGGAAATATCTACACCGCTATCTGTATAAACATGGAAATATATACATCGCTATCTGTATAAACATGGAAATACCTACACCGTGATCTGCATAAACATGGAAATATTTACAACGATATCTGTATAAACATGGAAATATCTACACCGCCATCTCTATAAACATGGAAAAATCTACACCGCCATCTGTATAAACATGGAAATATCTACACCGCTATCTGTATAAACCTGGAAATATCTACACCGCTATCTGTATAAACATCGTAATATCTACACCACCATCTATATAAACATGGAAATATCTACACCGCCATCTGTATAAACATGGAAATATCTACAATGCCATCTGTAGAAAGATGGAAATATCTACACCGCAATCTGTGTAAACATGGAAATATCTACACCAATATCTGTAAAAACATGGAAATATCTACACCGCTATCTGTATAAACATGGAAATATCTATACCGCGATCTGCATAAACATGGAAATATCTACACCGCGATCCGTATAAACATGAAAATATCTACACCGCTATCTGAAGAAACATGGAAATATCTACACCGCGATCTGAATAAACATGGAAATATCTACAACGCGATCTGTATAAACATGGAAATATCTACACCGCTATCTGTAGAAACATGGAAATATCTACACAGCTATCTCTATAAACATGGAAATATCTACACCGCCATCTGTATAGACATGGAAATACCTACAAGTCATCTGTATAAACATGGAAATATATACACAGCCATCTGTATAAACATGGAAATATCTACACAGCCATGTGTATATACATGGAAATATCTACACCGCTATCTGTATAAACATGGAAATAACTACACCGCTATTTGTATAAACAAGTAAATATCTACACTGTGATCTGTATAAACATGGAAATATCTACACTGCTATTTGTATAAACAAGGAAATATCTACACCGCTATCTGTATAAACATGGAAATAACTACACCGCTGTTTGCATAAACAAGGAAATATCTACACCGTGCTCTATATAAACTTGGAAATAACTACACCGCTATTTGCATAAACAAGGAAATATCTACACCGTGATCTGTATAAACATGGAAATATCTACAACGCCATCTTTATAAACATGGAAATATCTACACCCCTATCTGTATGAACATGGAAATATCCACACCGCTATCTCTATAAACATGGAAATATCTACACCGCCATCTGTATAAACATGGAAATATCTACACCGCTATCTGTATAAACCTGGAAATATCTACACCGCTATCTGTATAAACATGGTAATATCTACACCAGCATCTATATAAACATGGAAATATCTACACCGCCATCTGTATAAACATGGAAATATCTACAATGCCGTCTGTAGAAAGATGGAAATATCTACACTGCAATCTGTGTAAACATGGAAATATCTACACCAATATCTGTAAAAACATGGAAATATCTACACCGCTATCTGTATAAACATGGAAATATCTACACCGCGATCTGCATAAACATGGAAATATCTACACCGCGATCTGTATAAATATGGAAATATCTACACCGCTATCTGTAGAAACATGGAAATATCTACACCGCGATCTGTATAAACATGGAAATATCTACACCGCGATCGGTATAAACATGGAAATATCTACACCGCTATGTGTAGAAACATGGAAATATCTACACAGCTATCTCTATAAACATGGAAATATCTACACAGCTATCTCTATAAACATGGAAATATCTACACCGCCATCTGTATAAACATGGAAATACCTACAAGTCATCTGTATAAACATGGAAATATCTACACAGCCATCTGCATAAACATGGAAATATCTACACAGCCATCTGTATATTCACGGAAATATGTACACCGCTATCTGTATAAACATGGAAATAACTACACCGCTATTTGTATAAACAAGGAAATATCTACACCGTGATCTGTATAAACATGGAAATATCTACAATGCTATTTGTATAAACAAGGGAATATCTACACCGCTATCTGTATAAACATGGAAATAACTACACCGCTATCTCTATAAACATCGAAATATCTACACCCCTATCTGTATAAACATGGAAATATCCACACCGCTATCTCTAAAAACATGGAAATAACTACACCGTGATCAGTATAAACGTGGAAATATCTACACCGCTATCTCTATACACATGGAAATATCTCCACTACTATCTCTATAAACATCGAAATACCTACACCACCATCTGTATAAACATGGAAATACTTACAAAGTTATCTGCATAAACATGGAAATATCTACACCGTCATCTGTATAAACATGGAAATATCTACACAGCCATATGTACATATATGGAAATATCTACACCGCTCTCTATATAAACATGGAAATAACTACACCGCTATCTGTATATACATGGAAATATCTACACCGCCATCTACATATCCATAGAAATATCTGCGCCGCCATCTGTATAAACATGGAAATATCTACACGGTCATCTGTGTATGGATGGAAATATCAACACAGCCATCTGTACAAACATGGAAATATCTGCACCGCTATCTGTATAAACATGGAAATATCTACACCGTGGTCTGTATAAACATGGAAATCTCTACACCGCTATCTGTATAAACATGGAAATATATACACCGCCATCTCTATAAACATGGAAATATGTACAACGTGATCTGTATAAACCTGGAACTATTTACACCGATATCTGTATAAACATGGAAATATCTACACCGCCATCTCTATAAACATGGAAATATCTACACCGCCATCTGTATAAACATGGAAATATCTACACTGCTATCTGTATAAACCTGGAAATATCTACACCGCTATCTGTATAAACATGGTAATATCTACAACACCATCTATATAAACATGGAAATATCTACACCGCCATCTGTATAAACATGGAAATATCTACAATGCCGTCTGTAGAAAGATGGAAATATCTACAGTGCAATCTGTGTAAACATGGAAATATCTACACCAATATCTGTAAAAACATGGAAATATCTACACCGCTATCTGTATAAACATGGCAATATCTACACCGCGATCTGCATAAACATGGAAATATCTACACCGCGATCTGTATAAATATGGAAATATCTACAACTCTATCTGTAGAAACATGGAAATATCTACACCGCGATCTGTATTAACATGGAACTATCTAAACTGCGATCTGTATAAACATGGAAATATCTACACCGCTATCTGCAGAAACATGGAAATATCTACACAGCTATCTCTATAAACATGGAAATATCTGCACCGCCATCTGTATAAACATGGAAATACCTACAAGTCATCTGTATAAACATGCAAATATCTACACAGCCATCTGTATAAACATGGAAATATCTACACAGCCATCTGTATATACATGGAAATATCTACACCGCTATCTGTATAAACATGGAAATAACAACACCGCTATTTGTATAAACAAGGAAATATCTACACCGTGATCTGTATAAACATGGAAATATCTACAATGCTATTTGTATAAACAAGGAAATATCTACACCGCTATCTGTATAAACATGGAAATAACTACACCGCTATTTGCATAAACAAAGAAATGTCTACACCGTGATCTGTATAAACATGGCAATATCTACAACGCCATCTCTATAAACATGGAAATATCTACACCCCTATCTGTATAAACATGGAAATATCCACACCGCTATCTCTAAAAACATGGAAATAACTACACCGTGATCAGTATAAACGTGGAAATATCTACACCGCTATCTCTATAAACATAGAAATATCTCCACTACTATCTCTATAAACATCGAAATATCTACACCGCCATCTGTATAAACATGGAAATACTTACAAAGTTATCTGTATAAACATGGAAATATCTACACCGTCACCTGTATAAACATGGAAATATCTACACAGCCATGTGTACATATATGGAAATATGTACACCGCTCTCCATATAAACATGGAAATAACTACACCGCTATCTGTATATACATGGAAATATCTACACAGCCATCTACATATCCATAGAAATATCTGCGCCACCATCTGTATAAATATGGAAATATCTACACGGTCATCTGTGTATAGATGGAAATATCAACACCGCCATCTGTACAAACATGGAAATATCTGCACCGCTATCTGTATAAACATGGAAATATCTACACCGTGGTCTGTATAAACATGGAAATATCTACACCGCTATCTGTATAAACATGGAAATATATACACCGCCATCTCTATAAACATGGAAATATGTACACCGTGATCTGTATAAACATGGAACTATTTACACCGATATCTGTATAAACATGGAAATATCTACACCGCCATCTCTATAAACATGGAAATATCTACACCGCCGTCTGTATAAACATGGAAATATCTACACCGCTATCTGTATAAACCTGGAAATATGTACACCGCTATCTGTATAAACATGGTAATTTCTACACCACCATCTATATAAACATGGAAATATCTACACCGCCATCTGTATAAACATGGAAATATCTACAATGCCGTCTGTAGAAAGATGGAAATATCTACACTGCAATCTGTGTAAACATGGAAATATCTACACCAATATCTGTAAAAACATGGAAATATCTACACCGCTATCTGTATAAACATGGAAATATCTACACCGCGATCTGCATAAACATGGAAATATCTACACCGCGATCTGTATAAACATGGAAATATCTACACCGCAATCTGTATAAACATGGAAATATCTACACCGCTATCTGTAGAAACATGGAAATATCTACACAGCTATCTCTATAAACATGGAAATATCTACACCGCCATCTGTATAAACATGGAAATACCTACAAGTCATCTGTATAAACATGGAAATATCTACACAGCCATCTGTATAAACATGGAAATATCTACAGAGCCATCTGTATATTCACGGAAATATGTACACCGCTATCTGTATAAACATGGAAATAACTACACCGCTATTTGTATAAACAAGGAAATATCTACACCGTGATCTGTATAAACATGGAAATATCTACAATGCTATTTGTATAAACAAGGAAATATCTACACCGCTATCTGTATAAACATGGAAATAACTACACCGCTATCTGTATATACATGGAAATATCTACACCGCCATCTACATATCCATAGAAATATCTGCACCACCATCTGTATACACATGGAAATATCTACACGGTCATCTGTGTATAGATGGAAATATCAACACCGCCATCTGTACAAACATGGAAATATCTGCACCGCTATCTTTATAAACACGGAAATATCTACACCGTGGTCTGTAAAACATGGAAATATCTACACCGCTATCTGTATAAACATGGAAATATATACATCGCTATCTGTATAAACATGGAAATACCTACACCGTGATCTGTATAAACATGGAAATATTTACAATGATATCTGTATAAACATGGAAATATCTACACCGCCATCTCTATAAACATGGAGATATCTACACCGCCATCTGTATAAACATGGAAATATCTACAATGCCATCTGTAGAAAGATGGAAATATCTACACCGCAATCTGTGTAAACATGGAAATATCTACACCAATATCTGTAAAAACATGGAAATATCTACACCGCTATCTGTATAAACATGGAAATATCTATACCGCGATCTGCATAAACATGGAAATATCTACACCGCGATCTGTATAAACATGGAAATATCTACACCGCTATCTGTAGAAACATGGAAATATCTACACAGCTATCTCTATAAACATGGAAATATCTACACCGCCATCTGTATAAACATGGAAATATCTATACCGCTATCTGTAGAAACATGGAAATATCTACACAGCTATCTCTATAAACATGGAAATATCTACACCGCCATCTGTATAGACATGGAAATACCTACAAGTCATCTGTATAAACATGGAAATATCTACACAGCCATCTGTATAAACATGGAAATACCTACAAGTCATCTGTATAAACATGGAAATATCTACACAGCCATCTGTATAAACATGGAAATATCTACACAGCCATCTGTATATTCACGGAAATATCTACACCGCTATCTGTATAAACATGGAAATATCTACACCGCTATTTGTATAAACAAGGAAATATCTACACCGTGATCTGTATAAACATGGAAATATCTACAATGTTATTTGTATAAACAAGGAAATATCTACACCGCTATCTGTATAAACATGGAAATAACTACACCGCTATTTGCATAAACAAGGAAATATCTACACCGTGATCTATATAAACATGGAAATATCTACAACGCCATCTCTATAAACATGGAAATATCTACACCCCTATCTGTATAAACATGGAAATATCCACACTGCTATCTCTAAAAGCATGGAAATCACTACACCGTGATCAGTATATACGTGGAAATATCTACACCGCTATCTCTATAAACATGGAAATATCTCCACTGCTATTTCTATAAACATCGAAATATCTACACCGCCATCTGTATAAACATGGAAATACTTACAAAGTTATCTGTATAAACATGGAAATATCTACACCACCATCTGTATAAACATGGAAATATCTACACAGCCATGTGTACATATATGGAAATATCTACACCGCTCTCTATATAAACATGGAAATAACTACACCGCTATCTGTATATACATGGAAATATCTACACCGCCATCTACATATCCATAGAAATATCTGCGCCGCCATCTGTATAAACATGGAAATATCTACACGGTCATCTGTGGATAGATGGAAATATCAACACCGCCATCTGTACAAACATGGAAATATCTGCACCGCTATCTGTATAAACATGGAAATACCTACACCGTGGTCTGTAAAACATGGAAATATCTACTCCGCTATCTGTATAAACCTGGAAATATCTACACCGCTATCTGTATAAACATGGTAATAACTACACCACCATCTATATAAACATGGAAATATCTACACCGCCATCTGTATAAACATGGAAATATCTACAATGCCGTCTGTAGAAAGATGGAAATATCTACACTGCAATCTGTGTAAACATGGAAATATCTACACCAATATCTGTAAAAACATGGAAATATCTACACCGCTATCTGTATAAACGTGGAAATATCTACACCGCGATCTGCATAAACATGGAAATATCTACACCGCGATCTGTATAAATATGGAAATATCTACACCGCTATCTGTAGAAACATGGAAATATCTACACCGCGATCTGTATAAACATGGAAATATCTACACCGCGATCTGTATAAACATGGAAATATCTACACCGCTATCTGTAGAAACATGGAAATATCTACACAGCTATCTCTATAAACATGGAAATATCTACACCGCCATCTGTATAGACATGGAAATACCTACAAGTCATCTGTATAAACATGGTAATATCTACACAGCCATCTGTATGAACATGGAAATATCTACACAGCCATGTGTATATACATGGAAATATCTACACCGCTATCTGTATAAACATGGAAATAACTACACCGCTATTTGTATAAACAAGGAAATATCTACACCGTGATCTGTATAAACATGGAAATATCTACAATGCTATTTGTATAAACAAGGAAATATCTACACCGCTATCTGTATAAACATGGAAATAACTACACCGCTATTTGCATAAACAAGGAAATATCTACACCGTGATCTGTATAAACATGGAAATATCTACAACGCCATCTCTATAAACATGGAAATATCTACACCCCTATCTGTATAAACATGGAAATATCCACACCGCTATCTCTAAAAACATGGAAATAACTACACCGTGATCAGTATAAACGTGGAAATATCTACACCGCTATCTCTATAAACATGAAAATATCTCCACTGCTATCTCTTTAAACATCGAAATATCTACACCGCCATCTGTATAAACATGGAAATACTCACAAAGTTAACTGTATAAATATGGAAATATCTACACCGCCATCTGTATAAACCTGGAAATACGTACACCGCTATCTGTATAAACCTGGAAATATCTACACCGCTATCTGTATAAACATGGTAATATCTACACCACCATCTATATAAACATGGAAATATCTACAGCGCCATCCGTATAAACATGGAAATATCTACACAGCCATGTGTACATATATGGAAATAACAACACCGCTCTCTATATAAACATGGAAATAACTACACCGGTATCTGTATATACATGGAAATATCTACACCGCCATCTACATATGCATAGAAATATCTGCGACGCCATCTGTTTAAACATGGAAATATCTACACGGTCATCTGTGTACGGATGGAAATATCAACACCGCCATCTGTACAAACATGGAAATATCTGCACCGCTATCTGTATAAACATGGAAATATCTACACCGTGGTCTTTATAAACATGGAAATATCTACACCGCTATCTGTAAAAACATGGAAATATATACACCGCTATCTCTATAAACATGGAAATATCTACACCGTGATCTGTATAACCATGGAAATATTTACACCGATATCTGTATAAACATGGAAATATCTACACCGCCATCTGTATAAACATGGAAATATCTACACCGCTATCTGTATAAACGTGGAAATATCTACACCGCTTTCTGTATAAACACGGTACTATCTACACCACCATCTATATAAACATGAAAATATCTACACCGCCATCTGTATAAACATGGAAATATCTACAATGCCATCTGTAGAAAGATGGAAATATCTACACCGCAATCTGTGTACACATGGAAATATCTACACCAATATCTGCAAAAACATGGAAATACCTACACGGCTATCTGTATAAACATGGAAATATCTAAACCGCGATCTGCATAAACATGGAAATATCTACACCGCGATCTGTATAAATATGGAAATATCTACACCGCTATCTGTAGAAACATGGAAATATCTACACCGCGATCTGTATAAACATGGAAATATCTACACCGCGAGCTCTATAAACATGGAAATATCTACACCGCTATCTGTAGAAACATGGAAATATCTACACAGCTATCTCTATAAACATGGAAATATCTACACCGCCATCTGTATAAACATGGAAATACCTACAAGTCATCTGTATAAACATGGAAATATCCACACAGCCATCTGTATAAACATGGTAATATCTACACAGCCATCTGTATATACACGGAAATATCTACACCGCTATCTGTATAAACATGGAAATAACTACACCGCTATTTGCATAAACAAGGAAATATCTACACCGTGATCTGTATAATCATGGAAATATCTACAACGCCATCTCTATAAACAAGGAAATATCTACACCCCTATCTGTATAAACATGGAAATATCCACACCGCTATCTCTAAAAACATGGAAATAACTACACCGTGATCAGTATGAAGGTGGAAATATCTACACCGCTATCTCTATAAACATGGAAATATCTCCACTGCTATCTCTATAAACATCGAAATATCTACACCGCCATCTGTATAAACATGGAAATACTTACAAAGTTATCTGTATAAACATGGAAATATCTACACTGCCATCTGTATAAACTTGGAAATATCTACACAGCCATGTGTACATATATGGAAATATCTACACCGCTCTCCATATAAACATGGAAATAACTACACCGCTCTCTGTATATACATGGAAATATCTACACCGCCATCTACATATCAATAGAAATATCGGCGCCGCCATCTGTATAAACATGGAAATATCTACACGGTCATCTGTGTATAGATGGAAATATCAACACCGCCATCTGTACAAACCTGGAAATATCTGCACCACTATCTGTATAAACATGGAAATATCTACACCGTGGTCTGTATAAACATGGAAATATCTACACCGCTATCTGTATAAACATGGAAATATATACATCGCTATCTGTATAAACATGGAAATACCTACAACGTGATCTGCATAAACATGGAAATATTTACAACGATATCTGTATAAACATGGAAATATCTACACCGCCATCTCTATAAACATGGAAATATCTACACCGCCATCTGTATAAACATGGAAATATCTACACCGCTATCTGTATAAACCTGGAAATATCTACACCGCTATCTGTATAAACATCGTAATATCTACACCACCATCTATATAAACATGGAAATATCTACACCGCCATCTGTATAAACATGGAAATATCTACAATGCCATCTGTAGAAAGATGGAAATATCTACACCGCAATCTGTGTAAACATGGAAATATCTACACCAATATCTGTAAAAACATGGAAATATCTACACCGCTATCTGTATAAACATGGAAATATCTATACCGCGATCTGCATAAACATGGAAATATCTTCACCGTGATCCGTATAAACATGAAAATATCTACACCGCTATTTGTAGAGACATGGAAATATCTACACCGCGATCTGAATAAACATGGAAATATCTACAACGCGATCTGTATAAACATGGAAATATCTACACCGCTATCTGTAGAAACATGGAAATATCTACACAGCTATCTCTATAAACATGGAAATATCTACACCGCCATCTGTATAGACATGGAAATACCTACAAGTCATCTGTATAAACATGGAAATATATACACAGCCATCTGTATAAACATGGAAATATCTACACAGCCATGTGTATATACATGGAAATATCTACACCGCTATCTGTATAAACATGGAAATAACTACACCGCTATTTGTATAAACAAGTAAATATCTACACTGTGATCTGTATAAACATGGAAATATCTACACTGCTATTTGTATAAACAAGGAAATATCTACACCGCTATCTGTATAAACATGGAAATAACTACACCGCTATTTGCATAAACAAGGAAATAACTACACCGTGATCTGTATAAACATGGAAATAACTACACCGCTATTTGCATAAACAAGGAAATATCTACACCGTGATCTGTATAAACATGGAAATATCTACAACGCCATCTTTATAAACATGGAAATATCTACACCCCTATCTGTATAAACATGGAAATATCCACACCGCTATCTCTATAAACATGGAAATTACTACACCGTGATCAGTATAAACGTGGAAATATCTGCACTGCTATCTCTATAAACATGGAAATATCTCCACTACTATCTCTATAAACATCGAAATATCTACACCGCCATCTGTATAAACATGGAAATACTTACAAAGTTATCTGTATAAACATGGAAATATCTACACCGCGATCTGCATAAACATGGAAATTACTACACCGCGATCAGTATAAACGTGGAAATATCTATACCGCTATCTCTATAAACATGGAAATATCTCCACTACTATCTCTGTAAACATCGAAACAACTACACCGCCATCTGTATAAACATGGAAATACTTACAAAGTTATCTGTATAAACATGTAAATATCTACACCGTCATCTGTATAAACATGGAAATATCTACACAGCCATGTGTACATATATGGAAATATCTACACCGCTCTCTATATAAACATGGAAATAACTACACCGCTATCTGTATATACATGGAAATATCTACACCGCCATCTACATATCCATAGAAATATCTGCGCCACCATCTGTATAAACATGGAAATATCTACACGGTCATCTGTGTATAGATGGAAATATCAACACTGCCATCTGTACAAACATGGAAATATCTGCACCGCTATCTGTATAAACATGGAAATATCTACACCGTGGTCTGTATAAACATGGAAATATCTACACCGTGATCTGTATAAACATGGAAATATGTACACCGCCATCTCTATAAACATGGAAATATGTACACCGTGATCTCTATAAACATGGAAATATTTACACCGATATCTGTATAAACATGGAAATATCTACACCGCCATCTCTATAAACATGGAAATATCTACACCGCCATCTGTATAAACATGGAAATATCTACACCACTATCTGTATAAACCTGGAAATATCTACACCGCTATCTGTATAAACATGGTAATATCTACACCACCATCTATATAAACATGGAAATATCTACACCGCCATCTGTATAAACATGGAAATATCTACAATGCCGTCTGTAGAAAGATGGAAATATCTACACTGCAATCTGTGTAAACATGGAAATATCTACACCAATATCTGTAAAAACATGGAAATATCTACACCGCTATCTGTATAAACGTGGAAATATCTACACCGCGATCTGCATAAACATGGAAATATTTACACCGCGATCTGTATAAATATGGAAATATCTACACCGCTATCTGTAGAAACATGGAAATATCTACACCGCGATCTGTATAAACATGGAAATATCTACACCGCGATCTGTATAAACATGGAAATATCTACACCGCTATCTGTAGAAACATGGAAATATCTACACCGCGATCTGTATAAACATGGAAATATCTACACCGCGATCTGTATAAACATGGAAATATCTACACCGCCATCTGTAGAAACATGGAAATATCTACACAGCTATCTCTATAAACATGGAAATATCTTCACCGCCATCTGTATAGACATGGAAATACCTACAAGTCATCTGTATAAACATGGAAATATCTACACAGCCATCTGTATGAACATGGAAATATCTACACAGCCATCTGTATATACATGGAAATATCTACACCGCTATCTGTATAAACATGGAAATAACTACACCGCTATTTGTATAAACAAGGAAATATCTACACCGTGATCTGTATAAACATGGAAATATCTACAATGCTGTTTGTATAAAAAAGGAAATATCTACACCGCTATCTGTATAAACATGGAAATAACTACACCGCTATTTGCATAAACAAGGAAATATCTACACCGTGATCTGTATAAACATGGAAATATCTACAACGCCATCTCTATAAACATGGAAATATCTACACCCCTATCTGTATAAACATGGAAATATCCACACCGCTATCTCTAAAAACATGGAAATAACTACACCGTGATCAGTATAAACGTGGAAATATCTACACCGCTATCTCTATAAACATGGAAATATCTCCACTGCAATCTCTATAAACATCGAAATATCTACACCGCCATCTGTATAAACATGGAAATACTTACAAAGTTAACTGTATAAACATGGAAATATCTACACCGCCATCTGTATAAACATGGAAATATCTACACAGCCATGTGTACATATATGGAAATATCTACACCGCTCTCTATATAAACATGGAAATAACTACACCGCTCTCTGTATATACATGGAAATATCTACACCGCCATCTACATATCCATAGAAATATCGGCGCCGCCATCTGTATAAACATGGAAATATCTACACGGTCATCTGTGTATAGATGGAAATATCAACACCGCCATCTGTACAAACATGGAAATATCTGCACCGCTATCTGTATAAACATGGAAATATCTACACCGTGGTCTGTATAAACATGGAAATATCTACACCGCTATCTGTATAAACATGGAAATATATACATCGCTATCTGTATAAACATGGAAATACCTACACCGTGATCTGCATAAACATGGAAATATTTACAACGATATCTGTATAAACATGGAAATATCTACACCGCCATCTCTATAAACATGGAAATATCTACACCTCCATCTGTATAAACATGGAAATATCTACACCGCTATCTGTATAAACCTGGAAATATCTACACCGCTATCTGTATAAACATCGTAATATCTACACCACCATCTATATAAACATGGAAATATCTACACCGCCATCTGTATAGACATGGAAATATCTACAATGCCATCTGTAGAAAGATGGAAATATCTACACCGCAATCTGTGTAAACATGGAAATATCTACACCAATATCTGTAAAAACATGGAAATATCTACACCGCTATCTGTATAAACATGGAAATATCTATACCGCGATCTGCATAAACATGGAAATACCTACACCGCGATCCGTATAAACATGAAAATATCTACACCGCTATCTGTAGAAACATGGAAATATCTACACCGCGATCTGAATAAACATGGAAATATCTACAACGCGATCTGTATAAACATGGAAATATCTACACCGCTATCTGTAGAAACATGGAAATATCTACACAGCTATCTCTATAAACATGGAAATATCTACACCGCCATCTGTATAGACATGGAAATACCTACAAGTCATCTGTAGAAACATGGAAATATATACACAGCCATCTGTATAAACATGGAAATATCTACACAGCCATGTGTATATACATGGAAATATCTACACCGCTATCTGTATAAACATGGAAATAACTACACCGCTATTTGTATAAACAAGTAAATATCTACACTGTGATCTGTATAAACATGGAAATATCTACACTGCTATTTGTATAAACAACGAAATATCTACACCGCTATCTGTATAAACATGGAAATAACTACACCGCTATTTGCATAAACAAGGAAATATCTACACCGTGCTCTGTATAAACATGGAAATAACTACACCGCTATTTGCATAAACAAGGAAATATCTACACCGTGATCTGTATAAACATGGAAATATCTACAACGCCATCTTTATAAACATGGAAATATCTACACCCCTATCTGTATAAACATGGAAATATCCACACCGCTATCTCTATAAACATGGAAATATCTACACCGCCATCTGTATAAACATGGAAATATCTACACCGCTATCTGTATAAACCTGGAAATATCTACACCGCTATCTGTATAAACATGGTAATATCTACACCAGCATCTATATAAACATGGAAATATCTACACCGCCATCTGTATAAACATGGAAATATCTACAATGCCGTCTGTAGAAAGATGGAAATATCTACACTGCAATCTGTGTAAACATGGAAATATCTACACCAATATCTGTAAAAACATGGAAATATCTACACCGCTATCTGTATAAACATGGAAATATCTACACCGCGATCTGCATAAACATGGAAATATCTACACCGCGATCTGTATAAATATGGAAATATCTACACCGCTATCTGTAGAAACATGGAAATATCTACACCGCGATCTGTATAAACATGGAAATATCTACACCGCGATCTGTATAAACATGGAAATATCTACACCGCTATATGTAGAAACATGGAAATATCTACACAGCTATCTCTATAAACATGGAAATATCTACACCGCCATCTGTATAAACATGGAAATACCTACAAGTCATCTGTATAAACATGGAAATATCTACACAGCCATCTGTATAAACATGGAAATATCTACACAGCCATCTTTATATTCACGGAAATATGTACACCGCTATCTGTATAAACATGGAAATAACTACACCGCTATTTGTATAAACAAGGAAATATCTACACCGTGATCTGTATAAACATGGAAATATCTACAATGCTATTTGTATAAACAAGGAAATATCTACACCGCTATCTGTATAAACATGGAAATAACTACACCGCTATCTGTATATACATGGAAATATCTACACCGCCATCTACATATCCATAGAAATATCTACACCGTCACCTGTATAAACATGGAAATATCTACACAGCCATGTGTACATATATGGAAATATGTACACCGCTCTCCATATAAACATGGAAATAACTACACCGCTATCTCTATATACATGGAAATATCTACACAGCCATCTACATATCCATAGAAATATCTGCGCCACCATCTGTATAAACATGGAAATATCTACACGGTCATCTGTGTATAGATGGAAATATCAACACCGCCATCTGTACAAACATGGAAATACCTGCACCGCTATCTGTATAAACATGGAAATATCTACACCGTGGTCTGTATAAACATGGAAATATCTACACCGCTATCTGTATAAACATGGAAATATCTACACCGCGATCTGCATAAACATGGAAATTACTACACCGCGATCAGTATAAACGTGGAAATATCTATACCGCTATCTCTATAAACATGGAAATATCTCCACTACTATCTCTGTAAACATCGAAATAACTACACCGCCATCTGTATAAACATGGAAATTCTTACAAAGTTATCTGTACAATCATGTAAATATCTACACCGTCATCTGTATAAACATGGAAATATCTACACAGCCATGTGTACATATATGGAAATATCTACACCGCTCTCTATATAAACATGGAAATAACTACACCGCTATCTGTATATACATGGAAATATCTACACCGCCATCTACATATCCATAGAAATATCTGCGCCGCCATCTGTATAAACATGGAAATATCTACACGGTCATCTGTGTATAGATGGAAATATCAACACCGCCATCTGTACAGACATGGAAATATCTGCACCGCTATCTGTATAAACATGGAAATATTTACACCGTGGTCTGTATAAACATGGAAATATCTACACCGTGATCTGTATAAACATGGAAATATGTACACCGCCATCTCTATAAACATGGAAATATGTACACCGTGATCTGTATAAACATGGAAATATTTACACCGATATCTGTATAAACATGGAAATATCTACACCGCCATCTCTATAAACATGGAAATATCTACACTGCCATCTGTATAAACATGGAAATATCTACACCACTATCTGTATAAACCTGGAAATGTCTACACCGCTATCTGTATAAACATGGTAATATCTACACCACCATCTATATAAACATGGAAATATCTACACCGCCATCTGTATAAACATGGAAATATCTACAATGCCGTCTGTAGAAAGATGGAAATATCTACACAGCAATCTGTGTAAACATGGAAATATCTACACCAATATCTGTAAAAACATGGAAATATCTACACCGCTATCTGTATAAACGTGGAAATATCTACACCGCGATCTGCATAAACATGGAAATATCTACACCGCGATTTGTATAAATATGGAAATATCTACACCGCTATCTGTAGAAACATGGAAATATCTACACCGCGATCTGTATAAACATGGAAATATCTACACCGCGATCTGTATAAACATGGAAATATCTACACCGCTATCTGTAGAAACATGGAAATATCTACACAGCTATCTCTATAAACATGGAAATATCTTCACCGCCATCTGTATAGACATGGAAATACCTACAAGTCATCTGTATAAACATGGAAATATCTACACAGCCATCTGTATGAATATGGAAATATCTACACAGCCATCTGTATATACATGGAAATATCTACACCGCTATCTGTATAAACATGGAAATAACTACACCGCTATTTGTGTAAACAAGGAAATATCTACACCGTGATCTGTATAAACATGGAAATATCTACAATGCTATTTGTATAAACAAGGAAATATCTACACCGCTATCTGTATAAACATGGAAATAACTACACCGCTATTTGCATAAACAAGGAAATATCTACACCGTGATCTGTATAAACATGGAAATATCTACAACACCATCTCTATAAACATGGAAATATCTACACCCCTATCTGTATAAACATGGAAATATCCACACCGCTATCTCTAAAAACATGGAAATAACTACACCGTGCTCAGTATAAACGTGGAAATATCTACACCGCTATCTCTATAAACATGGAAATATCTCCACTGCTATCTCTATAAACATTGAAATATCTACACCGCCATCTGTATAAACATGGAAATACTTACAAAGTTAACTGTATAAACATGGAAATATCTACACCGCCATCTGTATAAACATGGAAATATCTACACAGCCATGTGTACATATATGGAAATATCTACACCGCTCTCTATATAAACATGGAAATAACTACACCGCTCTCTGTATATACATGGAAATATCTACACCGCCATCTACATATCCATAGAAATATCGGCGCCGCCATCTGTATAAACATGGAAATATCTACACGGTCATCTGTGTATAGATGGAAATATCAACACCGCCATCTGTACAAACATGGAAATATCTGCACCGCTATCTGTATAAACATGGAAATATCTACACCGTGGTCTGTATAAACATGGAAATATCTACACCGCTATCTGTATAAACATGGAAATATATACATCGCTATCTGTATAAACATGGAAATACCTACACCGTGATCTGCATAAACATGGAAATATTTACAACGATATCTGTATAAACATGGAAATATCTACACCGCCATCTCTATAAACATGGAAAAATCTACACCGCCATCTGTATAAACATGGAAATATCTACACCGCTATCTGTATAAACCTGGAAATATCTACACCGCTATCTGTATAAACATCGTAATATCTACACCACCATCTACATAAACATGGAAATATCTACACCGCCATCTGTATAAACATGGAAATATCTACAATACCATCTGTAGAAAGATGGAAATATCTACACCGCAATCTGTGTAAACATGGAAATATCTACACCAATATCTGTAAAAACATGGAAATATCTACACCGCTATCTGTATAAACATGGAAATATCTATACCGCGATCTGCATAAACATGGAAATATCTACACCGCGATCCGTATAAACATGAAAATATCTACACCGCTATCTGAAGAAACATGGAAATATCTACACCGCGATCTGAATAAACATGGAAATATCTACAACGCGATCTGTATAAACATGGAAATATCTACACCGCTATCTGTAGAAACATGGAAATATCTACACAGCTATCTCTATAAACATGGAAATATCTACACCGCCATCTGTATAGACATGGAAATACCTACAAGTCATCTGTATAAACATGGAAATATATACACAGCCATCTGTATAAACATGGAAATATCTACACAGCCATGTGTATATACATGGAAATATCTACACCGCTATCTGTATAAACATGGAAATAACTACACCGCTATTTGTATAAACAAGTAAATATCTACACCGTGATCTGTATAAACATGGAAATATCTACACTGCTATTTGTATAAACAAGGAAATATCTACACCGCTATCTGTATAAACATGGAAATAACTACACCGCTATTTGCATAAACAAGGAAATATCTACACCGTGCTCTGTATAAACATGGAAATAACTACACCGCTATTTGCATAAACAAGGAAATATCTACACCGTGATCTGTATAAACATGGAAATATCTACAACGCCATCTTTATAAACATGGAAATATCCACACCCCTATCTGTATAAACATGGAAATATCCACACCGCTATCTCTATAAACATGGAAATATCTACACCGCCATCTGTATAAACATGGAAATATCTACACCGTTATCTGTATAAACCTGGAAATATCTACACCGCTATCTGTATAAACATGGTAATATCTACACCAGCATCTATATAAACATGGAAATATCTACACCGCCATCTGTATAAACATGGAAATATCTACAATGCCGTCTGTAGAAAGATGGAAATATCTACACTGCAATCTGTGTAAACATGGAAATATCTACACCAATATCTGTAAAAACATGGAAATATCTACACCGCTATCTGTATAAACATGGAAATATCTACACCGCGATATGCATAAACATGGAAATATCTACACCGCGATCTGTATAAATATGGAAATATCTACACCGCTATCTGTAGAAACATGGAAATATCTACACCGCGATCTGTATAAACATGGAAATATCTACACCGCGATCTGTATAAACATGGAAATATCTACACCGCTATCTGTAGAAACATGGAAATATCTACACAGCTATCTCTATAAACATGGAAATATCTACACCGCCATCTGTATAAACATGGAAATACCTACAAGTCATCTGTATAAACATGGAAATATCTACACAGCCATCTGCATAAACATGGAAATATCTACACAGCCATCTGTATATTCACGGAAATATGTACACCGCTATCTGTATAAACATGGAAATAACTACACCGCTATTTGTATAAACAAGGAAATATCTACACCGTGATCTGTATAAACATGGAAATATCTACAACGCCATCTCTCTAAACATGGAAATATCTACAACCCTATCTGTATAAACATGGAAATATCCACACCGCTATCTCTAAAAACATGGAAATAACTACACCGTGATCAGTATAAACGTGGAAATATGTACACCGCTATCTCAATAAACATGGAAATATCTCCACTGCTAGCTCTATAAACATCGAAATATCTACACCGCCATCTGTATAAACATGGAAATACTTACAAAGTTATCTGTATAAACATGGAAATATCTACACCGCCATCTGTATAAACATGGAAATATCTACACAGCCATGTGTACATATATGGAAATATCTACACTGCTCTCTATATAAACATGGAAATAACTACACCGCTATCTGTATATACATGGAAATATCTACACCGCCATCTACATATCCATAGAAATATCTGCACCGCCATCTGTATAAACATGGAAATATCTACACTGTCATCTGTGTATAGATGGAAATATCAACACCGCCATCTGTACAAACATGGAAATATCTGCACCGCTATCGGTATAAACATGGAAATATCTACACCGTGGTCTGTAAAAACATGGAAATATCTACACCGCTATCTGTATAAACATGGAAATACCTACACCGTGATCTGTATAAACATGGAAATATTTACAACGATATCTGTATAAACATGGAAATATCTACACCGCCATCTCTATAAACATGGAAATATCTACACTGCCATCTGTATAAACATGGAAATATCTACACCGCTATCTGTACAAACCTGAAAATATCTACACCGCTATCTGTATAAACATGGTAATATCTACATCACCATCTATATAAACATGGAAATATCTACACCGCCATCTGTATAAACATGGAAATACCTACACCGCTATCTGTATAAACCTGGAAATATCTACACCGCTATCTGTAGAAACATGGAAATATCCACACCGCGATCTGCATAAACATGGAAATATCTACACCGCGATCTGTATAAACATGGAAATATCTACACCGCTATCTGTAGAAACATGGAAATATCTACACAGCTATCTCTATAAACATGGAAATATCTACACCGCCATCTGTATAAACATGGAAATACCTACAAGTCATCTGTATAAACATGGAAATATCTACACAGCCATCTGTATTAACATGGAAATATCTACACAGCCATTTGTATATACAAGGAAATATCTACACCGCTATCTGTATAAACATGGAAATAACTACACAGCTATTTGTATAAACAAGGAAATATCTACACCCTGATCTGTATAAACATGGAAATATCTACACTGCTATTTCTATAAACAAGGAAATATCTACACCACTATCTGTATAAACATGGAGATAAATACACTGCTATTTGCATAAACAAGGAAATATCTACACCGTGATCTGTATAAACATGGAAATATCTACAACGCCCTCTCTATAAACATGGAAATATCTACACCCCTATTTGTATAAACATGGAAATATCCACACCGCTATCTCTATAAACATGGAAATAACTACACCGCGATCAGTATAAAAGAGGAAATATCTACACCGCTATCTCTATAAACATGGAAATATCTCCACTGCTATCTCTATAAACATCGAAATATCTACACCGCCATGTGTATAAACATGGAAATATTTACAAAGTTATCTGCATAAACATGGAAATATCTACACCGCCATCTGTAAAAACATGGAAATATCTACACAGCCATGTGTACATATATGGAAATATCTACACCGCTCTCTATATAAACATGGAAATAACTACACCGCTATCTGTATATACATGGAAATATCTACACCGCCATCTACATATCCATAGAAATATCTGCACCGCCATCTGTATAAACATGGAAATATCTACACGGTCATCTGTCTACAGATGGAAATATCAACACCGCCATCTGTACAAACATGGAAATATCTTCACCGCTATCTGTATAAACATGGAAATATCTACACCGTGGTCTGTATAAACATGGAAATATCTACACCACTATCTGTATAAACATGGAAATATATACACCGCTATCTCTATAAACATGGAAATATCTACACCGTGATCTGTATAACCATGGAAATATTTACACCGATATCTGTATAAACATGGAAATATCTACAGTGCCATCTCTATAAACATGGAAATATCTACACCGCCATCTGTATAAACATGGAAATATCTACAATGCCGTCTGTAGAAAGATGGAAATATCTACACCGCAATCTGTGTAAACATGGAAATATCTACACCAATATCTGTAAAAACAACGAAATACCTACACCGCTATCTGTATAAACATGGAAATATCTACACCGCGATCTGCATAAACATGGAAATATCTACACCTCGCATCTGTATAAATATGGAAATATCTACAACGCGATCTGTAGAAACATGGAAATATCTACACCGCGATCTGTATAAACATGGAAATATCTACAACGCGATCTGTATAAACATGGAAATATCTACACCGCCATCTACATATCCATAGAAATATCTGCGCCGCCATCTGTATAAACATGGAAATATCTACACGGTCATCTGTGTATAGATGGAAATATCAACACCGCCATCTGTACAAACATGGAAATATCTGCACCGCTATCTGTATAAACATGGAAATATCTACACCGTGGTCTGCAAAAACATGGAAATATCTACACCGCTATCTGTATAAACATGGAAATATATACATCGCTATCTGTATAAACATGGAAATACGTACACCGTGATCTGTATAAACATGGAAATATTTACAACGATATCTGTATAAACATGGAAATATCTACACCGCCATCTGTATAAACATGGAAATATCTACACCGCGATCTGTATAAATATGGAAATATCTACACCGCTATCTGTAGAAACATGGAAATATCTACACCGCGATCTGTATAAACATGGAAATATCTACACCGCGATCTGTATAAACATGGAAATATCTACACCGCTATCTGTAGAAACATGGAAATATCTACATAGCTATCTCTATAAACATGGAAATATCTACACCGCCATCTGTATAAACATGGAAATACCTACAAGTCATCTGTATAAACATGGAAATATCTACACAGCCATCTGTATAAACATGGAAATATCTACACAGCCATCTGTATATACATGGAAATATCTACACCGCTATCTGTATAAACATGGAAATAACTACACCGCTATTTGTATAAACAAGGAAATATCTACACCGTGATCTGTATAAACATGGAAATATCTACAATGCTATTTGTATAAACAAGGAAATATCTACACCGCTATCTGTATAAACATGGAAATAACTGCACCGCTATTTGCATAAACAAGGAAATATCTACACCGTGATCTGTATAAACATGGAAATATCTACAACGCCATCTCTATAAACATGGAAATATGTACACCCCTATCTGTATAAACATGGAAATATCCACACCGCTATCTCTAAAAACATGGAAATAACTACAACGTGATCAGTATAAACGTGGAAATATCTACACCGCTATCTCTATAAACATGGAAATATCTCCACTGCTATCTCTATAAACATCGAAATATCTACACCGCCATCTGTATAAACATGGAAATAACTACACCGCCATTTGTATAAACAAGAAAATATCTACACCGTGATCTGTATAAACATGGAATTATCTACACCGCCATCTCTATAAACATGGAAATACCTACAAGTCATCTGTACAAACATGGAAATATCTACAAAGCCATCAGTATAAACATGGAAATATCTACACAGCCATCTGTATATACATGGAAATATCTAGACCGCTATCTGTATAAACATGGAAATAACTACACCGTTTTGTATAAACAAGGAAATATCTACACCGTGATCTGTATAAACATGGAAATATCTACAACGCCATCTCTCTAAACATGGAAATATCTACACCCCTATCTGTATAATCATGGAAATATCCACACCGCTATCTCTAAAAACATGGAAATAACTACACCGTGATCAGTATAAACGTGGAAATATGTACACCGCTATCTCAATAAACATGGAAATATCTCCACTGCTAGCTCTATAAACATCGAAATATCTACACCGCCATCTGTATAAACATGGAAATACTTACAAAGTTATCTCTATAAACATGGAAATATCTACGCCGCCATCTGTATAAACATGGAAATATCTACACAGCCATGTGTACATATATGGAAATATCTACACTGCTCTCTATATAAACATGGAAATAACTACACCGCTATCTGTATATACATGGAAATATCTACACCGCCATCTACATATCCATAGAAATATCTGCGCCGCCATCTGTATAAACATGGAAATATCTACACGGTCATCTGTGTATAGATGGAAATATCAACACCGCCATCTGTACAAACATGGAAATATCTGCACCGCTATCTGTATAAACATGGAAATATCTACACCGTGGTCTGTAAAAACGTGGAAATATCTACACCGCTATCTGTATAAACATGGAAATACCTACACCGTGATCTGTATAAACATGGAAATATTTACAACGATATCTGTAAAAACATGGAAATATCTACACCGCCATCTCTATAAACATGGAAATATCTACACTGCCATCTGTATAAACATGGAAATATCTACACCGCTATCTGTATAAACCTGAAAATATCTACACCGCTATCTGTATAAACATGGTAATATCTACATCACCATCTATATAAACATGGAAATATCTACACCACCATCTGTATAAACATGGAAATACCTACACCGCTATCTGTATAAACCTGGAAATATCTACACCGCTATCTGTAGAAACATGGAAATATCCACACCGCGATCTGCATAAACATGGAAATATCTACACCGCGATCTGTATAAACATGGAAATATCTACACCGCTATCTGTAGAAACATGGAAATATCTACACAGCTATCTCTATAAACATGGAAATATCTACACCGCCATCTGTATAAACATGGAAATACCTACAAGTCATCTGTATAAACATGGAAATATCTACACAGCCATCTGTATAAACATGGAAATATCTACACAGCCATTTGTATATACAAGGAAATATCTACACCGCTATCTGTATAAACATGGAAATAACTACACCGCTATTTGTATAAACAAGGAAATATCTACACCGTGATCTGTATAAACATGGAAATATCTACACTGCTATTTGTATAAACAAGGAAATATCTACACCACTATCTGTATAAACATGGAGATAAATACACCGCTATTTGCATAAACAAGGAAATATCTACACCGTGATCTGTATAAACATGGAAATATCTACAACGCCCTGTCTATAAACATGGAAATATCTACACCCCTATCTGTATAAACATGGAAATATCCACACCGCTATCTCTATAAACATGGAAATAACTACACCGCGATCAGTATAAACGAGGAAATATCTACACCGCTATCTCTATAAACATGGAAATATCTCCACTGCTATCTCTATAAACATCGAAATATCTACACCGCCATGTGTATAAACATGGAAATACTTACAAAGTTATCTGCATAAACATGGAAATATCTACACCACCATCTGTAAAACATGGAAATATCTACACAGCCATGTGTACATATATGGAAATATCTTCACCGCTCTCTATATAAACATGGAAATAACTTCACCGCTATCTGTATATACATGGAAATATCTACACCGCCATCTACATATCCATAGAAATATCTGCGCCGCCATCTGTATAAACATGGAAATATCTACACGGTCATCTTTGTACAGATGGAAATATCAACACCGCCATCTGTACAAACATGGAAATATCTTCACCGCTATCTGTATAAACCTGGAAATATCTACACCGTGGTCTGTATAAACATGGAAATATCTACACCACTATCTGTATAAACATGGAAATATATACACCGCTATCTCTATAAACATGGAAATATCTACACCGTGATCTGTATAACCATGGAAATATTTACAACGATATCTGTATAAACATGGAAATATCTACACCGCCATCTCTATAAACATGGAAATATCTACACCGCCATCTGTATAAACATGGAAATATCTACAATGCCGTCTGTAGAAAGATGGAAATATCTACACCGCAATCTGTGTAAACATGGAAATATCTACACCAATATCTTTAAAAACATGGACATATCTACACCGCTATCTGTATAAACGTGGAAATATCTACACCGCGATCTGCATAAACATGGAAATATCTACACCGCGATCTGTATAAATATGGAAATATCTACACCGCTATCTGTAGAAACATGGAAATATCTACACCGCAATCTGTATAAACATGGAAATATCTACACCGCGATCTGTATAAACATGGAAATATCTACACCGCTATCTGTAGAAACATGGAAATATCTACACAGCTATCTCTATAAACATGGAAATATCTACACCGCCATCTGTATAAACATGGAAATACCTACAAGTCATCTGTATAAACATGGAAATATCTACACAGCCATCTGTATAAACATGGAAATATCTACACAGCCATCTGTATATACAAGGAAATATCTACACCGCTATCTGTATAAACATGGAAATAACTACACCGCTATTTGTATAAACAAGGAAATATCTACACCGTGATCTGTATAAACATGGAAATATCTCCACTGCTATTTGAATAAACAAGGAAATATCTACACCACTATCTGTATAAACATGGAGATAAATACACCGCTATTTGCATAAACAAGGAAATATCTACACCGTGATCTGTATAAACATGGAAATATCTACAACGCCCTCTCTATAAACATGGAAATATCTACACCCCTATCTGTATAAACATGGAAATATCCACACCGCTATCTCTATAAACATGGAAATATCTCCACTGCTATCTCTATAAACATCGAAATATCTACACCGCCATGTGTATAAACATGGAAATACTTACTAAGTTATCTGCATAAACATGGAAATATCTACACCGCCATCTGTAAAACATGGAAATATCTACACAGCCATGTGTACATATATGGAAATATCTACACCGCTCTCTATATAAACATGGAAATAACTTCACCGCTATCTGTATATACATGGAAATATCTACACCGCCATCTACATATCCATAGAAATATCTGCGCCGCCATCTGTATAAACATGGAAATATCTACACGGTCATCTGTGTACAGATGGAAATATCAACACCGCCATCTGTACAAACATGGAAATATCTTCACCGCTATGTGTATAAACCTGGAAATATCTACACCGTGGTCTGTATAAACATGGAAATATCTACACCACTATCTGTATAAACATGGAAATATATACACCGCTATCTCTATAAACACGGAAATATCTACACCGTGATCTGTATAACCATGGAAATATTTACAACGATATCTGTATAAACATGGAAATATCTACACCGCCATCTCTATAAACATGGAAATATCTACACCGCCATCTGTATAAACATGGAAATATCTACAATGCCGTCTGTAGAAAGATGGAAATATCTACACCGCAATCTGTGTAAACATGGAAATATCTACACCAATATCTGTAAAAACATGGACATATCTACACCGCTATCTGTATAAACGTGGAAATATCTACACCGCGATCTGCATAAACATGGAAATATCTACACCGCGATCTGTATAAATATGGAAATATCTACACCGCTATCTGTAGAAACATGGAAATATCTACACCGCGATCTGTATAAACATGGAAATATCTACACCGCGATCTGTATAAACATGGAAATATCTACACCGCTATCTGTAGAAACATGGAAATATCTACACAGCTATCTCTATAAACATGGAAATATCTACACCGCCATCTGTATAGACATGGAAATACCTACAAGTCATCTGTATAAACATGGAAATATCTACACAGCCATCTGTATGAACATGGAAATATCTACACAGCCATCTGTATATACATGGAAATATCTACACCGCTATCTGTATAAACATGGAAATAACTACACCGCTATTTGTATAAACAAGGAAATATCTACACCGTGATCTGTATAAACATGGAAATATCTACAATGCTATTTGTATAAACAAGGAAATATCTACACCGCTATCTGTATAAACATGGAAATAACTACACCGCTATTTGCATAAACAAGGAAATATCTACACCGTGATCTGCATAAACATGCAAATATCTACAACGCCATCTCTATAAACATGGAAATATCTACACCCCTATCTGTATAAACATGGAAATATCCACACCGCTATCTCTAAAAACATGGAAATAACTGCACCGTGATCAGTATAAACGTGGAAATATCTACACCGCTATCTCTATAAACATGGAAATATCTCCACTGCTATCTCTATAAACATCGAAATATCTACACCGCCATCTGTATAAACATGGAAATACTTACAAAGTTAACTGTATCAACATGGAAATATCTACACCGCCATCTGTATAAACATGGAAACATCTACACAGCCATGTGTACATATATGGAAATATCTACACCGCTCTCTATATAAACATGGAAATAACTACACCGCTCTCTGTATATACATGGAAATATCTACACCGCCATCTACATATCCATAGAAATATCGGCGCCGCCATCTGTATAAACATGGAAATATCTACACGGTCATCTGTGTATAGATGGAAATATCAACACCGCCATCTGTACAAACATGGAAATATCTGCACCGCTATCTGTATAAACATGGAAATATCTACACCGTGGTCTGTATAAACATGGAAATATCTACACCGCTATCTGTATAAACATGGAAATATAAACATCGCTATCTGTATAAACATGGAAATACCTACACCGTGATCTGCATAAACATGGAAATATTTACAACGATATCTGTATAAACATGGAAATATCTACACCGCCATCTCTATAAACATGGAAATATCTACACCGCCATCTGTATAAACATGGAAATATCTACACCGCTATCTGTATAAACCTGGAAATATCTACACCGCTATCTGTATAAACATCGTAATATCTACACCACCATCTATATAAACATGGAAATATCTACACCGCCATCTGTATAAACATGGAAATATCTACAATGCCATCTGTAGAAAGATGGAAATATCTACACCGCAATCTGTGTAAACATGGAAATATCTACACCAATATCTGTTAAAACATGGAAATATCTACACCGCTATCTGTATAAACATGGAAATATCTATACCGCGATCTGCATAAACATGGAAATATCTACACCGCGATCCGTATAAACATGAAAATATCTACACCGCTATCTATAGAAACATGGAAATATCTACACCGCGATCTGAATAAACATGGAAATATCTACAACGCGAGCTGTATAAACATGGAAATATCTACAACGCTATCTGTAGAAACTTGGAAATATCTACACAGCTATCTCTATAAACATGGAAATATCTACACCGCCATCTGTATAGACATGGAAATACCTACAAGTCATCTGTATAAACATGGAAATATATACACAGCCATCTGTATAAACATGGAAATATCTACACAGCCATGTGTATATACATGGAAATATCTACACCGCTATCTGTATAAACATGGAAATAACTACACCGCTATTTGCATAAACAAGGAAATATCTACACCGTGATCTGTATAAACATGGAAATATCTACACCCCTATTTGCATAAACAAGGAAATATCTACACCGTGATCTGTATAAACATGGAAATATCTACACCGTGGTCTGTATAAACATGGAAATCTCTACACCGCTATCTGTATAAACATGGAAATATATACACCGCCATCTCTATAAACATGGAAATATGTACAACGTGATCTGTATAAACCTGGAACTATTTACACCGATATCTGTATAAACATGGAAATATCTACACCGCCATCTCTATAAACATGGAAATATCTACACCGCCATCTGTATAAACATGGAAATATCTACACTGCTATCTGTATAAACCTGGAAATATCTACACCGCTATCTGTATAAACATGGTAATATCTACACCACCATCTATATAAACATGGAAATATCTACACCGCCATCTGTATAAACATGGAAATATCTACCATGCCGTCTGTAGAAAGATGGAAATATCTACACTGCAATCTCTGTAAACATGGAAATATCTACACCAATATCTGTAAAAACATGGAAATATCTACACCGCTATCTGTATAAACATGGCAATATCTACACCGCGATCTGCATAAACATGGAAATATCTACACCGCGATCTGTATAAATATGGAAATATCTACAACTCTATCTGTAGAAACATGGAAATATCTACACAGCTATCTCTATAAACATGGAAATATCTGCACCGCCATCTGTATAAACATGGAAATACCTACAAGTCATCTGTATAAACATGCAAATATCTACACAGCCATCTGTATAAACATGGAAATATCTACACAGCCATCTGTATATACATGGAAATATCTACACCGCTATCTGTATAAACATGGAAATAACTACACCGCTATTTGTATAAACAAGGAAATATCTACACCGTGATCTGTATAAACATGGAAATATCTACAATGCTATTTGTATAAACAAGGAAATATCTACACCGCTATCTGTATAAACATGGAAATAACTACACCGCTATTTGCATAAACAAAGAAATGTCTACACCGTGATCTGTATAAACATGGCAATATCTACAACGCCATATCTATAAACATGGAAATATCTACACCCCTATCTGTATAAACATGGAAATATCCACACCGCTATCTCTAAAAACATGGAAATAACTACACCGTGATCAGTATAAACGTGGAAATATCTACACCGCTATCTCTATAAACATGGAAATATCTCCACTACTATCTCTATAAACATCGAAATATCTACACCGCCATCTGTATAAACATGGAAATACTTACAAAGTTATCTGTATAAACATGGAAATATCTACACCGTCACCTGTATAAACATGGAAATATCTACACAGCCATGTGTACATATATGGAAATATGTACACCGCTCTCCATATAAACATGGAAATAACTACACCGCTATCTGTATATACATGGAAATATCTACACAGACATCTACATATCCATAGAAATATCTGCGCCACCATCTGTATAAACATGGAAATATCTACACGGTCATCTGTGGATAGATGGAAATATCAACACAGCCATCTGTACAAACATGGAAATATCTACACCAATATCTGTAAAAACAAGGAAATATCTACACCGTTATCTGTATAAACATGGAAATATCTACACCGCGATCTGCATAAACATGGAAATATCTACACCGCGATCTGTATAAATATGGAAATATCTACACCGCTATCTGTAGAAACATGGAAATACCTACACCGCGATCTGTATAAACATGGAAATATCTACACCGTGATCTGTATAAACATGGAAATATCTACACCGCTATCTGTAGAAACATGGAAATATCTACACAGCAATCTCTATAAACATGGAAATATCTACACCGCCATCTGTATAAACATGGAAATATCTACACCGCCATCTCTATAAACATGGAAATATCTACACCGCCATCTGTATAAACATGGAAATATCTACACCGCTATCTGTATAAACCTGGAAGTATCTACACCGCTATCTGTATAAACATGGTAATATCTACACCACCGTCTATATAAACATGGAAATATCTACACCGCCATCTGTATAAACATGGAAATATCTACACTGCTATTTGTATCAACAAGTAAATATCTACACCGCTATCTGTATAAACATGGAAATAACTACACCGCTATTTGCATAAACTAGGAAATATCTACACCGTGATCTGTATAAACATAGAAATACCTACAACGCCATCTCTATAAACATGGAAATATCTACACCCCTATCTGTATAAAAATGGAAATATCCACACCGCTATCTCTATAAACCTGGAAATAACTACACCGCGATCAGTATAAACGTGGAAATATCTACACTGCTATCTCTATAAACATGGAAATATCTCCACTACTATCTCTATAAACATCGAAATATCTACACCGCCATCTGTATAAACATGGAAATACTGACAAAGTTATCTGTATAAACATGGAAATATCTACACCGCCATCTGTATAAACATGGAAATATCTACACAGCCATGTGTACATATGTGGAAATATCTACACCGCTCTCTATAAACATGGAAATAACTACACCGCTATCTGTATATACATGGAAATATCTACACCGCCATCTACATATCCATAGAAATATCTGCGCCGCCATCTGTATAAACATGGAAATATCTACACGGTCATCTGTGTATAGATAGAAATATCAACACCACCATCTGTACAAACATGGAAATATCTGCACCGCTATCTGTATAAATATGGAAATATCTACACCGTTGTCTCTATAAACATGGAAATATCTACACCGCTGTCTGTATAAACATGGAAATATATACACCGCTATCTCTATAAACATGGAAATATCTACACCGTGATCTGTATAAACATGGAAATATTTACAACGATATCTTTATGAACATGGAAATATCTACACCGCCATCTCTATAAACATGGAAATATCTACACCGCCATCTGTATAAACATGGAAATATCTACACCGCTATCTGTATAAACCTGGAAATATCTACACCACTATCGGTATAAACATGGTAATATCTACACCACCATCTATATAAACATGGAAATATCTACACCGCCATCTGTATAAACATGGAAATATCTACAATGCCATCTGTAGAAAGATGGAAATATCTACACCGCAATCTGTGTAAACATGGAAATATCTACACCAATATCTGTAAAAACATGGAAATATCTACACCGCTATCTGTATAAACATGGAAATATCTACACCGCGATCTGCATAAACATGGAAATATCTACACCACGATCTGTATAAACATGGAAATATCTACACTGTTATCTATAGAAACAATGAAATATCTACACCGCGATCTGCATATACATGGAAATATCTACACCGCGATCTGCATAAACATGGAAATATCTACACAGCTATCTTTAGAAACATGGAAATATCTACACAGCTATCTCTATCAACATGGAAATATCTACACCGCCATCTGTATAAATATGGAAATACCTACAAGTCATCTGTATAAACATGGAAATATCTACACAGCCATCTGTATAAACATGGAAATATCTACACAGCCATCTGTATATACATGGAAATAGCTACACCGCTATCTGTATAAACATTGAAATAACTACACCGCTATTTGTATAAACAAGGAAATATCTACACCGTGATCTGTATAAACATGGAAATATCTACACTGCTATTTGTATAAACAATGAAATATCTACACCGCTATCTGTATAAACATGGAAAAAACTACACCGCTATTTGCATAAACAAGGAAATATCTACACCGTGATCTGTATAAACATGGAAATATCTACAACGCCATCTCTATAAAAATGGAAATATCTAAACCCCTATCTGTATAAACATGGAAATATCCACACCGCTCTCTATAAACATGGAAATAACTACACTGCGATCAGCATAAACGTGGAAATATCTACACCGCTATCTCTATAAACATGGAAATATCTCCACTGCTATCTCTATAAACATCGAAATAACTACACCGCCATCTGTATAAATATGGAAATACTGACAAAGTTATCTGTATAAACATGGAAATATCTACACCGCCATCTGTATAAACATGGAAATATCTACACAGCCATGTGTACATATATGGAAGTATCTACACAGCTCTCTATATAAACATGGAAATAACTACACCGCTATCTCTATATACATGGAAATATCTACACAGCCATCTACATTTCCACAGAAATATCTGCGCCGCCATCTGTATAAACATGGAAATATCTACACGGTCATCTGTGTATAGATGATAATATCAACACCGCCATCTGTACAAACATGGAAATATCTGCACCGCTATCTGTATAAAAATGGAAATATCTACACCGTGGTCTGTATAAACATGGAAATATCTACACCGCTATCTGTAGAAACCTGGAAATATCTACGCAGCTATCTCTATAAACATGGAATTATCTACACCGCCATCTCTATAAACATGGAAATACCTACAAGTCATCTGTACAAACATGGAAATATCTACAAAGCCATCAGTATAAACATTTAAATATCTACACAGCCATCTGTATATATATGGAAATATCTACACCGCCATCTGTATAAACATAGAAATAACTACACCGCCATTTATATAAACAAGGAAATGTCTACACTGTGATCTGTATAAACATGGAAAAACCTACACTGCTATTTGTATAAACAAGGAAATATCTACACCGCTATCTGTATAAACATGGAAATAACTACACCGCTATTTGCATAAACAAGGAAATATCTACACCGTGATCTTTATAAACATGGAAATATCTACAACGCCATCTCTATAAACATGGAAATATCTAAACCCCTATCTGTATAAACATGGAAATATCCACACCGCTATCTCTATAAACATGGAAATAACTACACCGCGATCAGTATAAACGAGGAAATATCTACACCGCTATCTCTATAAACATGGAAATATCTCCACTACTATCTCTATAAACATCGAAATATCTACACCGCCATCTGTATAAACATGGAAATACTGACAAAGTTATCTGTATAAACTTGGAAATATCTACACCGCCATCTATATAAACATGGAAATATCTACACAGCCATGTGTACATATATGGAAATATCTACACCGCTCTCTATATAAACATGGAAATAACTACACCGCTATCTGTATATACATGGAAATATCTACACCGCCATCTACATATCCATAGAAATATCTGCGCTGCCATCTGTATAAACATGGAAATATCTACACGGTCATCTGTGTATACATGGAAATATCAACACCGCCATCTGTACAAACATGGAAATATCTGCACCGCTATCTGTATAAACATGGAAATATCTACAAAGTGGTCTGTATAAACATGGAAATATCTACACCGCTATCAGTATAAACATGGAAATATATACACCGCTATCTCTATAAACATGGAAATATCTACACCGTGATCTGTATCAACATGGAAATATCTACACCGCTATCTGTATAAACCTGGAAATATCTACACCACTATCTGTATAAACCTGGAAACATCTACACCGCTATCTGTATAAACATGGTAATATCTACACCACCATCTATATAAACATGGAAATATCTACACCGCCATCTGTATAAACATGGAAATATCTACAATGCCATCTGTAGAAAGATGGAAATATCTACACCGCAATCTGTGTAAACATGGAAATATCTACACCAATATCTGTAAAAACAAGGAAATATCTACACCGCTATCTGTATAAACATGGAAATATCTACACCGCGATCTGCATAAATATGGAAATATCTACACCGCGATCTGTATAAATATGGAAATATCTACAACGCTATCTGTAGAAACATGGAAATATCTACACCGCGATCTGTATAAACATGGAAATATCTACACCGCGATCTGTAGAAACATGGAAATATCTACACCGCTATCTGTAGAAACATGGAAATATCTACACCGCCATCTCTATAAACATGGAAATATCTACACCGCCATCTGTATAAACATGGAAATATCTACACCGCCATCTGTATAAACATGGAAATATCTACACCGCTATCTGTATAAACCTGGAAGTATCTACACCGCTATCTGTATAAACATGGTAATATCTACACCACCGTCTATATAAACATGGAAATATCTACACCGCCATCTGTATAAACATGGAAATATCTACACTGCTATTTGTATAAACAAGTAAATATCTACACCGCTATCTGTATAAACATGGAAATAACTACACCGCTATTTGCATAAACTAGGAAATATCTACACCGTGATCTGTATAAACATAGAAATAACTACAACGCCATCTCTATAAACATGGAAATATCTACACCCCTATCTGTATAAAAATGGAAATATCCACCCCGCTATCTCTATAAACCTGGAAATAACTACACCGCGATCAGTATAAACGTGGAAATATCTACACTGCTATCTCTATAAACATGGAAATATCTCCACTACTATCTCTATAAACATCGAAATATCTACACCGCCATCTGTATAAACATGGAAATACTGACAAAGTTATCTGTATAAACATGGAAATATCTGCACCGCCAGCTGTATAAACATGGAAATATCTACACAGCCATGTGTACATATGTGGAAATATCTACACCGCTCTCTATATAAACATGGAAATAACTACACCGCTATCTGTATATACATGGAAATATCTACACCGCCATCTACATATCCATAGAAATATCTGCGCCGCCATCTGTATAAACATGGAAATATCTACACGGTCATCTGTGTATAGATAGAAATATCAACACCACCATCTGTACAAACATGGAAATATCTGCACCGCTATCTGTATAAACATGGAAATATCTACACCGTTGTCTCTATAAACATGGAAATATCTACACCGCCATCTGTATAAACATGGAAATATCTACAATGCCATCTGTAGAAAGATGGAAATATCTACACCGCAATCTGTGTAAACACGGAAATATCTACACCAATATCTGTAAAAACAAGGAAATATCTACACCGCTATCTGTATAAACATGGAAATATCTACACCGCGATCTGCATAAACATGGAAATATCTACACCACGATCTGTATAAACATGGAAATATCTACAATGTTATCTATAGAAACATGGAAATATCTACACCGCGATCTGCATATACATGGAAATAACTACACCGCGATCTGCATAAACATGGAAATATCTACACCGCTATCTTTAGAAACATGGAAATATCTACACAGCTATCTCTACAAACATGGAAATATCTACACCGCCATCTGTATAAACATGGAAATACCTACAAGTCATCTGTATAAACATGGAAATATCTACACAGCCATCTGTATCAACATGGAAATATCTACACAGCCATCTGTATATACATGGAAATAGCTACACCGCTATCTGTATAAACATTGAAATAACTACACCGCTATTTGTATAAACAAGGAAATATCTACACCGTGATCTGTATAAACATGGAAATATCTACACTGCTATTTGTATAAACAAGGAAATATCTACACCGCTATCTGTATAAACATGGAAATAACTACACCGCTATTTGCATAAACAAGGAAATATCTACACCGTGATCTTTATAAACATGGAAATATCTACAACGCCATCTCTATAAACATGGAAATATCTAAACCCCTATCTGTATAAACATGGAAATATCCACACCGCTATCTCTATAAACATGGAAATATCTCCACTACTATCTCTATAAACATCGAAATATCTACACCGCCATCTGTATAAACATGGAAATACTGACAAAGTTATCTGTATAAACTTGGAAATATCTACACCGCCATCTACATAAACATGGAAATATCTACACAGCCATGTGTACATATATGGAAATATCTACACCGCTCTCTATATAAACATGGAAATAACTACACCGCTATCTGTATATACATGGAAATATCTACACCGCCATCTACATATCCATAGAAATATCTGCACCGCCATCTGTATAAACATGGAAATATCTACACGGTCATCTGCGTATACATGGAAATATCAACACCGACATCTGTACAAACATGGAAATATCTGCACCGCTATCTGTATAAACATGGAAATATCTACACCGTGGTCTGTATAAACATGGAAATATCTACACCGCTATCTGTATAAACATGGAAATATATACACCGCTATCTCTATAAACATGGAAATATCTACACCGTGATCTGTATAAACATAGAAATATCTACACCGCTATCTGTTTAAACCTGGAAATATCTACACCACTATCTGTATAAACCTGGAAATATCTACACCGCTATCTGTATAAACATGGTAATATCTACACCACCATCTATATAAACATGGAAATATCTACACCGCCATCTGTATAAACATGGAAATATCTACAATGCCGTCTGTAGAAAGATGGAAATATCTACACCGCAATCTGTGTAAACATGGAAATATCTACACCAATATCAGTAAAAACAAGGAAATATCTACACCGCTATCTGTATAAACATGGAAATATCTACACCGCGATCTGCATAAACATGGAAATATCTACACCGCGATCTGTATAAATATGGAAATATCTACACCGATATCTGTAGAAACATGGAAATATCTACACGGCGATCTGTATAAACATGGAAATATCTACACCGCGATCTGTATAAACATGGAAATATCTACACCGCTATCTGTAGAAACATGGAAATATCTACACAGCTATCTCTATAAACATGGAAATATCTACACCGCCATCTGTATAAACATGGAAATATCTACACCGCCATCTCTATAAACATGGAAATATCTACACCGCCATCTGTATAAACATGGAAATATCTACACCGCTATCTGTATAAACCTGCATGTATCTACACCGCTATCTGTATAAACATGGTAATATCTACACCACCGTCTATATAAACATGGAAATATCTACACCGCCATCTGTATAAACATGGAAATATCTACACTGCTATTTGTATAAACAAGTAAATATCTACACCGCTATCTGTATAAACATGGAAATAACTACACCGCTATTTGCATAAACTAGGAAATATCTACACCGTGATCTGTATAAACATAGAAATAACTACAACGCCATCTCTATAAACATGGAAATATCTACAACCCTATCTGTATAAAAATGGAAATATCCACACCGCTATCTCTATAAACCTGGAAATAACTACACCGCGATCAGTATAAACGTGGAAATATCTACACTGCTATCTCTATAAACATGGAAATATCTCCACTGCTATCTCTATAAACATCGAAATATCTACACCGCCATCTGTATAAACATGGAAATACTGACAAAGTTATCTGTATAAACATGGAAATATCTACACCGCCAACTGTATAAACATGGAAATATCTACACAGCCATGTGTACATATGTGGAAATATCTACACCGCTCTCTATATAAACATGGAAATAACTACACCGCTATCTGTATATACATGGAAATATCTACAAGATATCTGAATAAACATGGAAATATTTACACAGCCATCTGTATATACATGGAAATATCTACACCGCTATCTGTACAAACATGGAAATAAGTACACCGCTATTTGGATAAACAAGGAAATATCTACACCGTGATGTTTATAAACATGGAAATATCTACACTGCTATTTATATAAACAAGGAAATAGCTACACCGCCATCTGTATAAACATGGAAATAACTACACCGCTGTTTGCATAAACAAGGAAATATCAACACCGTGATCTGTATAAACATGGAAATATCTACAACGCCATCTCTATAAACATGGAAATATCTACACCCCTATCTGTATAAACATGGAAATATCCACACCGCTATCTCTATAAACATGGAAATAACTACACCGCGATCAATATAAACGTGGAAATATCTACACCGCTATCTCTATAAACATGGAAATATCTCCACTGCTATCTCTATAAACATCGAAATATCTACACCGCCATCTGTATAAACATGGAAATACTTACAAAGTTATCTCTATAAACATGGAAATATCTTCACCGCTCTCTATATAAACATGGAAATATCTACACCGCTATCTGTATATACATGGAAATATCTACACCGACATCTACATATCCATAGAAATATCTGCGCCGCCATCTGTTTAAACATGGAAATATCTACACGGTCATCTGTGTATAGATGGAAATATCAACACCGCCATCTGTACAAACATGGAAATATCTGCACCGCTATCTGTATAAACATGGAAATATCTACACCGTGGTGTTTATAAACATGGAAATATCTACACCGCTATCTGTATAAACATGAAAATATATACACTGCTATCTCACTAAACATGGAAATATCTACACCATGATCTGTATAAACATGGAAATATCTACACCGCTATCTGTAGAAACATGGAAATATCTACACCTCGATCTGCATAAACATGGAAATATCTACACCGCGATCTGTATAAACATGGAAATATAAACACCGCTATCTGTAGAAACATGGAAATATCTACACAGCTTTCTCTATAAACATGGAAATATCTACACCGCCATCTGTATAAACATGGAAATACCAACAAGTCATCTGTATAAACATGGAAATATCTACACAGCCATCTGTATAAACATGGAAATATCTACACAGCCATCTGTATATACATGGAAATATCTACACCGCTATCTGTATAAACATGGAAATAACTACACCGCTATTTGTATAAACCAGGAAATATATACACCGTGATCTGTATAAACATGGAAATATCTACACTGCTATTTCTGTAAACAAGGAAATATCTACACCGCTATCTGAATAAACATGGAAATAACTACACCACTATTTGCATAAACAAGGAAATATCTACACCGTGATCTGTATAAACATGGAAATATCTACAACGCCATCTCTATAAACATGGAAATATCTACACCACTATCTGTATAAACATGGAAATATCCACACCGCTATCTCTATAAACATGGAAATAACTACAACGCGATCAGTATAAACGTGGAAATATCTACAATGCTATCTCTATAAACATGGAAATATCTCCACTGCTATCTCTATAAACATCGAAATATCTCCACTGCCATCTGTATAAACATGGAAATACTTACAAAGTTATCTATATAAACATGGAAATATCTACACCGCCATCTGTATAAACATGGAAATATCTACACAGCCATGTGTACATACATGGAAATATCTACACCGCTCTCTATATAAACATGGAAATAACTACACCACTATCTGTATATACATGGAAATATCTACACCACCATCTACATATCCATAGAAATATCTGAGCCGCCATCTTTATAAACATGGAAATATCTACACGGTCATCTGTGTATAGATGGAAATATCAACACCGCCATCTCTATAAACATGGAAATATCTACACCGTGATCTGTATAAACATGGAAATATTTAAATCGATATCGGTATAAACATGGAAATATCTACACCACCATCTCTATAAACATGGAAATATCTACACCGCCATCTGATTAAACATGAAAATATCTACACCGCTATCTGTATAAACCTGGAAATATCTACACCGCTATCTGTATAAACATGGTAATATCTACACCACCATCTATATAAACAAGGAAATATCTACACTGCCATCTGTATAAACATGGAAATATCTACAATGCCATCTGTAGAAAGATGGAAATATCTACACCGCAATCTGTGTAAACATGGAAATATCTACACCAATATCTGTAAAAACATGGAAATATCTACACCGCTATCTGTATAAACATGGAAATATCTACACCGCGATCTGCATAAACATGGAAATATCTACACCACGATCTGTATAAACATGGAAATATCTACACCGCTATCTGTAGAAACATGGAAATATCTACACCGCGATCTGCATAAACATGTAAATATCTACACAGCTATCTCTATAAACATGGAAATATCTACACCGCCATCTCTATAAACATGGAAATATCTACAACGCCATCTGTATAAAAATGGAAATATCTACACCGCTATCTGTATAAACCTGGAAATATCTACACCGCTATCTGTATAAACGTGGTAATATCTACACCAACATCTATATAAACATGGAAATATCTACACCGCCATCTGTATAAACATGGAAAAATCTACAATGCCATCTGTAGAAAGATGGAATTATCTACACCGCAATCTGTGTAAACATGGAAATATCTACACCAATATCTGTAAAAACATGGAAATATCTACATCGCTATCTGTATAAACATGGAAATATATACACCGCTATCTCTATAAACATGGAAATATCTACACCGTGATCTATATAAACATGGAAATATCTACACCGCCATCTGTATAAACATGGAAATATCTACAATGTCATCTGTAGAAAGATGGAAATATCTGCACCGCAATCTGTGTAAACATTGAAATATCTACACCAATATCTGTAAAAACATGGAAATATCTACACTGCTATCTGTATAAACATGGAAATATCTACACCGCGATCTGTATAAACATGGAAATATCTACACGGTCATCTGTGTATAGATGGAAATATCAACACCGCCATCTGTACAAACATGGAAATATCTGCACCGCTATCTGTATAAACATGGAAATATCTACACCGTGGTCTGTATAAACATTTAAATATCTACACCGCTATCTGTATAAACATGGAAATATATACACAGCTATCTCTATAAACATGGAAATATCTACACCGTGATCTGTATAAACATGGGAATATTTACACCGATACCTGTATAAACATGGAAATATCTAAACCGCCATCTCTATAAACATGGAAATATCTACAACGCCATCTGTATAAACATGGAAATGTCTACACCGCTATCTGTATAGACATGGAAATATCTACACCGTGGTCTGTGTAAAGATGGAAATATCTACACCCCTATCTGTATAAACATGGAAATATGCACACCGCTATCTCTATAAACATGGAAATAACTACACCGCGATCAGTATAAACTTGGAAATATCTACACTTCTATCTCTATAAACATGGAAATAACTCCACTGCTATCTGTATAAACATCGAAATATCTACACCGCCATCTGTATAAACATGGAAATATTTACAAGGTTATCTGTGTAAACATGGAAATATCTACACCGCCATCTCTATAAACATGGAAATATCTACACAGCCATGTGTACATACATGGAAATATCTACACCGCTCTCTATATAAACATGGAAATAACTACACCGCTATCTGTATATACATGGAAATATCTACACCGCCATCTACATATCCATAGAAATATCTGCGCCGCCATCTTTATAAACATGGAAATATCTACACGGTCATCTGTGTATAGATGGAAAAATCAACACTGCCATCTGTACAAACATGGAAATATCTGCACCGCTATCTGTATAAACATGGAAATATCTACACCGTGGTCTGTATAAACATGGAAATATCTACACCGCTATCTGTATAAACATGGAAATATATACACCGCTATCTCTATAAACATGGAAATACCTACACTGTGATCTGTATTAACATGGAAATATTTACACCGATATCTGTATAAACATGGAAATATCTACACCGCCATCTCTATAAACATGGCAATATCTACACCACCATCTATATAAACATGGAAATATCTACACCGCCATCTGTATAAACATGGAAATATCTACAATGTCATCTGTAGAAAGATGGAAATATCTACCCCGCAATATGTGTAAACATGGAAATATCTACACCAATATCTGTAAAAACATGGAAATATCTACACCGCTATCTGCATAAACATGGAAATGTCTACACCGTGATCTGTATAAACATGGAAATATCTACACCGCTATCTGTAGAAACATGGAAATATCTACACCGCGATCTGCATAAACATGGAAATAACTACACCGCAATCTGTATAAACAAGGAAATATCTACACCGCTATCTGTAGAAACATGGAAATATCTACACAGCTATCTCTATAAACATGGAAATACCTACACCGCCATCTGTATAAACATGGAAATACCTACAAGTCATCTGTATAAACATGGAAATATATACACAGCCAGCTGTATAAACATGGAAATATCCACACAGCCATCTGTATATACATGGAAATATCTACACCGCTATCTGTATAATCATGGAAATAACTACACCGCTATTTGTATAAACAAGGAATTATCTACACCGTGATCTGTATAAACATGGAAATATCTACACTGCTATTTGAATAAACAAGGAAATATCTACACCGCTATCTGTATAAACATGGAAATAACTACACCGCTATTTGCATAAACAAGGAAATATCTACACCGTGATCTGTATAAACATGGAAATATCTACAACGCCATCTCTATAAATTTGGAAATATCTACACCCCTATGTGTATAAACATGGAAATATCCACACAGCTATCTCTATAAACATGGAAATAACCACACCGCGATCAGTATAAACGTGGGAATATCTACACAGCTATCTCTATAAACATGGAAATGTCTCCACTGCTATCTCTACAAACATCGAAATATCTACACCCCCATCTGTATAAACATGGAAATACTTACAAAGTTATCTGTATAAACATGGAAATATCTACACCGCCATCTGTATAAACATGGAAATATCTACAAAGCCATGTGTACATTCATGGAAAGATCTACACCGCTCTCTATATAAACATGGAAATAACTACACCGCTATCTGTATATACATGGAAATATCTACACCGCCATCTACATATCCATAGAAATATCTGCGCCGCCATCTGTATAAACATGGAAATATCTACACGGTCATCTGTGTATAGATGGAAATATCAACACCGCCATCTGTACAAACATGGAAATATCTGCACCGCTATCTGTATAAACATGGAAATATATACACCGCTATCTCTATAAACATGGAAATATCTACACCGTGATCTGTATAAACATGGAAATATTTACACCGATATCTGTATAAACATGGAAATATCTACACCGCCATCTCTATAAACATGGAAATATCTACACCGCCATCTGTATAAACATGGAAATATCTACACCGCTATCTGTATAAACCTGGAAATATCTACACCGCTATCTGTATAAACATGGTAATATCTACGCCACCATCTATATAAACATGGAAATATCTACACTGCTATCTCTATAAATATGGAAATATCTACACCACCATCTGTGTAAACATGGAAATATCTACACCGCTATCTGTATAAACCTGGAAATATCTACATCGCTATCTGTATGAACATGGTAATATCTACACCACCATCTATATAAACATGGAAATATCTACACTGCCATCTGTATAAACATGGAAATATCTACAATGCCATCTGTAGAAAGATAGAAATATCTACACCGCAATCTGTGTAAACATGGAAATATCTACACCAATATCTGTAAAAACATGGAAATATCTACACCGCTATCTGTATAAACATGGAAATATCTACAACGCGATCTGCAAAAACATGGAAATATCTACACCGCGATCTGTACAAAAATGGAAATATCTACACCGCTATCTGTAGAAACATGGAAATAACTACACCGCGATCTGCATAAACATGGAAATATCTACAACGCGATCTGTAAAAACATGGAAATATCTACACCGCTATCTGTAGAAACATGGAAATATCTACACAGCTATCTCTATAAACATGGAAATATCTACACCGCCATCTGCATAAACATGGAAATACCTACAAGTCATCTGTATAAACATGGAAATATCTACACAGCCATCTGTATAAACATGGAAATATCTACACAGCCATCTGTATATACATGGAAATATCTACACCGCTATCTGTATAAACATGGAAATAACTACACCGCTATTTGTATGAACAAGGATATCTCTACACCGTGATTTGTATAAACATGGAAATATCTACACTGCTATTTGTATAAACAAGGAAATATCTACACCGCTATCTGTAGAAACTAGGAAATAACTACACCACTATTTGCATAAACAAGGAAATATCTACACCGTGATCTGTATAAACATGGAAATATTTACAACGCCATCTCTATAAACATGGAAATACCTACACTCCTATGGGTATAAACATGGAAATATCCACACCGCTATCTCTATAAACATGGAAATAACTACACCGCGATCAGTATAAACGTGGAAATATCTACACCGCTATTTCTATAAACATTTAAATATCTCCACTGCTATCTCTATAAACATCGAAATACCTACACCGCCATCTGTATAAACATGGAAATACTTACAAAGTTATCTGTATAAACATGGAAATATCTACACCGGCATCTGTATAAACATGGAAATATCTACACAGCCATGTGTACAAACATGGAAATATCTACACCGTTCTCTATATAAACATGGAAATAACTACACCGCTATCTGTATATACATGGAAATATCTACACCGCCATCTACATATCCATAGAAATATCTGCGCCGCCATCTGTATAAACATGGAAATATCTACACGGTAATCTGTGCATAGATGGAAATATCAACACCGCCATCTGTACAAACATGGAAATATCTGCACCGCTATCTGTATAAACATGGAAATATCTACACCGTGGTCTGTATAAACATGGAAATATCTACACCGCTATCTGTATAAACATGGAAATATATACACCGCTATCTCTATAAACATGGAAATATCTACACCGTGATCTGTATAAACATGGAAATATTTACACCGATATCTGTATAAACATGGAAATATCTACACCGTCATCTCCATAAACATGGAAATATCAACACCGCCATCCGTATAAACATGGAAATATCTACACCGCTATCTGTATAAACCTGGAAATATCTACACTGCTATCTGTATAAACATGGTAATATCTACACCACCATCTATATAAACATGGAAATATCTACACCGCCATCTGTATAAACATGGAAATATCTACAATGCCATCTGTAGAAAGATGGAAATATCTACACCGCGATCAGCATAAACATGGAAATATCTACACCGCTATCTGTATAAAGATGGAAATATCTACACCGCGATCTGCATAAGCATGGAAATATCTACACCGCGATCTGCATAAACGTGGAAATATCTACACCGCGATCTGTATAAACATGGAAATATCTACACCGCTATCTGTAGAAACATGGAAATATCTACACAGCTATCTCTATAAACATGGAAATATCTACACCGCCATCTCTATAAACATGGAAATACCTACAAGTCGTCTGTATAAACATGGAAATATCTACACAGCCATCTGAATAAACATGGAAATATCTACACAGCCGTCTGTATATACTTGGAAATATCTACACCGCTACTTGTATAAACATGGAAATAACTACACCGCTATTTGTATATACAAGGAAATATCTACACCGTGATTTGTATAAACATGGAAATATCTACACTGCTATTTGTATAAACAAGGAAATATCTACACCGCTATCTGTATAAACATGGTAATAACTACACCGCTATTTGCATAAACAAGGAAATACCTACACTGCGATCTGTATAAACATGGAAATATCTACAACGCCATCTCTATAAACATGGAAATATCTACACCCCTATGTGTATAAACATGGAAATATCCACACCGCTATCTCTATAAACATGGAAATAACCACACAGGGATCAGTATAAACGTGGAAATATCTACACCGCTATCTCTATAAACATGGAAATATCTCCACTGCTATCTCTACAGACATCGAAATATCTACACCCCCATCTGTATAAACATGGAAATACTTACAAAGTTATCTGTATAAACATGGAAATATCTACACCGCCATCTGTATAAACATGGAAATATCTACACAGCCTTGTGTACATACATGGAAATATCTACACCGCTCTCTATATAAACATGAAAATAACTACACCGCTATCTGTATATACAGGGAAATATCTATACCGCCATCTACACATCCATAGAAATATCTGCGCCGCCATCTGTATAAACAAGGAAATATCTACACGGTCATCTGTGTATAGATGGAAATATCAACACCGCAATCTGTACAAACATGGAAATATCTGCACCGCGATCTGTATAAACATGGAAATAACTACACCGTGGTCTGTATAAACATGGAAATATCTACACCGCTATCTGTATAAACATGGAAATATATACACCGCTATCTCTATAAACATGGAAATATCTACACCGTGATCTGTATAAACATGGAAATATTTACACCGATATCTGTATAAACATGGAAATATCTACACCGCCATCTCTATAAACATGGAAATATCTACACCGCCATGTGTATAAACATGGAAATATCTACACCGCTATCTGTATAAACCTGTAAATATCTACATCGCTATCTGTATAAACATGGTAATATCTACACCACCATCTATATAAACATGGAAATATCTACACCGCCATCTGTATAAACATGGAAATATCTACAATGTCATCTGTAGAAAGATGGAAATATCTACACCTTAATCTGTGTAAACATGGAAATATCTACACCAATATCTGTAAAAACATGGAAATATCTACACCGCTATCTGTATAAACATGGAAATATCTACACCGCGATCTGTATAAACATGGAAATATCTACACCGCTATCTGTAGAAACATGGAAATAACTACACCGCGATCAGCATAAACATGGAAATATCTACACCGCGATCTGTATAAACAAGGAAATATCTACACCGCTATCTGTAGAAACATGGAAATATCTACACAGCTATCTCTATAATCATGGAAATATCTACACCGCCATCTGTATAAACATGGAAGTACCTACAAGTCATCTGTATAAACATGGAAATATCTACACAGCCATCTGGATAAACATGGAAATATCTACACATCCATCTGTATATACATGGAAATATCTACACGGCTATCTGTATAAACATGGAAATAACTACACCGCTATGTGTATAAACAAGGAAATATGTACACCGTGATCTCTATAAACACGGAAATATCTACACTGCTATTTGTATAAACAAGGAAATATCTACACCGCTATCTGTATAAACATGGAAATAACTACACCGCTATTTGCATAAAGAAGGAAATATCTACACCGTGATCTGTATAAACATGGAAATATCTACAACGCCATCTCCATAAACATGGAAATATCTACACCCCTATCTGTATAGACATGGAAATATCCACACCGCTATCTCTATAAACATGGAAATAACTACAACGCGACCAGTATAAACGTGGAAATATCTACACCGCTATCTCTATAAACATGGAAATATCTCCACTGCTATGTCTATAAACATTGAAATACCTACACCACCATCTGTATAAACATGGAAATACTTAAAAAGTTATCTGTATAAACATGGAAATATCTACACTGCCATCTGTATAAACATGGAAATAACTACAAGTCATCTGTATTAACATGGAAATATCTACACAGCCATCTGTATAAACATGGAAATATCTACACAGCCATCTGTATATACATGGAAATATCTACACCGCTATCTGTATAAACATGGAAATAACTACACCGCTATTTGTATAAACAAGGAAATATCTACACCGTGATCTGTATAAACATGGAAATATCTACACTGCTATTTGTATAAACAAGGAAATATCTACAACGCCATCTGTATAAACATGGAAATAACTACACCGCTATTTGCATAAACAAGGAAATATCTACACCGTGATCTGTATAAACATGGAATTATCTACAACGCCATCTCTATAAAGATGGAAATATCTACACCACTATCTGTATAAACATGGAAATATCCACACCGCTATCTCTATAAACATGGAAATAACTACACCGCGATCAGTATAAACGTGGAAATATCTACACCGCTATCTCAATAAACATGGAAATATCTCCACTGCTATCTCTATAAACATCGAAATATCTGCGCTGCCATCTGTATAAACATGGAAATACTGACAAAGTTATCTGTATAAACATGGAAATATCTACACCGCCATCTGTATAAACATGGAAATATCTACACAGCCATGTATTCATACATGGAAATATCTACACCGCTCTCTATATAAACATGGAAATAACTACACCGCTATCTCTATATACATGGAAATACCTACAAGGCCATCTACATATCCATAGAAATATCTGCGCCGCCATCTGTATAAACATGGAAATATCTACACGGTCATCTGTGTATAGATGGAAATATCAACACCGCAATCTGTACAAACATGGAAATATCTGCACCGCTATCTGTATAAACATGGAAATATCTACACAGTGGTGTGCATAAAGATGGAAATATCTACACCGCTATCTGTATAAACATGGAAATATATACACCGCTATCTCTATAAACATGGAAATATATACACCGTGATCTCTATAAACATGGAGATATCTACACCGCCATCTGTATAAACATGGAAATATCTACAATGTCATCTGTAGAAAGATGGAAATATCTACACCGCAATCTGTGTAAACATTGAAATATCTACACCAATATCTGTAAAAACATGGAAATATCTACACCGCTATCTGTATAAACATGGAAATATCTACACCGCGATCTGTAGAAACATGGAAATATCTACACGGTCATCTGTGTATAGATGGAAATATCAACACCGCCATCTGTACAAACATGGAAATATCTGCACCGCCATCTGTATAAACATGGAAATATCTACACCGTGGTCTGTATAAACATGGAAATATCTACACCGCTATCTGTATAAACATGGAAATATATACACAGCTATCTCTATAAACATGGAAATATCTACACCGTGATCTGTATAAACATGGAAATATGTACACCGATACCTGTATAAACATGGAAATATCTACACCGCCATTTCTATAAACATGGAATTATGTACAACGCCATCTGTATAAACATGGAAATATCTACACCGCTATCTGTATAAACCTGGAAATATCTACACGGCTATCTGTATAAACATGGTAATATCTACACCAACATCTATATAAACATGGAAATATCTACACCGCCATCTGTATAAACATGGAAATATCTACAATGCCATCTGTAGAAGGATGGAATTATCTACACCGCAATCTGTGTAAACATGGAAATATCTACACCAATATCTGTAAAAACATGGAAATATCTACATCGCTATCTGTATAAACATGGAAATATCTACACCGCGATCTGCATAAACATGGATATATCTACACCGCGATCTGTATAAACATGGAAATATCTACACCGCTATCTGTAGAAACATGGAAATATCTACACCGCAATCTGCATAAACATGGAAATATCTGCACCGCCATCTGTATAAACATGGAAATATCTACACCGCTATCTGTAGAAACATGGAAATATCTACACAGCTATCTCTATAAACTTGGAAATATCTACACCGCCATCTGTATAAACATGGAAATACCTACAAGTCATCTGTATAAACATGGAAATATCTACACAGCCATCTGTATAAACATGGAAATATCTACACAGCCATCTGTATATACATGGAAATATCTACACCGCTATCTGTATAAACATGGAAATAACTACACCGCTATTTGTATAAAAAAGGAAATATCTACACCGTGATCTGTATAAACATGGAAATATCTACACTGCTATTTGTATAAACAAGGAAATATCTACACCGCTATCTGTATAAACATGGAAATAACTACACCGCTATTTGCATAAACAACGAAATATCTACACCGTGATCTGTATAAACATGGAAATATCTACAATGCCATCTCTATAAACATGGAAATATCTACACCCCTATCTGTATAAACATGGAAATATGCACACCGCTATCTCCATAAACATGGAAATAACTACACTGCGATCAGTATAAACGTGGAAATATCTACATCTCTATCTCTATAAACATGGAAATAACTCCACTGCTATCTCTATAAACATCGAAATATCTACACCGCCATCTGTATAAACATGGAAATATTTACGAGGTTATCTGTGTAAACATGGAAATATCTACACCGCCATCTCTATAAACATGGAAATATCTACACAGCCATGTGTACATACATGGAAATATCTACACCGCTCTCTATATAAACATGGAAATAACTACACCGCTATCTTTATATACATGGAAATATCTACACCGCCATCTACATATCCATAGAAATATCTGCGCCGCCATCTTTATGAACATGGAAATATCTACACGGTCATCTGTGTATAGATGGAAATATCAACACCGCCATCTGTGCATACATGGAAATATCTGCACCGCTATCTGTATAAACATGGAAATATCTACAATGCCATCTCTATAAACATGGAAATATCTACACCCCTATCTGTATAAACATGGAAATATGCACACCGCTATCTCCATAAACATGGAAATAACTACACCGCGATCAGTATAAACTTGGAAATATCTACACCTCTATCTCTATAAACATGGAAATAACTCCACTGCTATCTCTATAAACATCGAAATATCTACACCGCCATCTGTATAAACATGGAAATATTTACAAGGTTATCTGTGTAAACATGGAAATATCTACACCGCCATCTCTATAAACATGGAAATATCTACACAGCCATGTGTACATACATGGAAATATCTACACCGCTCTCTATATAAACATGGAAATAACTACACCGCTATCTGTATATACATGGAAATATCTACACCGCCATCTACATATCCATAGAAATATCTGCGCCGCCATCTTTATAAACATGGAAATATCTACACGGTCATCTGTGTATAGATGGAAATATCAACACTGCCATCTGTACATACATGGAAATATCTGCACCGATATCTGTATAAACATGGAAATATCTACACCATGGACTGTATAAAGATGGAAATATCTACACCCCTATCTGTATAAACATGGAAATATGCACACCGCTATCTCTATAAACATGGAAATAACTACACCGCGATCAGTATAAACTTGGAAATATCTACACTTCTATCTCTATAAACATGGAAATAACTCCACTGCTATCTCTATAAACATCGAAATGTCTACACCGCCATCTGTATAAACATGGAAATATTTACAAGGTTATCTGTGTAAACATGGAAATCTCTACACCGCCATCTCTATAAACATGGAAATATCTACACAGCCATGTGTACATACATGGAAATATCTACACCGCTCTCTATATAAACATGGAAATAACTACACCACTATCTGTATATACATGGAAATATCTACACCGCCATCTGCATATCAATAGAAATATCTGCGCCGCCATCTTTATAAACATGGAAATATCTACACGGTCATCTGTGTATAGATGGAAATATCAACACTGCCATCTGTACAAACATGGAAATATCTGCACCGCTATCTGTATAAACATGGAAATATCTACACCGTGGTCTGTATAAACATGGAAATATCTACACCGCTATCTGTATAAACATGGAAATATATACACCGCTATCTCTATAAACATGGAAATAGCTACACCGTGATCTGTATAAACATGGAAATATTTACACCGATATCTGTATAAACATGGAAATATCCACACCGCCATCTCTATAAACATGGCAATATCAACACCACCATCTATATAAACATGGAAATATCTACACCGCCATCTGTATAAACATGGAAATATCTACAATGTCATCTGTAGAAAGATGGAAATATCTACCCCGCAATATGTGTAAACATGGAAATATCTACACCAATATCTGTAAAAACATGGAAATATCTACACCGCTATCTGTATAAACATGGAAATATCTACACCGCGATCTGCATAAACATGGAAATATCTACACCGCGATCTGTATAAACATGGAAATACCTACACCGCTATCTGTAGAAACATGGAAATATCTACACAGCTATCTTTATAAACATGGAAATATCTACACCACCATCTGTATAAACATGGAAATATCCACACGGCTATCTCTATAAACATGGAAATAACTACACCGCGATTAGTATAATCATGGAAATATCTACACTGCTATCTCTATAAACATGGAAATATCTCCACTGCTACCTCTATAAACATCAAATTATCTACACCGCCATCTGTATAAACATGGAAATACTTACAATGTTATCTGTATAAACATGGAAATATCTACACCGCCATCTGTATAAACATGGAAATGTCTACACAGCCATGTGTACATATATGGAAATATCTACACCGCTCTCTATATAAACATGGAAATAACTAGACCGCTATCTGTATATACCTGGAAATATCTACACCGCCATCTACATATCCATAGAAATATCTGCGCCGCCATCTGTGTAAACATGGATATATCTACACGGTCATCTGTGTATAGATGGAAATATCAACACCGCCATCTGTACAAACATGGAAATATCTGCACCGCTATCTGTATAAACATGGAAATATCCACAACGTGGTCTGTATAAACATGGAAATATTTACACCGCTATATGCATAAACATGGAAAGATGTACTCCGCCATCTCTATAAACATGGAAATATCTACTCCGCCATCTGTATAAACATGGAAATATCTACACCGCAATCAATATAAACCTGGAAATATCTACACCGCTATCTGTATAAACATGGTAATATCTACCCCACCATCAATATAAACATGGAAATACCTACACCGCCATCTGTATAAACATGGAAATATCTACAATGCCATCTGTAGAAAGATGGAAATATCTACACCTCAATCTGTGTAAACATGGAAATACCTACACCAATATCTGTAAAAACATGGAAATATCTACACCGCTATCGGCATAAACATGGAAATGTCTACACCGCCATCTGTATAAACATGGAAATATCTACACCGCTATCTGTAGAAACATGGAAATATCTACACCGCGATCTGCATAAACATGGAAATATCTACATCGCGATCTGTATAAACAAGGAAATATCTACCCCGCTATCTGTAGAAACATGGAAATATCTACACAGCTATCTCTATAAACATGGAAATATCTACACCGCCATCTGTATAAACATGGAAATACCTACAAGTCATCTGTATAAACATGGAAATATATACACAGCCATCTGTATAAACATGGAAATATCCACACAGCCATCTGTATATACATGGAAATATCTACACCGCTATCTGTATAATCATGGAAATAACTACACCGCTATTTGTATAAACAAGGATATCTCTACACCTTGATTTGTATAAACATGGAATTATCTACACTGCTATTTGTATAAACAAGGAAATATCTACACCGCTATCTGTAGAAACTTGGAAATAACTACACCGCTATTTGCATAAACAAGGAAATATCTACACCGTGATCTGTATAAACATGGAAATATCTACAATGCCATCTCTATAAACATGGAAATACCTACACTCCTATGTGTATAAACATGGAAATATCCACACCGCTATCTCTATAAACATGGAAATAACTACACCGCGATCAGTATAAACGTGTAAATATCTACACCGCTATTTCTATAAACATTTAAATATCTCCACTGCTATCTCTATAAACATCGAAATATCTACACCGCCATCTGTATAAACATGGAAATACTTACAAAGTTATCTGTATAAACATGGAAATATCTACACCGCTCTCTATATAAACATGGAAATAACTACACCGCTATCTGTATATACATGGAAATATCTCAACCGCCATCTACATATCCATAGAAATACCTGCGCTGCCATCTGTATAAACATGGAAATAACTACACGGTAATCTGTGCATAGATGGAAATATCAACACCGCCATCTGTACAAACATGGAAATATCTGCACCGCTATCTGTACAAACATGGAAATATCTACACCGTGGTCTGTATAAACATGGAAATATCTACACCGCTATCTGTATAAACATGGAAATATATACACCGCTATCTCTATAAACATGGAAATATCTACACCGTGATCTGTATAAACATGGAAATATTTTCACCGATATCTGTATAAACATGGAAATATCTACACCGCCATCTCTATAAACATGGAAATATCTACACCGCCATCTGTATAAACATGGAAATATCTACACCGCTATCTGTATAAACATGGAAATATCTACACGTGGTCTGTATAAACATGCTAATATCTACACCACCATGTATATAAACATGGAAATATCTACACCGCCATCTGTAAAAACATGGAAATATCTACAAAGCCATCTGTAGAAAGATGGAAATATCTACACTGCTATCTGTAGAAACATGGAAATAACTACACCGCGATCTGCATAAACATGGAAATATCTACACCGCTATCTGTAGAAACATGGAAAAATCTACACCGCGATCTGCTTAAACATGGAAATATCTACACCGCCATCTGCATAAACATGGAAATACCTACAAGTCATCTGTATAAACATGGAAATATCTACACAGCCATCTGTATATACATGGAAATATCTACACCGCTATATGTATAAACATGGAAATAACTACACCGCTATTTGTATAAACAAGGAAATATCTACACCGTGATCTGTATAAACATGGAAATATCTGCAATGCTATTTGTATAAACAAGGAAATATCTACACCGCTATCTGTATAAACATGGAAATAACTACACCGCTATTTGCATAAACAAGGAAATATCTACACCGTGATCTGTATAAACATGGAAATATCTAAAACGACATCTCTATAAACATGGAAATGTCTACACCTGTATCTGTATAAACATGGAAATATCTACACCGCTATCTGTAGAAACATGGAAATATCTACACAGCTATCTCTATAAACATGGAAATATCCACACCGCCATCTGTATAAACATGGAAATACCTACAAGTCATCTGTATAAATATGGAAATATCTACACAGCAATCTGTATAAACATGGATATATCTACACAGCCATCTGTATATACATGGAAATATCTACACCTGTATCTGCATAAACATCGAAATAAGTACACCGCGATCAGTATAAACGTGAAAATATCTACACCGCTATCTCTAGAAACATGAAAATATCTCCAATGCTATCTCTATAAACATCGAAATATCTTTACCGCCATCTGTATAAATAGGGAAATGCTTACAAAGTTATCTGTATAAACATGGAAATATCTACACCGCCATCTGTATAAACATGGAAATATCTACACGGTCATCTGTGTATAGATGGAAATATCAACACCGCCATCTGTAGAAACATGGAAATATCTGAACCGCTATCTGTATAAACATGGAAATATCTACACCGTGGTCTGTATAAACATGGAAATATCTACACGGCTCTCTGTATAAACATGGAAATATATACACCGCCATCTCTATAAACATGGAAATATCTACACCGTGATCTGTATAAACATGGAAATATTTACAACGATATCTGTATAAACATGGAAATATCTACACCGCCATCTGTATAAACATGGAAATATCTACACCGCCATCTGTATAAACATGGAAATATCTACTCCGTTATCTGTATAAACCTGGAAATATCTACACCGCTATCTGTATAAACATGGTAGTATCTACACCACCATCTATCTAAACATGGAAATATCTACACCGCCGTCTGTATAAACATGGAAATATCTACACAGCCATGTGTACATATATGGAAATATCTACACCGCTCTCTATATAAACATGGAAATAACTACACCGCTATCTGTATATACATGGAAATATCTACACCGCCATCTACATATCCATAGAAATATCTGCGCCGCCATCTGTATAAACATGGAAATATCTACACGGTCATCTGGGTATAGATGGAAATATCAACACCGCCATCTCTGCAAACATGGAAATATCTGCACCGCTATCTGTATAAACATGGAAATATCTACACAGTGGTCTGTATAAACATGGAAATATCTACACCGTGGTCTGTATAAACATGCTAATATCTACACCACCATGTATATAAACATGGAAATATCTACACCGCCATCTGTATAAACATGGAAATATCTACAAAGCCATCTGTAGAAAGATGGAAATATCTACACCGCAATCTGTGTAAACATGGAAATATCTACACCAATATCTGTAAAAACATGGAAATATCTACACCGCTATCTGTATAAACATGGAAATATCTACACCACGATCTGCATAAACATGGAAATATGTACACCGCGATCGGTATAAACATGGAAATATCTACACCGCTTTCTGTAGAAACATGGAAAAATCTACACCGCGATCTGCTTAAACATGGAAATATCTACACAGCCATCTGTATATACATGGAAATATCTACACCTCTATCTGCATAAACATGGAAATAACTACACCGCTATTTGTATAAACAAGGAAATATCTACACCATGATCTGTATAAACATGGAAATATCTACACCGTTATTTGTATAAACAAGGAAATACCTACACCGCTATCTGTATAAACATGGAAATAACTACACCGCTATTTGCATAAACAAGGAAATATCTACACCGTGATCTGCATAAACATGGAAATATCTACAACGCCATCTCTATAAACATGGAAATATCTAAACCCCTATCTGTATAAACATGGAAATATCCACACCGCTATCTCTATACACATGGAAATAACTACACCGCGATCAGTATAAACGTGGAAATATCTACACCGCTATCTCTATAAACATGAAAATATCTCCACTGCTATCTCTATAAACATCGAAATATCTACACCGCCATCTGTATAAACATGGAAATACTTACAAAGTTATCTGTATAAACATGGAAATATCTACACCGTCATCTGTATAAACATGGAAATATCTACACAGCCTTGTGTACATATATGGAAATATCTTCACCGCTCTCAATATAAACATGGAAATAACTACACCGCTATCTGTATATACATGGAAATATCTACACCGCCATCTACATATCCATAGAAATATCTGCGCCGCCATCTGTATAAACATGGAAATATCTACACGGTCATCTGTGTGTAGATGGAAATATCAACACCGCCATCTGTACAAACATGGAAATATCTGCACCGCTATCTGTATAAACATGGAAATACCTACACCGTGGTGTTTATAAACATGGAAGTATCTACACCGCTATCTTTATAAACAGGAAAATATATACACTGCTATCTCAATAAACATGGAAATATCTACACCGTGATCTGTATAAACATGGAAATATTTACAACGATATCTTTATAAACATGGATATATCTACACCGCCATCTCAATAAACATGGAAATATCTACACCGCCATCTGTATAAACATGGAAATATCTACACCGCTATCTGTATAAACCTGGAAATATCTACACTGCTATCTGTATAAACATGGTAATATCTGCACCACCATCTATATAAACATGGAAATATCTACACCGCCATCTGTATAAACATGGAAATATCTACAATGCCATCTGTAGAAAGATGGAATTATCTACACCGCAATCTGTGTAAACATGGAAATATCTACACCAATATCTGTAAAAACATGGAAACATCTACACCGCTATCTGTATAAACATGGAGATATCTACACCGCGATCTGCATAAACATGGAAATATTTACACCGCGATCTGTATAAACATGGAAATATCTACACCGCTATCTGTAGAAACATGGAAATATCTACACAGCGATCTGCATAAACATGGAAATATCTGCACCGCGATCTGTATAAACATGGAAATATCTACACCGCTATCTGTAGAAACATGGAAATATCTACACCGCCATCTGTATAAACATGGAAATACCTACAAGTCATCTGTATAAACATGGAAATATCTACACAGCCATCTGTATAAACATGGAAATATCTACATAGCCATCTGTATATACATGGAAATAACTACACCGCTATCCGTATAAACATGGAAGTAACTACATCGCTATTTGTATAAACAAGGAAATATCTACACCGTAATCTGTATAAACATGGAAATATCTACACTGCTATTTGTATGAACAAGGAGAGATCAACACCGCTATCTGTATAAACATGGAAATAACTACAGCGCTATTTGCATAAACAAGGAAATATCTATACCGTGATCTGTATAAACATGGAAATATCTACAACGCCATCTCTATAAACATGGAAATATCTACACCCCTATCTGTATAAACATGGAAATATCCACACCGCTATCTCTATAAACATGGAAATATCTACACCGCTATCTGTATAAACATGGAAATATCTACACCGCGATCTGCATAAACATGGAAATATCTATACCGCTATCTGTATAAACATGGAAATAATTACAAAGTTATCTGTATAAACATGGAAATATCCACACCGCTCTCTATATAAACATGGAAATAACTACACCGCTGTCTGTATATACAGGGAAATATCTACACCGCCATCTACATATGCATAGAAATAACTACACCGCCATCTGTATAAACATGGAAATATGTACACGGTCATCTGTGTATAGATGGAAATATCAACACCGCCATCTGTACAAACATTGAAATATCTGCACTGCTATCTTTATAAACATGGAAATATCAACACCACGGTTTGTATAAACATGGAAATATCTACACCGCTATCTATATAAACATGGAAATATATACACCGCTATCTCTATAAACTTGGAAATATCTACACCGTGATCTGAATAAACATGGAAATATTTACAACGATATCTGTATAAACATGGAAATATCTACGCCGCCATCACTATAAACATGGAAATATCTACACCGAGATCTGTATAAACATGGAAATATCTACACCGCTATGTGTATAAACCTGGAAATATCTACACCGCTATCTGTATAAACATGGTAATATCTACTCCACCATCTATATAAACATGGAAATATCTACACCGCCATCTGTATAAACATGGAAATATCTACACAGCCATCTGTATAAACATGGAAATATTTACACAGCCATCTGTATATACATGGAAATATCTACACCGCTATCTGTAAAAACATGGAAATATCTACACCGCTATCTGTATAAACATGGAAATATCTACACCGCGTTCTGCATAAACATGGAAATATCTACACCGCGATCTGTATAAACATGGAAATAACTACACCGCTATCTGTAGAAACATGGAAATAACTACACCTCTATTTGCATAAACAAGGAAATATCTACACCGTGATCTGTATAAACATGGAAATATCTACAACGCCATCTCTATAAACATGGAAATATCTACACCCCTATCTGTATAAACATGGGAATATCCACACCGCTATCTCTATAAACATGAAAAGAACTACGCCGCGATCAGTATAAACGTGGAAATATCTACACCGCTATCTCTATAAACATGGAAATATCTCCACCGCTATCTCTATGAACATCGAATTATCTACACCGCCATCTGTATAAACATGGAAATACTTACAAAGGTATGTGTATAAACATGGAAATATCTACACCGCTCTCTATATAAAAATGGAAATAACTACACCGCTATCTGTATATACATGGAAATATCTACACCGCCATCTACATATCCATAGAAATATCTGCGCCGCCATCTGTATAAACATGGAAATATCTACACGGTCATCTGTGTACAGATGGAAATATCAACACCGCCATCTGTACAAACATGGAAATATCTGCACCGCTATCTGTATAAACATGGAAATATATACACCTTGGTCTGTATAAACATGGAAATATCTACACTGCTATCTGTATAAACATGGAAATATATACACCGCTATCTCTATAAACATGGAAATATCTGCACAGTGATCTGTTTAAACATGGAAATATTTACACCGATACCTGTATAAACATGGAAATATCTACACCGCCATCTCTATAAACATGGAAATATCTACAACGCCATCTGTATAAACATGGAAATATCCACACCGCTATCTGTATAAACCTGGAAATATCTACACCGCTATCTGTATAAACATGGTAATATCTACACCAACATCTATATAAACATGGAAATATCTACACCGCCATCTGTATAAACATGGAAATAACTACAATGTCATCTGTAGAAAGATGGAAATATCTACACCGCAATCTCTGTAAACATAGAAATATCTACACCAATATCTGTAAAAACATGGAAATATCTACACCGCTATCTGTATAAACATGGAAATATCTACACCACGATCTGCATAAACATGGAAATATATACACCGCGATCTGTATAAACATGGAAATACCTACACCGCTATCTGTAGAAACATGGAAATATCTACACAGCTATCTCTATAAACATGGAAATATCTACACCGCCATCTGTATAAACATGGAAATACCTACAAGTCATCTGTGTAAACATGGAAATATCTACACAGCCATCTGTATAAACATGGAAATATTTACACAGCCATCTGTATATACATGGAAATATCTACACCGCTATCTGTATAAACATGGAAATAACTACACCGCTATTTGTATAAACAAGGAAATATCTACACCGTGATCTGTATAAACATGGAAATATCTACACTGCTATTTGTATAAGCAAGGAAATATCTACACCGCTATCTGTATAAACATGGAAATATCTACACCGCTATTTGCATAAACAGGGAAATATCTACACCGTGATCTGTATAAACATGGAAATATCTACAATGCCATCTCTATAAACATGGAAATATCTACACCCCTATCTGTATAAACATGGAAATATCCACACCGCTATCTCTATAAACATGGAAATAACTACACCGCGATCAGCATAAACGTGGAAATATCTACACCGCTATCTCTATAAACATGGAAATATCTCCACTGCTATCTCTATAAACATCGAAATATCTACACCGCCATCGCTATAAACATGGAAATACTTACAAAGTTAGCTGTATAAACATGGAAATATCTACACCGCCATCTATATAAACATGGAAATATCTACACAGCCATGTGTACATACATGGAAATATCTACACAGCTCTCTATATAAACATGGAAATAACTACACCGCTATCTGCATATACATGGAAATATCTACACCGCTATCTACATATCCATAGAAATATCTGCGCCGCCATCTGTATCAACATGGAAATATCTACACGGTCATCTGTGTATAGATGGAAATATCAACACCGCCATCTGTACAAACATGGAAATATCTGCACCGCTATCTGTATAAACATGGAAATATCTACACCGTGGTCTGTATAAACATGGAAATATCTACACCGCTATCTGTATAAACATCAAATATATACACCGCTATCTCTATAAACATGGAAATACCTACAGCGTGTTCTGTATAAACATGGAAATATTTACACCGAAATCTGTATAAACATGGAAATATCTACACCGCCATCTCTATAAACATGGAAATATCTACACCGCCATCTGTATAAACATGGAAATATCTACACCGCTATCTGTATAAACTTGGAAAATCTACACTGCTATCTCTATAAACATTGTATTATGTGCACCACCATCTATATAAACACGGAAATATCTACACCGCCATCCGTATAAACATGGAAATATCTACAACAATATCTGTAAAAACATGGAAATATCTACACCGCTATCTGTATAAACATGGAAAGATCTGCACCGCTATCTGTATTAACATGGAAATATCTACACCGTGGTCTGTATAAACATGGAAATATCTACACCGCCATCTGTATAAACATGGAAATATATATACCGTGATCTGAATAAACATGGAAATATTTACACCGATATCTGTATAAACATGGAAATATCTACAATGCCATCTGTAGAAAGATGGAAATATCTACACCGCAATCTGTGTAAACATGGAAATATCTACACCAATATCTGTAAAAACATGGAAATATCTACACCGGTATCGGTATAAACATGGAAATATCTACACCGCGATCTGCATAAACATGGAAATATCTACACCGCGATCTGTATAAACATGGAAATATCTACACCGCGATCTGTATAAAGATGGAAATATCTACACCGACATCTGTATAAACATGGAAATACTTTCAAAGTTATTTGTATAAACATGGAAATATCCCCACCGCTATATCTATAAACACGGAAATAACTACACCGCGATCAGTATAAACGTGGAAATATCTACACCGCTATCTCTATAAACATGGAAATATCTCCACTGCTATCTCTATAAACATCGAAATATCTACACCGCCATCTGTGTAAACATGGAAATACTTACAAAGTTATCTGTATAAACATGGAAATATCTACACCGCCATCTATATAAACATGGAAATACCTACACAGCCATGTGTACATACATGGAAATATCTACACCGCTCTCTATATAAACATGGAAATAACTACACCACTATCTATATACATGGAAATATCTACACCGCCATCTACATATCCATAGAAACATCTGCGCCGCCATCAGTATAAACATGGAAATATCTACACGGTCATCTGTGTATAGATGGAAATAACACCGCCATCTCTGCAAACATGGAAATATCTGCACCGCTATCTGTATAAACATGGAAATATCTACACCGTGGTCTGTATAAACATGGAAATATCTACACCGCTATCTGCATAAACATGGAAATATATACAGCGCTATCTCAATAAACATGGAAATATCTACACCGTGTTCTGTATAAACATGGAAATATTTACACCGATATCTGTATAAACATGGAAATATCTACACCGCCATTTGTATAAACATGGTAATATCTACACCACCATCTGTATAAGCATGGAAATATCTACACCGCTATCTGTATAAACATGGTAATATCTACACCACCATCTATATAAACATGGAAATATCTACACCGCCATCTGTATAAACATGGAAATATCTACAATGCCATCTGTAGAAAGATGGAAATATCTACACCGCAATCTGTGTAAACATGGAAATATCTACCCAAATATCTGTAAAAACATGGGAATAACTACACCGCTATCTGTATAAACATTTAAATATCTACACCGCGATCTGCATAAACATGGAAATATCTACTCCGCGATCTGTATAAACATGGAAATATCTACACCGCTCTCTGTAGAAACATGGAAATACCTACACCGCGATCTGCATAAACATGGAAATATCTACACCGTGATCTGTATAAACATGGAAATATCTACACCGCTATCTGTAGAAATATGGAAATATATACACCATTATCTCTATAAACATGGAAATGTCTACACCGTGATCTGTATAAACATGGAAATATTTACAACGATATCTGTATAAACATGGAAATAACTACACCGCCATCTCTATAAACATGGAAATATCTACACCGCCATCTGTATAAACATGGAAATATCTACACCGCTATCTGTATAAAGCTGGAAATGACCACACCGCTATCTGTATAAACATGGTAATATCTACACCACCATCTATATAAACATGGAAATATCTACACCGCCATCTGTATAAACATGGAAATATCTACAATGCCATCTGTAGAAAGATGGAAATATCTACACCGCAATCTGTGTAAACATGGAAATATCTGCACCAATATCTGTAAAAACGTGGAAATATCTACACCGCTATCTGTATAAACATGGAAATATCTACACGGCGATCTGCATAAACATGGAAATATCTACACCGCGATCTGTATAAACATGGAAATATCTGCACCGCTATCTGTAGAAACATGGAAATATCTACACCGCCATCTCTATAAACATGGAAATATCTACACCGCCATCTGTATAAACATGGAAATATCTACACCGCTATCTGTATAAACCTGGAAATATCTACACCACTCTCTGCATAAACATGGTAATATCTACACCACCATCTATATAAACATGGAAATATCTACACCGCTATCTGTAGAAACATGGAAATATCTACAATGCCATATGTAGAAAGATGGAAATATCTACACCACAATCTGTGTAAACATGGAAATATCTACACCAATATCTGTATAAACATGGAAATATCCACACCGCGATCTGCATAAACATGGAAATATCTACACCACGATCTGTATAAACATGGAAATATCTACACCGCTATCTGTAGAAACATGGAAATATCTACACCGCGATCTTCATAAACATGGAAATATCTACACCGCCATCTACATATCCATAGAAATATCTGCGCCGCCATCTGTATAAACATGGAAATATCTACACGGTCATCTGTGTATAGATGGAAATATCAACACCGCAATCTGTACAAACATGGAAATATTTGCACCACTATCTGTATAAACATGGAAATACCTACACCGTGGTGTTTATAAACATGGAAATATCTACACCGCTATCTGTATAAACATGGAAATATATACACCGCTATCTCTATAAACATGGAAATATCTACACCGTGATCTGTATAAACATGGAAATATTTACACCGATATCTGTATAAACATTGAAATATCTACACCGCCATCTCTATAAACATGGTAATATCTACACCGCCATCTGTATAAACATGGAAATATGTACACCGCTATCTGTATAAACCTGGAAATATCTACACCGCTATCTGTATAAACATGGTAATATCTACGCCACCATCTATATAAACATGGAAATATCTACACCACCATCTGTATAAACATGGAAATATCTACAATGCCATCTGTAGAAAGATGGAAATATCTACACCGCAATCTGTGTAAACATGGAAATATCTACACCAATATCTGTAAAAACATGGAAATATCTACACCATGATCTGTATAAACATGGAAATATCTACACCGCGATCTGCATAAACATGGAAATATCTACACCACGATCTGTATAAACAGGGAAATATCTACACCGCTATCTGTAGAAACATGGAAATATCTACACCGCGATCTGCATAAACATGGAAATATCTACACCACGATCTGTATAAACATGGAAATATCTACACCGCTATCTGTAGAAACATGGAAATATCTACACAGCTATCTCTATAAACATGGAAATATCTACACCGCCATCTGTATAAACATGGAAATACCTACAAGTCATCTGTATAAACATGGAAATATCTACACAGCCATCTGTATAAACATGGAAATATCTACACAGCCATCTCTATATACATGGAAATATCTACACCGCTATCTGTATAAACATGGAAATAACTACACCGCTATTTGTATAAACAAGGAAATATCTACACCGTCATCTGTATAAACATGGAAATATCTACACTGCTATTTGTATAAACAGGGAAATATCTACACCGCTATCTGTATAAACATGGAAATAACTACACCGCTATTTGCATAAACAAGGAAATATCTACACCGTGATCTGTATAAACATGGAAATATCTACAACGCCATCTCTATAAACATGGAAATATCTAAACCCCTATCTGTATATACATGGAAATATCCACCCCGCTCTCTATAAACATGGAAATAACTACACCGCGATCAGCATAAACGTGGAAATATCTACACCGCTAACTCTATAAACATGGAAATATCTCCACTGCTATCTCTATAAACATTGAAATATCTACACCGCCATCTGTATAAACATGGAAATACTGACAAAGTTATCTGTATAAACATGGAAATATCTACACCGCCATCTGTATAAACATGGAAATATCTACACAGCCATGTGTACATATATGGAAATATCTACACCGCTCTCTACATAAACATGGAAATAACTACACCGTTATCTGTATATACATGGAAATATCTACACCGCCATCTACATATCCATAGAAATATCTGCGCCGCCATCTGTATAAACATGGAAATATCTACACAGTCATCTGTGTATAGATGGAAATATCAACACCGCCATCTGTACAAACATGGAAATATCTGCTCCGCAATCTGTATAAACATGGAAATATCTACACCGTGGTCTGCATAAACATGGAAATATCTACACCGCTATTCGTATAAACATGGAAATATATACACCCCTATCTCTATAAACATGGAAATATCTACACCGTGATCTGTATAAACATGGAAATATTTACAACGATATCTGTAGAAACATGGAAATATCTACACCGCCATCTCTATAAACATGGAAATATCTACACCGCCATCTGTATAAACATGGAAATATCTACACCGCTATCTGTATAAAGCTGGAAATGTCCACACCGCTATCTGTATAAACATGGTAATATCTACACCACCATCTATATAAACATGGAAATATATACACCGCCATCTGTATAAACATGGAAATATCTACAATGCCATCTGTAGAAAGATGGAAATATCTACACCGCAATCTGTGTAAACATGGAAATATCTGCACCAATATCTGTAAAAACATGGAAATATCTACACCGCTATCTGTATAAACATGGAAATATCTACACGGCGATCTGCATAAACATGGAAATATCTACACCGCGATCTGTATAAACATGGAAATATCTGCACCGCTATCTGTAGAAACATGGAAATATCTAGACCCCCATCTCTATAAACATGGAAATATCTACACCGCCATCTGTATAAACATGGAAATATCTACACCGCTATCTGTATAAACATGGAAATATCTACACCACTATCTCTATAAACATGGAAATATCTCCACTGCTATGTCTATAAACATCGAAATATCTACACCGCCATCTGTATAAACATGGAAATACTTACAAAGTTATCTGTATAAACATGGAAATATCTACACCGCCATCTATATAAACATGGAAATACCTACACAGCCATGTGTACATACATGGAAATATCTACACCGCTCTCTATATAAACATGGAAATAACTACACCGCTATGTGTATATACATGGAAATATCTACACCGCCATCTACATATCCATAGAAACATCTGCGCCGCCATCAGTATAAACATGGAAATATCTACACGGTCATCTGTGTATAGATGGAAATATCAACACCGCCATCTGTGCAAACATGGAAATATCTGCATCGCTATCTGTATAAACATGGAAATATCTACACCGTGGTCTGTATAAACATGGAAATATCTACACCGCTATCTGCATAAACATGGAAATATATACAGCGCTATTTCTATAAACATGGAAATATCTACACCGTGTTCTGTATAAACATGGAAATATTTACACCGATATCTGTATAAACATGGAAATATCTATACCGCCATCTCTAAAAACACGGAAATATCTACACCGCCATCTGTATAAACATGGAAATATCTACACCGCTATCTGTATAAACCTGGAAATATCTACATCGCCATTTGTATAAACATGGTAATATCTACACCACCATCTGTATAAGCCTGGAAATATCTACACCGCTATCTGTATAAACATGGTAATATCTACACCACCATCTATATAAACATGGAAATATCTACACCGCCATCTGTATAAACATGGAAATATCTACAATGCCATCTGTAGAAAGATGGAAATATCTACACCGCAATCTGTGTAAACATGGAAATATCTACACCAATATCTGTAAAAACATGGGAATAACTACACCGCTATCTGTATAAACATTTAAATATCTACACCGTGATCTGCATAAACATGGAAATATCTACTCCGCGATCTGTATAAACATGGAAATATCTACACCGCTCTCTGTAGAAACATGGAAATACCTACACCGCGATCTGCATAAACATGGAAATATCTACACCGCGATCTGTATAAACATGGAAATATCTACACCGCTATCTGTATAAATATGGAAATATATACACCATTATCTCTATAAACATGGAAATGTCTACACCGTGATCTGTATAAACATGGAAATATTTACAACGATATCTGTATAAACATGGAAATAACTACACCGCCATCTCTATAAACATGGAAATATCTACACCGCCATCTGTATAAACATGGAAATATCTACACCGCTATCTGTATAAAGCTGGAAATGACCACACCGCTGTCTGTATAAACATGGTAATATCTACACCACCATCTATATAAACATGGAAATATCTACACCGCCATCTGCATAAACATGGAAATATCTACAATGCCATCTGTAGAAAGATGGAAATATCTACACCGCAATCTGTGTAAACATGGAAATATCTGCACCAATATCTGTAAAAACATGGAAATATCTACACCGCTATCTGTATAAACATGGAAATATCTACACGGCGATCTGCATAAACATGGAAATATCTACACCGCGATCTGTATAAACATGGAAATATCTGCACCGCTATCTGTAGAAACATGGAAATATCTACACCGCCATCTCTATAAACATGGAAATAACTACACCGCCATCTGTATAAACATGGAAATATCTACACCGCTATCTGTATAAACCTGGAAATATCTACACCACTGTCTGCATAAACATGGTAATATCTACACCACCATCTATATAAACATGGAAATATCTACACCGCTATCTGTAGAAACATGGAAATATCTACAATGCCATATGTAGAAAGATGGAAATATCTACACCACAATCTGTGTAAACATGGAAATATCTACACCGTTATCTGTATAAACATGGAAATATCTACACCGCGATCTGCATAAACATGGAAATATCTACACCACGATCTGTATAAACATGGAAATATCTACACCGCTATCTGTAGAAACATGGAAATATCTACACCGCGATCTGCATAAACATGGAAATATCTACACCGCCATCTACATATCCATAGAAATATCTGTGCCGCCATCTGTATAAACATGGAAATATCTACACGGTCATCTGTGTATAGATGGAAATATCAACACCGCAATCTGTACAAACATGGAAATATTTGCACCACTATCTGTATAAACATGGAAATACCTACACCGTGGTGTTTATAAACATGGAAATATCTACACCGCTATCTGTATAAACATGGAAATATATACACCGCTATCTCTATAAACATTGAAATATCTACACCGTGATCTGTATAAACATGGAAATATTTACACCGATATCTGTATAAACATTGAAATATCTACACCGCCATCTCTATAAACATGGTAATATCTACACCGCCATCTGTATAAACATGGAAATATGTACACCGCTATCTGTATAAACCTGGAAATATCTACACCGCTATCTGTATAAACATGGTAATATCTACGCCACCATCTATATAAACATGGAAATATCTACACCACCATCTGTATAAACATGGAAATATCTACAATGCCATCTGTAGAAAGATGGAAATATCTACACCGCAATCTGTGTAAACATGGAAATATCTACACCAATATCTGTAAAAACATGGAAATATCTACACCATGATCTGTATAAACATGGAAATATCTACACCGCGATCTGCATAAACATGGAAATATCTACACCACGATCTGTATAAACAGGGAAATATCTACACCGCTATCTGTAGAAACATGGAAATATCTACACCGCGATCTGCATAAACATGGAAATATCTACACCACGATCTGTATAAACATGGAAATATCTACACCGCTATCTGTAGAAACATGGAAATATCTACACAGCTATCTCTATAAACATGGAAATATCTACACCGCCATCTGTATAAACATGGAAATACCTACAAGTCATCTGTATAAACATGGAAATATCTACACAGCCATCTGTATAAACATGGAAATATCTACACAGCCATCTGTATATACATGGAAATATCTACACCGCTATCTGTATAAACATGGAAATAACTACACCGCTATTTGTATAAACAAGGAAATATCTACACCGTCATCTGTATAAACATGGAAATATCTACACTACTATTTGTATAAACAGGGAAATATCTACACCGCTATCTGTATAAACATGGAAATAACTACACCGCTATTTGCATAAACAAGGAAATATCTACACCGTGATCTGTATAAACATGGAAATATCTACAACGCCATCTCTATAAACATGGAAATATCTAAACCCCTATCTGTATATACATGGAAATATCCACCCCGCTCTCTATAAACATGGAAATAACTACACCGCGATCAGCATAAACGTGGAAATATCTACACCGCTAACTCTATAAACATGGAAATATCTCCACTGCTATCTCTATAAACATTGAAATAACTACACCGCCATCTGTATAAACATGGAAATACTGACAAAGTTATCTGTATAAACATGGAAATATCTACACCGCCATCTGCATAAACGTGGAAATATCTACACAGCCATGTGTACATATATGGAAATATCTACACCGCTCTCTACATAAACATGGAAATAACTACACCGTTATCTGTATATACATGGAAATATCTACACCGCCATCTACATATCCATAGAAATATCTGCGCCGCCATCTGTATAAACATGGAAATATCTACACGGTCATCTGTGTATAGATGGAAATGTCAACACCGCCATCTGTACAAACATGGAAATATCTGCTCCGCAATCTGTATAAACATGGAAATATCTACACCGTGGTCTGCATAGACATGGAAATATCTACACCGCTATTTGTATAAACATGGAAATATATACCCCCCTATCTCTATAAACATGGAAATATCTACACCGTGATCTGTATAAACATGGAAATATTTACAACGATATCTGTAGAAACATGGAAATATCTACACCCCCATCTCTATAAACATGGAAATATCTACACCGCCATCTGTATAAACATGGAAATATCTACACCGCTATCTGTATAAACATGGAAATATCTACACCACTATCTCTATAAACATGGAAATATCTCCACTGCTATGTCTATAAACATCGAAATATCTACACCGCCATCTGTATAAACATGGAAATACTTACAAAGTTATCTGTATAAACATGGAAATATCTACACCGCCATCTATATAAACATGGAAATACCTACACAGCCATGTGTACATACATGGAAATATCTACACCGCTCTCTATATAAACATGGAAATAACTACACCGCTATGTGTATATACATGGAAATATCTACACCGCCATCTACATATCCATAGAAACATCTGCGCCGCCATCAGTATAAACATGGAAATATCTACACGGTCATCTGTGTATAGATGGAAATATCAACACCGCCATCTGTGCAAACATGGAAATATCTGCATCGCTATCTGTATAAACATGGAAATATCTACACCGTGGTCTGTATAAACATGGAAATATCTACACCGCTATCTGCATAAACATGGAAATATATACAGCGCTATTTCTATAAACATGGAAATATCTACACCGTGTTCTGTATAAACATGGAAATATTTACACCGATATCTGTATAAACATGGAAATATCTATACCGCCATCTCTAAAAACACGGAAATATCTACACCGCCATCTGTATAAACATGGAAATATCTACACCGCTATCTGTATAAACCTGGAAATATCTACATCGCCATTTGTATAAACATGGTAATATCTACACCGCCATCTGTATAAGCCTGGAAATATCTACACCGCTATCTGTATAAACATGGTAATATCTACACCACCATCTATATAAACATGGAAATATCTACACCGCCATCTGTATAAACATGGAAATATCTACAATGCCATCTGTAGAAAGATGGAAATATCTACACCGCAATCTGTGTAAACATGGAAATATCTACACCAATATCTGTAAAAACATGGGAATAACTACACCGCTATCTGTATAAACATTTAAATATCTACACCGCGATCTGCATAAACATGGAAATATCTACTCCGCGATCTGTATAAACATGGAAATATCTACACCGCTCTCTGTAGAAACATGGAAATACCTACACCGCGATCTGCATAAACATGGAAATATCTACACCGCGATCTGTATAAACATGGAAATATCTACACCGCTATCTGTATAAATATGGAAATATATACACCATTATCTCTATAAACATGGAAATGTCTACACCGTGATCTGTATAAACATGGAAATATTTACAACGATATCTGTATAAACATGGAAATAACTACACCGCCATCTCTATAAACATGGAAATATCTACACCGCCATCTGTATAAACATGGAAATATCTACACCGCTATCTGTATAAAGCTGGAAATGACCACACCGCTGTCTGTATAAACATGGTAATATCTACACCACCATCTATATAAACATGGAAATATCTACACCGCCATCTGCATAAACATGGAAATATCTACAATGCCATCTGTAGAAAGATGGAAATATCTACACCGCAATCTGTGTAAACATGGAAATATCTGCACCAATATCTGTAAAAACATGGAAATATCTACACCGCTATCTGTATAAACATGGAAATATCTACACGGCGATCTGCATAAACATGGAAATATCTACACCGCGATCTGTATAAACATGGAAATATCTGCACCGCTATCTGTAGAAACATGGAAATATCTACACCGCCATCTCTATAAACATGGAAATAACTACACCGCCATCTGTATAAACATGGAAATATCTACACCGCTATCTGTATAAACCTGGAAATATCTACACCACTGTCTGCATAAACATGGTAATATCTACACCACCATCTATATAAACATGGAAATATCTACACCGCTATCTGTAGAAACATGGAAATATCTACAATGCCATATGTAGAAAGATGGAAATATCTACACCACAATCTGTGTAAACATGGAAATATCTACACCGTTATCTGTATAAACATGGAAATATCTACACCGCGATCTGCATAAACATGGAAATATCTACACCACGATCTGTATAAACATGGAAATATCTACACCGCTATCTGTAGAAACATGGAAATATCTACACCGCGATCTGCATAAACATGGAAATATCTACACCGCCATCTACATATCCATAGAAATATCTGTGCCGCCATCTGTATAAACATGGAAATATCTACACGGTCATCTGTGTATAGATGGAAATATCAACACCGCAATCTGTACAAACATGGAAATATTTGCACCGCTATCTGTATAAACATGGAAATACCTACACCGTGGTGTTTATAAACATGGAAATATCTACACCGCTATCTGTATAAACATGGAAATATATACACCGCTATCTCTATAAACATGGAAATATCTACACCGTGATCTGTATAAACATGGAAATATTTACACCGATATCTGTATAAACATTGAAATATCTACACCGCCATCTCTATAAACATGGTAATATCTACACCGCCATCTGTATAAACATGGAAATATGTACACCGCTATCTGTATAAACCTGGAAATATCTACACCGCTATCTGTATAAACATGGTAATATCTACGCCACCATCTATATAAACATGGAAATATCTACACCACCATCTGTATAAACATGGAAATATCTACAATGCCATCTGTAGAAAGATGGAAATATCTACACCGCAATCTGTGTAAACATGGAAATATCTACACCAATATCTGTAAAAACATGGAAATATCTACACCATGATCTGTATAAACATGGAAATATCTACACCGCGATCTGCATAAACATGGAAATATCTACACCACGATCTGTATAAACAGGGAAATATCTACACCGCTATCTGTAGAAACATGGAAATATCTACACCGCGATCTGCATAAACATGGAAATATCTACACCACGATCTGTATAAACATGGAAATATCTACACCGCTATCTGTAGAAACATGGAAATATCTACACAGCTATCTCTATAAACATGGAAATATCTACACCGCCATCTGTATAAACATGGAAATACCTACAAGTCATCTGTATAAACATGGAAATATCTACACAGCCATCTGTATAAACATGGAAATATCTACACAGCCATCTGTATATACATGGAAATATCTACACCGCTATCTGTATAAACATGGAAATAACTACACCGCTATTTGTATAAACAAGGAAATATCTACACCGTCATCTGTATAAACATGGAAATATCTACACTGCTATTTGTATAAACAGGGAAATATCTACACCGCTATCTGTATAAACATGGAAATAACTACACCGCTATTTGCATAAACAAGGAAATATCTACACCGTGATCTGTATAAACATGGAAATATCTACAACGCCATCTCTATAAACATGGAAATATCTAAACCCCTATCTGTATATACATGGAAATATCCACCCCGCTCTCTATAAACATGGAAATAACTACACCGCGATCAGCATAAACGTGGAAATATCTACACCGCTAACTCTATAAACATGGAAATATCTCCACTGCTATCTCTATAAACATTGAAATAACTACACCGCCATCTGTATAAACATGGAAATACTGACAAAGTTATCTGTATAAACATGGAAATATCTACACCGCCATCTGCATAAACGTGGAAATATCTACACAGCCATGTGTACATATATGGAAATATCTACACCGCTCTCTACATAAACATGGAAATAACTACACCGTTATCTGTATATACATGGAAATATCTACACCGCCATCTACATATCCATAGAAATATCTGCGCCGCCATCTGTATAAACATGGAAATATCTACACGGTCATCTGTGTATAGATGGAAATGTCAACACCGCCATCTGTACAAACATGGAAATATCTGCTCCGCAATCTGTATAAACATGGAAATATCTACACCGTGGTCTGCATAGACATGGAAATATCTACACCGCTATTTGTATAAACATGGAAATATATACCCCCCTATCTCTATAAACATGGAAATATCTACACCGTGATCTGTATAAACATGGAAATATTTACAACGATATCTGTAGAAACATGGAAATATCTACACCCCCATCTCTATAAACATGGAAATATCTACACCGCCATCTGTATAAACATGGAAATATCTACACCGCTATCTGTATAAACATGGAAATATCTACACCACTATCTCTATAAACATGGAAATATCTCCACTGCTATGTCTATAAACATCGAAATATCTACACCGCCATCTGTATAAACATGGAAATACTTACAAAGTTATCTGTATAAACATGGAAATATCTACACCGCCATCTATATAAACATGGAAATACCTACACAGCCATGTGTACATACATGGAAATATCTACACCGCTCTCTATATAAACATGGAAATAACTACACCGCTATCTGTATATACATGGAAATATCTACACCGCCATCTACATATCCATAGAAACATCTGCTCCGCCATCAGTATAAACATGGAAATATCTACACGGTCATCTGTGTATAGATGGAAATATCAACACCGCCATCTGTGCAAACATGGAAATATCTGCACCGCTATCTGTATAAACATGGAAATATCTACACCGTGGTCTGTATAAACATGGAAATATCTACACCGCTATCTGCATAAACATGGAAATATATACAGCGCTATCTCTATAAACATGGAAATATCTACACCGTGTTCTGTATAAACATGGAAATATTTACACCGATATCTGTATAAACATGGAAATATCTACACCGCCATCTCTAAAAACACGGAAATATCTACACCGCCATCTGTATAAACATGGAAATATCTACACCGCTATCTGTATAAACCTGGAAATATCTACATCGCCATTTGTATAAACATGGTAATATCTACACCGCCATCTGTATAAGCATGGAAATATCTACACCGCTATCTGTATAAACAAGGTAATATCTACACCACCATCTATATAAACATGGAAATATCTACACCGCCATCTGTATAAACATGGAAATATCTACAATGCCATCTGTAGAAAGATGGAAATATCTACACCGCAATCTGTGTAAACATGGAAATATCTACACCAATATCTGTAAAAACATGGGAATAACTACACCGCTATCTGTATAAACATTTAAATATCTACACCGCGATCTGCATAAACATGGAAATATCTACTCCGCGATCTGTATAAACATGGAAATATCTACACCGCTCTCTGTAGAAACATGGAAATACCTACACCGCGATCTGCATAAACATTGAAATATCTACACCGCGATCTGTATAAACATGGAAATATCTACACCGCTATCTGTATAAATATGGAAATATATACACCATTATCTCTATAAACATGGAAATGTCTACACCGTGATCTGTATAAACATGGAAATATTTACAACGATATCTGTATAAACATGGAAATAACTACACCGCCATCTCTATAAACATGGAAATATCTACACCGCCATCTGTATAAACATGGAAATATCTACACCGCTATCTGTATAAAGCTGGAAATGACCACACCGCTGTCTGTATAAACATGGTAATATCTACACCACCATCTATATAAACATGGAAATATCTACACCGCCATCTGTATAAACAAGGAAATATCTACAATGCCATCTGTAGAAAGATGGAAATATCTACACCGCAATCTGTGTAAACATGGAAATATCTGCACCAATATCTGTAAAAACATGGAAATATCTACACCGCTATCTGTATAAACATGGAAATATCTACAGGGCGATCTGCATAAACATGGAAATATCTACACCGCGATCTGTATAAACATGGAAATATCTGCACCGCTATCTGTAGAAACATGGAAATATCTACACCGCCATCTCTATAAACATGGAAATATCTACACCGCCATCTGTATAAACATGGAAATATCTACACCGCTATCTGTATAAACCTGGAAATATCTACACCACTGTCTGCATAAACATGGTAATATCTACACCACCATCTATATAAACATGGAAATATCTACACCGCTATCTGTAGAAACATGGAAATATCTACAATGCCATATGTAGAAAGATGGAAATATCTACACCACAATCTGTGTAAACATGGAAATATCTACACCGTTATCTGTATAAACATGGAAATATCTACACCGCGATCTGCATAAACATGGAAATATCTACACCACGATCTGTATAAACATGGAAATATCTACACCGCTATCTGTAGAAACATGGAAATATCTACACCGCGATCTGCATAAACATGGAAATATCTACACCGCCATCTACATATCCATAGAAATATCTGCGCCGCCATCTGTATAAACATGGAAATATCTACACGGTCATCTGTGTATAGATGGAAATATCAACACCGCAATCTGTACAAACATGGAAATATTTGCACCGCTATCTGTATAAACATGGAAATACCTACACCGTGGTCTGTATAAACATGGAAATATCTACACCGCTATCTGTATAAACATGGAAATATATACACCGCTATCTCTATAAACATGGAAATATCTACACCGTGATCTGTATAAACATGGAAATATTTACACCGATATCTGTATAAACATTGAAATATCTACACCGCCATCTCTATAAACATGGTAATATCTACACCGCCATCTGTATAAACATGGAAATATGTACACCGCTATCTGTATAAACCTGGAAATATCTACACCGCTATCTGTATAAACATGGTAATATCTACGCCACCATCTATATAAACATGCAAATATCTACACCACCATCTGTATAAACATGGAAATATCTACACCGCCATCTGCATAAACATGGAAATATCTACAATGCCATCTGTAGAAAGATGGAAATATCTACACCGCAATCTGTGTAAACATGGAAATATCTGCACCAATATCTGTAAAAACATGGAAATATCTACACCGCTATCTGTATAAACATGGAAATATCTACACGGCGATCTGCATAAACATGGAAATATCTACACCGCGATCTGTATAAACATGGAAATATCTGCACCGCTATCTGTAGAAACATGGAAATATCTACACCGCCATCTCTATAAACATGGAAATAACTACACCGCCATCTGTATAAACATGGAAATATCTACACCGCTATCTGTATAAACCTGGAAATATCTACACCACTGTCTGCATAAACATGGTAATATCTACACCACCATCTATATAAACATGGAAATATCTACACCGCTATCTGTAGAAACATGGAAATATCTACAATGCCATATGTAGAAAGATGGAAATATCTACACCACAATCTGTGTAAACATGGAAATATCTACACCGTTATCTGTATAAACATGGAAATATCTACACCGCGATCTGCATAAACATGGAAATATCTACACCACGATCTGTATAAACATGGAAATATCTACACCGCTATCTGTAGAAACATGGAAATATCTACACCGCGATCTGCATAAACATGGAAATATCTACACCGCCATCTACATATCCATAGAAATATCTGTGCCGCCATCTGTATAAACATGGAAATATCTACACGGTCATCTGTGTATAGATGGAAATATCAACACCGCAATCTGTACAAACATGGAAATATTTGCACCGCTATCTGTATAAACATGGAAATACCTACACCGTGGTGTTTATAAACATGGAAATATCTACACCGCTATCTGTATAAACATGGAAATATATACACCGCTATCTCTATAAACATGGAAATATCTACACCGTGATCTGTATAAACATGGAAATATTTACACCGATATCTGTATAAACATTGAAATATCTACACCGCCATCTCTATAAACATGGTAATATCTACACCGCCATCTGTATAAACATGGAAATATGTACACCGCTATCTGTATAAACCTGGAAATATCTACACCGCTATCTGTATAAACATGGTAATATCTACGCCACCATCTATATAAACATGGAAATATCTACACCACCATCTGTATAAACATGGAAATATCTACAATGCCATCTGTAGAAAGATGGAAATATCTACACCGCAATCTGTGTAAACATGGAAATATCTACACCAATATCTGTAAAAACATGGAAATATCTACACCATGATCTGTATAAACATGGAAATATCTACACCGCGATCTGCATAAACATGGAAATATCTACACCACGATCTGTATAAACAGGGAAATATCTACACCGCTATCTGTAGAAACATGGAAATATCTACACCGCGATCTGCATAAACATGGAAATATCTACACCACGATCTGTATAAACATGGAAATATCTACACCGCTATCTGTAGAAACATGGAAATATCTACACAGCTATCTCTATAAACATGGAAATATCTACACCGCCATCTGTATAAACATGGAAATACCTACAAGTCATCTGTATAAACATGGAAATATCTACACAGCCATCTGTATAAACATGGAAATATCTACACAGCCATCTGTATATACATGGAAATATCTACACCGCTATCTGTATAAACATGGAAATAACTACACCGCTATTTGTATAAACAAGGAAATATCTACACCGTCATCTGTATAAACATGGAAATATCTACACTGCTATTTGTATAAACAGGGAAATATCTACACCGCTATCTGTATAAACATGGAAATAACTACACCGCTATTTGCATAAACAAGGAAATATCTACACCGTGATCTGTATAAACATGGAAATATCTACAACGCCATCTCTATAAACATGGAAATATCTAAACCCCTATCTGTATATACATGGAAATATCCACCCCGCTCTCTATAAACATGGAAATAACTACACCGCGATCAGCATAAACGTGGAAATATCTACACCGCTAACTCTATAAACATGGAAATATCTCCACTGCTATCTCTATAAACATTGAAATAACTACACCGCCATCTGTATAAACATGGAAATACTGACAAAGTTATCTGTATAAACATGGAAATATCTACACCGCCATCTGCATAAACGTGGAAATATCTACACAGCCATGTGTACATATATGGAAATATCTACACCGCTCTCTACATAAACATGGAAATAACTACACCGTTATCTGTATATACATGGAAATATCTACACCGCCATCTACATATCCATAGAAATATCTGCGCCGCCATCTGTATAAACATGGAAATATCTACACGGTCATCTGTGTATAGATGGAAATGTCAACACCGCCATCTGTACAAACATGGAAATATCTGCTCCGCAATCTGTATAAACATGGAAATATCTACACCGTGGTCTGCATGGACATGGAAATATCTACACCGCTATTTGTATAAACATGGAAATATATACCCCCCTATCTCTATAAACATGGAAATATCTACACCGTGATCTGTATAAACATGGAAATATTTACAACGATATCTGTAGAAACATGGAAATATCTACACCCCCATCTCTATAAACATGGAAATATCTACACCGCCATCTGTATAAACATGGAAATATCTACACCGCTATCTGTATAAACATGGAAATATCTACACCACTATCTCTATAAACATGGAAATATCTCCACTGCTATGTCTATAAACATCGAAATATCTACACCGCCATCTGTATAAACATGGAAATACTTACAAAGTTATCTGTATAAACATGGAAATATCTACACCGCCATCTATATAAACATGGAAATACCTACACAGCCATGTGTACATACATGGAAATATCTACACCGCTCTCTATATAAACATGGAAATAACTACACCGCTATCTGTATATACATGGAAATATCTACACCGCCATCTACATATCCATAGAAACATCTGCTCCGCCATCAGTATAAACATGGAAATATCTACACGGTCATCTGTGTATAGATGGAAATATCAACACCGCCATCTGTGCAAACATGGAAATATCTGCACCGCTATCTGTATAAACATGGAAATATCTACACCGTGGTCTGTATAAACATGGAAATATCTACACCGCTATCTGCATAAACATGGAAATATATACAGCGCTATCTCTATAAACATGGAAATATCTACACCGTGTTCTGTATAAACATGGAAATATTTACACCGATATCTGTATAAACATGGAAATATCTACACCGCCATCTCTAAAAACACGGAAATATCTACACCGCCATCTGTATAAACATGGAAATATCTACACCGCTATCTGTATAAACCTGGAAATATCTACATCGCCATTTGTATAAACATGGTAATATCTACACCGCCATCTGTATAAGCATGGAAATATCTACACCGCTATCTGTATAAACAAGGTAATATCTACACCACCATCTATATAAACATGGAAATATCTACACCGCCATCTGTATAAACATGGAAATATCTACAATGCCATCTGTAGAAAGATGGAAATATCTACACCGCAATCTGTGTAAACATGGAAATATCTACACCAATATCTGTAAAAACATGGGAATAACTACACCGCTATCTGTATAAACATTTAAATATCTACACCGCGATCTGCATAAACATGGAAATATCTACTCCGCGATCTGTATAAACATGGAAATATCTACACCGCTCTCTGTAGAAACATGGAAATACCTACACCGCGATCTGCATAAACATTGAAATATCTACACCGCGATCTGTATAAACATGGAAATATCTACACCGCTATCTGTATAAATATGGAAATATATACACCATTATCTCTATAAACATGGAAATGTCTACACCGTGATCTGTATAAACATGGAAATATTTACAACGATATCTGTATAAACATGGAAATAACTACACCGCCATCTCTATAAACATGGAAATATCTACACCGCCATCTGTATAAACATGGAAATATCTACACCGCTATCTGTATAAAGCTGGAAATGACCACACCGCTGTCTGTATAAACATGGTAATATCTACACCACCATCTATATAAACATGGAAATATCTACACCGCCATCTGTATAAACAAGGAAATATCTACAATGCCATCTGTAGAAAGATGGAAATATCTACACCGCAATCTGTGTAAACATGGAAATATCTGCACCAATATCTGTAAAAACATGGAAATATCTACACCGCTATCTGTATAAACATGGAAATATCTACAGGGCGATCTGCATAAACATGGAAATATCTACACCGCGATCTGTATAAACATGGAAATATCTGCACCGCTATCTGTAGAAACATGGAAATATCTACACCGCCATCTCTATAAACATGGAAATATCTACACCGCCATCTGTATAAACATGGAAATATCTACACCGCTATCTGTATAAACCTGGAAATATCTACACCACTGTCTGCATAAACATGGTAATATCTACACCACCATCTATATAAACATGGAAATATCTACACCGCTATCTGTAGAAACATGGAAATATCTACAATGCCATATGTAGAAAGATGGAAATATCTACACCACAATCTGTGTAAACATGGAAATATCTACACCGTTATCTGTATAAACATGGAAATATCTACACCGCGATCTGCATAAACATGGAAATATCTACACCACGATCTGTATAAACATGGAAATATCTACACCGCTATCTGTAGAAACATGGAAATATCTACACCGCGATCTGCATAAACATGGAAATATCTACACCGCCATCTACATATCCATAGAAATATCTGCGCCGCCATCTGTATAAACATGGAAATATCTACACGGTCATCTGTGTATAGATGGAAATATCAACACCGCAATCTGTACAAACATGGAAATATTTGCACCGCTATCTGTATAAACATGGAAATACCTACACCGTGGTCTGTATAAACATGGAAATATCTACACCGCTATCTGTATAAACATGGAAATATATACACCGCTATCTCTATAAACATGGAAATATCTACACCGTGATCTGTATAAACATGGAAATATTTACACCGATATCTGTATAAACATTGAAATATCTACACCGCCATCTCTATAAACATGGTAATATCTACACCGCCATCTGTATAAACATGGAAATATGTACACCGCTATCTGTATAAACCTGGAAATATCTACACCGCTATCTGTATAAACATGGTAATATCTACGCCACCATCTATATAAACATGCAAATATCTACACCACCATCTGTATAAACATGGAAATATCTACAATGCCATCTGTAGAAAGATGGAAATATCTACACCGCAATCTGTGTAAACATGGAAATATCTACACCAATATCTGTAAAAACATGGAAATATCTACACCATGATCTGTATAAACATGGAAATATCTACACGGCGATCTGCATAAACATGGAAATATCTACACCACGATCTGTATAAACAGAGAAATATCTACACCGCTATCTGTAGAAACATGGAAATATCTACACCGCGATCTGCATAAACATGGAAATATCTACACCACGATCTGTATAAACATGGAAATATCTACACCGCTATCTGTAGAAACATGGAAATATCTACACAGCTATCTCTATAAACATGGAAATATCTACACCGCCATCTGTATAAACATGGAAATACCTACAAGTCATCTGTATAAACATGGAAATATCTACACAGCCATCTGTATAAACATGGAAATATCTACACAGCCATCTGTATATACATGGAAATATCTACACCGCTATCTGTATAAACATGGAAATAACTACACCGCTATTTGTATAAACAAGGAAATATCTACACCGTCATCTGTATAAACATGGAAATATCTACACTGCTATTTGTATAAACAGGGAAATATCTACACCGCTATCTGTATAAACATGGAAATAACTACACCGCTATTTGCATAAACAAGGAAATATCTACACCGTGATCTGTATAAACATGGAAATATCTACAACGCCATCTCTATAAACATGGAAATATCTAAACCCCTATCTGTATATACATGGAAATATCCACCCCGCTCTCTATAAACATGGAAATAACTACACCGCGATCAGCATAAACGTGGAAATATCTACACCGCTAACTCTATAAACATGGAAATATCTCCACTGCTATCTCTATAAACATTGAAATATCTACACCGCCATCTGTATAAACATGGAAATACTGACAAAGTTATCTGTATAAACATGGAAATATCTACACCGCCATCTGTATAAACATGGAAATATCTACACAGCCATGTGTACATATATGGAAATATCTACACCGCTCTCTACATAAACATGGAAATAACTACACCGTTATCTGTATATACATGGAAATATCTACACCGCCATCTACATATCCATAGAAATATCTGCGCCGCCATCTGTATAAACATGGAAATATCTACACAGTCATCTGTGTATAGATGGAAATATCAACACCGCCATCTGTACAAACATGGAAATATCTGCTCCGCAATCTGTATAAACATGGAAATATCTACACCGTGGTCTGCATAAACATGGAAATATCTACACCGCTATTCGTATAAACATGGAAATATATACACCCCTATCTCTATAAACATGGAAATATCTACACCGTGATCTGTATAAACATGGAAATATTTACAACGATATCTGTAGAAACATGGAAATATCTACACCGCCATCTCTATAAACATGGAAATATCTACACCGCCATCTGTATAAACATGGAAATATCTACACCGCTATCTGTATAAAGCTGGAAATGTCCACACCGCTATCTGTATAAACATGGTAATATCTACACCACCATCTATATAAACATGGAAATATATACACCGCCATCTGTATAAACATGGAAATATCTACAATGCCATCTGTAGAAAGATGGAAATATCTACACCGCAATCTGTGTAAACATGGAAATATCTGCACCAATATCTGTAAAAACATGGAAATATCTACACCGCTATCTGTATAAACATGGAAATATCTACACGGCGATCTGCATAAACATGGAAATATCTACACCGCGATCTGTATAAACATGGAAATATCTGCACCGCTATCTGTAGAAACATGGAAATATCTACACCCCCATCTCTATAAACATGGAAATATCTACACCGCCATCTGTATAAACATGGAAATATCTACACCGCTATCTGTATAAACATGGAAATATCTACACTACTATCTCTATAAACATGGAAATATCTCCACTGCTATGTCTATAAACATCGAAATATCTACACCGCCATCTGTATAAACATGGAAATACTTACAAAGTTATCTGTATAAACATGGAAATATCTACACCGCCATCTATATAAACATGGAAATACCTACACAGCCATGTGTACATACATGGAAATATCTACACCGCTCTCTATATAAACATGGAAATAACTACACCGCTATCTGTATATACATGGAAATATCTACACCGCCATCTACATATCCATAGAAACATCTGCGCCGCCATCAGTATAAACATGGAAATATCTACACGGTCATCTGTGTATAGATGGAAATATCAACACCGCCATCTGTGCAAACATGGAAATATCTGCACCGCTATCTGTATAAACATGGAAATATCTACACCGTGGTCTGTATAAACATGGAAATATCTACACCGCTATCTGCATAAACATGGAAATATATACAGCGCTATCTCTATAAACATGGAAATATCTACACCGTGTTCTGTATAAACATGGAAATATTTACACCGATATCTGTATAAACATGGAAATATCTATACCGCCATCTCTAAAAACACGGAAATATCTACACCGCCATCTGTATAAACATGGAAATATCTACACCGCTATCTGTATAAACCTGGAAATATCTACATCGCCATTTGTATAAACATGGTAATATCTACACCACCATCTGTATAAGCCTGGAAATATCTACACCGCTATCTGTATAAACATGGTAATATCTACACCACCATCTATATAAACATGGAAATATCTACACCGCCATCTGTATAAACATGGAAATATCTACAATGCCATCTGTAGAAAGATGGAAATATCTACACCGCAATCTTTGTAAACATGGAAATATCTACACCAATATCTGTAAAAACATGGGAATAACTACACCGCTATCTGTATAAACATTTAAATATCTACACCGCGATCTGCATAAACATGGAAATATCTACTCCGCGATCTGTATAAACATGGAAATATCTACACCGCTCTCTGTAGAAACATGGAAATACCTACACCGCGATCTGCATAAACATGGAAATATCTACACCGCGATCTGTATAAACATGGAAATATCTACACCGCTATCTGTATAAATATGGAAATATATACACCATTATCTCTATAAACATGGAAATGTCTACACCGTGATCTGTATAAACATGGAAATATTTACAACGATATCTGTATAAACATGGAAATAACTACACCGCCATCTCTATAAACATGGAAATATCTACACCGCCATCTGTATAAACATGGAAATATCTACACCGCTATCTGTATAAAGCTGGAAATGACCACACCGCTGTCTGTATAAACATGGTAATATCTACACCACCATCTATATAAACATGGAAATATCTACACCGCCATCTGTATAAACATGGAAATATCTACAATGCCATCTGTAGAAAGATGGAAATATCTACACCGCAATCTGTGTAAACATGGAAATATCTGCACCAATATCTGTAAAAACATGGAAATATCTACACCGCTATCTGTATAAACATGGAAATATCTACACGGCGATCTGCATAAACATGGAAATATCTACACCGCGATCTGTATAAACATGGAAATATCTGCACCGCTATCTGTAGAAACATGGAAATATCTACACCGCCATCTCTATAAACATGGAAATAACTACACCGCCATCTGTATAAACATGGAAATATCTACACCGCTATCTGTATAAACCTGGAAATATCTACACCACTGTCTGCATAAACATGGTAATATCTACACCACCATCTATATAAACATGGAAATATCTACACCGCTATCTGTAGAAACATGGAAATATCTACAATGCCATATGTAGAAAGATGGAAATATCTACACCACAATCTGTGTAAACATGGAAATATCTACACCGTTATCTGTATAAACATGGAAATATCTACACCGCGATCTGCATAAACATGGAAATATCTACACCACGATCTGTATGAACATGGAAATATCTACACCGCTATCTGTAGAAACATGGAAATATCTACACCGCGATCTGCATAAACATGGAAATATCTACACCGCCATCTACATATCCATAGAAATATCTGTGCCGCCATCTGTATAAACATGGAAATATCTACACGGTCATCTGTGTATAGATGGAAATATCAACACCGCAATCTGTACAAACATGGAAATATTTGCACCGCTATCTGTATAAACATGGAAATACCTACACCGTGGTCTGTATAAACATGGAAATATCTACACTGCTATCTGTATAAACATGGAAATATATACACCGCTATCTCTATAAACATGGAAATATCTACACCGTGATCTGTATAAACATGGAAATATTTACACCGATATCTGCATAAACATTGAAATATCTACACCGCCATCTCTATAAACATGGTAATATCTACACCGCCATCTGTATAAACATGGAAATATGTACACCGCTATCTGTATAAACCTGGAAATATCTACACCGCTATCTGTATAAACATGGTAATATCTACGCCACCATCTATATAAACATGGAAATATCTACACCACCATCTGTATAAACATGGAAATATCTACAATGCCATCTGTAGAAAGATGGAAATATCTACACCGCAATCTGTGTAAACATGGAAATATCTACACCAATATCTGTAAAAACATGGAAATATCTACACCATGATCTGTATAAACATGGAAATATCTACACCGCGATCTGCATAAACATGGAAATATCTACACCACGATCTGTATAAACAGGGAAATATCTACACCGCTATCTGTAGAAACATGGAAATATCTACACCGCGATCTGCATAAACATGGAAATATCTACACCACGATCTGTATAAACATGGAAATATCTACACCGCTATCTGTAGAAACATGGAAATATCTACACAGCTATCTCTATAAACATGGAAATATCTACACCGCCATCTGTATAAACATGGAAATACCTACAAGTCATCTGTATAAACATGGAAATATCTACACAGCCATCTGTATAAACATGGAAATATCTACACAGCCATCTGTATATACATGGAAATATCTACACCGCTATCTGTATAAACATGGAAATAACTACACCGCTATTTGTATAAACAAGGAAATATCTACACCGTCATCTGTATAAACATGGAAATATCTACACTGCTATTTGTATAAACAGGGAAATATCTACACCGCTATCTGTATAAACATGGAAAAAACTACACCGCTATTTGCATAAACATGGAAATAACTACACCGCTATTTGCATAAACAAGGAAATATCTACACCGTGATCTGTATAAACATGGAAATATCTACAACGCCATCTCTATAAACATGGAAATATCTAAACCCCTATCTGTATATACATGGAAATATCCACCCCGCTCTCTATAAACATGGAAATAACTACACCGCGATCAGCATAAACGTGGAAATATCTACACCGCTAACTCTATAAACATGGAAATATCTCCACTGCTATCTCTATAAACATTGAAATAACTACACCGCCATCTGTATAAACATGGAAATACTGACAAAGTTATCTGTATAAACATGGAAATATCTACACCGCCATCTGCATAAACGTGGAAATATCTACACAGCCATGTGTACATATATGGAAATATCTACACCGCTCTCTACATAAACATGGAAATAACTACACCGTTATCTGTATATACATGGAAATATCTACACCGCCATCTACATATCCATAGAAATATCTGCGCCGCCATCTGTATAAACATGGAAATATCTACACGGTCATCTGTGTATAGATGGAAATGTCAACACCGCCATCTGTACAAACATGGAAATATCTGCTCCGCAATCTGTATAAACATGGAAATATCTACACCGTGGTCTGCATAGACATGGAAATATCTACACCGCTATTTGTATAAACATGGAAATATATACCCCCCTATCTCTATAAACATGGAAATATCTACACCGTGATCTGTATAAACATGGAAATATTTACAACGATATCTGTAGAAACATGGAAATATCTACACCCCCATCTCTATAAACATGGAAATATCTACACCGCCATCTGTATAAACATGGAAATATCTACACCGCTATCTGTATAAACATGGAAATATCTACACCACTATCTCTATAAACATGGAAATATCTCCACTGCTATGTCTATAAACATCGAAATATCTACACCGCCATCTGTATAAACATGGAAATACTTACAAAGTTATCTGTATAAACATGGAAATATCTACACCGCCATCTATATAAACATGGAAATACCTACACAGCCATGTGTACATACATGGAAATATCTACACCGCTCTCTATATAAACATGGAAATAACTACACCGCTATCTGTATATACATGGAAATATCTACACCGCCATCTACATATCCATAGAAACATCTGCTCCGCCATCAGTATAAACATGGAAATATCTACACGGTCATCTGTGTATAGATGGAAATATCAACACCGCCATCTGTGCAAACATGGAAATATCTGCACCGCTATCTGTATAAACATGGAAATATCTACACCGTGGTCTGTATAAACATGGAAATATCTACACCGCTATCTGCATAAACATGGAAATATATACAGCGCTATCTCTATAAACATGGAAATATCTACACCGTGTTCTGTATAAACATGGAAATATTTACACCGATATCTGTATAAACATGGAAATATCTACACCGCCATCTCTAAAAACACGGAAATATCTACACCGCCATCTGTATAAACATGGAAATATCTACACCGCTATCTGTATAAACCTGGAAATATCTACATCGCCATTTGTATAAACATGGTAATATCTACACCGCCATCTGTATAAGCATGGAAATATCTACACCGCTATCTGTATAAACAAGGTAATATCTACACCACCATCTATATAAACATGGAAATATCTACACCGCCATCTGTATAAACATGGAAATATCTACAATGCCATCTGTAGAAAAATGGAAATATCTACACCGCAATCTGTGTAAACATGGAAATATCTACACCAATATCTGTAAAAACATGGGAATAACTACACCGCTATCTGTATAAACATTTAAATATCTACACCGCGATCTGCATAAACATGGAAATATCTACTCCGCGATCTGTATAAACATGGAAATATCTACACCGCTCTCTGTAGAAACATGGAAATACCTACACCGCGATCTGCATAAACATTGAAATATCTACACCGCGATCTGTATAAAGATGGAAATATCTACACCGCTATCTGTATAAATATGGAAATATATACACCATTATCTCTATAAACATGGAAATGTCTACACCGTGATCTGTATAAACATGGAAATATTTACAACGATATCTGTATAAACATGGAAATAACTACACCGCCATCTCTATAAACATGGAAATATCTACACCGCCATCTGTATAAACATGGAAATATCTACACCGCTATCTGTATAAAGCTGGAAATGACCACACCGCTGCCTGTATAAACATGGTAATATCTACACCACCATCTATATAAACATGGAAATATCTACACCGCCATCTGTATAATCAAGGAAATATCTACAATGCCATCGGTAGAAAGATGGAAATATCTACACCGCAATCTGTGTAAACATGGAAATATCTGCACCAATATCTGTAAAAACATGGAAATATCTACACCGCTATCTGTATAAACATGGAAATATCTACAGGGCGATCTGCATAAACATGGAAATATCTACACCGCGATCTGTATAAACATGGAAATATCTGCACCGCTATCTGTAGAAACATGGAAATATCTACACCGCCATCTCTATAAACATGGAAATATCTACACCGCCATCTGTATAAACATGGAAATATCTACACCGCTATCTGTATAAACCTGGAAATATCTACACCACTGTCTGCATAAACATGGTAATATCTACACCACCATCTATATAAACATGGAAATATCTACACCGCTATCTGTAGAAACATGGAAATATCTACAATGCCATATGTAGAAAGATGGAAATATCTACACCACAATCTGTGTAAACATGGAAATATCTACACCGTTATCTGTATAAACATGGAAATATCTACACCGCGATCTGCATAAACATGGAAATATCTACACCACGATCTGTATAAACATGGAAATATCTACACCGCTATCTGTAGAAACATGGAAATATCTACACCGCGATCTGCATAAACATGGAAATATCTACACCGCCATCTACATATCCATAGAAATATCTGCGCCGCCATCTGTATAAACATGGAAATATCTACACGGTCATCTGTGTATAGATGGAAATATCAACACCGCAATCTGTACAAACATGGAAATATTTGCACCGCTATCTGTATAAACATGGAAATACCTACACCGTGGTCTGTATAAACATGGAAATATCTACACCGCTATCTGTATAAACATGGAAATATATACACCGCTATCTCTATAAACATGGAAATATCTACACCGTGATCTGTATAAACATGGAAATATTTACACCGATATCTGTATAAACATTGAAATATCTACACCGCCATCTCTATAAACATGGTAATATCTACACCGCCATCTGTATAAACATGGAAATATGTACACCGCTATCTGTATAAACCTGGAAATATCTACACCGCTATCTGTATAAACATGGTAATATCTACGCCACCATCTATATAAACATGCAAATATCTACACCACCATCTGTATAAACATGGAAATATCTACAATGCCATCTGTAGAAAGATGGAAATATCTACACCGCAATCTGTGTAAACATGGAAATATCTACACCAATATCTGTAAAAACATGGAAATATCTACACCATGATCTGTATAAACATGGAAATATCTACACGGCGATCTGCATAAACATGGAAATATCTACACCACGATCTGTATAAACAGAGAAATATCTACACCGCTATCTGTAGAAACATGGAAATATCTACACCGCGATCTGCATAAACATGGAAATATCTACACCACGATCTGTATAAACATGGAAATATCTACACCGCTATCTGTAGAAACATGGAAATATCTACACAGCTATCTCTATAAACATGGAAATATCTACACCGCCATCTGTATAAACATGGAAATACCTACAAGTCATCTGTATAAACATGGAAATATCTACACAGCCATCTGTATAAACATGGAAATATCTACACAGCCATCTGTATATACATGGAAATATCTACACCGCTATCTGTATAAACATGGAAATAACTACACCGCTATTTGTATAAACAAGGAAATATCTACACCGTCATCTGTATAAACATGGAAATATCTACACTGCTATTTGTATAAACAGGGAAATATCTACACCGCTATCTGTATAAACATGGAAATAACTACACCGCTATTTGCATAAACAAGGAAATATCTACACCGTGATCTGTATAAACATGGAAATATCTACAACGCCATCTCTATAAACATGGAAATATCTAAACCCCTATCTGTATATACATGGAAATATCCACCCCGCTCTCTATAAACATGGAAATAACTACACCGCGATCAGCATAAACGTGGAAATATCTACACCGCTAACTCTATAAACATGGAAATATCTCCACTGCTATCTCTATAAACATTGAAATATCTACACCGCCATCTGTATAAACATGGAAATACTGACAAAGTTATCTGTATAAACATGGAAATATCTACACCGCCATCTGTATAAACATGGAAATATCTACACAGCCATGTGTACATATATGGAAATATCTACACCGCTCTCTACATAAACATGGAAATAACTACACCGTTATCTGTATATACATGGAAATATCTACACCGCCATCTACATATCCATAGAAATATCTGCGCCGCCATCTGTATAAACATGGAAATATCTACACAGTCATCTGTGTATAGATGGAAATATCAACACCGCCATCTGTACAAACATGGAAATATCTGCTCCGCAATCTGTATAAACATGGAAATATCTACACCGTGGTCTGCATAAACATGGAAATATCTACACCGCTATTCGTATAAACATGGAAATATATACACCCCTATCTCTATAAACATGGAAATATCTACACCGTGATCTGTATAAACATGGAAATATTTACAACGATATCTGTAGAAACATGGAAATATCTACACCGCCATCTCTATAAACATGGAAATATCTACACCGCCATCTGTATAAACATGGAAATATCTACACCGCTATCTGTATAAAGCTGGAAATGTCCACACCGCTATCTGTATAAACATGGTAATATCTACACCACCATCTATATAAACATGGAAATATATACACCGCCATCTGTATAAACATGGAAATATCTACAATGCCATCTGTAGAAAGATGGAAATATCTACACCGCAATCTGTGTAAACATGGAAATATCTGCACCAATATCTGTAAAAACATGGAAATATCTACACCGCTATCTGTATAAACATGGAAATATCTACACGGCGATCTGCATAAACATGGAAATATCTACACCGCGATCTGTATAAACATGGAAATATCTGCACCGCTATCTGTAGAAACATGGAAATATCTACACCCCCATCTCTATAAACATGGAAATATCTACACCACTATCTCTATAAACATGGAAATATCTCCACTGCTATGTCTATAAACATCGAAATATCTACACCGCCATCTGTATAAACATGGAAATACTTCCAAAGTTATCTGTATAAACATGGAAATATCTACACCGCCATCTATATAAACATGGAAATACCTACACAGCCATGTGTACATACATGGAAATATCTACACCGCTCTCTATATAAAAATGGAAATAACTACACCGCTATCTGTATATACATGGAAATATCTACACCGCCATCTACATATCCATAGAAACATCTGCGCCGCCATCAGTATAAACATGGAAATATCTACACGGTCATCTGTGTATAGATGGAAATATCAACACCGCCATCTGTGCAAACATGGAAATATCTGCACCGCTATCTGTATAAACATGGAAATATCTACACCGTGGTCTGTATAAACATGGAAATATCTACACCGCTATCTGCATAAACATGGAAATATATACAGCGCTATCTCTATAAACATGGAAATATCTACACCGTGTTCTGTATAAACATGGAAATATTTACACCGATATCTGTATAAACATGGAAATATCTATACCGCCATCTCTAAAAACACGGAAATATCTACACCGCCATCTGTATAAACATGGAAATATCTACACCGCTATCTGTATAAACCTGGAAATATCTACATCGCCATTTGTATAAACATGGTAATATCTACACCACCATCTGTATAAGCCTGGAAATATCTACACCGCTATCTGTATAAACATGGTAATATCTACACCACCATCTATATAAACATGGAAATATCTACACCGCCATCTGTATAAACATGGAAATATCTACAATGCCATCTGTAGAAAGATGGAAATATCTACACCGCAATCTTTGTAAACATGGAAATATCTACACCAATATCTGTAAAAACATGGGAATAACTACACCGCTATCTGTATAAACATTTAAATATCTACACCGCGATCTGCATAAACATGGAAATATCTACTCCGCGATCTGTATAAACATGGAAATATCTACACCGCTCTCTGTAGAAACATGGAAATACCTACACCGCGATCTGCATAAACATGGAAATATCTACACCGCGATCTGTATAAACATGGAAATATCTACACCGCTATCTGTATAAATATGGAAATATATACACCATTATCTCTATAAACATGGAAATGTCTACACCGTGATCTGTATAAACATGGAAATATTTACAACGATATCTGTATAAACATGGAAATAACTACACCGCCATCTCTATAAACATGGAAATATCTACACCGCCATCTGTATAAACATGGAAATATCTACACCGCTATCTGTATAAAGCTGGAAATGACCACACCGCTGTCTGTATAAACATGGTAATATCTACACCACCATCTATATAAACATGGAAATATCTACACCGCCATCTGTATAAACATGGAAATATCTACAATGCCATCTGTAGAAAGATGGAAATATCTACACCGCAATCTGTGTAAACATGGAAATATCTGCACCAATATCTGTAAAAACATGGAAATATCTACACCGCTATCTGTATAAACATGGAAATATCTACACGGCGATCTGCATAAACATGGAAATATCTACACCGCGATCTGTATAAACATGGAAATATCTGCACCGCTATCTGTAGAAACATGGAAATATCTACACCGCCATCTCTATAAACATGGAAATAACTACACCGCCATCTGTATAAACATGGAAATATCTACACCGCTATCTGTATAAACCTGGAAATATCTACACCACTGTCTGCATAAACATGGTAATATCTACACCACCATCTATATAAACATGGAAATATCTACACCGCTATCTGTAGAAACATGGAAATATCTACAATGCCATATGTAGAAAGATGGAAATATCTACACCACAATCTGTGTAAACATGGAAATATCTACACCGTTATCTGTATAAACATGGAAATATCTACACCGCGATCTGCATAAACATGGAAATATCTACACCACGATCTGTATAAACATGGAAATATCTACACCGCTATCTGTAGAAACATGGAAATATCTACACCGCGATCTGCATAAACATGGAAATATCTACACCGCCATCTACATATCCATAGAAATATCTGTGCCGCCATCTGTATAAACATGGAAATATCTACACGGTCATCTGTGTATAGATGGAAATATAAACACCGCAATCTGTACAAACATGGAAATATTTGCACCGCTATCTGTATAAACATGGAAATACCTACACCGTGGTCTGTATAAACATGGAAATATCTACACTGCTATCTGTATAAACATGGAAATATATACACCGCTATCTCTATAAACATGGAAATATCTACACCGTGATCTGTATAAACATGGAAATATTTACACCGATATCTGTATAAACATTGAAATATCTACACCGCCATCTCTATAAACATGGTAATATCTACACCGCCATCTGTATAAACATGGAAATATGTACACCGCTATCTGTATAAACCTGGAAATATCTACACCGCTATCTGTATAAACATGGTAATATCTATGCCACCATCTATATAAACATGCAAATATCTACACCACCATCTGTATAAACATGGAAATATCTACAATGCCATCTGTAGAAAGATGGAAATATCTACACCGCAATCTGTGTAAACATGGAAATATCTACACCAATATCTGTAAAAACATGGAAATATCTACACCATGATCTGTATAAACATGGAAATATCTACACGGCGATCTGCATAAACATGGAAATATCTACACCACGATCTGTATAAACAGGGAAATATCTACGCCGCTATCTGTAGAAACATGGAAATATCTACACCGCGATCTGCATAAACATGGAAATATCTACACCACGATCTGTATAAACATGGAAATATCTACACCGCTATCTGTAGAAACATGGAAATCTCTACACAGCTATCTCTATAAACATGGAAATATCTACACCGCCAGCTGTATAAACATGGAAATACCTACAAGTCATCTGTATAAACATGGAAATATCTACACAGCCATCTGTATAAACATGGAAATATCTACACAGCCATCTGTATATACATGGAAATATCTACACCGCTATCTGTATAAACATGGAAATAACTACACCGCTATTTGTATAAACAAGGAAATATCTACACCGTCATCTGTATAAACATGGAAATATCTACACTGCTATTTGTATAAACAGGGAAATATCTACACCGCTATCTGTATAAACATGGAAATAACTACACCGCTATTTGCATAAACAAGGAAATATCTACACCGTGATATGTATAAACATGGAAATATCTACAACGCCATCTCTATAAACATGGAAATATCTAAACCCCTATCTGTATATACATGGAAATATCCACCCCGCTCTCTATAAACATGGAAATAACTACACCGCGATCAGCATAAACGTGGAAATATCTACACCGCTAACTCTATAAACATGGAAATATCTCCACTGCTATCTCTATAAACATTGAAATATCTACACCGCCATCTGTATAAACATGGAAATACTGACAAAGTTATCTGTATAAACATGGAAATATCTACACCGCCATCTACATATCCATAGAAATATCTGCGCCGCCATCTGTATAAACATGGAAATATCTACACGGTCATCTGTGTATAGATGGAAATATCAACACCGCCATCTGTACAAACATGGAAATATCTGCTCCGCCATCTGTATAAACATGGAAATATCTACACCGTGGTCTGCATAAACATGGAAATATCTACACCGCTATTCGTATAAACATGGAAATATATACACCCCTATCTCTATAAACATGGAAATATCTACACCGTGATCTGTATAAACATGGAAATATTTACAACGATATCTGTATAAACATGGAAATATCTACACCGCCATCTCTATAAACATGGAAATATCTACACCGCCATCTGTATAAACATGGAAATATCTACACCGCTATCTGTATAAAGCTGGAAATGTCCACACCGCTATCTGTATAAACATGGTAATATCTACACCACCATCTATATAAACATGGAAATATATACACCGCCATCTGTATAAACATGGAAATATCTACAATGCCATCTGTAGAAAGATGGAAATATCTACACCGCAATCTGTGTAAACATGGAAATATCTGCACCAATATCTGTAAAAACATGGAAATATCTACACCGCTATCTGTATTAACGTGGAAATATCTACACGGCGATCTGCATAAACATGGAAATATCTACACCGCGATCTGTATAAACATGGAAATATCTGCACCGCTATCTGTAGAAACATGGAAATATCTACACCCCCATCTCTATAAACATGGAAATATCTACACCGCCATCTGTATAAACATGGAAATATCTCCACTGCTATCTCTATAAACATCGAAATATCTACACCGCCATCTGTATAAACATGGAAATACTTACAAAGTTTTGTGTATAAACATGGAAATATCTACACCGCCGTCTATATAAACATGGAAATATCTACACAGCCATGTGTACATACATGGAAATATCTACACCGCTCTCTATATAAACATGGAAATAACTACACTGCTATCTGCATATACATGGAAATATCTACACCGCCATCTACATATCCATAGAAATATCTGCGCCGCCATCTGTATAAACATGGAAATATCTACACGGTCATCTGTGTATAGATGGAAATATCAACACCGCCAACTGTACAAACATGGAAATATCTGCACCGCTATCTGTATAAACATGGAAATATCTACACCGTGGTCTGTATAAACATGGAAATATCTACACCGCTATCTGTATAAACATGGAAATATATACACCGCTATCTCTATAAACATGGAAATATCTACACCAAGATCTGTATAAACGTGGAAATATCTACACCGCAATCTCTATAAACATGGAAATATCTCCACTGCTATCTCTATAAACATCGAAATATCTACACCGCCATCTGTATAAACATGGAAATACTTACAAAGTTTTCTGTATAAACATGGAAATAGCTACATCGCCATCTATATAAACATGGAAATATCTACACCGTGTTCTGTATAAACATGGAAATATTTACACCTATATCTGTATAAACATGGAAATATCTACACCGCCATCTCTATAAACATGGAAATATCTACACCGCCATCTGTATAAACATGGAAATATCTACACCGCTATCTGTATAAACCTGGAAAATCTACACCGCTATCTGTATAAACATGGTAATATCTACACCACCATCTATATAAACATGGAAATATCTACACCGCCATCTGTATAAACATGGAAATATCTACAATGCCATCTGTAGAAAGATGGAAATATCTACACCGCAATCTGTGTAAACATGGAAATATCTACACGAATATCTGAAAAACATGGAAATATCTACACCGCTATCTGTATAAACATGGAAATATCTACACCGCTATCGGTATAAACATGGAAATATCTACACCGCGATCTGCATAAACATGGAAATATCTACACCGCGATCTGTAAAAACATGGAAATATCTACACCGCTATCTGTAGAAATATGGAAATATCTACACCGCGATCTGCATAAACATGGAAATATCTACACCGCGATCTGAATAAACATGGAAATATCTACACCGCTATCTGTAGAAACATGGAAATATATACACAGCTATCTCTATAAACATGGAAATATCTACACCGCCATCTGTATAAACATGGAAATATTTACAAGTCATCTGTATAAACATGGAAATATCTACACAGCCATCTGTATAAACATGGAAATATCTACACAGCCATCTGTATATACATGGAAATATCTACATCGCTATCTGTATAAACATGGAAATAACTACACCGCTATTTGTATAAACAAGGAAATATCTACACCATGATCTGTATATACATGGAAATATCTACACTGCTATTTGTATAAACAAGGAAATATCTACACCGCTATCTGTATAAACATGGATATAACTACACCGCTATTTGCATAAACAAGGAAATATCTACACCGTGATCTGCATAAACATGGAAATATCTACAACGCCATCTCTATAAACATGGAAATATCTACACCCCTATCTTTATAAACATGGAAATATCCACAGCGCTATCTCTATAAACATGGAAATAACTACACCGCGATCAGTGTAAACGTGGAAATATCTACACCGCTATCTCTATAAACATGGATATATCTCCACTGCTATCTCTATAAACATCGAAATATCTACACCTCCATCTGTATAAACATGGAAATACCTACAAAGTTATCTGTATAAACATGGAAATATCTACACCGCCATCTATATAAACATGGAAATACCTACACAGCCATGTGTACATACATGGAAATATCTACACCGCTCTCTATATAAACATGGAAATAACTACACTGCTATCTGTATATACATGGAAATATCTACACCGCCATCTACATATCCATAGAAATATCTGCGCCGCCATCTGTATAAACATGGAAATATCTACACGGTCATCTGTGTATAGATGGAAATAACAACATCGCCATCTGTACAAACATGGAAATATCTTCACCGCTATCTGTATAAACATGGAAATATCTACACCGTGGTCTGTTTAAAATGGAAATATCTACACCGCTATCTGTATAAAGATGGAAATATATACACCATTATCTCTATAAACATGGAAATGTCTACACCGTGATCTGTATAAACATGGAAATATTTACAACGATATCTGTATAAACATGGAAATAACTACACCGCCATCTCTATAAACATGGAAATATCTACACCGCCATCTGTATAAACATGGAAATATCTACACCGCTATCTGTATAAAGCTGGAAATGACCACACCGCTGTCTGTATAAACATGGTAATATCTACACCACCATCTATATAAACATGGAAATATCTACACCGCCATCTGTATAAACAAGGAAATATCTACAATGCCATCTGTAGAAAGATGGAAATATCTACACCGCAATCTGTGTAAACATGGAAATATCTGCACCAATATCTGTAAAAACATGGAAATATCTACACCGCTATCTGTATAAACATGGAAATATCTACAGGGCGATCTGCATAAACATGGAAATATCTACACCGCGATCTGTATAAACATGGAAATATCTGCACCGCTATCTGTAGAAACATGGAAATATCTACACCGCCATCTCTATAAACATGGAAATATCTACACCGCCATCTGTATAAACATGGAAATATCTACACCGCTATCTGTATAAACCTGGAAATATCTACACCACTGTCTGCATAAACATGGTAATATCTACACCACCATCTATATAAACATGGAAATATCTACACCGCTATCTGTAGAAACATGGAAATATCTACAATGCCATATGTAGAAAGATGGAAATATCTACACCACAATCTGTGTAAACATGGAAATATCTACACCGTTATCTGTATAAACATGGAAATATCTACACCGCGATCTGCATAAACATGGAAATATCTACACCACGATCTGTATAAACATGGAAATATCTACACCGCTATCTGTAGAAACATGGAAATATCTACACCGCGATCTGCATAAACATGGAAATATCTACACCGCCATCTACATATCCATAGAAATATCTGCGCCGCCATCTGTATAAACATGGAAATATCTACACGGTCATCTGTGTATAGATGGAAATATCAACACCGCAATCTGTACAAACATGGAAATATTTGCACCGCTATCTGTATAAACATGGAAATACCTACACCGTGGTCTGTATAAACATGGAAATATCTACACCGCTATCTGTATAAACATGGAAATATATACACCGCTATCTCTATAAACATGGAAATATCTACACCGTGATCTGTATAAACATGGAAATATTTACACCGATATCTGTATAAACATTGAAATATCTACACCGCCATCTCTATAAACATGGTAATATCTACACCGCCATCTGTATAAACATGGAAATATGTACACCGCTATCTGTATAAACCTGGAAATATCTACACCGCTATCTGTATAAACATGGTAATATCTACGCCACCATCTATATAAACATGCAAATATCTACACCACCATCTGTATAAACATGGAAATATCTACAATGCCATCTGTAGAAAGATGGAAATATCTACACCGCAATCTGTGTAAACATGGAAATATCTACACCAATATCTGTAAAAACATGGAAATATCTACACCATGATCTGTATAAACATGGAAATATCTACACGGCGATCTGCATAAACATGGAAATATCTACACCACGATCTGTATAAACAGAGAAATATCTACACCGCTATCTGTAGAAACATGGAAATATCTACACCGCGATCTGCATAAACATGGAAATATCTACACCACGATCTGTATAAACATGGAAATATCTACACCGCTATCTGTAGAAACATGGAAATATCTACACAGCTATCTCTATAAACATGGAAATATCTACACCGCCATCTGTATAAACATGGAAATACCTACAAGTCATCTGTATAAACATGGAAATATCTACACAGCCATCTGTATAAACATGGAAATATCTACACAGCCATCTGTATATACATGGAAATATCTACACCGCTATCTGTATAAACATGGAAATAACTACACCGCTATTTGTATAAACAAGGAAATATCTACACCGTCATCTGTATAAACATGGAAATATCTACACTGCTATTTGTATAAACAGGGAAATATCTACACCGCTATCTGTATAAACATGGAAATAACTACACCGCTATTTGCATAAACAAGGAAATATCTACACCGTGATCTGTATAAACATGGAAATATCTACAACGCCATCTCTATAAACATGGAAATATCTAAACCCCTATCTGTATATACATGGAAATATCCACCCCGCTCTCTATAAACATGGAAATAACTACACCGCGATCAGCATAAACGTGGAAATATCTACACCGCTAACTCTATAAACATGGAAATATCTCCACTGCTATCTCTATAAACATTGAAATATCTACACCGCCATCTGTATAAACATGGAAATACTGACAAAGTTATCTGTATAAACATGGAAATATCTACACCGCCATCTGTATAAACATGGAAATATCTACACAGCCATGTGTACATATATGGAAATATCTACACCGCTCTCTACATAAACATGGAAATAACTACACCGTTATCTGTATATACATGGAAATATCTACACCGCCATCTACATATCCATAGAAATATCTGCGCCGCCATCTGTATAAACATGGAAATATCTACACAGTCATCTGTGTATAGATGGAAATATCAACACCGCCATCTGTACAAACATGGAAATATCTGCTCCGCAATCTGTATAAACATGGAAATATCTACACCGTGGTCTGCATAAACATGGAAATATCTACACCGCTATTCGTATAAACATGGAAATATATACACCCCTATCTCTATAAACATGGAAATATCTACACCGTGATCTGTATAAACATGGAAATATTTACAACGATATCTGTAGAAACATGGAAATATCTACACCGCCATCTCTATAAACATGGAAATATCTACACCGCCATCTGTATAAACATGGAAATATCTACACCGCTATCTGTATAAAGCTGGAAATGTCCACACCGCTATCTGTATAAACATGGTAATATCTACACCACCATCTATATAAACATGGAAATATATACACCGCCATCTGTATAAACATGGAAATATCTACAATGCCATCTGTAGAAAGATGGAAATATCTACACCGCAATCTGTGTAAACATGGAAATATCTGCACCAATATCTGTAAAAACATGGAAATATCTACACCGCTATCTGTATAAACATGGAAATATCTACACGGCGATCTGCATAAACATGGAAATATCTACACCGCGATCTGTATAAACATGGAAATATCTGCACCGCTATCTGTAGAAACATGGAAATATCTACACCCCCATCTCTATAAACATGGAAATATCTACACCGCCATCTGTATAAACATGGAAATATCTACACCGCTATCTGTATAAACATGGAAATATCTACACTACTATCTCTATAAACATGGAAATATCTCCACTGCTATGTCTATAAACATCGAAATATCTACACCGCCATCTGTATAAACATGGAAATACTTACAAAGTTATCTGTATAAACATGGAAATATCTACACCGCCATCTATATAAACATGGAAATACCTACACAGCCATGTGTACATACATGGAAATATCTACACCGCTCTCTATATAAACATGGAAATAACTACACCGCTATCTGTATATACATGGAAATATCTACACCGCCATCTACATATCCATAGAAACATCTGCGCCGCCATCAGTATAAACATGGAAATATCTACACGGTCATCTGTGTATAGATGGAAATATCAACACCGCCATCTGTGCAAACATGGAAATATCTGCACCGCTATCTGTATAAACATGGAAATATCTACACCGTGGTCTGTATAAACATGGAAATATCTACACCGCTATCTGCATAAACATGGAAATATATACAGCGCTATCTCTATAAACATGGAAATATCTACACCGTGTTCTGTATAAACATGGAAATATTTACACCGATATCTGTATAAACATGGAAATATCTATACCGCCATCTCTAAAAACACGGAAATATCTACACCGCCATCTGTATAAACATGGAAATATCTACACCGCTATCTGTATAAACCTGGAAATATCTACATCGCCATTTGTATAAACATGGTAATATCTACACCACCATCTGTATAAGCCTGGAAATATCTACACCGCTATCTGTATAAACATGGTAATATCTACACCACCATCTATATAAACATGGAAATATCTACACCGCCATCTGTATAAACATGGAAATATCTACAATGCCATCTGTAGAAAGATGGAAATATCTACACCGCAATCTTTGTAAACATGGAAATATCTACACCAATATCTGTAAAAACATGGGAATAACTACACCGCTATCTGTATAAACATTTAAATATCTACACCGCGATCTGCATAAACATGGAAATATCTACTCCGCGATCTGTATAAACATGGAAATATCTACACCGCTCTCTGTAGAAACATGGAAATACCTACACCGCGATCTGCATAAACATGGAAATATCTACACCGCGATCTGTATAAACATGGAAATATCTACACCGCTATCTGTATAAATATGGAAATATATACACCATTATCTCTATAAACATGGAAATGTCTACACCGTGATCTGTATAAACATGGAAATATTTACAACGATATCTGTATAAACATGGAAATAACTACACCGCCATCTCTATAAACATGGAAATATCTACACCGCCATCTGTATAAACATGGAAATATCTACACCGCTATCTGTATAAAGCTGGAAATGACCACACCGCTGTCTGTATAAACATGGTAATATCTACACCACCATCTATATAAACATGGAAATATCTACACCGCCATCTGTATAAACATGGAAATATCTACAATGCCATCTGTAGAAAGATGGAAATATCTACACCGCAATCTGTGTAAACATGGAAATATCTGCACCAATATCTGTAAAAACATGGAAATATCTACACCGCTATCTGTATAAACATGGAAATATCTACACGGCGATCTGCATAAACATGGAAATATCTACACCGCGATCTGTATAAACATGGAAATATCTGCACCGCTATCTGTAGAAACATGGAAATATCTACACCGCCATCTCTATAAACATGGAAATAACTACACCGCCATCTGTATAAACATGGAAATATCTACACCGCTATCTGTATAAACCTGGAAATATCTACACCACTGTCTGCATAAACATGGTAATATCTACACCACCATCTATATAAACATGGAAATATCTACACCGCTATCTGTAGAAACATGGAAATATCTACAATGCCATATGTAGAAAGATGGAAATATCTACACCACAATCTGTGTAAACATGGAAATATCTACACCGTTATCTGTATAAACATGGAAATATCTACACCGCGATCTGCATAAACATGGAAATATCTACACCACGATCTGTATGAACATGGAAATATCTACACCGCTATCTGTAGAAACATGGAAATATCTACACCGCGATCTGCATAAACATGGAAATATCTACACCGCCATCTACATATCCATAGAAATATCTGTGCCGCCATCTGTATAAACATGGAAATATCTACACGGTCATCTGTGTATAGATGGAAATATCAACACCGCAATCTGTACAAACATGGAAATATTTGCACCGCTATCTGTATAAACATGGAAATACCTACACCGTGGTCTGTATAAACATGGAAATATCTACACTGCTATCTGTATAAACATGGAAATATATACACCGCTATCTCTATAAACATGGAAATATCTACACCGTGATCTGTATAAACATGGAAATATTTACACCGATATCTGCATAAACATTGAAATATCTACACCGCCATCTCTATAAACATGGTAATATCTACACCGCCATCTGTATAAACATGGAAATATGTACACCGCTATCTGTATAAACCTGGAAATATCTACACCGCTATCTGTATAAACATGGTAATATCTACGCCACCATCTATATAAACATGGAAATATCTACACCACCATCTGTATAAACATGGAAATATCTACAATGCCATCTGTAGAAAGATGGAAATATCTACACCGCAATCTGTGTAAACATGGAAATATCTACACCAATATCTGTAAAAACATGGAAATATCTACACCATGATCTGTATAAACATGGAAATATCTACACCGCGATCTGCATAAACATGGAAATATCTACACCACGATCTGTATAAACAGGGAAATATCTACACCGCTATCTGTAGAAACATGGAAATATCTACACCGCGATCTGCATAAACATGGAAATATCTACACCACGATCTGTATAAACATGGAAATATCTACACCGCTATCTGTAGAAACATGGAAATATCTACACAGCTATCTCTATAAACATGGAAATATCTACACCGCCATCTGTATAAACATGGAAATACCTACAAGTCATCTGTATAAACATGGAAATATCTACACAGCCATCTGTATAAACATGGAAATATCTACACAGCCATCTGTATATACATGGAAATATCTACACCGCTATCTGTATAAACATGGAAATAACTACACCGCTATTTGTATAAACAAGGAAATATCTACACCGTCATCTGTATAAACATGGAAATATCTACACTGCTATTTGTATAAACAGGGAAATATCTACACCGCTATCTGTATAAACATGGAAAAAACTACACCGCTATTTGCATAAACATGGAAATAACTACACCGCTATTTGCATAAACAAGGAAATATCTACACCGTGATCTGTATAAACATGGAAATATCTACAACGCCATCTCTATAAACATGGAAATATCTAAACCCCTATCTGTATATACATGGAAATATCCACCCCGCTCTCTATAAACATGGAAATAACTACACCGCGATCAGCATAAACGTGGAAATATCTACACCGCTAACTCTATAAACATGGAAATATCTCCACTGCTATCTCTATAAACATTGAAATAACTACACCGCCATCTGTATAAACATGGAAATACTGACAAAGTTATCTGTATAAACATGGAAATATCTACACCGCCATCTGCATAAACGTGGAAATATCTACACAGCCATGTGTACATATATGGAAATATCTACACCGCTCTCTACATAAACATGGAAATAACTACACCGTTATCTGTATATACATGGAAATATCTACACCGCCATCTACATATCCATAGAAATATCTGCGCCGCCATCTGTATAAACATGGAAATATCTACACGGTCATCTGTGTATAGATGGAAATGTCAACACCGCCATCTGTACAAACATGGAAATATCTGCTCCGCAATCTGTATAAACATGGAAATATCTACACCGTGGTCTGCATAGACATGGAAATATCTACACCGCTATTTGTATAAACATGGAAATATATACCCCCCTATCTCTATAAACATGGAAATATCTACACCGTGATCTGTATAAACATGGAAATATTTACAACGATATCTGTAGAAACATGGAAATATCTACACCCCCATCTCTATAAACATGGAAATATCTACACCGCCATCTGTATAAACATGGAAATATCTACACCGCTATCTGTATAAACATGGAAATATCTACACCACTATCTCTATAAACATGGAAATATCTCCACTGCTATGTCTATAAACATCGAAATATCTACACCGCCATCTGTATAAACATGGAAATACTTACAAAGTTATCTGTATAAACATGGAAATATCTACACCGCCATCTATATAAACATGGAAATACCTACACAGCCATGTGTACATACATGGAAATATCTACACCGCTCTCTATATAAACATGGAAATAACTACACCGCTATCTGTATATACATGGAAATATCTACACCGCCATCTACATATCCATAGAAACATCTGCTCCGCCATCAGTATAAACATGGAAATATCTACACGGTCATCTGTGTATAGATGGAAATATCAACACCGCCATCTGTGCAAACATGGAAATATCTGCACCGCTATCTGTATAAACATGGAAATATCTACACCGTGGTCTGTATAAACATGGAAATATCTACACCGCTATCTGCATAAACATGGAAATATATACAGCGCTATCTCTATAAACATGGAAATATCTACACCGTGTTCTGTATAAACATGGAAATATTTACACCGATATCTGTATAAACATGGAAATATCTACACCGCCATCTCTAAAAACACGGAAATATCTACACCGCCATCTGTATAAACATGGAAATATCTACACCGCTATCTGTATAAACCTGGAAATATCTACATCGCCATTTGTATAAACATGGTAATATCTACACCGCCATCTGTATAAGCATGGAAATATCTACACCGCTATCTGTATAAACAAGGTAATATCTACACCACCATCTATATAAACATGGAAATATCTACACCGCCATCTGTATAAACATGGAAATATCTACAATGCCATCTGTAGAAAAATGGAAATATCTACACCGCAATCTGTGTAAACATGGAAATATCTACACCAATATCTGTAAAAACATGGGAATAACTACACCGCTATCTGTATAAACATTTAAATATCTACACCGCGATCTGCATAAACATGGAAATATCTACTCCGCGATCTGTATAAACATGGAAATATCTACACCGCTCTCTGTAGAAACATGGAAATACCTACACCGCGATCTGCATAAACATTGAAATATCTACACCGCGATCTGTATAAAGATGGAAATATCTACACCGCTATCTGTATAAATATGGAAATATATACACCATTATCTCTATAAACATGGAAATGTCTACACCGTGATCTGTATAAACATGGAAATATTTACAACGATATCTGTATAAACATGGAAATAACTACACCGCCATCTCTATAAACATGGAAATATCTACACCGCCATCTGTATAAACATGGAAATATCTACACCGCTATCTGTATAAAGCTGGAAATGACCACACCGCTGCCTGTATAAACATGGTAATATCTACACCACCATCTATATAAACATGGAAATATCTACACCGCCATCTGTATAATCAAGGAAATATCTACAATGCCATCGGTAGAAAGATGGAAATATCTACACCGCAATCTGTGTAAACATGGAAATATCTGCACCAATATCTGTAAAAACATGGAAATATCTACACCGCTATCTGTATAAACATGGAAATATCTACAGGGCGATCTGCATAAACATGGAAATATCTACACCGCGATCTGTATAAACATGGAAATATCTGCACCGCTATCTGTAGAAACATGGAAATATCTACACCGCCATCTCTATAAACATGGAAATATCTACACCGCCATCTGTATAAACATGGAAATATCTACACCGCTATCTGTATAAACCTGGAAATATCTACACCACTGTCTGCATAAACATGGTAATATCTACACCACCATCTATATAAACATGGAAATATCTACACCGCTATCTGTAGAAACATGGAAATATCTACAATGCCATATGTAGAAAGATGGAAATATCTACACCACAATCTGTGTAAACATGGAAATATCTACACCGTTATCTGTATAAACATGGAAATATCTACACCGCGATCTGCATAAACATGGAAATATCTACACCACGATCTGTATAAACATGGAAATATCTACACCGCTATCTGTAGAAACATGGAAATATCTACACCGCGATCTGCATAAACATGGAAATATCTACACCGCCATCTACATATCCATAGAAATATCTGCGCCGCCATCTGTATAAACATGGAAATATCTACACGGTCATCTGTGTATAGATGGAAATATCAACACCGCAATCTGTACAAACATGGAAATATTTGCACCGCTATCTGTATAAACATGGAAATACCTACACCGTGGTCTGTATAAACATGGAAATATCTACACCGCTATCTGTATAAACATGGAAATATATACACCGCTATCTCTATAAACATGGAAATATCTACACCGTGATCTGTATAAACATGGAAATATTTACACCGATATCTGTATAAACATTGAAATATCTACACCGCCATCTCTATAAACATGGTAATATCTACACCGCCATCTGTATAAACATGGAAATATGTACACCGCTATCTGTATAAACCTGGAAATATCTACACCGCTATCTGTATAAACATGGTAATATCTACGCCACCATCTATATAAACATGCAAATATCTACACCACCATCTGTATAAACATGGAAATATCTACAATGCCATCTGTAGAAAGATGGAAATATCTACACCGCAATCTGTGTAAACATGGAAATATCTACACCAATATCTGTAAAAACATGGAAATATCTACACCATGATCTGTATAAACATGGAAATATCTACACGGCGATCTGCATAAACATGGAAATATCTACACCACGATCTGTATAAACAGAGAAATATCTACACCGCTATCTGTAGAAACATGGAAATATCTACACCGCGATCTGCATAAACATGGAAATATCTACACCACGATCTGTATAAACATGGAAATATCTACACCGCTATCTGTAGAAACATGGAAATATCTACACAGCTATCTCTATAAACATGGAAATATCTACACCGCCATCTGTATAAACATGGAAATACCTACAAGTCATCTGTATAAACATGGAAATATCTACACAGCCATCTGTATAAACATGGAAATATCTACACAGCCATCTGTATATACATGGAAATATCTACACCGCTATCTGTATAAACATGGAAATAACTACACCGCTATTTGTATAAACAAGGAAATATCTACACCGTCATCTGTATAAACATGGAAATATCTACACTGCTATTTGTATAAACAGGGAAATATCTACACCGCTATCTGTATAAACATGGAAATAACTACACCGCTATTTGCATAAACAAGGAAATATCTACACCGTGATCTGTATAAACATGGAAATATCTACAACGCCATCTCTATAAACATGGAAATATCTAAACCCCTATCTGTATATACATGGAAATATCCACCCCGCTCTCTATAAACATGGAAATAACTACACCGCGATCAGCATAAACGTGGAAATATCTACACCGCTAACTCTATAAACATGGAAATATCTCCACTGCTATCTCTATAAACATTGAAATATCTACACCGCCATCTGTATAAACATGGAAATACTGACAAAGTTATCTGTATAAACATGGAAATATCTACACCGCCATCTGTATAAACATGGAAATATCTACACAGCCATGTGTACATATATGGAAATATCTACACCGCTCTCTACATAAACATGGAAATAACTACACCGTTATCTGTATATACATGGAAATATCTACACCGCCATCTACATATCCATAGAAATATCTGCGCCGCCATCTGTATAAACATGGAAATATCTACACAGTCATCTGTGTATAGATGGAAATATCAACACCGCCATCTGTACAAACATGGAAATATCTGCTCCGCAATCTGTATAAACATGGAAATATCTACACCGTGGTCTGCATAAACATGGAAATATCTACACCGCTATTCGTATAAACATGGAAATATATACACCCCTATCTCTATAAACATGGAAATATCTACACCGTGATCTGTATAAACATGGAAATATTTACAACGATATCTGTAGAAACATGGAAATATCTACACCGCCATCTCTATAAACATGGAAATATCTACACCGCCATCTGTATAAACATGGAAATATCTACACCGCTATCTGTATAAAGCTGGAAATGTCCACACCGCTATCTGTATAAACATGGTAATATCTACACCACCATCTATATAAACATGGAAATATATACACCGCCATCTGTATAAACATGGAAATATCTACAATGCCATCTGTAGAAAGATGGAAATATCTACACCGCAATCTGTGTAAACATGGAAATATCTGCACCAATATCTGTAAAAACATGGAAATATCTACACCGCTATCTGTATAAACATGGAAATATCTACACGGCGATCTGCATAAACATGGAAATATCTACACCGCGATCTGTATAAACATGGAAATATCTGCACCGCTATCTGTAGAAACATGGAAATATCTACACCCCCATCTCTATAAACATGGAAATATCTACACCACTATCTCTATAAACATGGAAATATCTCCACTGCTATGTCTATAAACATCGAAATATCTACACCGCCATCTGTATAAACATGGAAATACTTCCAAAGTTATCTGTATAAACATGGAAATATCTACACCGCCATCTATATAAACATGGAAATACCTACACAGCCATGTGTACATACATGGAAATATCTACACCGCTCTCTATATAAAAATGGAAATAACTACACCGCTATCTGTATATACATGGAAATATCTACACCGCCATCTACATATCCATAGAAACATCTGCGCCGCCATCAGTATAAACATGGAAATATCTACACGGTCATCTGTGTATAGATGGAAATATCAACACCGCCATCTGTGCAAACATGGAAATATCTGCACCGCTATCTGTATAAACATGGAAATATCTACACCGTGGTCTGTATAAACATGGAAATATCTACACCGCTATCTGCATAAACATGGAAATATATACAGCGCTATCTCTATAAACATGGAAATATCTACACCGTGTTCTGTATAAACATGGAAATATTTACACCGATATCTGTATAAACATGGAAATATCTATACCGCCATCTCTAAAAACACGGAAATATCTACACCGCCATCTGTATAAACATGGAAATATCTACACCGCTATCTGTATAAACCTGGAAATATCTACATCGCCATTTGTATAAACATGGTAATATCTACACCACCATCTGTATAAGCCTGGAAATATCTACACCGCTATCTGTATAAACATGGTAATATCTACACCACCATCTATATAAACATGGAAATATCTACACCGCCATCTGTATAAACATGGAAATATCTACAATGCCATCTGTAGAAAGATGGAAATATCTACACCGCAATCTTTGTAAACATGGAAATATCTACACCAATATCTGTAAAAACATGGGAATAACTACACCGCTATCTGTATAAACATTTAAATATCTACACCGCGATCTGCATAAACATGGAAATATCTACTCCGCGATCTGTATAAACATGGAAATATCTACACCGCTCTCTGTAGAAACATGGAAATACCTACACCGCGATCTGCATAAACATGGAAATATCTACACCGCGATCTGTATAAACATGGAAATATCTACACCGCTATCTGTATAAATATGGAAATATATACACCATTATCTCTATAAACATGGAAATGTCTACACCGTGATCTGTATAAACATGGAAATATTTACAACGATATCTGTATAAACATGGAAATAACTACACCGCCATCTCTATAAACATGGAAATATCTACACCGCCATCTGTATAAACATGGAAATATCTACACCGCTATCTGTATAAAGCTGGAAATGACCACACCGCTGTCTGTATAAACATGGTAATATCTACACCACCATCTATATAAACATGGAAATATCTACACCGCCATCTGTATAAACATGGAAATATCTACAATGCCATCTGTAGAAAGATGGAAATATCTACACCGCAATCTGTGTAAACATGGAAATATCTGCACCAATATCTGTAAAAACATGGAAATATCTACACCGCTATCTGTATAAACATGGAAATATCTACACGGCGATCTGCATAAACATGGAAATATCTACACCGCGATCTGTATAAACATGGAAATATCTGCACCGCTATCTGTAGAAACATGGAAATATCTACACCGCCATCTCTATAAACATGGAAATAACTACACCGCCATCTGTATAAACATGGAAATATCTACACCGCTATCTGTATAAACCTGGAAATATCTACACCACTGTCTGCATAAACATGGTAATATCTACACCACCATCTATATAAACATGGAAATATCTACACCGCTATCTGTAGAAACATGGAAATATCTACAATGCCATATGTAGAAAGATGGAAATATCTACACCACAATCTGTGTAAACATGGAAATATCTACACCGTTATCTGTATAAACATGGAAATATCTACACCGCGATCTGCATAAACATGGAAATATCTACACCACGATCTGTATAAACATGGAAATATCTACACCGCTATCTGTAGAAACATGGAAATATCTACACCGCGATCTGCATAAACATGGAAATATCTACACCGCCATCTACATATCCATAGAAATATCTGTGCCGCCATCTGTATAAACATGGAAATATCTACACGGTCATCTGTGTATAGATGGAAATATAAACACCGCAATCTGTACAAACATGGAAATATTTGCACCGCTATCTGTATAAACATGGAAATACCTACACCGTGGTCTGTATAAACATGGAAATATCTACACTGCTATCTGTATAAACATGGAAATATATACACCGCTATCTCTATAAACATGGAAATATCTACACCGTGATCTGTATAAACATGGAAATATTTACACCGATATCTGTATAAACATTGAAATATCTACACCGCCATCTCTATAAACATGGTAATATCTACACCGCCATCTGTATAAACATGGAAATATGTACACCGCTATCTGTATAAACCTGGAAATATCTACACCGCTATCTGTATAAACATGGTAATATCTATGCCACCATCTATATAAACATGCAAATATCTACACCACCATCTGTATAAACATGGAAATATCTACAATGCCATCTGTAGAAAGATGGAAATATCTACACCGCAATCTGTGTAAACATGGAAATATCTACACCAATATCTGTAAAAACATGGAAATATCTACACCATGATCTGTATAAACATGGAAATATCTACACGGCGATCTGCATAAACATGGAAATATCTACACCACGATCTGTATAAACAGGGAAATATCTACGCCGCTATCTGTAGAAACATGGAAATATCTACACCGCGATCTGCATAAACATGGAAATATCTACACCACGATCTGTATAAACATGGAAATATCTACACCGCTATCTGTAGAAACATGGAAATCTCTACACAGCTATCTCTATAAACATGGAAATATCTACACCGCCAGCTGTATAAACATGGAAATACCTACAAGTCATCTGTATAAACATGGAAATATCTACACAGCCATCTGTATAAACATGGAAATATCTACACAGCCATCTGTATATACATGGAAATATCTACACCGCTATCTGTATAAACATGGAAATAACTACACCGCTATTTGTATAAACAAGGAAATATCTACACCGTCATCTGTATAAACATGGAAATATCTACACTGCTATTTGTATAAACAGGGAAATATCTACACCGCTATCTGTATAAACATGGAAATAACTACACCGCTATTTGCATAAACAAGGAAATATCTACACCGTGATATGTATAAACATGGAAATATCTACAACGCCATCTCTATAAACATGGAAATATCTAAACCCCTATCTGTATATACATGGAAATATCCACCCCGCTCTCTATAAACATGGAAATAACTACACCGCGATCAGCATAAACGTGGAAATATCTACACCGCTAACTCTATAAACATGGAAATATCTCCACTGCTATCTCTATAAACATTGAAATATCTACACCGCCATCTGTATAAACATGGAAATACTGACAAAGTTATCTGTATAAACATGGAAATATCTACACCGCCATCTACATATCCATAGAAATATCTGCGCCGCCATCTGTATAAACATGGAAATATCTACACGGTCATCTGTGTATAGATGGAAATATCAACACCGCCATCTGTACAAACATGGAAATATCTGCTCCGCCATCTGTATAAACATGGAAATATCTACACCGTGGTCTGCATAAACATGGAAATATCTACACCGCTATTCGTATAAACATGGAAATATATACACCCCTATCTCTATAAACATGGAAATATCTACACCGTGATCTGTATAAACATGGAAATATTTACAACGATATCTGTATAAACATGGAAATATCTACACCGCCATCTCTATAAACATGGAAATATCTACACCGCCATCTGTATAAACATGGAAATATCTACACCGCTATCTGTATAAAGCTGGAAATGTCCACACCGCTATCTGTATAAACATGGTAATATCTACACCACCATCTATATAAACATGGAAATATATACACCGCCATCTGTATAAACATGGAAATATCTACAATGCCATCTGTAGAAAGATGGAAATATCTACACCGCAATCTGTGTAAACATGGAAATATCTGCACCAATATCTGTAAAAACATGGAAATATCTACACCGCTATCTGTATTAACGTGGAAATATCTACACGGCGATCTGCATAAACATGGAAATATCTACACCGCGATCTGTATAAACATGGAAATATCTGCACCGCTATCTGTAGAAACATGGAAATATCTACACCCCCATCTCTATAAACATGGAAATATCTACACCGCCATCTGTATAAACATGGAAATATCTCCACTGCTATCTCTATAAACATCGAAATATCTACACCGCCATCTGTATAAACATGGAAATACTTACAAAGTTTTGTGTATAAACATGGAAATATCTACACCGCCGTCTATATAAACATGGAAATATCTACACAGCCATGTGTACATACATGGAAATATCTACACCGCTCTCTATATAAACATGGAAATAACTACACTGCTATCTGCATATACATGGAAATATCTACACCGCCATCTACATATCCATAGAAATATCTGCGCCGCCATCTGTATAAACATGGAAATATCTACACGGTCATCTGTGTATAGATGGAAATATCAACACCGCCAACTGTACAAACATGGAAATATCTGCACCGCTATCTGTATAAACATGGAAATATCTACACCGTGGTCTGTATAAACATGGAAATATCTACACCGCTATCTGTATAAACATGGAAATATATACACCGCTATCTCTATAAACATGGAAATATCTACACCAAGATCTGTATAAACGTGGAAATATCTACACCGCAATCTCTATAAACATGGAAATATCTCCACTGCTATCTCTATAAACATCGAAATATCTACACCGCCATCTGTATAAACATGGAAATACTTACAAAGTTTTCTGTATAAACATGGAAATAGCTACATCGCCATCTATATAAACATGGAAATATCTACACCGTGTTCTGTATAAACATGGAAATATTTACACCTATATCTGTATAAACATGGAAATATCTACACCGCCATCTCTATAAACATGGAAATATCTACACCGCCATCTGTATAAACATGGAAATATCTACACCGCTATCTGTATAAACCTGGAAAATCTACACCGCTATCTGTATAAACATGGTAATATCTACACCACCATCTATATAAACATGGAAATATCTACACCGCCATCTGTATAAACATGGAAATATCTACAATGCCATCTGTAGAAAGATGGAAATATCTACACCGCAATCTGTGTAAACATGGAAATATCTACACGAATATCTGAAAAACATGGAAATATCTACACCGCTATCTGTATAAACATGGAAATATCTACACCGCTATCGGTATAAACATGGAAATATCTACACCGCGATCTGCATAAACATGGAAATATCTACACCGCGATCTGTAAAAACATGGAAATATCTACACCGCTATCTGTAGAAATATGGAAATATCTACACCGCGATCTGCATAAACATGGAAATATCTACACCGCGATCTGAATAAACATGGAAATATCTACACCGCTATCTGTAGAAACATGGAAATATATACACAGCTATCTCTATAAACATGGAAATATCTACACCGCCATCTGTATAAACATGGAAATATTTACAAGTCATCTGTATAAACATGGAAATATCTACACAGCCATCTGTATAAACATGGAAATATCTACACAGCCATCTGTATATACATGGAAATATCTACATCGCTATCTGTATAAACATGGAAATAACTACACCGCTATTTGTATAAACAAGGAAATATCTACACCATGATCTGTATATACATGGAAATATCTACACTGCTATTTGTATAAACAAGGAAATATCTACACCGCTATCTGTATAAACATGGATATAACTACACCGCTATTTGCATAAACAAGGAAATATCTACACCGTGATCTGCATAAACATGGAAATATCTACAACGCCATCTCTATAAACATGGAAATATCTACACCCCTATCTTTATAAACATGGAAATATCCACAGCGCTATCTCTATAAACATGGAAATAACTACACCGCGATCAGTGTAAACGTGGAAATATCTACACCGCTATCTCTATAAACATGGATATATCTCCACTGCTATCTCTATAAACATCGAAATATCTACACCTCCATCTGTATAAACATGGAAATACCTACAAAGTTATCTGTATAAACATGGAAATATCTACACCGCCATCTATATAAACATGGAAATACCTACACAGCCATGTGTACATACATGGAAATATCTACACCGCTCTCTATATAAACATGGAAATAACTACACTGCTATCTGTATATACATGGAAATATCTACACCGCCATCTACATATCCATAGAAATATCTGCGCCGCCATCTGTATAAACATGGAAATATCTACACGGTCATCTGTGTATAGATGGAAATAACAACATCGCCATCTGTACAAACATGGAAATATCTTCACCGCTATCTGTATAAACATGGAAATATCTACACCGTGGTCTGTTTAAAATGGAAATATCTACACCGCTATCTGTATAAAGATGGAAATATATACACCGCTATCTCTATAAACATGGAAATATCTACACCGTGTTCTGTATAAACATGGAAATATTTACACCGATATCTGTTTAAACATGGAAATATCTACACCGCCATCTCTATAAACATGGAAATATCTACACCGCCATCTGTATAAACATGGAAATATCTACACCGCTATCTTTATAAACCTGGAAATATCTACACCGCTATCTGTATAAACGTGGTAATATCTACACCACCATCTATATAAACATGGAAATATCTACACCGCCATCTGTATAAACATGGAAATATCTACAATGCCATCTGTAGAAAGATGGAAACATCTACACCGCAATCTGTGTAAACATGGAAATATCTACACCAATATCTGTAAAAACATGGAAATATCTACACCGCAATCTGTATAAACATGGAAATACCTACAAGTCATCTGTATAAACATGGAAATATCTACACAGCCATCTGTATAAACATGGAAATATCTACACCGCTATTTGTATAAACAAGGAAATATCTACACCGGATTCTGTATAAACATGGAAATATCTACTCTGCTATTTGTATAAACAAGGAAATATCTACACCGCTATCTGTATAAACATGGAAATAACTACACCGCTATTTGCATAAACAAGGAAATATCTACACTGTGATCTGTATAAAGATGGAAATATCTACATCGCCATCTCTATAAACATGGAAATATCTAAACCCCTATCTGTGTAAACATGGAAATATCCACACCGCTCTCTATAAACATGGAAATAACTACACCGCAATCAGCATAAACGTGGAAATATCTACACCGCTATCTCTATAACCATGGAAATATCTCCACTGCTATCTCTATAAACATCGAAATATCTACACCGCCATCTGTATAAACATGGAAATACTGACAAAGTTATCTGTATAAACATGGAAATATCTACACCGCCATCTGTATAAACATGGAAATATCTACACAGCCATGTGTACCTATATGGAAATATCTACACCGCTCTCTATATAAACATGGAAATAACTACTCCGCTATCTGTATATACATGGAAATATCTACACCGCCATCTACATATCCATAGAAATATCTGCGCCGCCTTCTGTATAAACATGGAAATATCTACACGGTCAACTGTGTATAGATGGAAATATCAACACCGCCATCTGTACAAACATGGAAATATCTGCACCGCTATCTGTATTAACATGGAAATATATACACCGCTAACTCTATAAACATGGAAATATCAACACCATGATCTGTATAAACGTGGAAATATCTACACCGCTATCTCTATAAACATGGAAATATCTCCACGGCTATCTCTATAAACATCGAAATATCTACACCGCCATCTGTATAAACATGGAAATACAAAGTTTTCTGTATAAACATGGAAATATCTACACCGCCATCTATATAAACATGGAAATATCTACACAGCCATGTGTACATACATGGAAATATCTTCACCGCTCTCTATATAAACATGGAAATAACTACACTGCTATCTGCATATACATGGAAATATCTACACCGCCATTTACATATCCATAGAAATATCTGCGCCGCCATCTGTATAAACCTGGAAATATCTACACGGTCATCTGTGTATAGATGGAAATATCAACACCGCCAACTGTACAAACATGGAAATATCTGCACCGCTATCTGTATAAACATGGAAATATCTACACCGTGGTCTGTATAAACATGGAAATATCTACATCGCTAACTGTATAAACATGGAAATATATACACCGCTATCTCTATAAACATGGAAATATCTACACCATGATCTGTATAAACGTGGAAATATCTACACCGCAATCTCTATAAACATGCAAATATCTCCACTGCTATCTCTATAAACATCGAAATATCTACACCGCCATCTGTATAAACATGGAAATACTTACAAAGTTTTCTGTATAAACATGGAAATAGCTGCATCGCCATCTATATAAACATGGAGATATCTACACCGTGTTCTGTATAAACATGGAAATATTTACACCTATATCTGTATAAACATGGAAATATCTACACCGCCATCTCTATAAACATGGAAATATCTACACCGCCATCTGTATAAACATGGAAATATCTACACCGCTATCTGTATAAACCTGGAAAATCTACACCGCTATCTGTATAAACATGGTAATATCTACACCACCATCTATATAAACATGGAAATATTTACACCGCCATCCGTATAAACATGGAAATATCTACAATGCCATCTGTAGAATGATGGAAATATCTACACCGCAATCTGTGTAAACATGGAAATATCTACACCAATGTCTGTCAAAACATGGAAATATCTAGACCGCTATCGGTATAAACATGGAAATATCTATACCGTGATCTGCATAAACATGGAAATATCTACACTGCGATCTGTAAAAACATGGAAATATCTACACCGCTATCTGTAGAAATATGGAAATATCTACACCGCGATCTGCATAAACATCGAAATATCTTCACCTCCATCTGTATAAACATGGAAATATCTACACCGCCATCTCTATAAACATGGAAATATCTACACCACCATCTGTATAAACATGGAAATATCTACACCGCTATCTGTATAAACCTGGAAATTTCTACACCGCTATCTGTATAAACATGGTAATATCTACACCACCATCTATATAAACATGGAAATATCTACACCGCCATCTGTATAAACATGGAAATATCTACAATGCCATCTGTAGAAAGATGGAAATATCTACACCGCAATCTGTGTAAACATGGAAATATCTACACGAATATCTGAAAAACATGGAAATATCTACACCGCTATCTGTATAAACATGGAAATATCTACAGCGCTATCGGTATAAACATGGAAATATCTACACCGCGATCTGCATAAACATGGAAATATCTACACCGCGATCTGTAAAAACATGGAAATATCTACACCGCTATCTGTAGAAATATGGAAATATCTACACCGCGATCTGCATAAACATGGAAATATCTACACCGCGATCTGAATAAACATGGAAATATCTACACCGCTATCTGTAGAAACATGGAAATATATACACAGCTATCTCTATAAACATGGAAATATCTACACCGCCATCTGTATAAACATGGAAATATTTAGAAGTCATCTGTATAAACATGGAAATATCTACACAGCCATCTGTATAAACATGGAAATATCTACACAGCCATCTGTATATACATGGAAATATCTACATCGCTATCTGTATAAACATGGAAATAACTACACCGCTATTTGTATAAACAAGGAAATATCTACACCATGATCTGTATAAACATGGAAATATCTACACTGCTATTTGTATAAACAAGGAAATATCTACACCGCTATCTGTATAAACATGGATATAACTACACCGCTATTAGCATAAACAAGGAAATATCTACACCGTGATCTGCATAAACATGGAAATATCTACAACGCCATCTCTATAAACATGGAAATATCTACACCCCTATCTGTATAAACATGGAAATATCCACAGCGCTATCTCTATAAACATGGAAATAACTACACCGCGATCAGTGTAAACGTGGAAATATCTACACCGCTATCTCTATAAACATGGATATATCTCCACTGCTATCTCTATAAACATCGAAATATCTACACCTCCATCTGTATAAACATGGAAATACCTACAAAGTTATCTGTATAAACATGGAAATATCTACACCGCCATCTATATAAACATGGAAATACCTACACAGCCATGTGTACATACATGGAAATATCTACACCGCTCTCTATATAAACATGGAAATAACTACACCGCTATCTGTATATACATGGAAATATCTACACCGCCATCTACATATCCATAGAAATATCTGCGCCGCCATCTGTATAAACATGGAAATATCTACACGGTCATCTGTGTATAGATGGAAATAACAACATCGCCATCTGTACAAACATGGAAATATCTTCACCGCTATCTGTATAAACATGGAAATATCTACACTGTGGTCTGTTTAAAATGGAAATATCTACACCGCTATCTGTATAAACATGGAAATATATACACCGCTATCTCTATAAACATGGAAATATCTACACCGTGTTCTGTATAAACATGGAAATATTTACACCGATATCTGTTTAAACATGGAAATATCTACACCGCCATCTCTATAAAGATGGAAATATCTACACCGCCATCTGTATAAACATGGAAATATCTACACCGCTATCTGTATAAACCTGGAAATATCTACACCGCTATCTGTATAAACGTGGTAATATCTACACCACCATCTATATAAACATGGAAATATCTACACAGCTATCTCTATAAACATGGACATATCTACACCGCCATCTGTATAAACATGGAAATACCTACAAGTCATCTGTATAAACATGGAAATATCTACACAGCCATCTGTATAAACATGGAAATATCTACACCGCTATTTGTATAAACAAGGAAATATCTACACCGGATTCTGTATAAACATGGAAATATCTACTTTGCTATTTGTATAAACAAGGAAATATCTACACCGCTATCTGTATAAACTTGGAAATAACTACACCGCTATTTGCATAAACAAGGAAATATCTACACCGTGATCTGTATAAACATGGAAATATCTACATCGCCATCTCTATAAACATGGAAATATCTAAACCCCTATCTGTATAAACATGGAAATATCCACACCACTCTCTATAAACATGGAAATAACTACACCGCAATCAGCATAAACGTGGAAATATCTACACCGCTATCTCTATAACCATGGAAATATCTCCACTGCTATCTCTATAAACATCGAAATATCTACACCGCCATCTGTATAAACATGGAAATACTGACAAAGTTATCTGTATAAACATGGAAATATCTAAACCATGGTCAGTATAAACATGGAAATATATACACCGATATCTGTATAAACATGGAAATATATACACCGCTATCTCTATAAACATGGAAATATCTACACCATGATCTGTATAAACGTGGAAATATCTACACCGCAATCTCTATAAACATGGAAATATCTCCACTGCTATCTCTATAAATATCGAAATATCTACACCGCCATCTGTATAAACATGGAAATACTTACAAAGTTTTCTGTATAAACATGGAAATATCTACATCGCCATCTATATAAACATGGAAATTTCTACACCGTGTTCTGTATAAACATGGAAATATTTACACCTATATCTGTATAAACATGGAAATATCTACACCGCCATCTCTATAAACATGGAAATATCTACACCGCCATCTGTATAAACATGGAAATATCTACACCGCTATCTGTATAAACCTGGAAATATCTACAATGCCATCTGTAGAATGATGGAAATATCTACACCGCAATCTGTGTAAACATGGAAATATCTACACCAATATCTGTAAAAACATGGAAATATCTACACCGCTATCGGTATAAACATGGAAATATCTACACCGCGATCTGCATAAACATGGAAATATCTACACCGCGATCTGTAAAAACATGGAAATATCTACACCGCTATCTGTAGAAATATGGAAATATCTACACCGCGATCTGCATAAACATGGAAATATCTACACCGCGATCTGTATAAACATGGAAATACCTACACCGCTATCTGTAGAAACATGGAAATACATACACAGCTATCTCTATAAACATGGAAATATCTACACCGCCATCTGTATAAACATGGAGATATCTACAAGTAATCTGTATAAACATGGAAATATCTACACAGCCATCTGTATATACATGGAAATATCTACATCGTTATCTGTATAAACATGGAAATAACTACACCGCTATTTGTATAAACAAGGAAATATCTACACCGTGATCTGTATAAACATGGAAATATCTACACTGCTATTTGTATAAACAAGGAAATATCTACACCGCTATCTGTATAAACATGGAAATAACTACACCGCTATTTGCATAAACAAGGATATATCTACACCGTGATCTGTATAAACATGGAAATATCTACAACGCCATCTCTATAAACATGGAAATATCTACACCCCTATCTGTATAAACATGGAAATATCCACAGCGCTATCTCTATAAACATGGAAATAACTACACCGCGATCAGTGTAAACGTGGAAATATCTACACCGCTATCTCTATAAACATGGAAATATCTCCACTGCTATCTCTATAAACTTCGAAATATCTACACCTCCATCTGTATAAACATGGAAATACTTACAAAGTTATCTGTATAAACATGGAAATATCTACACCGCCATCTATATAAACATGGAAATACCTACACAGCCATGTGTACATACATGGAAATATCTACACCGCTCTGTATATAAACATGGAAATAACTACACCGCTATCTGTATATACATGGAAATATCTACACCGCCATCTACATTTCCATAGAAATATCTGCGCCGCCATCTGTATAAACATGGAAATATCTACACGGTCATCTGTGTATAGATGGAAATATCAACACCGCCATCTGTACAAACATGGAAATATCTTCACCGCTCTCTGTATAAACATGGAAATATCTACACCGTGGTCTGTATAAAATGGAAATAACTACACCGCTATCTGTATAAACATGGAAATATATACACCGCTATCTCTATAAACATGGAAATATCTACACCGTGTTCTGTATAAACATGGAAATATTTACACCGATATCTGTATAAATATGGAAATATCTACACCGCCATCTCGATAAACATGGAAATATCTTCACCGCCATCTGTATAAACATGGAAATATCTACACCGCTATCTGTATAAACCTGGAAATATCTACACCGCTATCTGTATAAACATGGTAATATCTACACCACCATCTATATAAACATGGAAATATCTACACCGCCATCTGTATAAACATGGAAATATCTACAAAGCCATCTGTAGAAAAATGGAAATATCTACAACGCAATCTGTGTAATCATGGAAATATCTACACCAATATCTGTAAAAACATGGAAATATCTACACCGCTATCTGTAGAAACATGGAAATATCTACACCGCGATCTGCATAAACATGGAAATATCTACACCACGATCTGTATAAACATGGAAATATCTACAACACTATCTGTAGCAATATGGACATATCTACACAGCTATCTCTATAAATATGGAAATATCTACACGGCCATCTGTATAAACATGGAAATACCTACAAGTCATCTGTATAAACATGGAAATATCTACACAGCCATATGTAGAAACATGGAAATATCTACACAGCCATGTGTACATACATGGAAATATCTACAACGCTCTCTATATAAACATGGAAATAACTACACCACTATCTGTATATACATGGAAATATCTACACCGCCATCTAAATATCCATAGAAATATCTGCGCCGCCATCTGTATCAACATGGAAATATCTACACGGTCATCTGTGTATAGATGGAAATATCAACACCACCATCTGTACAAACATGGAAATATCTTCACCGCTATCTGTATAAACATGGAAATATCTACACCGTGGTCTGTATAAAATGGAAATATCTACACCGCTATCTGTATAAACATGGAAATATATACACAGCTATCTCTATAAACATGGAAGTATCTACACCCTGTTCTGTATAAACATGGAAATATTTACACCGATATCTGTATAATCATGGAAATATCTACACCGCCATCTCTATAAACATGGAAATATCTGCACCGCCATCTTTATAAACATGGAAATATCTACACCGCTATCTGTATAAACCTGGAAATATCTACACCGCTATCTGTATAAACATGGTAATATCTCCACCACCGTCTATATAAACAAGGAAATATTTAAAACGCCATCTCTATAAACATGGAAATATCTACACCCCTATCTGTATAAACATGGAAATATCCACACCGCTATCTCTATAATCATGGAAATAACTACACCGTGATCAGTATAAACGTGGAAATATCTACACCGCTATCTCTATAAACATGGAAATATCTCCACTGCTATCTCTATAAACATCGAAATATCTACACCGCCATCTGTATAAACATGGAAATATTACAAAGTTATCTGTATAAACATGGAAATATCTACACCCCCGTCTATATAAACATGGAAATATCTACACAGCCATGTGTACATACAGGGAAATAACTACACCGCTCTCTATATAAACATCGAAATAACTACACCGCTAGCTGTATATACATGGAAATATCTACACCGCCATCTATATATCCATAGAAATATCTGCGCCGCCATCTGTATAAACATGGAAATATCTACACGGTCAGCTGTGTATAGATGGAAATATCAACACCGCCATCTGTACAAACATGGAAATATCTTCTCCGCTATCTGTATAAACATGGAAATATCTAAACCGTGGTCTGTATAAAAAGGAAATATCTACACCGCTATCTGTATAAACATGGAAATATATACACCGCTATCTCTATAAACATGGAAATATCTACACCGTGTTCTGTATAAACATGGAAATATTTACACCGATATCTGTATAAACATGGAAATATCTACACCGCCATCTCTATAAACATGGAAATATCTTCACCGCCATCTGTATAAACATGGAAATATCTACACTGCTATCTGTATAAACCTGGAAATATCTACACCGCTATCTGTATAAACATGGTAATATCTACACCACCATCTATATAAACTTGGAAATATCTACACCGCCATCTGTATAAACATGGAAATATCTACAATGCCGTCTGTAGAAAGATGGAAATATCTACACCGCAATCTGAGTAAACATGGAAATATCTACACCAATATCTGTAAAAATATGGAAATATCTACACCGCTATCTGTAGAAACATGGAAATATCTACAACGCGATCTGCATAAACATGGAAATATCTACACCGCGATCTGTATAAACATGGAAATATCTACACCGCTATCTGTATAAATATGGACATATCTACACAGCTATCTCTATAAACATGGAAATATCTACACGGCCATCTGTATAAACATGGAAATACCTACAAGTCATCTGTATAAACATGGAAATATCTACACAGCCATCTGTATAAACATGGAAATATCTACACAGCCATGTGTACATACATGGAAAAATCTACAGCGCTCTCTATATAAACATGGAAATAACTACACCGCTATCTGTATATACATGGAAATATCTACACCGCCATCTACATATCCATAGAAATATCTGCGCCGCCATCTGTATAAACATGGAAATATCTACACGGTCATCTGTGTATAGATGGAAATATCAACACCGCCATCTGTACAAACATGGAAATATCTTCACCGCTATCTGTATAAACATGGAAATATATACACAGCTATCTCTATAAACATGGAAATATCTACACCGTGTTCTGTATAAACATGGAAATATTTACACCGATATCTGTATAAACATGGAAATATCTACACCACCATCTCTATAAACATGGAAATATCTGCACCGCCATCTTTATAAACATGGAAATATCTACAACGCTATCTGTATAAACCTGGAAATATCTACACCGCTATCTGTATAAACATGGTAATATCTACACCACCATCTATATAAACATGGAAATATCTACACCGCCATCTGTATAAACATGGAAATATCTACAATGCCATCTGTAGAAAGATGGAAATATCTACACCGCAATGTGTGTAAACATGGAAATATCTACACCAATATCTGTAAAAACATGGGAATATCTACACCGCTATCTGCATAAACATGGAAATATCTACACCGCGATCAGTATAAACATGGAAATATCTACACCGCTATCTGTAGAAACATGGAAATATCTACACCGCGATCTGCATAAACATGGAAATATCTACAGCGCGATCTGTATAAACATGGAAATATCTACATCGCTATCTGTAGAAACATGGAAATATCTACACCGCGATCTGCATAAACATGGAAATATCTACACCGCAATCTATATAAACATGGAAATATCTACATCGCTATCTGTAGAAACATGGAAATATCTACACAGCTATCTGTATAAACCTGGAAATATCTACACCGCTATCTGTATAAACATGGATATATCTACACCGTTATCTGTATAAACATGGAAATATCTACACCGCTATCTGTATAAATATGGAAATATCTACACCGCCCTTTGTGTAAGCATACAAATATCTACACAGTCATCTGTATAGACATGGAAATACCTACACAGCCATCTGTATAAACATGGATGTATCTACACAGCTATCTCTATAAACAAGGAAATACCTACACAGCTATCTCTATAAACATGGAAATATCTACACCGCAAACTCTAAAAACATGGAAATATCTACACGGCCATGTATATAAACATGAAAATATCTACACCGCCATCTCCATAAACATGGAACTATCTACACCACCATCTGTATAAACATGGAAATATCTACACCGCTATCTGCATAAAGATGGAAATATCTACACCGCTATCTCTATAAACATGGAAAAACCTACACCACTATCTGTATAAAGTTGGAAATATCTACACCGCTATCTGTATAAACATGGAAATATCTTCACCGCCATCTGTATAAACATGGACATAACTACACAGTCATCTGTATAAACATGGAAATATCTACACCGCCATCTCTATAAACATAAAAACATCTACAACGCCATCTTCAGAAACATGGATGTATCTACACCGCCATCTGTAAAAACATTGAAATACCTACACCACTATCTGTATAAACATGGAAATATCTTCACTGCTATCTGTATAAATATGGAAATATCTACACCGCCATCTGTATAAAGATGGAAATATCTACACCGCAATCTGTATAAATATGGAACTACCTACACCGCTATCTCTGTAGACATGGAAATATCTACACCGCTATCTGTATAAACATGGAAATATCTACACCGCCATCTGTATAAAGATGGAAATCTCAACACCGCGAGCTGTATAACCATAGAAATATCTACACCGCTATCTGTATAAACATGGAAATATTAACACCGCTATCTGTATAAACATGGAAATATCTACACCGCTATCTCTATAAACATGAAAATACTTACACCATGACCTCTATAAACATGGAAATATTTACACCGCTATCTCTATAAACATAGAAATAACTACACCGCCATCTCCATAAACATGGAAATATCTACACCGCCATCTGCATAAACTTGGAAATATCTACACAGACATCTGTATAAACATGGAAATATCTACACCGCAATCTCTATAAACATGAAAATATCTACACCGCCATCTTCTGAAACATGGATATATCTACACCACCATCTGTATAAACATGGAAATATCTACACCACTATGTGCATAAACATGGAAATATCTTCACTGCCATCTGTATAAACATGGAAATATCTACACCACCATCTGTATGAAGATTGAAATATATACACCGTAATCTGTATAAATATGGAAATAACTACACCGTTATCTCTATAGACATGGAAATATCTACACCGCTATCTGTATAAACATGGAAATAACAACACCGTTATCTGTATAAACATGGAAATATCTACACAGCTATCTGTGTAAAAATGGAAATATCTACACAGCAATCTGTGCAAAGATGGAAATATCTACACCGCAGTCTCTATAAACATGGAAATATCTACACCGCTATCTGTATAAGCATGGAAATATCTGCACTGCAATCTGTAAAAACATGGAAATTTTCACACCGCTATATGTATAAACATGGAAATATCTTCACCGCTATCTTTAAAAACACAGAAATACTTACACCGGTATCTTTATCAACATGGAAATACCTACACCGCTATCTCTATATACAATGAAATATCTACAACGCTATCTGTGTAAACATGGAAATATCTACACAGCTATCTGTGTAAACTTGGAAATATCTACACCGCAATCTGTGTAAGCATGGAAATATCTACAACGCTATCTGTGTAAACATGGAAATATTTACAACGCTATCTGTCTAAACAGGGAAATATCTACACAGCTATCTGTAAAACGTGAAAATATCTACACCGCTATCTGTATAAACGTTGAAATATCTAAACCGCTATCAGTATAAATGTGGAAATACCTACAACGCTATCTGCATAAACGTGGAAATATCTACATCGCTATCTGTATAAACGTGGAAATACCTTCACCACTATCTGTATAACCCTGAAAATATCTACACCGCTATCTGTATAAACATGTAAATAACTACACCGCTATCTGTATAAACATGGAAACATCTACAATGCTATCTCTGTACACATGGAAATATAGACACAGTTATCTGTGTAAACTTGGAAACATCTACACTGCTATCTGTGTAAAGTTTGCAATGTCTACACCGCAATCTGTGCAAAGTTGGAAATAACTTTACCGCTGTATCTGTAAACATGGAAATATCTACACCGCTATATGTATAAACATGGAAATATCTACAACGCCATCTGTATACACATGGAAATATCTACACAGCCATTTGTATAAACATGGAAATATCTACACCGTTATCGCTATGAACATGGAAATATCTGCACCGCTATCTGTATAAACATGGAAATATCTGCATCGATATCTGTATAAACAGGGAAATATCTCCACCGCTATCTGTATAAACATGGAAATATCTACACCGCTATCTGTATAAACATGGAAATATCTACACCGCTATCTGTATAAACATGGAAATATCTACAACGCTATCTGTGTAACCATGGAAATATCTACACAGCAATCTGTGGAAACTTGGAAATATCTACACAGCTATCTGTTTAAAAATGGTAATATTTACACGGCAATCTGTACAAAGATGGAAATATCTACACCGCTATCTCTGTAAACATGGAAATATCTACAGCCCTATCTGTATAAACATGGAAATATCTTCACCGCTATCTGTATAAACAAGGAAATACCTACACCGCCATCTTTAGAAACATGGAAATGTCTACACCGCCATCTGTATAAACATGGAAATACCTACAGCGTTACCTGTACAAATATGGAAATGACTACACCGATATCTCTATAAACATGGAAATACCTACAACACTTGCACTATAAACACGGAAATATCTACACCGAAATCTCTGTAAACATGGAAATATCTACACCGCCATCTGAGTAAACATGGAAATATCTACACCGCCATCTTCAGAATCATGGCTGTATCTACACCGCCATCTGTTTAAACATGGAAATATATACACCACTATCTGTATAAAGATGGAAATATCTTCACTGCCATCTGTATAAAGATGGAAATATCTGCACTGTGAGCTGTATAAACATGAAAATATCTACACCGCTATCTGTATAAACATGCAAATACCAACACTGCTATATGTATAAACATGGAAATATCTACACCTCTATCTGAATAAAAATGAAAATATCTGCACTGCTATCTCTATAAACATGGAAATACCTACACCACCATCTCTGTAAAAATGGAAATATCCACACGGCTCTCTGTATAAACATGGAAATATGTACACCGCTACCTGTATAAACCTGGAAAAATCTACTCCGCTATGTGTATAACTATGGAAATATCTACACCGCTATCTCTGTAAACATGAAAATGTCTACACAGCTATCTGTATAAACATGGAAATATCTACACCGCTGTCTGTATAAACATGGAAATACCTACACAGTCATCTGTATAAACATGGAAATATCTACACCACCATCTGTATAAACATGCAAATATCTACACGGAAATCTCTATAAACATGGAAATATCTACACCGGTATCTGTATAAACATGGAAATATCTACACCGCTATCTGTATAAAGATGGAAATACCGACACCGCTATCTGTATAAACATGGAAATATCTGCAACGCTATCTTTTTTAACATGGAAATATCTGCAAATATATCTGTATAAACATCGAAATATCTACACGGCTATCTGTGTAAACATGGAAATATCTGCACCGCTATCTGTATAAAGATGGAAATATCTACACCACTATCTGAAAAACTTGGAAATACCTACACCGCTCTCTGTATAAACTTGGAAATATCTACACCGATATCTCTATAAACATGGAAATATGTACACCGCTATCTTTATAAACAAGGAAATATCTACACCGCCATCTGTATAAACATGGAAATATCTACACAGCCATTTGTATAAACATGGAAATATCTGCACCGCTATCTGTATAAATACGGAAATTTCTACACCGCAATCTCTATAAACATGGAAATATCTAAACCACTATCTTCATAAACATGGAAATATCTACACCGTTATCTCTATAAACATGGAAATATCTACGCCGCCATCTGTATAAACATGCAAATACCTACCCAGTCTTCTGCATAAACATGGAAATATCTACACCGGCATCTCTATAAACATGGAAATATCTGCACCACTATATCTATATACATGGAAATATCTACACAGCTATCTGTAAAACGTGGAAATATCTACACAGCTATCTGTATAAACGTGGAAATATGTAAACCGCTATCTGTATAAATGTGGAAATATCTTCAACGCTATCTGTATAAACGTGGAAATACCTACATCGCTATCTGTATAAGCGTGGAAATACCTTCACCGATATCTCTATAAACCTGGAAATATCTACACCGCTATCTGTATCAACATGGAAATAACTACACCGGTATCTGTATCAACATGGAAATATCTACAATGCTATCTCTGTAAACATGGAAATATCTACACAGCTATCTGTGTAAACTTGGAAATATCTACACCACTATCTGTGTAAAGTTGACAATATCTACACCGCAATCTGTGCAAAGATGGAAATATCTACTCCGCTATCTCTGTAAACAAGGAAATATCTACTCCGCTATCTGTATAAACATGGAAATATCTACACTGCCATCTGTCTAAACATGGAAATATCTACAGCGCCATCTGTATGAACATGGAAATATCTACAGCGCTATCTTTGTAAACATTGAAATATCTACACTGCCATCTTTAAATATATGGAATTATGTACCCAGTCATCTGTATAAACATGGATATATCTACAACACCATCCCTATAAAAATGGAAGTATCTACAATGCGATCTGTATTCACATGGAAATATCTACACAGCCATCTGTTTAAACATGGAAATATCTACACCGCTATCTCCATAAACATGGAAATACCTACACCGCTATCTCTATAAACATGGAAATATGTACACCGCCATCTGTATAAACATGGAAATACTTACAAAGTTATCTGTATAAACATGGAAATATCTACACCGCCATCTGTATAAACATGGAAATATCTACACAGCCATCTGTATATACATGGAAATATCTACACCGCCATCTGCATATCCATGGAAATATCTATGCCGCCAACTGTATAAACTTGGAAATATCTACACGGCCATCTGTGTATAGATGGAAATATCAACACTGCCATCTGTAAAAACATGGAAATATCTACACCGCTCTCTCTATAAACATGGAAATATCTACACTGACATCTGTAAAAACATGGAAATACCTATACAGTCATCTGTATAAACATGGGAATATCTACACCATCATCTGCATAAACATGGAAATATCTACAATGCCATCTGTATACACATGGAAATATCTACACAGCCATCTGTATAGACATGTAAATATCTACACTGCTATCTCTATAAACATGGAAATATCTACACCGCCATCTCTATAAACATGAAAATATCTACACTGCCATCTCCATAAACATGGAACTATTTATGACATCCAAGCTGTATCTTCTGTATTATATTCCACATTAGCATCTATCACCTTACATTTGGGAGATCCTGTCCAAAAAATGATTATGCCTCCTAACCAAACATTCAGCAGGGCTGCAGGAACAGGCCCCCTGAACAAACATCCTGCCAAAGTACTTTAAAGCACCGTGAGCTGCCACAGCTGTGCATTTTCAGATGACTCAGCAGATTAGCGTGGAGTCTCTTAGCCTCTGCTTGGTCTGTTCCTTTCAGTGATCTCTCACATGGCCCAGTGCATTCGGTTTGAAAATCCTCATGAAATGAGCAGATTATGATCTGGCTTCAGTAGAGGGCCATGGGGTGGGCATGGAGGGGAGAGGGTTTGCTCTTAACACAGCCTGAGCCTCAGAAAGGTTTCAGATGGAAAAGCATGGCACTGACTCAGCTCATGCTTAACAGGAAATAATGCACACACCACTCCAAAAAAGCCCTTTATGTTGTATGAAAGTCTATGCCGGAGCAGCTGCTGCCACCTCATGTACTGTGATAGAGTGTGCATGTGTGTGTTTGTGTGTGCATGAGTGTGAGTATGCACACAAATGTGTGCTGGGTGGGGGAGGAGATCACACCTTCCACAGTCGCCACCTCAGCCTTAGCTAGCAGCGTGAAGAATTGCCAAAAGTCAACAGGAAGCTGCACCAAAGCAACTGTGATCACCACATCAGCAGGCGCTTTCTGGTTAGTAAAGCTACTGGGACTGAAAAACACACACGATCTCGTCCTTCTTTTATTTTAATCAGAGCAAACTATTTTTATAATAATTGTGTTCTATGAATAAATAATTCATAATGCTGTAACCCATTATCACATTCAATCCTCCCAACAACACTAGAAGATATGTAGACAAGTATTATTACTTTCCCTATTTTTATAAATGAGGAAATAAACCCCAGGAGGCTAGGCGACTTCCCCACGGTCATAGAAGTTGCAAACAGTAGTATCATGATTCAAATCCAAAGCTTCTCCTTTTGTCTTTATCATTTTAATTTTGAAGGTAATGCATATGCATGTATGATCTTTTAAATCCAGAGATGTATATGGAATAGATAGGAAAAGGGACTCTCCTTCCCCATTATACACCCCCTCCACCCAAGCTATATACACTGTTGACTAGAGTATGTCCTTTCAATCCTATTTTCTATGCCTACATTATATACAGAAAAGCAGGATTACGTTACACACAATATTCCAGTCATTGCTGTTTTTCACCAACAAGCCATCATTCACATCTTTTTCATACTTCATATAAATTTATATCCTCTATTTTAGTGGTGTATATTGTGCAGTTGTGTCATAAATTATGTACCTGTTCTCCGTTGAACATATAGATTTTTTCTGAGTTTTTCCTTAGCAAAATGCTGCAGTGAGTACCCTTGTACACAGATGTTTGTACATTTGTTCTAGAAAAATCTACAGCAAAGATTCTTAGATTAAGAGATTCCCAGGTTATTAGAAAACTACTCTATTAATTTAGATATATACTTCCAAATTGCCTGACCAAAAAGTTATGTCAATTTAACTTCTATGAACAGTATACAAACATGACAATTTTCCATCACCTACACCAACTCTGGGTAATTTCATCTTTTTTACAAGTTGATGGATTGTTTTAATTTATATTTCTCTGGTTATTAATAAGGTTGGCCACCTGTTCATGTGTTATTATTGATGATATTTGTATTGAATTGTTTGAATTTTCTTGATTTCAAAAAACGTTTTACATGTCATAGATATTAAATATTTGTTGTAAAACTCTCCTTCCAGTATTGTGTATGTGTTTGGTCAAGTAGAATAAACTCTCGTCCTCTGATTTCAGATTCCTTTCTCTTTCCATTAGAAATCCCTAAATGTAAAACTACATATTGATAGCTAAAAACCAGGATGTTTACTAGAGAAAAAGAATACAAAGGCAATAATTAAATATTATATTTATACAAAATACCTACTAGTACAAACTTAAAAAGAGAAAGTAAAAGTCAAATGCTTCTACGACTTCAGACTAAGAAAAAGAACTTTTGAGGTTGAATGCTCCTGAAATTTTTCTTTTCATACAACTACGGACATGACTTCAAAAGTTGATGTGACTAAAAAATGTAAGATATGAAAGATATTTGAAGACTCAGAGAAGGTGGATTTTCATTTTAACAAGTCACATATATATTCTAGATATCCTCTTATTCGTAACTAAGAGAGTCAAATCAGATGAAAGAATCTAAAAATTTCCCTTTGACTGTGTTAAGTAGAAGTAGTAGAGGCATACTGGCCAAATCTTGAGTGTTTGCAAATTGACTCTTAAGGCTATAGGCTGGCACAGGTCATTGAAGCCCTAGCTTTTTATCTTTAATTTTAAAATCCCCAAACAATTTATACTAATTTTTCTTGTCCATTATTTCCAAATAATCTTGTTTAAAGGTTATTACAGTGCTTGCTCATGTTACTGTTGTCTAACAGAAGGGTATCCGGGGCCTTAAAACTGAGAGGGTTAGGATTAATGATTCCAATACCTATGCTTGGACATCTCCAAAAGTGGGTTCCAACTTCTTGTCCTCAAGTCTGTATAGAAACTAGCAAACTTCCAGAGTTCACAAAAGGCTCCAAGAGAACAGATGTTTTATAGAAAATTCTTAGAGCAAGTTTCACGCATAATGTTGCTGATGCGTGTCTGCCTTTTCAATAAACATCGCTATGCTTTATCACAAGATTTAATAAAGCAGCTTAGTTAAAAATGCCATCTGGGTCTCTGGACACATTAAACAAAGCTTAAAATAACCACCCCAGCAACTGGGAGGACCCAGCTGTTCTCATAATCTGTCCCACTCCTTTTACTTCCCCATAAAAAGAGTGAATGAAGACCACAGACTAAAAGCATCCAGAAGGAACTGACACAAACAGGGAGATAGATGGAGCCAAGGGCTCCTGTAAGTTTGCTATTGCTCACATAATAGATTTGCTAATTCCACAGCCTGCGGATGGTGATTAAGAACGGGAAGCAGAAAGAGGGAAGAGAGAATCATAGAAGGGCTCATTCAAGTTTTCTAATGTATCACAAACCTGTCCTCCCTAATGTCTGGATCATAGCAGCCCATTCCATTCACCTATTCTCTAGTGAACTCCAATAGAAAATACAAAGCCATCACCACCCAGTTCTTTCTCCCTTCTAGAGATGAGATATTAGCCACCCAATCCCAGATTCTCAGATCCATTCCAGGAAAGAAGCCCTAGGTATTGAAGCACAGCTTTCCCTCCCTCCCTTCTTTCTTCCACCCCAAGATTTGTTCCCCAGATAGTTCTAGTAAATGCAAAACCAAGTATATTCTCATTCTTTAGAGCAACCAGCTTTTCATGGCCAACTGGAATCAAACACAACCTGCACAAACATCTATCTGGAGGACACTCCCAAGGCTCCTACTGAGCCAGCCTTCTGCATACCACTGCATTTCAGCTTCCTAGTTCACAAGACACTGAGACATTCTTGAATTCTGCAAGGTGCACTGTGTGTTAATATCTTGGCTGCTCATCATGTGGCCAATAAAGGGCATGACTAGTCAACAAATAAATTTTCTCTTGGCTAAAACTTGCAACAAAACTGTAAGCTGTTTACCAAGGGGCCCACTACAGGTTATATTCAATATATACAGTCAAATCCTAACTATCTGAGATATATTCAGTTGACCATACACCTTTATATTTCAGTAAAAGGTCTTTACATTTCCCAGTGCTATCGATGTTACAAAGTGCTTTCATATGCAGTGCTTCATCTGATTTCCAGGATAATTAAATGATCCTGTCATACCTGATTTTTAGATGAGGAAACAAGTGGTTTCTGGGTATTTCAAGAGGCTAACGCATCTGCCCTCCAACTTGTATGTGAAAACCAAAAACAAAATTCCAAGGCCCTTCAACCATCTGAATGGACTTTAACTCTTTTGGTCAATATATGGCAGAGCTAGGAAAAGAAGGTGAGTCTTCCAGCTGCTGATACAGGGTTTTTTCTGCCATACTCCATTACCTCCAAGGCTAAAGTCAAAAGAGGGTGTGGTTATCACATGAAAAAATCTGGTTTGGATTTCCCAAATGTGTATGTAGTATTTGGGGATTTACCTTAATTTAACCTACAGTTCTTTTGGGTTGTAACAGTCTGACTCCATTTTTGAAAACAAAACAAAATCGATTTTAAATGCTGAATTATAGATCTTTGCTGTCCAGTATGGTAGCTACTAACCACTTATGGTTATTTGCATTTCTATTTTAATTAATTAAAATTCAGTAAAATGCAAAATTCAGTTCTTCAGTTGCTCTAGCCACATTTCAAGTGTTACAGTAGTCACATATGGCTAGTGGCTGGGACAATGCAGATTATAGAACAGTTCCATCATCAAAGAAACTTCTATTGAACAGTGCTATTATATAATGTCATCTCCAGAGAAAGAAGACTTTAGAAAAAGTCAGAAACGGCCGGGTACAGTGGCTCACACGTGTAATCCCAGCACTTTGGGAGGCCAAGGCAGGCAGATCCCTTGAGGTCAGGAGTTCAAGACCAGCCTGGCCAACATGGTGAAACCCCATCTCTAGTAAAAATACAAAAAAATTAGCTAGGCGTGGTGGTGCATGCCTGTAACCACAGCTACTCAGGAGGCTGAGTTGGGAGAATCACTGGAACCCAGGAGACAGAAGTTGTAGTGAGCCAAGATTGTGCCACTGCACTCTAGCCTGGGTGACAGAGCAAGACTCCATCTCAAAAAAAAAAAAAAAAAGAAAAAGAAAAAGTCAGAAACATCTTGAGGCAGGCATAGTGCTGTCATCTGTCCAATATTGAAGATGATTTAAGAATAATAAGAAGAGAACAAAGAAGAGAAAAAGAAGTTGCCTTAGGTGTACCTACCCAGAAAAGGACAAGGGCATTCCTGTAGTCATTGTGTTGTATTTTAGCTCTTAAACTTTCTAAGAGATTAGAATAATTTGACACATAGAAGATCTAAACCACTGAAGAGGCTCTGAAGCAGATAAAAGTAGAAAGAAAATAAAAAACTAATGAGTTACAAACTAAGCTTAACCACAATTCGTTTAAACGATACTATTTACTCTTCACATGATTGGTTTTTCTTTTGCTTTATAGTATGACATAGTTTATATCTTTAAAGGGGAATTAAAATATTTCTGGGAATTTTTAAAAGTAAGTTCACACAGCCACATAAAAACTACAGAAACAGATAAAACCTATCTTCTCATTTATTCCCTAATCCATTCAAATTAAATATAAAAATCCAAGCAGCCACAGTGATATTCAAAAAAGCAAAAGTGAGACAAAACAAAATTCATTTGTCACCTGTGGAGGTAGTTAGCTCACCTAATCTTCACTCCAAACACCAGTAATTTTTAAAAGACAGAAATAAACATATGTTCTGCCTTCCCGGAAGGAACTATGTTTCAGGGTAGCCAAATAACCCAGTTGTGAAGAAAATGGTCTGCTTATAGAAAAATGCCAGCTAAAACATGTAGATAGAATTAGAGAATTAGAAATTCACCATTTTGAAACCCCTAATGAAATAATCAACTCAAGCAAGGATCATTAATAAATGCTAAAACAATCAAGTAACTATTGATACAGAATATAACTGAATATACACATGGTACAAAGTTCACGTCACAGACTACCGGCTTGACCCAAGGGGGAATATAGCAGAGGAGATAGGCAGTGATCACCCTAACCTTGCGATCATCTCACCATCACTAATGATGGGATGTGAATACACATTATTGCCTATGAAATAGTCTTTAAAAAAAGAAGTTGAACCTGAATCTAACTAAACCTTGCAATGGGCTGAACGTGTATGTCTTCCCAAAATTAATATGTTGACATCCTAACCCCAAAGGTGCTGGTATTAAAAGGTGGGGCCTTTAGGGGGTCATTAGATCATAAGGACAGAGGCTTCATGATTGGAATTAGTGCCCTTATAAAAGAGGCCCCAGAGAGCTAGCTAGTCTCTCCCACTATGTGAGGGCCCAGCAAGAAGGCCAATCTATGAACCAGAAAGTTGGTCCTAACCAGATATCAAAACCACATGCTCCTTGATTTTAAACTTGCTAGCCTCTAGGACTGTGAGAAATAAATTTCTGTTCTTTATAAGTCATCCAGTTTTTGGTATTTTGTTATAGCAGGCCTAAAAGCCTTTAGAACTAACTTCCAGTTAACCAGGAAAAAACAGAGTGAAAAGTTAAATGACACCATAAAAAGCAACCAGAAAATTCCAGAAGGGGAAATATTCTACAGGACAACTGACTAGTTTTTCAACAAGTCAATTTCACTAAATAAATACATAAACAAAGAGTATGGGTATTTTCCAGGTTAAAAAAGTCTTGAGCTAAATAATCAAATGCAATGTGTATCCCTTGATTAGAAGAAACTAATTTGAACAAACCAGCCACAAAAGATATTTCAGGGAGACCAAGCTGGAAGGATCACTTGAGGCCAGGAGTTTGAGACCAGCCTGGGCAACGTAGTAAGACCTCCATCTCTACAAAAACAATAAATTAGCTGGGCATGGTGGTGTGCACCTCTAGTCCTAGCTACTCAGGAAGCTGAGGCAGGAAGATCACTTGAGCCCAGGAGTTTGAGGCTGCAATGAGCTATGATTGTTTCACTGCACTTCAGGCTGTGTGAAAGAGCAAGACTTTGTCTCAAAAGATAAAAGGACATTTCATAATAATTGAGGAAATCTGAATGTGGACTGGGTAATAAATGATATAAAAAAGCCATTTTTTATTTTGTTTGAAAAGATGATTTTGTAACTATACAGGAAAATGTTCTTATTTTTTTAGAAATCTGTACTAAAGAATTTAGGGGTAAAATATCATTTTCTTTAATATACTTTCAAACACAAGCAAAAAATAGTCATGACACAAATATAGCAAAATGTTTACAATCTATGTTCTATGCTTGCCTGTGAGTGCCATTAATCTCATCTCTCTGCTTTTCTGAAAGTTTGAAAATTTCAAAGTTTTATAATAAATTTTTTTACATCCCATAATTTTATAATAATTTTTTTAAAGTTTGAAGCAAATCAACAACTATAGCTTCAAAAATATCCTGACCCACAATAAACATTAAACAGGGTATATTTCTCCCATTTCCTAAAAAAGTTGGCCCAGGAAGGAGTATGAGAGCTGCCATAGCTCTCCCAAGGCTCATTATTCTCCATCACTCCATGGGAAATCCCAAAATAAATTTTTTAAAAAGTTGTTTAAATTTATAATGTTTTTGATTCTATAATAATTTTATAATAAAATAATTGTAAAATGTTGATTTTATAATTTATAAAAATTTTTATACATGTTTATGTTTGAAATGTCTATTTCAAACTTTATGAGATATTAAAATATAAGTAATATAGTTCATCATTATAGAAATGCCATGCTTTTCTTCTCCAGCAATTACATAATCAAAGAGTAACTGTAGTTTTTCCTAGAACATTGCTTTTTAGGCTGGGCATGGTGGTTCATGACACTTTAGGAGGCCAAGGCAGGCAGATCTCTTGAGATCAGGAGTTTGAGACTAGACTGGGCAACAGAGAAACCCTATGAGTAGTAAAAACACAAAAATCAGCTGTGCGTAGTGGCGTGCACCTATAGCCCCAGCTACTCAGGAGGCTGAGGTGGGAAGATCACCTGAATCTGGGGAAGTCAAGGCTACAGTGAGCCAAGACTGTACCATTGCACTCCAGCCTGGGCAACAAAGTGAGACCCTGTGTCAAAAAAAAATGAAATTTAATTGAAAAAAAGAAAATTGCTTTGTAAAATTAATTTTTCAATCAAAACCAAGATTTTTCAGATATAGAGAATGCAGCCCACTGGTCAGATTTGTCAGTTCAAAGAGAATAAATTCTAGTTTCCTATTTTTCTAGCCTGCTTATGATTATCCAATAGGATATCAAAAAAGACCAAAGCCTTTGGGATCCATGTTCAGTATTCCTGAGTCTAACTCAGGATGCCAAATCAGGAGACAAGCACATTCTCATCAATTTTCAATCATTCGAGACCAATTTTGCTTATAATTATCCAGTTCTTTTAGACCACCTTTCTCCTGAAGCCAGCCTTATGGCTATTCACTTCACTTTAGCATAAGCCCCCAAGAAGGTGAACAAAATGAGGAAACGATTGGTTAAAGTTGGCATTTGAAATTCTGAAACATGTCCACCATTCCCTTCACCCATGCCCGCCCCTCTTAGAAGTAGTACTTTCAGATTATTTAAGAGTCGATGCTTCTATGTGGATTTTGTCATCTGTCCTTTATAACAGCTAGTAGGTTTAATTTGACTATTTTCAGCATATATTGACCTATGCTAATTATCTGTTAAAATAAATTCCACTCTTAGAGTTAATAAAGTGTGTGTGTCATGGAAGACCCATTGAAGTAAGAAGCTGAGGAGCCCTTATGGTAAAGTGGGACAAGAAATAATAAGACATAATAATTTTCCCATGCAAATCAACAACCGTAGCTTCAAAAATATCTTGACCCACAACAAGTATTGGACAGGCCATGTTTCTCTCACTCCCTAAAAAATTGGCTCGGGAAGGAGTATGAGAGCTCCCATAGCTCTCCCAAGGCTCATTATTCTCCATCACTCCACAGGAACAGCCTGTCAGAGAAGAGTGAAAGACCATTTGTCAACCTCTCTTCAACTCCCTGATTCTAGCCAAACTTCATCAATCTCAAGTGAGGAGCCAGAGAGAAATCAAACCCCATATATCCAGCATCATTGTCTACTGGAGTCAAAAATCACAATTCCACTACCCACCCCAACACCATTGGCCCTGTTTCTCCCAATTGCTTTTTATTGTGTTTTTTAAAAAATCCTCTTTCCCCATCCCTGCAACACCGAGAAGGAGGAATTATAGTAGATAAATATGAAGCATGGAGATCCTTTAAAAATGTTTTTAATAATAAATGAGAAAATGAAAAGGAGAGGGTTGGGAAGGAAGGAGGGAATTCAAATGCCAGGGAATTGTGCAGTTTCGCTTTTAAAGATGTTAACACTCATTTATACATCTGCAAGACACTCCCCTTAAAGAAAAGTTCTATGAGTGTGGGTCTGGTTGCATGAATAAGGATAAAATTACTTTTTTAGACGATGTTTCCCACATATCATTCAGAGACCCCTGAAGTTAGGTATCCCTCTTGTAGATGTCCTTGAGATGCTGCTGGACCTGGGAAAGAGGAAACTGGGATACGGGTCTATGCCAAAAGGTGCTTCTAGTTATAGGACAGAGAGGAAAGGGGCAGAGGGAGAAAAACCCGAAGTCTGAGAATCTGGATTGCAGAAGACTACCGAGGTCGTGGGAGAAGGGAGAGAAAACAAGGATGAAAAGCGAAAGGGGAAGAGGCATGAAATGTTGTCAAATGTCAAAAGGCATTTGGGGAGAAGGTGGGAATTGCATTAAGAAAACCACTGCAAATCTCGTTTCAGACCATTTAGAGATATGCCCCCTGGGAACTGCGAGCTCAGGCTGTTTAGCATCAAACAAATGGATCCACTCCATCCCTACCCTAATTAAATAAATCATTCAGTAATTCCACTGGGTTAAAGAACCAAAATATTAAAAACCTTCAGGGCCTACTCTTGCCAAATATGTCAGGGATCGTGTGTGTGTGTGTGTGTGTGTGTGTGTGTGTGTGTGTGTGTTCTGAGACACCACTACTGCTAAATAGGCAGAGCAAAGATTTAGGGGACTGGCAGATTATTGCAAAAAGGGCACGGGGCAGAGGGACTATGTTGTGAGCCTGGGAAAGAAGTTTGTGTGGGGACTGTGGGCAGTGAACGTGTTGGGAACAATATGGAAAACTGGGAGCTGCCTTGGAATCTACAGGGCCGGGTAAGAGAATGTCCGAAAGAAAAATGAGCAGGTGCGGGATGTGTGCAGAGTCGGAGAAGAGTCCAGGGCACCCGGAGTGGCTCCAGGAACGACGGACACCCCTCAAGGCTTTTGGGGGCGGTGGGTACTAATAGAACCCAGTGTCCGGGGTGCGCCGGGGAGGCTGCAAGCACGATGGGAGTGGGGCGCTGGAGGGTGAGGACGCGGGAGTGAGGAAGCAAAGCCTGGGCCGGGCAGGGGCCTCCCAGCTGGGCCTGGAGGCAGCAGGGGGACAAGGGCTAGGAGAGGGCATGGCGGCAGCGCGGCGGGAAGCGAGGGGCATCCGGACACTCACCCCGTTGGCCGCGGCCATCTGCCCCACGATCTCGATGGCCGTCCTGCTAAAGTACCTGCCGTCGCTGCCCACCACCGTGGTGCAGCCCGACGGTCGCGCAGGTCAATGGACGATAGCACGCTCTGGATGAATTTGGGCAGGTAGTTGCGCTGGCCCTCGAAGAGGCCGGTAGTTCGCCGCAGAACCCCGCCGCCGGCCCGCCGCGAGTCCTCGTAGGGCACGGTGGGCACTGTCAGCACCGGGATGGGGCTCCCCTCCGTGGTGCCTCCTGGCCGGTCCTGCTGTGGCTCCCGGGGCCGGAGGGAATCTGCAGCCTGCCGGGGGCCCCCACCAGCCTGGCCGCGTGCCGGGACTCGGCCTTGCGCCCGGGCCCCCTCTCCGGCAGGTCGGCACCCTGCGCCCTGCGCCCGCCCGCCTGGGGACCGCCCGCCCCTCCTCTCCACGCGGCCGCTCGCTGACTCCCTCGGCGGAGATTGCTTCTGCCTTCCTGTAAAGTTTTCTCCCGCCCACCTTCTCCGCTGCCAGACCGCCCGAGGTGTCCTCAGTTTCTCCCCAAGTTGGACTCACTTTCGGGGTGTCCCAAAAGCCTGATTCCAGGGCCTGCTAGCCCGACCCCGGTGACGCCTGCACCCGCGCCTGGCCCCAGCCTTCACGCGCGATCGCCGCCCTCCGGGGCACACCCTCCGCCAGAAAACAGCCGGCGGGCGGCGAGACTTTGGGCAGAGTCCGGGTTCCTCTCCGGCGCCAGGCCCGTCTCCCTGTCTCCCTGGGAGTGCGCAGCCTACACGCACCAGTTTCTCTTTAGAACAAGCATGGGGAGGGATTTGGGAGGGGGCTGAAACCTTTTGCCATCAGCGAACAGCCTCAGCCAAAAATAACCCTGGAAAGGCGAGCTAAGAATGGTTATCTCCTGCCAGCGCTGAAATCGGAGGCTTGGTGCTGCGTGTGGGGTGTGTGTGTGTGTGTATGTGTGTGTGTACCCTCCAACCCCGACCATTTGTTGAAGGGAATCACCACTGTCAGACTTCAATCCAACAGGACCCACTCGAGCCATCCACACTTTCCCCAGCCTCCTCCAAAACAGCACACTTTCCGGTATGGACAATTCTTTTTTTTTTTTTTTCACTTGTTTGTTTGTTTTGGTGGTTGCAACAGCAGCAACACAGACGACACATATTTCCCTATTCTTCTCGCCCTTCTCACCCTCCCTACCCAGCTCCTGCCTTAGAAACAGGCTTGGCCTACACTGTATCTGTCCACACTGCCTGAACTCTTCCCTGAATTAATCGTTTTCAATAGGAGGGGGCTAAATCCCTTATTAATGCCCTACCAGGAGTGAATGAATAAAGCCAAGTTAAAGGGGAACTGGGTACCACATACTGTGCTAGGTTCCTTTGCATGTATCCTTTCATTCTGCTGGAGCTAAAGATGTTCTGCCTCCTCTCCATAAAACGCACCCAAACTCCAAAACCAGGAAATTCTCCATAGAAAATAGGAGTGAAGAGAGAAAAGACTAACAGGATAAACCCCAAAGCAGGAAGAAAGTTTTGTCTCCCATTTCGCTCAAGGAATTTTTGGACCCACCAAGGCTACTGTCCTGAAAGATCCTGCTGCTTCTCCTTCCCCAAATATTGTCCACTTCCTGAGAGTAAGGCTGACTTGCCACAGGCTTATAAAGTGTTTGGTCACAGTAAGACAACTGTGAGTAATAACACACATTGTATACTGTTTTGCAATTGATAAAAGGCTTTGCATCTGTTTTTTCTTTGGAGGCTGAAGAAAAGAAGAATGGTATTCACGCAGTTCCCATTTTACAGATGAAAACAAGAGGACTTTTTCTGTGAAGTCAGGAAAGTGGTTACAGTGGTACTTTCTGCCTGTCCAAATTATGTATTGCCCCTCCCCTTTCTATTAATAACATTGAAGTGTGATGGGACAACCACTGAAGCCGTCAGTTGAAACCTGCTGGGACTTTTTAGCCATTCTCTTCAACATAAAGAATGGGTGTTTTTGGAGGGGGTGAGAGGAATGGGGAAATGTTGTCAAAGAGTACAATGTTTTAGTTGAGACAGGAAGAATACATTTTGTTGAGATCTACAGCACAGCATGGTGACTGTAGTTAACAATGAAATATTGTGTATTTCAAAATTGCTAAGACAATAAATTTCAAATGTTCTCACCACAAAAAAGATAGGTTTTGAGGTGATGAATCTATTAATTCTCTGGATTTAATTATTCCACAATGTATACATATATCATAACATCACATTATACCTCCGTAAATACATACAATTTTAATTTGTCAATTAACATTTTTTAAAAGAATAGTGTGGCCAGTTGGGGAGGTAGTTTTTTTTTTTTTCCTCTAGTCTCTACTCAGTCTCCAAGATCCCATTCCCCAGAAAGTTCCTGTCACCCAGGTGGAGTGCAGTGGCACAATCATGGCTCACTGCACCCTCTCCCTCTTGGGCTCAAGCGATCCTCCCGCCTACAGGTACATGCAACCACGCCCAGCTAATTTTTGTAGTTTTTGTAGACATGGGGTTTCACCATGTTGCCTAGGCTGGTCTCGAACTCCTCAGCTCAATCAATCTGCCCACTTTAGCCTCCCACAGTGCTGGGATTACAGGTGGGAGCCACCAAGCCCAACCCATAAAGTTCCTAACTTTTTATCTCCCTGGGAGTGCACAGCCTACACACACCAGTTTCTCTTTAGAACATACTTAAGAGTCTTGGCTTAGCATCCAACAGACAGAACTTTAACACTTCTACGGATCTGTGCACCTGTCTATGGTGTGGGGTTTTTAAGATCTCTTTCTAATGACACTTTATTTTGCAAAGCAGGACAGTTTCATTCCCAGAAGAGCAGGTATGGTAAATCCTTTGTTCCAGTAACGAAGACAATGATCCAAACCCTAAGCCTCAGAGAAGCCCAGAAACCCTCCAGGCCTCCATTTCTCTGCTCCTAGCACCTGCCTCTCTCTTGACATCAACATCATTCTCCCCTCTCACAGCCCAGCTCCTTCCACAGACCCAGGGATTAGGCACCAGCACCTCAGACTAGATTTTAGAGAATTACCATTCAAGAGGCAATCCTCTTCCCTTGGTTCCAATTTCAAGGTTCTCAAAGACTGGAACAGGGCTAGTTTGAGGCAATGTGCCTCATCGCATAGCCAGAAAGAACCTTACAGTGAAAAGGAAAACAATTCTTCCAAAGTAAGGGGGTGCTGATCCCAGAGGGAGGACAGATGGGCAACCAAACAGTAACCGGGCCACCACATGCTTCACACTCACTGATCAAGGATTTCTAAAACCACTTTTCTTTTCTCTGAATTTACATAGGACTTTGTATCACTCATAAAGGAATGTCTTATAGGCTAATAACACCTTTCTATTCATGCTTATACTTAACATTTAGGCTAGGATAATTTCCTAACCTCAGTGTCCTCACTATAAGATGGGAATTATTATAATCCCTACCTCATAAATTGTTGGGAGGATTAAAATACTTAGTAAAGTGCCTGACTAATAGAAAGGCATTCAATAAATGTTAGCTATTCATGGTGTCATCATCATTATATTGACCATTATTACTAATCTCCTGTATTGCAAGAATTACAGTTTATATTTTTGTAGACCATCACTGTAGCTAAAGGGTCTTTGGGCCATAGGTGATATTCCATAAAGGTTGGTTAAATTGATCTGTGGTTTTTGACTATGGAAACTCAGAACTCCCTCAAAATGTACAAAACAGATTTACCTGCTAAATAAATCTCTTCAAAGCTGACCCCAGGTTTAATTGAATTAATTCCAATGAATTTGTCACAATGATGGAGAAAGGAAACTTAGAGGGCCCCACAGTTGTTTGCTGGTAAAATGAGAAGTTTGGATTAGATCAATGTTTCCCAAAATATTTTCCTCAGAATGTTAGTGCCCCTCGAATCCTGCACAAAGCAAGAGTTTCATGACCAAGTAGCTTTTAAAACTCCTGTACACTCTACTCCCATTCTTCACAATGCACACTTTCATATTAAAAGTTCTGAGAGGTCCTCAACAGAAGACATCACTTAACTTTTTTTTTTTTTTAAGACAGATTCTCACTCTGTCACCCAGGCTGGAGTACAGTGGCCACCACTCCTGGCCTAAAATTTTTTTAACTTGGTGCTTCCCAATCTAAACTCACAGGGACCAGTTTTCTTAATGAAAGATAATCAGACTAGCTTGTAACCATAGCTGGTGACACTCCCCTGCCCCATTCCTTGTATGTCCTCAGTGGACTAGGTCAGGAATAAATAAATTTTCCTGATTCTCAAGGGCTGGTCACTCCTTTGCACTGAGCTCAAAGCTTCTCTGTAGCATGGGTCACAATGAATGGTAGCCCTGATAGCCTAGAGTAGCCTTTCAGCCTTCTCTGAGCCTCTAAAGACTGAGGATCCTTGGCATGAAATGGAGCAACTGATATACCCTTGCTTCCCCTGGGGACTCTCTTGCTCTCAAAAAGGAATCAGCCATCATCTCCATCTAGAGAATATACTATCTGACTCAGCTTGACCAGCCTGTCCCAAAATGAGAATCTGGGTAAAATAAGCATTGAAACACTTCATTCCTTGTAGATTCACAAAACATATTAGCATATTAAAGACTATGAAGTTCTGCAGGAAAAAAAAAAACTATTTAACTTTAATCCAACATTGCCAAGTTTTATTTGACCATGGAAGATTTTTCCAAAACACTTACAAACAGATCAAGGACATTAATCTTTCATGAAACACTAGATCCCCAGGGTCCTCTCCAGCTACATCATTCTGTGATTTTCTTTTTTATTTATGATGCATTAAAAGATTAATCTCTATCAGACTTCCATTTAGAAATTCACCAGAATGTGCAAAGGCAGCAGGTAAAATTGCTGAAGGGTATTATAAAAATACCCTCCAGTGATTTTTGAAACTTAAACTGAAATATTTATATAACTATATATTTCAGTTTGTATATTATATATATATGTATATACACACATATATATGTATGTATATACACACATATATATGTGTGTATATATATGTATACACACATATATATGTGTGTATATATATTGGTGTATGTATATCTATATCTATGTATATATGGCATTATATCCATTTTACAGATGCAGAAACTGAGCTTTAGAGGGGGTGAGCAATTGGTCCAAAGCCACACAGCACACAGGTAGTCATTGATAAAGGTAAAAACAAGAGTTGAAGCCTGAGGTGTAAGGACACAGAGACAAGTACACAAATGTTTACAAGTTACACATATGACACGTGCCTTTAACATGAATTTCTTGAACATTCATTTAGAGACCTTACAATGAAGACATCAGAGTGGCAGCAAGTTCTGTTGGAATCAGGGGAGCGTGTTCTTCTATAATCCCCTGGCTAACAGGAAAGCACACTGATTTGGCCCATGGTAGTTATACACTCCCATTGAGTCAGGGGCCACTTCTATGCACACAGGAGGTGCTAAAAATATGCTGTTGACTCATTGCCTCTAAGAGCAGAAGAAATGCCAAAAGTATAGGACAAGAGGCAGAAAAGCACACGGAAAAATGTCGTAGGGCAGTCCTCTGAGGAAGTGTTAGATCCCTTTGAAATCTGTCCAAACACTTTCTTGTGCTGGGGAAAGTCAATTACATATTTCAAGCAACCCCACATGTCATACGAGTATGTTGTACGTGTTTGTGTACTCGTGTCTGTGAACTTACATCTCAGACTTCAACTTCTCACTCCCCACCCTTATCAATGACTGCCTGCATGGCCTTGGGCAAGTTGCTTTCCCTCTTCAAAGCTCAGTTTCTGCATCTATAAAATGGACATAATGCTACCTACCTCATGGGGTTAGTGATCACATTTAAGGAGCTAATATGTGGAAATTGCTTACACAGTACCTATCACATAATAAGGGTTTAATAAGTGTTTGATGTAATTGTTTTGATTATTACTACTATTACTAAAATAATAATTACTACAATAATAATGATTCTTATTCTCTATATTAGTATTATCTTTGAAAATGGGCATGGATTATGTCTATGTAACACTTTTGGCACAATATCTAGCATTATACCACACACAAATTAGAGAATTCATGTTATTAAGGATGAAAAAATATTTTTACTGTCCCTTAAATTCTTCGTAAGTAACTGCAAAAGAAGCCATTATCCCAACACATGAAATTAAAAAAAAAAAAAATTCAGTTCCTCTGGAGTTTGTTTTTGGAGGTAGCCACAGGATACCTAATTTTTTTTTCTTTTCAGAGAGACCGAGGGGCTCACTAGGTTGACCAGGCTGGTCTTGAACTCCTGGTCTCAAGCCATCCTCCCACCTCAGCCTCCCAAAGTGCTGGGCTTACATGCATGAGCCACCACATCCAGCCTACCTAAAATATTGAATGCTGTTAATAAATCTCCTGAGGCCAGCATAAGAAGGTGATGGGCAAAACTAATGCAGGTATGTTTTTCTGGCTTTTTCATGTATTGGGCCAAACTTTGAAAAGCACTTACTATTAATGGCTAACTTGCAAAATTTGTGATTTATTAAAAGCAGATTTTAATTGTTTTACCTAAAAATAATAGGCCTCTGATCTGCCAAAGATGAAGATTTAATTTCTAGGTGTTCCCCACAATACCTAGAAACATCAGTGGAATCGAGTATTAAACACTTTAGAACTATTCTCATCAAAGTTCTTTAATATATCATACAGCAAAAGAAAAGTTTCTTTTCTAAAGGCTTCTCTATACTTTTTTTAATAGTTGAATTTCATTTCTGAAGGCTCCTAAAAAGAATAGAATTTAGATCTTTATTAAAGAGGAAATATATTTTCCATGTTTAATTTAAATTACATTCCATCAGTCATTTGCAATCTTAGCCTACACGGAATTTCTTTTTTTGGTAGTTTTTATGTTTGGGCTTTAGGAGGGGATTCCCAATAATCTCTATATAAATATTTCTAATCTCTATAGAAATATTTTAACATTTCAATGTAAATTAGTTTTTTAAAGCTATTTTATCCATAAAAATAATGAATTTGCATGGCTGAGGGTGAAATAATGTGTTACCAGGACCCCTCAGTTTTGGGGGTTGTGAGTAGATCCCATCTTCATGTTCCTCCAGCCCAGCCCAAGCCTGGCTCAGGTCTTCCTCCCCCATTTGCCAGGAACCACCATCCCCAGGGATTCTATGTGCCCTGCCTGACCAGTGTTCTCCATCAGAGTTTACCAATCTTTTGTTCATTCCCTCAGAGCACAGCTAAGCAAGTGTACACTAATTTGAAAATTAACTCAAGCAAATAGAGGAACAATATCCCCAACACATTGCATTTTAACATAGGGTTTCCTGGACACACTGTTTCAACCCAAGAGTTGGGCTAATAGTAGGAGTTCCATCTGCTAAAATACGGCTGTCAGCTTCAGAGGGAAATTCATGAACGTCTTCGTAGTTTGCTTTTACGTTTCACTTGGCACTGTTTCTAAAATTTCCTCTGAAGCCAAAAAATAAGTTATTTCCCAGCACACTGGGCACTTTTCATTTATCATTGGATTGATTTTTGTAACTTGCAGTAGGAGCTGAAATCGACCAGGGGGTTCTTATCCAACAGACAGCAGCAAAACTCTTTGTGTATCTGCGTTCCTTTCAACAAGCGTGACTTCCTCAATGGCATCATTCGTGAGCGTAACACAGAGCTCAGCAATAACGTTTCTTCACTAACCCTACCAGGTATCCAACATAGGATGTTACTTCCTTTCACTGTTTTCCGACTCCTGGCAGATATTAATCATTGGGATTTGGGAACAAGGAAATAGAATTTCTGAGAATGCTTGGGAATTCCCAAATTCATATGATTTTCATAACACTTCACTTACAAGTTTTTGAAAAATAATAAGTGACTATAATAACAAGCAAATAGTCGTTTTTTTCTGTAACAGGATTATATGAAAAGTTTTAGTAGTCTTTTGTTTTTAAAAGATATGATAACAAATGATGATTTCTTATTATTAGGAGCCAACATATTGTAACAAGATTATAAAATCCAATAGCATTAATAGAGAAAACATTAAAAAGAAATGAATATTATCACAAAACAAATGCTAAAGAAAAGTCCTTTAAAGATTGAAAGGTAACACCACAAATACTTAATGCTTTAATCGTTGTTTACATGACATTGTTAAACAAGGCATCAATCATCCCCTCCAATACCATTTAAATAACATAACATTCTGATCTCCTGGCAAGATGAATAGCACTAGAAAGAAGCAACTGTCAAAATTGCCGATTTAAGGGCATATTTTGTTTCTAAAACTTGGCATTTCTTAGAAAACCTCTCATAGGATTTGTAAAACATATACTATGCCTATGAACACATTAATATTTATTTGCAGAAATGGTTCACTGTTAGCAGTGGACAAGGCCGTGAACACACACTTGTAACACAGCAACAGATACAAGAAAGTCTGACTGAGGCTCCTTTACTGCTCCTGTCCTGTTCACCTTAACTTTCATCTCCACATGTCAGTGCTTCCTCATCTTGCTTGACTTGAAGTCAGTGCATTTCTTCAAGCCAGTAAGTTCTCTATACTGACTATTAAGCTGTAATTTTCACAGGAAAATTAGAATGTTCCTTCCCATTTTCCTAATTTCTCAACTGATTTTTCTCAGAATTCAGAATCCATAAATATTGAAATGCCAGGAGAGAATTTCCAAATGGAAATGCTGTTCCCTTCGTCCATTTTCAGAAGAAACCGTAGGATAGTGTTATCCTTCTCTTCTCCAATTTTTTTTTTTCCTGCAAACTTATGGTTATCACCTCTTTAAGTGAGTAGCTCATAATTTTGCCTCCCCTGCAAATGGTCCCAAAATAGTGAAGTGGGTCCTCTTTAGCTGTGTCTTTAGTACATAATCCTGCATTTCTGACCATATGCAGGGAGTGTGACCCAGGGAAGGATCCCTGACTCAATGGGATTTCTCTTGCTGTCTCTAGAATTTGAACACCGGAACCCAGACGTACAGAGGCTGGGAGCCATCGTGGTGTGCTATATTGATGACGGCAGCAGTGGGTGGTGTGGGGGCAGTTAATTGACAGCTACCTGTTGCTGACATCCCAGGAACTGCCTGAACCTCCTCTTTCCCAGTCATAAGATATCTAAGATTCTGCAGTATTCTTCATTAAATCCTAGCATGGTTTAAGCTAGCCAGAATTAGGTTCTGTTGCTTTCAATCAACAGAACCTTAGCTAATACATTGTTATTTCCTGGTCTTTGTTCCTTTAATTATCCAGGAAAAGAAGGGAAAATGGCTTACTGGTTTTAAAAAGAGACAAGGGACAACATACCATTTATGCAAAATTTAGAAGCACTCAAAGGAAACTCTGGAAAGTTCCTGAGACATACCTAGGTAGGATCAGCATAAAACTTGAACAGTGTATCTAGATCATGGTTGCCATGGTTGCCTTGACACAATGAACATCTGTATCAAGATCATATTTTCTTGGTGGGACAGAGAGAAGCACAAGGCGGGACTCACATTTACAGTAATCCTTGTTTTCCAGGGACCATACAACCCAGTTTGTCCAGAGCTGTTCATCTTAAGTTTGTTATCCCACCATAATTATAAATAGAACCTCCTTTTTCTCTCAAGAATATCCCACTTTGGATGATAATTTCTGTGGCTACCCATTAACAATATTTAATAACTATAGAAAACTGCTTCTCTATATTTTTTGTATGTTTGAAACATTTTATAACAAAAATATCTTTAAAGTTATCACCTACACAGAATATAGCTGCCAAATGCTCCTACTCTGCTATTCTAACCATGAATCCCTCTGGGGCCCCTTCCTCCTACGGCGCTTGTGAGGATGAAATGAAATAAGCTCTATGAAGTGCCCAACAGTGACCAACACTGAATAAAATACAGCCACCATAGGTGGCCTTCCCTTATGTTCACCAAACTCCTGATAAGTTATTCGGTGATGTTTTAATCTTAATATTTTATGTAGATTATACATTCATCTGATTCAAAATGCAAAAGGTACAAAAGCGTATACAGTTAAAAGTTTCCCAACCCACTACCATTTATCTCCCTGGAGGCAACTGTTTCCAGATTTTTGAATATCCTTAAAGAATATCATATGTATGGAAAAGAAAGATTATATATTTATATGCATCTGTGTATGCATTTTCCTATGAGAGGCTCACAAAGTCTCCTTGAAGAGATATCATTATTACAAATACCCCTCAATTTACAATAGGGTTATATTCCAATAAACTTATGAAAATATTGTAAGCTGAAAATGCATTTAATACACTTAACCTACTAAACATCATAGCTTAGCTCGGCCTACCTTAAACACTCACATTAACCTACAGTTAGGCAAAATCATCTAACAGAAAGCCCATTTTATAATAAAGTGGGCTTTGAATATCTCATGTAATATAATGAATACTGCACTGAAAGTGGAAAACAGAATGGTTGTATGAGTACTCAAAGTACAGCTTCTGCTGAATGTGTATTGCTTTCAAACTATCTTAAAGTTGCAAAATCGTAAGTCAAAATATTCTAAGTCAGGGATTGTTTGTACTTCTACTTTCCATGATGAAATTGAGCCTTGAAAAGATTAAGTGACTCGCCCAAGGTCACACTGGCAGTTAAATAGTGAAACTTGGATCCAAATTGTTCAGTCACTACATGTATTGTCTTGAAATTTGAAAAAGTGGAAGAGGAATTAAACTACTAAATTGAAGGACTATTTTAGGCATAGAAGAAGCAGATGCCTTCATGTCCAAGTGATTGTGAAAAGCCCACTTGCCCCAAAATATGTCTCCTGATCATATGAAATTCCACCATTTCAGATTTTTACCTGGGGATTTAGAGTAATCTGCTGTTTTCCTAGAGCTCCCCTAAAATAGAAATAGAAAATTTTGGAAGGCTAAATATATGCTAACATTGGAAAACTCATTTTCTCCCCTTCGTAAGGCAAGGTACTGAAGGAGGGGGCCCTACGGGCCGTGCAGGGACATCCTGGAGGCATGGGGAGAAGAAACTGAAAGGCAAGTTTGTATGGAACAAAGAATACCGATCTCAGGATTCTCCCTTGAACCTGCCCTAACTTTGTTCAAATAGACTTAGCCACTGACCTGCTGTCAAAAGACCACAGCCAATCTGACTTGTTTTCAATATAATGATGAATATTGATTTGGTCCCTTCATCCAACATTCTCAGCTGGATCTTTTTTGACCAAGGATATACATTACTAGGTGAGTACAGGCAGTTAATTCTTCCACACGGGACTTCGGAGTTTCTGAGTTAACCAGAATCACCCACCTTAACATCTGCCAGTTTATACCCCAAGTCCTGACCAGTGCCCCCTACCTGCTATGCCTCATGTTTTCAATAGAGCATAAAATCAGAAATGAAAGATGAAATATCATAGCCAATATCACAGAAATACACAGGATCCTAAGAAACTGCTAGGTATAATTACACACTAACTAATTGGATCATCTAGAAGAAATGGATAAATTCCCAGACACATAAAACCTACCAAGATTGACTCATGAAGAAATTTAAAAATCTGAACAGACTAATAGCAAGCAAGGAGGTTGAATGAGTAAGAAAATGTCTCCTATCAATGAAAAACCCAAAACCAGATGGCTTCCCAGATTAATTCTACCAAATATTTTAAGAAGAACTAATACCAGTCCTTCTCAAACTCTTCCAAAAAGCTGAAGTGGAGGGAATACTTCCAAACTCATCTTACAGGGCCAGCATTACCCTGATTCCAAAGCCAGACAAGAACACTACAAGAAAGGAAAATGACAGGCCAATATCCTTGATCTACATAGATGCAAAAATCCTCAACAAAATCCTAGCAAACCAAATTCAATAGCACATTGAAAGAATCATTCACCATGATCATGTCATGGTTCAACATAAGCAAATCAATACATAAAATATACCATATTAGAAAAATAAAGGATAGAAACTATATGGCCATCACAATAGATATAGAAAAAGCTTTTGACAAAATTCGAAACCCTTTCATGGTGAAAAAAAAAAACACCCAACAGATCACGTATTGAGGGACTGTATCCCAACAAAATAAAGGCCATATATGACAAACCCATAGCTAACACCATGATCAATGGTGAAAAGTTGAAACTTTTCCTCTACCATCAGGAACAAGACAAGGATGCCCACAGACACCACTTCTCAGGGTAATTAGGCAAAAGAAAGAAATAAAAGGCATCTTAATAGGAAAGGAAGAAGTGAAACTGTCTCTACTGACGGCATGATCTTGTTATATATAGAAAACCCTACAAACTTCACTAAAAAAAGGTTAGAACTCAACACAAAGAAGGGAACAATAGACACTGGGGGACTCCAAAGGTGGGAGGGAAGGATGGTGGGAGCAAGGGTTGAAAAACTACCTATCGATTACTATGCTCACTGCTTGGGTGGTGGGATCATTAGAAGCCCAAACCTCAGCACCATGCAATATACCTGTTTAAGAAACCTGTACATCTACGCTCCTGACTCTAAAATGAAACATGCAATATTTAAAAAACAAAAACAAATAAATAAAATTTGAAAACTGTTAGAACTGAACTGATAGGTGATATCAGTAAAGTTGTAGGATACAAAATCAACAGATAGAGCCTTGAACACAGCAACATCCAGCTGTCTGACACGAAAGTCTCAGGGGCAAGAAAACCTCTATATGAACTCAGAAACAATGAGCTAAGTTGTGTTTATGTCTGAAAGGATGTTAAGAACTTCATTCATGTTACATCAGAGCCAACAGAAAGAACCAACAGGAAACCTGTACCCAACAAACAGAAATGACAAGATGAAGGGAAAGCAGAGGTAAGGGCTTACCTTAGAAAGGGCAAGTGATTAGCTCAATATACAATACAATGTTTGCTCCTGAGCCAAAAATTTGTACAATAATTTGGATATTACTTGCACAACCAGAAAAATCAGCCACTCATTAGGAAAATGTGTTTCTGTAGAAGTCTTAGGACTCAGCTATCTATAATAACATGAAAAGACAATATTTTCATCCAAAATGAGTATTTTTGTTTGTCTTGGCTTGTTATTCTAACGTCAACAGCCTCTAAATAAACTGTTGAAGTACATGATATAACCACCTCTTTCTCCATCTTTCCCATTGCTCCCATAGGGTTTCAGTTGTGCAATTTCACCATTAGCAAAGCTTTTTGCTGAAATCTGGCTTTTCAAAGGGAGAGTATCCAGAAACAGAAGATGCTGATCTGGGAGGCTCTTCCTAATAGAACTGCTGCTTCAGTTTAACTTGAAAAAGCCCACACCCAGTTCCTAATGACAAACATCTGAACACCGGGTCTTCCCCTGAGCAAGACCATGCTATGCCTCCTGCTCGCTCTGTTCTATAAGCAACCCACAGATTGCTCCCTGTGAAGAGGAGCCTGCCAGGGGAGCAGCATTCCACCAGACCCTGATTTAGCAAGATATTTCCGTGTCATTCCCCCAACCAGCTGGAAGTCCTCCACTGCTCTTGTGTAAAAATCTAACTCATCTCTCTGAATTTCCTGATTTAAAAGTCTAATTCATTTCACCAAAAGTGTGACAGAAGGAAACCAAGTACACCATCTCTCTCTTACCAAACCAAAGCTATTGCATGTGCATTCTGGGGGGAAAACATGGTCCAAATATGTTATGGAGGGGGTGCCAGCCCAGTGTCATCCTCTTACTATTGCCATAGGATCTTGGCTGATGGCATCAGAGGAAAAACAAGTTTATCGATTACTTTCAACCATTAAGCTCACTCCTCCATGAAAAATAAGTCACAAGTCCAATGTCTCTTATTAAAATAAGCACTGCAAAATATAAAGGAGTCACAGTTTTAAAATGGGACACACGTTCTCTAAGCAGTGAACCATGTTAGAGGTGCACTGTTTACATTGTATAAAGTCCCCTGGAGCCAGGGTTAGGAAGCGCATCTGTTCTTTGGTGTTCTGGGATGAAGGAGAAAGGAAAATGTGCTGCCAGAAGTGAGTGGGAAGGAGCCCATGAGATAAAGGAAGTAAATCCATTTGCTGATTGCAATAATAATGGTAATACACGAAGCTATACATACATACATACATGCAAACTTTCACATTTTTTTAAAAAAAGAACTTAAGGCTTCCACTCATGTAGTCAGCCCTTATGAACTCTCCTGATTAGCTGCAAGGAAAATCTTCCTTTCTCCTCTTTCTTGCACCATCCTGGGCTCCCTTTTGACTTGTTTTTTTTTTTTTTTTAACTTATAAACGATCAGCTCATATTCTGAAGTTTGTAGTCCCCTCCCGCCCCCTCTCTCTCTATACGGCTCATTTACATTGGCAGCTGTCGTGCTGCTGGGCATCCTCAAACCCACAAGTTTCCCTTTAATGTTTGAGCAGACAAACATGATCATGCACTAGGCATCACTGTGCCACTCAAAATGCTTTTTTGTTTTTTTTATTGCATCTGAGAGAAATCTCAAGGTTGCAAACCTGGAGTCAGAATTGTCTCCATGTGTCTCAGTGGGAAGAGTATCGTGTGAAGAAACAAGTTGATTCTACTAATCAAAAGGAATTTTTTTTGATATCAGGTCATCCTCCGAATGAATTTATATTACCGAGTGGAGGGTCACATGAAGAAAATGGTCAAACAGCACCACCTAGAGCAAGAGCTGAGAAGTGCAGTGGAGCCGGGCTGTGTCAGGAAAGAAAAGCAAGCTGGGGCCTGGCTCAGCGCTCTCCCCTCTGCTCCTGTCTGCACGGAAAGATTAGGATGACAGTGGCAGGAAGCCTGTGCACCTAGTATGCATCACTTGAAGGGAACACACAGATTCCAGTAAACAGTTGGAAGGAAATGTTAATACCAGGCTCTGCTAAACAATATGAAATGACTCCTAGATGAGACAAGCGACTTTCATCAAAGTTCCCTGATACCTGAAAAGACAGCCCAGGGGATCCTGCACTACATGTGGTGTATGTAAATTAAGCGGGTTTTTTTCCCCTTTGTAATCAAGGCTCATACACAAACAAAATCACACTTTAGAAACGGCCTATTTCAACTTGTAACTAGCTTGCTTTCAGGGGCTCCAGGTCAAAAAGAAATAGAGCACAAAGACGCTTTCTCCTTAGGGATCATACACAAATTCACTCTGTCCGTTTCTTTCCCACATGGAGCAACAAAGCCGTCAGACCTCTCCATCCACACATCGGGTCCTTCCTGATTAAAGTGAGATAAATCACAGCCCTCTCTCTCCAGATGGCAGGCGACAAGAGGGGGATGCTTGCCTCAAGAAGTCCTCCCCATCCCTCTGCATTCATGCAAGCCCGAGCGGAGAGATGCAAGAAATTACGGATGCATTTTAATTCCCCAGACCCTGCAATTAAAAATGGAAATTTTTTGGCCACGCCTGTTGGCTCACGCCTGTAATCCCAGCACTTTCAGAGGCCGAGGTCGGCGGATCACCTGGGGTCAGGAGTTCGAGACCAGCCTGGCCAACATGGTGAAACCCTGTCTCTACTAAAAATACAAAAATCAGCTAGGAATGGTGGTGGGCGCCTGTAGTCCCAGCTACTCGGGAGGATGAGGCAGGAGAATCACTTGAACCCGGGAGGCAAAGTTTGCAGTGAGCCAAGATCGCACCACTGCACTCCACTCTGGGTGACAAAGCAAGACTTCATCTCAAAAAATGTTTTTAAAAAATGGAAGTGTTGTTCTTTCATTTGTAAATGTGTTTTGGTAAAAGAGGGGCAGTTTAAGCAACCCTTTCTATTGTCTACATTGTTAAAATTCATCCGACATGGACTCTTGACTCCGTTTTGCCTGGGCAGACCCAATTCAAGCATTTACAACAGCTATAACCTCCTCAAATCAAAAAGAGGAATCAGCATTATTGCTAAGTTCAAATAAGGTCTTGTTTTATTTCATTTTTATTTTTGAATGCAGCCATTCCTCCATGTGCTGTCATCAGGTAAGACTGTCAGTCCTGATTAGGTAAAGGTATTATTACAAAATGCAATTCTTAAAAATTCAGTGTCTAACTACACTTTTAATAAGCCTTTCCCCCTCCCCTATGTATTCTCCCTTAGACACCCCTTCTCAAATTTAAAATCACAGAAACTAAAATATGATGCCTAAAGAGAGCCTAGCGACTGCCCAGTCCTCTAATTTGATGAGTGGGAGTACTGAAGCCCAGAGGAGGTCAAGTAATTTGTTCCCAATGTCTTAGATAAGAAGAAAATGACCAGCTGGGAAATCCCACTCATGTCAAGGCAGAGGCACAGGGCCACAGACTGTGGTTGAATTGTGCCACACTCCTACATCCTTCTTTAGGAATCACAGAACATTCCTGTGTTGAGTCGGAGTCACTGACTTCCTTTTCAGGCTGATTGAGTTCTGTCCTTACAGGCTGCGACAAGAAGTTTTGGTATTATGCTACACCAAGACCATTTATCTAGTTCAAGAAATGCACAGTCCTTAGAGCCCAGCAACTTTCTCCATGTCCAGTAAATGTAGCTTCTCCATTAGAAGCTGTCAGAATGGAGCCTTCTGGCTCATCTTGATTTTGATTTGTGCAAGAATGAATGGTTGTGCTAAGACAGCTTTCCTAGCTGATAGAGAGCGAAACTTTTTTCTCATAATCTATAAAAAAATTAAATTAGAACTTTTTTCTCATAATCTGTGAAAAAATATTAAATTAAATCTGGCTCGTCTTGATTTTGATTTGTGCAAGAATGAATGGTTGTGCTAAGACAGCTTTCCTAGCTGATAGTGAGCAAAACTTTTTTCTCATAATCTATAAAAAATATTAAATTAGAAGCATAGAGTTTATTTCATGACTTTTATCTTCCTGCAATTTTCTTGTGGGCATAAATGATTTGTTTTTATCCTGCCTGCCCCCCAATCCCTTTTCCAAGAGACTAAAAGAGTATCTAGTGCAAAGTGGAGACTCAAATATTTTTTAATAAACAGTGATCCCAGCCACCCAGTGCATGTTGCCAAATGCCAACCCCATAAATGATCAAACACATCATCTCATTCAGCCAATCAAAATCAAGTGCTACCTATTTTTTTAAGTTTTCGTAGCCCTTGGGCATCTGCTTTCTCAGCATTTCCCAAACTTGAGTCATTCTCATCCTGCCTTCCTAATTTTGATCTGTCAATTACCTCTACTATTATTTATTTCATATATTTTTAAATAGACCCACTTTGAAACTTTAATACACGCCTTTTAAAAGGAAGCTTTCTTACTACTATACATCAAAAGCCATTATTACTTGTTATAAGTACTCATAACAAGATGGTCACAACTATTAAAATTTACTAATGTGCATCCACATACTCTCTAAATTCATGGAGCATCTGCACACACTTTAAGAAACAATTCTGCATTACTCACTCAATTTTCTTGACATCCTTCTGAGGCAGGACAAACCTTGGGCCCAAAGAATTGAGGTAGGAGTCCAAGCAAGTTGCCAGCCACATAAAGGCAAACCTTGGCTCGGAAGTCAGTACTACCAGCCCCTAGGTTATGGTTCATGCTCTTTCCTCTGCTCTCCAGAACCTCCTATCTCCAAGTGTAGTTAGTAGCCCAGATGCAGCAGCATCATCTAGAGACTTGTTAAAAATGCAGAAGCTCAGGCTCCACCCCAGGCCTATGCAGACTGAATCTGCCTTTTTACAATGTCCAGGTAATTCACGTGCACATTAAGTTTGAAAAGGCCTGGTCTAGATCAGCCGTTCTCTAACTTAGCAGCACATTAGAACCATCTGTAGAGACTTTAAAAATACCAGTGCCTGGGCTTCACCTCCCAGAGAATCTGACTTAAGTGTCTGGGGTTTGCCCTGAGTCTAGGTATTTTTAAAAACTCCTCAGCTTATACAAAGCTGGCAGGGCCGGGCACAGTGGCTCATGCCTATAATCCCAGCAGTTCGTGAGGCCAAAGTGGGCAGATTGCTTGAGTCCAGGAGTTTGAGACTAGCCTGGGTTAAAACCCCATCCCTACAAAAAAAAAAAAATACAAAAAGTAGTTGGGCATGGTGGTGGCACATACCTGTAGTCCCGGCTACTCAGGAGGCTGAGTCCTCGCTTGAACCCAGGAGGTCACGGTCTGGTCAACAGAGCAAGACCCTGTATCAAAACAAACAAACAAGCAAACAATAAATGCTAGCAGCTTACCAGCTAGGGAGGCCTGTAGAGCCAAGTTTTCCAAATGGGGCTACATTAGTTGTCCCAGAACTTTAGCTGCATCAAAACCACCTGGATGGCTTGTTCAGCTACAGAGGGTCTGGCCATGCCCCTAGAGTTTCCAGCTGAGGGTCTGGAATGAGGCCCGATGATTTGCATTTCTAACAATCTCCAGGTGATGCTGATGCTGTGGGTCCAGGGACCACATTTTGAGAATCTATGCTAAATGAATCGGAGAAGACCAAAGCTCAAACTTATTCCAAGAACTTTTCAAGGCCCACCTGCAAGTTGTAGTGGAAGTAAGCATCTAAGGGTGCAAAAAAGTTTCACTGTCGACTAAGGCCTTTTACCTGAGCTCTCAAATGTTCACATTTCTCTTATCAACCTAAATAACAAACAGAGAGAGGCTCTCCACAAGAAAAAGATATTCGTTTGGAAACAGAGCCTTGCAATAGAAACAGGCAAGCCAGAGTAAACTATATGCATATTCACGGAGGTAAAGGAAGACAAAAGAAAAAATGAGGAAGATTATATGATCATTTGGAAATGATTATCCTTGGCTACAAAGATCAATAACAAAGGTGATGCCAGGCCCAGGTTGGACAGGCAGTTGTTGGGCAAATATCCTTCAGAAGCATTGTTGTGTGCAAAGTTGCAATGGGCTTTGTGCAAGATTGTGTTTTTTGCAGTCTTCTGTGATAAGATTTTGTTATCAGGCATACAAGCCCAAGAATCCTTTATTGAATGGCCTTCCCTGGCTCTATTTGTCAGGGTTTTGGTTAGGGGAGGGGTATTTTTAACACTCTCAATGTAAAAAATGCCATAAGGTAGGTACCCCAATTGCTTGTTTCGTCTTCATAAAATAACTTTTCCACCCGAACAAAGTCTACACATAAATTGTAAAAATACCCTGGCATGCAGTCCCTGGAAAAGTCTGGAGTCATTCTCGGGGTTCCCACCCAGGTGGGCAAGCGTAGCCACCACAGATAAACACAAAGTAGGGGTCCCCGCTGGGGTTCAGCGGCAGGCAGTGGCCCTGGTGCTGATATTTGGCTGAAAACACAGCTCCTATTTGTCACCCTCAGGACATTTCAGCTATTTCCTAGATAATAATCTCACTTCACCCTGCACAAAACAGGCACAAGATCATGTCACTCTGACCTGGTTTGAGTCCAAGGAGAATTTTGTTTTTAAAATAATTTAGGTTAGTAGTTAAAATATGAACTTTGGGCCAGGAGTGGTGGCCCATGCCTATAATCCCAGCACTTCGTGAGGCCAAAGTGGGCAGATTGCTTGAGTCCAGGAGTTTGAGACTAGCCTGGGCTAAAACCCCATCCCTACAAAAAAAAAATACAAAAAGTAGTTGGGCATGGTGGTGGCACATACCTGTAGTCCCGGCTACTCAGGAGGCTGAGTCCTCGCTTGAACCCAGGAGGTCACGGTCTGGTCAACAGAGCAAGACCCTGTATCAAAACAAAGAAACAAACAAACAAAAAATGCTAGCAGCTTACCAGCTAGGGAGGCCTGTAGAGCCAAGTTTTCCAAATGGGGCTACATTAGTTGTTCCAGAACTTTAGCTGCATCAAAACCACCTGGATGGCTTGTTCAGCTACAGAGGGTCTGGCCATGCCCCTAGAGTTTCCAGCTGAGGGTCTGGAATGAGGCCCGATGATTTGCATTTCTAACAATCTCCAGGTGATGCTGATGCTGTGGGTCCAGGGACCACATTTTGAGAATCTATGCTAAATGAATCGGAGAAGACCAAAGCTCAAACTTATTCCAAGAACTTTTCAAGGCCCACCTGCAAGTTGTAGTGGAAGTAAGCATCTAAGGGTGCAAAAAAGTTTCACTGTCGACTAAGGCCTTTTACCTGAGCTCTCAAATGTTCACATTTCTCTTATCAACCTAAATAACAAACAGAGAGAGGCTCTCCACAAGAAAAAGATATTCGTTTGGAAACAGAGCCTTGCAATAGAAACAGGCAAGCCAGAGTAAACTATATGCATATTCACGGAGGTAAAGGAAGACAAAAGAAAAAATGAGGAAGATTATATGATCATTTGGAAATGATTATCCTTGGCTACAAAGATCAATAACAAAGGTGATGCCAGGCCCAGGTTGGACAGGCAGTTGTTGGGCAAATATCCTTCAGAAGCATTGTTGTGTGCAAAGTTGCAATGGGCTTTGTGCAAGATTGTGTTTTTTGCAGTCTTCTGTGATAAGATTTTGTTATCAGGCATACAAGCCCAAGAATCCTTTATTGAATGGCCTTCCCTGGCTCTATTTGTCAGGGTTTTGGTTAGGGGAGGGGTATTTTTAACACTCTCAATGTAAAAAATGCCATAAGGTAGGTACCCCAATTGCTTGTTTCGTCTTCATAAAATAACTTTTCCACCCGAACAAAGTCTACACATAAATTGTAAAAATACCCTGGCATGCAGTCCCTGGAAAAGTCTGGAGTCATTCTCGGGGTTCCCACCCAGGTGGGCAAGCGTAGCCACCACAGATAAACACAAAGTAGGGGTCCCCGCTGGGGTTCAGCGGCAGGCAGTGGCCCTGGTGCTGATATTTGGCTGAAAACACAGCTCCTATTTGTCACCCTCAGGACATTTCAGCTATTTCCTAGATAATAATCTCACTTCACCCTGCACAAAACAGGCACAAGATCATGTCACTCTGACCTGGTTTGAGTCCAAGGAGAATTTTGTTTTTAAAATAATTTAGGTTAGTAGTTAAAATATGAACTTTGGGCCAGGAGTGGTGGCCCATGCCTATAATCCCAGCACTTCGTGAGGCCAAAGTGGGCAGATTGCTTGAGTCCAGGAGTTTGAGACTAGCCTGGGCTAAAACCCCATCCCTACAAAAAACAATTACAAAAAGTAGTTGGGCATGGTGGTGGCACATACCTGTAGTCCCGGCTACTCAGGAGGCTGAGTCCTCGCTTGAACCCAGGAGGTCACGGTCTGGTCAACAGAGCAAGACCCTGTATCAAAACAAAGAAACAAACAAACAAAAAATGCTAGCAGCTTACCAGCTAGGGAGGCCTGTAGAGCCAAGTTTTCCAAATGGGGCTACATTAGTTGTTCCAGAACTTTAGCTGCATCAAAACCACCTGGATGGCTTGTTCAGCTACAGAGGGTCTGGCCATGCCCCTAGAGTTTCCAGCTGAGGGTCTGGAATGAGGCCCGATGATTTGCATTTCTAACAATCTCCAGGTGATGCTGATGCTGTGGGTCCAGGGACCACATTTTGAGAATCTATGCTAAATGAATCGGAGAAGACCAAAGCTCAAACTTATTCCAAGAACTTTTCAAGGCCCACCTGCAAGTTGTAGTGGAAGTAAGCATCTAAGGGTGCAAAAAAGTTTCACTGTCGACTAAGGCCTTTTACCTGAGCTCTCAAATGTTCACATTTCTCTTATCAACCTAAATAACAAACAGAGAGAGGCTCTCCACAAGAAAAAGATATTCGTTTGGAAACAGAGCCTTGCAATAGAAACAGGCAAGCCAGAGTAAACTATATGCATATTCACGGAGGTAAAGGAAGACAAAAGAAAAAATGAGGAAGATTATATGATCATTTGGAAATGACTATCCTTGGCTACAAAGATCAATAACAAAGGTGATGCCAGGCCCAGGTTGGACAGGCAGTTGTTGGGCAAATATCCTTCAAAAGCATTGTTGTGTGCAAAGTTGCAATGGGCTTTGTGCAAGATTGTGTTTTTTGCAGTCTTCTGTGATAAGATTTTGTTATCAGGCATACAAGCCCAAGAATCCTTTATTGCATGGCCTTTCCTGGCTCTATATGTCAGGGTTTTGGTTAGGGTAGGGGTATTTTTAACACTCTCAATATAAAAAATGACATAAGGTAGGTACCCCAATGACTTGTTAGGTCTTCATAAAATAACTTTTCATAAAATCTCGGTAAACGTGGAAATATCTACACCGCTATCTCTGTAACCATGGAAATATCTACACCGCTACCTGTATAAACATGGAAATATCTACACCGCTGTCTGTATAAACAAGGAAATATCTACACCGCCATCTGTAGAAACATGGAAATATCTACACCGCAATCTGTATAAACATTTAAATACCTACACCGCTATCTGTATAAATATGGAAATATCTACACAGCTATCTCTATAAACATGGAAATACCTACACCGCTTTCTCTATAAACATGGAAATATCTTCACTGCAATCTCTATATACATGGAAATATCTACACCGCCATCTCTATAAACATGAAAATATCTACACCGCCATCTTCAGAAACATGGACGTATCTACACCGCCATCTGTATAAACTTGGAAATATCTACACCACTATCTGTATAAACATGGAAATATCTTCACTTCTATCTGTATAAACATGGAAATATCTACACCGCCATCTGTATAAAGATGGAAATATCTTCACCGCAATCTGTATAAATATTGAAATACCTACACAGCTATCTCTATAGACATGGAAATATCTACACCGCTATCTGTATAAAAATGGAAATATCTCCACCGCTATCTTTATAAACACGGAAATACCTACACCGGTATCATTAAAAACATGGAAATACCTACCCCGCTATCTCTGTAAACAACGAAATATCTACAACGCTATCTGTGTAAACATGGAAATATCTACACAGCTATCTGTGTAATCTTGGAAACATCTACACCACAATCTGAGTAAGCATGGAAATATCTACAACGCTATCTGTGTAAACAGGGAAATATCTACACAGCTATCTGTAAAACGTGGAAACATCTACACCACTATCTGTATAACCCTGAAAATATCTACACCACTATCTGTATCAACATGTAAATAACTACACCGCTATTTGTATAAACATGGAAATATCTAAAATGATATCTCTGTAAACATGGAAATATCGACAGAGGTATCTGTGTAAACTTGGAAATATCTACACCGCTATCTGTGTAAAGTTTGCAATGTCTACACAGCAATCTGTGCAAAGATGGAAATATCTTTACCGCTATATCTGTAAACATGGAAATATCTACACTGCTACATGTATAAACATGGAAATACCTACAACGCCATCTGTATACACATGGAAATATCTACACAGCCATCTGTATAAACATGGAAATATCTACACCGCTATTTCAATAAACATGGAAATATCTACACCGCTACCTGTATAAACATGGAAATATCTACATCGCTATCTGTATAAACAGGGAAATATCTCCACCGCTATCTGTGTAAACATGGAAATATCTACACCGCTATCTGTATAAACAAGGAAATATCTACACCGCCATCTTTAGAAACATGGAAATATCTACGCCGCCAACGGTATAAACATGGAAATAACTACAACGCTACCTGTATAAATATGGAAATGTCTACAAAGCTATCTCTATAAACATGGAAATACCTACACCACGTGCACTATAAACATGGAAATATCTACACCACAATCTCTGTAAACATGGAAATATCTACACCGCCATCTATGTAAACATGAAAATATCTACACTGCCATCTTCAGAAAAATGGCTGTATCTACACCGCCATATGTATAAACATGGAATTATCTACACCACTATCTGTATAAAGATGGAAATATTTAAAAAGGTATCTCTATAAACATGGAAATATCTACACCGCTATCTCTATAAACATGGAAATATCTACACCGCCATCTGTATTAACATGGAAATATCTACACAGTCATCTGTATAAACCTGGAAATATCTACACTGTCATCTATATAAACATGGAAATATATGGAGAGAACACTGTATAAACATGGAAATATCGGCACAGCCATCTGTATAAACATGGAGATATCTACACCGCTATCTGTAGAAACATGGAAATATCTACACAGCTATCTCTATAAACATGGAAATATCTACACCGCCATCTGTATAAACATGGAAATACCTACAAGTCATCTGTATAAACATGGAAATATCTACAATGCCATCTGTAGAAAGATGGAAATATCTACACCGCAATCTGTGTAAACATGGAAATATCTACACAAATATCTGTAAAAACATGGAAATATCTACACCGCTATCTGTATAAACTTAGAAATATCTACACATCTATCTGCATAAACATGGAAATATCTACACCGCGATCTGCATAAACATGGAAATATCTACACCTCGATCTGTATAAATATGGAAATATCTACACCGCTATCTGTAGAAACATGGAAATATCTACACCGCGATCTGTATAAACATGGAAATATCTACACCGCGATCTGTATAAACATGGAAATTTCTACACCGCTATCTGGAGAAACATGGAAATATCTACACAGCTATCTCTATAAACATGGAAATATCTACACCGCCATCTGTATAAACATGGAAATACCTACAAGTCATCTGTATAAACATGGAAATATCTACACAGCCATCTGTATAAACATGGAAATATCTACACAGCCATCTGTATATACATGGAAATATCTACACCGCTATCTGTATAAACATGGAAATAACTACACCGCTATTTGTATAAACAAGGAAATATCTACACCGTGATCTGTATAAACATGGAAATATCTACAATGCTATTTGTATAAACAAGGAAATATCTACACCGGTATCTGTATAAACATGGAAATAACTGCACCGCTATTTGCATAAACAAGGAAATAACTACACCGTGATCAGTATAAACGTGGAAATATCTACACCGCTATCTCTATAAACATGGAAATATCTCCACTGCTATCTCTATAAACATCGAAATATCTACACCGCCATCTGTATAAACATGGAAATAACTACACCGCCATTTGTATAAACAAGAAAATATCTACACCGTGATATGTATAAACATGGAATTATCTACACCGCCATCTCTATAAACATGGAAATACCTACAAGTCATCTGTACAAACATGGAAATATCTACAAAGCCATCAGTATAAACATGGAAATATCTACACAGCCATCTGTATATACATGGAAATATCTAGACCGCTATCTCTATAAACATGGAAATAACTACACCGCTATTTGTATAAACAAGGAAATATCAACACCGTGATCTGTATAAACATGGAAATATCTACAACGCCATCTCTCTAAACATGGAAATATCTACACCCCTATCTGTATAAACATGGAAATATCCACACCGCTATCTCTAAAAACATGGAAATAACTACACCGTGATCAGTATAAACGTGGAAATATGTACACCGCTATCTCAATAAACATGGAAATATCTCCACTGCTAGCTCTATAAACATCGAAATATCTACACCGCCATCTGTATAAACATGGAAATACTTACAAAGTTATCTCCATAAACATGGAAATATCTACGCCGCCATCTGTATAAACATGGAAATATATACACAGCCATGTGTACATATATGGAAATATCTACACTGCTCTCTATATAAACATGGAAATAACTACACCGCTGTCTGTATATACATGGAAATATCTACACCGCCATCTACATATCCATAGAAATATCTGCGCCGCCATCTGTATAAACATGGAAATATCTACACGGTCATCTGTGTACAGATGGAAATATCAACACCGCCATCTGTACAAACATGGAAATATCTTCACCGCTATCTGTATAAACCTGGAAATATCTACACCGTGGTCTGTATAAACATGGAAATATCTACACCACTATCTGTATAAACATGGAAATATATACACCGCTATCTCTATAAACATGGAAATATCTACACGGTGATCTGTATAACCATGGAAATATTTACACCGATATCTGTATAAACATGGAAATATCTACACCGCCATCTCTATAAACATGGAAATATCTACACCGCCATCTGTATAAACATGGAAATATCTACAATGCCGTCTGTAGAAAGATGGAAATATCTACACCGCAATCTGTGTAAACATGGAAATGTCTACACCAATATCTGTAAAAACAACGAAATACCTACACCGCTATCTGTATAAACATGGAAATATCTACACCGCGATCTGCCTAAACATGGAAATATCTACACCTCGATCTGTATAAATATGAAAATATCTACAACGCGATCTGTAGAAACATGGAAATATCTACACCGCGATCTGTATAAACATGGAAATATCTACAACGCGATCTGTATATACATGGAAATATCTACACCGCTATCTGTAGAAACATGGAAATATCTACACAGCTATCTCTATAAACATGGAAATATCTACACCGCCATCTGTATAAACATGGAAATACCTACAAGTCATCTGTATAAACATGGAAATATCTACACAGCCATCTGTATAAACATGGAAATATCTACACAGCCATCTGTATATACATGGAAATATCTACACCGCTATCTGTATAAACATGGAAATAACTACACCCCTATTTGTATAAACAAGGAAATATCTACACCGTGATCTGTATAAACATGGAAATATCTACAATGCTATTTGTATAAACAAGGAAATATCTACACCGCTATCTGTATGAACATGGAAATAACTGCACCGCTATTTGCATAAACAAGGAAATATCTACACCGTGATCTGTATAAACATGGAAATATCTACAACGCCATCTCTATAAACATGGAAATATGTACACCCCTATCTGTATAAACATGGAAATATCCACACCGCTATCTCTAAAAACATGGAAATAACTACACCGTGATCAGTATAAACGTGGAAATATCTACACCGCTATCTCTATAAACATGGAAATATCTCCACTGCTATCTCTATAAACATCGAAATATCTACACCGCCATCTGTATAAACATGGAAATAACTACACCGCCATTTGTATAAACAAGAAAATATCTACACCGTGATCTGTATAAACATGGAATTATCTACACCGCCATCTCTATAAACATGGAAATACCTACAAGTCATCTGTACAAACATGGAAATATCTACAAAGCCATCAGTATAAACATGGAAATATCTACACAGCCATCTGTATATACATGGAAATATCTAGACCACTATCTGTATAAACATGGAAATAACTACACCGCTATTTGTATAAACAAGGAAATATCTACACCGTGATCTGTATAAACATGGAAATATCTACAACGCCATCTCTCTAAACATGGAAATATCTACACCCCTATCTGTATAAACATGGAAATATCCACACCGCTATCTCTAAAAACATGGAAATAACTACACCGTGATCAGTATAAACGTGGAAATATGTACACCGCTATCTCAATAAACATGGAAATATCTCCACTGCTAGCTCTATAAACATCGAAATATCTACACCGCCATCTGTATAAACATGGAAATACTTACAAAGTTATCTGTATAAACATGGAAATATCTACACCGCCATCTGTATAAACATGGAAATATCTACACAGCCATGTGTACATATATGGAAATATCTACAATGCTCTCTATATAAACATGGAAATAACTACACCGCTATCTGTATATACATGGAAATATCTACACCGCCATCTACATATCCATAGAAATATCTGCACCGCCATCTGTATAAACATGGAAATATCTACACGGTCATCTGTGTATAGATGGAAATATCAACACCGCCATCTGTACAAACATGGAAATATCTGCACCGCTATCTGTATAAACATGGAAATATCTACACCGTGGTCTGTAAAAACATGGAAATATCTACACCGCTATCTGTATAAACATGGAAATACCTACACCGTGATCTGTATAAACATGGAAATATTTACAACGATATCTGTATAAACATGGAAATATCTACACCGCCATCTGTATAAACATGGAAATACCTACACCGCTATCTGTATAAACCTGGAAATATCTACACCGCTATCTGTAGAAACATGGAAATATCCACACCGCGATCTGCATAAACATGGAAATATCTACACCGCGATCTGTATAAACATGGAAATATCTACACCGTTATCTGTAGAAAAATGGAAATATCTACACAGCTATCTCTATAAACATGGAAATATCTACACCGCCATCTGTATAAACATGGAAATACCTACAAGTCATCTGTATAAACATGGAAATGTCTACACAGCCATCTGTATAAACATGGAAATATCTACACAGCCATTTGTATATACAAGGAAATATCTACACCGCTATCTGTATAAACATGGAAATAACTACACCGCTATTTGTATAAACAAGGAAATATCTACACCCTGATCTGTATAAACATGGAAATATCTACACTGCTATTTCTATAAACAAGGAAATATCTACACCAATATCTGTATAAACATGGAGATAAATACACCGCTATTTGCATAAACAAGGAAATATCTACACCGTGATCTGTATAAATATGGAAATATCTACAACGCCCTCTCTATAAACATGGAAATATCTACACCCCTGTCTGTATAAACATGGAAATATCCACAGCGCTATCTCTATAAACATGGAAATAACTACACCGCGATCAGTATAAAAGAGGAAATATCTACACCGCTATCTCTATAAACATGGAAATATCTCCACTGCTATCTCTATAAACATCGAAATATCTACACCGCCATGTGTATAAACATGGAAATACTTACAAAGTTATCTGCATAAACATGGAAATATCTACACAGCCATCTGTAAAAACATGGAAATATCTACACCGCCATCTACATATCCATAGAAATATCTGCACCGCCATCTGTATAAACATGGATATATCTACACGGTCATCTGTGTACAGATGGAAATATCAACACCGCCATCTGTACAAACATGGAAATATCTTCTCCGCTATCTGTATAAACATGGAAATATCTACACCGTGGTCTGTATAAACATGGAAATATCTACACTACTATCTGTATAAACATGGAAATATATACACCGCTATCTCTATAAACATGGAAATATCTACACCGTGATCTGTATAACCATGGAAATATTTACACCGATATCTGTATAAACATGGAAATATCTACACCGCCATCTCTATAAACATGGAAATATCTACACCGCCATCTGTATAAACATGGAAATATCTACAATGCCGTCTGTAGAAAGATGGAAATATCTACACCGCAATCTGTGTAAACATGGAAATATCTACAACAATATCTGTAAAAACAACGAAATACCTACACCGCTATCTGTATAAACATGGAAATATCTACACCGCGATCTGCATAAACATGGAAATATCTACACCTCGATCTGTATAAATATGGAAATATCTACAACGCGATCTGTAGAAACATGGAAATATCTACACCGCGATCTGTATAAACATGGAAATATCTACAACGCGATCTGTATAAACATGGAAATATCTACACCGACATCTACATATCCATAGAAATATCTGCGCCGCCATCTGTATAAACATGGAAATATCTACATGGTCATCTGTGTATAGATGGAAATATCAACACCGCCATCTGTACAAACATGGAAATATCTGCACCGCTATCTGTATAAACATGGAAATATGTACACCGTGGTCTGTAAAAACATGGAAATATCTACACCGCTATCTGTATAAACATGGAAATATATACATCGCTATCTGTATAAACATGGAAATACCTACACCGTGATCTGTATAAACATGGAAATATTTACAACGATATCTGTATAAACATGGAAATATCTACACCGCCATCTGTATAAACATAGAAATATCTACACCGCTATCTGTATAAACCTGGAAATATCTACAACGCTATCTGTATAAACATGGTAATATCTACACCACCATCTATATAAACATGGAAATATCTACACCGCCATCTGTATAAACATGGAAATATCTACAATGCCATCTGTAGATAGATGGAAATATCTACACCGCAATCTGTGTAAACATGGAAATATCTACACCAATATCTGTAAAAACATGGAAATATCTACACCGCTATCTGTATAAACATGGAAACAACTACACCGGTATTTTTATAAACAAGGAAATATCTACACCGCTATCTGTATAAACATGGAAATATCTACACGGCTATCTGCATAAACATGGAAATATCTACACCGCGATCTGTATAAATATGGAAATATCTACACCGCTATCTGTAGAAACATGGAAATATCTACACCGCGATCTGTATAAACCTGGAAATATCTATACCGCGATCTGTATAAACATGGAAATATCTACACCGCTATCTGTAGAAACATGGAAATATCTACACAGCTATCTCTATAAACATGGAAATATCTACACTGCAATCTGTATAAACATGGAAATACCTACAAGTCATCTGTATAAACATGGAAATATCTACACAGCCATCTGTATAAACATGGAAATATCTACACAGCCATCTGTATTTACATGGAAATATCTACACCGCTATCTGTATAAACTTGGAAATAACTACACCGCTATTTGTATAAACAAGGAAATATCTACACCGTGATCTGTATAAACATGGAAATATCTACAATGCTATTTGTATAAACAAGGAAATATCTACACCGCTATCTGTATAAACATGGAAATAACTGCACCGCTATTTGCATAAACAAGGAAATATCTACACCGTGATCTGTATAAACATGGAAATATCTACAACGCCATCTCTATAAACATGGAAATATCTACACCAGATCTGTATAAACATGGAAATATCCGCACCGCTATCTCTAAAAACATGGAAATAACTACACCGTGATCAGTATAAACGTGGAAATATCTACACCGCTATCTCTATAAACATGGAAATATCTCCACTGCTATCTCTATAAACATCGAAATATCTACACCACCATCTGTATAAACATGGAAATAACTACACCGCCATTTGTATAAACATGAAAATATCTACACCGTGATCTGTATAAACATGGAATTATCTACACCGCCATCTCTATAAACATGGAAATACCTACAAGTCATCTGTACAAACATGGAAATATCTACAAAGCCATCAGTATAAACATGGAAATATCTACACAGCCATCTGTATATACATGGAAATATCTAGACCGCTATCTGTATAAACATGGAAATAACTACACCGTTTTGTATAAACAAGGAAATATCTACACCGTGATCTGTATAAACATGGAAATATCTACAACGCCATCTCTCTAAACATGGAAATATCTACACCCCTATCTGTATAAACATGAAAATATCCACACCGCTATCTCTAAAAACATGGAAATAACTACACTGTGATCAGTATAAACGTGGAAATATGTACACCGCTATCTCAATAAACATGGAAATATCTCCACTGCTAGCTCTATAAACATCGAAATATCTACACCGCCATCTGTATAAACTTGGACATACTTACAAAGTTATCTCTATAAACATGGAAATATCTACGCCGCCATCTGTATAAACATGGAAATATCTACACAGCCATGTGTACATATATGGAAATATCTACACTGCTCTCTATATAAACATGGAAATAACTACACCGCTATCTGTATATACATGGAAATATCTACACCGCCATCTACATATCCATAGAAATATCTGCGCCGCCATCTGTATAAACATGGAAATATCTACACGGTCATCTGTGTATAGATGGAAATATCAACACCGCCATCTGTACAAACGTGGAAATATCTGCACCGCTATCTGTATAAACATGGAAATATCTACACCGTGGTCTGTAAAAACATGGAAATATCTACACCGCTATCTGTGTAAACATGGAAATACCTACACCGTGATCTGTATAAACATGGAAATATTTACAACGATATCTGTATAAACATGGAAATATCTACACCGCCATCTCTATAAACATGGAAATATCTACACTGCCATCTGTATAAACATGGAAATATCTACACCGCTATCTGTATAAACCTGAAAATATCTACACCGCTATCTGTATAAACATGGTAATATCTACATCACCATCTATATAAACATGGAAATATCTACACCGCCATCTGTATAAACCTGGAAATACCTACACCGCTATCTGTATAAACGTGGAAATATCTACACCGCTATCTGTAGAAACATGGAAATATCTACACAGCTATCTCTATAAACATGGAAATATCTACACCGCCATCTGTATAAACATGGAAATACCTACAAGTCATCTGTATAAACATGGAAATATCTACACAGCCATCTGTATAAACATGGAAATATCTACACAGCCATTTGTATATACAAGGAAATATCTACACCGCTATCTGTATAAACATGGAAATAACTACACCGCTATTTGTATAAACAAGGAAATATCTACACCGTGATCTGTATAAACATGGAAATATCAACACTGCTATTTGTATAAACAAGGTAATATCTACACCACTATCTGTATAAACATGGAGATAAATACACCGCTATTTGCATAAACAAGGAAATATCTACACCGTGATCTGTACAAACATGGAAATATCTACAACGCCCTCTCTATAAACATGGAAATATCTACACCCCTATCTGTATAAACATGGAAATATCCACACCGCTATCTCTATAAACATGGAAATAACTACACCGCGATCAGTATAAACGAGGAAATATCTACACCGCTATCTCTATAAACATGGAAATATCTCCACTGCTATCTCTATAAACATCGAAATATCTACACCGCCATGTGTATCAATATGGAAATACTTACAAAGTTATCTGCATAAACATGGAAATATCTACACCGCCATCTGTAAAAACATGGAAATATCTACACAGCCATGTGTACATATATGGAAATATCTACACCGCTCTCTATATAAACATGGAAATAACTACACCGCTATCTGTATATACATGGAAATATCTACACCGCCATCTACATATCCATAGAAATATCTGCGCCGCCATCTGTATAAACATGGAAATATCTACACGGTCATCTGTGTACAGATGGAAATATCAACACCGCCATCTGTACAAACATGGAAATATCTGCACCGCTATCTGTATAAACATGGAAATATCTACACCGTGGTCTGTATAAACATGGAAATATCTACACCGCTATCTGTATAAATATGGAAATACATACACCGCTATCTCTATAAACATGGAAATATCTACACCGTGATCTGTATAACCATGGAAATATTTACACCGATATCTGTATGAACATGGAAATATCTACACCGCCATCTCTATAAACATGGAAATATCTACACCGCCATCTGTATAAACATGGAAATATCTACAACGCGATCTGTATAAACATGGAAATATCTACACCGCGATCTGTATAAACATGGAAATATCTACAACGCGATCTGTATAAACATGGAAATATCTACACCGCCATCTACATATCCATAGAAATATCTGCGCCGCCATCTGTATAAACATGGAAATATCTCCACGGTCATCTGTGTATAGATGGAAATATCAACACCGCCATCTGTACAAACATGGAAATATCTGCACCGCTATCTGTATAAACATGGAAATATCTACACCGTGGTCTGTAAAAACATGGAAATATCTACACCGCTATCTGTATAAACATGGAAATATATACATCGCTATCTGTATAAACATGGAAATACCTACACCGTGATCTGTATAAACATGGAAATATTTACAACGATATCTGTATAAACATGGAAATATCTACACCGCCATCTGTATAAACATGGAAATATCTACACCGCGATCTGTATAAATATGGAAATATCTACACCGCTATCTGTAGAAACATGGAAATATCTACACCGCGATCTGTATAAACATGGAAATATCTACACCGCTATCTGTAGAAACATGGAAATATCAACACAGCTATCTCTATAAACATGGAAATATCTACACCGCCATCTGTATAAACATGGAAATGCCTACAAGTCATCTGTATAAATATGGAAATATCTACACAGCCATCTGTATATACATGGAAATATCTACACAGCCATCTGTATATACATGGAAATATCTACACCGCTATCTGTATAAACATGGAAATAACTACACCGCTATTTGTATAAACAAGGAAATATCTACACCGTGATCTGTATAAACATGGAAATATCTACAATGCTATTTGTATAAACAAGGAAATATCTACACCGCTATCTGTATAAACATGGAAATAACTGCACCGCTATTTGCATAAACAAGGAAATATCTACACCGTGATCTGTATAAACATGGAAATATCTACAACGCCATCTCTATAAACATGGAAATATGTACACCCCTATCTGTATAAACATGGAAATATCCACACCGCTATCTCTAAAAACATGGAAATAACTACACCGTGATCAGTATAAACGTGGAAATATCTACACCGCTATCTCTATAAACATGGAAATATCTCCACTGCTATCTCTATAAACATCGAAATATCTACACCGCCATCTGTATAAACATGGAAATAACTACACCGCCATTTGTATAAACAAGAAAATATCTACACCGTGATCTGTATAAACATGGAATTATCTACACCGCCATCTCTATAAACATGGAAATACCTACAAGTCATCTGTACAAACATGGAAATATCTACAAAGCCATCAGTATAAACATGGAAATATCTACACAGCCATCTGTATATACATGGAAATATCTAGACCGCTATCTGTATAAACATGGAAATAACTACACTGTTTTGTATAAACAAGGAAATATCTACACCGTGATCTGTATAAACATGGAAATATCTACAACGCCATCTCTCTAAACATGGAAATATCTACACCCCTATCTGTATAAACATGGAAATATCCACACCGCTATCTCTAAAAACATGGAAATAACTACACCGTGATCAGTATAAACGTGGAAATATGTACACCGCTATCTCAATAAACATGGAAATATCTCCACTGCTAGCTCTATAAACATCGAAATATCTACACCGCCATCTGTATAAACATGGAAATACTTACAAAGTTATCTCTATAAACATGGAAATATCTACGCCGCCATCTGTATAAACATGGAAATATCTACACAGCCATGTGTACATATATGGAAATATCTACACTGCTCTCTATATAAACATGGAAATAACTACACCGCTATCTGTATATACATGGAAATATCTACACCGCCATCTACATATCCATAGAAATATCTGCGCCGCCATCTGTATAAACATGGAAATATCTACACCGTGGTCTGTAAAAACGTGGAAATATCTACACCGCTATCTGTATAAACATGGAAATACCTACACCGTGATCTGTATAAACATGGAAATATTTACAACGATATCTGTAAAAACATGGAAATATCTACACCGCCATCTCTATAAACATGGAAATATCTACACTGCCATCTGTATAAACATGGAAATATCTACACCGCTATCTGTATAAACCTGAAAATATCTACACCGCTATCTGTAAAAACATGGTAATATCTACATCACCATCTATATAAACATGGAAATATCTACACCGCCATCTGTATAAACATGGAAATACCTACACCGCTATCTGTATAAACCTGGAAATATCTACACCGCTATCTGTAGAAACATGGAAATATCCACACCGCGATCTGCATAAACATGGAAATATCTACACCGCGATCTGTATAAACATGGAAATATCTACACCGCTATCTGTAGAAACATAGAAATATCTACACAGCTATCTCTATAAACATGGAAATATCTACACCGCCATCTGTATAAACATGGAAATACCTACAAGTCATCTGTATAAACATGGAAATATCTACACAGCCATCTGTATAAACATGGAAATATCTACACAGCCATTTGTATATACAAGGAAATATCTACACCGCTATCTGTATAAACATGGAAATAACTACACCGCTATTTGTATAAACAAGGAAATATCTACACCGTGATCTGTATAAACATGGAAATATCTACACTGCTATTTGTATAAACAAGGAAATATCTACACCACTATCTGTATAAACATGGAGATAAATACACCGCTATTTGCATAAACAAGGAAATATCTACACCGTGATCTGTATAAACATGGAAATATCTACAACGCCCTCTCTATAAACATGGAAATATCTACACCCCTATCTGTATAAACATGGAAATATCCACACCGCTATCTCCATAAACCTGGAAATAACTACACCGCGATCAGTATAAACGAGGAAATATCTACACCGATATCTCTATAAACATGGAAATATCTCCACTGCTATCTCTATAAACATCGAAATATCTACACCGCCATGTGTATAAACATGGAAATACTTACAAAGTTATCTGCATAAACATGGAAATATCTACACCGCCATCTGTAAAACATGGAAATATCTACACAGCCATGTGTACATATATGGAAATATCTACACCGCTCTCTATATAAACATTGAAATAACTTCACCGCTATCTGTATATACATGGAAATATCTACACCGCCATCTACATATCCATAGAAATATCTGCGCCGCCATCTGTATAAACATGGAAATATCTACACGGTCATCTGTGTAGAGATGGAAATATCAACACCGCCATCTGTACAAACATGGAAATATCTGCACCGCTATCTGTATAAACATGGAAATATCTACACCGTGGTCTGTAAAAACGTGGAAATATCTACACCGCTATCTGTATAAACATGGAAATACCTACACCGTGATCTGTATAAACATGGAAATATTTACAACGATATCTGTAAAAACATGGAAATATCTACACCGCCATCTCTATAAACATGGAAATATCTACACTGCCATCTGTATAAACATGGAAATATCTACACCGCTATCTGTATAAACCTGAAAATATCTACACCGCTATCTGTATAAACATGGTAATATCTACATCACCATCTATATAAACATGGAAATATCTACACCGCCATCTGTATAAACATGGAAATACCTACACCGCTATCTGTATAAACCTGGAAATATCTACACCGCTATCTGTAGAAACATGGAAATATCCACACCGCGATCTGCATATACATGGAAATATCTACACCGCGATCTGTATAAACATGGAAATATCTACACCGCTATCTGTAGAAACATGGAAATATCTACACAGCTATCTCTATAAACATGGAAATATCTACACCGCCATCTGTATAAACATGGAAATACCTACAAGTCATCTGTATAAACATGGAAATATCTACACAGCCATCTGTATAAACATGGAAATATCTACACAGCCATTTGTATATACAAGGAAATATCTACACCGCTATATGTATAAACATGGAAATAACTACACCGCTATTTGTATAAACAAGGAAATATCTACACCGTGATCTGTATAAACATGGAAATATCTACACTGCTATTTGTATAAACAAGGAAATATCTACACCACTATCTGTATAAACATGGAGATAAATACACCGCTATTTGCATAAACAAGGAAATATCTACACCGTGATCTGTATAAACATGGAAATATCTACAACGCCCTCTCTATAAACATGGAAATATCTACACCCCTATCTGTATAAACATGGAAATATCCACACCGCTATCTCTATAAACATGGAAATATCTACACCGCGATCAGTATAAACGAGGAAATATCTACACCGCTATCTCTATAAACATGGAAATATCTCCACTGCTATCTCTATAAACATCGAAATATCTACATCGCCATGTGTATAAACATGGAAATACTAACAAAGTTATCTGCATAAACATGGAAATATCTACACCGCCATCTGTAATACATGGAAATATCTACACAGCCATGTGTACATATATGGAAATATCTACACCGCTCTCTATATAAACATGGAAATAACTTCACCGCTATCTGTATATACATGGAAATATCTACACCGCCATCTACATATCCATAGAAATATCTGCGCCGCCATCTGTATAAACATGGAAATATCTACACGGTCATCTGTGTACAGATGGAAATATCAACACCGCCATCTGTACAAACATGGAAATATCTTCACCGCTATCTGTATAAACCTGGAAATATCTACACCGTGGTCTGTATAAACATGGAAATATCTACACCACTATCTGTATAAAAATGGAAATATATACACCGCTATCTCTATAAACATGGAAATATCTACACCGTGATCTGTATAACCATGGAAATATTTACAACGATATCTGTATAAACATGGAAATATCTACACCGCCATCTGTATAAACATGGAAATATCTACACCGCCATCTGTATAAACATGGAAATATCTACAATGCCGTCTGTAGAAAGATGGAAATATCTACACCGCAATCTGTGTAAACATGGAAATATCTACACCAATATCTGTAAAACCATGCACATATCTACACCGCAATCTGTATAAACGTGGAAATATCTACACCGCGATCTGCATAAACATGGAAATATCTACACCGCGATCTGTATAAATATGGAAATATCTACACCGCTATCTGTAGAAACATGGAAATATCTACACCGCGATCTGTATAAACATGGAAATATCTACACCGCGATCTGTATAAACATGGAAATATCTACACCGCCATCTGTAGAAACATGGAAATATCTACACAGCTATCTCTATAAACATGGAAATATCTACACCGCCATCTGTATAAACATGGAAATACCTACAAGTCATCTGTATAAACATGGAAATATCTACACAGCCATCTGTATAAACATGGAAATATCTACACAGCCATCTGTATATACAAGGAAATATCTACACCGCTATCTGTATAAACATGGAAATAACTACACCGCTATTTGTATAAACAAGGAAATATCTACACCGTGATCTGTATAAACATGGAAATATCTACACTGCTATTTGTATAAACAAGGAAATATCTACACCACTATCTGTATAAACATGGAGATAAATACACCGCTATTTGCATAAACAAGGAAATATCTACACCGTGATCTGTATAAACATGGAAATATCTACAACGCCGTCTCTATAAACATGGAAATATCTACACCCCTATCTGTATAAACATGGAAATATCCACACCGCTATCTCTATAAACATGGAAATAACTACACCGCGATCAGTATAAACGAGGAAATATCTACACCGCTATCTCTATAAACATGGAAATATCTCCACTGCTATCTCTATAAACATCGAAATATCTACACCGCCATGTGTATAAACATGGAAATACTTACAAAGTTATCTGCATAAACATGGAAATATCTACACCGCCATCTGTAAAACATGGAAATATCTACACAGCCATGTGTACATATATGGAAATATCTACACCGCTCTCTATATAAACATGGAAATAACTTCACCGCTATCTGTATATACATGGAAATATCTACACCGCCATCTACATATCCATAGAAATATCTGCGCCGCCATCTGTATAAACATGGAAATATCTACACGGTCATCTGTGTACAGATGGAAATATCAACACCGCCATCTGTACAAACATGGAAATATCTTCACCGCTATGTGTATAAACCTGGAAATATCTACACCGTGGTCTGTATAAACATGGAAATATCTACACCACTATCTGTATAAACATGGAAATATATACACCGCTATCTCTATAAACATGGAAATATCTACACCGTGATCTGTATAACCATGGAAATATTTACAACGATATCTGTATAAACATGGAAATATCTACACCGCCATCTCTATAAACATGGAAATATCTACACCGCCATCTCTATAAACATGGAAATATCTACAATGCCGTCTGTAGAAAGATGGAAATATCTACACCGCAATCTGTGTAAACATGGAAATATCTACACTAATATCTGTAAAAACATGGACATATCTACACCGCTATCTGTATAAACGTGGAAATATCTACACCGCGATCTGCATAAACATGGAAATATCTACACCGCGATCTGTATAAACATGGAAATATCTACACCGCTATCTGTAGAAACATGGAAATATCTACACCGCGATCTGTATAAACATGGAAATATCTACACCGCGATCTGTATAAACATGGAAATATCTACACCGCGATCTGTAGAAACATGGAAATATCTACACAGCTATCTCTATAAACATGGAAATATCTACACCGCCATCTGTATAGACATGGAAATACCTACAAGTCATCTGTATAAACATGGAAATATCTACACAGCCATCTGTATGAACATGGAAATATCTACACAGCCATCTGTATATACATGGAAATATCTACACCGCTATCTGTATAAACATGGAAATAACTACACCGCTATTTGTATAAACAAGGAAATATCTACACCGTGATCTGTATAAACATGGAAATATCTACAATGCTATTTGTATAAACAAGGAAATATCTACACCGCTATCTGTATAAACATGGAAATAACTACACCGCTATTTGCATAAACAAGGAAATATCTACACCGTGATCTGCATAAACATGGAAATATCTACAACGCCATCTCTATAAACATGGAAATATCTACACCCCTATCTGTATAAACATGGAAATATCCACACCGCTATCTCTAAAAACATGGAAATAACTACTCCGTGATCAGTATAAACGTGGAAATATCTACACCGCTATCTCTATAAACATGGAAATATCTCCACTGCTATCTCTATAAACATCGAAATATCTACACCACCATCTGTATAAACATGGAAATACTTACAAAGTTAACTGTATCAACATGGAAATATCTACCCGCCATCTGTATAAACATGGAAATATCTACACAGCCATCTGTATATACATGGAAATATCTACACCGCTATCTGTATAAACATGGAAATAACTACACAGCTATTTGTATAAACAAGGAAATATCTACACCGTGATCTGTATAAACATGGAAATATCTACAATGCTATTTGTATAAACAAGGAAATATCTACACCGCTATCTGTATAAACATGGAAATAACTACACCGCTATTTGCATAAACAAAGAAATGTCTACACCGTGAACTGTATAAACATGGAAATATCTACAACGCCATCTCTATAAACATGGAAATATCAACACCCCAATCTGTATAAACATGGAAATATCCACACCGCTATCTCTAAAAACATGGAAATAACTACACCGTGATCAGTATAAACGTGGAAATATCTACACCGCTATCTCTATAAACATGGAAATATCTCCACTACTATCTCTATAAACATCGAAATATCTACACCGCCATCTGTATAAACATGGAAATACTTACAAAGTTATCTGTATAAACATGGAAATATCTACACCGTCATCTGTATAAACATGGAAATATCTACACAGCCATGTGTACATATATGGAAATATCTACACCGCTCTCTATATAAACATGTAAATAACTACACCGCTATCTGTATATACATGGAAATATCTACACCGCCATCTACATATCCATACAAATATCTGCGCCGCCATCTGTATAAACATGGAAATATCTACACGGACATCTGTGTATAGATGGAAATATCAACACCGCCATCTGTACAAACATGGAAATATCTGCACCGCTATCTGTATAAACATGGAAATATCTACACCGTGGTCTGTATAAACATGGAAATATCTACACCGCTATCTGTATAAACATGGAAATATATACACCGCCATCTCTATAAACATGGAAATATGTACACCGTGATCTGTATAAACATGGAACTATTTACACCGATATCTGTATAAACATGGAAATATCTACACCGCCATCTCTATAAACATGGAAATATCTACACCGCCATCTATATAAACATGGAAATATCTACACCGCTATCTGTATAAACCTGGAAATATGTACACCGCTATCTGTATAAACATGGTAATTTCTACACCACCATCTATATAAACATGGAAATATCTACACCGCCATCTGTATAAACATGGAAATATCTACAATGCCGTCTGTAGAAAGATGGAAATATCTACACTGCAATCTGTGTAAACATGGAAATATCTACACCAATATCTGTAAAAACATGGAAATATCTACACCGCTATCTGTATAAACATGGAAATATCTACACCGCGATCTGTATAAACATGGAAATATCTACAACGCTATCTGTATAAACATGGTAATATCTACACCACCATCTATATAAACATGGAAATATCTACACCGCCATCTGTATAAACATGGAAATATCTACACCGCGATCTGTATAAACATGGAAATATCTACACCGCTATCTGTAGAAACATGGAAATATCTACACAGCTATCTCTATAAACATGGAAATATCTACACCGCCATCTGTATAGACATGGAAATACCTACAAGTCATCTGTATAAACATGGAAATATCTACACAGCCATCTGTATGCACATGGAAATATCTACACAGCCATCTGTATATACATGGAAATATCTACACCGCTATCTGTATAAATATGGAAATAACTACACCGCTATTTGTATAAACAAGGAAATATCTACACCGTGATCTGTATAAACATGGAAATATCTACAATGTTATTTGTATAAAAAAGGAAATATCTACACCGTGATCTGTATAAACATGGAAATATCTACAATGTTATTTGTATAAACAAGGAAATATCTACACCGCTATCTGTATGAACATGGAAATAACTACACCGCTATTTGCATAAACAAGGAAATATCTACACCGTGATCTGTATAAACATGGAAATATCTACAACGCCATCTCTATAAACATGGAAATATCTACACCCCTATCTGTATAAACATGGAAATATCCACACCGCTATCTCTAAAAACATGGAAATAACTACACCGTGATCAGTATAAACGTGGAAATATGTACACCGCTATCTCTATAAACATGGAAATATCTCCACTGCTATCTCTATAAACATCGAAATATCTACACCGCCATTTGTATAAACATGGAAATACTTACAAAGTTATCTGTATAAACATGGAAATATCTACACCGCCATCTGTATAAACATGGAAATATCTACACAGCCATGTGTACATATATGGAAATATCTACACCGCTCTCTATATAAACATGGAAATAACTACACCGCTATCTGTATATACATGGAAATATCTACACCGCCATCTACATATCCATAGAAATATATGCGCCGCCATCTGTATAAACATGGAAATATCTACACGGTCATCTGTGTATAGATGGAAATATCAACACCGCCATCTGTACAAACATGGAAATATCTGCACCGCTATCTGTATAAAAATGGAAATATCTACACCGTGGTCTGTAAAAACATGGAAATATCTACACCGCTATCTGTATAAACATGGAAATATATACATCGCTATCTGTATAAACATGGAAATACCTACACCGTGATCTGTATAAACATGGAAATATTTACAACGATATCTGTATAAACATGGAAATATCTACACCGCCATCTCTATAAACATGGAGATATCTACACCGCCATCTGTATAAACATGGAAATATCTGCACCGCTATCTGTATAAACCTGGAAATATCTACAACGCTATCTGTATAAACATGGTAATATCTACACCACCATCTATATAAACATGGAAATATCTACACCGCCATCTGTATAAACATGGAAATATCTACCATGCCATCTGTAGAAAGATGGAAATATCTACACCGCAATCTGTGTAAACATGGAAATATCTACACAAATATCTGTAAAAACATGGAAATATCTACACCGCTATCTGTATAAACATGGAAATAGCTATACCGCGATCTGCATGAACATGGAAATATCTACACCGCGATCTGTATAAACATGAAAATATCTACACGGCTATCTGTAGAAACATGGAAATATCTACACCGCGATCTGAATAAACATGGAAATATCTACACCGCGATCTGTATAAACATGGAAATATCTACACCGCTATCTGTAGAAACATGGAAATATCTACGCAGCTATCTCTATAAACATGGAAATATCTACACCGCCATCTGTATAGACATGGAAATAGCTACAAGTCATCTGTATAAACATGGAAATATCTACACAGCCATCTGTATAAACATGGAAATATCTACACAGCCATCTGTATATACATGGAAATATCTACACCGCTATCTGTATAATCATGGAAATAACTACACCGCTATTTGTATAAACAAGGAAATATCTACACTGTGATCTGCATAAACATGGAAATATCTACACTGCTATTTGTATAAACAAGGAAATATCTACACCGCTATCTGTATAAACATGGAAATAACTACACCGCTATTTGTATAAACAAGTAAATATCTACCCTGTGATCTGTATAAACATGGAAATATCTACACTGCTATTTGTATAAACAAATAAATATCTACACCGCTATCTGTATAAACATGGAAATAACTACACCGCTATTTGCATAAACAAGGAAATATCTACACCGTGATCTGTATAAACATGGAAATAAGTACACCGATATTTGCATAAACAAGGAAATATCGATACCGTGATTTGTATAAACATGGAAATATCTACAACGCCATCTCTATAAACATGGAAATATCTACACCCCTATCTGTATAAACATGGAAATATCCACACAGCTGTCTCTATAAACATGGAAATTACTACACCGCGATCAGTATAAACGTGGAAATATCTATACCGCTATCTCTATAAACATGGAAATATCTCCACTACTATCTCTGTAAACATCGAAATAACTACACCGCCATCTGTATAAACATGGAAATACTTACAAAGTTATCTGTATAAACATGTAAATATCTACACCGTCATCTGTATAAACATGGAAATATCTACACAGCCATGTGTACATATATGGAAATATCTACACTGCTCTCTATATAAACATGGAAATAACTACACCGCTATCTGTAAATACATGGAAATATCTACACCGCCATCTACATACCCATAGAAATATCTGCACCGCCATCTGTATAAACATGGAAATATCTACACGGTCATCTGTGTATAGATGGAAATATCAACACCGCCATCTGTACAAACATGGAAATATCTGCACCGCTATCTGTATAAACATGGAAATATCTACACCGTGGTCTGTATAAACATGGAAATATCTACACCGCTATCTGTATAAACATGGAATTATATACACCGTCATCTCTATAAACATGGAAATATGTACACCGTGATCTGTATAAACATGGAAATATTTACACCGATATCTGTATAAACATGGAAATATCTACACCGCCATCTCTATAAACATGGAAAATCTACACCGCCATCTGTATAAACATGGAAATATCTACACCACTATCTGTATAAACCTGGAAATATCTACACCGCTATCTGTATAAACATGGTAATATCTACACCACCATCTATATAAACATGGAAATATCTACACCGCCATCTGTATAAATATGGAAATATCTACAACGCCGTCTGTAGAAAGATGGAAATATCTACACTGCAATCTGTGTAAACACGGAAATATCTACACCAATATCTGTAAAAACATGGAAATATCTACACCGCTATCTGTATAAACGTGGAAATATCTACACCGCGATCTGCATAAACATGGAAATATCTACACCGCGATCTGTATAAACATGGAAATATCTACACCGCGTTCTGTATAAACATGGAAATATCTACACCGCTATCTGTAGAAACATGGAAATATCTACACAGCTATCTCTATAAACATGGAAATATCTACACCGCCATCTGTATAGACATGGAAATACCTACAAGTCATCTGTATAAACATGGAAATATCTACACAGCCATCTGTATGAACATGGAAATATCTACACAGCCATCTGTATATACATGGAAATATCTACACCGCTATCTGTATAAACATGGAAATAACTACACCGCTATTTGTATAAACAAGGAAATATCTACAGCGTGATCTGTATAAACATGGAAATATCTACAATGCTATTTGTATAAACAAGGAAATATCTACACCGCTATCTGTATAAACATGGAAATAACTACACCGCTATTTGCATAAACAAGGAAATATCTACACCGTGATCTGCATAAACATGGAAATATCTACAACGCCATCTCTATAAACCTGGAAATATCTACACCCCTATCTGTATAAACATGGAAATATCCACACCGCTATCTCTAAAAACATGGAAATAACTACACCGTGATCAGTATAAACGTGGAAATATCTACAACGCTATCTCTATAAACATGGAAATATCTCCACTGCTATCTCTATAAACATCGAAATATCTACACCGCCATCTGTATAAACATGGAAATACTTACAAAGTTAACTGTATAAACATGGAAATATCTACACCGCCATCTGTATAAACATGGAAATATCTACACAGCCATGTGTACATATATGGAAATATCTACACCGCTCTCTATATAAACATGGAAATAACTACACCGCTCTCTGTATATACATGGAAATATCTACACCGCCATCTACATATCCATAGAAATATCGGCGCCGCCATCTGTATAAACATGGAAATATCTACACAGTCATCTGTGTATAGATGGAAATATCAACACCGCCATCTGTACAAACATGGAAATATCTGCACCGCTATCTGTATAAACATGGAAATATCTACACCGTGGTCTGTATAAACATGGAAATATCTACACCGTGGTCTGTATAAACATGGAAATATCTACACCGCTATCTGTATAAACATGGAAATATATACATCGCTATCTGTATAAACATGGAAATACCTACACCGTGATCTGCATAAACATGGAAATATTTACAACGATATCTGTATAAACATGGAAATATCTACACCGCCATCTGTATAAACATGGAAATGTCTACACCGCTATCTGTATAAACCTGGAAATATCTACACCGCTATCTGTATAAACATGGAAATATATACACAGCCATCTCTATAAACATGGAAATATGTACACCGTGATCTGTATAAACATGGAACTATTTACACCGATATCTGTATAAACATGGAAATATCTACAACGCCATCTCTATAAACATGGAAATATCTACACCGCCATCTGTATAAACATGGAAATATCTACACCGCTATCTGTATAAACCTGGAAATATGTACACCGCTATCTGTATAAACATGGTAATTTCTACACCACCATCTATATAAACATGGAAATATCTACACCGCCATCTGTATAAACATGGAAATATCTACAATGCCGTCTGTAGAAAGATGGAAATATCTACACTGCAATCTGTGTAAACATGGAAATATCTACACCAATATCTGTAAAAACATGGAAATATCTACACCGCTATCTGTATAAACATGGAAATATCTACACCGCGATCTGCAAAAACATGGAAATATCTACACCGCGATCTGTATAAATATGGAAATATCTACACCGCTATCTGTAGAAACATGGAAATATCTACACCGCGATCTGTATAAACATGGAAATATCTACACCGCGATCTGTATAAACATGGAAATATCTACACCGCTATCTGTAGAAACATGGAAATATCTACACAGCTATCTCTAAAAACATGGAAATATCTACACCGCCATCTGTATAAACATGGAAATACCTACAAGTCATCTGTATAAACATGGAAATATATACACAGCCATCTGTATAAACATGGAAATATCTAAACAGCCATCTGTATATTCACGGAAATATGTACACCGCTATCTGTATAAACATGGAAACAACTACACCGCTATTTGTATAAACAAGGAAATATCTACACCGTGATCTGTATAAACATGGAAATATCTACAATGCTATTTGTATAAACAAGGAAATATCTACACCGCTATCTGTATAAACATGGAAATAACCGCACCGCTATTTGCATAAACAAGGAAATATCTACACCGTGATCTATATAAACATGGAAATATCTACAACGCCATCTCTATAAACATGGAAATATCTACACCCCTATCTGTATAAACATGGAAATATCCACACCGCTATCTCTAAAAACATGGAAATAACTACACCGTGATCAGTATAAACGTGGAAATATCTACACCGCTATCTCTATAAACATGGAAATATCTCCACTGCTATCTCTATAAACATCGAAATATCTACACCGCCATCTGTATAAACATGGAAATACTTACAAAGTTATCTGTATAAACATGGAAATATCTACACCACCATCTGTATAAACATGGAAATATCTACACAGCCATGTGTACATATATGGAAATATCTACACCGCTCTCTATATAAACATGGAAATAACTACACCGCTATCTGTATATACATGGAAATATCTACACCGCCATCTAAATATCCATAGAAATATCTGCACCGCCATCTGTATAAACATGGAAATATCTAAACGGTCATCTGTGTATAGATGGAAATATCATCACCGCCATCTGTACAAACATGGAAATATCTGCACCGCTATCTGTATAAACATGGAAATATCTACACCGTGGTCTGTGAAACATGGAAATATCTACACCGCTATCTGTATAAACATGGAAATATATACATCGCTATCTGTATAAACATGGAAATATCTACACCGTGATCTGCATAAACATGGAAATATTTACAACGATATCTGTATAAACATGGAAATATCTACACCGCCATCTCTATAAACATGGAAATATCTACACCGCCATCTGTATAAACATGGAAATATCTATACCGCTATCTGTATAAACCTGGAAATATCTACACCGCTATCTGTATAAACATCGTAATATCTACACCACCATCTATATAAACATGGAAATATCTACACCGCCATCTGTATAAACATGGAAATATCTACAATGCCATCTGTAGAAAGATAGAAATATCTACACCGCAATCTGTGTAAACATGGAAATATCTACACCAATATCTGTAAAAACATGGAAATATCTACACCGCTATCTGTATAAACATGGAAATATCTATACCGCGATCTGCATAAACATGGAAATATCTACACCGCGATCTGTATAAACATGAAAATATCTACACCGCTATCTGTAGAAACATGGAAATATCTACACCGCGATCTGAATAAACATGGAAATATCTACAACGCGATCTGTATAAACATGGAAATATCTACACCGCTATCTGTAGAAACATGGAAATATCTACCCAGCTATCTCTATAAACATGGAAATATCTACACCGCCAACTGTATAGACATGGAAATACCTACAAGTCATCTGTATAAACATGGAAATATCTACACCGCGATCTGTATAAACATGGAAATATCTACACAGCCATGTGTATATACATGGAAATATCTACACCGCTATCTGTATAAACATGGAAATAACTACACCGCTATTTGTATAAACAAATAAATATCTACACTGTGATCTGTATAAACATGGAAATATCTACACTGCTATTTGTATAAACAAGGAAATATCTACACCGCTATCTGTATAAACATGGAAATAACCACACCGCTATTTGCATAAACAAGGAAATACCTACACCGTGATCTGTATAGACATGGAAATAACTACACCGCTATTTGCATAAACAAGGAAATATCTACACCGTGATCTGTATAAACATGGAAATATCTACAACGCCATCTTTATAAACATGGAAATATCTACACCCCTATCTGTATAAACATGGAAATATCCACACTGCTATCTCTATAAACATGGAAATTACTACACCGCGATCAGTATAAACGTGGAAATATCTGCACTGCTATCTCTATAAACATGGAAATATCTCCACTACTATCTCTATAAACATCGAAATATCTACACCGCCATCTGTATAAACATGGAAATACTTACAAAGTTATCTGTATAAACATGGAAATATCTACACCGTCATCTGTATAAACATGGAAATATCTACACAGCCATGTGTACATATATGGAAATATCTACACCGCTCTCTATATAAACATGGAAATAACTACACCGCTATCTGTATATACATGGAAATATCTACACCACCATCTACATATCCATAGAAATATCTGCGCCACCATCTGTATAAACATGGAAATATCTACACGGTCATCTGTGTATGGATGGAAATATCAACACCGCCATCTGTACAAACATGGAAATATCTGCACCGCTATCTGTATAAACATGGAAATATCTACACCGTGGTCTGTATAAACATGGAAATATCTACACCGCTATCTGTATAAACATGGAAATATATACACCGCCATCTCTATAAACATGGAAATATGTACACCGTGATCTGTATAAACATGGAACTATTTACACCGATATCTGAATAAACAGGGAAATATCTACACCGCCATCTCTATAAACATGGAAATATCTACACCGCCATCTGTATAAACATGGAAATATCTACACCGCTATCTGTATAAACCTGGAAATATCTACACCGCTATCTGTATAAACATGGTAATATCTACACCACCATCTATATAAACATGGAAATATCTACACCGCAATCTGTATAAACATGGAAATATCTACAATGCCGTCTGTAGAAAGATGGAAATATCTACACTGCAATCTGTGTAAACATGGAAATATCTACACCAATATCTGTAAAAACATGGAAATATCTACACCGCTATCTGTATAAACATGGCAATATCTACACCGCGATCTGCATAAACATGGAAATATCTACACCGCGATCTGTATAAATATGGGAATATCTACACCGCTATCTGTAGAAACATGGAAATATCTACACCGCGATCTGTATAAACATGGAAATATCTACACCGCGATCTGTATAAACATGGAAATATCTAGACCGCTATCTGTAGAAACATGGAAATATCTACACAGCTATCTCTATAAACATGGAAATATCTGCACCGCCATCTGTATAAACATGGAAATACCTACAAGTCATCTGTATAAACATGGAAATATCTACACAGCCATCTGTATAAACATGGAAATATCTACACAGCCATCTGTATATTCACGGAAATATCTACACCGCTATCTGTATAAACATGGAAATAACTACACCGCTATTTGTATAAACAAGGAAATATCTACACCGTGATCTGTATAAACATGGAAATATCTACAATGTTATTTGTATAAACAAGGAAATATCTACACCGCTATCTGTATAAACATGGAAATAACTACACCGCTATTTGCATAAACAAGGAAATATCTACACCGTTATCTATATAAACATGGAAATATCTACAACGCCATCTCTATAAACATGGAAATATCTACACCCCTATCTGTATAAACATGGAAATATCCACACTGCTATCTCTAAAAACATGGAAATAACTACACCGTGATCAGTATATACGTGGAAATATCTACACCGCTATCTCTATAAACATGGAAATATCTCCACTGCTATTTCTATAAACATCGAAATATCTACACCGCCATCTGTATAAACATGGAAATACTTAAAAAGTTATCTGTATAAACATGGAAATATCTACACCACCATCTGTATAAACATGGAAATATCTACACAGCCATGTGTACATATATGGAAATATCTACACCGCTCTCTATATAAACATGGAAATAACTACACCGCTATCTGTATATACATGGAAATATCTACACCGCCATATACATATCCATAGAAATATCTGCGCCGCAATCTGTATAAACATGGAAATATCTACACGGTCATCTGTGGATAGATGGAAATATCAACACCGCCATCTGTACAAACATGGAAATATCTGCACCGCTATCTGTATAAACATGGAAATATCTACACCGTGGTCTGTAAAACATGGAAATATCTACACCGCTATCTGTATAAACCTGGAAATATCTACACCGCTATCTGTATAAACATGGTAATAACTACACCACCATCTATATAAACATGGAAATATCTACACCGCCATCTGTATAAACATGGAAATATCTACAATGCCGTCGTAGAAAGATGGAAATATCTACACTGCAATCTGTGTAAACATGGAAATATCTACACCAATATCTGTAAAAACATGGAAATATCTACACCGCTATCTGTATAAACGTGGAAATATCTACACCGCGATCTGCATAAACATGGAAATATCTACACCGCGATCTGTATAAATATGGAAATATCTACACCGCTATCTGTAGAAACATGGAAATATCTACACCGCGATCTGTATAAACATGGAAATATCTACACCGCGATCTGTATAAACATGGAAATATCTACACCGCTATCTGTAGAAACATGGAAATATCTACACAGCTATCTCTATAAACATGGAAATATCTACACCGCCATCTGTATAGACATGGAAATACCTACAAGTCATCTGTATAAACATGGAAATATCTACACAGCCATCTGTATGAACATGGAAATATCTACACAGCCATCTGTATATACATGGAAATATCTACACCGCTATCTGTATAAACATGGAAATAACTACACCGCTATTTGTATAAACAAGGAAATATCTACACCGTGATCTGTATAAACATGGAAATATCTACAATGCTATTTGTATAAACAAGGAAATATCTACACCGCTATCTGTATAAACATGGAAATAACTACACCGCTATTTGCATAAACAAGGAAATATCTACACCGTGATCTGTATAAACATGGAAATATCTACAACGCCATCTCTATAAACATGGAAATATCTACACCCCTATCTGTATAAACATGGAAATATCCACACCGCTATCTCTAAAAACATGGAAATAACTACACCGTGATCAGTATAAACGTGGAAATATCTACACCGCTATCTCTATAAACATGGAAATATCTCCACTGCTATCTCTTTAAACATCGAAATATCTACACCGCCATCTGTATAAACATGGAAATACTCACAAAGTTAACTGTATAAACATGGAAATATCTACACCGCCATCTGTATAAACATGGAAATATCTACACAGCCATGTGTACATATATGGAAATATCTACACCGCTCTCTATATAAACATGGAAATAACTACACCGCTCTCTGTATATACATGGAAATATCTACACCGCCATCTACATATCCATAGAAATATCGGCGCCGCCATCTGTATAAACATGGAAATATCTACACGGTCATCTGTGTATAGATGGAAATATCAACACCGCCATCTGTACAAACATGGAAATATCTGCACCGCTATCTGTATAAACATGGAAATATCTACACCGTGGTCTGTAAAAACATGGAAATATCTACACCGCTATCTGTATAAATATGGAAATATATACATCGCTATCTGTATAAACATGGAAATACCTACACCGTGATCTGCATAAACATGGAAATATTTACAACGATATCTGTATAAACATGGAAATATCTACACCGCTATCTGTAGAAACATGGAAATATCTACACAGCTATCTCTATAAACATGGAAATATCTGCACCGCCATCTGTATAAACATGGAAATACCTACAAGTCATCTGTATAAACATGGAAATATCTACACAGCCATCTGTATAAACATGGAAATATCTACACAGCCATCTGTATATTCACAGAAATATCTACACCGCTATCTGTATAAACATGGAAATAACTACACCGCTATTTGTATAAACAAGGAAATATCTACACCGTGATCTGTATAAACATGGAAATATCTACAATGTTATTTGTATAAACAAGGAAATATCTACACCGCTATCTGTATAAAGATGGAAATAACTACACCGCTATTTGCATAAACAAGGAAATATCTACACCGTTATCTATATAAACATGGAAATATCTACAACGCCATCTCTATATACATGGAAATATCTACACCCCTATCTGTATAAACATGGAAATATCCACACTGCTATCTCTAAAAACATGGAAATAACTACACCGTGATCAGTATATACGTGGAAATATCTACACCGCTATCTCTATAAACATGGAAATATCTCCACTGCTATCTCTTTAAACATCGAAATATCTACACCGCCATCTGTATAAACATGGAAATACTCACAAAGTTAACTGTATAAACATGGAAATATCTACACCGCCATCTGTATAAACATGGAAATATCTACACAGCCATGTGTACATATATGGAAATATCTACACCGCTCTCTATATAAACATGGAAATAACTACACCGCTCTCTGTATATACATGGAAATATCTACACCGCCATCTACATATCCATAGAAATATCGGCGCCGCCATCTGTATAAACATGGAAATATCTACACGGTCATCTGTGTATAGATGGAAATATCAACACCGCCATCTGTACAAACATGGAAATATCTGCACCGCTATCTGTATAAACATGGAAATATCTACACCGTGGTCTGTAAAAACATGGAAATATCTACACCGCTATCTGTATAAATATGGAAATATATACATCGCTATCTGTATAAACATGGAAATACCTACACCGTGATCTGCATAAACATGGAAATATTTACAACGATATCTGTATAAACATGGAAATATCTACACCGCTATCTGTAGAAACATGGAAATATCTACACAGCTATCTCTATAAACATGGAAATATCTGCACCGCCATCTGTATAAACATGGAAATACCTACAAGTCATCTGTATAAACATGGAAATATCTACACAGCCATCTGTATAAACATGGAAATATCTACACAGCCATCTGTATATTCACGGAAATATCTACACCGCTATCTGTATAAACATGGAAATAACTACACCGCTATTTGTATAAACAAGGAAATATCTACACCGTGATCTGTATAAACATGGAAATATCTACAATGTTATTTGTATAAACAAGGAAATATCTACACCGCTATCTGTATAAAGATGGAAATAACTACACCGCTATTTGCATAAACAAGGAAATATCTACACCGTTATCTATATAAACATGGAAATATCTACAACGCCATCTCTATAAACATGGAAATATCTACACCCCTATCTGTATAAACATGGAAATATCCACACTGCTATCTCTAAAAACATGGAAATAACTACACCGTGATCAGTATATACGTGGAAATATCTACACCGCTATCTCTATAAACATGGAAATATCTCCACTGCTATTTCTATAAACATCGAAATATCTACACCGCCATCTGTATAAACATGGAAATACTTAAAAAGTTATCTGTATAAACATGGAAATATCTACACCACCATCTGTATAAACATGGAAATATCTACACAGCCATGTGTACATATATGGAAATATCTACACCGCTCTCTATATAAACATGGAAATAACTACACCGCTATCTGTATATACATGGAAATATCTACACCGCCATATACATATCCATAGAAATATCTGCGCCGCAATCTGTATAAACATGGAAATATCTACACGGTCATCTGTGGATAGATGGAAATATCAACACCGCCATCTGTACAAACATGGAAATATCTGCACCGCTATCTGTATAAACATGGAAATATCTACACCGTGGTCTGTAAAACATGGAAATATCTACACCGCTATCTGTATAAACCTGGAAATATCTACACCGCTATCTGTATAAACATGGTAATAACTACACCACCATCTATATAAACATGGAAATATCTACACCGCCATCTGTATAAACATGGAAATATCTACAATGCCGTCTGTAGAAAGATGGAAATATCTACACTGCAATCTGTGTAAACATGGAAATATCTACACCAATATCTGTAAAAACATGGAAATATCTACACCGCTATCTGTATAAACGTGGAAATATCTACACCGCGATCTGCATAAACATGGAAATATCTACACCGCGATCTGTATAAATATGGAAATATCTACACCGCTATCTGTAGAAACATGGAAATATCTACACCGCGATCTGTATAAACATGGAAATATCTACACCGCGATCTGTATAAACATGGAAATATCTACACCGCTATCTGTAGAAACATGGAAATATCTACACAGCTATCTCTATAAACATGGAAATATCTACACCGCCATCTGTATAGACATGGAAATACCTACAAGTCATCTGTATAAACATGGAAATATCTACACAGCCATCTGTATGAACATGGAAATATCTACACAGCCATCTGTATATACATGGAAATATCTACACCGCTATCTGTATAAACATGGAAATAACTACACCGCTATTTGTATAAACAAGGAAATATCTACACCGTGATCTGTATAAACATGGAAATATCTACAATGCTATTTGTATAAACAAGGAAATATCTACACCGCTATCTGTATAAACATGGAAATAACTACACCGCTATTTGCATAAACAAGGAAATATCTACACCGTGATCTGTATAAACATGGAAATATCTACAACGCCATCTCTATAAACATGGAAATATCTACACCCCTATCTGTATAAACATGGAAATATCCACACCGCTATCTCTAAAAACATGGAAATAACTACACCGTGATCAGTATAAACGTGGAAATATCTACACCGCTATCTCTATAAACATGGAAATATCTCCACTGCTATCTCTTTAAACATCGAAATATCTACACCGCCATCTGTATAAACATGGAAATACTCACAAAGTTAACTGTATAAACATGGAAATATCTACACCGCCATCTGTATAAACATGGAAATATCTACACAGCCATGTGTACATATATGGAAATATCTACACCGCTCTCTATATAAACATGGAAATAACTACACCGCTCTCTGTATATACATGGAAATATCTACACCGCCATCTACATATCCATAGAAATATCGGCGCCGCCATCTGTATAAACATGGAAATATCTACACGGTCATCTGTGTATAGATGGAAATATCAACACCGCCATCTGTACAAACATGGAAATATCTGCACCGCTATCTGTATAAACATGGAAATATCTACACCGTGGTCTGTAAAAACATGGAAATATCTACACCGCTATCTGTATAAATATGGAAATATATACATCGCTATCTGTATAAACATGGAAATACCTACACCGTGATCTGCATAAACATGGAAATATTTACAACGATATCTGTATAAACATGGAAATATCTACACCGCTATCTGTAGAAACATGGAAATATCTACACAGCTATCTCTATAAACATGGAAATATCTGCACCGCCATCTGTATAAACATGGAAATACCTACAAGTCATCTGTATAAACATGGAAATATCTACACAGCCATCTGTATAAACATGGAAATATCTACACAGCCATCTGTATATTCACAGAAATATCTACACCGCTATCTGTATAAACATGGAAATAACTACACCGCTATTTGTATAAACAAGGAAATATCTACACCGTGATCTGTATAAACATGGAAATATCTACAATGTTATTTGTATAAACAAGGAAATATCTACACCGCTATCTGTATAAAGATGGAAATAACTACACCGCTATTTGCATAAACAAGGAAATATCTACACCGTTATCTATATAAACATGGAAATATCTACAACGCCATCTCTATATACATGGAAATATCTACACCCCTATCTGTATAAACATGGAAATATCCACACTGCTATCTCTAAAAACATGGAAATAACTACACCGTGATCAGTATATACGTGGAAATATCTACACCGCTATCTCTATAAACATGGAAATATCTCCACTGCTATCTCTTTAAACATCGAAATATCTACACCGCCATCTGTATAAACATGGAAATACTCACAAAGTTAACTGTATAAACATGGAAATATCTACACCGCCATCTGTATAAACATGGAAATATCTACACAGCCATGTGTACATATATGGAAATATCTACACCGCTCTCTATATAAACATGGAAATAACTACACCGCTCTCTGTATATACATGGAAATATCTACACCGCCATCTACATATCCATAGAAATATCGGCGCCGCCATCTGTATAAACATGGAAATATCTACACGGTCATCTGTGTATAGATGGAAATATCAACACCGCCATCTGTACAAACATGGAAATATCTGCACCGCTATCTGTATAAACATGGAAATATCTACACCGTGGTCTGTAAAAACATGGAAATATCTACACCGCTATCTGTATAAATATGGAAATATATACATCGCTATCTGTATAAACATGGAAATACCTACACCGTGATCTGCATAAACATGGAAATATTTACAACGATATCTGTATAAACATGGAAATATCTACACCGCTATCTGTAGAAACATGGAAATATCTACACAGCTATCTCTATAAACATGGAAATATCTGCACCGCCATCTGTATAAACATGGAAATACCTACAAGTCATCTGTATAAACATGGAAATATCTACACAGCCATCTGTATAAACATGGAAATATCTACACAGCCATCTGTATATTCACGGAAATATCTACACCGCTATCTGTATAAACATGGAAATAACTACACCGCTATTTGTATAAACAAGGAAATATCTACACCGTGATCTGTATAAACATGGAAATATCTACAATGTTATTTGTATAAACAAGGAAATATCTACACCGCTATCTGTATAAAGATGGAAATAACTACACCGCTATTTGCATAAACAAGGAAATATCTACACCGTTATCTATATAAACATGGAAATATCTACAACGCCATCTCTATAAACATGGAAATATCTACACCCCTATCTGTATAAACATGGAAATATCCACACTGCTATCTCTAAAAACATGGAAATAACTACACCGTGATCAGTATATACGTGGAAATATCTACACCGCTATCTCTATAAACATGGAAATATCTCCACTGCTATTTCTATAAACATCGAAATATCTACACCGCCATCTGTATAAACATGGAAATACTTAAAAAGTTATCTGTATAAACATGGAAATATCTACACCACCATCTGTATAAACATGGAAATATCTACACAGCCATGTGTACATATATGGAAATATCTACACCGCTCTCTATATAAACATGGAAATAACTACACCGCTATCTGTATATACATGGAAATATCTACACCGCCATATACATATCCATAGAAATATCTGCGCCGCAATCTGTATAAACATGGAAATATCTACACGGTCATCTGTGGATAGATGGAAATATCAACACCGCCATCTGTACAAACATGGAAATATCTGCACCGCTATCTGTATAAACATGGAAATATCTACACCGTGGTCTGTAAAACATGGAAATATCTACACCGCTATCTGTATAAACCTGGAAATATCTACACCGCTATCTGTATAAACATGGTAATAACTACACCACCATCTATATAAACATGGAAATATCTACACCGCCATCTGTATAAACATGGAAATATCTACAATGCCGTCTGTAGAAAGATGGAAATATCTACACTGCAATCTGTGTAAACATGGAAATATCTACACCAATATCTGTAAAAACATGGAAATATCTACACCGCTATCTGTATAAACGTGGAAATATCTACACCGCGATCTGCATAAACATGGAAATATCTACACCGCGATCTGTATAAATATGGAAATATCTACACCGCTATCTGTAGAAACATGGAAATATCTACACCGCGATCTGTATAAACATGGAAATATCTACACCGCGATCTGTATAAACATGGAAATATCTACACCGCTATCTGTAGAAACATGGAAATATCTACACAGCTATCTCTATAAACATGGAAATATCTACACCGCCATCTGTATAGACATGGAAATACCTACAAGTCATCTGTATAAACATGGAAATATCTACACAGCCATCTGTATGAACATGGAAATATCTACACAGCCATCTGTATATACATGGAAATATCTACACCGCTATCTGTATAAACATGGAAATAACTACACCGCTATTTGTATAAACAAGGAAATATCTACACCGTGATCTGTATAAACATGGAAATATCTACAATGCTATTTGTATAAACAAGGAAATATCTACACCGCTATCTGTATAAACATGGAAATAACTACACCGCTATTTGCATAAACAAGGAAATATCTACACCGTGATCTGTATAAACATGGAAATATCTACAACGCCATCTCTATAAACATGGAAATATCTACACCCCTATCTGTATAAACATGGAAATATCCACACCGCTATCTCTAAAAACATGGAAATAACTACACCGTGATCAGTATAAACGTGGAAATATCTACACCGCTATCTCTATAAACATGGAAATATCTCCACTGCTATCTCTTTAAACATCGAAATATCTACACCGCCATCTGTATAAACATGGAAATACTCACAAAGTTAACTGTATAAACATGGAAATATCTACACCGCCATCTGTATAAACATGGAAATATCTACACAGCCATGTGTACATATATGGAAATATCTACACCGCTCTCTATATAAACATGGAAATAACTACACCGCTCTCTGTATATACATGGAAATATCTACACCGCCATCTACATATCCATAGAAATATCGGCGCCGCCATCTGTATAAACATGGAAATATCTACACGGTCATCTGTGTATAGATGGACATATCAACACCGCCATCTGTACAAACATGGAAATATCTGCACCGCTATCTGTATAAACATGGAAATATCTACACCGTGGTCTGTAAAAACATGGAAATATCTACACCGCTATCTGTATAAATATGGAAATATATACATCGCTATCTGTATAAACATGGAAATACCTACACCGTGATCTGCATAAACATGGAAATATTTACAACGATATCTGTATAAACATGGAAATATCTACACCGCCATCTCTATAAACATGGAAATATCTACACCGCCATCTGTATAAACATGGAAATATCTACACCGCTATCTGTATAAACCTGGAAATATCTACACCGCTATCTGTATAAACATCGTAATATCTACACCACCATCTATATAAACATGGAAATATCTACACCGCCATCTGTATAAACATGGAAATATCTTCAATGCCATCTGTAGAAACATGGATATATCTACACCGCAATCTGTGTAAACATGGAAATATCTACACCAATATCTGTAAAAACATGGAAATATCTACACCGCTATCTGTATAAACATGGAAATATCTATACCGCGATCTGCATAAACATGGAAATATCTACACCGCGATCTGTATAAACATGAAAATATCTACACCGCTATCTGTAGAAACATGGAAATATCTACACCGCGATCTGAATAAACATGGAAATATCTACAACGCGATCTGTATAAACATGGAAATATCTACACCGCTATCTGTAGAAACATGGAAATATCTACACAGCTATCTCTATAAACATGGAAATATCTACACCGCCATCTGTATAGACATGGAAATACCTACAAGTTATCTGTATAAACATGGAAATATATACACAGCCATCTGTATAAACATGGAAATATCTACACAGCCATGAGTATATACATGGAAATATCTACACCGCTATCTGTATAAACATGGAAATAACTACACCGCTATTTGTATAAACAAGGAAATATCTACACCGTGATCTGTATAAACATGGAAATATCTACAATGCTATTTGTATAAACAAGGAAATATCTACACCGCTATCTGTATAAACATGGAAATATCCACACCGCTATCTCTAAAAACATGGAAATAACTACACCGTGATCAGTATAAACGTGGAAATATCTACACCGCTATCTCTATAAACATGGAAATATCTCCACTACTATCTCTATAAACATCGAAATATCTACACCGCCATCTGTATAAACATGGAAATACTTACAAAGTTATCTGTATAAACATGGAAATATCTACACCGTCACCTGTATAAACATGGAAATATCTACACAGCCATGTGTACATATATGGAAATATCTACACCGCTCTCCATATAAACATGGAAATAACTACACCGCTATCTGTATATACATGGAAATATCTACACCGCCATCTACATATCCATAGAAATATCTGCGCCACCATCTGTATAAACATGGAAATATCTACACGGTCATCTGTGTAGATGGAAATATCAACACCGCCATCTGTACAAACATGGAAATATCTACACCGCTATCTGTATAAACATGGAAATATATACACCGCCATCTCTATAAACATGGAAATATGTACACCGTGATCTGTATAAACATGGAACTATTTACACCGATATCTGAATAAACAGGGAAATATCTACACCGCCATCTCTATAAACATGGAAATATCTACACCGCCATCTGTATAAACATGGAAATATCTACACCGCTATCTGTATAAACCTGGAAATATCTACACCGCTATCTGTATAAACATGGTAATATCTACACCACCATCTATATAAACATGGAAATATCTACACCGCAATCTATATAAACATGGAAATATCTACAATGCCGTCTGTAGAAAGATGGAAATATCTACACTGCAATCTGTGTAAACATGGAAATATCTACACCAATATCTGTAAAAACATGGAAATATCTACACCGCTATCTGTATAAACATGGCAATATCTACACCGCGATCTGCATAAACATGGAAATATCTACACCGCGATCTGTATAAATATGGAAATATCTACACCGCTATCTGTAGAAACATGGAAATATCTACACCGCGATCTGTATAAACATGGAAATATCTACACTGCGATCTGTATAAACATGGAAATATCTACACCGCTATCTGTAGAAACATGGAAATATCTACACAGCTATCTCTATAAACATGGAAATATCTGCACCGCCATCTGTATAAACATGGAAATACCTACAAGTCATCTGTATAAACATGGAAATATCTACACAGCCATCTGTATAAACATGGAAATATCTACACAGCCATCTGTATATACATGGAAATATCTACACCGCTATCTGTATAAACATGGAAATAACTACACCGCTATTTGTATAAACAAGGAAATATCTACACCGTGATCTGTATAAACATGGAAATATCTACAATGCTATTTGTATAAACAAGGAAATATCTACACCGCTATCTGTATAAACATGGAAATAACTACACCGCTATTTGCATAAACAAAGAAATGTCTACACCGTGATCTGTATAAACATGGAAATATCTACAACGCCATCTCTTTAAACATGGAAATATCTACACCCCTATCTGTATAAACATGGAAATATCCACACCGCTATCTCTAAAAACATGGAAATAACTACACCGTGATCAGTATAAACGTGGAAATATCTACACCGCTATCTCTATAAACATGGAAATATCTCCACTACTATCTCTATAAACATCGAAATATCTACACCGCCATCTGTATAAACATGGAAATACTTACAAAGTTATCTGTATAAACATGGAAATATCTACACCGTCATCTGTATAAACATAGAAATATCTACACAGCCATGTGTACATATATGGAAATATCTACACCGCTCTCTATATAAACATGGAAATAACTACACCGCTATCTGTATATACATGGAAATATCTACACCACCAACTACATATCCATACAAATATCTGCGCCGCCATCTGTATAAACATGGAAATATCTACACGGTCATCTGTGTATAGATGGAAATATCAACACCGCCATCTGTACAAACATGGAAATATCTCCACCGCTATCTGTATAAACATGGAAATATCTACACCGTGGTCTGTATAAACATGGAAATCTCTACACCGCTATCTGTATAAACATGGAAATATATACACCGCCATCTCTATAAACATGGAAATATGTACACCGTGATCTGTATAAAGATTGAACTATTTACACCGATATCTGTATAAACATGGAAATATCTACACCGCCATCTCTATAAACATGGAAATATCTACACCGCCATCTGTATAAACATGGAAATATCTACACCGCTATCTGTATAAACCTGGAAATATGTACACCGCTATCTGTATAAACATGGTAATTTCTACACCACCATCTATATAAACATGGAAATATCTACACCGCCATCTGTATAAACATGGAAATATCTACAATGCCGTCTGTAGAAAGATGGAAATATCTACACCGCAATCTGTGTAAACATGGAAATATCTACACCAATATCTGTAAAAACATGGAAATATCTACACCGCTATCTGTATAAACATGGAAATATCTACACCGTGATCTGCATAAACATGGAAATATCTACACCACCATCTATATAAACATGGAAATATCTACACCGCCATCTGTATAAATATGGAAATATCTACAACGCCGTCTGTAGAAATATGGAAATATCTACACTGCAATCTGTGTAAACACGGAAATATCTACACCAATATCTGTAAAAACATGGAAATATCTACACCGCTATCTGTATAAACGTGGAAATATCTACACCGCGATCTGCATAAACATGGAAATATCTACACCGCGATCTGTATAAACATGGAAATATCTACACCGCGTTCTGTATAAACATGGAAATATCTACACCGCTATCTGTAGAAACATGGAAATATCTACACAGCTATCTCTATAAACATGGAAATATCTACACCGCCATCTGTATAGACATGGAAATACCTACAAGTCATCTGTATAAACATGGAAATATCTACACAGCCATCTGTATGAACATGGAAATATCGACACAGCCATCTGTATATACATGGAAATATCTACACCGCTATCTGTATAAACATGGAAATAACTACACCGCTATTTGTATAAACAAGGAAATATCTACAGCGTGATCTGTATAAACATGGAAATATCTACAATGCTATTTGTATAAACAAGGAAATATCTACACCGCTATCTGTATAAACATGGAAATAACTACACCGCTATTTGCATAATCAAGGAAATATCTACACCGTGATCTGCATAAACATGGAAATATCTACAACGCCATCTCTATAAACATGGAAATATCTACACCCCTATCTGTATAAACATGGAAATATCCACACCGCTATCTCTAAAAACATGGAAATAACTACACCGTGATCAGTATAAACGTGGAAATATCTACACCGCTATCTCTATAAACATGGAAATATCTCCACTGCTATCTCTATAAACATCGAAATATCTACACCGCCATCTGTATAAACATGGAAATACTTACAAAGTTAACTGTATAAACATGGAAATATCTACACCGCCATCTGTATAAACATGGAAATATCTACACAGCCATGTGTACATATATGGAAATATCTACACCGCTCTCTATATAAACATGGAAATAACTACACCGCTCTCTGTATATACATGGAAATATCTACACCGCCATCTACATATCCATAGAAATATCGGCGCCGCCATCTGTATAAACATGGAAATATCTACACAGTCATCTGTGTATGGATGGAAATATCAACACCGCCATCTGTACAAACATGGAAATATCTGCACCGCTATCTGTATAAACATGGAAATATCTACACCGTGGTCTGTATAAACATGGAAATATCTACACCGTGGTCTGTATAAACATGGAAATATCTACACCGCTATCTGTATAAACATGGAAATATATACATCGCTATCTGTATAAACATGGAAATACCTACACCGTGATCTGCATAAACATGGAAATATTTACAACGATATCTGTATAAACATGGAAATATCTACACCGCCATCTGTATAAACATGGAAATGTCTACACCGCTATCTGTATAAACCTGGAAATATCTACACCGCTATCTGTATAAACATGGAAATATATACACCGCCATCTCTATAAACATGGAAATATGTACACCGTGATCTGTATAAACATGGAACTATTTACACCGATATCTGTATAAACATGGAAATATCTACACCGCCATCTCTATAAACATGGAAATATCTACACCGCCCTCTGTATAAACATGGAAATATCTACACCGCTATCTGTATAAACCTGGAAATATGTACACCGCTATCTGTATAAACATGGTAATTTCTACACCACCATCTATATAAACATGGAAATATCTACACCGCCATCTGTATAAACATGGAAATATCTACAATGCCGTCTGTAGAAAGATGGAAATATCTACACTGCAATCTGTGTAAACATGGAAATATCTACACCAATATCTGTAAAAACATGGAAATATCTACACCGCTATCTGTATAAACATGGAAATATCTACACCGCGATCTGCAAAAACATGGAAATATCTACACCGCGATCTGTATAAATATGGAAATATCTACACCGCTATCTGTAGAAACATGGAAATATCTACACCGCGATCTCTATAAACATGGAAATATCTACACCGCGATCTGTATAAACATGGAAATATCTACACCGCGATCTGTAGAAACATGGAAATATCTACACAGCTATCTCTAAAAACATGGAAATATCTACACCGCCATCTGTATAAACATGGAAATACCTACAAGTCATCTGTATAAACATGGAAATATATACACAGCCATCTGTATAAACATGGAAATATCTAAACAGCCATCTGTATATTCACGGAAATATGTACACCGCTATCTGTATAAACATGGAAACAACTACACCGCTATTTGTATAAACAAGGAAATATCTACACCGTGATCTGTATAAACATGGAAATATCTACAATGCTATTTGTATAAACAAGGAAATATCTACACCGCTATCTGTATAAACATGGAAATAACTGCACCGCTATTTGCATAAACAAGGAAATATCTACACCGTGATCTATATAAACATGGAAATATCTACAACGCCATCTCTATAAACATGGAAATATCTACACCCCTATCTGTATAAACATGGAAATATCCACACCGCTGTCTCTAAAAACATGGAAATAACTACACCGTGATCAGTATAAACGTGGAAATATCTACACCGCTATCTCTATAAACATGGAAATATCTCCACTGCTATCTCTATAAACATCGAAATATCTACACCGCCATCTGTATAAACATGGAAATACTTACAAAGTTATCTGTATAAACATGGAAATATCTACACCACCATCTGTATAAACATGGAAATATCTACACAGCCATGTGTACATATATGGAAATATCTACACCGCTCTCTATATAAACATGGAAATAACTACACCGCTATCTGTATATACATGGAAATATCTACACCGCCATCTAAATATCCATAGAAATATCTGCACCGCCATCTGTATAAACATGGAAATATCTAAACGGTCATCTGTGTATAGATGGAAATATCATCACCGCCATCTGTACAAACATGGAAATATCTGCACCGCTATCTGTATAAACATGGAAATATCTACACCGTGGTCTGTGAAACATGGAAATATCTACACCGCTATCTGTATAAACATGGAAATATATACATCGCTATCTGTATAAACATGGAAATACCTACACCGTGATCTGCATAAACATGGAAATATTTACAACGATATCTGTATAAACATGGAAATATCTACACCGCCATCTCTATAAACATGGAAATATCTACACCGCCATCTGTATAAACATGGAAATATCTATAACGCTATCTGTATAAACCTGGAAATATCTACACCGCTATCTGTATAAACATCGTAATATCTACACCACCATCTATATAAACATGGAAATATCTACACCGCCATCTGTATAAACATGGAAATATCTACAATGCCATGTGTAGAAAGATGGAAATATCTACACCGCAATCTGTGTAAACATGGAAATATCTACACCAATATCTGTAAAAACATGGAAATATCTACACCGCTATCTGTATAAACATGGAAATATCTATACCGCGATCTGCATAAACATGGAAATATCTACACCGCGATCTGTATAAACATGAAAATATCTACACCGCTATCTGTAGAAACATGGAAATATCTACACCGCGATCTGAATAAACATGGAAATATCTACAACGCGATCTGTATAAACATGGAAATATCTACACCGCTATCTGTAGAAACATGGAAATATCTACCCAGCTATCTCTATAAACATGGAAATATCTACACCGCCAACTGTATAGACATGGAAATACCTACAAGTCATCTGTATAAACATGGAAATATATACACAGCCATCTGTATGAACATGGAAATATCTACACAGCCATGTGTATATACATGGAAATATCTACACCGCTATCTGTATAAACATGGAAATAACTACACCGCTATTTGTATAAACAAGTAAATATCTACACTGTGATCTGTATAAACATGGAAATATCTACACTGCTATTTGTATAAACAAGGAAATATCTACACCGCTATCTGTATAAACATGGAAATAACCACACCGCTATTTGCATAAACAAGGAAATACCTACACCGTGATCTGTATAAACATGGAAATAACTACACCGCTATTTGCATAAACAAGGAAATATCTACACCGTGATCTTTATAAACATGGAAATATCTACAACGCCATCTTTATAAACATGGAAATATCTACACCCCTATCTGTATAAACATGGAAATATCCACACCGCTATCTCTATAAACATGGAAATTACTACACCGCGATCAGTATAAACGTGGAAATATCTGCACTGCTATCTCTATAAACATGGAAATATCTCCACTACTATCTCTATAAACATCGAAATATCTACACCGCCATCTGTATAAACATGGAAATACTTACAAAGTTATCTGTATAAACATGGAAATATCTACACCGTCATCTGTATAAACATGGAAATATCTACACAGCCATGTGTACATATATGGAAATATCTACACCGCTCTCTATATAAACATGGAAATAACTACACCGCTATCTGTATATACATGGAAATATCTACACCACCATCTACATATCCATAGAAATATCTGCGCCATCATCTGTATAAACATGGAAATATCTACACGGTCATCTGTGTATGGATGGAAATATCAACACCGCCATCTGTACAAACATGGAAATATCTGCACCGCTATCTGTATAAACATGGAAATATCTACACCGTGGTCTGTATAAACATGGAAATATCTACACCGCTATCTGTATAAACATGGAAATATATACACCGCCATCTCTATAAACATGGAAATATGTACACCGTGATCTGTATAAACATGGAAATATTTACACCGATATCTGAATAAACAGGGAAATATCTACACCGCCATCTCTATAAACATGGAAATATCTACACCGCCATCTGTATAAACATGGAAATATCTACACCGCTATCTGTATAAACCTGGAAATATCTACACCGCTATCTGTATAAACATGGTAATATCTACACCACCATCTATATAAACATGGAAATATCTACACCGCAATCTGTATAAACATGGAAATATCTACAATGCCGTCTGTAGAAAGATGGAAATATCTACACTGCAATCTGTGTAAACATGGAAATATCTACACCAATATCTGTAAAAACATGGAAATATCTACACCGCTATCTGTATAAACATGGCAATATCTACACCGCGATCTGCATAAACATGGAAATATCTACACCGCGATCTGTATAAATATGGGAATATCTACACCGCTATCTGTAGAAACATGGAAATATCTACACCGCGATCTGTATAAACATGGAAATATCTACACCGCGATCTGTATAAACATGGAAATATCTACACCGCTATCTGTAGAAACATGGAAATATCTACACAGCTATCTCTATAAACATGGAAATATCTGCACCGCCATCTGTATAAACATGGAAATACCTACAAGTCATCTGTATGAACATGGAAATATCTACACAGCCATCTGTATAAACATGGAAATATCTACACAGCCATCTGTATATACATGGAAATATCTACACCGCTATCTGTATAAACATGGAAATAACTACACCGCTATTTGTATAAACAAGGAAATATCTACACCGTGATCTGTATAAACATGGAAATATCTACAATGCTATTTGTATAAACAAGGAAATATCTACACCGCTATCTGTATAAACATGGAAATAACTACACCGCTATTTGCATAAACAAAGAAATGTCTACACCGTGATCTGTATAAACATGGAAATATCTACAACGCCATCTCTATAAACATGGAAATATCTACACCCCTATCTGTATAAACATGGAAATATCCACACCGCTATCTCTAAAAACATGGAAATAACTACACCGTGATCAGTATAAACGTGGAAATATCTACACCGCTCTCTCTATAAACATGGAAATATCTCCACTACTATCTCTATAAACATCGAAATATCTACACCGCCATCTGTATAAACATGGAAATACTTACAAAGTTATCTGTATAAACATGGAAATATCTACACCGTCATCTGTATAAACATGGAAATATCTACACAGCCATGTGTACATATATGGAAATATCTACACCGCTCTCTATATAAACATGGAAATAACTACACCGCTATCTGTATATACATGGAAATATCTACACCGCCATCTACATATCCATACAAATATCTGCGCCGCCATCTGTATAAACATGGAAATATCTACACGGTCATCTGTGTATAGATGGAAATATAAACACCGCCATCTGTACAAACATGGAAATATCTGCACCGCTATCTGTATAAACATGGAAATATCTACACCGTGGTCTGTATAAACATGGAAATATCTACACCGCTATCTGTATAAACATGGAAATGTATACACCGCCATCTCTATAAACATGGAAATATGTACACCGTGATCTGTATAAACATGGAACTATTTACACCGATATCTGTATAAACATGGAAATATCTACACCGCCATCTCTATAAACATGGAAATATCTACACCGCCATCTGTATAAACATGGAAATATCTACACCGCGATCTGTATAAACCTGGAAATATGTACACCGCTATCTGTATAAACATGGTAATTTCTACACCACCATCTATATAAACATGGAAATATCTACACCGCCATCTGTATAAACATGTAAATATCTACAATGCCGTCTGTAGAAAGATGGAAATATCTACACTGCAATCTGTGTAAACATGGAAATATCTACACCAATATCTGTAAAAACATGGAAATATCTACACCGCTATCTGTATAAACATGGAAATATCTACACCGCGATCTGCATAAACATGGAAATATCTACACCGAGATCTGTATAAATATGGAAATATCTACACCGCTATCTGAAGAAACATGGAAATATCTACACCGCGATCTGTATAAACATGGAAATATCTACACCGCGATCTGTATAAACATGGAAATATCTACACCGCTATCTGTAGAAACATGGAAATATCTACACAGCTATCTCTATAAACATGGAAATATCTTCACCGCCATCTGTATAAACATGGAAATACCTACAAGTCATCTGTATAAACATGGAAATATCTACACAGCCATCTGTATAAACATGGAAATATCTACAGAGCCATCTGTATATTCACGGAAATATGTACACCGCTATCTGTATAAACATGGAAATAACTACACCGCTATTTGTATAAACAAGGAAATATCTACACCGTGATCTGTATAAACATGGAAATATCTACAATGCTATTTGTATAAACAAGGAAATATCTACACCGCTATCTGTATAAACATGGAAATAACTAAACCGCTATCTGTATATACATGGAAATATCTACACCGCCATCTACATATCCATAGAAATATCTGCACCACCATCTGTATAAACATGGAAATATCTACACGGTCATCTGTGTATAGATGGAAATATCAACACCGCCATCTGTACAAACATGGAAATATCTGCACCGCTATCTGTATAAACATGGAAATATCTACACCGTGGTCTGTAAAACATGGAAATATCTACACCGCTATCTGTATAAACATGGAAATATATACATCGCTATCTGTATAAACATGGAAATACCTACACCGTGATCTGTATAAACATGGAAATATTTACAATGATATCTGTATAAACATGGAAATATCTACACCGCCATCTCTATAAACATGGAGATATCTACACCGCCATCTGTATAAACATGGAAATATCTACACCGCTATCTGTATAAACCTGGAAATATCTACAACACTATCTGTATAAACATGGTAATATCTACACCACCATCTATATAAACATGGAAATATCTACACCGCCATCTGTATAAACATGGAAATATCTACAATGCCATCTGTAGAAAGATGGAAATATCTACACCGCAATCTGTGTAAACATGGAAATATCTACACCAATATCTGTAAAAACATGGAAATATCTACACCGCTATCTGTATAAACATGGAAATATCTATACCGCGATCTGCATAAACATGGAAATATCTACACCGCGATCTGTATAAACATGGAAATATCTACACCGCTATCTGTAGAAACATGGAAATATCTACACCGTGATCTGAATAAACATGGAAATATCTACACCGCGATCTGTATAAACATGGAAATATCTATACCGCTATCTGTAGAAACATGGAAATATCTACACAGCTATCTCTATAAACATGGAAATATCTACACCGCCATCTGTATAGACATGGAAATACCTACAAGTCATCTGTATAAACATGGAAATATCTACACAGCCATCTGTATAAACATGGAAATACCTACAAGTCATCTGTATAAACATGGAAATATCTACACAGCCATCTGTATAAACATGGAAATATCTACACAGCCATCTGTATATTCACGGAAATATCTACACCGCTATCTGTATAAACATGGAAATAACTACACCGCTATTTGTATAAACAAGGAAATATCTACACCGTGATCTGTATAAACATGGAAATATCTACAATGTTATTTGTATAAACAAGGAAATATCTACACCGCTATCTGTATAAACATGGAAATAACTACACTGCTATTTGCATAAACAAGGAAATATCTACACCGTGATCTATATAAACATGGAAATATCTACAACGCCATCTCTATAAACATGGAAATATCTACACCCCTATCTGTATAAACATGGAAATATCCACACTGCTATCTCTAAAAACATGGAATTAACTACACCGTGATCAGTATATACGTGGAAATATCTACACCGCTATCTCTATAAACATGGAAATATCTCCACTGCTATTTCTATAAACATCGAAATATCTACACCGCCATCTGTATAAACATGGAAATACTTACAAAGTTATCTGTATAAACATGGAAATATCTACACAGCCATGTGTACATATATGGAAATATCTACACCGCTCTCTATATAAACATGGAAATAACTACACCGCTATCTGTATATACATGGAAATATCTACACCGCCATATACATATCCATAGAAATATCTGCGCCGCCATCTGTATAAACATGGAAATATCTACACGGTCATCTGTGGATAGATGGAAATATCAACACCGCCATCTGTACAAACATGGAAATATCTGCACCGCTATCTGTATAAACATGGAAATATCTACACCGTGGTCTGTAAAACATGGAAATATCTACACCGCTATCTGTATAAACCTGGAAATATCTACACCGCTATCTGTATAAACATGGTAATAACTACACCACCATCTATATAAACATGGAAATATCTACACCGCCATCTGTATAAACATGGAAATATCTACAATGCCGTCTGTAGAAAGATGGAAATATCTACACCGCAATCTGTGTAAACATGGAAATATCTACACCAATATCTGTATAAACATGGAAATATCTACACCGCTATCTGTATAAACATGGCAATATCTACACCGCGATCTGCATAAACATGGAAATATCTACACCGCGATCTGTATAAATATGGGAATATCTACACCGCTATCTGTAGAAACATGGAAATATCTACACCGCGATCTGTATAAACATGGAAATATCTACACCGCGATCTGTATAAACATGGAAATATCTACACCGCTATCTGTAGAAACATGGAAATATCTACACAGCTATCTCTATAAACATGGAAATATCTGCACCGCCATCTGTATAAACATGGAAATACCTACAAGTCATCTGTATGAACATGGAAATATCTACACAGCCATCTGTATAAACATGGAAATATCTACACAGCCATCTGTATATACATGGAAATATCTACACCGCTATCTGTATAAACATGGAAATAACTACACCGCTATTTGTATAAACAAGGAAATATCTACACCGTGATCTGTATAAACATGGAAATATCTACAATGCTATTTGTATAAACAAGGAAATATCTACACCGCTATCTGTATAAACATGGAAATAACTACACCGCTATTTGCATAAACAAAGAAATGTCTACACCGTGATCTGTATAAACATGGAAATATCTACAACGCCATCTCTATAAACATGGAAATATCTACACCCCTATCTGTATAAACATGGAAATATCCACAACGCTATCTCTAAAAACATGGAAATAACTACACCGTGATCAGTATAAACGTGGAAATATCTACACCGCTCTCTCTATAAACATGGAAATATCTCCACTACTATCTCTATAAACATCGAAATATCTACACCGCCATCTGTATAAACATGGAAATACTTACAAAGTTATCTGTATAAACATGGAAATATCTACACCGTCATCTGTATAAACATGGAAATATCTACACAGCCATGTGTACATATATGGAAATATCTACACCGCTCTCTATATAAACATGGAAATAACTACACCGCTATCTGTATATACATGGAAATATCTACACCGCCATCTACATATCCATACAAATATCTGCGCCGCCATCTGTATAAACATGGAAATATCTACACGGTCATCTGTGTATAGATGGAAATATCAACACCGCCATCTGTACAAACATGGAAATATCTGCACCGCTATCTGTATAAACATGGAAATATCTACACCGTGGTCTGTATAAACATGGAAATATCTACACCGCTATCTGTATAAACATGGAAATATATACACCGCCATCTCTATAAACATGGAAATATGTACACCGTGATCTGTATAAACATGGAACTATTTACACTGATATCTGTATAAACATGGAAATATCTACACCGCCATCTCTATAAACATGGAAATATCTACACCGCCATCTGTATAAACATGGAAATATCTACACCGCGATCTGTATAAACCTGGAAATATGTACACCGCTATCTGTATAAACATGGTAATTTCTACACCACCATCTATATAAACATGGAAATATCTACACCGCCATCTGTATAAACATGGAAATATCTACAATGCCGTCTGTAGAAAGATGGAAATATCTACACTGCAATCTGTGTAAACATGGAAATATCTACACCAATATCTGTAAAAACATGGAAATATCTACACCGCTATCTGTATAAACATGGAAATATCTACACCGCGATCTGCATAAACATGGAAATATCTACACCGAGATCTGTATAAATATGGAAATATCTACACCGCTATATGAAGAAACATGGAAATATCTACACCGCGATCTGTATAAACATGGAAATATCTACACCGCGATCTGTATAAACATGGAAATATCTACACCGCTATCTGTAGAAACATGGAAATATCTACACAGCTATCTCTATAAACATGGAAATATCTTCACCGCCATCTGTATAAACATGGAAATACCTACAAGTCATCTGTATAAACATGGAAATATCTACACAGCCATCTGTATAAACATGGAAATATCTACAGAGCCATCTGTATATTCACGGAAATATGTACACCGCTATCTGTATAAACATGGAAATAACTACACCGCTATTTGTATAAACAAGGAAATATCTACACCGTGATCTGTATAAACATGGAAATATCTACAATGCTATTTGTATAAACAAGGAAATATCTACACCGCTATCTGTATAAACATGGAAATAACTAAACCGCTATCTGTATATACATGGAAATATCTACACCGCCATCTACATATCCATAGAAATATCTGCACCACCATCTGTATAAACATGGAAATATCTACACGGTCATCTGTGTATAGATGGAAATATCAACACCGCCATCTGTACAAACATGGAAATATCTGCACCGCTATCTGTATAAACATGGAAATATCTACACCGTGGTCTGTAAAACATGGAAATATCTACACCGCTATCTGTATAAACATGGAAATATATACATCGCTATCTGTATAAACATGGAAATACCTACACCGTGATCTGTATAAACATGGAAATATTTACAATGATATCTGTATAAACATGGAAATATCTACACCGCCATCTCTATAAACATGGAGATATCTACACCGCCATCTGTATAAACATGGAAATATCTACACCGCTATCTGTATAAACCTGGAAATATCTACAACACTATCTGTATAAACATGGTAATATCTACACCACCATCTATATAAACATGGAAATATCTACACCGCCATCTGTATAAACATGGAAATATCTACAATGCCATCTGTAGAAAGATGGAAATATCTACACCGCAATCTGTGTAAACATGGAAATATCTACACCAATATCTGTAAAAACATGGAAATATCTACACCGCTATCTGTATAAACATGGAAATATCTATACCGCGATCTGCATAAACATGGAAATATCTACACCGCGATCTGTATAAACATGGAAATATCTACACCGCTATCTGTAGAAACATGGAAATATCTACACCGTGATCTGAATAAACATGGAAATATCTACACCGCGATCTGTATAAACATGGAAATATCTATACCGCTATCTGTAGAAACATGGAAATATCTACACAGCTATCTCTATAAACATGGAAATATCTACACCGCCATCTGTATAGACATGGAAATACCTACAAGTCATCTGTATAAACATGGAAATATCTACACAGCCATCTGTATAAACATGGAAATACCTACAAGTCATCTGTATAAACATGGAAATATCTACACAGCCATCTGTATAAACATGGAAATATCTACACAGCCATCTGTATATTCACGGAAATATCTACACCGCTATCTGTATAAACATGGAAATAACTACACCGCTATTTGTATAAACAAGGAAATATCTACACCGTGATCTGTATAAACATGGAAATATCTACAATGTTATTTGTATAAACAAGGAAATATCTACACCGCTATCTGTATAAACATGGAAATAACTACACTGCTATTTGCATAAACAAGGAAATATCTACACCGTGATCTATATAAACATGGAAATATCTACAACGCCATCTCTATAAACATGGAAATATCTACACCCCTATCTGTATAAACATGGAAATATCCACACTGCTATCTCTAAAAACATGGAATTAACTACACCGTGATCAGTATATACGTGGAAATATCTACACCGCTATCTCTATAAACATGGAAATATCTCCACTGCTATTTCTATAAACATCGAAATATCTACACCGCCATCTGTATAAACATGGAAATACTTACAAAGTTATCTGTATAAACATGGAAATATCTACACAGCCATGTGTACATATATGGAAATATCTACACCGCTCTCTATATAAACATGGAAATAACTACACCGCTATCTGTATATACATGGAAATATCTACACCGCCATATACATATCCATAGAAATATCTGCGCCGCCATCTGTATAAACATGGAAATATCTACACGGTCATCTGTGGATAGATGGAAATATCAACACCGCCATCTGTACAAACATGGAAATATCTGCACCGCTATCTGTATAAACATGGAAATATCTACACCGTGGTCTGTAAAACATGGAAATATCTACACCGCTATCTGTATAAACCTGGAAATATCTACACCGCTATCTGTATAAACATGGTAATAACTACACCACCATCTATATAAACATGGAAATATCTACACCGCCATCTGTATAAACATGGAAATATCTACAATGCCGTCTGTAGAAAGATGGAAATATCTACACCGCAATCTGTGTAAACATGGAAATATCTACACCAATATCTGTATAAACATGGAAATATCTACACCGCTATCTGTATAAACATGGCAATATCTACACCGCGATCTGCATAAACATGGAAATATCTACACCGCGATCTGTATAAATATGGGAATATCTACACCGCTATCTGTAGAAACATGGAAATATCTACACCGCGATCTGTATAAACATGGAAATATCTACACCGCGATCTGTATAAACATGGAAATATCTACACCGCTATCTGTAGAAACATGGAAATATCTACACAGCTATCTCTATAAACATGGAAATATCTGCACCGCCATCTGTATAAACATGGAAATACCTACAAGTCATCTGTATGAACACGGAAATATCTACACAGCCATCTGTATAAACATGGAAATATCTACACAGCCATCTGTATATACATGGAAATATCTACACCGCTATCTGTATAAACATGGAAATAACTACACCGCTATTTGTATAAACAAGGAAATATCTACACCGTGATCTGTATAAACATGGAAATATCTACAATGCTATTTGTATAAACAAGGAAATATCTACACCGCTATCTGTATAAACATGGAAATAACTACACCGCTATTTGCATAAACAAAGAAATGTCTACACCGTGATCTGTATAAACATGGAAATATCTACAACGCCATCTCTATAAACATGGAAATATCTACACCCCTATCTGTATAAACATGGAAATATCCACAACGCTATCTCTAAAAACATGGAAATAACTACACCGTGATCAGTATAAACGTGGAAATATCTACACCGCTCTCTCTATAAACATGGAAATATCTCCACTACTATCTCTATAAACATCGAAATATCTACACCGCCATCTGTATAAACATGGAAATACTTACAAAGTTATCTGTATAAACATGGAAATATCTACACCGTCATCTGTATAAACATGGAAATATCTACACAGCCATGTGTACATATATGGAAATATCTACACCGCTCTCTATATAAACATGGAAATAACTACACCGCTCTCTGTATATACATGGAAATATCTACACCGCCATCTACATATCCATACAAATATCTGCGCCGCCATCTGTATAAACATGGAAATATCTACACGGTCATCTGTGTATAGATGGAAATATCAACACCGCCATCTGTACAAACATGGAAATATCTGCACCGCTATCTGTATAAACATGGAAATATCTACACCGTGGTCTGTATAAACATGGAAATATCTACACCGCTATCTGTATAAACATGGAAATATATACACCGCCATCTCTATAAACATGGAAATATGTACACCGTGATCTGTATAAACATGGAACTATTTACACCGATATCTGTATAAACATGGAAATATCTACACCGCCATCTCTATAAACATGGAAATATCTACACCGCCATCTGTATAAACATGGAAATATCTACACCGCGATCTGTATAAACCTGGAAATATGTACACCGCTATCTGTATAAACATGGTAATTTCTACACCACCATCTATATAAACATGGAAATATCTACACCGCCATCTGTATAAACATGGAAATATCTACAATGCCGTCTGTAGAAAGATGGAAATATCTACACTGCAATCTGTGTAAACATGGAAATATCTACACCAATATCTGTAAAAACATGGAAATATCTACACCGCTATCTGTATAAACATGGAAATATCTACACCGCGATCTGCATAAACATGGAAATATCTACACCGAGATCTGTATAAATATGGAAATATCTACACCGCTATATGAAGAAACATGGAAATATCTACACCGCGATCTGTATAAACATGGAAATATCTACACCGCGATCTGTATAAACATGGAAATATCTACACCGCTATCTGTAGAAACATGGAAATATCTACACAGCTATCTCTATAAACATGGAAATATCTTCACCGCCATCTGTATAAACATGGAAATACCTACAAGTCATCTGTATAAACATGGAAATATCTACACAGCCATCTGTATAAACATGGAAATATCTACAGAGCCATCTGTATATTCACGGAAATATGTACACCGCTATCTGTATAAACATGGAAATAACTACACCGCTATTTGTATAAACAAGGAAATATCTACACCGTGATCTGTATAAACATGGAAATATCTACAATGCTATTTGTATAAACAAGGAAATATCTACACCGCTATCTGTATAAACATGGAAATAACTAAACCGCTATCTGTATATACATGGAAATATCTACACCGCCATCTACATATCCATAGAAATATCTGCACCACCATCTGTATAAACATGGAAATATCTACACGGTCATCTGTGTATAGATGGAAATATCAACACCGCCATCTGTACAAACATGGAAATATCTGCACCGCTATCTTTATAAACATGGAAATATCTACACCGTGGTCTGTAAAACATGGAAATATCTACACCGCTATCTGTATAAACATGGAAATATATACATCGCTATCTGTATAAACATGGAAATACCTACACCGTGATCTGTATAAACATGGAAATATTTACAATGATATCTGTATAAACATGGAAATATCTACACCGCCATCTCTATAAACATGGAGATATCTACACCGCCATCTGTATAAACATGGAAATATCTACACCGCTATCTGTATAAACCTGGAAATATCTACAACACTATCTGTATAAACATGGTAATATCTACACCACCATCTATATAAACATGGAAATATCTACACCGCCATCTGTATAAACATGGAAATATCTACAATGCCATCTGTAGAAAGATGGAAATATCTACACCGCAATCTGTGTAAACATGGAAATATCTACACCAATATCTGTAAAAACATGGAAATATCTACACCGCTATCTGTATAAACATGGCAATATCTACACCGCGATCTGCATAAACATGGAAATATCTACACCGCGATCTGTATAAATATGGGAATATCTACACCGCTATCTGTAGAAACATGGAAATATCTACACCGCGATCTGTATAAACATGGAAATATCTACACCGCGATCTGTATAAACATGGAAATATCTACACCGCTATCTGTAGAAACATGGAAATATCTACACAGCTATCTCTATAAACATGGAAATATCTGCACCGCCATCTGTATAAACATGGAAATACCTACAAGTCATCTGTATGAACATGGAAATATCTACACAGCCATCTGTATAAACATGGAAATATCTACACAGCCATCTGTATATACATGGAAATATCTACACCGCTATCTGTATAAACATGGAAATAACTACACCGCTATTTGTATAAACAAGGAAATATCTACACCGTGATCTGTATAAACATGGAAATATCTACAATGCTATTTGTATAAACAAGGAAATATCTACACCGCTATCTGTATAAACATGGAAATAACTACACCGCTATTTGCATAAACAAAGAAATGTCTACACCGTGATCTGTATAAACATGGAAATATCTACAACGCCATCTCTATAAACATGGAAATATCTACACCCCTATCTGTATAAACATGGAAATATCCACACCGCTATCTCTAAAAACATGGAAATAACTACACCGTGATCAGTATAAACGTGGAAATATCTACACCGCTCTCTCTATAAACATGGAAATATCTCCACTACTATCTCTATAAACATCGAAATATCTACACCGCCATCTGTATAAACATGGAAATACTTACAAAGTTATCTGTATAAACATGGAAATATCTACACCGTCATCTGTATAAACATGGAAATATCTACACAGCCATGTGTACATATATGGAAATATCTACACCGCTCTCTATATAAACATGGAAATAACTACACCGCTATCTGTATATACATGGAAATATCTACACCGCCATCTACATATCCATACAAATATCTGCGCCGCCATCTGTATAAACATGGAAATATCTACACGGTCATCTGTGTATAGATGGAAATATCAACACCGCCATCTGTACAAACATGGAAATATCTGCACCGCTATCTGTATAAACATGGAAATATCTACACCGTGGTCTGTATAAACATGGAAATATCTACACCGCTATCTGTATAAACATGGAAATATATACACCGCCATCTCTATAAACATGGAAATATGTACACCGTGATCTGTATAAACATGGAACTATTTACACCGATATCTGTATAAACATGGAAATATCTACACCGCCATCTCTATAAACATGGAAATATCTACACCGCCATCTGTATAAACATGGAAATATCTACACCGCGATCTGTATAAACCTGGAAATATGTACACCGCTATCTGTATAAACATGGTAATTTCTACACAACCATCTATATAAACATGGAAATATCTACACCGCCATCTGTATAAACATGGAAATATCTACAATGCCGTCTGTAGAAAGATGGAAATATCTACACTGCAATCTGTGTAAACATGGAAATATCTACACCAATATCTGTAAAAACATGGAAATATCTACACCGCTATCTGTATAAACATGGAAATATCTACACCGCGATCTGCATAAACATGGAAATATCTACACCGAGATCTGTATAAATATGGAAATATCTACACCGCTATCTGAAGAAACATGGAAATATCTACACCGCGATCTGTATAAACATGGAAATATCTACACCGCGATCTGTATAAACATGGAAATATCTACACCGCTATCTGTAGAAACATGGAAATATCTACACAGCTATCTCTATAAACATGGAAATATCTTCACCGCCATCTGTATAAACATGGAAATACCTACAAGTCATCTGTATAAACATGGAAATATCTACACAGCCATCTGTATAAACATGGAAATATCTACAGAGCCATCTGTATATTCACGGAAATATGTACACCGCTATCTGTATAAACATGGAAATAACTACACCGCTATTTGTATAAACAAGGAAATATCTACACCGTGATCTGTATAAACATGGAAATATCTACAATGCTATTTGTATAAACAAGGAAATATCTACACCGCTATCTGTATAAACATGGAAATAACTAAACCGCTATCTGTATATACATGGAAATATCTACACTGCCATCTACATATCCATAGAAATATCTGCACCACCATCTGTATAAACATGGAAATATCTACACAGTCATCTGTGTATAGATGGAAATATCAACACCGCCATCTGTACAAACATGGAAATATCTGCACCGCTATCTTTATAAACATGGAAATATCTACACCGTGGTCTGTAAAACATCTAAATATCTACACCGCTATCTGTATAAACATGGAAATATATACATCGCTATCTGTATAAACATGGAAATACCTACACCGTGATCTGTATAAACATGGAAATATTTACAATGATATCTGTATAAACATGGAAATATCTACACCGCCATCTCTATAAACATGGAGATATCTACACCGCCATCTGTATAAACATGGAAATATCTACACCGCTATCTGTATAAACCTGGAAATATCTACAACACTATCTGTATAAACATGGTAATATCTACACCACCATCTATATAAACATGGAAATATCTACACCGCCATCTGTATAAACATGGAAATATCTACAATGCCATCTGTAGAAAGATGGAAATATCTACACCGCAATCTGTGTAAACATGGAAATATCTACACCAATATCTGTAAAAACATGGAAATATCTACACCGCTATCTGTATAAACATGGAAATATCTATACCGCGATCTGCATAAACATGGAAATATCTACACCGCTATCTGTATAAACATGGAAATATCTACACGGCTATCTGCATAAACATGGAAATATCTACACCGCGATCTGTATAAATATGGAAATATCTACACCGCTATCTGTAGAAAGATGGAAATATCTACACCGCGATCTGTATAAACCTGGAAATATCTATACCGCGATCTGTATAAACATGGAAATATCTACACCGCTATCTGTAGAAACATGGAAATATCTACACAGCTATCTCTATAAACATGGAAATATCTACACTGCAATCTGTATAAACATGGAAATACCTACAAGTCATCTGTATAAACATGGAAATATCTACACAGCCATCTGTATAAACATGGAAATATCTACACAGCCATCTGTATTTACATGGAAATATCTACACCGCTATCTGTATAAACTTGGAAATAACTACACCGCTATTTGTATAAACAAGGAAATATCTACACCGTGATCTGTATAAACATGGAAATATCTACAATGCTATTTGTATAAACAAGGAAATATCTACACCGCTATCTGTATAAACATGGAAATAACTGCACCGCTATTTGCATAAACAAGGAAATATCTACACCGTGATCTGTATAAACATGGAAATATCTACAACGCCATCTCTATAAACATGGAAATATCTACACCAGATCTGTATAAACATGGAAATATCCGCACCGCTATCTCTAAAAACATGGAAATAACTACACCGTGATCAGTATAAACGTGGAAATATCTACACCGCTATCTCTATAAACATGGAAATATCTCCACTGCTATCTCTATAAACATCGAAATATCTACACCGCCATCTGTATAAACATGGAAATAACTACACCGCCATTTGTATAAACATGAAAATATCTACACCGCTATCTGTATAAACATGGAATTATCTACACCGCCATCTCTATAAATATGGAAATACCTACAAGTCATCTGTACAAACATGGAAATATCTACAAAGCCATCAGTATAAACATGGAAATATCTACACAGATATCTGTATATACATGGAAATATCTAGACCGCTATCTGTATAAACATGGAAATAACTACACCGTTTTGTATAAACAAGGAAATATCTACACCGTGATCTGTATAAACATGGAAATATCTACAACGCCATCTCTCTAAACATGGAAATATCTACACCCCTATCTGTATAAACATGAAAATATCCACACCGCTATCTCTAAAAACATGGAAATAACTACACTGTGATCAGTATAAACGTGGAAATATGTACACCGCTATCTCAATAAACATGGAAATATCTCCACTGCTAGCTCTATAAACATCGAAATATCTACACCGCCATCTGTATAAACTTGGAAATACTTACAAAGTTATCTCTATAAACATGGAAATATCTACGCCGCCATCTGTATAAACATGGAAATATCTACACAGCCATGTGTACATATATGGAAATATCTACACTGCTCTCTATATAAACATGGAAATAACTACACCGCTATCTGTATATACATGGAAATATCTACACCGCCATCTACATATCCATAGAAATATCTGCGCCGCCATCTGTATAAACATGGAAATATCTACACGGTCATCTGTGTATAGATGGAAATATCAACACCGCCATCTGTACAAACGTGGAAATATCTGCACCGCTATCTGTATAAACATGGAAATATCTACACCGTGGTCTGTAAAAACATGGAAATATCTACACCGCTATCTGTGTAAACATGGAAATACCTACACCGTGATCTGTATAAACATGGAAATATTTACAACGATATCTGTATAAACATGGAAATATCTACACCGCCATCTCTATAAACATGGAAATATCTACACTGCCATCTGTATAAACATGGAAATATCTACACCGCTATCTGTATAAACCTGAAAATATCTACACCGCTATCTGTATAAACATGGTAATATCTACATCACCATCTATATAAACATGGAAATATCTACACCGCCATCTGTATAAACCTGGAAATACCTACACCGCTATCTGTATAAACCTGGAAATATCTACACCGCTATCTGTAGAAACATGGAAATATCTACACAGCTATCTCTATAAACATGGAAATATCTACACCGCCATCTGTATAAACATGGAAATACCTACAAGTCATCTGTATAAACATGGAAATATCTACACAGCCATCTGTATAAACATGGAAATATCTACACAGCCATTTGTATATACAAGGAAATATCTACACCGCTATCTGTATAAACATGGAAATAACTACACCGCTATTTGTATAAACAAGGAAATATCTACACCGTGATCTGTATAAACATGGAAATATCAACACTGCTATTTGTATAAACAAGGTAATATCTACACCACTATCTGTATAAACATGGAGATAAATACACCGCTATTTGCATAAACAAGGAAATATCTACACCGTGATCTGTACAAACATGGAAATATCTACAACGCCCTCTCTATAAACATGGAAATATCTACACCCCTATCTGTATAAACATGGAAATATCCACACCGCTATCTCTATAAACATGGAAATAACTACACCGCGATCAGTATAAACGAGGAAATATCTACACCGCTATCTCTATAAACATGGAAATATCTCCACTGCTATCTCTATAAACATCGAAATATCTACACCGCCATGTGTATCAATATGGAAATACTTACAAAGTTATCTGCATAAACATGGAAATATCTACACCGCCATCTGTAAAAACATGGAAATATCTACACAGCCATGTGTACATATATGGAAATATCTACACCGCTCTCTATATAAACATGGAAATAACTACACCGCTATCTGTATATACATGGAAATATCTACACCGCCATCTACATATCCATAGAAATATCTGCGCCGCCATCTGTATAAACATGGAAATATCTACACGGTCATCTGTGTACAGATGGAAATATCAACACCGCCATCTGTACAAACATGGAAATATCTGCACCGCTATCTGTATAAACATGGAAATATCTACACCGTGGTCTGTATAAACATGGAAATATCTACACCGCTATCTGTATAAATATGGAAATACATACACCGCTATCTCTATAAACATGGAAATATCTACACCGTGATCTGTATAACCATGGAAATATTTACACCGATATCTGTATGAACATGGAAATATCTACACCGCCATCTCTATAAACATGGAAATATCTACACCGCCATCTGTATAAACATGGAAATATCTACAACGCGATCTGTATAAACATGGAAATATCTACACCGCGATCTGTATAAACATGGAAATATCTACAACGCGATCTGTATAAACATGGAAATATCTACACCGCCATCTACATATCCATAGAAATATCTGCGCCGCCATCTGTATAAACATGGAAATATCTCCACGGTCATCTGTGTATAGATGGAAATATCAACACCGCCATCTGTACAAACATGGAAATATCTGCACCGCTATCTGTATAAACATGGAAATATCTACACCGTGGTCTGTAAAAACATGGAAATATCTACACCGCTATCTGTATAAACATGGAAATATCCACACCGCTATCTCTATAAACATGGAAATTACTACACCGCGATCAGTATAAACGTGGAAATATCTGCACTGCTATCTCTATAAACATGGAAATATCTCCACTACTATCTCTATAAACATCGAAATATCTACACCGCCATCTGTATAAACATGGAAATACTTACAAAGTTATCTGTATAAACATGGAAATATCTACACCGTCATCTGTATAAACATGGAAATATCTACACAGCCATGTGTACATATATGGAAATATCTACACCGCTCTCTATATAAACATGGAAATAACTACACCGCTATCTGTATATACATGGAAATATCTACACCACCATCTACATATCCATAGAAATATCTGCGCCATCATCTGTATAAACATGGAAATATCTACACGGTCATCTGTGTATGGATGGAAATATCAACACCGCCATCTGTACAAACATGGAAATATCTGCACCGCTATCTGTATAAACATGGAAATATCTACACCGTGGTCTGTATAAACATGGAAATATCTACACCGCTATCTGTATAAACATGGAAATATATACACCGCCATCTCTATAAACATGGAAATATGTACACCGTGATCTGTATAAACATGGAAATATTTACACCGATATCTGAATAAACAGGGAAATATCTACACCGCCATCTCTATAAACATGGAAATATCTACACCGCCATCTGTATAAACATGGAAATATCTACACCGCTATCTGTATAAACCTGGAAATATCTACACCGCTATCTGTATAAACATGGTAATATCTACACCACCATCTATATAAACATGGAAATATCTACACCGCAATCTGTATAAACATGGAAATATCTACAATGCCGTCTGTAGAAAGATGGAAATATCTACACTGCAATCTGTGTAAACATGGAAATATCTACACCAATATCTGTAAAAACATGGAAATATCTACACCGCTATCTGTATAAACATGGCAATATCTACACCGCGATCTGCATAAACATGGAAATATCTACACCGCGATCTGTATAAATATGGGAATATCTACACCGCTATCTGTAGAAACATGGAAATATCTACACCGCGATCTGTATAAACATGGAAATATCTACACCGCGATCTGTATAAACATGGAAATATCTACACCGCTATCTGTAGAAACATGGAAATATCTACACAGCTATCTCTATAAACATGGAAATATCTGCACCGCCATCTGTATAAACATGGAAATACCTACAAGTCATCTGTATGAACATGGAAATATCTACACAGCCATCTGTATAAACATGGAAATATCTACACAGCCATCTGTATATACATGGAAATATCTACACCGCTATCTGTATAAACATGGAAATAACTACACCGCTATTTGTATAAACAAGGAAATATCTACACCGTGATCTGTATAAACATGGAAATATCTACAATGCTATTTGTATAAACAAGGAAATATCTACACCGCTATCTGTATAAACATGGAAATAACTACACCGCTATTTGCATAAACAAAGAAATGTCTACACCGTGATCTGTATAAACATGGAAATATCTACAATGCCATCTCTATAAACATGGAAATATCTACACCCCTATCTGTATAAACATGGAAATATCCACACCGCTATCTCTAAAAACATGGAAATAACTACACCGTGATCAGTATAAACGTGGAAATATCTACACCGCTCTCTCTATAAACATGGAAATATCTCCACTACTATCTCTATAAACATCGAAATATCTACACCGCCATCTGTATAAACATGGAAATACTTACAAAGTTATCTGTATAAACATGGAAATATCTACACCGTCATCTGTATAAACATGGAAATATCTACACAGCCATGTGTACATATATGGAAATATCTACACCGCTCTCTATATAAACATGGAAATAACTACACCGCTATCTGTATATACATGGAAATATCTACACCGCCATCTACATATCCATACAAATATCTGCGCCGCCATCTGTATAAACATGGAAATATCTACACGGTCATCTGTGTATAGATGGAAATATCAACACCGCCATCTGTACAAACATGGAAATATCTGCACCGCTATCTGTATAAACATGGAAATATCTACACCGTGGTCTGTATAAACATGGAAATATCTACACCGCTATCTGTATAAACATGGAAATATATACACCGCCATCTCTATAAACATGGAAATATGTACACCGTGATCTGTATAAACATGGAACTATTTACACCGATATCTGTATAAACATGGAAATATCTACACCGCCATCTCTATAAACATGGAAATATCTACACCGCCATCTGTATAAACATGGAAATATCTACACCGCGATCTGTATAAACCTGGAAATATGTACACCGCTATCTGTATAAACATGGTAATTTCTACACCACCATCTATATAAACATGGAAATATCTACACCGCCATCTGTATAAACATGTAAATATCTACAATGCCGTCTGTAGAAAGATGGAAATATCTACACTGCAATCTGTGTAAACATGGAAATATCTACACCAATATCTGTAAAAACATGGAAATATCTACACCGCTATCTGTATAAACATGGAAATATCTACACCGCGATCTGCATAAACATGGAAATATCTACACCGAGATCTGTATAAATATGGAAATATCTACACCGCTATCTGAAGAAACATGGAAATATCTACACCGCGATCTGTATAAACATGGAAATATCTACACCGCGATCTGTATAAACATGGAAATATCTACACCGCTATCTGTAGAAACATGGAAATATCTACACAGCTATCTCTATAAACATGGAAATATCTTCACCGCCATCTGTATAAACATGGAAATACCTACAAGTCATCTGTATAAACATGGAAATATCTACACAGCCATCTGTATAAACATGGAAATATCTACAGAGCCATCTGTATATTCACGGAAATATGTACACCGCTATCTGTATAAACATGGAAATAACTACACCGCTATTTGTATAAACAAGGAAATATCTACACCGTGATCTGTATAAACATGGAAATATCTACAATGCTATTTGTATAAACAAGGAAATATCTACACCGCTATCTGTATAAACATGGAAATAACTAAACCGCTATCTGTATATACATGGAAATATCTACACCGCCATCTACATATCCATAGAAATATCTGCACCACCATCTGTATAAACATGGAAATATCTACACGGTCATCTGTGTATAGATGGAAATATCAACACCGCCATCTGTACAAACATGGAAATATCTGCACCGCTATCTGTATAAACATGGAAATATCTACACCGTGGTCTGTAAAACATGGAAATATCTACACCGCTATCTGTATAAACATGGAAATATATACATCGCTATCTGTATAAACATGGAAATACCTACACCGTGATCTCTATAAACATGGAAATATTTACAATGATATCTGTATAAACATGGAAATATCTACACCGCCATCTCTATAAACATGGAGATATCTACACCGCCATCTGTATAAACATGGAAATATCTACACCGCTATCTGTATAAACCTGGAAATATCTACAACACTATCTGTATAAACATGGTAATATCTACACCACCATCTATATAAACATGGAAATATCTACACCGCCATCTGTATAAACATGGTAATATCTACAATGCCATCTGTAGAAAGATGGAAATATCTACACCGCAATCTGTGTAAACATGGAAATATCTACACCAATATCTGTAAAAACATGGAAATATCTACACCGCTATCTGTATAAACATGGAAATATCTATACCGCGATCTGCATAAACATGGAAATATCTACACCGCGATCTGTATAAACATGGAAATATCTACACCGCTATCTGTAGAAACATGGAAATATCTACACCGTGATCTGAATAAACATGGAAATATCTATACCGCGATCTGTATAAACATGGAAATATCTATACCGCTATCTGTAGAAACATGGAAATATCTACACAGCTATCTCTATAAACATGGAAATATCTACACCGCCATCTGTATAGACATGGAAATACCTACAAGTCATCTGTATAAACATGGAAATATCTACACAGCCATCTGTATAAACATGGAAATACCTACAAGTCATCTGTATAAACATGGAAATATCTACACAGCCATCTGTATAAACATGGAAATATCTACACAGCCATCTGTATATTCACGGAAATATCTACACCGCTATCTGTATAAACATGGAAATAACTACACCGCTATTTGTATAAACAAGGAAATATCTACACCGTGATCTGTATAAACATGGAAATATCTACAATGTTATTTGTATAAACAAGGAAATATCTACACCGCTATCTGTATAAACATGGAAATAACTACACCGCTATTTGCATAAACAAGGAAATATCTACACCGTGATCTATATAAACATGGAAATATCTACAACGCCATCTCTATAAACATGGAAATATCTACACCCCTATCTGTATAAACATGGAAATATCCACACTGCTATCTCTAAAAACATGGAATTAACTACACCGTGATCAGTATATACGTGGAAATATCTACACCGCTATCTCTATAAACATGGAAATATCTCCACTGCTATTTCTATAAACATCGAAATATCTACACCGCCATCTGTATAAACATGGAAATACTTACAAAGTTATCTGTATAAACATGGAAATATCTACACAGCCATGTGTACATATATGGAAATATCTACACCGCTCTCTATATAAACATGGAAATAACTACACCGCTATCTGTATATACATGGAAATATCTACACCGCCATATACATATCCATAGAAATATCTGCGCCGCCATCTGTATAAACATGGAAATATCTACACGGTCATCTGTGGATAGATGGAAATATCAACACCGCCATCTGTACAAACATGGAAATATCTGCACCGCTATCTGTATAAACATGGAAATATCTACACCGTGGTCTGTAAAACATGGAAATATCTACACCGCTATCTGTATAAACCTGGAAATATCTACACCGCTATCTGTATAAACATGGTAATAACTACACCACCATCTATATAAACATGGAAATATCTACACCGCCATCTGTATAAACATGGAAATATCTACAATGCCGTCTGTAGAAAGATGGAAATATCTACACTGCAATCTGTGTAAACATGGAAATATCTACACCAATATCTGTATAAACATGGAAATATCTACACCGCTATCTGTATAAACATGGCAATATCTACACCGCGATCTGCATAAACATGGAAATATCTACACCGCGATCTGTATAAATATGGGAATATCTACACCGCTATCTGTAGAAACATGGAAATATCTACACCGCGATCTGTATAAACATGGAAATATCTACACCGCGATCTGTATAAACATGGAAATATCTACACCGCTATCTGTAGAAACATGGAAATATCTACACAGCTATCTCTATAAACATGGAAATATCTGCACCGCCATCTGTATAAACATGGAAATACCTACAAGTCATCTGTATGAACATGGAAATATCTACACAGCCATCTGTATAAACATGGAAATATCTACACAGCCATCTGTATATACATGGAAATATCTACACCGCTATCTGTATAAACATGGAAATAACTACACCGCTATTTGTATAAACAAGGAAATATCTACACCGTGATCTGTATAAACATGGAAATATCTACAATGCTATTTGTATAAACAAGGAAATATCTACACCGCTATCTGTATAAACATGGAAATAACTACACCGCTATTTGCATAAACAAAGAAATGTCTACACCGTGATCTGTATAAACATGGAAATATCTACAACGCCATCTCTATAAACATGGAAATATCTACACCCCTATCTGTATAAACATGGAAATATCCACAACGCTATCTCTAAAAACATGGAAATAACTACACCGTGATCAGTATAAACGTGGAAATATCTACACCGCTCTCTCTATAAACATGGAAATATCTCCACTACTATCTCTATAAACATCGAAATATCTACACCGCCATCTGTATAAACATGGAAATACTTACAAAGTTATCTGTATAAACATGGAAATATCTACACCGTCATCTGTATAAACATGGAAATATCTACACAGCCATGTGTACATATATGGAAGTATCTACACCGCTCTCTATATAAACATGGAAATAACTACACCGCTATCTGTATATACATGGAAATATCTACACCGCCATCTACATATCCATACAAATATCTGCGCCGCCATCTGTATAAACATGGAAATATCTACACGGTCATCTGTGTATAGATGGAAATATCAACACCGCCATCTGTACAAACATGGAAATATCTGCACCGCTATCTGTATAAACATGGAAATATCTACACCGTGGTCTGTATAAACATGGAAATATCTACACCGCTATCTGTATAAACATGGAAATATATACACCGCCATCTCTATAAACATGGAAATATGTACACCGTGATCTGTATAAACATGGAACTATTTACACCGATATCTGTATAAACATGGAAATATCTACACCGCCATCTCTATAAACATGGAAATATCTACACCGCCATCTGTATAAACATGGAAATATCTACACCGCGATCTGTATAAACCTGGAAATATGTACACCGCTATCTGTATAAACATGGTAATTTCTACACCACCATCTATATAAACATGGAAATATCTACACCGCCATCTGTATAAACATGGAAATATCTACAATGCCGTCTGTAGAAAGATGGAAATATCTACACTGCAATCTGTGTAAACATGGAAATATCTACACCAATATCTGTAAAAACATGGAAATATCTACACCGCTATCTGTATAAACATGGAAATATCTACACCGCGATCTGCATAAACATGGAAATATCTACACCGAGATCTGTATAAATATGGAAATATCTACACCGCTATATGAAGAAACATGGAAATATCTACACCGCGATCTGTATAAACATGGAAATATCTACACCGCGATCTGTATAAACATGGAAATATCTACACCGCTATCTGTAGAAACATGGAAATATCTACACAGCTATCTCTATAAACATGGAAATATCTTCACCGCCATCTGTATAAACATGGAAATACCTACAAGTCATCTGTATAAACATGGAAATATCTACACAGCCATCTGTATAAACATGGAAATATCTACAGAGCCATCTGTATATTCACGGAAATATGTACACCGCTATCTGTATAAACATGGAAATAACTACACCGCTATTTGTATAAACAAGGAAATATCTACACCGTGATCTGTATAAACATGGAAATATCTACAATGCTATTTGTATAAACAAGGAAATATCTACACCGCTATCTGTATAAACATGGAAATAACTAAACCGCTATCTGTATATACATGGAAATATCTACACCGCCATCTACATATCCATAGAAATATCTGCACCACCATCTGTATAAACATGGAAATATCTACACGGTCATCTGTGTATAGATGGAAATATCAACACCGCCATCTGTACAAACATGGAAATATCTGCACCGCTATCTTTATAAACATGGAAATATCTACACCGCGGTCTGTAAAACATGGAAATATCTACACCGCTATCTGTATAAACATGGAAATATATACATCGCTATCTGTATAAACATGGAAATACCTACACCGTGATCTGTATAAACATGGAAATATTTACAATGATATCTGTATAAACATGGAAATATCTACACCGCCATCTCTATAAACATGGAGATATCTACACCGCCATCTGTATAAACATGGAAATATCTACACCGCTATCTGTATAAACCTGGAAATATCTACAACACTATCTGTATAAACATGGTAATATCTACACCACCATCTATATAAACATGGAAATATCTACACCGCCATCTGTATAAACATGGAAATATCTACAATGCCATCTGTAGAAAGATGGAAATATCTACACCGCAATCTGTGTAAACATGGAAATATCTACACCAATATCTGTAAAAACATGGAAATATCTACACCGCTATCTGTATAAACATGGCAATATCTACACCGCGATCTGCATAAACATGGAAATATCTACACCGCGATCTGTATAAATATGGGAATATCTACACCGCTATCTGTAGAAACATGGAAATATCTACACCGCGATCTGTATAAACATGGAAATATCTACACCGCGATCTGTATAAACATGGAAATATCTACACCGCTATCTGTAGAAACATGGAAATATCTACACAGCTATCTCTATAAACATGGAAATATCTGCACCGCCATCTGTATAAACATGGAAATACCTACAAGTCATCTGTATGAACATGGAAATATCTACACAGCCATCTGTATAAACATGGAAATATCTACACAGCCATCTGTATATACATGGAAATATCTACACCGCTATCTGTATAAACATGGAAATAACTACACCGCTATTTGTATAAACAAGGAAATATCTACACCGTGATCTGTATAAACATGGAAAAATCTACAATGCTATTTGTATAAACAAGGAAATATCTACACCGCTATCTGTATAAACATGGAAATAACTACACCGCTATTTGCATAAACAAAGAAATGTCTACACCGTGATCTGTATAAACATGGAAATATCTACAACGCCATCTCTATAAACATGGAAATATCTACACCCCTATCTGTATAAACATGGAAATATCCACACCGCTATCTCTAAAAACATGGAAATAACTACACCGTGATCAGTATAAACGTGGAAATATCTACACCGCTCTCTCTATAAACATGGAAATATCTCCACTACTATCTCTATAAACATCGAAATATCTACACCGCCATCTGTATAAACATGGAAATACTTACAAAGTTATCTGTATAAACATGGAAATATCTACACCGTCATCTGTATAAACATGGAAATATCTACACAGCCATGTGTACATATATGGAAATATCTACACCGCTCTCTATATAAACATGGAAATAACTACACCGCTATCTGTATATACATGGAAATATCTACACCGCCATCTACATATCCATACAAATATCTGCGCCGCCATCTGTATAAACATGGAAATATCTACACGGTCATCTGTGTATAGATGGAAATATCAACACCGCCATCTGTACAAACATGGAAATATCTGCACCGCTATCTGTATAAACATGGAAATATCTACACCATGGTCTGTATAAACATGGAAATATCTACACCGCTATCTGTATAAACATGGAAATATATACACCGCCATCTCTATAAACATGGAAATATGTACACCGTGATCTGTATAAACATGGAACTATTTACACCGATATCTGTATAAACATGGAAATATCTACACCGCCATCTCTATAAACATGGAAATATCTACACCGCCATCTGTATAAACATGGAAATATCTACACCGCGATCTGTATAAACCTGGAAATATGTACACCGCTATCTGTATAAACATGGTAATTTCTACACAACCATCTATATAAACATGGAAATATCTACACCCCCATCTGTATAAACATGGAAATATCTACAATGCCGTCTGTAGAAAGATGGAAATATCTACACTGCAATCTGTGTAAACATGGAAATATCTACACCAATATCTGTAAAAACATGGAAATATCTACACCGCTATCTGTATAAACATGGAAATATCTACACCGCGATCTGCATAAACATGGAAATATCTACACCGAGATCTGTATAAATATGGAAATATCTACACCGCTATCTGAAGAAACATGGAAATATCTACACCGCGATCTGTATAAACATGGAAATATCTACACCGCGATCTGTATAAACATGGAAATATCTACACCGCTATCTGTAGAAACATGGAAATATCTACACAGCTATCTCTATAAACATGGAAATATCTTCACCGCCATCTGTATAAACATGGAAATACCTACAAGTCATCTGTATAAACATGGAAATATCTACACAGCCATCTGTATAAACATGGAAATATCTACAGAGCCATCTGTATATTCACGGAAATATGTACACCGCTATCTGTATAAACATGGAAATAACTACACCGCTATTTGTATAAACAAGGAAATATCTACACCGTGATCTGTATAAACATGGAAATATCTACAATGCTATTTGTATAAACAAGGAAATATCTACACCGCTATCTGTATAAACATGGAAATAACTAAACCGCTATCTGTATATACATGGAAATATCTACACTGCCATCTACATATCCATAGAAATATCTGCACCACCATCTGTATAAACATGGAAATATCTACACAGTCATCTGTGTATAGATGGAAATATCAACACCGCCATCTGTACAAACATGGAAATATCTGCACCGCTATCTTTATAAACATGGAAATATCTACACCGTGGTCTGTAAAACATGGAAATATCTACACCGCTATCTGTATAAACATGGAAATATATACATCGCTATCTGTATAAACATGGAAATACCTACACCGTGATCTGTATAAACATGGAAATATTTACAATGATATCTGTATAAACATGGAAATATCTACACCGCCATCTCTATAAACATGGAGATATCTACACCGCCATCTGTATAAACATGGAAATATCTACACCGCTATCTGTATAAACCTGGAAATATCTACAACACTATCTGTATAAACATGGTAATATCTACACCACCATCTATATAAACATGGAAATATCTACACCGCCATCTGTATAAACATGGAAATATCTACAATGCCATCTGTAGAAAGATGGAAATATCTACACCGCAATCTGTGTAAACATGGAAATATCTACACCAATATCTGTAAAAACATGGAAATATCTACACCGCTATCTGTATAAACATGGAAATATCTATACCGCGATCTGCATAAACATGGAAATATCTACACCGCTATCTGTATAAACATGGAAATATCTACACGGCTATCTGCATAAACATGGAAATATCTACACCGCGATCTGTATAAATATGGAAATATCTACACCGCTATCTGTAGAAACATGGAAATATCTACACCGCGATCTGTATAAACCTGGAAATATCTATACCGCGATCTGTATAAACATGGAAATATCTACACCGCTATCTGTAGAAACATGGAAATATCTACACAGCTATCTCTATAAACATGGAAATATCTACACTGCAATCTGTATAAACATGGAAATACCTACAAGTCATCTGTATAAACATGGAAATATCTACACAGCCATCTGTATAAACATGGAAATATCTACACAGCCATCTGTATTTACATGGAAATATCTACACCGCTATCTGTATAAACTTGGAAATAACTACACCGCTATTTGTATAAACAAGGAAATATCTACACCGTGATCTGTATAAACATGGAAATATCTACAATGCTATTTGTATAAACAAGGAAATATCTACACCGCTATCTGTATAAACATGGAAATAACTGCACCGCTATTTGCATAAACAAGGAAATATCTACACCGTGATCTGTATAAACATGGAAATATCTACAACGCCATCTCTATAAACATGGAAATATCTACACCAGATCTGTATAAACATGGAAATATCCGCACCGCTATCTCTAAAAACATGGAAATAACTACACCGTGATCAGTATAAACGTGGAAATATCTACACCGCTATCTCTATAAACATGGAAATATCTCCACTGCTATCTCTATAAACATCGAAATATCTACACCGCCATCTGTATAAACATGGAAATAACTACACCGCCATTTGTATAAACATGAAAATATCTACACCGCTATCTGTATAAACATGGAATTATCTACACCGCCATCTCTATAAACATGGAAATACCTACAAGTCATCTGTACAAACATGGAAATATCTACAAAGCCATCAGTATAAACATGGAAATATCTACACAGCCATCTGTATATACATGGAAATATCTAGACCGCTATCTGTATAAACATGGAAATAACTACACCGTTTTGTATAAACAAGGAAATATCTACACCGTGATCTGTATAAACATGGAAATATCTACAACGCCATCTCTCTAAACATGGAAATATCTACACCCCTATCTGTATAAACATGAAAATATCCACACCGCTATCTCTAAAAACATGGAAATAACTACACTGTGATCAGTATAAACGTGGAAATATGTACACCGCTATCTCAATAAACATGGAAATATCTCCACTGCTAGCTCTATAAACATCGAAATATCTACACCGCCATCTGTATAAACTTGGAAATACTTACAAAGTTATCTCTATAAACATGGAAATATCTACGCCGCCATCTGTATAAACATGGAAATATCTACACAGCCATGTGTACATATATGGAAATATCTACACTGCTCTCTATATAAACATGGAAATAACTACACCGCTATCTGTATATACATGGAAATATCTACACCGCCATCTACATATCCATAGAAATATCTGCGCCGCCATCTGTATAAACATGGAAATATCTACACGGTCATCTGTGTATAGATGGAAATATCAACACCGCCATCTGTACAAACGTGGAAATATCTGCACCGCTATCTGTATAAACATGGAAATATCTACACCGTGGTCTGTAAAAACATGGAAATATCTACACCGCTATCTGTGTAAACATGGAAATACCTACACCGTGATCTGTATAAACATGGAAATATTTACAACGATATCTGTATAAACATGGAAATATCTACACCGCCATCTCTATAAACATGGAAATATCTACACTGCCATCTGTATAAACATGGAAATATCTACACCGCTATCTGTATAAACCTGAAAATATCTACACCGCTATCTGTATAAACATGGTAATATCTACATCACCATCTATATAAACATGGAAATATCTACACCGCCATCTGTATAAACCTGGAAATACCTACACCGCTATCTGTATAAACCTGGAAATATCTACACCGCTATCTGTAGAAACATGGAAATATCTACACAGCTATCTCTATAAACATGGAAATATCTACACCGCCATCTGTATAAACATGGAAATACCTACAAGTCATCTGTATAAACATGGAAATATCTACACAGCCATCTGTATAAACATGGAAATATCTACACAGCCATTTGTATATACAAGGAAATATCTACACCGCTATCTGTATAAACATGGAAATAACTACACCGCTATTTGTATAAACAAGGAAATATCTACACCGTGATCTGTATAAACATGGAAATATCAACACTGCTATTTGTATAAACAAGGTAATATCTACACCACTATCTGTATAAACATGGAGATAAATACACCGCTATTTGCATAAACAAGGAAATATCTACACCGTGATCTGTACAAACATGGAAATATCTACAACGCCCTCTCTATAAACATGGAAATATCTACACCCCTATCTGTATAAACATGGAAATATCCACACCGCTATCTCTATAAACATGGAAATAACTACACCGCGATCAGTATAAACGAGGAAATATCTACACCGCTATCTCTATAAACATGGAAATATCTCCACTGCTATCTCTATAAACATCGAAATATCTACACCGCCATGTGTATCAATATGGAAATACTTACAAAGTTATCTGCATAAACATGGAAATATCTACACCGCCATCTGTAAAAACATGGAAATATCTACACAGCCATGTGTACATATATGGAAATATCTACACCGCTCTCTATATAAACATGGAAATAACTACACCGCTATCTGTATATACATGGAAATATCTACACCGCCATCTACATATCCATAGAAATATCTGCGCCGCCATCTGTATAAACATGGAAATATCTACACGGTCATCTGTGTACAGATGGAAATATCAACACCGCCATCTGTACAAACATGGAAATATCTGCACCGCTATCTGTATAAACATGGAAATATCTACACCGTGGTCTGTATAAACATGGAAATATCTACACCGCTATCTGTATAAATATGGAAATACATACACCGCTATCTCTATAAACATGGAAATATCTACACCGTGATCTGTATAACCATGGAAATATTTACACCGATATCTGTATGAACATGGAAATATCTACACCGCCATCTCTATAAACATGGAAATATCTACACCGCCATCTGTATAAACATGGAAATATCTACAACGCGATCTGTATAAACATGGAAATATCTACACCGCGATCTGTATAAACATGGAAATATCTACAACGCGATCTGTATAAACATGGAAATATCTACACCGCCATCTACATATCCATAGAAATATCTGCGCCGCCATCTGTATAAACATGGAAATATCTCCACGGTCATCTGTGTATAGATGGAAATATCAACACCGCCATCTGTACAAACATGGAAATATCTGCACCGCTATCTGTATAAACATGGAAATATCTACACCGTGGTCTGTAAAAACATGGAAATATCTACACCGCTATCTGTATAAACATGGAAATATATACATCGCTATCTGTATAAACATGGAAATACCTACACCGTGATCTGTATAAACATGGAAATATTTACAACGATATCTGTATAAACATGGAAATATCTACACCGCCATCTGTATAAACTTGGAAATATCTACACCGCGATCTGTATAAATATGGAAATATCTACACCGCTATCTGTAGAAACATGGAAATATCTACACCGCGATCTGTATAAACATGGAAATATCTACACCGCTATCTGTAGAAACATGGAAATATCAACACAGCTATCTCTATAAACATGGAAATATCTACACCGCCATCTGTATAAACATGGAAATGCCTACAAGTCATCTGTATAAATATGGAAATATCTACACAGCCATCTGTATATACATGGAAATATCTACACAGCCATCTGTATATACATGGAAATATCTACACCGCTATCTGTATAAACATGGAAATAACTACACCGCTATTTGTATAAACAAGGAAATATCTACACCGTGATCTGTATAAACATGGAAATACCTACAATGCTATTTGTATAAACAAGGAAATATCTACACCGCTATCTGTATAAACATGGAAATAACTGCACCGCTATTTGCATAAACAAGGAAATATCTACACCGTGATCTGTATAAACATGGAAATATCTACAACGCCATCTCTATAAACATGGAAATATGTACACCCCTATCTGTATAAACATGGAAATATCCACACCGCTATCTCTAAAAACATGGAAATAACTACACCGTGATCAGTATAAACGTGGAAATATCTACACCGCTATCTCTATAAACATGGAAATATCTCCACTGCTATCTCTATAAACATCGAAATATCTACACCGCCATCTGTATAAACATGGAAATAACTACACAGCCATTTGTATAAACAAGAAAATATCTACACCGTGATCTGTATAAACATGGAATTATCTACACCGCCATCTCTATAAACATGGAAATACCTACAAGTCATCTGTACAAACATGGAAATATCTACAAAGCCATCAGTATAAACATGGAAATATCTACACAGCCATCTGTATATACATGGAAATATCTAGACCGCTATCTGTATAAACATGGAAATAACTACACCGTTTTGTATAAACAAGGAAATATCTACACCGTGATCTGTATAAACATGGAAATATCTACAACGCCATCTCTCTAAACATGGAAATATCTACACCCCTATCTGTATAAACATGGAAATATCCACACCGCTATCTCTAAAAACATGGAAATAACTACACCGTGATCAGTATAAACGTGGAAATATGTACACCGCTATCTCAATAAACATGGAAATATCTCCACTGCTAGCTCTATAAACATCGAAATATCTACACCGCCATCTGTATAAACATGGAAATACTTACAAAGTTATCTCTATAAACATGGAAATATCTACGCCGCCATCTGTATAAACATGGAAATATCTACACAGCCATGTGTACATATATGGAAATATCTACACTGCTCTCTATATAAACATGGAAATAACTACACCGCTATCTGTATATACATGGAAATATCTACACCGCCATCTACATATCCATAGAAATATCTGCGCCGCCATCTGTATAAACATGGAAATATCTACACCGTGGTCTGTAAAAACGTGGAAATATCTACACCGCTATCTGTATAAACATGGAAATACCTACACCGTGATCTGTATAAACATGGAAATATTTACAACGATATCTGTAAAAACATGGAAATATCTACACCGCCATCTCTATAAACATGGAAATATCTACACTGCCATCTGTATAAACATGGAAATATCTACACCGCTATCTGTATAAACCTGAAAATATCTACACCGCTATCTGTAAAAACATGGTAATATCTACATCACCATCTATATAAACATGGAAATATCTACACCGCCATCTGTATAAACATGGAAATACCTACACCGCTATCTGTATAAACCTGGAAATATCTACACCGCTATCTGTAGAAACATGGAAATATCCACACCGCGATCTGCATAAACATGGAAATATCTACACCGCGATCTGTATAAACATGGAAATATCTACACCGCTATCTGTAGAAACATAGAAATATCTACACAGCTATCTCTATAAACATGGAAATATCTACACCGCCATCTGTATAAACATGGAAATACCTACAAGTCATCTGTATAAACATGGAAATATCTACACAGCCATCTGTATAAACATGGAAATATCTACACAGCCATTTGTATATACAAGGAAATATCTACACCGCTATCTGTATAAACATGGAAATAACTACACCGCTATTTGTATAAACAAGGAAATATCTACACCGTGATCTGTATAAACATGGAAACATCTACACTGCTATTTGTATAAACAAGGAAATATCTACACCACTATCTGTATAAACATGGAGATAAATACACCGCTATTTGCATAAACAAGGAAATATCTACACCGTGATCTGTATAAACATGGAAATATCTACAACGCCCTCTCTATAAACATGGAAATATCTACACCCCTATCTGTATAAACATGGAAATATCCACACCGCTATCTCCATAAACCTGGAAATAACTACACCGCGATCAGTATAAACGAGGAAATATCTACACCGATATCTCTATAAACATGGAAATATCTCCACTGCTATCTCTATAAACATCGAAATATCTACACCGCCATGTGTATAAACATGGAAATACTTACAAAGTTATCTGCATAAACATGGAAATATCTACACCGCCATCTGTAAAACATGGAAATATCTACACAGCCATGTGTACATATATGGAAATATCTACACCGCTCTCTATATAAACATTGAAATAACTTCACCGCTATCTGTATATACATGGAAATATCTACACCGCCATCTACATATCCATAGAAATATCTGCGCCGCCATCTGTATAAACATGGAAATATCTACACGGTCATCTGTGTAGAGATGGAAATATCAACACCGCCATCTGTACAAACATGGAAATATCTGCACCGCTATCTGTATAAACATGGAAATATCTACACCGTGGTCTGTAAAAACGTGGAAATATCTACACCGCTATCTGTATAAACATGGAAATACCTACACCGTGATCTGTATAAACATGGAAATATTTACAACGATATCTGTAAAAACATGGAAATATCTACACCGCCATCTCTATAAACATGGAAATATCTGCACTGCCATCTGTATAAACATGGAAATATCTACACCGCTATCTGTATAAACCTGAAAATATCTACACCGCTATCTGTATAAACATGGTAATATCTACATCACCATCTATATAAACATGGAAATATCTACACCGCCATCTGTATAAACATGGAAATACCTACACCGCTATCTGTATAAACCTGGAAATATCTACACCGCTATCTGTAGAAACATGGAAATATCCACACCGCGATCTGCATATACATGGAAATATCTACACCGCGATCTGTATAAACATGGAAATATCTACACCGCTATCTGTAGAAACATGGAAATATCTACACAGCTATCTCTATAAACATGGAAATATCTACACCGCCATCTGTATAAACATGGAAATACCTACAAGTCATCTGTATAAACATGGAAATATCTACACAGCCATCTGTATAAACATGGAAATATCTACACAGCCATTTGTATATACAAGGAAATATCTACACCGCTATATGTATAAACATGGAAATAACTACACCGCTATTTGTATAAACAAGGAAATATCTACACCGTGATCTGTATAAACATGGAAATATCTACACTGCTATTTGTATAAACAAGGAAATATCTACACCACTATCTGTATAAACATGGAGATAAATACACCGCTATTTGCATAAACAAGGAAATATCTACACCGTGATCTGTATAAACATGGAAATATCTACAACGCCCTCTCTATAAACATGGAAATATCTACACCCCTATCTGTATAAACATGGAAATATCCACACCGCTATCTCTATAAACATGGAAATATCTACACCGCGATCAGTATAAACGAGGAAATATCTACACCGCTATCTCTATAAACATGGAAATATCTCCACTGCTATCTCTATAAACATCGAAATATCTACATCGCCATGTGTATAAACATGGAAATACTAACAAAGTTATCTGCATAAACATGGAAATATCTACACCGCCATCTGTAATACATGGAAATATCTACACAGCCATGTGTACATATATGGAAATATCTACACCGCTCTCTATATAAACATGGAAATAACTTCACCGCTATCTGTATATACATGGAAATATCTACACCGCCATCTACATATCCATAGAAATATCTGCGCCGCCATCTGTATAAACATGGAAATATCTACACGGTCATCTGTGTACAGATGGAAATATCAACACCGCCATCTGTACAAACATGGAAATATCTTCACCGCTATCTGTATAAACCTGGAAATATCTACACCGTGGTCTGTATAAACATGGAAATATCTACACCACTATCTGTATAAAAATGGAAATATATACACCACTATCTCTATAAACATGGAAATATCTACACCGTGATCTGTATAACCATGGAAATATTTACAACGATATCTGTATAAACATGGAAATATCTACACCGCCATCTGTATAAACATGGAAATATCTACACCGCCATCTGTATAAACATGGAAATATCTACAATGCCGTCTGTAGAAAGATGGAAATATCTACACCGCAATCTGTGTAAACATGGAAATATCTACACCAATATCTGTAAAACCATGCACATATCTACACCGCAATCTGTATAAACGTGGAAATATCTACACCGCGATCTGCATAAACATGGAAATATCTACACCGCGATCTGTATAAATATGGAAATATCTACACCGCTATCTGTAGAAACATGGAAATATCTACACCGCGATCTGTATAAACATGGAAATATCTACACCGCGATCTGTATAAACATGGAAATATCTACACCGCCATCTGTAGAAACATGGAAATATCTACACAGCTATCTCTATAAACATGGAAATATCTACACCGCCATCTGTATAAACATGGAAATACCTACAAGTCATCTGTATAAACATGGAAATATCTACACAGCCATCTGTATAAACATGGAAATATCTACACAGCCATCTGTATATACAAGGAAATATCTACACCGCTATCTGTATAAACATGGAAATAACTACACCGCTATTTGTATAAACAAGGAAATATCTACACCGTGATCTGTATAAACATGGAAATATCTACACTGCTATTTGTATAAACAAGGAAATATCTACACCACTATCTGTATAAACATGGAGATAAATACACCGCTATTTGCATAAACAAGGAAATATCTACACCGTGATCTGTATAAACATGGAAATATCTACAACGCCGTCTCTATAAACATGGAAATATCTACACCCCTATCTGTATAAACATGGAAATATCCACACCGCTATCTCTATAAACATGGAAATAACTACACCGCGATCAGTATAAACGAGGAAATATCTACACCGCTATCTCTATAAACATGGAAATATCTCCACTGCTATCTCTATAAACATCGAAATATCTACACCGCCATGTGTATAAACATGGAAATACTTACAAAGTTATCTGCATAAACATGGAAATATCTACACCGCCATCTGTAAAACATGGAAATATCTACACAGCCATGTGTACATATATGGAAATATCTACACCGCTCTCTATATAAACATGGAAATAACTTCACCGCTATCTCTATATACATGGAAATATCTACACCGCCATCTACATATCCATAGGAATATCTGCGCCGCCATCTGTATAAACATGGAAATATCTACACGGTCATCTGTGTACAGATGGAAATATAAACACCGCCATCTGTACAAACATGGAAATATCTTCACCGCTATGTGTATAAACCTGGAAATATCTACACCGTGGTCTGTATAAACATGGAAATATCTACACCACTATCTGTATAAACATGGAAATATATACACCGCTATCTCTATAAACATGGAAATATCTACACCGTGATCTGTATAACCATGGAAATATTTACAACGATATCTGTATAAACATGGAAATATCTACACCGCCATCTCTATAAACATGGAAATATCTACACCGCCATCTCTATAAACATGGAAATATCTACAATGCCGTCTGTAGAAAGATGGAATATCTACACCGCAATCTGTGTAAACATGGAAATATCTACACTAATATCTGTAAAAACATGGACATATCTACACCGCTATCTGTATAAACGTGGAAATATCTACACCGCGATCTGCATAAACATGGAAATATCTACACCGCGATCTGTATAAACATGGAAATATCTACACCGCTATCTGTAGAAACATGGAAATATCTACACCGCGATCTGTATAAACATGGAAATATCTACACCGCGATCTGTATAAACATGGAAATATCTACACCGCGATCTGTAGAAACATGGAAATATCTACACAGCTATCTCTATAAACATGGAAATATCTACACCGCCATCTGTATAGACATGGAAATACCTACAAGTCATCTGTATAAACATGGAAATATCTACACAGCCATCTGTATGAACATGGAAATATCTACACAGCCATCTGTATATACATGGAAATATCTACACCGCTATCTGTATAAACATGGAAATAACTACACCGCTATTTGTATAAACAAGGAAATATCTACACCGTGATCTGTATAAACATGGAAATATCTACAATGCTATTTGTATAAACAAGGAAATATCTACACCGCTATCTGTATAAACATGGAAATAACTACACCGCTATTTGCATAAACAAGGAAATATCTACACCGTGATCTGCATAAACATGGAAATATCTACAACGCCATCTCTATAAACATGGAAATATCTACACCCCTATCTGTATAAACATGGAAATATCCACACCGCTATCTCTAAAAACATGGAAATAACTACACCGTGATCAGTATAAACGTGGAAATATCTACACCGCTATCTCTATAAACATGGAAATATCTCCACTGCTATCTCTATAAACATCGAAATATCTACACCACCATCTGTATAAACATGGAAATACTTACAAAGTTAACTGTATCAACATGGAAATATCTACCCGCCATCTGTATAAACATGGAAATATCTACACAGCCATCTGTATATACATGGAAATATCTACACCGCTATCTGTATAAACATGGAAATAACTACACAGCTATTTGTATAAACAAGGAAATATCTACACCGTGATCTGTATAAACATGGAAATATCTACAATGCTATTTGTATAAACAAGGAAATATCTACACCGCTATCTGTATAAACATGGAAATAACTACACCGCTATTTGCATAAACAAAGAAATGTCTACACCGTGAACTGTATAAACATGGAAATATCTACAACGCCATCTCTATAAACATGGAAATATCTACACCCCAATCTGTATAAACATGGAAATATCCACACCGCTATCTCTAAAAACATGGAAATAACTACACCGTGATCAGTATAAACGTGGAAATATCTACACCGCTATCTCTATAAACATGGAAATATCTCCACTACTATCTCTATAAACATCGAAATATCTACACCGCCATCTGTATAAACATGGAAATACTTACAAAGTTATCTGTATAAACATGGAAATATCTACACCGTCATCTGTATAAACATGGAAATATCTACACAGCCATGTGTACATATATGGAAATATCTACACCGCTCTCTATATAAACATGTAAATAACTACACCGCTATCTGTATATACATGGAAATATCTACACCGCCATCTACATATCCATACAAATATCTGCGCCGCCATCTGTATAAACATGGAAATATCTACACGGTCATCTGTGTATAGATGGAAATATCAACACCGCCATCTGTACAAACATGGAAATATCTGCACCGCTATCTGTATAAACATGGAAATATCTACACCGTGGTCTGTATAAACATGGAAATATCTACACCGCTATCTGTATAAACATGGAAATATATACACCGCCATCTCTATAAACATGGAAATATGTACACCGTGATCTGTATAAACATGGAACTATTTACACCGATATCTGTATAAACATGGAAATATCTACACCGCCATCTCTATAAACATGGAAATATCTACACCGCCATCTATATAAACATGGAAATATCTACACCGCTATCTGTATAAACCTGGAAATATGTACACCGCTATCTGTATAAACATGGTAATTTCTACACCACCATCTATATAAACATGGAAATATCTACACCGCCATCTGTATAAACATGGAAATATCTACAATGCCGTCTGTAGAAAGATGGAAATATCTACACTGCAATCTGTGTAAACATGGAAATATCTACACCAATATCTGTAAAAACATGGAAATATCTACACCGCTATCTGTATAAACATGGAAATATCTACACCGCGATCTGTATAAACATGGAAATATCTACAACGCTATCTGTATAAACATGGTAATATCTACACCACCATCTATATAAACATGGAAATATCTACACCGCCATCTGTATAAACATGGAAATATCTACACCGCGATCTGTATAAACATGGAAATATCTACACCGCTATCTGTAGAAACATGGAAATATCTACACAGCTATCTCTATAAACATGGAAATATCTACACCGCCATCTGTATAGACATGGAAATACCTACAAGTCATCTGTATAAACATGGAAATATCTACACAGCCATCTGTATGCACATGGAAATATCTACACAGCCATCTGTATATACATGGAAATATCTACACCGCTATCTGTATAAACATGGAAATAACTACACCGCTATTTGTATAAACAAGGAAATATCTACACCGTGATCTGTATAAACATGGAAATATCTACAATGCTATTTGTATAAACAAGGAAATATCTACACCGCTATCTGTATAAACATGGAAATAACTACACCGCTATTTGCATAAACAAGGAAATATCTACACCGTGATCTGTATAAACATGGAAATATCTACAACGCCATCTCTATAAACATGGAAATATCTACACCCCTATCTGTATAAACATGGAAATATCCACACCGCTATCTCTAAAAACATGGAAATAACTACACCGTGATCAGTATAAACGTGGAAATATGTACACCGCTATCTCTATAAACATGGAAATATCTCCACTGCTATCTCTATAAACATCGAAATATCTACACCGCCATTTGTATAAACATGGAAATACTTACAAAGTTATCTGTATAAACATGGAAATATCTACACCGCCATCTGTATAAACATGGAAATATCTACACAGCCATGTGTACATATATGGAAATATCTACACCGCTCTCTATATAAACATGGAAATAACTACACCGCTATCTGTATATACATGGAAATATCTACACCGCCATCTACATATCCATAGAAATATATGCGCCGCCATCTGTATAAACATGGAAATATCTACACGGTCATCTGTGTATAGATGGAAATATCAACACCGCCATCTGTACAAACTTGGAAATATCTGCACCGCTATCTGTATAAAAATGGAAATATCTACACCGTGGTCTGTAAAAACATGGAAATATCTACACCGCTATCTGTATAAACATGGAAATATATACATCGCTATCTGTATAAACATGGAAATACCTACACCGTGATCTGTATAAACATGGAAATATTTACAACGATATCTGTATAAACATGGAAATATCTACACCGCCATCTCTATAAACATGGAGATATCTACACCGCCATCTGTATAAACATGGAAATATCTGCACCGCTATCTGTATAAACCTGGAAATATCTACAACGCTATCTGTATAAACATGGTAATATCTACACCACCATCTATATAAACATGGAAATATCTACACCGCCATCTGTATAAACATGGAAATATCTACCATGCCATCTGTAGAAAGATGGAAATATCTACACCGCAATCTGTGTAAACATGGAAATATCTACACAAATATCTGTAAAAACATGGAAATATCTACACCGCTATCTGTATAAACATGGAAATAGCTATACCGCGATCTGCATGAACATGGAAATATCTACACCGCGATCTGTATAAACATGAAAATATCTACACGGCTATCTGTAGAAACATGGAAATATCTACACCGCGATCTGAATAAACATGGAAATATCTACACCGCGATCTGTATAAACATGGAAATATCTACACCGCTATCTGTAGAAACATGGAAATATCTACGCAGCTATCTCTATAAACATGGAAATATCTACACCGCCATCTGTATAGACATGGAAATAGCTACAAGTCATCTGTATAAACATGGAAATATCTACACAGCCATCTGTATAAACATGGAAATATCTACACAGCCATCTGTATATACATGGAAATATCTACACCGCTATCTGTATAATCATGGAAATAACTACACCGCTATTTGTATAAACAAGGAAATATCTACACTGTGATCTGCATAAACATGGAAATATCTACACTGCTATTTGTATAAACAAGGAAATATCTACACCGCTATCTGTATAAACATGGAAATAACTACACCGCTATTTGTATAAACAAGTAAATATCTACCCTGTGATCTGTATAAACATGGAAATATCTACACTGCTATTTGTATAAACAAATAAATATCTACACCGCTATCTGTATAAACATGGAAATAACTACACCGCTATTTGCATAAACAAGGAAATATCTACACCGTGATCTGTATAAACATGGAAATAAGTACACCGCTATTTGCATAAACAAGGAAATATCTACACCGTGATTTGTATAAACATGGAAATATCTACAACGCCATCTCTATAAACATGGAAATATCTACACCCCTATCTGTATAAACATGGAAATATCCACACAGCTGTCTCTATAAACATGGAAATTACTACACCGCGATCAGTATAAACGTGGAAATATCTATACCGCTATCTCTATAAACATGGAAATATCTCCACTACTATCTCTGTAAACATCGAAATAACTACACCGCCATCTGTATAAACATGGAAATACTTACAAAGTTATCTGTATAAACATGTAAATATCTACACCGTCATCTGTATAAACATGGAAATATCTACACAGCCATGTGTACATATATGGAAATATCTACACCGCTCTCTATATAAACATGGAAATAACTACACCGCTATCTGTAAATACATGGAAATATCTACACCGCCATCTACATACCCATAGAAATATCTGCACCGCCATCTGTATAAACATGGAAATATCTACACGGTCATCTGTGTATAGATGGAAATATCAACACCGCCATCTGTACAAACATGGAAATATCTGCACCGCTATCTGTATAAACATGGAAATATCTACACCGTGGTCTGTATAAACATGGAAATATCTACACCGCTATCTGTATAAACATGGAATTATATACACCGTCATCTCTATAAACATGGAAATATGTACACCGTGATCTGTATAAACATGGAAATATTTACACCGATATCTGTATAAACATGGAAATATCTACACCGCCATCTCTATAAACATGGAAAATCTACACCGCTATCTGTATAAACCTGGAAATATCTACACCGCTATCTGTATAAACATCGTAATATCTACACCACCATCTATATAAACATGGAAATATCTACACCGCCATCTGTATAAACATGGAAATATCTTCAATGCCATCTGTAGAAACATGGATATATCTACACCGCAATCTGTGTAAACATGGAAATATCTACACCAATATCTGTAAAAACATGGAAATATCTACACCGCTATCTGTATAAACATGGAAATATCTATACCGCGATCTGCATAAACATGGAAATATCTACACCGCGATCTGTATAAACATGAAAATATCTACACCGCTATCTGTAGAAACATGGAAATATCTACACCGCGATCTGAATAAACATGGAAATATCTACAACGCGATCTGTATAAACATGGAAATATCTACACCGCTATCTGTAGAAACATGGAAATATCTACACAGCTATCTCTATAAACATGGAAATATCTACACCGCCATCTGTATAGACATGGAAATACCTACAAGTTATCTGTATAAACATGGAAATATATACACAGCCATCTGTATAAACATGGAAATATCTACACAGCCATGAGTATATACATGGAAATATCTACACCGCTATCTGTATAAACATGGAAATAACTACACCGCTATTTGTATAAACAAGGAAATATCTACACCGTGATCTGTATAAACATGGAAATATCTACAATGCTATTTGTATAAACAAGGAAATATCTACACCGCTATCTGTATAAACATGGAAATATCCACACCGCTATCTCTAAAAACATGGAAATAACTACACCGTGATCAGTATAAACGTGGAAATATCTACACCGCTATCTCTATAAACATGGAAAGATCTCCACTACTATCTCTATAAACATCGAAATATCTACACCGCCATCTGTATAAACATGGAAATACTTACAAAGTTATCTGTATAAACATGGAAATATCTACACCGTCACCTGTATAAACATGGAAATATCTACACAGCCATGTGTACATATATGGAAATATCTACACCGCTCTCCATATAAACATGGAAATAACTACACCGCTATCTGTATATACATGGAAATATCTACACCGCCATCTACATATCCATAGAAATATCTGCGCCACCATCTGTATAAACATGGAAATATCTACACGGTCATCTGTGTAGATGGAAATATCAACACCGCCATCTGTACAAACATGGAAATATCTGCACCGCTATCTGTATAAACATGGAAATATATACACCGCCATCTCTATAAACATGGAAATATGTACACCGTGATCTGTATAAACATGGAACTATTTACACCGATATCTGAATAAACAGGGAAATATCTACACCGCCATCTCTGTAAACATGGAAATATCTACACCGCCATCTGTATAAACATGGAAATATCTACACCGCTATCTGTATAAACCTGGAAATATCTACACCGCTATCTGTATAAACATGGTAATATCTACACCACCATCTATATAAACATGGAAATATCTACACCGCAATCTATATAAACATGGAAATATCTACAATGCCGTCTGTAGAAAGATGGAAATATCTACACTGCAATCTGTGTAAACATGGAAATATCTACACCAATATCTGTAAAAACATGGAAATATCTACACCGCTATCTGTATAAACATGGCAATATCTACACCGCGATCTGCATAAACATGGAAATATCTACACCGCGATCTGTATAAATATGGAAATATCTACACCGCTATCTGTAGAAACATGGAAATATCTACACCGCGATCTGTATAAACATGGAAATATCTACACTGCGATCTGTATAAACATGGAAATATCTACACCGCTATCTGTAGAAACATGGAAATATCTACACAGCTATCTCTATAAACATGGAAATATCTGCACCGCCATCTGTATAAACATGGAAATACCTACAAGTCATCTGTATAAACATGGAAATATCTACACAGCCATCTGTATAAACATGGAAATATCTACACAGCCATCTGTATATACATGGAAATATCTACACCGCTATCTGTATAAACATGGAAATAACTACACCGCTATTTGTATAAACAAGGAAATATCTACACCGTGATCTGTATAAACATGGAAATATCTACAATGCTATTTGTATAAACAAGGAAATATCTACACCGCTATCTGTATAAACATGGAAATAACTACACCGCTATTTGCATAAACAAAGAAATGTCTACACCGTGATCTGTATAAACATGGAAATATCTACAACGCCATCTCTTTAAACATGGAAATATCTACACCCCTATCTGTATAAACATGGAAATATCCACACCGCTATCTCTAAAAACATGGAAATAACTACACCGTGATCAGTATAAACGTGGAAATATCTACACCGCTATCTCTATAAACATGGAAATATCTCCACTACTATCTCTATAAACATCGAAATATCTACACCGCCATCTGTATAAACATGGAAATACTTACAAAGTTATCTGTATAAACATGGAAATATCTACACCGTCATCTGTATAAACATAGAAATATCTACACAGCCATGTGTACATATATGGAAATATCTACACCGCTCTCTATATAAACATGGAAATAACTACACCGCTATCTGTATATACATGGAAATATCTACACCGCCAACTACATATCCATACAAATATCTGCGCCGCCATCTGTATAAACATGGAAATATCTACACGGTCATCTGTGTATAGATGGAAATATCAACACCGCCATCTGTACAAACATGGAAATATCTCCACCGCTATCTGTATAAACATGGAAATATCTACACCGTGGTCTGTATAAACATGGAAATCTCTACACCGCTATCTGTATAAACATGGAAATATATACACCGCCATCTCTATAAACATGGAAATATGTACACCGTGATCTGTATAAACATTGAACTATTTACACCGATATCTGTATAAACATGGAAATATCTACACCGCCATCTCTATAAACATGGAAATATCTACACCGCCATCTGTATAAACATGGAAATATCTACACCGCTATCTGTATAAACCTGGAAATATGTACACCGCTATCTGTATAAACATGGTAATTTCTACACCACCATCTATATAAACATGGAAATATCTACACCGCCATCTGTATAAACATGGAAATATCTACAATGCCGTCTGTAGAAAGATGGAAATATCTACACCGCAATCTGTGTAAACATGGAAATATCTACACCAATATCTGTAAAAACATGGAAATATCTACACCGCTATCTGTATAAACATGGAAATATCTACACCGCGATCTGCATAAACATGGAAATATCTACACCACCATCTATATAAACATGGAAATATCTACACCGCCATCTGTATAAATATGGAAATATCTACAACGCCGTCTGTAGAAATATGGAAATATCTACACTGCAATCTGTGTAAACACGGAAATATCTACACCAATATCTGTAAAAACATGGAAATATCTACACCGCTATCTGTATAAACGTGGAAATATCTACACCGCGATCTGCATAAACATGGAAATATCTACACCGCGATCTGTATAAACATGGAAATATCTACACCGCGTTCTGTATAAACATGGAAATATCTACACCGCTATCTGTAGAAACATGGAAATATCTACACAGCTATCTCTATAAACATGGAAATATCTACACCGCCATCTGTATAGACATGGAAATACCTACAAGTCATCTGTATAAACATGGAAATATCTACACAGCCATCTGTATGAACATGGAAATATCGACACAGCCATCTGTATATACATGGAAATATCTACACCGCTATCTGTATAAACATGGAAATAACTACACCGCTATTTGTATAAACAAGGAAATATCTACAGCGTGATCTGTATAAACATGGAAATATCTACAATGCTATTTGTATAAACAAGGAAATATCTACACCGCTATCTGTATAAACATGGAAATAACTACACCGCTATTTGCATAATCAAGGAAATATCTACACCGTGATCTGCATAAACATGGAAATATCTACAACGCCATCTCTATAAACATGGAAATATCTACACCCCTATCTGTATAAACATGGAAATATCCACACCGCTATCTCTAAAAACATGGAAATAACTACACCGTGATCAGTATAAACGTGGAAATATCTACACCGCTATCTCTATAAACATGGAAATATCTCCACTGCTATCTCTATAAACATCGAAATATCTACACCGCCATCTGTATAAACATGGAAATACTTACAAAGTTAACTGTATAAACATGGAAATATCTACACCGCCATCTGTATAAACATGGAAATATCTACACAGCCATGTGTACATATATGGAAATATCTACACCGCTCTCTATATAAACATGGAAATAACTACACCGCTCTCTGTATATACATGGAAATATCTACACCGCCATCTACATATCCATAGAAATATCGGCGCCGCCATCTGTATAAACATGGAAATATCTACACAGTCATCTGTGTATGGATGGAAATATCAACACCGCCATCTGTACAAACATGGAAATATATGCACCGCTATCTGTATAAACATGGAAATATCTACACCGTGGTCTGTATAAACATGGAAATATCTACACCGTGGTCTGTATAAATATGGAAATATCTACACCGCTATCTGTATAAACATGGAAATATATACATCGCTATCTGTATAAACATGGAAATACCTACACCGTGATCTGCATAAACATGGAAATATTTACAACGATATCTGTATAAACATGGAAATATCTACACCGCCATCTGTATAAACATGGAAATGTCTACACCGCTATCTGTATAAACCTGGAAATATCTACACCGCTATCTGTATAAACATGGAAATATATACACCGCCATCTCTATAAACATGGAAATATGTACACCGTGATCTGTATAAACATGGAACTATTTACACCGATATCTGTATAAACATGGAAATATCTACACCGCCATCTCTATAAACATGGAAATATCTACACCGCCCTCTGTATAAACATGGAAATATCTACACCGCTATCTGTATAAACCTGGAAATATGTATAACGCTATCTGTATAAACATGGTAATTTCTACACCACCATCTATATAAACATGGAAATATCTACACCGCCATCTGTATAAACATGGAAATATCTACAATGCCGTCTGTAGAAAGATGGAAATATCTACACTGCAATCTGTGTAAACATGGAAATATCTACACCAATATCTGTAAAAACATGGAAATATCTACACCGCTATCTGTATAAACATGGAAATATCTACACCGCGATCTGCAAAAACATGGAAATATCTACACCGCGATCTGTATAAATATGGAAATATCTACACCGCTATCTGTAGAAACATGGAAATATCTACACCGCGATCTCTATAAACATGGAAATATCTACACCGCGATCTGTATAAACATGGAAATATCTACACCGCGATCTGTAGAAACATGGAAATATCTACACAGCTATCTCTAAAAACATGGAAATATCTACACCGCCATCTGTATAAACATGGAAATACCTACAAGTCATCTGTATAAACATGGAAATATATACACAGCCATCTGTATAAACATGGAAATATCTAAACAGCCATCTGTATATTCACGGAAATATGTACACCGCTATCTGTATAAACATGGAAACAACTACACCGCTATTTGTATAAACAAGGAAATATCTACACCGTGATCTGTATAAACATGGAAATATCTACAATGCTATTTGTATAAACAAGGAAATATCTACACCGCTATCTGTATAAACATGGAAATAACTGCACCGCTATTTGCATAAACAAGGAAATATCTACACCGTGATCTATATAAACATGGAAATATCTACAACGCCATCTCTATAAACATGGAAATATCTACACCCCTATCTGTATAAACATGGAAATATCCACACCGCTATCTCTAAAAACATGGAAATAACTACACCGTGATCAGTATAAACGTGGAAATATCTACACCGCTATCTCTATAAACATGGAAATATCTCCACTGCTATCTCTATAAACATCGAAATATCTACACCGCCATCTGTATAAACATGGAAATACTTACAAAGTTATCTGTATAAACATGGAAATATCTACACCACCATCTGTATAAACATGGAAATATCTACACAGCCATGTGTACATATATGGAAATATCTACACCGCTCTCTATATAAACATGGAAATAACTACACCGCTATCTGTATATACATGGAAATATCTACACCGCCATCTAAATATCCATAGAAATATCTGCACCGCCATCTGTATAAACATGGAAATATCTAAACGGTCATCTGTGTATAGATGGAAATATCATCACCGCCATCTGTACAAACATGGAAATATCTGCACCGCTATCTGTATAAACATGGAAATATCTACACCGTGGTCTGTGAAACATGGAAATATCTACACCGCTATCTGTATAAACATGGAAATATATACATCGCTATCTGTTTAAACATGGAAATACCTACACCGTGATCTGCATAAACATGGAAATATTTACAACGATATCTGTATAAACATGGAAATATCTACACCGCCATCTCTATAAACATGGAAATATCTACACCGCCATCTGTATAAACATGGAAATATCTATAACGCTATCTGTATAAACCTGGAAATATCTACACCGCTATCTGTATAAACATCGTAATATCTACACCACCATCTATATAAACATGGAAATATCTACACCGCCATCTGTATAAACATGGAAATATCTACAATGCCATCTGTAGAAAGATGGAAATATCTACACTGCAATCTGTGTAAACATGGAAATATCTACACCAATATCTGTAAAAACATGGAAATATCTACACCGCTACCTGTATAAACATGGAAATATCTATACCGCGATCTGCATAAACATGGAAATATCTACACCGCGATCTGTATAAACATGAAAATATCTACACCGCTATCTGTAGAAACATGGAAATATCTACACCGCGATCTGAATAAACATGGAAATATCTACAACGCGATCTGTATAAACATGGAAATATCTACACCGCTATCTGTAGAAACATGGAAATATCTACCCAGCTATCTCTATAAACATGGAAATATCTACACCGCCAACTGTATAGACATGGAAATACCTACAAGTCATCTGTATAAACATGGAAATATATACACAGCCATCTGTATGAACATGGAAATATCTACACAGCCATGTGTATATACATGGAAATATCTACACCGCTATCTGTATAAACATGGAAATAACTACACCGCTATTTGTATAAACAAGTAAATATCTACACTGTGATCTGTATAAACATGGAAATATCTACACTGCTATTTGTATAAACAAGGAAATATCTACACCGCTATCTGTATAAACATGGAAATAACCACACCGCTATTTGCATAAACAAGGAAATACCTACACCGTGATCTGTATAAACATGGAAATAACTACACCGCTATTTGCATAAACAAGGAAATATCTACACCGTGATCTGTATAAACATGGAAATATCTACAACGCCATCTTTATAAACATGGAAATATCTACACCCCTATCTGTATAAACATGGAAATATCCACACCGCTATCTCTATAAACATGGAAATTACTACACCGCGATCAGTATAAACGTGGAAATATCTGCACTGCTATCTCTATAAACATGGAAATATCTCCACTACTATCTCTATAAACATCGAAATATCTACACCGCCATCTGTATAAACATGGAAATACTTACAAAGTTATCTGTATAAACATGGAAATATCTACACCGTCATCTGTATAAACATGGAAATATCTACACAGCCATGTGTACATATATGGAAATATCTACACCGCTCTCTATATAAACATGGAAATAACTACACCGCTATCTGTATATACATGGAAATATCTACACCACCATCTACATATCCATAGAAATATCTGCGCCATCATCTGTATAAACATGGAAATATCTACACGGTCATCTGTGTATGGATGGAAATATCAACACCGCCATCTGTACAAACATGGAAATATCTGCACCGCTATCTGTATAAACATGGAAATATCTACACCGTGGTCTGTATAAACATGGAAATATCTACACCGCTATCTGTATAAACATGGAAATATATACACCGCCATCTCTATAAACATGGAAATATGTACACCGTGATCTGTATAAACATGGAAATATTTACACCGATATCTGAATAAACAGGGAAATATCTACACCGCCATCTCTATAAACATGGAAATATCTACACCGCCATCTGTATAAACATGGAAATATCTACACCGCTATCTGTATAAACCTGGAAATATCTACACCGCTATCTGTATAAACATGGTAATATCTACACCACCATCTATATAAACATGGAAATATCTACACCGCAATCTGTATAAACATGGAAATATCTACAATGCCGTCTGTAGAAAGATGGAAATATCTACACTGCAATCTGTGTAAACATGGAAATATCTACACCAATATCTGTAAAAACATGGAAATATCTACACCGCTATCTGTATAAACATGGCAATATCTACACCGCGATCTGCATAAACATGGAAATATCTACACCGCGATCTGTATAAATATGGGAATATCTACACCGCTATCTGTAGAAACATGGAAATATCTACACCGCGATCTGTATAAACATGGAAATATCTACACCGCGATCTGTATAAACATGGAAATATCTACACCGCTATCTGTAGAAACATGGAAATATCTACACAGCTATCTCTATAAACATGGAAATATCTGCACCGCCATCTGTATAAACATGGAAATACCTACAAGTCATCTGTATGAACATGGAAATATCTACACAGCCATCTGTATAAACATGGAAATATCTACACAGCCATCTGTATATACATGGAAATATCTACACCGCTATCTGTATAAACATGGAAATAACTACACCGCTATTTGTATAAACAAGGAAATATCTACACCGTGATCTGTATAAACATGGAAATATCTACAATGCTATTTGTATAAACAAGGAAATATCTGCACCGCTATCTGTATAAACATGGAAATAACTACACCGCTATTTGCATAAACAAAGAAATGTCTACACCGTGATCTGTATAAACATGGAAATATCTACAACGCCATCTCTATAAACATGGAAATATCTACACCCCTATCTGTATAAACATGGAAATATCCACACCGCTATCTCTAAAAACATGGAAATAACTACACCGTGATCAGTATAAACGTGGAAATATCTACACCGCTCTCTCTATAAACATGGAAATATCTCCACTACTATCTCTATAAACATCGAAATATCTACACCGCCATCTGTATAAACATGGAAATACTTACAAAGTTATCTGTATAAACATGGAAATATCTACACCGTCATCTGTATAAACATGGAAATATCTACACAGCCATGTGTACATATATGGAAATATCTACACCGCTCTCTATATAAACATGGAAATAACTACACCGCTATCTGTATATACATGGAAATATCTACACCGCCATCTACATATCCATACAAATATCTGCGCCGCCATCTGTATAAACATGGAAATATCTACACGGTCATCTGTGTATAGATGGAAATATCAACACCGCCATCTGTACAAACATGGAAATATCTGCACCGCTATCTGTATAAACATGGAAATATCTACACCGTGGTCTGTATAAACATGGAAATATCTACACCGCTATCTGTATAAACATGGAAATATATACACCGCCATCTCTATAAACATGGAAATATGTACACCGTGATCTGTATAAACATGGAACTATTTACACCGATATCTGTATAAACATGGAAATATCTACACCGCCATCTCTATAAACATGGAAATATCTACACCGCCATCTGTATAAACATGGAAATATCTACACCGCGATCTGTATAAACCTGGAAATATGTACACCGCTATCTGTATAAACATGGTAATTTCTACACCACCATCTATATAAACATGGAAATATCTACACCGCCATCTGTATAAACATGGAAATATCTACAATGCCGTCTGTAGAAAGATGGAAATATCTACACTGCAATCTGTGTAAACATGGAAATATCTACACCAATATCTGTAAAAACATGGAAATATCTACACCGCTATCTGTATAAACATGGAAATATCTACACCGCGATCTGCATAAACATGGAAATATCTACACCGAGATCTGTATAAATATGGAAATATCTACACCGCTATCTGAAGAAACATGGAAATATCTACACCGCGATCTGTATAAACATGGAAATATCTACACCGCGATCTGTATAAACATGGAAATATCTACACCGCTATCTGTAGAAACATGGAAATATCTACACAGCTATCTCTATAAACATGGAAATATCTTCACCGCCATCTGTATAAACATGGAAATACCTACAAGTCATCTGTATAAACATGGAAATATCTACACAGCCATCTGTATAAACATGGAAATATCTACAGAGCCATCTGTATATTCACGGAAATATGTACACCGCTATCTGTATAAACATGGAAATAACTACACCGCTATTTGTATAAACAAGGAAATATCTACACCGTGATCTGTATAAACATGGAAATATCTACAATGCTATTTGTATAAACAAGGAAATATCTACACCGCTATCTGTATAAACATGGAAATAACTAAACCGCTATCTGTATATACATGGAAATATCTACACCGCCATCTACATATCCATAGAAATATCTGCACCACCATCTGTATAAACATGGAAATATCTACACGGTCATCTGTGTATAGATGGAAATATCAACACCGCCATCTGTACAAACATGGAAATATCTGCACCGCTATCTGTATAAACATGGAAATATCTACACCGTGGTCTGTAAAACATGGAAATATCTACACCGCTATCTGTATAAACATGGAAATATATACATCGCTATCTGTATAAACATGGAAATACCTACACCGTGATCTGTATAAACATGGAAATATTTACAATGATATCTGTATAAACATGGAAATATCTACACCGCCATCTCTATAAACATGGAGATATCTACACCGCCATCTGTATAAACATGGAAATATCTACACCGCTATCTGTATAAACCTGGAAATATCTACAACACTATCTGTATAAACATGGTAATATCTACACCACCATCTATATAAACATGGAAATATCTACACCGCCATCTGTATAAACATGGAAATATCTACAATGCCATCTGTAGAAAGATGGAAATATCTACACCGCAATCTGTGTAAACATGGAAATATCTACACCAATATCTGTAAAAACATGGAAATATCTACACCGCTATCTGTATAAACATGGAAATATCTATACCGCGATCTGCATAAACATGGAAATATCTACACCACGATCTGTATAAACATGGAAATATCTACACCGCTATCTGTAGAAACATGGAAATATCTACACCGTGATCTGAATAAACATGGAAATATCTACACCGCGATCTGTATAAACATGGAAATATCTATACCGCTATCTGTAGAAACATGGAAATATCTACACAGCTATCTCTATAAACATGGAAATATCTACACCGCCATCTGTATAGACATGGAAATACCTACAAGTCATCTGTATAAACATGGAAATATCTACACAGCCATCTGTATAAACATGGAAATACCTACAAGTCATCTGTATAAACATGGAAATATCTACACAGCCATCTGTATAAACATGGAAATATCTACACAGCCATCTGTATATTCACGGAAATATCTACACCGCTATCTGTATAAACATGGAAATAACTACACCGCTATTTGTATAAACAAGGAAATATCTACACCGTGATCTGTATAAACATGGAAATATCTACAATGTTATTTGTATAAACAAGGAAATATCTACACCGCTATCTGTATAAACATGGAAATAACTACACCGCTATTTGCATAAACAAGGAAATATCTACACCGTGATCTATATAAACATGGAAATATCTACAACGCCATCTCTATAAACATGGAAATATCTACACCCCTATCTGTATAAACATGGAAATATCCACACTGCTATCTCTAAAAACATGGAATTAACTACACCGTGATCAGTATATACGTGGAAATATCTACACCGCTATCTCTATAAACATGGAAATATCTCCACTGCTATTTCTATAAACATCGAAATATCTACACCGCCATCTGTATAAACATGGAAATACTTACAAAGTTATCTGTATAAACATGGAAATATCTACACAGCCATGTGTACATATATGGAAATATCTACACCGCTCTCTATATAAACATGGAAATAACTACACCGCTATCTGTATATACATGGAAATATCTACACCGCCATATACATATCCATAGAAATATCTGCGCCGCCATCTGTATAAACATGGAAATATCTACACGGTCACCTGTGGATAGATGGAAATATCAACACCGCCATCTGTACAAACATGGAAATATCTGCACCGCTATCTGTATAAACATGGAAATATCTACACCGTGGTCTGTAAAACATGGAAATATCTACACCGCTATCTGTATAAACCTGGAAATATCTACACCGCTATCTGTATAAACATGGTAATAACTACACCACCATCTATATAAACATGGAAATATCTACACCGCCATCTGTATAAACATGGAAATATCTACAATGCCGTCTGTAGAAAGATGGAAATATCTACACTGCAATCTGTGTAAACATGGAAATATCTACACCAATATCTGTATAAACATGGAAATATCTACACCGCTATCTGTATAAACATGGCAATATCTACACCGCGATCTGCATAAACATGGAAATATCTACACCGCGATCTGTATAAATATGGGAATATCTACACCGCTATCTGTAGAAACATGGAAATATCTACACCGCGATCTGTATAAACATGGAAATATCTACACCGCGATCTGTATAAACATGGAAATATCTACACCGCTATCTGTAGAAACATGGAAATATCTACACAGCTATCTCTATAAACATGGAAATATCTGCACCGCCATCTGTATAAACATGGAAATACCTACAAGTCATCTGTATGAACATGGAAATATCTACACAGCCATCTGTATAAACATGGAAATATCTACACAGCCATCTGTATATACATGGAAATATCTACACCGCTATCTGTATAAACATGGAAATAACTACACCGCTATTTGTATAAACAAGGAAATATCTACACCGTGATCTGTATAAACATGGAAATATCTACAATGCTATTTGTATAAACAAGGAAATATCTACACCGCTATCTGTATAAACATGGAAATAACTACACCGCTATTTGCATAAACAAAGAAATGTCTACACCGTGATCTGTATAAACATGGAAATATCTACAACGCCATCTCTATAAACATGGAAATATCTACACCCCTATCTGTATAAACATGGAAATATCCACACCGCTATCTCTAAAAACATGGAAATAACTACACCGTGATCAGTATAAACGTGGAAATATCTACACCGCTCTCTCTATAAACATGGAAATATCTCCACTACTATCTCTATAAACATCGAAATATCTACACCGCCATCTGTATAAACATGGAAATACTTACAAAGTTATCTGTATAAACATGGAAATATCTACACCGTCATCTGTATAAACATGGAAATATCTACACAGCCATGTGTACATATATGGAAATATCTACACCGCTCTCTATATAAACATGGAAATAACTACACCGCTATCTGTATATACATGGAAATATCTACACCGCCATCTACATATCCATACAAATATCTGCGCCGCCATCTGTATAAACATGGAAATATCTACACGGTCATCTGTGTATAGATGGAAATATCAACACCGCCATCTGTACAAACATGGAAATATCTGCACCGCTATCTGTATAAACATGGAAATATCTACACCGTGGTCTGTATAAACATGGAAATATCTACACCGCTATCTGTATAAACATGGAAATATATACACCGCCATCTCTATAAACATGGAAATATGTACACCGTGATCTGTATAAACATGGAACTATTTACACCGATATCTGTATAAACATGGAAATATCTACACCGCCATCTCTATAAACATGGAAATATCTACACCGCCATCTGTATAAACATGGAAATATCTACACCGCGATCTGTATAAACCTGGAAATATGTACACCGCTATATGTATAAACATGGTAATTTCTACACCACCATCTATATAAACATGGAAATATCTACACCGCCATCTGTATAAACATGGAAATATCTACAATGCCGTCTGTAGAAAGATGGAAATATCTACACTGCAATCTGTGTAAACATGGAAATATCTACACCAATATCTGTAAAAACATGGAAATATCTACACCGCTATCTGTATAAACATGGAAATATCTACACCGCGATCTGCATAAACATGGAAATATCTACACCGAGATCTGTATAAATATGGAAATATCTACACCGCTATCTGAAGAAACATGGAAATATCTACACCGCGATCTGTATAAACATGGAAATATCTACACCGCAATCTGTATAAACATGGAAATATCTACACCGCTATCTGTAGAAACATGGAAATATCTACACAGCTATCTCTATAAACATGGAAATATCTTCACCGCCATCTGTATAAACATGGAAATACCTACAAGTCATCTGTATAAACATGGAAATATCTACACAGCCATCTGTATAAACATGGAAATATCTACAGAGCCATCTGTATATTCACGGAAATATGTACACCGCTATCTGTATAAACATGGAAATAACTACACCGCTATTTGTATAAACAAGGAAATATCTACACCGTGATCTGTATAAACATGGAAATATCTACAATGCTATTTGTATAAACAAGGAAATATCTACACCGCTATCTGTATAAACATGGAAATAACTAAACCGCTATCTGTATATACATGGAAATATCTACACTGCCATCTACATATCCATAGAAATATCTGCACCACCATCTGTATAAACATGGAAATATCTACACAGTCATCTGTGTATAGATGGAAATATCAACACCGCCATCTGTACAAACATGGAAATATCTGCACCGCTATCTTTATAAACATGGAAATATCTACACCGTGGTCTGTAAAACATGGAAATATCTACACCGCTATCTGTATAAACATGGAAATATATACATCGCTATCTGTATAAACATGGAAATACCTACACCGTGATCTGTATAAACATGGAAATATTTACAATGATATCTGTATAAACATGGAAATATCTACACCGCCATCTCTATAAACATGGAGATATCTACACCGCCATCTGTATAAACATGGAAATATCTACACCGCTATCTGTATAAACCTGGAAATATCTACAACACTATCTGTATAAACATGGTAATATCTACACCACCATCTATATAAACATGGAAATATCTACACCGCCATCTGTATAAACATGGAAATATCTACAATGCCATCTGTAGAAAGATGGAAATATCTACACCGCAATCTGTGTAAACATGGAAATATCTACACCAATATCTGTAAAAACATGGAAATATCTACACCGCTATCTGTATAAACATGGAAATATCTATACCGCGATCTGCATAAACATGGAAATATCTACACCGCTATCTGTATAAACATGGAAATATCTACACGGCTATCTGCATAAACATGGAAATATCTACACCGCGATCTGTATAAATATGGAAATATCTACACCGCTATCTGTAGAAACATGGAAATATCTACACCGCGATCTGTATAAACCTGGAAATATCTATACCGCGATCTGTATAAACATGGAAATATCTACACCGCTATCTGTAGAAACATGGAAATATCTACACAGCTATCTCTATAAACATGGAAATATCTACACTGCAATCTGTATAAACATGGAAATACCTACAAGTCATCTGTATAAACATGGAAATATCTACACAGCCATCTGTATAAACATGGAAATATCTACACAGCCATCTGTATTTACATGGAAATATCTACACCGCTATCTGTATAAACTTGGAAATAACTACACCGCTATTTGTATAAACAAGGAAATATCTACACCGTGATCTGTATAAACATGGAAATATCTACAATGCTATTTGTATAAACAAGGAAATATCTACACCGCTATCTGTATAAAAATGGAAATAACTGCACCGCTATTTGCATAAACAAGGAAATATCTACACCGTGATCTGTATAAACATGGAAATATCTACAACGCCATCTCTATAAACATGGAAATATCTACACCAGATCTGTATAAACATGGAAATATCCGCACCGCTATCTCTAAAAACATGGAAATAACTACACCGTGATCAGTATAAACGTGGAAATATCTACACCGCTATCTCTATAAACATGGAAATATCTCCACTGCTATCTCTATAAACATCGAAATATCTACACCGCCATCTGTATAAACATGGAAATAACTACACCGCCATTTGTATAAACATGAAAATATCTACACCGTGATCTGTATAAACATGGAATTATCTACACCGCCATCTCTATAAACATGGAAATACCTACAAGTCATCTGTACAAACATGGAAATATCTACAAAGCCATCAGTATAAACATGGAAATATCTACACAGCCATCTGTATATACATGGAAATATCTAGACCGCTATCTGTATAAACATGGAAATAACTACACCGTTTTGTATAAACAAGGAAATATCTACACCGTGATCTGTATAAACATGGAAATATCTACAACGCCATCTCTCTAAACATGGAAATATCTACACCCCTATCTGTATAAACATGAAAATATCCACACCGCTATCTCTAAAAACATGGAAATAACTACACTGTGATCAGTATAAACGTGGAAATATGTACACCGCTATCTCAATAAACATGGAAATATCTCCACTGCTAGCTCTATAAACATCGAAATATCTACACCGCCATCTGTATAAACTTGGAAATACTTACAAAGTTATCTCTATAAACATGGAAATATCTATGCCGCCATCTGTATAAACATGGAAATATCTACACAGCCATGTGTACATATATGGAAATATCTACACTGCTCTCTATATAAACATGGAAATAACTACACCGCTATCTGTATATACATGGAAATATCTACACCGCCATCTACATATCCATAGAAATATCTGCGCCGCCATCTGTATAAACATGGAAATATCTACACGGTCATCTGTGTATAGATGGAAATATCAACACCGCCATCTGTACAAACGTGGAAATATCTGCACCGCTATCTGTATAAACATGGAAATATCTACACCGTGGTCTGTAAAAACATGGAAATATCTACACCGCTATCTGTGTAAACATGGAAATACCTACACCGTGATCTGTATAAACATGGAAATATTTACAACGATATCTGTATAAACATGGAAATATCTACACCGCCATCTCTATAAACATGGAAATATCTACACTGCCATCTGTATAAACATGGAAGTATCTACACCGCTATCTGTATAAACCTGAAAATATCTACACCGCTATCTGTATAAACATGGTAATATCTACATCACCATCTATATAAACATGGAAATATCTACACAGCCATCTGTATAAACCTGGAAATACCTACACCGCTATCTGTATAAACCTGGAAATATCTACACCGCTATCTGTAGAAACATGGAAATATCTACACAGCTATCTCTATAAACATGGAAATATCTACACCGCCATCTGTATAAACATGGAAATACCTACAAGTCATCTGTATAAACATGGAAATATCTACACAGCCATCTGTATAAACATGGAAATATCTACACAGCCATTTGTATATACAAGGAAATATCTACACCGCTATCTGTATAAACATGGAAATAACTACACCGCTATTTGTATAAACAAGGAAATATCTACACCGTGATCTGTATAAACATGGAAATATCAACACTGCTATTTGTATAAACAAGGAAATATCTACACCACTATCTGTATAAACATGGAGATAAATACACCGCTATTTGCATAAACAAGGAAATATCTACACCGTGATCTGTACAAACATGGAAATATCTACAACGCCCTCTCTATAAACATGGAAATATCTACACCCCTATCTGTATAAACATGGAAATATCCACACCGCTATCTCTATAAACATGGAAATAACTACACCGCGATCAGTATAAACGAGGAAATATCTACACCGCTATCTCTATAAACATGGAAATATCTCCACTGCTATCTCTATAAACATCGAAATATCTACACCGCCATGTGTATCAATATGGAAATACTTACAAAGTTATCTGCATAAACATGGAAATATCTACACCGCCATCTGTAAAAACATGGAAATATCTACACAGCCATGTGTACATATATGGAAATATCTACACCGCTCTCTATATAAACATGGAAATAACTACACCGCTATCTGTATATACATGGAAATATCTACACCGCCATCTACATATCCATAGAAATATCTGCGCCGCCATCTGTATAAACATGGAAATATCTACACGGTCATCTGTGTACAGATGGAAATATCAACACCGCCATCTGTACAAACATGGAAATATCTGCACCGCTATCTGTATAAACATGGAAATATCTACACCGTGGTCTGTATAAACATGGAAATATCTACACCGCTATCTGTATAAATATGGAAATACATACACCGCTATCTCTATAAACATGGAAATATCTACACCGTGATCTGTATAACCATGGAAATATTTACACCGATATCTGTATGAACATGGAAATATCTACACCGCCATCTCTATAAACATGGAAATATCTACACCGCCATCTGCATAAACATGGAAATATCTACAACGCGATCTGTATAAACATGGAAATATCTACACCGCGATCTGTATAAACATGGAAATATCTACAACGCGATCTGTATAAACATGGAAATATCTACACCGCCATCTACATATCCATAGAAATATCTGCGCCGCCATCTGTATAAACATGGAAATATCTCCACGGTCATCTGTGTATAGATGGAAATATCAACACCGCCATCTGTACAAACATGGAAATATCTGCACCGCTATCTGTATAAACATGGAAATATCTACACCGTGGTCTGTAAAAACATGGAAATATCTACACCGCTATCTGTATAAACATGGAAATATATACATCGCTATCTGTATAAACATGGAAATACCTACACCGTGATCTGTATAAACATGGAAATATTTACAACGATATCTGTATAAACATGGAAATATCTACACCGCCATCTGTATAAACATGGAAATATCTACACCGCGATCTGTATAAATATGGAAATATCTACACCGCTATCTGTAGAAACATGGAAATATCTACACCGCGATCTGTATAAACATGGAAATATCTACACCGCTATCTGTAGAAACATGGAAATATCAACACAGCTATCTCTATAAACATGGAAATATCTACACCGCCATCTGTATAAACATGGAAATGCCTACAAGTCATCTGTATAAATATGGAAATATCTACACAGCCATCTGTATATACATGGAAATATCTACACAGCCATCTGTATATACATGGAAATATCTACACCGCTATCTGTATAAACATGGAAATAACTACACCGCTATTTGTATAAACAAGGAAATATCTACACCGTGATCTGTATAAACATGGAAATATCTACAATGCTATTTGTATAAACAAGGAAATATCTACACCGCTATCTGTATAAACATGGAAATAACTGCACCGCTATTTGCATAAACAAGGAAATATCTACACCGTGATCTGTATAACCATGGAAATATCTACAACGCCATCTCTATAAACATGGAAATATGTACACCCCTATCTGTATAAACATGGAAATATCCACACCGCTATCTCTAAAAACATGGAAATAACTACACCGTGATCAGTATAAACGTGGAAATATCTACACCGCTATCTCTATAAACATGGAAATATCTCCACTGCTATCTCTATAAACATCGAAATATCTACACCGCCATCTGTATAAACATGGAAATAACTACACCGCCATTTGTATAAACAAGAAAATATCTACACCGTGATCTGTATAAACATGGAATTATCTACACCGCCATCTCTATAAACATGGAAATACCTACAAGTCATCTGTACAAACATGGAAATATCTACAAAGCCATCAGCATAAACATGGAAATATCTACACAGCCATCTGTATATACATGGAAATATCTAGACCGCTATCTGTATAAACATGGAAATAACTACACCGTTTTGTATAAACAAGGAAATATCTACACCGTGATCTGTATAAACATGGAAATATCTACAACGCCATCTCTCTAAACATGGAAATATCTACACCCCTATCTGTATAAACATGGAAATATCCACACCGCTATCTCTAAAAACATGGAAATAACTACACCGTGATCAGTATAAACGTGGAAATATGTACACCGCTATCTCAATAAACATGGAAATATCTCCACTGCTAGCTCTATAAACATCGAAATATCTACACCGCCATCTGTATAAACATGGAAATACTTACAAAGTTATCTCTATAAACATGGAAATATCTATGCCGCCATCTGTATAAACATGGAAATATCTACACAGCCATGTGTACATATATGGAAATATCTACACTGCTCTCTATATAAACATGGAAATAACTACACCGCTATCTGTATATACATGGAAATATCTACACCGCCATCTACATATCCATAGAAATATCTGCGCCGCCATCTGTATAAACATGGAAATATCTACACCGTGGTCTGTAAAAACGTGGAAATATCTACACCGCTATCTGTATAAACATGGAAATACCTACACCGTGATCTGTATAAACATGGAAATATTTACAACGATATCTGTAAAAACATGGAAATATCTACACCGCCATCTCTATAAACATGGAAATATCTACACTGCCATCTGTATAAACATGGAAATATCTACACCGCTATCTGTATAAACCTGAAAATATCTACACCGCTATCTGTAAAAACATGGTAATATCTACATCACCATCTATATAAACATGGAAATATCTACACCGCCATCTGTATAAACATGGAAATACCTACACCGCTATCTGTATAAACCTGGAAATATCTACACCGCTATCTGTAGAAACATGGAAATATCCACACCGCGATCTGCATAAACATGGAAATATCTACACCGCGATCTGTATAAACATGGAAATATCTACACCGCTATCTGTAGAAACATAGAAATATCTACACAGCTATCTCTATAAACATGGAAATATCTACACCGCCATCTGTATAAACATGGAAATACCTACAAGTCATCTGTATAAACATGGAAATATCTACACAGCCATCTGTATAAACATGGAAATATCTACACAGCCATTTGTATATACAAGGAAATATCTACACCGCTATCTGTATAAACATGGAAATAACTACACCGCTATTTGTATAAACAAGGAAATATCTACACCGTGATCTGTATAAACATGGAAATATCTACACTGCTATTTGTATAAACAAGGAAATATCTACACCACTATCTGTATAAACATGGAGATAAATACACCGCTATTTGCATAAACAAGGAAATATCTACACCGTGATCTGTATAAACATGGAAATATCTACAACGCCCTCTCTATAAACATGGAAATATCTACACCCCTATCTGTATAAACATGGAAATATCCACACCGCTATCTCCATAAACCTGGAAATAACTACACCGCGATCAGTATAAACGAGGAAATATCTACACCGATATCTCTATAAACATGGAAATATCTCCACTGCTATCTCTATAAACATCGAAATATCTACACCGCCATGTGTATAAACATGGAAATACTTACAAAGTTATCTGCATAAACATGGAAATATCTACACCGCCATCTGTAAAACATGGAAATATCTACACAGCCATGTGTACATATATGGAAATATCTACACCGCTCTCTATATAAACATTGAAATAACTTCACCGCTATCTGTATATACATGGAAATATCTACACCGCCATCTACATATCCATAGAAATATCTGCGCCGCCATCTGTATAAACATGGAAATATCTACACGGTCATCTGTGTAGAGATGGAAATATCAACACCGCCATCTGTACAAACATGGAAATATCTGCACCGCTATCTGTATAAACATGGAAATATCTACACCGTGGTCTGTAAAAACGTGGAAATATCTACACCGCTATCTGTATAAACATGGAAATACCTACACCGTGATCTGTATAAACATGGAAATATTTACAACGATATCTGTAAAAACATGGAAATATCTACACCGCCATCTCTATAAACATGGAAATATCTACACTGCCATCTGTATAAACATGGAAATATCTACACCGCTATCTGTATAAACCTGAAAATATCTACACCGCTATCTGTATAAACATGGTAATATCTACATCACCATCTATATAAACATGGAAATATCTACACCGCCATCTGTATAAACATGGAAATACCTACACCGCTATCTGTATAAACCTGGAAATATCTACACCGCTATCTGTAGAAACATGGAAATATCCACACCGCGATCTGCATATACATGGAAATATCTACACCGCGATCTGTATAAACATGGAAATATCTACACCGCTATCTGTAGAAACATGGAAATATCTACACAGCTATCTCTATAAACATGGAAATATCTACACCGCCATCTGTATAAACATGGAAATACCTACAAGTCATCTGTATAAACATGGAAATATCTACACAGCCATCTGTATAAACATGGAAATATCTACACAGCCATTTGTATATACAAGGAAATATCTACACCGCTATATGTATAAACATGGAAATAACTACACCGCTATTTGTATAAACAAGGAAATATCTACACCGTGATCTGTATAAACATGGAAATATCTACACTGCTATTTGTATAAACAAGGAAATATCTACACCACTATCTGTATAAACATGGAGATAAATACACCGCTATTTGCATAAACAAGGAAATATCTACACCGTGATCTGTATAAACATGGAAATATCTACAACGCCCTCTCTATAAACATGGAAATATCTACACCCCTATCTGTATAAACATGGAAATATCCACACCGCTATCTCTATAAACATGGAAATATCTACACCGCGATCAGTATAAACGAGGAAATATCTACACCGCTATCTCTATAAACATGGAAATATCTCCACTGCTATCTCTATAAACATCGAAATATCTACATCGCCATGTGTATAAACATGGAAATACTAACAAAGTTATCTGCATAAACATGGAAATATCTACACCGCCATCTGTAATACATGGAAATATCTACACAGCCATGTGTACATATATGGAAATATCTACACCGCTCTCTATATAAACATGGAAATAACTTCACCGCTATCTGTATATACATGGAAATATCTACACCGCCATCTACATATCCATAGAAATATCTGCGCCGCCATCTGTATAAACATGGAAATATCTACACGGTCATCTGTGTACAGATGGAAATATCAACACCGCCATCTGTACAAACATGGAAATATCTTCACCGCTATCTGTATAAACCTGGAAATATCTACACCGTGGTCTGTATAAACATGGAAATATCTACACCACTATCTGTATAAAAATGGAAATATATACACCGCTATCTCTATAAACATGGAAATATCTACACCGTGATCTGTATAACCATGGAAATATTTACAACGATATCTGTATAAACATGGAAATATCTACACCGCCATCTGTATAAACATGGAAATATCTACACCGCCATCTGTATAAACATGGAAATATCTACAATGCCGTCTGTAGAAAGATGGAAATATCTACACCGCAATCTGTGTAAACATGGAAATATCTACACCAATATCTGTAAAACCATGCACATATCTAAACCGCAATCTGTATAAACGTGGAAATATCTACACCGCGATCTGCATAAACATGGAAATATCTACACCGCGATCTGTATAAATATGGAAATATCTACACCGCTATCTGTAGAAACATGGAAATATCTACACCGCGATCTGTATAAACATGGAAATATCTACACCGCGATCTGTATAAACATGGAAATATCTACACCGCCATCTGTAGAAACATGGAAATATCTACACAGCTATCTCTATAAACATGGAAATATCTACACCGCCATCTGTATAAACATGGAAATACCTACAAGTCATCTGTATAAACATGGAAATATCTACACAGCCATCTGTATAAACATGGAAATATCTACACAGCCATCTGTATATACAAGGAAATATCTACACCGCTATCTGTATAAACATGGAAATAACTACACCGCTATTTGTATAAACAAGGAAATATCTACACCGTGATCTGTATAAACATGGAAATATCTACACTGCTATTTGTATAAACAAGGAAATATCTACACCACTATCTGTATAAACATGGAGATAAATACACCGCTATTTGCATAAACAAGGAAATATCTACACCGTGATCAGTATAAACATGGAAATATCTACAACGCCGTCTCTATAAACATGGAAATATCTACACCCCTATCTGTATAAACATGGAAATATCCACACCGCTATCTCTATAAACATGGAAATAACTACACCGCGATCAGTATAAACGAGGAAATATCTACACCGCTATCTCTATAAACATGGAAATATCTCCACTGCTATCTCTATAAACATCGAAATATCTATACCGCCATGTGTATAAACATGGAAATACTTACAAAGTTATCTGCATAAACATGGAAATATCTACACCGCCATCTGTAAAACATGGAAATATCTACACAGCCATGTGTACATATATGGAAATATCTACACCGCTCTCTATATAAACATGGAAATAACTTCACCGCTATCTGTATATACATGGAAATATCTACACCGCCATCTACATATCCATAGAAATATCTGCGCCGCCATCTGTATAAACATGGAAATATCTACACGGTCATCTGTGTACAGATGGAAATATCAACACCGCCATCTGTACAAACATGGAAATATCTTCACCGCTATGTGTATAAACCTGGAAATATCTACACCGTGGTCTGTATAAACATGGAAATATCTACACCACTATCTGTATAAACATGGAAATATATACACCGCTATCTCTATAAACATGGAAATATCTACACCGTGATCTGTATAACCATGGAAATATTTACAACGATATCTGTATAAACATGGAAATATCTACACCGCCATCTCTATAAACATGGAAATATCTACACCGCCATCTCTATAAACATGGAAATATCTACAATGCCGTCTGTAGAAAGATGGAAATATCTACACCGCAATCTGTGTAAACATGGAAATATCTACACTAATATCTGTAAAAACATGGACATATCTACACCGCTATCTGTATAAACGTGGAAATATCTACACCGCGATCTGCATAAACATGGAAATATCTACACCGCGATCTGTATAAACATGGAAATATCTACACCGCTATCTGTAGAAACATGGAAATATCTACACCGCGATCTGTATAAACATGGAAATATCTACACCGCGATCTGTATAAACATGGAAATATCTACACCGCGATGTGTAGAAACATGGAAATATCTACACAGCTATCTCTATAAACATGGAAATATCTACACCGCCATCTGTATAGACATGGAAATACCTACAAGTCATCTGTATAAACATGGAAATATCTACACAGCCATCTGTATGAACATGGAAATATCTACACAGCCATCTGTATATACATGGAAATATCTACACCGCTATCTGTATAAACATGGAAATAACTACACCGCTATTTGTATAAACAAGGAAATATCTACACCGTGATCTGTATAAACATGGAAATATCTACAATGCTATTTGTATAAACAAGGAAATATCTACACCGCTATCTGTATAAACATGGAAATAACTACACCGCTATTTGCATAAACAAGGAAATATCTACACCGTGATCTGCATAAACATGGAAATATCTACAACGCCATCTCTATAAACATGGAAATATCTACACCCCTATCTGTATAAACATGGAAATATCCACACCGCTATCTCTAAAAACATGGAAATAACTACACCGTGATCAGTATAAACGTGGAAATATCTACACCGCTATCTCTATAAACATGGAAATATCTCCACTGCTATCTCTATAAACATCGAAATATCTACACCACCATCTGTATAAACATGGAAATACTTACAAAGTTAACTGTATCAACATGGAAATATCTACCCGCCATCTGTATAAACATGGAAATATCTACACAGCCATCTGTATATACATGGAAATATCTACACCGCTATCTGTATAAACATGGAAATAACTACACAGCTATTTGTATAAACAAGGAAATATCTACACCGTGATCTGTATAAACATGGAAATATCTACAATGCTATTTGTATAAACAAGGAAATATCTACACCGCTATCTGTATAAACATGGAAATAACTACACCGCTATTTGCATAAACAAAGAAATGTCTACACCGTGAACTGTATAAACATGGAAATATCTACAACGCCATCTCTATAAACATGGAAATATCTACAACCCAATCTGTATAAACATGGAAGTATCCACACCGCTATCTCTAAAAACATGGAAATAACTACACCGTGATCAGTATAAACGTGGAAATATCTACACCGCTATCTCTATAAACATGGAAATATCTCCACTACTATCTCTATAAACATCGAAATATCTACACCGCCATCTGTATAAACATGGAAATACTTACAAAGTTATCTGTATAAACATGGAAATATCTACACCGTCATCTGTATAAACATGGAAATATCTACACAGCCATGTGTACATATATGGAAATATCTACACCGCTCTCTATATAAACATGTAAATAACTACACCGCTATCTGTATATACATGGAAATATCTACACCGCCATCTACATATCCATACAAATATCTGTGCCGCCATCTGTATAAACATGGAAATATCTACACGGTCATCTGTGTATAGATGGAAATATCAACACCGCCATCTGTACAAACATGGAAATATCTGCACCGCTATCTGTATAAACATGGAAATATCTACACCGTGGTCTGTATAAACATGGAAATATCTACACCGGTATCTGTATAAACATGGAAATATATACACCGCCATCTCTATAAACATGGAAATATGTACACCGTGATCTGTATAAACATGGAACTATTTACACCGATATCTGTATAAACATGGAAATATCTACACCGCCATCTCTATAAACATGGAAATATCTACACCGCCATCTATATAAACATGGAAATATCTACACCGCTATCTGTATAAACCTGGAAATATGTACACCGCTATCTGTATAAACATGGTAATTTCTACACCACCATCTATATAAACATGGAAATATCTACACCGCCATCTGTATAAACATGGAAATATCTACAATGCCGTCTGTAGAAAGATGGAAATATCTACACTGCAATCTGTGTAAACATGGAAATATCTACACCAATATCTGTAAAAACATGGAAATATCTACACCGCTATCTGTATAAACATGGAAATATCTACACCGCGATCTGTATAAACATGGAAATATCTACAACGCTATCTGTATAAACATGGTAATATCTACACCACCATCTATATAAACATGGAAATATCTACACCGCCATCTGTATAAACATGGAAATATCTACACCGCGATCTGTATAAACATGGAAATATCTACACCGCTATCTGTAGAAACATGGAAATATCTACACAGCTATCTCTATAAACATGGAAATATCTACACCGCCATCTGTATAGACATGGAAATACCTACAAGTCATCTGTATAAACATGGAAATATCTACACAGCCATCTGTATGCACATGGAAATATCTACACAGCCATCTGTATATACATGGAAATATCTACACCGCTATCTGTATAAACATGGAAATAACTACACCGCTATTTGTATAAACAAGGAAATATCTACACCGTGATCTGTATAAACATGGAAATATCTACAATGCTATTTGTATAAACAAGGAAATATCTACACCGCTATCTGTATAAACATGGAAATAACTACACCGCTATTTGCATAAAGAAGGAAATATCTACACCGTGATCTGTATAAACATGGAAATATCTACAACGCCATCTCTATAAACATGGAAATATCTACACCCCTATCTGTATAAACATGGAAATATCCACACCGCTATCTCTAAAAACATGGAAATAACTACACCGTGATCAGTATAAACGTGGAAATATGTACACCGCTATCTCTATAAACATGGAAATATCTCCACTGCTATCTCTATAAACATCGAAATATCTACACCGCCATTTGTATAAACATGGAAATACTTACAAAGTTATCTGTATAAACATGGAAATATCTACACCGCCATCTGTATAAACATGGAAATATCTACACAGCCATGTGTACATATATGGAAATATCTACACCGCTCTCTATATAAACATGGAAATAACTACACCGCTATCTGTATATACATGGAAATATCTACACCGCCATCTACATATCCATAGAAATATATGCGCCGCCATCTGTATAAACATGGAAATATCTACACGGTCATCTGTGTATAGATGGAAATATCAACACCGCCATCTGTACAAACATGGAAATATCTGCACCGCTATCTGTATAAAAATGGAAATATCTACACCGTGGTCTGTAAAAACATGGAAATATCTACACCGCTATCTGTATAAACATGGAAATATATACATCGCTATCTGTATAAACATGGAAATACCTACACCGTGATCTGTATAAACATGGAAATATTTACAACGATATCTGTATAAACATGGAAATATCTACACCGCCATCTCTATAAACATGGAGATATCTACACCGCCATCTGTATAAACATGGAAATATCTGCACCGCTATCTGTATAAACCTGGAAATATCTACAACGCTATCTGTATAAACATGGTAATATCTACACCACCATCTATATAAACATGGAAATATCTACACCGCCATCTGTATAAACATGGAAATATCTACCATGCCATCTGTAGAAAGATGGAAATATCTACACCGCAATCTGTGTAAACATGGAAATATCTACACAAATATCTGTAAAAACATGGAAATATCTACACCGCTATCTGTATAAACATGGAAATAGCTATACCGCGATCTGCATGAACATGGAAATATCTACACCGCGATCTGTATAAACATGAAAATATCTACACGGCTATCTGTAGAAACATGGAAATATCTACACCGCGATCTGAATAAACATGGAAATATCTACACCGCGATCTGTATAAACATGGAAATATCTACACCGCTATCTGTAGAAACATGGAAATATCTACGCAGCTATCTCTATAAACATGGAAATATCTACACCGCCATCTGTATAGACATGGAAATAGCTACAAGTCATCTGTATAAACATGGAAATATCTACACAGCCATCTGTCTAAACATGGAAATATCTACACAGCCATCTGTATATACATGGAAATATCTACACCGCTATCTGTATAATCATGGAAATAACTACACCGCTATTTGTATAAACAAGGAAATATCTACACTGTGATCTGCATAAACATGGAAATATCTACACTGCTATTTGTATAAACAAGGAAATATCTACACCGCTATCTGTATAAACATGGAAATAACTACACCGCTATTTGTATAAACAAGTAAATATCTACCCTGTGATCTGTATAAACATGGAAATATCTACACTGCTATTTGTATAAACAAATAAATATCTACACCGCTATCTGTATAAACATGGAAATAACTACACCGCTATTTGCATAAACAAGGAAATATCTACACCGTGATCTGTATAAACATGGAAATAAGTACACCGCTATTTGCATAAACAAGGAAATATCTACACCGTGATTTGTATAAACATGGAAATATCTACAACGCCATCTCTATAAACATGGAAATATCTACACCCCTATCTGTATAAACATGGAAATATCCACACAGCTGTCTCTATAAACATGGAAATTACTACACCGCGATCAGTATAAACGTGGAAATATCTATACCGCTATCTCTATAAACATGGAAATATCTCCACTATTATCTCTGTAAACATCGAAATAACTACACCGCCATCTGTATAAACATGGAAATACTTACAAAGTTATCTGTATAAACATGTAAATATCTACACCGTCATCTGTATAAACATGGAAATATCTACACAGCCATGTGTACATATATGGAAATATCTACACCGCTCTCTATATAAACATGGAAATAACTACACCGCTATCTGTAAATACATGGAAATATCTACACCGCCATCTACATACCCATAGAAATATCTGCACCGCCATCTGTATAAACATGGAAATATCTACACGGTCATCTGTGTATAGATGGAAATATCAACACCGCCATCTGTACAAACATGGAAATATCTGCACCGCTATCTGTATAAACATGGAAATATCTACACCGTGGTCTGTATAAACATGGAAATATCTACACCGCTATCTGTATAAACATGGAATTATATACACCGTCATCTCTATAAACATGGAAATATGTACACCGTGATCTGTATAAACATGGAAATATTTACACCGATATCTGTATAAACATGGAAATATCTACACCGCCATCTCTATAAACATGGAAAATCTACACCGCCATCTGTATAAACATGGAAATATCTACACCACTATCTGTATAAACCTGGAAATATCTACACCGCTATCTGTATAAACATGGTAATATCTACACCACCATCTATATAAACATGGAAATATCTACACCGCCATCTGTATAAATATGGAAATATCTACAACGCCGTCTGTAGAAAGATGGAAATATCTACACTGCAATCTGTGTAAACACGGAAATATCTACACCAATATCTGTAAAAACATGGAAATATCTACACCGCTATCTGTATAAACGTGGAAATATCTACACCGCGATCTGCATAAACATGGAAATATCTACACCGCGATCTGTATAAACATGGAAATATCTACACCGCGTTCTGTATAAACATGGAAATATCTACACCGCTATCTGTAGAAACATGGAAATATCTACACAGCTATCTCTATAAACATGGAAATATCTACACCGCCATCTGTATTGACATGGAAATACCTACAAATCATCTGTATAAACATGGAAATATCTACACAGCCATCTGTATGAACATGGAAATATCTACACAGCCATCTGTATATACATGGAAATATCTACACCGCTATCTGTATAAACATGGAAATAACTACACCGCTATTTGTATAAACAAGGAAATATCTACAGCGTGATCTGTATAAACATGGAAATATCTACAATGCTATTTGTATAAACAAGGAAATATCTACACCGCTATCTGTATAAACATGGAAATAACTACACCGCTATTTGCATAAACAAGGAAATATCTACACCGTGATCTGCATAAACATGGAAATATCTACAACGCCATCTCTATAAACCTGGAAATATCTACACCCCTATCTGTATAAACATGGAAATATCCACACCGCTATCTCTAAAAACATGGAAATAACTACACCGTGATCAGTATAAACGTGGAAATATCTACACCGCTATCTCTATAAACATGGAAATATCTCCACTGCTATCTCTATAAACATCGAAATATCTACACCGCCATCTGTATAAACATGGAAATACTTACAAAGTTAACTGTATAAACATGGAAATATCTACACCGCCATCTGTATAAACATGGAAATATCTACACAGCCATGTGTACATATATGGAAATATCTACACCGCTCTCTATATAAACATGGAAATAACTACACCGCTCTCTGTATATACATGGAAATATCTACACCGCCATCTACATATCCATAGAAATATCGGCGCCGCCATCTGTATAAACATGGAAATATCTACACAGTCATCTGTGTATAGATGGAAATATCAACACCGCCATCTGTACAAACATGGAAATATCTGCACCGCTATCTGTATAAACATGGAAATATCTACACCGTGGTCTGTATAAACATGGAAATATCTACACCGTGGTCTGTATAAACATGGAAATATCTACACCGCTATCTGTATAAACATGGAAATATATACATCGCTATCTGTATAAACATGGAAATACCTACACCGTGATCTGCATAAACATGGAAATATTTACAACGATATCTGTATAAACATGGAAATATCTACACCGCCATCTGTATAAACATGGAAATGTCTACACCGCTATCTGTATAAACCTGGAAATATCTACACCGCTATCTGTATAAACATGGAAATATATACACAGCCATCTCTATAAACATGGAAATATGTACACCGTGATCTGTATAAACATGGAACTATTTACACCGATATCTGTATAAACATGGAAATATCTACACCGCCATCTCTATAAACATGGAAATATCTACACCGCCATCTGTATAAACATGGAAATATCTACACCGCTATCTGTATAAACCTGGAAATATGTACACCGCTATCTGTATAAACATGGTAATTTCTACACCACCATCTATATAAACATGGAAATATCTACACCGCCATCTGTATAAACATGGAAATATCTACAATGCCGTCTGTAGAAAGATGGAAATATCTACACTGCAATCTGTGTAAACATGGAAATATCTACACCAATATCTGTAAAAACATGGAAATATCTACACCGCTATCTGTATAAACATGGAAATATCTACACCGCGATCTGCAAAAACATGGAAATATCTACACCGCGATCTGTATAAATATGGAAATATCTACACCGCTATCTGTAGAAACATGGAAATATCTACACCGCGATCTGTATAAACATGGAGATATCTACACCGCGATCTGTATAAACATGGAAATATCTACACCGCTATCTGTAGAAACATGGAAATATCTACACAGCTATCTCTAAAAACATGGAAATATCTACACCGCCATCTGTATAAACATGGAAATACCTACAAGTCATCTGTATAAACATGGAAATATATACACAGCCATCTGTATAAACATGGAAATATCTAAACAGCCATCTGTATATTCACGGAAATATGTACACCGCTATCTGTATAAACATGGAAACAACTACACCGCTATTTGTATAAACAAGGAAATATCTACACCGTGATCTGTATAAACATGGAAATATCTACAATGCTATTTGTATAAACAAGGAAATATCTACACCGCTATCTGTATAAACATGGAAATAACCGCACCGCTATTTGCATAAACAAGGAAATATCTACACCGTGATCTATATAAACATGGAAATATCTACAACGCCATCTCTATAAACATGGAAATATCTACACCCCTATCTGTATAAACATGGAAATATCCACACCGCTATCTCTAAAAACATGGAAATAACTACACCGTGATCAGTATAAACGTGGAAATATCTACACCGCTATCTCTATAAACATGGAAATATCTCCACTGCTATCTCTATAAATATCGAAATATCTACACCGCCATCTGTATAAACATGGAAATACTTACAAAGTTATCTGTATAAACATGGAAATATCTACACCACCATCTGTATAAACATGGAAATATCTACACAGCCATGTGTACATATATGGAAATATCTACACCGCTCTCTATATAAACATGGAAATAACTACACCGCTATCTGTATATACATGGAAATATCTACACCGCCATCTAAATATCCATAGAAATATCTGCACCGCCATCTGTATAAACATGGAAATATCTAAACGGTCATCTGTGTATAGATGGAAATATCATCACCGCCATCTGTACAAACATGGAAATATCTGCACCGCTATCTGTATAAACATGGAAATATCTACACCGTGGTCTGTGAAACATGGAAATATCTACACCGCTATCTGTATAAACATGGAAATATATACATCGCTATCTGTATAAACATGGAAATACCTACACCGTGATCTGCATAAACATGGAAATATTTACAACGATATCTGTATAAACATGGAAATATCTACACCGCCATCTCTATAAACATGGAAATATCTACACCGCCATCTGTATAAACATGGAAATATCTATACCGCTATCTGTATAAACCTGGAAATATCTACACCGCTATCTGTATAAACATCGTAATATCTACACCACCATCTATATAAACATGGAAATATCTACACCGCCATCTGTATAAACATGGAAATATCTACAATGCCATCTGTAGAAAGATGGAAATATCTACACCGCAATCTGTGTAAACATGGAAATATCTACACCAATATCTGTAAAAACATGGAAATATCTACACCGCTATCTGTATAAACATGGAAATATCTATACCGCGATCTGCATAAACATGGAAATATCTACACCGCGATCTGTATAAACATGAAAATATCTACACCGCTATCTGTAGAAACATGGAAATATCTACACCGCGATCTGAATAAACATGGAAATATCTACAACGCGATCTGTATAAACATGGAAATATCTACACCGCTATCTGTAGAAACATGGAAATATCTACCCAGCTATCTCTATAAACATGGAAATATCTACACCGCCAACTGTATAGACATGGAAATACCTACAAGTCATCTGTATAAACATGGAAATATCTACACCGCGATCTGTATAAACATGGAAATATCTACACAGCCATGTGTATATACATGGAAATATCTACACCGCTATCTGTATAAACATGGAAATAACTACACCGCTATTTGTATAAACAAGTAAATATCTACACTGTGATCTGTATAAACATGGAAATATCTACACTGCTATTTGTATAAACAAGGAAATATCTACACCGCTATCTGTATAAACATGGAAATAACCACACCGCTATTTGCATAAACAAGGAAATACCTACACCGTGATCTGTATAAACATGGAAATAACTACACCGCTATTTGCATAAACAAGGAAATATCTACACCGTGATCTGTATAAACATGGAAATATCTACAACGCCATCTTTATAAACATGGAAATATCTACACCCCTATCTGTATAAACATGGAAATATCCACACCGCTATCTCTATAAACATGGAAATTACTACACCGCGATCAGTATAAACGTGGAAATATCTGCACTGCTATCTCTATAAACATGGAAATATCTCCACTACTATCTCTATAAACATCGAAATATCTACACCGCCATCTGTATAAACATGGAAATACTTACAAAGTTATCTGTATAAACATGGAAATATCTACACCGTCATCTGTATAAACATGGAAATATCTACACAGCCATGTGTACATATATGGAAATATCTACACCGCTCTCTATATAAACATGGAAATAACTACACCGCTATCTGTATATACATGGAAATATCTACACCACCATCTACATATCCATAGAAATATCTGCGCCACCATCTGTATAAACATGGAAATATCTACACGGTCATCTGTGTATGGATGGAAATATCAACACCGCCATCTGTACAAACATGGAAATATCTGCACCGCTATCTGTATAAACATGGAAATATCTACACCGTGGTCTGTATAAACATGGAAATATCTACACTGCTATCTGTATAAACATGGAAATATATACACCGCCATCTCTATAAACATGGAAATATGTACACCGTGATCTGTATAAACATGGAACTATTTACACCGATATCTGAATAAACAGGGAAATATCTACACCGCCATCTCTATAAACATGGAAATATCTACACCGCCATCTGTATAAACATGGAAATATCTACACCGCTATCTGTATAAACCTGGAAATATCTACACCGCTATCTGTATAAACATGGTAATATCTACACCACCATCTATATAAACATGGAAATATCTACACCGCAATCTGTATAAACATGGAAATATCTACAATGCCGTCTGTAGAAAGATGGAAATATCTACACTGCAATCTGTGTAAACATGGAAATATCTACACCAATATCTGTAAAAACATGGAAATATCTACACCGCTATCTGTATAAACATGGCAATATCTACACCGCGATCTGCATAAACATGGAAATATCTACACCGCGATCTGTATAAATATGGGAATATCTACACCGCTATCTGTAGAAACATGGAAATATCTACACCGCGATCTGTATAAACATGGAAATATCTACACCGCGATCTGTATAAACATGGAAATATCTACACCGCTATCTGTAGAAACATGGAAATATCTACACAGCTATCTCTATAAACATGGAAATATCTGCACCGCCATCTGTATAAACATGGAAATACCTACAAGTCATCTGTATAAACATGGAAATATCTACACAGCCATCTGTATAAACATGGAAATATCTACACAGCCATCTGTATATTCACGGAAATATCTACACCGCTATCTGTATAAACATGGAAATAACTACACCGCTATTTGTATAAACAAGGAAATATCTACACCGTGATCTGTATAAACATGGAAATATCTACAATGTTATTTGTATAAACAAGGAAATATCTACACCGCTATCTGTATAAACATGGAAATAACTACACCGCTATTTGCATAAACAAGGAAATATCTACACCGTTATCTATATAAACATGGAAATATCTACAACGCCATCTCTATAAACATGGAAATATCTACACCCCTATCTGTATAAACATGGAAATATCCACACTGCTATCTCTAAAAACATGGAAATAACTACACCGTGATCAGTATATACGTGGAAATATCTACACCGCTATCTCTATAAACATGGAAATATCTCCACTGCTATTTCTATAAACATCGAAATATCTACACCGCCATCTGTATAAACATGGAAATACTTAAAAAGTTATCTGTATAAACATGGAAATATCTACACCACCATCTGTATAAACATGGAAATATCTACACAGCCATGTGTACATATATGGAAATATCTACACCGCTCTCTATATAAACATGGAAATAACTACACCGCTATCTGTATATACATGGAAATATCTACACCGCCATATACATATCCATAGAAATATCTGCGCCGCAATCTGTATAAACATGGAAATATCTACACGGTCATCTGTGGATAGATGGAAATATCAACACCGCCATCTGTACAAACATGGAAATATCTGCACCGCTATCTGTATAAACATGGAAATATCTACACCGTGGTCTGTAAAACATGGAAATATCTACACCGCTATCTGTATAAACCTGGAAATATCTACACCGCTATCTGTATAAACATGGTAATAACTACACCACCATCTATATAAACATGGAAATATCTACACCGCCATCTGTATAAACATGGAAATATCTACAATGCCGTCTGTAGAAAGATGGAAATATCTACACTGCAATCTGTGTAAACGTGGAAATATCTACACCAATATCTGTAAAAACATGGAAATATCTACACCGCTATCTGTATAAACGTGGAAATATCTACACCGCGATCTGCATAAACATGGAAATATCTACACCGCGATCTGTATAAATATGGAAATATCTACACCGCTATCTGTAGAAACATGGAAATATCTACACCGCGATCTGTATAAACATGGAAATATCTACACCGCGATCTGTATAAACATGGAAATATCTACACCGCTATCTGTAGAAACATGGAAATATCTACACAGCTATCTCTATAAACATGGAAATATCTACACCGCCATCTGTATAGACATGGAAATACCTACAAGTCATCTGTATAAACATGGAAATATCTACACAGCCATCTGTATGAACATGGAAATATCTACACAGCCATCTGTATATACATGGAAATATCTACACCGCTATCTGTATAAACATGGAAATAACTACACCGCTATTTGTATAAACAAGGAAATATCTACACCGTGATCTGTATAAACATGGAAATATCTACAATGCTATTTGTATAAACAAGGAAATATCTACACCGCTATCTGTATAAACATGGAAATAACTACACCGCTATTTGCATAAACAAGGAAATATCTACACCGTGATCTGTATAAACATGGAAATATCTACAACGCCATCTCTATAAACATGGAAATATCTACACCCCTATCTGTATAAACATGGAAATATCCACACCGCTATCTCTAAAAACATGGAAATAACTACACCGTGATCAGTATAAACGTGGAAATATCTACACCGCTATCTCTATAAACATGGAAATATCTCCACTGCTATCTCTTTAAACATCGAAATATCTACACCGCCATCTGTATAAACATGGAAATACTCACAAAGTTAACTGTATAAACATGGAAATATCTACACCGCCATCTGTATAAACATGGAAATATCTACACAGCCATGTGTACATATATGGAAATATCTACACCGCTCTCTATATAAACATGGAAATAACTACACCGCTCTCTGTATATACATGGAAATATCTACACCGCCATCTACATATCCATAGAAATATCGGCGCCGCCATCTGTATAAACATGGAAATATCTACACGGTCATCTGTGTATAGATGGAAATATCAACACCGCCATCTGTACAAACATGGAAATATCTGCACCGCTATCTGTATAAACATGGAAATATCTACACCGTGGTCTGTAAAAACATGGAAATATCTACACCGCTATCTGTATAAATATGGAAATATATACATCGCTATCTGTATAAACATGGAAATACCTACACCGTGATCTGCATAAACATGGAAATATTTACAACGATATCTGTATAAACATGGAAATATCTACACCGCCATCTCTATAAACATGGAAATATCTACACCGCCATCTGTATAAACATGGAAATATCTACACCGCTATCTGTATAAACCTGGAAATATCTACACCGCTATCTGTATAAACATCGTAATATCTACACCACCATCTATATAAACATGGAAATATCTACACCGCCATCTGTATAAACATGGAAATATCTTCAATGCCATCTGTAGAAACATGGATATATCTACACCGCAATCTGTGTAAACATGGAAATATCTACACCAATATCTGTAAAAACATGGAAATATCTACACCGCTATCTGTATAAACATGGAAATATCTATACCGCGATCTGCATAAACATGGAAATATCTACACCGCGATCTGTATAAACATGAAAATATCTACACCGCTATCTGTAGAAACATGGAAATATCTACACCGCGATCTGAATAAACATGGAAATATCTACAACGCGATCTGTATAAACATGGAAATATCTACACCGCTATCTGTAGAAACATGGAAATATCTACACAGCTATCTCTATAAACATGGAAATATCTACACCGCCATCTGTATAGACATGGAAATACCTACAAGTTATCTGTATAAACATGGAAATATATACACAGCCATCTGTATAAACATGGAAATATCTACACAGCCATGAGTATATACATGGAAATATCTACACCGCTATCTGTATAAACATGGAAATAACTACACCGCTATTTGTATAAACAAGGAAATATCTACACCGTGATCTGTATAAACATGGAAATATCTACAATGCTATTTGTATAAACAAGGAAATATCTACACCGCTATCTGTATAAACATGGAAATATCCACACCGCTATCTCTAAAAACATGGAAATAACTACACCGTGATCAGTATAAACGTGGAAATATCTACACCGCTATCTCTATAAACATGGAAATATCTCCACTACTATCTCTATAAACATCGAAATATCTACACCGCCATCTGTATAAACATGGAAATACTTACAAAGTTATCTGTATAAACATGGAAATATCTACACCGTCACCTGTATAAACATGGAAATATCTACACAGCCATGTGTACATATATGGAAATATCTACACCGCTCTCCATATAAACATGGAAATAACTACACCGCTATCTGTATATACATGGAAATATCTACACCGCCATCTACATATCCATAGAAATATCTGCGCCACCATCTGTATAAACATGGAAATATCTACACGGTCATCTGTGTAGATGGAAATATCAACACCGCCATCTGTACAAACATGGAAATATCTGCACCGCTATCTGTATAAACATGGAAATATATACACCGCCATCTCTATAAACATGGAAATATGTACACCGTGATCTGTATAAACATGGAACTATTTACACCGATATCTGAATAAACAGGGAAATATCTACACCGCCATCTCTATAAACATGGAAATATCTACACCGCCATCTGTATAAACATGGAAATATCTACACCGCTATCTGTATAAACCTGGAAATATCTACACCGCTATCTGTATAAACATGGTAATATCTACACCACCATCTATATAAACATGGAAATATCTACACCGCAATCTATATAAACATGGAAATATCTACAATGCCGTCTGTAGAAAGATGGAAATATCTACACTGCAATCTGTGTAAACATGGAAATATCTACACCAATATCTGTAAAAACATGGAAATATCTACACCGCTATCTGTATAAACATGGCAATATCTACACCGCGATCTGCATAAACATGGAAATATCTACACCGCGATCTGTATAAATATGGAAATATCTACACCGCTATCTGTAGAAACATGGAAATATCTACACCGCGATCTGTATAAACATGGAAATATCTACACTGCGATCTGTATAAACATGGAAATATCTACACCGCTATCTGTAGAAACATGGAAATATCTACAAAGCTATCTCTATAAACATGGAAATATCTGCACCGCCATCTGTATAAACATGGAAATACCTACAAGTCATCTGTATAAACATGGAAATATCTACACAGCCATCTGTATAAACATGGAAATATCTACACAGCCATCTGTATATACATGGAAATATCTACACCGCTATCTGTATAAACATGGAAATAACTACACCGCTATTTGTATAAACAAGGAAATATCTACACCGTGATCTGTATAAACATGGAAATATCTACAATGCTATTTGTATAAACAAGGAAATATCTACACCGCTATCTGTATAAACATGGAAATAACTACACCGCTATTTGCATAAACAAAGAAATGTCTACACCGTGATCTGTATAAACATGGAAATATCTACAACGCCATCTCTTTAAACATGGAAATATCTACACCCCTATCTGTATAAACATGGAAATATCCACACCGCTATCTCTAAAAACATGGAAATAACTACACCGTGATCAGTATAAACGTGGAAATATCTACACCGCTATCTCTATAAACATGGAAATATCTCCACTACTATCTCTATAAACATCGAAATATCTACACCGCCATCTGTATAAACATGGAAATACTTACAAAGTTATCTGTATAAACATGGAAATATCTACACCGTCATCAGTATAAACATAGAAATATCTACACAGCCATGTGTACATATATGGAAATATCTACACCGCTCTCTATATAAACATGGAAATAACTACACCGCTATCTGTATATACATGGAAATATCTACACCGCCAACTACATATCCATACAAATATCTGCGCCGCCATCTGTATAAACATGGAAATATCTACACGGTCATCTGTGTATAGATGGAAATATCAACACCGCCATCTGTACAAACATGGAAATATCTCCACCGCTATCTGTATAAACATGGAAATATCTACACCGTGGTCTGTATAAACATGGAAATCTCTACACCGCTATCTGTATAAACATGGAAATATATACACCGCCATCTCTATAAACATGGAAATATGTACACCGTGATCTGTATAAACATTGAACTATTTACACCGATATCTGTATAAACATGGAAATATCTACACCGCCATCTCTATAAACATGGAAATATCTACACCGCCATCTGTATAAACATGGAAATATCTACACCGCTATCTGTATAAACCTGGAAATATGTACACCGCTATCTGTATAAACATGGTAATTTCTACACCACCATCTATATAAACATGGAAATATCTACACCGCCATCTGTATAAACATGGAAATATCTACAATGCCGTCTGTAGAAAGATGGAAATATCTACACCGCAATCTGTGTAAACATGGAAATATCTACACCAATATCTGTAAAAACATGGAAATATCTACACCGCTATCTGTATAAACATGGAAATATCTACACCGCGATCTGCATAAACATGGAAATATCTACACCACCATCTATATAAACATGGAAATATCTACACCGCCATCTGTATAAATATGGAAATATCTACAACGCCGTCTGTAGAAAGATGGAAATATCTACACTGCAATCTGTGTAAACACGGAAATATCTACACCAATATCTGTAAAAACATGGAAATATCTACACCGCTATCTGTATAAACGTGGAAATATCTACACCGCGATCTGCATAAACATGGAAATATCTACACCGCGATCTGTATAAACATGGAAATATCTACACCGCGTTCTGTATAAACATGGAAATATCTACACCGCTATCTGTAGAAACATGGAAATATCTACACAGCTATCTCTATAAACATGGAAATATCTACACTGCCATCTGTATAGACATGGAAATACCTACAAGTCATCTGTATAAATATGGAAATATCTACACAGCCATCTGTATGAACATGGAAATATCGACACAGCCATCTGTATATACATGGAAATATCTACACCGCTATCTGTATAAACATGGAAATAACTACACCGCTATTTGTATAAACAAGGAAATATCTACAGCGTGATCTGTATAAACATGGAAATATCTACAATGCTATTTGTATAAACAAGGAAATATCTACACCGCTATCTGTATAAACATGGAAATAACTACACCGCTATTTGCATAATCAAGGAAATATCTACACCGTGATCTGCATAAACATGGAAATATCTACAACGCCATCTCTATAAACATGGAAATATCTACACCCCTATCTGTATAAACATGGAAATATCCACACCGCTATCTCTAAAAACATGGAAATAACTACACCGTGATCAGTATAAACGTGGAAATATCTACACCGCTATCTCTATAAACATGGAAATATCTCCACTGCTATCTCTATAAACATCGAAATATCTACACCGCCATCTGTATAAACATGGAAATACTTACAAAGTTAACTGTATAAACATGGAAATATCTACACCGCCATCTGTATAAACATGGAAATATCTACACAGCCATGTGTACATATATGGAAATATCTACACCGCTCTCTATATAAACATGGAAATAACTACACCGCTCTCTGTATATACATGGAAATATCTACACCGCCATCTACATATCCATAGAAATATCGGCGCCGCCATCTGTATAAACATGGAAATATCTACACAGTCATCTGTGTATGGATGGAAATATCAACACCGCCATCTGTACAAACATGGAAATATCTGCACCGCTATCTGTATAAACATGGAAATATCTACACCGTGGTCTGTATAAACATGGAAATATCTACACCGTGGTCTGTATAAACATGGAAATATCTACACCGCTATCTGTATAAACATGGAAATATATACATCGCTATCTGTATAAACATGGAAATACCTACACCGTGATCTGCATAAACATGGAAATATTTACAACGATATCTGTATAAACATGGAAATATCTACACTGCCATCTGTATAAACATGGAAATGTCTACACCGCTATCTGTATAAACCTGGAAATATCTACACCGCTATCTGTATAAACATGGAAATATATACACCGCCATCTCTATAAACATGGAAATATGTACACCGTGATCTGTATAAACATGGAACTATTTACACCGATATCTGTATAAACATGGAAATATCTACACCGCCATCTCTATAAACATGGAAATATCTACACCGCCCTCTGTATAAACATGGAAATATCTACACCGCTATCTGTATAAACCTGGAAATATGTACACCGCTATCTGTATAAACATGGTAATTTCTACACCACCATCTATATAAACATGGAAATATCTACACCGCCATCTGTATAAACATGGAAATATCTACAATGCCGTCTGTAGAAAGATGGAAATATCTACACTGCAATCTGTGTAAACATGGAAATATCTACACCAATATCTGTAAAAACATGGAAATATCTACACCGCTATCTGTATAAACATGGAAATATCTACACCGCGATCTGCAAAAACATGGAAATATCTACACCGCGATCTGTATAAATATGGAAATATCTACACCGCTATCTGTAGAAACATGGAAATATCTACACCGCGATCTCTATAAACATGGAAATATCTACACCGCGATCTGTATAAACATGGAAATATCTACACCGCGATCTGTAGAAACATGGAAATATCTACACAGCTATCTCTAAAAACATGGAAATATCTACACCGCCATCTGTATAAACATGGAAATACCTACAAGTCATCTGTATAAACATGGAAATATATACACAGCCATCTGTATAAACATGGAAATATCTAAACAGCCATCTGTATATTCACGGAAATATGTACACCGCTATCTGTATAAACATGGAAACAACTACACCGCTATTTGTATAAACAAGGAAATATCTACACCGTGATCTGTATAAACATGGAAATATCTACAATGCTATTTGTATAAACAAGGAAATATCTACACCGCTATCTGTATAAACATGGAAATAACTGCACCGCTATTTGCATAAACAAGGAAATATCTACACCGTGATCTATATAAACATGGAAATATCTACAACGCCATCTCTATAAACATGGAAATATCTACACCCCTATCTGTATAAACATGGAAATATCCACACCGCTATCTCTAAAAACATGGAAATAACTACACCGTGATCAGTATAAACGTGGAAATATCTACACCGCTATCTCTATAAACATGGAAATATCTCCACTGCTATCTCTATAAACATCGAAATATCTACACCGCCATCTGTATAAACATGGAAATACTTACAAAGTTATCTGTATAAACATGGAAATATCTACACCACCATCTGTATAAACATGGAAATATCTACACAGCCATGTGTACATATATGGAAATATCTACACCGCTCTCTATATAAACATGGAAATAACTACACCGCTATCTGTATATACATGGACATATCTACACCGCCATCTAAATATCCATAGAAATATCTGCACCGCCATCTGTATAAACATGGAAATATCTAAACGGTCATCTGTGTATAGATGGAAATATCATCACCGCCATCTGTACAAACATGGAAATATCTGCACCGCTATCTGTATAAACATGGAAATATCTACACCGTGGTCTGTGAAACATGGAAATATCTACACCGCTATCTGTATAAACATGGAAATATATACATCGCTATCTGTATAAACATGGAAATACCTACACCGTGATCTGCATAAACATGGAAATATTTACAACGATATCTGTATAAACATGGAAATATCTACACCGCCATCTCTATAAACATGGAAATATCTACACCGCCATCTGTATAAACATGGAAATATCTATAACGCTATCTGTATAAACCTGGAAATATCTACACCGCTATCTGTATAAACATCGTAATATCTACACCACCATCTATATAAACATGGAAATATCTACACCGCCATCTGTATAAACATGGAAATATCTACAATGCCATCTGTAGAAAGATGGAAATATCTACACCGCAATCTGTGTAAACATGGAAATATCTACACCAATATCTGTAAAAACATGGAAATATCTACACCGCTATCTGTATAAACATGGAAATATCTATACCGCGATCTGCATAAACATGGAAATATCTACACCGCGATCTGTATAAACATGAAAATATCTACACCGCTATCTGTAGAAACATGGAAATATCTACACCGCGATCTGAATAAACATGGAAATATCTACAACGCGATCTGTATAAACATGGAAATATCTACACCGCTATCTGTAGAAACATGGAAATATCTACCCAGCTATCTCTATAAACATGGAAATATCTACACCGCCAACTGTATAGACATGGAAATACCTACAAGTCATCTGTATAAACATGGAAATATATACACAGCCATCTGTATGAACATGGAAATATCTACACAGCCATGTGTATATACATGGAAATATCTACACCGCTATCTGTATAAACATGGAAATAACTACACCGCTATTTGTATAAACAAGTAAATATCTACACTGTGATCTGTATAAACATGGAAATATCTACACTGCTATTTGTATAAACAAGGAAATATCTACACCGCTATCTGTATAAACATGGAAATAACCACACCGCTATTTGCATAAACAAGGAAATACCTACACCGTGATCTGTATAAACATGGAAATAACTACACCGCTATTTGCATAAACAAGGAAATATCTACACCGTGATCTGTATAAACATGGAAATATCTACAACGCCATCTTTATAAACATGGAAATATCTACACCCCTATCTGTATAAACATGGAAATATCCACACCGCTATCTCTATAAACATGGAAATTACTACACCGCGATCAGTATAAACGTGGAAATATCTGCACTGCTATCTCTATAAACATGGAAATATCTCCACTACTATCTCTATAAACATGGAAATATCTACACCGCCATCTGTATAAACATGGAAATATCTACACCGCAATCTGCAAAAACATGGAAATATCTACACCGCGATCTGTATACATATGGAAATATCTACACCGCTATCTGTAGAAACATGGAAATATCTACACCGCGATCTCTATAAACATGGAAATATCTACACCGCGATCTGTATAAACATGGAAATATCTACACCGCGATCTGTAGAAACATGGAAATATCTACACAGCTATCTCTAAAAACATGGAAATATCTACACCGCCATCTGTATAAACATGGAAATACCTACAAGTCATCTGTATAAACATGGAAATATATACACAGCCATCTGTATAAACATGGAAATATCTAAACAGCCATCTGTATATTCACGGAAATATGTACACCGCTATCTGTATAAACATGGAAACAACTACACCGCTATTTGTATAAACAAGGAAATATCTACACCGTGATCTGTATAAACATGGAAATATCTACAATGCTATTTGTATAAACAAGGAAATATCTACACCGCTATCTGTATAAACATGGAAATAACTGCACCGCTATTTGCATAAACAAGGAAATATCTACACCGTGATCTATATAAACATGGAAATATCTACAACGCCATCTCTATAAACATGGAAATATCTACACCCCTATCTGTATAAACATGGAAATATCCACACCGCTATCTCTAAAAACATGGAAATAACTACACCGTGATCAGTATAAACGTGGAAATATCTACACCGCTATCTCTATAAACATGGAAATATCTCCACTGCTATCTCTATAAACATCGAAATATCTACACCGCCATCTGTATAAACATGGAAATACTTACAAAGTTATCTGTATAAACATGGAAATATCTACACCGCTATCTGTAGAAACATGGAAATATCTACACCGCGATCTGAATAAACATGGAAATATCTACAACGCGATCTGTATAAACATGGAAATATCTACACCGCTATCTGTAGAAACATGGAAATATCTACCCAGCTATCTCTATAAACATGGAAATATCTACACCGCCAACTGTATAGACATGGAAATACCTACAAGTCATCTGTATAAACATGGAAATATATACACAGCCATCTGTATGAACATGGAAATATCTACACAGCCATGTGTATATACATGGAAATATCTACACCGCTATCTGTATAAACATGGAAATAACTACACCGCTATTTGTATAAACAAGTAAATATCTACACTGTGATCTGTATAAACATGGAAATATCTACACTGCTATTTGTATAAACAAGGAAATATCTACACCGCTATCTGTATAAACATGGAAATAACCACACCGCTATTTGCATAAACAAGGAAATACCTACACCGTGATCTGTATAAACATGGAAATAACTACACCGCTATTTGCATAAACAAGGAAATATCTACACCGTGATCTGTATAAACATGGAAATATCTACAACGCCATCTTTATAAACATGGAAATATCTACACCCCTATCTGTATAAACATGGAAATATCCACACCGCTATCTCTATAAACATGGAAATTACTACACCGCGATCAGTATAAACGTGGAAATATCTGCACTGCTATCTCTATAAACATGGAAATATCTCCACTACTATCTCTATAAACATCGAAATATCTACACCGCCATCTGTATAAACATGGAAATATCTACACCGCGATCTGCAAAAACATGGAAATATCTACACCGCGATCTGTATAAATATGGAAATATCTACACCGCTATCTGTAGAAACATGGAAATATCTACACCGCGATCTCTATAAACATGGAAATATCTACACCGCGATCTGTATAAACATGGAAATATCTACACCGCGATCTGTAGAAACATGGAAATATCTACACAGCTATCTCTAAAAACATGGAAATATCTACACCGCCATCTGTATAAACATGGAAATACCTACAAGTCATCTGTATAAACATGGAAATATATACACAGCCATCTGTATAAACATGGAAATATCTAAACAGCCATCTGTATATTCACGGAAATATGTACACCGCTATCTGTATAAACATGGAAACAACTACACCGCTATTTGTATAAACAAGGAAATATCTACACCGTGATCTGTATAAACATGGAAATATCTACAATGCTATTTGTATAAACAAGGAAATATCTACACCGCTATCTGTATAAACATGGAAATAACTGCACCGCTATTTGCATAAACAAGGAAATATCTACACCGTGATCTATATAAACATGGAAATATCTACAACGCCATCTCTATAAACATGGAAATATCTACACCCCTATCTGTATAAACATGGAAATATCCACACCGCTATCTCTAAAAACATGGAAATAACTACACCGTGATCAGTATAAACGTGGAAATATCTACACCGCTATCTCTATAAACATGGAAATATCTCCACTGCTATCTCTATAAACATCGAAATATCTACACCGCCATCTGTATAAACATGGAAATACTTACAAAGTTATCTGTATAAACATGGAAATATCTACACCACCATCTGTATAAACATGGAAATATCTACACAGCCATGTGTACATATATGGAAATATCTACACCGCTCTCTATATAAACATGGAAATAACTACACCGCTATCTGTATATACATGGACATATCTACACCGCCATCTAAATATCCATAGAAATATCTGCACCGCCATCTGTATAAACATGGAAATATCTAAACGGTCATCTGTGTATAGATGGAAATATCATCACCGCCATCTGTACAAACATGGAAATATCTGCACCGCTATCTGTATAAACATGGAAATATCTACACCGTGGTCTGTGAAACATGGAAATATCTACACCGCTATCTGTATAAACATGGAAATATATACATCGCTATCTGTATAAACATGGAAATACCTACACCGTGATCTGCATAAACATGGAAATATTTACAACGATATCTGTATAAACATGGAAATATCTACACCGCCATCTCTATAAACATGGAAATATCTACACCGCCATCTGTATAAACATGGAAATATCTATAACGCTATCTGTATAAACCTGGAAATATCTACACCGCTATCTGTATAAACATCGTAATATCTACACCACCATCTATATAAACATGGAAATATCTACACCGCCATCTGTATAAACATGGAAATATCTACAATGCCATCTGTAGAAAGATGGAAATATCTACACCGCAATCTGTGTAAACATGGAAATATCTACACCAATATCTGTAAAAACATGGAAATATCTACACCGCTATCTGTATAAACATGGAAATATCTATACCGCGATCTGCATAAACATGGAAATATCAACACCGCGATCTGTATAAACATGAAAATATCTACACCGCTATCTGTAGAAACATGGAAATATCTACACCGCGATCTGAATAAACATGGAAATATCTACAACGCGATCTGTATAAACATGGAAATATCTACACCGCTATCTGTAGAAACATGGAAATATCTACCCAGCTATCTCTATAAACATGGAAATATCTACACCGCCAACTGTATAGACATGGAAATACCTACAAGTCATCTGTATAAACATGGAAATATATACACAGCCATCTGTATGAACATGGAAATATCTACACAGCCATGTGTATATACATGGAAATATCTACACCGCTATCTGTATAAACATGGAAATAACTACACCGCTATTTGTATAAACAAGTAAATATCTACACTGTGATCTGTATAAACATGGAAATATCTACACTGCTATTTGTATAAACAAGGAAATATCTACACCGCTATCTGTATAAACATGGAAATAACCACACCGCTATTTGCATAAACAAGGAAATACCTACACCGTGATCTGTATAAACATGGAAATAACTACACCGCTATTTGCATAAACAAGGAAATATCTACACCGTGATCTGTATAAACATGGAAATATCTACAACGCCATCTTTATAAACATGGAAATATCTACACCCCTATCTGTATAAACATGGAAATATCCACACCGCTATCTCTATAAACATGGAAATTACTACACCGCGATCAGTATAAACGTGGAAATATCTGCACTGCTATCTCTATAAACATGGAAATATCTCCACTACTATCTCTATAAACATGGAAATATCTACACCGCCATCTGTATAAACATGGAAATATCTACACCGCGATCTGCAAAAACATGGAAATATCTACACCGCGATCTGTATAAATATGGAAATATCTACACCGCTATCTGTAGAAACATGGAAATATCTACACCGCGATCTCTATAAACATGGAAATATCTACACCGCGATCTGTATAAACATGGAAATATCTACACCGCGATCTGTAGAAACATGGAAATATCTACACAGCTATCTCTAAAAACATGGAAATATCTACACCGCCATCTGTATAAACATGGAAATACCTACAAGTCATCTGTATAAACATGGAAATATATACACAGCCATCTGTATAAACATGGAAATATCTAAACAGCCATCTGTATATTCACGGAAATATGTACACCGCTATCTGTATAAACATGGAAACAACTACACCGCTATTTGTATAAACAAGGAAATATCTACACCGTGATCTGTATAAACATGGAAATATCTACAATGCTATTTGTATAAACAAGGAAATATCTACACCGCTATCTGTATAAACATGGAAATAACTGCACCGCTATTTGCATAAACAAGGAAATATCTACACCGTGATCTATATAAACATGGAAATATCTACAACGCCATCTCTATAAACATGGAAATATCTACACCCCTATCTGTATAAACATGGAAATATCCACACCGCTATCTCTAAAAACATGGAAATAACTACACCGTGATCAGTATAAACGTGGAAATATCTACACCGCTATCTCTATAAACATGGAAATATCTCCACTGCTATCTCTATAAACATCGAAATATCTACACCGCCATCTGTATAAACATGGAAATACTTACAAAGTTATCTGTATAAACATGGAAATATCTACACCACCATCTGTATAAACATGGAAATATCTACACAGCCATGTGTACATATATGGAAATATCTACACCGCTCTCTATATAAACATGGAAATAACTACACCGCTATCTGTATATACATGGACATATCTACACCGCCATCTAAATATCCATAGAAATATCTGCACCGCCATCTGTATAAACATGGAAATATCTAAACGGTCATCTGTGTATAGATGGAAATATCATCACCGCCATCTGTACAAACATGGAAATATCTGCACCGCTATCTGTATAAACATGGAAATATCTACACCGTGGTCTGTGAAACATGGAAATATCTACACCGCTATCTGTATAAACATGGAAATATATACATCGCTATCTGTATAAACATGGAAATACCTACACCGTGATCTGCATAAACATGGAAATATTTACAACGATATCTGTATAAACATGGAAATATCTACACCGCCATCTCTATAAACATGGAAATATCTACACCGCCATCTGTATAAACATGGAAATATCTATAACGCTATCTGTATAAACCTGGAAATATCTACACCGCTATCTGTATAAACATCGTAATATCTACACCACCATCTATATAAACATGGAAATATCTACACCGCCATCTGTATAAACATGGAAATATCTACAATGCCATCTGTAGAAAGATGGAAATATCTACACCGCAATCTGTGTAAACATGGAAATATCTACACCAATATCTGTAAAAACATGGAAATATCTACACCGCTATCTGTATAAACATGGAAATATCTATACCGCGATCTGCATAAACATGGAAATATCTACACCGCGATCTGTATAAACATGAAAATATCTACACCGCTATCTGTAGAAACATGGAAATATCTACACCGCGATCTGAATAAACATGGAAATATCTACAACGCGATCTGTATAAACATGGAAATATCTACACCGCTATCTGTAGAAACATGGAAATATCTACCCAGCTATCTCTATAAACATGGAAATATCTACACCGCCAACTGTATAGACATGGAAATACCTACAAGTCATCTGTATAAACATGGAAATATATACACAGCCATCTGTATGAACATGGAAATATCTACACAGCCATGTGTATATACATGGAAATATCTACACCGCTATCTGTATAAACATGGAAATAACTACACCGCTATTTGTATAAACAAGTAAATATCTACACTGTGATCTGTATAAACATGGAAATATCTACACTGCTATTTGTATAAACAAGGAAATATCTACACCGCTATCTGTATAAACATGGAAATAACCACACCGCTATTTGCATAAACAAGGAAATACCTACACCGTGATCTGTATAAACATGGAAATAACTACACCGCTATTTGCATAAACAAGGAAATATCTACACCGTGATCTGTATAAACATGGAAATATCTACAACGCCATCTTTATAAACATGGAAATATCTACACCCCTATCTGTATAAACATGGAAATATCCACACCGCTATCTCTATAAACATGGAAATTACTACACCGCGATCAGTATAAACGTGGAAATATCTGCACTGCTATCTCTATAAACATGGAAATATCTCCACTACTATCTCTATAAACATGGAAATATCTACACCGCCATCTGTATAAACATGGAAATATCTACACCGCGATCTGCAAAAACATGGAAATATCTACACCGCGATCTGTATAAATATGGAAATATCTACACCGCTATCTGTAGAAACATGGAAATATCTACACCGCGATCTCTATAAACATGGAAATATCTACACCGCGATCTGTATAAACATGGAAATATCTACACCGCGATCTGTAGAAACATGGAAATATCTACACAGCTATCTCTAAAAACATGGAAATATCTACACCGCCATCTGTATAAACATGGAAATACCTACAAGTCATCTGTATAAACATGGAAATATATACACAGCCATCTGTATAAACATGGAAATATCTAAACAGCCATCTGTATATTCACGGAAATATGTACACCGCTATCTGTATAAACATGGAAACAACTACACCGCTATTTGTATAAACAAGGAAATATCTACACCGTGATCTGTATAAACATGGAAATATCTACAATGCTATTTGTATAAACAAGGAAATATCTACACCGCTATCTGTATAAACATGGAAATAACTGCACCGCTATTTGCATAAACAAGGAAATATCTACACCGTGATCTATATAAACATGGAAATATCTACAACGCCATCTCTATAAACATGGAAATATCTACACCCCTATCTGTATAAACATGGAAATATCCACACCGCTATCTCTAAAAACATGGAAATAACTACACCGTGATCAGTATAAACGTGGAAATATCTACACCGCTATCTCTATAAACATGGAAATATCTCCACTGCTATCTCTATAAACATCGAAATATCTACACCGCCATCTGTATAAACATGGAAATACTTACAAAGTTATCTGTATAAACATGGAAATATCTACACCACCATCTGTATAAACATGGAAATATCTACACAGCCATGTGTACATATATGGAAATATCTACACCGCTCTCTATATAAACATGGAAATAACTACACCGCTATCTGTATATACATGGACATATCTACACCGCCATCTAAATATCCATAGAAATATCTGCACCGCCGTCTGTATAAACATGGAAATATCTAAACGGTCATCTGTGTATAGATGGAAATATCATCACCGCCATCTGTACAAACATGGAAATATCTGCACCGCTATCTGTATAAACATGGAAATATCTACACCGTGGTCTGTGAAACATGGAAATATCTACACCGCTATCTGTATAAACATGGAAATATATACATCGCTATCTGTATAAACATGGAAATACCTACACCGTGATCTGCATAAACATGGAAATATTTACAACGATATCTGTATAAACATGGAAATATCTACACCGCCATCTCTATAAACATGGAAATATCTACACCGCCATCTGTATAAACATGGAAATATCTATAACGCTATCTGTATAAACCTGGAAATATCTACACCGCTATCTGTATAAACATCGTAATATCTACACCACCATCTATATAAACATGGAAATATCTACACCGCCATCTGTATAAACATGGAAATATCTACAATGCCATCTGTAGAAAGATGGAAATATCTACACCGCAATCTGTGTAAACATGGAAATATCTACACCAATATCTGTAAAAACATGGAAATATCTACACCGCTATCTGTATAAACATGGAAATATCTATACCGCGATCTGCATAAACATGGAAATATCTACACCGCGATCTGTATAAACATGAAAATATCTACACCGCTATCTGTAGAAACATGGAAATATCTACACCGCGATCTGAATAAACATGGAAATATCTACAACGCGATCTGTATAAACATGGAAATATCTACACCGCTATCTGTAGAAACATGGAAATATCTACCCAGCTATCTCTATAAACATGGAAATATCTACACCGCCAACTGTATAGACATGGAAATACCTACAAGTCATCTGTATAAACATGGAAATATATACACAGCCATCTGTATGAACATGGAAATATCTACACAGCCATGTGTATATACATGGAAATATCTACACCGCTATCTGTATAAACATGGAAATAACTACACCGCTATTTGTATAAACAAGTAAATATCTACACTGTGATCTGTATAAACATGGAAATATCTACACTGCTATTTGTATAAACAAGGAAATATCTACACCGCTATCTGTATAAACATGGAAATAACCACACCGCTATTTGCATAAACAAGGAAATACCTACACCGTGATCTGTATAAACATGGAAATAACTACACCGCTATTTGCATAAACAAGGAAATATCTACACCGTGATCTGTATAAACATGGAAATATCTACAACGCCATCTTTATAAACATGGAAATATCTACACCCCTATCTGTATAAACATGGAAATATCCACACCGCTATCTCTATAAACATGGAAATTACTACACCGCGATCAGTATAAACGTGGAAATATCTGCACTGCTATCTCTATAAACATGGAAATATCTCCACTACTATCTCTATAAACATCGAAATATCTACACCGCCATCTGTATAAACATGGAAATACTTACAAAGTTATCTGTATAAACATGGAAATATCTACACCGTCATCTGTATAAACATGGAAATATCTACACAGCCATGTGTACATATATGGAAATATCTACACCGCTCTCTATATAAACATGGAAATAACTACACCGCTATCTGTATATACATGGAAATATCTACACCACCATTTACATATCCATAGAAATATCTGCGCCATCATCTGTATAAACATGGAAATATCTACACGGTCATCTGTGTATGGATGGAAATATCAACACCGCCATCTGTACAAACATGGAAATATCTGCACCGCTATCTGTATAAACATGGAAATATCTACACCGTGGTCTGTATAAACATGGAAATATCTACACCGCTATCTGTATAAACATGGAAATATATACACCGCCATCTCTATAAACATGGAAATATGTACACCGTGATCTGTATAAACATGGAAATATTTACACCGATATCTGAATAAACAGGGAAATATCTACACCGCCATCTCTATAAACATGGAAATATCTACACCGCCATCTGTATAAACATGGAAATATCTACACCGCTATCTGTATAAACCTGGAAATATCTACACCGCTATCTGTATAAACATGGTAATATCTACACCACCATCTATATAAACATGGAAATATCTACACCGCAATCTGTATAAACATGGAAATATCTACAATGCCGTCTGTAGAAAGATGGAAATATCTACACTGCAATCTGTGTAAACATGGAAATATCTACACCAATATCTGTAAAAACATGGAAATATCTACACCGCTATCTGTATAAACATGGCAATATCTACACCGCGATCTGCATAAACATGGAAATATCTACACCGCGATCTGTATAAATATGGGAATATCTACACCGCTATCTGTAGAAACATGGAAATATCTACACCGCGATCTGTATAAACATGGAAATATCTACACCGCGATCTGTATAAACATGGAAATATCTACACTGCTATCTGTAGACACATGGAAATATCTACACAGCTATCTCTATAAACATGGAAATATCTGCACCGCCATCTGTATAAACATGGAAATACCTACAAGTCATCTGTATGAACATGGAAATATCTACACAGCCATCTGTATAAACATGGAAATATCTACACAGCCATCTGTATATACATGGAAATATCTACACCGCTATCTGTATAAACATGGAAATAACTACACCGCTATTTGTATAAACAAGGAAATATCTACACCGTGATCTGTATAAACATGGAAATATCTACAATGCTATTTGTATAAACAAGGAAATATCTACACCGCTATCTGTATAAACATGGAAATAACTACACCGCTATTTGCATAAACAAAGAAATGTCTACACCGTGATCTGTATAAACATGGAAATATCTACAACGCCATCTCTATAAACATGGAAATATCTACACCCCTATCTGTATAAACATGGAAATATCCACACCGCTATCTCTAAAAACATGGAAATAACTACACCGTGATCAGTATAAACGTGGAAATATCTACACCGCTCTCTCTATAAACATGGAAATATCTCCACTACTATCTCTATAAACATCGAAATATCTACACCGCCATCTGTATAAACATGGAAATACTTACAAAGTTATCTGTATAAACATGGAAATATCTACACCGTCATCTGTATAAACATGGAAATATCTACACAGCCATGTGTACATATATGGAAATATCTACACCGCTCTCTATATAAACATGGAAATAACTACACCGCTATCTGTATATACATGGAAATATCTACACCGCCATCTACATATCCATACAAATATCTGCGCCGCCATCTGTATAAACATGGAAATATCTACACGGTCATCTGTGTATAGATGGAAATATCAACACCGCCATCTGTACAAACATGGAAATATCTGCACCGCTATCTGTATAAACATGGAAATATCTACACCGTGGTCTGTATAAACATGGAAATATCTACACCGCTATCTGTATAAACATGGAAATATATACACCGCCATCTCTATAAACATGGAAATATGTACACCATGATCTGTATAAACATGGAACTATTTACACCGATATCTGTATAAACATGGAAATATCTACACCGCCATCTCTATAAACATGGAAATATCTACACCGCCATCTGTATAAACATGGAAATATCTACACCGCGATCTGTATAAACCTGGAAATATGTACACCGCTATCTGTATAAACATGGTAATTTCTACACCACCATCTATATAAACATGGAAATATCTACACCGCCATCTGTATAAACATGGAAATATCTACAATGCCGTCTGTAGAAAGATGGAAATATCTACACTGCAATCTGTGTAAACATGGAAATATCTACACCAATATCTGTAAAAACATGGAAATATCTACACCGCTATCTGTATAAACATGGAAATATCTACACCGCGATCTGCATAAACATGGAAATATCTATACCGAGATCTGTATAAATATGGAAATATCTACACCGCTATCTGAAGAAACATGGAAATATCTACACCGCGATCTGTATAAACATGGAAATATCTACACCGCGATCTGTATAAACATGGAAATATCTACACCGCTATCTGTAGAAACATGGAAATATCTACACAGCTATCTCTATAAACATGGAAATATCTTCACCGCCATCTGTATAAACATGGAAATACCTACAAGTCATCTGTATAAACATGGAAATATCTACACAGCCATCTGTATAAACATGGAAATATCTACAGAGCCATCTGTATATTCACGGAAATATGTACACCGCTATCTGTATAAACATGGAAATAACTACACCGCTATTTGTATAAACAAGGAAATATCTACACCGTGATCTGTATAAACATGGAAATATCTACAATGCTATTTGTATAAACAAGGAAATATCTACACCGCTATCTGTATAAACATGGAAATATCCACACCGCTATCTCTAAAAACATGGAAATAACTACACCGTGATCAGTATAAACGTGGAAATATCTACACCGCTCTCTCTATAAACATGGAAATATCTCCACTACTATCTCTATAAACATCGAAATATCTACACCGCCATCTGTATAAACATGGAAATACTTACAAAGTTATCTGTATAAACATGGAAATATCTACACCGTCATCTGTATAAACATGGAAATATCTACACAGCCATGTGTACATATATGGAAATATCTACACCGCTCTCTATATAAACATGGAAATAACTACACCGCTATCTGTATATACATGGAAATATCTACACCGCCATCTACATATCCATACAAATATCTGCGCCGCCATCTGTATAAACATGGAAATATCTACACGGTCATCTGTGTATAGATGGAAATATCAACACCGCCATCTGTACAAACATGGAAATATCTGCACCGCTATCTGTATAAACATGGAAATATCTACACCGTGGTCTGTATAAACATGGAAATATCTACACCGCTATCTGTATAAACATGGAAATATATACACCGCCATCTCTATAAACATGGAAATATGTACACCGTGATCTGTATAAACATGGAACTATTTACACCGATATCTGTATAAACATGGAAATATCTACACCGCCATCTCTATAAACATGGAAATATCTACACCGCCATCTGTATAAACATGGAAATATCTACACCGCGATCTGTATAAACCTGGAAATATGTACACCGCTATCTGTATAAACATGGTAATTTCTACACCACCATCTATATAAACATGGAAATATCTACACCGCCATCTGTATAAACATGGAAATATCTACAATGCCGTCTGTAGAAAGATGGAAATATCTACACTGCAATCTGTGTAAACATGGAAATATCTACACCAATATCTGTAAAAACATGGAAATATCTACACCGCTATCTGTATAAACATGGAAATATCTACACCGCGATCTGCATAAACATGGAAATATCTACACCGAGATCTGTATAAATATGGAAATATCTACACCGCTATCTGAAGAAACATGGAAATATCTACACCGCGATCTGTATAAACATGGAAATATCTACACCGCGATCTGTATAAACATGGAAATATCTACACCGCTATCTGTAGAAACATGGAAATATCTACACAGCTATCTCTATAAACATGGAAATATCTTCACCGCCATCTGTATAAACATGGAAATACCTACAAGTCATCTGTATAAACATGGAAATATCTACACAGCCATCTGTATAAACATGGAAATATCTACAGAGCCATCTGTATATTCACGGAAATATGTACACCGCTATCTGTATAAACATGGAAATAACTACACCGCTATTTGTATAAACAAGGAAATATCTACACCGTGATCTGTATAAACATGGAAATATCTACAATGCTATTTGTATAAACAAGGAAATATCTACACCGCTATCTGTATAAACATGGAAATAACTAAACCGCTATCTGTATATACATGGAAATATCTACACCGCCATCTACATATCCATAGAAATATCTGCACCACCATCTGTATAAACATGGAAATATCTACACGGTCATCTGTGTATAGATGGAAATATCAACACCGCCATCTGTACAAACATGGAAATATCTGCACCGCTATCTGTATAAACATGGAAATATCTACACCGTGGTCTGTAAAACATGGAAATATCTACACCGCTATCTGTATAAACATGGAAATATATACATCGCTATCTGTATAAACATGGAAATACCTACACCGTGATCTGTATAAACATGGAAATATTTACAATGATATCTGTATAAACATGGAAATATCTACACCGCCATCTCTATAAACATGGAGATATCTACACCGCCATCTGTATAAACATGGAAATATCTACACCGCTATCTGTATAAACCTGGAAATATCTACAACACTATCTGTATAAACATGGTAATATCTACACCACCATCTATATAAACATGGAAATATCTACACCGCCATCTGTATAAACATGGAAATATCTACAATGCCATCTGTAGAAAGATGGAAATATCTACACCGCAATCTGTGTAAACATGGAAATATCTACACCAATATCTGTAAAAACATGGAAATATCTACACCGCTATCTGTATAAACATGGAAATATCTATACCGCGATCTGCATAAACATGGAAATATCTACACCGCGATCTGTATAAACATGGAAATATCTACACCGCGATCTGTATAAACATGGAAATATCTACACCGCTATCTGTAGAAACATGGAAATATCTACACAGCTATCTCTATAAACATGGAAATATCTTCACCGCCATCTGTATAAACATGGAAATACCTACAAGTCATCTGTATAAACATGGAAATATCTACACAGCCATCTGTATAAACATGGAAATATCTACAGAGCCATCTGTATATTCACGGAAATATGTACACCGCTATCTGTATAAACATGGAAATAACTACACCGCTATTTGTATAAACAAGGAAATATCTACACCGTGATCTGTATAAACATGGAAATATCTACAATGCTATTTGTATAAACAAGGAAATATCTACACCGCTATCTGTATAAACATGGAAATAACTAAACCGCTATCTGTATATACATGGAAATATCTACACCGCCATCTACATATCCATAGAAATATCTGCACCACCATCTGTATAAACATGGAAATATCTACACGGTAATCTGTGTATAGATGGAAATATCAACACCGCCATCTGTACAAACATGGAAATATCTGCACCGCTATCTGTATAAACATGGAAATATCTACACCGTGGTCTGTAAAACATGGAAATATCTACACCGCTATCTGTATAAACATGGAAATATATACATCGCTATCTGTATAAACATGGAAATACCTACACCGTGATCTGTATAAACATGGAAATATTTACAATGATATCTGTATAAACATGGAAATATCTACACCGCCATCTCTATAAACATGGAGATATCTACACCGCCATCTGTATAAACATGGAAATATCTACACCGCTATCTGTATAAACCTGGAAATATCTACAACACTATCTGTATAAACATGGTAATATCTACACCACCATCTATATAAACATGGAAATATCTACACCGCCATCTGTATAAACATGGAAATATCTACAATGCCATCTGTAGAAAGATGGAAATATCTACACCGCAATCTGTGTAAACATGGAAATATCTACACCAATATCTGTAAAAACATGGAAATATCTACACCGCTATCTGTATAAACATGGAAATATCTATACCGCGATCTGCATAAACATGGAAATATCTACACCGCGATCTGTATAAACATGGAAATATCTACACCGCTATCTGTAGAAACATGGAAATATCTACACCGTGATCTGAATAAACATGGAAATATCTACACCGCGATCTGTATAAACATGGAAATATCTATACCGCTATCTGTAGAAACATGGAAATATCTACACAGCTATCTCTATAAACATGGAAATATCTACACCGCCATCTGTATAGACATGGAAATACCTACAAGTCATCTGTATAAACATGGAAATATCTACACAGCCATCTGTATAAACATGGAAATACCTACAAGTCATCTGTATAAACATGGAAATATCTACACAGCCATCTGTATAAACATGGAAATATCTACACAGCCATCTGTATATTCACGGAAATATCTACACCGCTATCTGTATAAACATGGAAATAACTACACCGCTATTTGTATAAACAAGGAAATATCTACACCGTGATCTGTATAAACATGGAAATATCTACAATGTTATTTGTATAAACAAGGAAATATCTACACCGCTATCTGTATAAACATGGAAATAACTACACCGCTATTTGCATAAACAAGGAAATATCTACACCGTGATCTATATAAACATGGAAATATCTACAACGCCATCTCTATAAACATGGAAATATCTACACCCCTATCTGTATAAACATGGAAATATCCACACTGCTATCTCTAAAAACATGGAATTAACTACACCGTGATCAGTATATACGTGGAAATATCTACACCGCTATCTCTATAAACATGGAAATATCTCCACTGCTACTTCTATAAACATCGAAATATCTACACCGCCATCTGTATAAACATGGAAATACTTACAAAGTTATCTGTATAAACATGGAAATATCTACACAGCCATGTGTACATATATGGAAATATCTACACCGCTCTCTATATAAACATGGAAATAACTACACCGCTATCTGTATATACATGGAAATATCTACACCGCCATATACATATCCATAGAAATATCTGCGCCGCCATCTGTATAAACATGGAAATATCTACACGGTCATCTGTGGATAGATGGAAATATCAACACCGCCATCTGTACAAACATGGAAATATCTGCACCGCTATCTGTATAAACATGGAAATATCTACACCGTGGTCTGTAAAACATGGAAATATCTACACCGCTATCTGTATAAACCTGGAAATATCTACACCGCTATCTGTATAAACATGGTAATAACTACACCACCATCTATATAAACATGGAAATATCTACACCGCCATCTGTATAAACATGGAAATATCTACAATGCCGTCTGTAGAAAGATGGAAATATCTACACTGCAATCTGTGTAAACATGGAAATATCTACACCAATATCTGTATAAACATGGAAATATCTACACCGCTATCTGTATAAACATGGCAATATCTACACCGCGATCTGCATAAACATGGAAATATCTACACCGCGATCTGTATAAATATGGGAATATCTACACCGCTATCTGTAGAAACATGGAAATATCTACACCGCGATCTGTATAAACATGGAAATATCTACACCGCGATCTGTATAAACATGGAAATATCTACACCGCTATCTGTAGAAACATGGAAATATCTACACAGCTATCTCTATAAACATGGAAATATCTGCACCGCCATCTGTATAAACATGGAAATACCTACAAGTCATCTGTATGAACATGGAAATATCTACACAGCCATCTGTATAAACATGGAAATATCTACACAGCCATCTGTATATACATGGAAATATCTACACCGCTATCTGTATAAACATGGAAATAACTACACCGCTATTTGTATAAACAAGGAAATATCTACACCGTGATCTGTATAAACATGGAAATATCTACAATGCTATTTGTATAAACAAGGAAATATCTACACCGCTATCTGTATAAACATGGAAATAACTACACCGCTATTTGCATAAACAAAGAAATGTCTACACCGTGATCTGTATAAACATGGAAATATCTACAACGCCATCTCTATAAACATGGAAATATCTACACCCCTATCTGTATAAACATGGAAATATCCACAACGCTATCTCTAAAAACATGGAAATAACTACACCGTGATCAGTATAAACGTGGAAATATCTACACCGCTCTCTCTATAAACATGGAAATATCTCCACTACTATCTCTATAAACATCGAAATATCTACACCGCCATCTGTATAAACATGGAAATACTTACAAAGTTATCTGTATAAACATGGAAATATCTACACCGTCATCTGTATAAACATGGAAATATCTACACAGCCATGTGTACATATATGGAAATATCTACACCGCTCTCTATATAAACATGGAAATAACTACACCGCTATTTGTATAAACAAGGAAATATCTACACCGTGATCTGTATAAACATGGAAATATCTACAATGCTATTTGTATAAACAAGGAAATATCTACACCGCTATCTGTATAAACATGGAAATAACTAAACCGCTATCTGTATATACATGGAAATATCTACACCGCCATCTACATATCCATAGAAATATCTGCACCACCATCTGTATAAACATGGAAATATCTACACGGTCATCTGTGTATAGATGGAAATATCAACACCGCCATCTGTACAAACATGGAAATATCTGCACCGCTATCTGTATAAACATGGAAATATCTACACCGTGGTCTGTAAAACATGGAAATATCTACACCGCTATCTGTATAAACATGGAAATATATACATCGCTATCTGTATAAACATGGAAATACCTACACCGTGATCTGTATAAACATGGAAATATTTACAATGATATCTGTATAAACATGGAAATATCTACACCGCCATCTCTATAAACATGGAGATATCTACACCGCCATCTGTATAAACATGGAAATATCTACACCGCTATCTGTATAAACCTGGAAATATCTACAACACTATCTGTATAAACATGGTAATATCTACACCACCATCTATATAAACATGGAAATATCTACACCGCCATCTGTATAAACATGGAAATATCTACAATGCCATCTGTAGAAAGATGGAAATATCTACACCGCAATCTGTGTAAACATGGAAATATCTACACCAATATCTGTAAAAACATGGAAATATCTACACCGCTATCTGTATAAACATGGAAATATCTATACCGCGATCTGCATAAACATGGAAATATCTACACCGCGATCTGTATAAACATGGAAATATCTACACCGCTATCTGTAGAAACATGGAAATATCTACACCGTGATCTGAATAAACATGGAAATATCTACACCGCGATCTGTATAAACATGGAAATATCTATACCGCTATCTGTAGAAACATGGAAATATCTACACAGCTATCTCTATAAACATGGAAATATCTACACCGCCATCTGTATAGACATGGAAATACCTACAAGTCATCTGTATAAACATGGAAATATCTACACAGCCATCTGTATAAACATGGAAATACCTACAAGTCATCTGTATAAACATGGAAATATCTACACAGCCATCTGTATAAACATGGAAATATCTACACAGCCATCTGTATATTCACGGAAATATCTACACCGCTATCTGTATAAACATGGAAATAACTACACCGCTATTTGTATAAACAAGGAAATATCTACACCGTGATCTGTATAAACATGGAAATATCTACAATGTTATTTGTATAAACAAGGAAATATCTACACCGCTATCTGTATAAACATGGAAATAACTACACCGCTATTTGCATAAACAAGGAAATATCTACACCGTGATCTATATAAACATGGAAATATCTACAACGCCATCTCTATAAACATGGAAATATCTACACCCCTATCTGTATAAACATGGAAATATCCACACTGCTATCTCTAAAAACATGGAATTAACTACACCGTGATCAGTATATACGTGGAAATATCTACACCGCTATCTCTATAAACATGGAAATATCTCCACTGCTACTTCTATAAACATCGAAATATCTACACCGCCATCTGTATAAACATGGAAATACTTACAAAGTTATCTGTATAAACATGGAAATATCTACACAGCCATGTGTACATATATGGAAATATCTACACCGCTCTCTATATAAACATGGAAATAACTACACCGCTATCTGTATATACATGGAAATATCTACACCGCCATATACATATCCATAGAAATATCTGCGCCGCCATCTGTATAAACATGGAAATATCTACACGGTCATCTGTGGATAGATGGAAATATCAACACCGCCATCTGTACAAACATGGAAATATCTGCACCGCTATCTGTATAAACATGGAAATATCTACACCGTGGTCTGTAAAACATGGAAATATCTACACCGCTATCTGTATAAACCTGGAAATATCTACACCGCTATCTGTATAAACATGGTAATAACTACACCACCATCTATATAAACATGGAAATATCTACACCGCCATCTGTATAAACATGGAAATATCTACAATGCCGTCTGTAGAAAGATGGAAATATCTACACTGCAATCTGTGTAAACATGGAAATATCTACACCAATATCTGTATAAACATGGAAATATCTACACCGCTATCTGTATAAACATGGCAATATCTACACCGCGATCTGCATAAACATGGAAATATCTACACCGCGATCTGTATAAATATGGGAATATCTACACCGCTATCTGTAGAAACATGGAAATATCTACACCGCGATCTGTATAAACATGGAAATATCTACACCGCGATCTGTATAAACATGGAAATATCTACACCGCTATCTGTAGAAACATGGAAATATCTACACAGCTATCTCTATAAACATGGAAATATCTGCACCGCCATCTGTATAAACATGGAAATACCTACAAGTCATCTGTATGAACATGGAAATATCTACACAGCCATCTGTATAAACATGGAAATATCTACACAGCCATCTGTATATACATGGAAATATCTACACCGCTATCTGTATAAACATGGAAATAACTACACCGCTATTTGTATAAACAAGGAAATATCTACACCGTGATCTGTATAAACATGGAAATATCTACAATGCTATTTGTATAAACAAGGAAATATCTACACCGCTATCTGTATAAACATGGAAATAACTACACCGCTATTTGCATAAACAAAGAAATGTCTACACCGTGATCTGTATAAACATGGAAATATCTACAACGCCATCTCTATAAACATGGAAATATCTACACCCCTATCTGTATAAACATGGAAATATCCACAACGCTATCTCTAAAAACATGGAAATAACTACACCGTGATCAGTATAAACGTGGAAATATCTACACCGCTCTCTCTATAAACATGGAAATATCTCCACTACTATCTCTATAAACATCGAAATATCTACACCGCCATCTGTATAAACATGGAAATACTTACAAAGTTATCTGTATAAACATGGAAATATCTACACCGTCATCTGTATAAACATGGAAATATCTACACAGCCATGTGTACATATATGGAAATATCTACACCGCTCTCTATATAAACATGGAAATAACTACACCGCTATCTGTATATACATGGAAATATCTACACCGCCATCTACATATCCATACAAATATCTGCGCCGCCATCTGTATAAACATGGAAATATCTACACGGTCATCTGTGTATAGATGGAAATATCAACACCGCCATCTGTACAAACATGGAAATATCTGCACCGCTATCTGTATAAACATGGAAATATCTACACCGTGGTCTGTATAAACATGGAAATATCTACACCGCTATCTGTATAAACATGGAAATATATACACCGCCATCTCTATAAACATGGAAATATGTACACCGTGATCTGTATAAACATGGAACTATTTACACCGATATCTGTATAAACATGGAAATATCTACACCGCCATCTCTATAAACATGGAAATATCTACACCGCCATCTGTATAAACATGGAAATATCTACACCGCGATCTGTATAAACCTGGAAATATGTACACCGCTATCTGTATAAACATGGTAATTTCTACACCACCATCTATATAAACATGGAAATATCTACACCGCCATCGGTATAAACATGGAAATATCTACAATGCCGTCTGTAGAAAGATGGAAATATCTACACTGCAATCTGTGTAAACATGGAAATATCTACACCAATATCTGTAAAAACATGGAAATATCTACACCGCTATCTGTATAAACATGGAAATATCTACACCGCGATCTGCATAAACATGGAAATATCTACACCGAGATCTGTATAAATATGGAAATATCTACACCGCTATCTGAAGAAACATGGAAATATCTACACCGCGATCTGTATAAACATGGAAATATCTACACCGCGATCTGTATAAACATGGAAATATCTACACCGCTATCTGTAGAAACATGGAAATATCTACACAGCTATCTCTATAAACATGGAAATATCTTCACCGCCATCTGTATAAACATGGAAATACCTACAAGTCATCTGTATAAACATGGAAATATCTACAGAGCCATCTGTATAAACATGGAAATATCTACAGAGCCATCTGTATATTCACGGAAATATGTACACCGCTATCTGTATAAACATGGAAATAACTACACCGCTATTTGTATAAACAAGGAAATATCTACACCGTGATCTGTATAAACATGGAAATATCTACAATGCTATTTGTATAAACAAGGAAATATCTACACCGCTATCTGTATAAACATGGAAATAACTAAACCGCTATCTGTATATACATGGAAATATCTACACCGCCATCTACATATCCATAGAAATATCTGCACCACCATCTGTATAAACATGGAAATATCTACACGGTCATCTGTGTATAGATGGAAATATCAACACCGCCATCTGTACAAACATGGAAATATCTGCACCGCTATCTTTATAAACATGGAAATATCTACACCGTGGTCTGTAAAACATGGAAATATCTACACCGCTATCTGTATAAACATGGAAATATATACATCGCTATCTGTATAAACATGGAAATACCTACACCGTGATCTGTATAAACATGGAAATATTTACAATGATATCTGTATAAACATGGAAATATCTACACCGCCATCTCTATAAACATGGAGATATCTACACCGCCATCTGTATAAACATGGAAATATCTACACCGCTATCTGTATAAACCTGGAAATATCTACAACACTATCTGTATAAACATGGTAATATCTACACCACCATCTATATAAACATGGAAATATCTACACCGCCATCTGTATAAACATGGAAATATCTACAATGCCATCTGTAGAAAGATGGAAATATCTACACCGCAATCTGTGTAAACATGGAAATATCTACACCAATATCTGTAAAAACATGGAAATATCTACACCGCTATCTGTATAAACATGGCAATATCTACACCGCGATCTGCATAAACATGGAAATATCTACACCGCGATCTGTATAAATATGGGAATATCTACACCGCTATCTGTAGAAACATGGAAATATCTACACCGCGATCTGTATAAACATGGAAATATCTACACCGCGATCTGTATAAACATGGAAATATCTACACCGCTATCTGTAGAAACATGGAAATATCTACACAGCTATCTCTATAAACATGGAAATATCTGCACCGCCATCTGTATAAACATGGAAATACCTACAAGTCATCTGTATGAACATGGAAATATCTACACAGCCATCTGTATAAACATGGAAATATCTACACAGCCATCTGTATATACATGGAAATATCTACACCGCTATCTGTATAAACATGGAAATAACTACACCGCTATTTGTATAAACAAGGAAATATCTACACCGTGATCTGTATAAACATGGAAATATCTACAATGCTATTTGTATAAACAAGGAAATATCTACACCGCTATCTGTATAAACATGGAAATAACTACACCGCTATTTGCACAAACAAAGAAATGTCTACACCGTGATCTGTATAAACATGGAAATATCTACAACGCCATCTCTATAAACATGGAAATATCTACACCCCTATCTGTATAAACATGGAAATATCCACACCGCTATCTCTAAAAACATGGAAATAACTACACCGTGATCAGTATAAACGTGGAAATATCTACACCGCTCTCTCTATAAACATGGAAATATCTCCACTACTATCTCTATGAACATCGAAATATCTACACCGCCATCTGTATAAACATGGAAATACTTACAAAGTTATCTGTATAAACATGGAAATATCTACACCGTCATCTGTATAAACATGGAAATATCTACACAGCCATGTGTACATATATGGAAATATCTACACCGCTCTCTATATAAACATGGAAATAACTACACCGCTATCTGTATATACATGGAAATATCTACACCGCCATCTACATATCCATACAAATATCTGCGCCGCCATCTGTATAAACATGGAAATATCTACACGGTCATCTGTGTATAGATGGAAATATCAACACCGCCATCTGTACAAACATGGAAATATCTGCACCGCTATCTGTATAAACATGGAAATATCTACACCGTGGTCTGTATAAACATGGAAATATCTACACCGCTATCTGTATAAACATGGAAATATATACACCGCCATCTCTATAAACATGGAAATATGTACACCGTGATCTGTATAAACATGGAACTATTTACACCGATATCTGTATAAACATGGAAATATCTACACCGCCATCTCTATAAACATGGAAATATCTACACCGCCATCTGTATAAACATGGAAATATCTACACCGCGATCTGTATAAACCTGGAAATATGTACACCGCTATCTGTATAAACATGGTAATTTCTACACCACCATCTATATAAACATGGAAATATCTACACCGCCATCTGTATAAACATGGAAATATCTACAATGCCGTCTGTAGAAAGATGGAAATATCTACACTGCAATCTGTGTAAACATGGAAATATCTACACCAATATCTGTAAAAACATGGAAATATCTACACCGCTATCTGTATAAACATGGAAATATCTACACCGCGATCTGCATAAACATGGAAATATCTACACCGAGATCTGTATAAATATGGAAATATCTACACCGCTATCTGAAGAAACATGGAAATATCTACACCGCGATCTGTATAAACATGGAAATATCTACACCGCTATCTGTATAAACATGGAAATAACTAAACCGCTATCTGTATATACATGGAAATATCTACACCGCCATCTACATATCCATAGAAATATCTGCACCACCATCTGTATAAACATGGAAATATCTACACAGTCATCTGTGTATAGATGGAAATATCAACACCGCCATCTGTACAAACATGGAAATATCTGCACCGCTATCTTTATAAACATGGAAATATCTACACCGTGGTCTGTAAAACATGGAAATATCTACACCGCTATCTGTATAAACATGGAAATATATACATCGCTATCTGTATAAACATGGAAATACCTACACCGTGATCTGTATAAACATGGAAATATTTACAATGATATCTGTATAAACATGGAAATATCTACACCGCCATCTCTATAAACATGGAGATATCTACACCGCCATCTGTATAAACATGGAAATATCTACACCGCTATCTGTATAAACCTGGAAATATCTACAACACTATCTGTATAAACATGGTAATATCTACACCACCATCTATATAAACATGGAAATATCTACACCGCCATCTGTATAAACATGGAAATATCTACAATGCCATCTGTAGAAAGATGGAAATATCTACACCGCAATCTGTGTAAACATGGAAATATCTACACCAATATCTGTAAAAACATGGAAATATCTACACCGCTATCTGTATAAACATGGAAATATCTATACCGCGATCTGCATAAACATGGAAATATCTACACCGCGATCTGTATAAACATGGAAATATCTACACCGCTATCTGTAGAAACATGGAAATATCTACACCGGGATCTGAATAAACATGGAAATATCTACACCGCGATCTGTATAAACATGGAAATATCTATACCGCTATCTGTAGAAACATGGAAATATCTACACAGCTATCTCTATAAACATGGAAATATCTACACCGCCATCTGTATAGACATGGAAATACCTACAAGTCATCTGTATAAACAAGGAAATATCTACACAGCCATCTGTATAAACATGGAAATACCTACAAGTCATCTGTATAAACATGGAAATATCTACACAGCCATCTGTATAAACATGGAAATATCTACACAGCCATCTGTATATTCACGGAAATATCTACACCGCTATCTGTATAAACATGGAAATAACTACACCGCTATTTGTATAAACAAGGAAATATCTACACCGTGATCTGTATAAACATGGAAATATCTACAATGTTATTTGTATAAACAAGGAAATATCTACACCGCTATCTGTATAAACATGGAAATAACTACACCGCTATTTGCATAAACAAGGAAATATCTACACCGTGATCTATATAAACATGGAAATATCTACAACGCCATCTCTATAAACATGGAAATATCTACACCCCTATCTGTATAAACATGGAAATATCCACACTGCTATCTCTAAAAACATGGAAATAACTACACCGTGATCAGTATATACGTGGAAATATCTACACCGCTATCTCTATAAACATGGAAATATCTCCACTGCTATTTCTATAAACATCGAAATATCTACACCGCCATCTGTATAAACATGGAAATACTTACAAAGTTATCTGTATAAACATGGAAATATCTACACCACCATCTGTATAAACATGGAAATATCTACACAGCCATGTGTACATATATGGAAATATCTACACCGCTCTCTATATAAACATGGAAATAACTACACCGCTATCTGTATATACATGGAAATATCTACACCGCCATATACATATCCATAGAAATATCTGCGCCGCCATCTGTATAAACATGGAAATATCTACACGGTCATCTGTGGATAGATGGAAATATCAACACCGCCATCTGTACAAACATGGAAATATCTGCACCGCTATCTGTATAAACATGGAAATATCTACACCGTGGTCTGTAAAACATGGAAATATCTACACCGCTATCTGTATAAACCTGGAAATATCTACACCGCTATCTGTATAAACATGGTAATAACTACACCACCATCTATATAAACATGGAAATATCTACACCGCCATCTGTATAAACATGGAAATATCTACAATGCCGTCTGTAGAAAGATGGAAATATCTACACTGCAATCTGTGTAAACATGGAAATATCTACACCAATATCTGTAAAAACATGGAAATATCTACACCGCTATCTGTATAAACGTGGAAATATCTACACCGCGATCTGCATAAACATGGAAATATCTACACCGCGATCTGTATAAATATGGAAATATCTACACCGCTATCTGTAGAAACATGGAAATATCTACACCGCGATCTGTATAAACATGGAAATATCTACACCGCGATCTGTATAAACATGGAAATATCTACACCGCTATCTGTAGAAACATGGAAATATCTACACAGCTATCTCTATAAACATGGAAATATCTACACCACCATCTGTATAGACATGGAAATACCTACAAGTCATCTGTATAAACATGGAAATACCTACACAGCCATCTGTATGAACATGGAAATATCTACACAGCCATCTGTATATACATGGAAATATCTACACCGCTATCTGTATAAACATGGAAATAACTACACCGCTATTTGTATAAACAAGGAAATATCTACACCGTGATCTGTATAAACATGGAAATATCTACAATGCTATTTGTATAAACAAGGAAATATCTACACCGCTATCTGTATAAACATGGAAATAACTACACCGCTATTTGCATAAACAAGGAAATATCTACACCGTGATCTGTATAAACATGGAAATATCTACAACGCCATCTCTATAAACATGGAAATATCTACACCCCTATCTGTATAAACATGGAAATATCCACACCGCTATCTCTAAAAACATGGAAATAACTACACCGTGATAAGTATAAACGTGGAAATATCTACACCGCTATCTCTATAAACATGGAAATATCTCCACTGCTATCTCTTTAAACATCGAAATATCTACACCGCCATCTGTATAAACATGGAAATACTCACAAAGTTAACTGTATAAACATGGAAATATCTACACCGCCATCTGTATAAACATGGAAATATCTACACAGCCATGTGTACATATATGGAAATATCTACACCGCTCTCTATATAAACATGGAAATAACTACACCTCTCTCTGTATATACATGGAAATATCTACACCGCCATCTACATATCCATAGAAATATCGGCGCCGCCATCTGTATAAACATGGAAATATCTACACGGTCATCTGTGTATAGATGGAAATATCAACACCGCCATCTGTACAAACATGGAAATATCTGCACCGCTATCTGTATAAACATGGAAATATCTACACCGTGGTCTGTAAAAACATGGAAATATCTACACCGCTATCTGTATAAATATGGAAATATATACATCGCTATCTGTATAAACATGGAAATACCTACACCGTGATCTGCATAAACATGGAAATATTTACAACGATATCTGTATAAACATGGAAATATCTACACCGCCATCTCTATAAACATGGAAATATCTACACCGCCATCTGTATAAACATGGAAATATCTACACCGCTATCTGTATAAACCTGGAAATATCTACACCGCTATCTGTATAAACATCGTAATATCTACACCACCATCTATATAAACATGGAAATATCTACACCGCCATCTGTATAAACATGGAAATATCTTCAATGCCATCTGTAGAAACATGGAAATATCTACACCGCAATCTGTGTAAACATGGAAATATCTACACCAATATCTGTAAAAACATGGAAATATCTACACCGCTATCTGTATAAACATGGAAATATCTATACCGCGATCTGCATAAACATGGAAATATCTACACCGCGATCTGTATAAACATGAAAATATCTACACCGCTATCTGTAGAAACATGGAAATATCTACACCGCGATCTGAATAAACATGGAAATATCTACAACGCGATCTGTATAAACATGGAAATATCTACACCGCTATCTGTAGAAACATGGAAATATCTACAAAGCTATCTCTATAAACATGGAAATATCTACACCGCCATCTGTATAGACATGGAAATACCTACAAGTTATCTGTATAAACATGGAAATATATACACAGCCATCTGTATAAACATGGAAATATCTACACAGCCATGTGTATATACATGGAAATATCTACACCGCTATCTGTATAAACATGGAAATAACTACACCGCTATTTGTATAAACAAGGAAATATCTACACCGTGATCTGTATAAACATGGAAATATCTACAATGCTATTTGTATAAACAAGGAAATATCTACACCGCTATCTGTATAAACATGGAAATATCCACACCGCTATCTCTAAAAACATGGAAATAACTACACCGTGATCAGTATAAACGTGGAAATATCTACACCGCTATCTCTATAAACATGGAAATATCTCCACTACTATCTCTATAAACATCGAAATATCTACACCGCCATCTGTATAAACATGGAAATTCTTACAAAGTTATCTGTATAAACATGGAAATATCTACACCGTCACCTGTATAAACATGGAAATATCTACACAGCCATGTTTACATATATGGAAATATCTACACCGCTCTCCATATAAACATGGAAATAACTACACCGCTATCTGTATATACATGGAAATATCTACACCGCCATCTACATATCCATAGAAATATCTGCGCCACCATCTGTATAAACATGGAAATATCTACACGGTCATCTGTGTAGATGGAAATATCAACACCGCCATCTGTACAAACATGGAAATATCTGCACCGCTATCTGTATAAACATGGAAATATCTACACCGTGGTCTGTATAAACATGGAAATATCTACACCGCTATCTGTATAAACATGGAAATATATACACCGCCATCTCTATAAACATGGAAATATCTACAACGTGATCTGTATAAACATGGAACTATTTACACCGTTATCTGTATACACATGGAAATATCTACACTGCCATCTCTATAAACATGGAAATATCTACACCGCCATCTGTATAAACATGGAAATATCTTCACCGCTATTTGAATAAACCTGAAAATATCTACACCGCTATCTGTATAAACATGGTAATATCTACATCACCATCTATATAAACATGGAAATATCTTCACCGCCATCTGTATAAACATGGAAATATCTACAATGCCATCTGTAGAAAGATGGAAATATCTACACTGCAATCTGTGTAAACATGGAAATATCTACACCGTCATCTGTATAAACATGGAAATATCTACAATGCCATCTGTAGAAAGATGGAAATATCTACACTGCAATCTGTGTAAACATGGAAATATCTACACCAATATCTGTAAAAACATGGAAATATCTACACCGCTATCTGTATAAACATGGAAATATCTACACCGCGATCTGCGTAAACATGGAAATATCTACACCGCGATCTGTATAAACATGGAAATATATACACCGCTATCTGTAGAAACATGGAAATATCTACATGGCGATGTGCATAAACATGGAAATATCTACACCGCTATCTGTATAAACATGGAAGTATCTACACAGCTATCTCTATAAACATGGAAATATCTACACCGCCATCTGTATAAACATGGAAATATCTACACCGCTATCTGTAGAAACATGGAAATATCTACACTGCGATGTGCATAAACATGAAAATATCTACACCGCTATCTGTAGAAACATGGAAATATCTACACAGCTATCTCTATAAACATGGAAATATGTACACCGCCATCTGTATAAACATGGAATTACCTACAAGTCATCTGTATAAACATGGAAATATCTACACAGCCATCTGTATAAACATGGAAATATGTACACAGCCATCTTTATATACATGGAAATATCTACACCGCTATCTCTATTAACATGGAAATAACTAAACCGCTATTTGTATGAACAAGGAAATATCTACACCGTGATCTGTATAAACATGGAAATATCTACACTGCTATTTGTATAAACAAGGACATATCTACACCGCTATCTGTATAAACATGGAAATAACTACACCGCTATTTGCATAAACAAGGAAATATCTACACCGTGATCTGTATATACATGGAAATATGTACACCGCCATCTCTATAAACATGGAAATATGTACACCGTGATCTGTATAAACATGGAAATATTTACACCGATATCTGTATAAACATGGAAATATCTACACCGCCATCTCTATAAACATGGAAATATCTACACCGCCATCTGTATAAACATGGAAATATCTACACCACTATCTGTATAAACCTGGAAATATCTACACCGCTATCTGTATAAACATGGTAATATCTACACCACCATCTATATAAACATGGAAATATCTACACCGCCATCTATATAAACATGGAAATATCTACAATGCCGTCTGTAGAAAGATGGAAATATCTACACTGCAATCTGTGTAAACATGGAAATATCTACACCAATATCTGTAAAAACATGGAAATATCTACACCGCTATCTGTATAAACGTGGAAATATCTACACCGCGATCTGCATAAACATGGAAATATCTACACCGCGATCTGTATAAATATGGAAATATCTACACCGCTATCTGTAGAAACATGGAAATATCTACACCGCGATCTGTATAAACATGGAAATATCTACACCGCGATCTGTATAAACATGGAAATATCTACACCGCTTTCTGTAGAAACATGGAAATATCTACACAGCTATCTCCATAAACATGGAAATATCTACACCGCCATCTGTATAGACATGGAAATACCTACAAGTCATCTGTATAAACATGGAAATATCTACACAGCCATCTGTATGAACATGGAAATATCTACACAGCCATCTGTATATACATGGAAATATCTACACCGCTATCTGTATAAACATGGAAATAACTACACCGCTATTTGTATAAACAAGGAAATATCTACACCGTGATCTGTATAAACATGGAAATATCTACAATGCTATTTGTATAAACAAGGAAATATCTACACCGCTATCTGTATAAACATGGAAATAACTACACCGCTATTTGCATAAACAAGGAAATATCTACACCGTGATCTGTATAAACATGGAAATATCTACAACGCCATCTCTATAAACATGGAAATATCTACACCCCTATCTGTATAAACATGGAAATATCCACACCGCTATCTCTAAAAACATGGAAATAACTACACTGTGATCAGTATAAACGTGGAAATATCTACACCGCTATCTCTATAAACATGGAAATATCTCCACTACTATCTCTATAAACATCGAAATATCTACATCGCCATCTGTATAAACATGGAAATACTTACAAAGTTAACTGTATAAACATGGAAATATCTACACCGCCATCTGTATAAACATGGAAATATCTACACAGCCATGTGTACATATATGGAAATATCTACACCGCTCTCTATATAAACATGGAAATAACTACACCGCTCTCTGTATATACATGGAAATATCTAAACCGCCATCTACATATCCATAGAAATATCGGCGCGGCCATCTGTATAAACATGGAAATATCTACACGGTCATCTGTGTATAGATGGAAATATCAACACCGCCATCTGTACAAACCTGGAAATATCTGCACCGCTATCTGTATAAACATGGAAATATCTACACCGTGGTCTGTATAAACATGGAAATATCTACACCGCTATCTGTATAAACATGGAAATATATACATCGCTATCTGTATAAACATGGAAATACCTACACCGTGATCTGCATAAACATGGAAATATTTACCATGATATCTGTATAAACATGGAAATATCTACACCGCCATCTCTATAAACATGGAAATATCTACACCGCCATCTGTATAAACATGGAAATATCTACACAGCTATCTGTAGAAACATGGAAATATCTACACCGCTATCTGTATAAACATCGTAATATCTACACCACCATCTATATAAACATGGAAATATCTACACCGCCATCTGTATAAACATGGAAATATCTACAATGCCATCTGTAGAAAGATGGAAATATCTACACCGCAATCTGTGTAAACATGGAAATATCTACACCAATATCTGTAAAAACATGGAAATATCTACACCGCTATCTGTATAAACATGGTAATATCTATACCGCGATCTGCATAAACATGGAAATATCTACACCGCGATCCGTATAAACATGAAAATATCTACACCGCTATCTGTAGAGACATGGAAATATCTACACCGCGATCTGAATAAACATGGAAATATCTACAACGCGATCTGTATAAACATGGAAATATCTACACCGCTATCTGTAGAAACATGGAAATATCTACACAGCTATCTCTATAAACATGGAAATATCTACACCGCCATCTGTATAGACATGGAAATACCTACAAGTCATCTGTATAAACATGGAAATATATACACAGCCATCTGTATAAACATGGAAATATCTACACAGCCATGTGTATATACATGGAAATATCTACACCGCTATCTGTATAAACATGGAAATAACTACACCGCTATTTGTATAAACAAGTAAATATCTACACTGTGATCTGTATAAACATGGAATTATCTACAGTGCTATTTGTATAAACAAGGAAATATCTACACCGCTATCTGTATAAACATGGAAATAACTACACCGCTATTTGCATAAACAAGGAAATAACTACACCGTGATCTGTATAAACATGGAAATAACTACACCGCTATTTGCATAAACAAGGAAATATCTACACCGTGATCTGTATAAACATGGAAATATCTACAACGCCATCTCTATAAACATGGAAATATCTACACCCCTATCTGTATAAACATGGAAATATCCACACCGCTATCTCTAAAAACATGGAAATAACTACACCGTGATCAGTATAAACGTGGAAATATCTACACCGCTATCTCTATAAACATGGAAATATCTCCACTGCTATCTGTATAAACATCGAAATATCTACATCGCCATCTGTATAAACATGGAAATACTTACAAAGTTAACTGTATAAACATGGAAATATCTACACCGCCATCTGTATAAACATGGAAATATCTACACAGCCATGTGTACATATATGGAAATATCTACACCGCTCTCTATATAAACATGGAAATAACTACACCGCTCTCTGTATATACATGGAAATATCTACACCGCCATCTACATATCCATAGAAATATCGGCGCCGCCATCTGTATAAACATGGAAATATCTACACGGTCATCTGTGTATAGATGGAAATATCAACACCGCCATCTGTACAAACCTGGAAATATCTGCACCGCTATCTGTATAAACATGGAAATATCTACACCGTGGTCTGTATAAACATGGAAATATCTACACCGCTATCTGTATAAACATGGAAATATATACATCGCTATCTGTATAAACATGGAAATACCTACACCGTGATCTGCATAAACATGGAAATATTTACAACGATATCTGTATAAACATGGAAATATCTACACCGCCATCTCTATAAACATGGAAATATCTACACCGCCATCTGTATAAACATGGAAATATCTACACCGCTATCTGTAGAAACATGGAAATATCTACACCGCTATCTGTATAAACATCGTAATATCTACACCACCATCTATATAAACATGGAAATATCTACACCGCCATCTGTATAAACATGGAAATATCTACAATGCCATCTGTAGAAAGATGGAAATATCTACACCGCAATCTGTGTAAACATGGAAATATCTACACCAATATCTGTAAAAACATGGAAATATCTACACCGCTATCTGTATAAACATGGAAATATCTATACCGCGATCTGCATAAACATGGAAATATCTACACCGCGATCCGTATAAACATGAAAATATCTACACCGCTATCTGTAGAGACATGGAAATATGTACACCGCGATCTGAATAAACATGGAAATATCTACAACGCGATCTGTATAAACATGGAAATATCTACACCGCTATCTGTAGAAACATGGAAATATCTACACAGCTATATCTATAAACATGGAAATATCTACACCGCCATCTGTATAGACATGGAAATACCTACAAGTCATCTGTATAAACAAGGAAATATATACACAGCCATCTGTATAAACATGGAAATATCTGCACAGCCATGTGTATATACATGGAAATATCTACACCGCTATCTCTATAAACATGGAAATAACTACACCGCTAGTTGTATAAACAAGTAAATATCTACACTGTGATCTGTATAAACATGGAAATATCTACACTGCTATTTGTATAAACAAGGAAATATCTACACCGTGATCTGTATAAACATGGAAATATCTACAATGCTATTTGTATAAACAAGGAAATATCTACACCGCTATCTGTATAAACATGGAAATAACTACACCGCTATTTGCATAAACAAGGAAATATCTACACCGTGATCTATATAAACATGGAAATATCTACAACGCCATCTCTATAAACATGGAAATATCTACACCCCTATCTGTATAAACATGGAAATATCCACACCGCTATCTCTAAAAACATGGAAATAACTACACCGTGATCAGTATAAACGTGGAAATATCTACACCGCTATCTCTATAAACATGGAAATATCTCCACTGCTATTTCTATAAACATCGAAATATCTACACCGCCATCTGTATAAACATGGAAATACTTACAAAGTTATCTGTATAAACATGGAAATATCTACACAGCCATGTGTACATATATGGAAATATCTACACCGCTCTCTATATGAACATGGAAATAACTACACCGCTATCTGTATATACATGGAATTATCTACACCGCCATCTACATATCCTTAGAAATATCTGCGCCGCCATCTGTATAAACATGGAAATATCTACACGGTCATCTGTGGATAGATGGAAATATCAACACCGCCATCTGTACAAACATGGAAATATCTGCACCGCTATCTGTATAAACATGGAAATATCTACACCGTGGTCTGTAAAACATGGAAATATCTACACCGCTATCTGTATAAACCTGGAAATATCTACACCGCTATCTGTATAAACATGGTAATAACTACACCACCATCTATATAAACATGGAAATATCTACACCGCCATCTGTATAAACATGGAAATATCTACAATGCCGTCTGTAGAAAGATGGAAATATCTACACTGCAATCTGTGTAAACATGGAAATATCTACACCAATATCTGTAAAAACATGCAAATATCTACACCGCTATCTGTATAAACGTGGAAATATCTACACCGCGATCTGCATAAACATGGAAATATCTACACCGCGATCTGTATAAATATGGAAATATCTACACCGCTATCTGTAGAAACATGGAAATATCCACACCGCGATCTGTATAAACATGGAAATATCTACACCGCGATCTGTATAAACATGGAAATATCTACACCGCTATCTGTAGAAACATGGAAATATCTACACAGCTATCTCTATAAACATGGAAATATCTTCACCGCCATCTGTATAGACATGGAAATACCTACAAGTCATCTGTAAAAACATGGAAATATCTACACCGCTATCTGTATAAATATGGAAATATATACATCGCTATCTGTATAAACATGGAAATACCCACACCGTGATCTGCATAAACATGGAAATATTTACAACGATATCTGTATAAACATGGAAATATCTACACCGCCATCTCTATAAACATGGAAATATCTACACCGCCATCTGTATAAACATGGAAATATCTACACCGCTATCTGTATAAACCTGGAAATATCTACACCGCTATCTGTATAAACATCGTAATATCTACACCACCATCTATATAAACATGGAAATATCTACACCGCCATCTGTATAAACATGGAAATATCTACAATGCCATCTGTAGAAAGATGGAAATATCTACACCGCAATCTGTGTAAACATGGAAATATCTACACCAATATCTGTAAAAACATGGAAATATCTACACCGCTATCTGTATAAACATGGAAATATCTATATCGCGATCTGCATAAACATGGAAATATCTACACCGCGATCTGTATAAACATGAAAATATCTACACCGCTATCTGTAGAAACATGGAAATATCTACACCGCGATCTGAATAAACATGGAAATATCTACAACGCGATCTGTATAAACATGGAAATATCTACACCGCTATCTGTAGAAACATGGAAATATCTACACAGCTATCTCTATAAACATGGAAATATCTACACCGCCATCTGTATAGACATGGAAATACCTACAAGTCATCTGTATAAACAAGGAAATATATACACAGCCATCTGTATAAACATGGAAATATCTAAACAGCCATTTGTATATACATGGAAATATCTACACCGCTATCTGTATAAACATGGAAATAACTGCACCGCTATTTGTATAAACAAGGAAATATCTACACCGTTATCTGTATAAACATGGAAATATCTACAATGCTATTTGTAAAAACAAGGAAATATCTACACCGCTATCTGTATAAACATGGAAATATCCACAACGCTATCTCTAAAAACATGGAAATAACTACACCGTGATCAGTATAAACGTGGAAATATCTACACCGCTATCTCTATAAACATGGAAATATCTCCACTACTATCTCTATAAACATCGAAATATCTACACCGCCATCTGTATAAACATGGAAATACTTACAAAGTTATCTGTATAAACATGGAAATATCTACACCGTCACCTGTATAAACATGGAAATACCTACACAGCCATGTGTACATATATGGAAATATCTACACCGCTCTCCATATAAACATGGAAATAACTACACCGCTATCTGTATATACATGGAAATATCTACACCGCCATCTACATATCCATAGAAATATCTGCGCCACCATCTGTATAAACAGGGAAATATCTACACGGTCATCTGTGTAGATGGAAATATCAACACCGCCATCTGTACAAACATGGAAATATCTGCACCGCTATCTGTATAAACATGGAAATATCTACACCGTGGTCTGTATAAACATGGAAATATCTACACCGCTATCTGTATAAACATGGAAATATATACACCGCCATCTCTATAAACATGGAAATATCTACAACGTGATCTGTATAAACATGGAACTATTTACACCGTTATCTGTATACACATGGAAATATCTACACCGCCATCTCTATAAACATGGAAATATCTTCACCGCCATCTGTATAAACATGGAAATATCTTCACCGCTATCTGTATAAACCTGAAAATATCTACACCGCTATCTGTATAAACATGGTAATATCTACATCACCATCTATATAAACATGGAAATATCTACACCGCCATCTGTATAAACATGGAAATATCTGCAATGCCATCTGTAGAAAGATGGAAATATCTACATCGCAATCTTTGTAAACATGGAAATATCTACACCAATATCTGTAAAAACATGGAAATATCTACACCGCTATCTGTATAAACATGGAAATATCTACACCGCGATCTGCATAAACATGGAAATATCTACAACGCGATCTGTATAAACATGGAAATATCTACACCGCTATCTGTAGAAACATGGAAATATCTACACCGCGATCTGCATAAACATGAAAATAACTACACCGCGATCTGTATAAACATGGAAATATCTACACCGCTATCTGTAGAAACATGGAAATATCTACACAGCTATCTCTATAAACATGGAAATATCTAAACCGCCATCAGTATAAACTTGGAAATACCTAGAAGTCATCTGTATAAACATGGAAATATCTACACAGCCATCTGTATAAACATGGAAATATCTACACAGCCATCTGTATATACATGGAAATATCTACACCGCTATCTGTATAAACATGTAAATAACTACACCGCTATTTGTATAAACAAGGAAATATCTACATCGTGATCTGTATAAACATGGAAATACCTACACTGCTATTTGTATAAACAAGGAAATATCTACACCGCTATCTGTATAAACATGGAAATAACTACAACGCTATTTGCATAAACAAGGAAATATCTACACCGTGATCTGTATAAACATGGAAATATCTACACCGCGATCTGCATAAACATCGAAATACCTACACCGCAATCTGTATAAACATGGAAATATCTACACCGCTATCTGTAGAAACATGGAAATATCTACACAGCTATCTCTATAAACATGGAAATATATACACCGCCATCTGTATAAACATGGAAATACCTACAAGTCATCTGTATAAACATGGAAATATCTACACAGCCATCTGTATAAACATGGAAATATCTAAACAGCCATCTGTATATACATGGAAATATCTACACCGCTATCTGTATAAACATGGAAATAACTTCACCGCTATTTGTATAAACAAGGAAATATCTACACCGTGATCTGTATAAACATGGAAATATCTACACTGCTATTTGTATAAACAAGGAACTATCTACACCGCTATCTGTATAAACATGGAAATAACTACACCGCTACTTGCATAAACAAGGAAATATCTACACCGCGATCTGTATAAACATGGAAATATCTACAACGCCATCTCTATAAACATGGAAATATCTACACCCCTATCTGTATAAACATGGAAATATGCACACCGCTATCTCTATAAACATGGAAATAACTACACCGCGATCAGTATAAACGTGGAAATATCTACACCACTATCTCTATAAACATGGAAATATCTCCACTGCTATCTCTGTAAACATCGAAATGTCTACACCGCCATCTGTATAACCATGGAAATACTTACAAAGTTATCTGTATAAACATGGAAATATCTACACTGCCATCTATATAAACATGGAAATATCTACACAGCCATGTGTACATACATGGAAATATCTACACCACTCTCTATATAAACATGGAAATAACTACACCGCTATCTGTATATACATGGAAATATCTACACCGCCATCTACATATCCATAGAAATATCTGCGCCGCCATCTGTATAAACATGGAAATATCTACATGGTCATCTGTGTATAGATGGAAATATCAACACCGCCATCGGTACAAACATGGAAATATCTGCACCGCTATCTGTATAAACATGGAAATATCTACACCGTGGTCTGCTTAAACATGGAAATATCTTCACCGCTATCTGTATAAACATGGAAATATATACACCGCCATCTCCATAAACATGGAAATATCTACACCGCCATCTGTATAAACATGGAAATACGTACACCGCTATCTGTATAAACCTGGAAATATCTACACCGCTATCTGTATAAACATGGTAATATCTACACCACGATCTATATAAACATGGAAATATCTACACCGCCATCTGTATAAACATGGAAATATCTACACCGCTATCTGTAGAAAAATGGAAATATCTACACAGCTATCTCTAAAAACATGGAAATATCTACACCGCCATCAGTATAAACATGGAAATACCTAGAAGTCATCTGTATAAACATGGAAATATCTACACAGCCATCTGTATAAACATGGAAATATCTACACAGCCATCTGTATATACATGGAAATATCTACACCGCTATCTGTATAAACATGGAAATAACTACACCGCTATTTGTATAAACAAGGAAATATCTACATCGTGATCTGTATAAACATGGAAATACCTACACTGCTATTTGTATAAACAAGGAAATATCTACACCGCTATCTGTATAAACATGGAAATAACTACAATGCTATTTGCATAAACAAGGAAATATCTACATCGTGATCTGTATAAACATGGAAATATCTACACCGCGATCTGCATAAACATCGAAATATCTACACCGCAATCTGTATAAACATGGAAATATCTACACCGCTATCTGTAGAAACGTGGAAATATCTACACAGCTATCTCTATAAACATGGAAATATATACACCGCCATCTGTATAAACATGGAAATACCTACAAGTCATCTGTATAAACATGGAAATATCTACACAGCCATCTGTATAAACATGGAAATATCTAAACAGCCATCTGTATATACATGGAAATATCTACACCGCTATCTGTATAAACATGGAAATAACTTCACCGCTATTTGTATAAACAAGGAAATATCTACACCGTGATCTGTATAAACATGGAAATATCTACACTGCTATTTGTATAAACAAGGAACTATCTACACCGCTATCTGTATAAACATGGAAATAACTACACCGCTATTTGCATAAACAAGGAAATATCTACACCGCGATCTGTATAAACATGGAAATATCTACAACGCCATCTCTATAAACATGGAAATATCTACACCCCTATCTGTATAAACATGGAAATATGCACACCGCTATCTCTATAAACATGGAAATAACTACACCGCGATCAGTATAAACGTGGAAATATGCACACCACTATCTCTATAAACATGGAAATATCTACACTGCTATCTTTGTAAACATCGAAATGTCTACACCGCCTTCTGTATAAACATGGAAATACTTACAAAGTTATCTGTATAAACATGGAAATATCTACACTGCCATCTATATAAACATGGAAATATCTACACAGCCATGTGTACATACATAGAAATATCTACACCACTCTCTATATAAACATGGAAATAACTACACCGCTATCTGTATATACATGGAAATATCTACACCGCCATCTACATATCCATAGAAATATCTGCGCCGCCATCTGTATAAACATGGAAATATCTACACGGTCATCTGTGTATAGAAGGAAATATCAACACCGCCATCGGTACAAACATGGAAATATCTGCACCGCTATCTGTATAAACATGGAAATATCTACACCGTGGTCTGCTTAAACATGGAAATATCTTCACCGCTATCTGTATAAACATGGAAATATATACACCGCTATCTCTATAAACATGGAAATATCTACACCGTGTTGTGTATAAACATGGAAATAATTACACCGATATCTGTATAAACATGGAAATATCTACACCGCCATCTCCATAAACATGGAAATATCTACACCGCCATCTGTATAAACATGGAAATACGTACACCGCTATCTGTATAAACCTGGAAATATCTACACCGCTATCTGTATAAACATGGTAATATCTACACCACCATCTATATAAACATGGAAATATCTACACCGCCATCCGTATAAACATGGAAATATCTACACAGCCATGTGTACATATATGGAAATAACAACACCGCTCTCTATATAAACATGGAAATAACTACACCGCTATCTGTATATACATGGAAATATCTACACCGCCATCTACATATGCATAGAAATATCTGCGACGCCATCTGTTTAAACATGGAAATATCTACACGGTCATCTGTGTACGGATGGAAATATCAACACCGCCATCTGTACAAACATGGAAATATCTGCACCGCTATCTGTATAAACATGGAAATATCTACACCGTGGTCTTTATAAACATGGAAATATCTACACCGCTATCTGTAAAAACATGGAAATATATACACCGCTATCTCTATAAACATGGAAATATCTACACCGTGATCTGTATAACCATGGAAATATTTACACCGATATCTGTATAAGCATGGAAATATCTACACCGCCATCTCAATAAACATGGAAATATCTACACCGCCATCTGTATAAACATGGAAATATCTACACCGCTATCTGTATAAACGTGGAAATATCTACACCGCTATCTGTATAAACACGGTACTATCTACACCACCATCTATATAAACATGAAAATATCTACACCGCCATCTGTATAAACATGGAAATATCTACAATGCCATCTGTAGAAAGATGGAAATATCTACACCGCAATCTGTGTGTACACATGGAAATATCTACACCAATATCTGCAAAAACATGGAAATACCTACACGGCTATCTGTATAAACATGGAAATATCTAAACCGCGATCTGCATAAACATGGAAATATCTACACCGCGATCTGTATAAATATGGAAATATCTACACCGCTATCTGTAGAAACATGGAAATATCTACACCGCGATCTCTATAAACATGGAAATATCTACACCGTGAGCTGTATAAACATGGAAATATCTACACCGCTATCTGTAGAAACATGGAAATATCTACACAGCTATCTCTATAAACATGGAAATATCTACACCGCCATCTGTATAAACATGGAAATACCTACAAGTCATCTGTATAAACATGGAAATATCCACACAGCCATCTGTATAAACATGGTAATATCTACACAGCCATCTGTATATACACGGAAATATCTACACCGCTATCTGTATAAACATGGAAATAACTACACCGCTATTTGCATAAACAAGGAAATATCTACACCGTGATCTGTATAATCATGGAAATATCTACAACGCCATCTCTATAAACAAGGAAATATCTACACCCCTATCTGTATAAACATGGAAATATACACACCGCTATCTCTAAAAACATGGAAATAACTACACCGTGATCAGTATGAAGGTGGAAATATCTACACCGCTATCTCTATAAACATGGAAATATCTCCACTGCTATCTCTATAAACATCGAAATATCTACACCGCCATCTGTATAAACATGGAAATACTTACAATGTTATCTGTATAAACATGGAAATATCTACACCGCCATCTGTATAAACTTGGAAATATCTACACAGCCATGTGTACATATATGGAAATATCTACACCGCTCTCCATATAAACATGGAAATAACTACACCGCTATCTGTATATACATGGAAATATCTACACCGCCATCTACATATCCATAGAAATATCTGCGCCACCATCTGTATAAACATGGAAATATCTACACGGTCATCTGTGTATAGATGGAAATATCAACACCGCGATCTGTACAAACATGGAAATATCTGCACCGTTATCTGTATAAACATGGAAATATCTGCACCGTGGTCTGTATAAACATGGAAATATCTACACCGCTATCTGTATAAACATGGAAATATATACACCGCCATCTCTATAAACATGGAAATATCTACACCGTGATCTGTATAAACATGGAACTATTTACACCGATATCTGTATAAACATGGAAATATCTACACAGCCATCTCTATAAACATGGAAATATCTACACCGCCATCTGTATAAACATGGAAATATCTACACCGCTATCTGTATAAACCTGAAAATATCTACACCGCTATCTGTATAAACATGGTAATATCTACAACGCCATCTATATAAACATGGAAATATCTTCACCGCCATCTGTATAAACATGGAAATATCTACAATGCCATCTGTATAAACATGGAAATATCTACAATGCCATCTGTAGAAAGATGGAAATATCTACACTGCAATCTGTGTAAACATGGAAATATCTACACCAATATCTGTAAAAACATGGAAATATCTACACCGCTATCTGTATAAACATGGAAATATCTACACCGCGATCTGCGTAAACATGGAAATATCTACACCGCGATCTGTATAAACATGGAAATATCTACACCGCTATCTGTAGAAACATGGAAATATCTACACGGCGATGTGCATAAACATGGAAATATCTACACCGCTATCTGTTTAAACATGGAAATATCTACACAGCTATCTCTATAAACATGGAAATATCTACACCGCCATCTGTATAAACATGGAAATATCTACACCGCTATCTGTAGAAACATGGAAATATCTACACTGCGATGTGCATAAACATGAAAATATCTACACCGCTATCTGTAGAAACATGGAAATATCTACACAGCTATCTCTATAAACATGGAAATATGTACACAGCCATCTGTATAAACATGGAATTACCTACAAGTCATCTGTATAAACATGGAAATATCTACACAGCCATCTGTATAAACATGGAAATATGTACACAGCCATCTTTATATACATGGAAATATCTACACCGCTATCTCTATTAACATGGAAATAACTAAACCGCTATTTGTATGAACAAGGAAATATCTACACCGTGATCTGTATAAACATGGAAATATCTACACTGCTATTTGTATAAACAAGGACATATCTACACCGCTATCTGTATAAACATGGAAATAACTACACCGCTATTTGCATAAACAAGGAAATATCTACACCGTGATCTGTATAAACATGGAAATATGTACACCGCCATCTCTATAAACATGGAAATATGTACACCGTGATCTGTATAAACATGGAAATATTTACACCGATATCTGTATAAACATGGAAATATCTACACCGCCATCTCTATAAACATGGAAATATCTACACCGCCATCTGTATAAACATGGAAATATCTACACCACTATCTGTATAAACCTGGAAATATCTACACCGCTATCTGTATAAACATGGTAATATCTACACCACCATCTATATAAACATGGAAATATCTACACCGCCATCTGTATAAACATGGAAATATCTACAATGCCGTCTGTAGAAAGATGGAAATATCTACACTGCAATCTGTGTAAACATGGAAATATCTACACCAATATCTGTAAAAACATGGAAATATCTACACCGCTATCTGTATAAACGTGGAAATATCTACACCGCGATCTGCATAAACATGGAAATATCTACACCGCGATTTGTATAAATATGGAAATATCTACACCGCTATCTGTAGAAACATGGAAATATCTACACCGCGATCTGTATAAACATGGAAATATCTACACCGCGATCTGTATAAACATGGAAATATCTACACCGCTATCTGTAGAAACATGGAAATATCTACACAGCTATCTCTATAAACATGGAAATATCTTCACCGCCATCTGTATAGACATGGAAATACCTACAAGTCATCTGTATAAACATGGAAATATCTACACAGCCATCTGTATGAACATGGAAATATCTACACAGCCATCTGTATATACATGGAAATATCTACACCGCTATCTGTATAAACATGGAAATAACTACACCGCTATTTGTATAAACAAGGAAATATCTACACCGTGATCTGTATAAACATGGAAATATCTACAATGCTGTTTGTATAAACAAGGAAATATCTACACCGCTATCTGTATAAACATGGAAATAACTACACCGCTATTTGCATAAACAAGGAAATATCTACACCGTGATCTGTATAAACATGGAAATATCTACAACGCCATCTCTATAAACATGGAAATATCTACACCCCTATCTGTATAAACATGGAAATATCCACACTGCTATCTCTAAAAACATGGAAATAACTACACCGTGATCAGTATAAACGTGGAAATATCTACACCGCTATCTCTATAAACATGGAAATATCTCCATTGCTATCTCTATAAACATCGAAATATCTACACCGCCATCTGTATAAACATGGAAATACTTACAAAGTTAACTGTATAAACATGGAAATATCTACACCGCCATCTGTATAAACATGGAAATATCTACACAGCCATGTGTACATATATGGAAATATCTACACCGCTCTCTATATAAACATGGAAATAACTACACCGCTCTCTGTATATACATGGAAATATCTACACCGCCATCTACATATCCATAGAAATATCGGCGCCGCCATCTGTATAAACATGGAAATATCTACACGGTCATCTGTGTATGGATGGAAATATCAACACAGCCATCTGTACAAACATGGAAATATCTGCACCGCTATCTGTATAAACATGGAAATATCTACACCGTGGTCTGTATAAACATGGAAATCTCTACACCGCTATCTGTATAAACATGGAAATATATACACCGCCATCTCTATAAACATGGAAATATGTACAACGTGATCTGTATAAACCTGGAACTATTTACACCGATATCTGTATAAACATGGAAATATCTACACCGCCATCTCTATAAACATGGAAATATCTACACCGCCATCTGTATAAACATGGAAATATCTACACCGCTATCTGTATAAACCTGGAAATATCTACACCGCTATCTGTATAAACATGGTAATATCTACACCACCATCTATATAAACATGGAAATATCTACACCGCCATCTGTATAAACATGGAAATATCTACAATGCCGTCTGTAGAAAGATGGAAATATCTACACTGCAATCTGTGTAAACATGGAAATATCTACACCAATATCTGTAAAAACATGGAAATATCTACACCGCTATCTGTATAAACATGGCAATATCTACACCGCGATCTGCATAAACATGGAAATATCTACACCGCGATCTGTATAAATATGGAAATATCTACACCTCTATCTGTAGAAACATGGAAATATCTACACCGCGATCTGTATAAACATGGAAATATCTACACTGCGATCTGTATAAACATGGAAATATCTACACCGCTATCTGAAGAAACATGGAAATATCTACACAGCTATCTCTATAAACATGGAAATATCTGCACCGCCATCTGTATAAACATGGAAATACCTACAAGTCATCTGTATAAACATGCAAATATCTACACAGCCATCTGTATAAACATGGAAATTTCTACACAGCCATCTGTATATACATGGAAATATCTACACCGCTATCTGTATAAACATGGAAATAACTACACCACTATTTGTATAAACAAGGAAATATCTACACCGTGATCTGTATAAACATGGAAATATCTACAATGCTATTTGTATAAACAAGGAAATATCTACACCGCTATCTGTATAAACATGGAAATATCTACACCGCGATCTGCATAAACATGGAAATTACTACACCGCGATCAGTATAAACGTGGAAATATCTATACCGCTATCTCTATAAACATGGAAATATCTCCCCTACTATCTCTGTAAACATCGAAATAACTACACCGCCATCTGTATAAACATGGAAATACTTACAAAGTTATCTGTATAAACATGGAAATATCTACACCGTCATCTGTATAAACATGGAAATATCTACACAGCCATATGTACATATATGGAAATATCTACACCGCTCTCTATATAAACATGGAAATAACTACACCGCTATCTGTATATACATGGAAATATCTACACCGCCATCTACATATCCATAGAAATATCTGCGCCGCCATCTGTATAAACATGGAAATATCTACACGGTCATCTGTGTATGGATGGAAATATCAACACAGCCATCTGTACAAACATGGAAATATCTGCACCGCTATCTGTATAAACATGGAAATATCTACACCGTGGTCTGTATAAACATGGAAATCTCTACACCGCTATCTGTATAAACATGGAAATATATACACCGCCATCTCTATAAACATGGAAATATGTACAACGTGATCTGTATAAACCTGGAACTATTTACACCGATATCTGTATAAACATGGAAATATCTACACCGCCATCTCTATAAACATGGAAATATCTACACCGCCATCTGTATAAACATGGAAATATCTACACCGCTATCTGTATAAACCTGGAAATATCTACACCGCTATCTGTATAAACATGGTAATATCTACACCACCATCTATATAAACATGGAAATATCTACACCGCCATCTGTATAAACATGGAAATATCTACAATGCCGTCTGTAGAAAGATGGAAATATCTACACTGCAATCTGTGTAAACATGGAAATATCTACACCAATATCTGTAAAAACATGGAAATATCTACAACGCTATCTGTATAAACATGGCAATATCTACACCGCGATGTGCATAAACATGGAAATATCTACACCGCGATCTGTATAAATATGGAAATATCTACACCGCTATCTGTAGAAACATGGAAATATCTACACCGCTATCTGAAGAAACATGGAAATATCTACACAGCTATCTCTATAAACATGGAAATATCTGCACCGCCATCTGTATAAACATGGAAATACCTACAAGTCATCTGTATAAACATGCAAATATCTACACAGCCATCTGTATAAACATGGAAATTTCTACACAGCCATCTGTATATACATGGAAATATCTACACCGCTATCTGTATAAACATGGAAATAACTACACCGCTATTTGTATAAACAAGGAAATATCTACACCGTGATCTGTATAAACATGGAAATATCTACAATGCTATTTGTATAAACAAGGAAATATCTACACCGCTATCTGTATAAACATGGAAATATCTACACCGCGATCTGCATAAACATGGAAATTACTACACCGCGATCAGTATAAACGTGGAAATATCTATACCGCTATCTCTATAAACATGGAAATATCTCCCCTACTATCTCTGTAAACATCGAAATAACTACACCGCCATCTGTATAAACATGGAAATACTTACAAAGTTATCTGTATAAACATGTAAATATCTACACCGTCATCTGTATAAACATGGAAATATCTACACAGCCATGTGTACATATATGGAAATATCTACACCGCTCTCTATATAAACATGGAAATAACTACACCGCTATCTGTATATACATGGAAATATCTACACCGCCATCTACATATCCATAGAAATATCTGCGCCGCCATCTGTATAAACATGGAAATATCTACACGGCCATCTGTGTATAGATGGAAATATCAACACCGCCATCTGTACAAACATGGAAATATCAGCACCGCTATCTGTATAAACATGGAAATATCTACACCGTGGTCTGTATAAACATGGAAATATCTACACCGTCATCTGTATAAACATGGAAATATCTACACAGCCATGTGTACATATATGGAAATATCTACACCGCTCTCTATATAAACATGGAAATAACTACACCGCTATCTGTATATACATGGAAATATCTACACCCCCATCTACGTATCCATAGAAATATCTGCGCCGCCATCTGTATAAACATGGAAATATCTACACGGTCATCTGTGTATGGATGGAAATATCAACACCGCCATCTGTACAAACATGGAAATATCTGCACCGCTATCTGTATAAACATGGAAATATCTACACCGTGGTCTGTATAAACATGGAAATATCTACACCGCTATCTGTATAAACATGGAAATATATACACCGCCATCTCTATAAACATGGAAATATGTACACCGTGATCTGTATAAACATGGAACTATTTACACCGATATCTGTATAAACATGGAAATATCTACACCGCCATCTCTATAAACATGGAAATATCTACACCGCCATCTGTATAAACATGGAAATATCTACACCGCTATCTGTATAAACCTGGAAATATCTACACCGCTATCTGTATAAACATGGTAATATCTACACCACCATCTATATAAACATGGAAATATCTACACCGCCATCTGTATAAACATGGAAATATCTACAATGCCGTCTGTAGAAAATGGAAATATCTACACTGCAATCTGTGTAAACATGGAAATATCTACACCAATATCTGTAAAAACATGGAAATATCTACGCTATCTGTATAAACATGGCAATATCTACACCGCGATGTGCATAAACATGGAAATATCTACACCGCGATCTGTATAAATATGGAAATATCTACACCGCTATCTGTAGAAACATGGAAATATCTACACCGCGATCTGTATAAACATGGAAATATCTGCACTGCGATCTCTATAAACATGGAAATATCTACACCGCTATCTGTAGAACCATGGATATATCTACAAAGCTATCTCTATAAACATGGAAATATCTGCACCGCCATCTGTATAAACATGGAAATACCTACAAGTCATCTGTATAAACATGGAAATATCTACACAGCCATCTGTATAAACATGGAAATATCTACAGAGCCATCTGTATATACATGGAAATATCTACACCGCTATCTGTATAAACATGGAAATAACTACACTGCTATTTGTATAAACAACTAAATATCTACACCGTGATCTGTATAAACATGGAAATATCTACAATGCTATTTGTATAAACAAGGAAATATCTACACCGCTATCTGTATAAACATGGAAATAACTACACCGCTATTTGCATAAACAAAGAAATGTCTACACCGTGATCTGTATAAACATGGCAATATCTACACCGCGATCTGTATAAACATGGAAATATCTACACCGCTATCTGTAGAAACATGGAAATATCTACACAGCTATCTCTATAAACATGGAAATATCTACACCGCCATCTGTATAGACATGGAAATACCTACAAGTCATCTGTATAAACATGGAAATATCTACACAGCCATCTGTATGAACATGGAAATATCTACACAGCCATCTGTATATACATGGAAATATCTACACCGCTATCTGTATAAACATGGAAATAACTACACCGCTATTTGTATAAACAAGGAGATATCTACACCGTGATCTGTATAAACATGGAAATATCTACAATGCTATTTGTATAAACAAGGAATATCTACACCGCTATCTGTATAAACATGGAAATAACTACACCGCTATTTGCATAAACAAGGAAATATCTACACCGTGATCTGTATAAACATGGAAATATCTACAACGCCATCTCTATAAACAGGAAATATCTACACCCCTATCTGTATAAACATGGAAATATCCACACCGCTATCTCTAAAAACATGGAAATAACTACACCATGATCAGTATAAACGTAGAAATATTTACACCGCTATCTCTATAAACATGGAAATATCTCCACTGCTATCTCTATAAACATCGAAATATCTACACCGCCATCTGTATAAACATGGAAATATTTACAAAGTTAACTGTATAAACATGGAAATATCTACACCGCCATCTGTGTAAACATGGAAATACCTACACAGCCATGTGTACATATATGGAAATATCTACACCGCTCTCTATATAAACATGGAAATAACTACACCGCTCTCTGTATATACATGGAAATATCTACACCGCCATCTACATATCCATAGAAATATCGGCGCCGCCATCAGTATAAACATGGAAATATCTACACGGTCATCTGTGTATAGATGGAAATATCAACACCGCCATCTGTACAAACATGGAAATATCTGCACCGCTATCTGTATAAACATGGAAATATCTACACCGTGGTCTGTAAAAACATGGAAATATCTACACTGCTATCTGTATAAATATGGAAATATATACCTCGGTATCTGTATAAACATGGAAATACCTACACCGTGATCTGCATAAACATGGAAATATTTACAACGATATCTGTATAAACATGGAAATATCTACACCGCCATCTCTATAAACATGGAAATATCTACACCGCCATCTGTATAAACATGGAAATATCTACACCGCTATCTGTATAAACCTGGAAATATCTACACCGCTATCTGTATAAACATCGTAATATCTACACCACCATCTATATAAACATGGAAATATCTACACCGCCATCTGTATAAACATGGAAATATCTACAATGCCATCTGTAGAAAGATGGAAATATCTACACCGCAATCTGTGTAAACATGGAAATATCTACACCAATATCTGTAAAAACATGGAAATATCTACACCGCTATCTGTATAAACATGGAAATATCTATATCGCGATCTGCATAAACATGGAAATATCTACACCGCGATCTGTATAAACATGAAAATATCTACACCGCTATCTGTAGAAACATGGAAATATCTACACCGCGATCTGAATAAACATGGAAATATCTACAACGCGATCTGTAGAAACATGGAAATATCTACACAGCTATCTCTATAAACATGGAAATATCTACACCGCCATCTGTATAGACATGGAAATACCTACAAGTAATCTGTATAAACAAGGAAATATATACACAGCCATCTGTATAAACATGGAAATATCTACACAGCCATGTGTATATACATGGAAATATCTACACCGCTATCTGTATAAACATGGAAATAACTACACCGCTAGTTGTATAAACAAGTAAATATCTACACTGTGATCTGTATAAACATGGAAATATCTACACTGCTATTTTTATAAACAAGGAAATATCTACACCGCTATCTGTATAAACATGGAAATAACTACACCGCTATTTGCATAAACAAGGAAATATCTACACCGTGATCTGTATAAACATGGAAATATCTACAATGCTATTTGTATAAACAAGGAAATATCTACACCGCTATCTGTATAAACATGGAAATATCTACACCGCGATCTGCATAAACATGGAAATTACTACACCGCGATCAGTATAAACGTGGAAATATCTATACCGCTATCTCTATAAACATGGAAATATCTCCCCTACTATCTCTGTAAACATCGAAATAACTACACCGCCATCTGTATAAACATGGAAATACTTACAAAGTTATCTGTATAAACATGTAAATATCTACACCGTCATCTGTATAAACATGGAAATATCTACAGAGCCATGTGTACATATATGGAAATATCTACACCGCTCTCTATATAAACATGGAAATAACTACACCGCTATCTGTATATACATGGAAATATCTACACCGCCATCTACATATCCATAGAAATATCTGCGCCGCCATCTGTATAAACATGGAAATATCTACACGGTCATCTGTGTATAGATGGAAATATCAACACCGCCATCTGTACAAACATGGAAATATCTGCACCGCTATCTGTATAAACATGGAAATATCTACACCGTGGTCTGTATAAACATGGAAATATCTACACCGTCATCTGTATAAACATGGAAATATCTACACAGCCATGTGTACATATATGGAAATATCTACACCGCTCTCTATATAAACATGGAAATAACTACACCGCTATCTGTATATACATGGAAATATCTACACCCCCATCTACGTATCCATAGAAATATCTGCGCTGCCATCTGTATAAACATGGAAATATCTACACGGTCATCTGTGTATGGATGGAAATATCAACACCGCCATCTGTACAAACATGGAAATATCTGCACCGCTATCTGTATAAACATGGAAATATCTACACCGTGGTCTGTATAAACATGGAAATATCTACACCGCTATCTGTATAAACATGGAAATATATACACCGCCATCTCTATAAACATGGAAATATGTACACCGTGATCTGTATAAACATGGAACTATTTACACCGATATCTGTATAAACATGGAAATATCTACACCGCCATCTCTATAAACATGGAAATATCTACACCGCCATCTGTATAAACATGGAAATATCTACACCGCTATCTGTATAAACCTGGAAATATCTACACCGCTATCTGTATAAACATGGTAATATCTACACCACCATCTATATAAACATGGAAATATCTACACCGCCATCTGTATAAACATGGAAATATCTACAATGCCGTCTGTAGAAAATGGAAATATCTACACTGCAATCTGTGTAAACATGGAAATATCTACACCAATATCTGTAAATACATGGAAATATCTACGCTATCTGTATAAACATGGCAATATCTACACCGCGATGTGCATAAACATGGAAATATCTACACCGCGATCTGTATAAATATGGAAATATCTACACCGCTATCTGTAGAAACATGGAAATATCTACACCGCGATCTGTATAAACATGGAAATATCTACACTGCGATCTCTATAAACATGGAAATATCTACACCGCTATCTGTAGAACCATGGATATATCTACAAAGCTATCTCTATAAACATGGAAATATCTGCACCGCCATCTGTATAAACATGGAAATACCTACAAGTCATCTGTATAAACATGGAAATATCTACACAGCCATCTGTATAAACATGGAAATATCTACAGAGCCATCTGTATATACATGGAAATATCTACACCGCTATCTGTATAAACATGGAAATAACTACACTGCTATTTGTATAAACAACTAAATATCTACACCGTGATCTGTATAAACATGGAAATATCTACAATGCTATTTGTATAAACAAGGAAATATCTACACCGCTATCTGTATAAACATGGAAATAACTACACCGCTATTTGCATAAACAAAGAAATGTCTACACCGTGATCTGTATAAACATGGCAATATCTACACCGCGATCTGTATAAACATGGAAATATCTACACCGCTATCTGTAGAAACATGGAAATATCTACACAGCTATCTCTATAAACATGGAAATATCTACACCGCCATCTGTATAGACATGGAAATACCTACAAGTCATCTGTATAAACATGGAAATATCTACACAGCCATCTGTATGAACATGGAAATATCTACACAGCCATCTGTATATACATGGAAATATCTACACCGCTATCTGTATAAACATGGAAATAACTACACCGCTATTTGTATAAACAAGGAGATATCTACACCGTGATCTGTATAAACATGGAAATATCTACAATGCTATTTGTATAAACAAGGAATATCTACACCGCTATCTGTATAAACATGGAAATAACTACACCGCTATTTGCATAAACAAGGAAATATCTACACCGTGATCTGTATAAACATGGAAATATCTACAACGCCATCTCTATAAACAGGAAATATCTACACCCCTATCTGTATAAACATGGAAATATCCACACCGCTATCTCTAAAAACATGGAAATAACTACACCATGATCAGTATAAACGTAGAAATATTTACACCGCTATCTCTATAAACATGGAAATATCTCCACTGCTATCTCTATAAACATCGAAATATCTACACCGCCATCTGTATAAACATGGAAATATTTACAAAGTTAACTGTATAAACATGGAAATATCTACACCGCCATCTGTGTAAACATGGAAATACCTACACAGCCATGTGTACATATATGGAAATATCTACACCGCTCTCTATATAAACATGGAAATAACTACACCGCTCTCTGTATATACATGGAAATATCTACACCGCCATCTACATATCCATAGAAATATCGGCGCCGCCATCAGTATAAACATGGAAATATCTACACGGTCATCTGTGTATAGATGGAAATATCAACACCGCCATCTGTACAAACATGGAAATATCTGCACCGCTATCTGTATAAACATGGAAATATCTACACCGTGGTCTGTAAAAACATGGAAATATCTACACTGCTATCTGTATAAATATGGAAATATATACCTCGGTATCTGTATAAACATGGAAATACCTACACCGTGATCTGCATAAACATGGAAATATTTACAACGATATCTGTATAAACATGGAAATATCTACACCGCCATCTCTATAAACATGGAAATATCTACACCGCCATCTGTATAAACATGGAAATATCTACACCGCTATCTGTATAAACCTGGAAATATCTACACCGCTATCTGTATAAACATCGTAATATCTACACCACCATCTATATAAACATGGAAATATCTACACCGCCATCTGTATAAACATGGAAATATCTACAATGCCATCTGTAGAAAGATGGAAATATCTACACCGCAATCTGTGTAAACATGGAAATATCTACACCAATATCTGTAAAAACATGGAAATATCTACACCGCTATCTGTATAAACATGGAAATATCTATATCGCGATCTGCATAAACATGGAAATATCTACACCGCGATCTGTATAAACATGAAAATATCTACACCGCTATCTGTAGAAACATGGAAATATCTACACCGCGATCTGAATAAACATGGAAATATCTACAACGCGATCTGTAGAAACATGGAAATATCTACACAGCTATCTCTATAAACATGGAAATATCTACACCGCCATCTGTATAGACATGGAAATACCTACAAGTCATCTGTATAAACAAGGAAATATATACACAGCCATCTGTATAAACATGGAAATATCTACACAGCCATGTGTATATACATGGAAATATCTACACCGCTATCTGTATAAACATGGAAATAACTACACCGCTAGTTGTATAAACAAGTAAATATCTACACTGTGATCTGTATAAACATGGAAATATCTACACTGCTATTTTTATAAACAAGGAAATATCTACACCGCTATCTGTATAAACATGGAAATAACTACACCGCTATTTGCATAAACAAGGAAATATCTACACCGTGATCTGTATAAACATGGAAATAACTACACCGCTATTTGCATAAACAAGGAAATATCTACACCGTGATCTGTATAAACATGGAAATATCTACAACGCCATCTTTATAAACATGGAAATATCTACACCCCGATCTGTATAAACATGGAAATATCCACACCACTATCTCTATAAACATGGAAATTACTACACCGCGATCAGTATAAACGTGGAAATATCTGCACCGCTATCTCTATAAACATGGAAATATCTCCACTATCTCTGTAAACATCGAAATAACTACACCGCCATCTGTATAAACATGGAAATACTTACAAAGTTATCTGTATAAACATGTAAATATCTACACCGTCATCTGTATAAACATGGAAATATCTACACAGCCATGTGTACATATATGGAAATATCTACACCGCTCTCTATATAAACATGGAAATAACTACACCGCTATCTGTATATACATGGAAATATCTACACCGCCATCTACATATCCATAGAAATATCTGCGCCGCCATCTGTATAAACATGGAAATATCTACACGGTCATCTGTGTATAGATGGAAATACCAATACCGCCATCTGTACAAACATGGAAATATCTGCACCGCTATCTGTATAAACATGGAAATATCTACACCGTGGTCTGTATAAACATGGAAATATCTACACCGTCATCTGTATAAACATGGAAATATCTACACAGCCATGTGTACATATATGGAAATATCTACACCGATTTCTATATAAACATCGAAATAACTACACTGCTATCTGTACATACATGGAAATATCTACACCCCCATCTACATGTCCATAGAAATATCTGCGCCGCCATCTGTATAAACATGGAAATATCTACACGGTCATCTGTGTATGGATGGAAATATCAACACCGCCATCTGTAGAAACATGGAAATATCTGCACCGCTATCTGTATAAACATGGAAATATCTACACCGTGGTCTGTATAAACATGGAAATATCTACACCGCTATCTGTATAAACATGGAAATATATACACCGCCATCTCTATAAACATGGAAATATGTACACCGTGATCTGTATAAACATGGAACTATTTACACCGATATCTGTATAAACATGGAAATATCTACACCGCCATCTCTATAAACATGGAAATATCTACACCGCCATCTGTATAAACATGGAAATATCTACACCGCTATCTGTATAAACCTGGAAATATCTACACCGCTATCTGTATAAACATGGTAATATCTACACCACCATCTATATAAACATGGAAATATCTACACCGCCATCTGTATAAACATGGAAATATCTACAATGCCGTCTGTAGAAAGATGGAAATATCTACACTGCAATCTGTGTAAACATGGAAATATCTACACCAATATCTGTAAAAACATGGAAATATCTACACTGCTATCTGTATAAACATGGCAATATCTACACCGCCATCTGCATAAACATGGAAATATCTACACCGCGATCTGTATAAATATGGAAATATCTACACCGCTATCTGTAGAAACATGGAAATATCTACACCGCGATCTGTATAAACATGGAAATATCTACACTGCGATCTCTATAAACATGGAAATATCTACACCGCTATCTGTAGAACCATGGATATATCTACAAAGCTATCTCTATAAACATGGAAATATCCGCACCGCCATCTGTATAAACATGGAAATACCTACAAGTCATCTGTATAAACATGGAAATATCTACACAGCCATCTGTATAAACATGGAAATATCTACACAGCCATCTGTATATACATGGAAATATCTACACCGCTATCTGTATAAACATGGAAATAACTACACTGCTATTTGTATAAACAACTAAATATCTACACCGTGATCTGTATAAACATGGAAATATCTACAATGCTATTTGTATAAACAAGGAAATATCTACACCGCTATCTGTATAAACATGGAAATAACTATACCGCTATTTGCATAAACAAAGAAATGTCTACACCGTGATCTGTATAAACATGGAAATATCTACAATGCCATCTCTATAAACATGGAAATATCTACACCCCTATCTGTATAAACATGGAAATATCCACACCGCTATCTCTAAAAACATGGAAATAACTACACCGTGATCAGTATAAACGTGGAAATATCTACACCGCTATCTCTATACACATGGAAATATCTCCACTACTATCTCTATAAACATCGAAATATCTACACCGCCATCTGTATAAACATGGAAATACTTACAAAGTTATCTGCATAAACATGGAAATATCTACACCGTCATCTGTATAAACATGGAAATATCTACAGAGCCATATGTACATATATGGAAATATCTACACCGCTCTCTATATAAACATGGAAATAACTACACCGCTATCTGTATATACATGGAAATATCTACACCGCCATCTACATATCCATAGAAATATCTGCGCCGCCATCTGTATAAACATGGAAATATCTACACGGTCATCTGTGTATGGATGGAAATATCAACACAGCCATCTGTACAAACATAGAAATATCTGCACCGCTATCTGTATAAACATGGAAATATCTACACCGTGGTCTGTATAAACATGGGAATCTCTACACCGCTATCTGCATAAACATGGAAATATATACACCGCCATCTCTATAAACATGGAAATATGTACAACGTGATCTGTATAAACCTGGAACTATTTACACCGATATCTGTATAAACATGGTAATTTCTACACCACCATCTATATAAACATGGAAATATCTACACCGCCATCTGTATAAACATGGAAATATCTACAATGCCGTCTGTAGAAAGATGGAAATATCTACACCGCAATCTGTGTAAACATGGAAATATCTACACCAATATCTGTAAAAACATGGAAATATCTACACCGCTATCTGTATAAACATGGAAATATCTACACCGCGATCTGCATAAACATGGAAATATCTACACCACCATCTATATAAACATGGAAATATCTACACCGCCATCTGTATAAATATGGAAATATCTACAACGCCGTCTGTAGAAAGATGGAAATATCTACACTGCAATCTGTGTAAACACGGAAATATCTACACCAATATCTGTAAAAACATGGAAATATCTACACCGCTATCTGTATAAACGTGGAAATATCTACACCGCGATCTGCATAAACATGGAAATATCTACACCGCGATCTGTAAAAACATGGAAATATCTACACCGCGTTCTGTATAAACATGGAAATATCTACACCGCTATCTGTAGAAACATGGAAATATCTACACAGCTATCTCTATAAACATGGAAATATCTACACCGCCATCTGTATAGACATGGAAATACCTACAAGTCATCTGTATAAACATGGAAATATCTACACAGCCATCTGTATGAACATGGAAATATCGACACAGCCATCTGTATATACATGGAAATATCTACACCGCTATCTGTATAAACATGGAAATAACTACACCGCTATTTGTATAAACAAGGAAATATCTACAGCGTGATCTGTATAAACATGGAAATATCTACAATGCTATTTGTATAAACAAGGAAATATCTACACCGCTATCTGTATAAACATGGAAATAACTACACCGCTATTTGCATAATCAAGGAAATATCTACACCGTGATCTGCATAAACATGGAAATATCTACAACGCCATCTCTATAAACATGGAAATATCTACACCCCTATCTGTATAAACATGGAAATATCCACACCGCTATCTCTAAAAACATGGAAATAACTACACCGTGATCAGTATAAACGTGGAAATATCTACACCGCTATCTCTATAAACATGGAAATATCTCCACTGCTATCTCTATAAACATCGAAATATCTACACCGCCATCTGTATAAACATGGAAATACTTACAAAGTTAACTGTATAAACATGGAAATATCTACACCGCCATCTGTATAAACATGGAAATATCTACACAGCCATGTGTACATATATGGAAATATCTACACCGCTCTCTATATAAACATGGAAATAACTACACCGCTATCTGTATATACATGGAAATATCTACACCGCCATCTACATATCCATAGAAATATCTGCGCCGCCATCTGTATAAACATGGAAATATCTACACGGTCATCTGTGTATAGATGGAAATACCAATACCGCCATCTGTACAAACATGGAAATATCTGCACCGCTATCTGTATAAACATGGAAATATCTACACCGTGGTCTGTATAAACATGGAAATATCTACACCGTCATCTGTATAAACATGGAAATATCTACACAGCCATGTGTACATATATGGAAATATCTACACCGATTTCTATATAAACATCGAAATAACTACACCGCTATCTGTACATACATGGAAATATCTACACCCCCATCTACATGTCCATAGAAATATCTGCGCCGCCATCTGTATAAACATGGAAATATCTACACGGTCATCTGTGTATGGATGGAAATATCAACACCGCCATCTGTAGAAACATGGAAATATCTGCACCGCTATCTGTATAAACATGGAAATATCTACACCGTGGTCTGTATAAACATGGAAATATCTACACCGCTATCTGTATAAACATGGAAATATATACACCGCCATCTCTATAAACATGGAAATATGTACACCGTGATCTGTATAAACATGGAACTATTTACACCGATATCTGTATAAACATGGAAATATCTACACCGCCATCTCTATAAACATGGAAATATCTACACCGCCATCTGTATAAACATGGAAATATCTACACCGCTATCTGTATAAACCTGGAAATATCTACACCGCTATCTGTATAAACATGGTAATATCTACACCACCATCTATATAAACATGGAAATATCTACACCGCCATCTGTATAAACATGGAAATATCTACAATGCCGTCTGTAGAAAGATGGAAATATCTACACTGCAATCTGTGTAAACATGGAAATATCTACACCAATATCTGTAAAAACATGGAAATATCTACACTGCTATCTGTATAAACATGGCAATATCTACACCGCCATCTGCATAAACATGGAAATATCTACACCGCGATCTGTATAAATATGGAAATATCTACACCGCTATCTGTAGAAACATGGAAATATCTACACCGCGATCTGTATAAACATGGAAATATCTACACTGCGATCTCTATAAACATGGAAATATCTACACCGCTATCTGTAGAACCATGGATATATCTACAAAGCTATCTCTATAAACATGGAAATATCCGCACCGCCATCTGTATAAACATGGAAATACCTACAAGTCATCTGTATAAACATGGAAATATCTACACAGCCATCTGTATAAACATGGAAATATCTACACAGCCATCTGTATATACATGGAAATATCTACACCGCTATCTGTATAAACATGGAAATAACTACACTGCTATTTGTATAAACAACTAAATATCTACACCGTGATCTGTATAAACATGGAAATATCTACAATGCTATTTGTATAAACAAGGAAATATCTACACCGCTATCTGTATAAACATGGAAATAACTATACCGCTATTTGCATAAACAAAGAAATGTCTACACCGTGATCTGTATAAACATGGAAATATCTACAATGCCATCTCTATAAACATGGAAATATCTACACCCCTATCTGTATAAACATGGAAATATCCACACCGCTATCTCTAAAAACATGGAAATAACTACACCGTGATCAGTATAAACGTGGAAATATCTACACCGCTATCTCTATACACATGGAAATATCTCCACTACTATCTCTATAAACATCGAAATATCTACACCGCCATCTGTATAAACATGGAAATACTTACAAAGTTATCTGCATAAACATGGAAACATCTACACCGTCATCTGTATAAACATGGAAATATCTACAGAGCCATATGTACATATATGGAAATATCTACACCGCTCTCTATATAAACATGGAAATAACTACACCGCTATCTGTATATACATGGAAATATCTACACCGCCATCTACATATCCATAGAAATATCTGCGCCGCCATCTGTATAAACATGGAAATATCTACACGGTCATCTGTGTATGGATGGAAATATCAACACAGCCATCTGTACAAACATAGAAATATCTGCACCGCTATCTGTATAAACATGGAAATATCTACACCGTGGTCTGTATAAACATGGGAATCTCTACACCGCTATCTGTATAAACATGGAAATATATACACCGCCATCTCTATAAACATGGAAATATGTACAACGTGATCTGTATAAACCTGGAACTATTTACACCGATATCTGTATAAACATGGTAATTTCTACACCACCATCTATATAAACATGGAAATATCTACACCGCCATCTGTATAAACATGGAAATATCTACAATGCCGTCTGTAGAAAGATGGAAATATCTACACCGCAATCTGTGTAAACATGGAAATATCTACACCAATATCTGTAAAAACATGGAAATATCTACACCGCTATCTGTATAAACATGGAAATATCTACACCGCGATCTGCATAAACATGGAAATATCTACACCACCATCTATATAAACATGGAAATATCTACACCGCCATCTGTATAAATATGGAAATATCTACAACGCCGTCTGTAGAAAGATGGAAATATCTACACTGCAATCTGTGTAAACACGGAAATATCTACACCAATATCTGTAAAAACATGGAAATATCTACACCGCTATCTGTATAAACGTGGAAATATCTACACCGCGATCTGCATAAACATGGAAATATCTACACCGCGATCTGTAAAAACATGGAAATATCTACACCGCGTTCTGTATAAACATGGAAATATCTACACCGCTATCTGTAGAAACATGGAAATATCTACACAGCTATCTCTATAAACATGGAAATATCTACACCGCCATCTGTATAGACATGGAAATACCTACAAGTCATCTGTATAAACATGGAAATATCTACACAGCCATCTGTATGAACATGGAAATATCGACACAGCCATCTGTATATACATGGAAATATCTACACCGCTATCTGTATAAACATGGAAATAACTACACCGCTATTTGTATAAACAAGGAAATATCTACAGCGTGATCTGTATAAACATGGAAATATCTACAATGCTATTTGTATAAACAAGGAAATATCTACACCGCTATCTGTATAAACATGGAAATAACTACACCGCTATTTGCATAATCAAGGAAATATCTACACCGTGATCTGCATAAACATGGAAATATCTACAACGCCATCTCTATAAACATGGAAATATCTACACCCCTATCTGTATAAACATGGAAATATCCACACCGCTATCTCTAAAAACATGGAAATAACTACACCGTGATCAGTATAAACGTGGAAATATCTACACCGCTATCTCTATAAACATGGAAATATCTCCACTGCTATCTCTATAAACATCGAAATATCTACACCGCCATCTGTATAAACATGGAAATACTTACAAAGTTAACTGTATAAACATGGAAATATCTACACCGCCATCTGTATAAACATGGAAATATCTACACAGCCATGTGTACATATATGGAAATATCTACACCGCTCTCTATATAAACATGGAAATAACTACACCGCTATCTGTATATACATGGAAATATCTACACCGCCATCTACATATCCATAGAAATATCGGCGCCGCCATCTGTATAAACATGGAAATATCTACACAGTCATCTGTGTATAGATGGAAATATCAACACCGCCATCTGTACAAACATGGAAATATCTGCACCGCTATCTGTATAAACCTGGAAGTATCTACACCGCTATCTGTATAAACATGGAAATATATACACCGCCATCTCTATAAACATGGAAATATGTACACCGTGATCTGTATAAACATGGAACTATTTACACCGATATCTGTATAAACATGGAAATATCTACACCGCCATCTCTGTAAACATGGAAATATCTACACCGCCATCTGTATAAACATGGAAATATCTACACCGCTATCTGTATAAACCTGGAAATATGTACACCGCTATCTGTATAAACATGGTAATTTCTACACCACCATCTATATAAACATGGAAATATCTACACCGCCATCTGTATAAACATGGAAATATCTACAATGCCGTCTGTAGAAAGATGGAAATATCTACACTGCAATCTGTGTAAACATGGAAATATCTACACCAATATCTGTAAAAACATGGAAATATCTACACCGCTATCTGTATAAACATGGAAATATCTACACCGCGATCTGCAAAAACATGGAAATATCTACACCGCGATCTGTATAAATATGGAAATATCTACACCGCTATCTGTAGAAACATGGAAATATCTACACCGCGATCTCTATAAACATGGAAATATCTACACCGCGATCTGTATAAACATGGAAATATCTACACCGCGATCTGTAGAAACATGGAAATATCTACACAGCTATCTCTAAAAACATGGAAATATCTACACCGCCATCTGTATAAACATGGAAATACCTACAAGTCATCTGTATAAACATGGAAATATATACACAGCCATCTGTATAAACATGGAAATATCTAAACAGCCATCTGTATATTCACGGAAATATGTACACCGCTATCTGTATAAACATGGAAACAACTACACCGCTATTTGTATAAACAAGGAAATATCTACACCGTGATCTGTATAAACATGGAAATATCTACAATGCTATTTGTATAAACAAGGAAATATCTACACCGCTATCTGTATAAACATGGAAATAACTGCACCGCTATTTGCATAAACAAGGAAATATCTACACCGTGATCTATATAAACATGGAAATATCTACAACGCCATCTCTATAAACATGGAAATATCTACACCCCTATCTGTATAAACATGGAAATATCCACACCGCTATCTCTAAAAACATGGAAATAACTACACCGTGATCAGTATAAACGTGGAAATATCAACACCGCCATCTGTACAAACATGGAAATATCTGCACCGCTATCTGTATAAACCTGGAAATATCTACACCGCTATCTGTATAAACATGGAAATATATACACCGCCATCTCTATAAACATGGAAATATGTACACCGTGATCTGTATAAACATGGAACTATTTACACCGATATCTGTATAAACATGGAAATATCTACACCGCCATCTCTATAAACATGGAAATATCTACACCGCCATCTGTATAAACATGGAAATATCTACACCGCTATCTGTATAAACCTGGAAATATGTACACCGCTATCTGTATAAACATGGTAATTTCTACACGACCATCTATATAAACATGGAAATATCTACACCGCCATCTGTATAAACATGGAAATATCTACAATGCCGTCTGTAGAAAGATGGAAATATCTACACTGCAATCTGTGTAAACATGGAAATATCTACACCAATATCTGTAAAAACATGGAAATATCTACACCGCTATCTGTATAAACATGGAAATATCTACACCGCGATCTGCAAAAACATGGAAATATCTACACCGCGATCTGTATAAATATGGAAATATCTACACCGCTATCTGTAGAAACATGGAAATATCTACACCGCGATCTCTATAAACATGGAAATATCTACACCGCGATCTGTATAAACATGGAAATATCTACACCGCGATCTGTAGAAACATGGAAATATCTACACAGCTATCTCTAAAAACATGGAAATATCTACACCGCCATCTGTATAAACATGGAAATACCTACAAGTCATCTGTATAAACATGGAAATATATACACAGCCATCTGTATAAACATGGAAATATCTAAACAGCCATCTGTATATTCACGGAAATATGTACACCGCTATCTGTATAAACATGGAAACAACTACACCGCTATTTGTATAAACAAGGAAATATCTACACCGTGATCTGTATAAACATGGAAATATCTACAATGCTATTTGTATAAACAAGGAAATATCTACACCGCTATCTGTATAAACATGGAAATAACTGCACCGCTATTTGCATAAACAAGGAAATATCTACACCGTGATCTATATAAACATGGAAATATCTACAACGCCATCTCTATAAACATGGAAATATCTACACCCCTATCTGTATAAACATGGAAATATCCACACCGCTATCTCTAAAAACATGGAAATAACTACACCGTGATCAGTATAAACGTGGAAATATCTACACCGCTATCTCTATAAACATGGAAATATCTCCACTGCTATCTCTATAAACATCGAAATATCTACACCGCCATCTGTATAAACATGGAAATACTTACAAAGTTATCTGTATAAACATGGAAATATCTACACCGCCATCTGTATAAACATGGAAATATCTACACAGCCATGTGTACATATATGGAAATATCTACACCGCTCTCTATATAAACATGGAAATAACTACACCGCTATCTGTATATACATGGAAATATCTACACCGCCATCTAAATATCCATAGAAATATCTGCACCGCCATCTGTATAAACATGGAAATATCTAAACGGTCATCTGTGTATAGATGGAAATATCATCACCGCCATCTGTACAAACATGGAAATATCTGCACCGCTATCTGTATAAACATGGAAATATCTACACCGTGGTCTGTGAAACATGGAAATATCTACACCGCTATCTGTATAAACATGGAAATATATACATCGCTATCTGTATAAACATGGAAATACCTACACCGTGATCTGCATAAACATGGAAATATTTACAACGATATCTGTATAAACATGGAAATATCTACACCGCCATCTCTATAAACATGGAAATATCTACACCGCCATCTGTATAAACATGGAAATATCTATAACGCTATCTGTATAAACCTGGAAATATCTACACCGCTATCTGTATAAACATCGTAATATCTACACCACCATCTATATAAACATGGAAATATCTACACCGCCATCTGTATAAACATGGAAATATCTACAATGCCATCTGTAGAAAGATGGAAATATCTACACCGCAATCTGTGTAAACATGGAAATATCTACACCAATATCTGTAAAAACATGGAAATATCTACACCGCTATCTGTATAAACATGGAAATATCTATACCGCGATCTGCATAAACATGGAAATATCTACACCGCGATCTGTATAAACATGAAAATATCTACACCGCTATCTGTAGAAACATGGAAATATCTACACCGCGATCTGAATAAACATGGAAATATCTACAACGCGATCTGTATAAACATGGAAATATCTACACCGCTATCTGTAGAAACATGGAAATATCTACCCAGCTATCTCTATAAACATGGAAATATCTACACCGCCAACTGTATAGACATGGAAATACCTAGAAGTCATCTGTATAAACATGGAAATATATACACAGCCATCTGTATGAACATGGAAATATCTACACAGCCATGTGTATATACATGGAAATATCTACACCGCTATCTGTATAAACATGGAAATAACTACACCGCTATTTGTATAAACAAGTAAATATCTTCACTGTGATCTGTATAAACATGGAAATATCTACACTGCTATTTGTATAAACAAGGAAATATCTACACCGCTATCTGTATAAACATGGAAATAACCACACCGCTATTTGCATAAACAAGGAAATACCTACACCGTGATCTGTATAAACATGGAAATAACTACACCGCTATTTGCATAAACAAGGAAATATCTACACCGTGATCTGTATAAACATGGAAATATCTACAACGCCGTCTTTATAAACATGGAAATATCTACACCCCTATCTGTATAAACATGGAAATATCCACACCGCTATCTCTATAAACATGGAAATTACTACACCGCGATCAGTATAAACGTGGAAATATCTGCACTGCTATCTCTATAAACATGGAAATATCTCCACTACTATCTCTATAAACATCGAAATATCTACACCGCCATCTGTATAAACATGGAAATACTTACAAAGTTATCTGTATAAACATGGAAATATCTACACCGTCATCTGTATAAACATGGAAATATCTACACAGCCATGTGTACATATATGGAAATATCTACACCGCTCTCTATATAAACATGGAAATAACTACACCGCTATCTGTATATACATGGAAATATCTACACCACCATCTACATATCCATAGAAATATCTGCGCCATCATCTGTATAAACATGGAAATATCTACACGGTCATCTGTGTATGGATGGAAATATCAACACCGCCATCTGTACAAACATGGAAATATCTGCACCGCTATCTGTATAAACATGGAAATATCTACACCGTGGTCTGTATAAACATGGAAATATCTACACCGCTATCTGTATAAACATGGAAATATATACACCGCCATCTCTATAAACATGGAAATATGTACACCGTGATCTGTATAAACATGGAAATATTTACACCGATATCTGAATAAACAGGGAAATATCTACACCGCCATCTCTATAAACATGGAAATATCTACACCGCTATCTGTATAAACCTGGAAATATCTACACCGCTATCTGTATAAACATGGTAATATCTACACCACCATCTATATAAACATGGAAATATCTACACCGCAATCTGTATAAACATGGAAATATCTACAATGCCGTCTGTAGAAAGATGGAAATATCTACACTGCAATCTGTGTAAACATGGAAATATCTACACCAATATCTGTAAAAACATGGAAATATCTACACCGCTATCTGTATAAACATGGCAATATCTACACCGCGATCTGCATAAACATGGAAATATCTACACCGCGATCTGTATAAATATGGGAATATCTACACCGCTATCTGTAGAAACATGGAAATATCTACACCGCGATCTGTATAAACATGGAAATATCTACACCGCGATCTGTATAAACATGGAAATATCTACACCGCTATCTGTAGAAACATGGAAATATCTACACAGCTATCTCTATAAACATGGAAATATCTGCACCGCCATCTGTATAAACATGGAAATACCTACAAGTCATCTGTATGAACATGGAAATATCTACACAGCCATCTGTATAAACATGGAAATATCTACACAGCCATCTGTATATACATGGAAATATCTACACCGCTATCTGTATAAACATGGAAATAACCACACCGCTATTTGTATAAACAAGGAAATATCTACACCGTGATCTGTATAAACATGGAAATATCTACAATGCTATTTGTATAAACAAGGAAATATCTACACCGCTATCTGTATAAACATGGAAATAACTACACCGCTATTTGCATAAACAAAGAAATGTCTACACCGTGATCTGTATAAACATGGAAATATCTACAACGCCATCTCTATAAACATGGAAATATCTACACCCCTATCTGTATAAACATGGAAATATCCACACCGCTATCTCTAAAAACATGGAAATAACTACACCGTGATCAGTATAAACGTGGAAATATCTACACCGCTCTCTCTATAAACATGGAAATATCTCCACTACTATCTCTATAAACATCGAAATATCTACACCGCCATCTGTATAAACATGGAAATACTTACAAAGTTATCTGTATAAACATGGAAATATCTACACCGTCATCTGTATAAACATGGAAATATCTACACAGCCATGTGTACATATATGGAAATATCTACACCGCTCTCTATATAAACATGGAAATAACTACACCGCTATCTGTATATACATGGAAATATCTACACCGCCATCTACATATCCATACAAATATCTGCGCCGCCATCTGTATAAACATGGAAATATCTACACGGTCATCTGTGTATAGATGGAAATATCAACACCGCCATCTGTACAAACATGGAAATATCTGCACCGCTATCTGTATAAACATGGAAATATCTACACCGTGGTCTGTATAAACATGGAAATATCTACACCGCTATCTGTATAAACATGGAAATATATACACCGCCATCTCTATAAACATGGAAATATGTACACCGTGATCTGTATAAACATGGAACTATTTACACCGATATCTGTATAAACATGGAAATATCTACACCGCCATCTCTATAAACATGGAAATATCTACACCGCCATCTGTATAAACATGGAAATATCTACACCGCGATCTGTATAAATCTGGAAATATGTACACCGCTATCTGTATAAACTTGGTAATTTCTACACCACCATCTATATAAACATGGAAATATCTACACCGCCATCTGTATAAACATGGAAATATCTACAATGCCGTCTGTAGAAAGATGGAAATATCTACACTGCAATCTGTGTAAACATGGAAATATCTACACCAATATCTGTAAAAACATGGAAATATCTACACCGCTATCTGTATAAACATGGAAATATCTACACCGCGATCTGCATAAACATGGAAATATCTACACCGAGATCTGTATAAATATGGAAATATCTACACCGCTATCTGAAGAAACATGGAAATATCTACACCGCGATCTGTATAAACATGGAAATATCTACACCGCGATCTGTATAAACATGGAAATATCTACACCGCTATCTGTAGAAACATGGAAATATCTACACAGCTATCTCTATAAACATGGAAATATCTTCACCGCCATCTGTATAAACATGGAAATACCTACAAGTCATCTGTATAAACATGGAAATATCTACACAGCCATCTGTATAAACATGGAAATATCTACAGAGCCATCTGTATATTCACGGAAATATGTACACCGCTATCTTTATAAACATGGAAATAACTACACCGCTATTTGTATAAACAAGGAAATATCTACACCGTGATCTGTATAAACATGGAAATATCTACAATGCTATTTGTATAAACAAGGAAATATCTACACCGCTATCTGTATAAACATGGAAATAACTAAACCGCTATCTGTATATACATGGAAATATCTACACCGCCATCTACATATCCATAGAAATATCTGCACCACCATCTGTATAAACATGGAAATATCTACACGGTCATCTGTGTATAGATGGAAATATCAACACCGCCATCTGTACAAACATGGAAATATCTGCACCGCTATCTTTATAAACATGGAAATATCTACACCGTGGTCTGTAAAACATGGAAATATCTACACCGCTATCTGTATAAACATGGAAATATATACATCGCTATCTGTATAAACATGGAAATACCTACACCGTGATCTGTATAAACATGGAAATATTTACAATGATATCTGTATAAACATGGAAATATCTACACCGCCATCTCTATAAACATGGAGATATCTACACCGCCATCTGTATAAACATGGAAATATCTACACCGCTATCTGTATAAACCTGGAAATATCTACAACACTATCTGTATAAACATGGTAATATCTACACCACCATCTATATAAACATGGAAATATCTACACCGCCATCTGTATAAACATGGAAATATCTACAATGCCATCTGTAGAAAGATGGAAATATCTACACCGCAATCTGTGTAAACATGGAAATATCTACACCAATATCTGTAAAAACATGGAAATATCTACACCGCTATCTGTATAAACATGGCAATATCTACACCGCGATCTGCATAAACATGGAAATATCTACACCGCGATCTGTATAAATATGGGAATATCTACACCGCTATCTGTAGAAACATGGAAATATCTACACCGCGATCTGTATAAACATGGAAATATCTACACCGCGATCTGTATAAACATGGAAATATCTACACCGCTATCTGTAGAAACATGGAAATATCTACACAGCTATCTCTATAAACATGGAAATATCTGCACCGCCATCTGTATAAACATGGAAATACCTACAAGTCATCTGTATGAACATGGAAATATCTACACAGCCATCTGTATAAACATGGAAATATCTACACAGCCATCTGTATATACATGGAAATATCTACACCGCTATCTGTATAAACATGGAAATAACTACACCGCTATTTGTATAAACAAGGAAATATCTACACCGTGATCTGTATAAACATGGAAATATCTACAATGCTATTTGTATAAACAAGGAAATATCTACACCGCTATCTGTATAAACATGGAAATAACTACACCGCTATTTGCATAAACAAAGAAATGTCTACACCGTGATCTGTATAAACATGGAAATATCTACAACGCCATCTCTTTAAACATGGAAATATCTACACCCCTATCTGTATAAACATGGAAATATCCACACCGCTATCTCTAAAAACATGGAAATAACTACACCGTGATCAGTATAAACGTGGAAATATCTACACCGCTCTCTCTATAAAGATGGAAATATCTCCACTACTATCTCTATAAACATCGAAATATCTACACCGCCATCTGTATAAACATGGAAATACTTACAAAGTTATCTGTATAAACATGGAAATATCTACACCGTCATCTGTATAAACATGGAAATATCTACACAGCCATGTGTACATATATGGAAATATCTACACCGCTCTCTATATAAACATGGAAATAACTACACCGCTATCTGTATATACATGGAAATATCTACACCGCCATCTACATATCCATACAAATATCTGCGCCGCCATCTGTATAAACATGGAAATATCTACACGGTCATCTGTGTATAGATGGAAATATCAACACCGCCATCTGTACAAACATGGAAATATCTGCACCGCTATCTGTATAAACATGGAAATATCTACACCGTGGTCTGTATAAACATGGAAATATCTACACCGCTATCTGTATAAACATGGAAATATATACACCGCCATCTCTATAAACATGGAAATATGTACACCGTGATCTGTATAAACATGGAACTATTTACACCGATATCTGTATAAACATGGAAATATCTACACCGCCATCTCTATAAACATGGAAATATCTACACCGCCATCTGTATAAACATGGAAATATCTACACCGCGATCTGTATAAACCTGGAAATATGTACACCGCTATCTGTATAAACATGGTAATTTCTACACCACCATCTATATAAACATGGAAATATCTACACCGCCATCTGTATAAACATGGAAATATCTACAATGCCGTCTGTAGAAAGATGGAAATATCTACACTGCAATCTGTGTAAACATGGAAATATCTACACCAATATCTGTAAAAACATGGAAATATCTACACCGCTATCTGTATAAACATGGAAATATCTACACCGCGATCTGCATAAACATGGAAATATCTACACCGAGATCTGTATAAATATGGAAATATCTACACCGCTATCTGAAGAAACATGGAAATATCTACACCGCGATCTGTATAAACATGGAAATATCTACACCGCGATCTGTATAAACATGGAAATATCTACACCGCTATCTGTAGAAACATGGAAATATCTACACAGCTATCTCTATAAACATGGAAATATCTTCACCGCCATCTGTATAAACATGGAAATACCTACAAGTCATCTGTATAAACATGGAAATATCTACACAGCCATCTGTATAAACATGGAAATATCTACAGAGCCATCTGTATATTCACGGAAATATGTACACCGCTATCTGTATAAACATGGAAATAACTACACCGCTATTTGTATAAACAAGGAAATATCTACACCGTGATCTGTATAAACATGGAAATATCTACAATGCTATTTGTATAAACAAGGAAATATCTACACCGCTATCTGTATAAACATGGAAATAACTAAACCGCTATCTGTATATACATGGAAATATCTACACCGCCATCTACATATCCATAGAAATATCTGCACCACCATCTGTATAAACATGGAAATATCTACACAGTCATCTGTGTATAGATGGAAATATCAACACCGCCATCTGTACAAACATGGAAATATCTGCACCGCTATCTTTATAAACATGGAAATATCTACACCGTGGTCTGTAAAACATGGAAATATCTACACCGCTATCTGTATAAACATGGAAATATATACATCGCTATCTGTATAAAGATGGAAATACCTACACCGTGATCTGTATAAACATGGAAATATTTACAATGATATCTGTATAAACATGGAAATATCTACACCGCCATCTCTATAAACATGGAGATATCTACACCGCCATCTGTATAAACATGGAAATATCTACACCGCTATCTGTATAAACCTGGAAATATCTACAACACTATCTGTATAAACATGGTAATATCTACACCACCATCTATATAAACATGGAAATATCTACACCGCCATCTGTATAAACATGGAAATATCTACAATGCCATCTGTAGAAAGATGGAAATATCTACACCGCAATCTGTGTAAACATGGAAATATCTACACCAATATCTGTAAAAACATGGAAATATCTACACCGCTATCTGTATAAACATGGAAATATCTATACCGCGATCTGCATAAACATGGAAATATCTACACCGCGATCTGTATAAACATGGAAATATCTACACCGCTATCTGTAGAAACATGGAAATATCTACACCGGGATCTGAATAAACATGGAAATATCTACACCGCGATCTGTATAAACATGGAAATATCTATACCGCTATCTGTAGAAACATGGAAATATCTACACAGCTATCTCTATAAACATGGAAATATCTACACCGCCATCTGTATAGACATGGAAATACCTACAAGTCATCTGTATAAACATGGAAATATCTACACAGCCATCTGTATAAACATGGAAATACCTACAAGTCATCTGTATAAACATGGAAATATCTACACAGCCATCTGTATAAACATGGAAATATCTACACAGCCATCTGTATATTCACGGAAATATCTACACCGCTATCTGTATAAACATGGAAATAACTACACCGCTATTTGTATAAACAAGGAAATATCTACACCGTGATCTGTATAAACATGGAAATATCTACAATGTTATTTGTATAAACAAGGAAATATCTACACCGCTATCTGTATAAACATGGAAATAACTACACCGCTATTTGCATAAACAAGGAAATATCTACACCGTGATCTATATAAACATGGAAATATCTACAACGCCATCTCTATAAACATGGAAATATCTACACCCCTATCTGTATAAACATGGAAATATCCACACTGCTATCTCTAAAAACATGGAAATAACTACACCGTGATCAGTATATACGTGGAAATATCTACACCGCTATCTCTATAAACATGGAAATATCTCCACTGCTATTTCTATAAACATCGAAATATCTACACCGCCATCTGTATAAACATGGAAATACTTACAAAGTTATCTGTATAAACATGGAAATATCTACACCACCATCTGTATAAACATGGAAATATCTACACACCCATGTGTACATATATGGAAATATCTACACCGCTCTCTATATAAACATGGAAATAACTACACCGCTATCTGTATATACATGGAAATATCTACACCGCCATATACATATCCATAGAAATATCTGCGCCGCCATCTGTATAAACATGGAAATATCTACACGGTCATCTGTGGATAGATGGAAATATCAACACCGCCATCTGTACAAACATGGAAATATCTGCACCGCTATCTGTATATACATGGAAATATCTACACCGTGGTCTGTAAAACATGGAAATATCTACACCGCTATCTGTATAAACCTGGAAATATCTACACCGCTATCTGTATAAACATGGTAATAACTACACCACCATCTATATAAACATGGAAATATCTACACCGCCATCTGTATAAACATGGAAATATCTACAATGCCGTCTGTAGAAAGATGGAAATATCTACACTGCAATCTGTGTAAACATGGAAATATCTACACCAATATCTGTAAAAACATGGAAATATCTACACCGCTATCTGTATAAACGTGGAAATATCTACACCGCGATCTGCATAAACATGGAAATATCTACACCGCGATCTGTATAAATATGGAAATATCTACACCGCTATCTGTAGAAACATGGAAATATCTACACCGCGATCTGTATAAACATGGAAATATCTACACCGCGATCTGTATAAACATGGAAATATCTACACCGCTATCTGTAGAAACATGGAAATATCTACACAGCTATCTCTATAAACATGGAAATATCTACACCACCATCTGTATAGACATGGAAATACCTACAAGTCATCTGTATAAACATGGAAATACCTACACAGCCATCTGTATGAACATGGAAATATCTACACATCCATCTGTATATACATGGAAATATCTACACCGCTATCTGTATAAACATGGAAATAACTACACCGCTATCTGTAGAAACATGGAAATATCTACACAGCTATCTCTATAAACATGGAAATATCTACACCACCATCTGTATAGACATGGAAATACCTACAAGTCATCTGTATAAACATGGAAATATCTACACAGCCATCTGTATGAACATGGAAATATCGACACAGCCATCTGTATATACATGGAAATATCTACACCGCTATCTGTATAAACATGGAAATAACTACACCGCTATTTGTATAAACAAGGAAATATCTACAGCGTGATCTGTATAAACATGGAAATATCTACAATGCTATTTGTATAAACAAGGAAATATCTACACCGCTATCTGTATAAACATGGAAATAACTACACCGCTATTTGCATAATCAAGGAAATATCTACACCGTGATCTGCATAAACATGGAAATATCTACAACGCAATCTCTATAAACATGGAAATATCTACACCCCTATCTGTATAAACATGGAAATATCCACACCGCTATCTCTAAAAACATGGAAATAACTACACCGTGATCAGTATAAACGTGGAAATATCTACACCGCTATCTCTATAAACATGGAAATATCTCCACTGCTATCTCTATAAACATCGAAATATCTACACCGCCATCTGTATAAACATGGAAATACTTACAAAGTTAACTGTATAAACATGGAAATATCTACACCGCCATCTGTATAAACATGGAAATATCTACACAGCCATGTGTACATATATGGAAATATCTACACCGCTCTCTATATAAACATGGAAATAACTACACCGCTATCTGTATATACATGGAAATATCTACACCGCCATCTACATATCCATAGAAATATCTGCGCCGCCATCTGTATAAACATGGAAATATCTACACGGTCATCTGTGTATAGATGGAAATACCAATACCGCCATCTGTACAAACATGGAAATATCTGCACCGCTATCTGTATAAACATGGAAATATCTACACCGTGGTCTGTATAAACATGGAAATATCTACACCGTCATCTGTATAAACATGGAAATATCTACACAGCCATGTGTACATATATGGAAATATCTACACCGATTTCTATATAAACATCGAAATAACTACACCGCTATCTGTACATACATGGAAATATCTACACCCCCATCTACATGTCCATAGAAATATCTGCGCCGCCATCTGTATAAACATGGAAATATCTACACGGTCATCTGTGTATGGATGGAAATATCAACACCGCCATCTGTAGAAACATGGAAATATCTGCACCGCTATCTGTATAAACATGGAAATATCTACACCGTGGTCTGTATAAACATGGAAATATCTACACCGCTATCTGTATAAACATGGAAATATATACACCGCCATCTCTATAAACATGGAAATATGTACACCGTGATCTGTATAAACATGGAACTATTTACACCGATATCTGTATAAACATGGAAATATCTACACCGCCATCTCTATAAACATGGAAATATCTACACCGCCATCTGTATAAACATGGAAATATCTACACCGCTATCTGTATAAACCTGGAAATATCTACACCGCTATCTGTATAAACATGGTAATATCTACACCACCATCTATATAAACATGGAAATATCTACACCGCCATCTGTATAAACATGGAAATATCTACAATGCCGTCTGTAGAAAGATGGAAATATCTACACTGCAATCTGTGTAAACATGGAAATATCTACACCAATATCTGTAAAAACATGGAAATATCTACACTGCTATCTGTAGAAACATGGAAATATCTACACCGCGATCTGTATAAACATGGAAATATCTACACCGCGATCTCTATAAACATGGAAATATCTACACCGCTATCTGTAGAACCATGGATATATCTACAAAGCTATCTCTATAAACATGGAAATATCCGCACCGCCATCTGTATAAACATGGAAATACCTACAAGTCATCTGTATAAACATGGAAATATCTACACAGCCATCTGTATAAACATGGAAATATCTACACAGCCATCTGTATATACATGGAAATATCTACACCGCTATCTGTATAAACATGGAAATAACTACACTGCTATTTGTATAAACAACTAAATATCTACACCGTGATCTGTATAAACATGGAAATATCTACAATGCTATTTGTATAAACAAGGAAATATCTACACCGCTATCTGTATAAACATGGAAATAACTATACCGCTATTTGCATAAACAAAGAAATGTCTACACCGTGATCTGTATAAACATGGAAATATCTACAATGCCATCTCTATAAACATGGAAATATCTACACCCCTATCTGTATAAACATGGAAATATCCACACCGCTATCTCTAAAAACATGGAAATAACTACACCGTGATCAGTATAAACGTGGAAATATCTACACCGCTATCTCTATACACATGGAAATATCTCCACTACTATCTCTATAAACATCGAAATATCTACACCGCCATCTGTATAAACATGGAAATACTTACAAAGTTATCTGCATAAACATGGAAATATCTACACCGTCATCTGTATAAACATGGAAATATCTACAGAGCCATATGTACATATATGGAAATATCTACACCGCTCTCTATATAAACATGGAAATAACTACACCGCTATCTGTATATACATGGAAATATCTACACCGCCATCTACATATCCATAGAAATATCTGCGCCGCCATCTGTATAAACATGGAAATATCTACACGGTCATCTGTGTATGGATGGAAATATCAACACAGCCATCTGTACAAACATAGAAATATCTGCACCGCTATCTGTATAAACATGGAAATATCTACACCGTGGTCTGTATAAACATGGGAATCTCTACACCGCTATCTGTATAAACATGGAAATATATACACCGCCATCTCTATAAACATGGAAATATGTACAACGTGATCTGTATAAACCTGGAACTATTTACACCGATATCTGTATAAACATGGTAATTTCTACACCACCATCTATATAAACATGGAAATATCTACACCGCCATCTGTATAAACATGGAAATATCTACAATGCCGTCTGTAGAAAGATGGAAATATCTACACCGCAATCTGTGTAAACATGGAAATATCTACACCAATATCTGTAAAAACATGGAAATATCTACACCGCTATCTGTATAAACATGGAAATATCTACACCGCGATCTGCATAAACATGGAAATATCTACACCACCATCTATATAAACATGGAAATATCTACACCGCCATCTGTATAAATATGGAAATATCTACAACGCCGTCTGTAGAAAGATGGAAATATCTACACTGCAATCTGTGTAAACACGGAAATATCTACACCAATATCTGTAAAAACATGGAAATATCTACACCGCTATCTGTATAAACGTGGAAATATCTACACCGCGATCTGCATAAACATGGAAATATCTACACCGCGATCTGTAAAAACATGGAAATATCTACACCGCGTTCTGTATAAACATGGAAATATCTACACCGCTATCTGTAGAAACATGGAAATATCTACACAGCTATCTCTATAAACATGGAAATATCTACACCGCCATCTGTATAGACATGGAAATACCTACAAGTCATCTGTATAAACATGGAAATATCTACACAGCCATCTGTATGAACATGGAAATATCGACACAGCCATCTGTATATACATGGAAATATCTACACCGCTATCTGTATAAACATGGAAATAACTACACCGCTATTTGTATAAACAAGGAAATATCTACAGCGTGATCTGTATAAACATGGAAATATCTACAATGCTATTTGTATAAACAAGGAAATATCTACACCGCTATCTGTATAAACATGGAAATAACTACACCGCTATTTGCATAATCAAGGAAATATCTACACCGTGATCTGCATAAACATGGAAATATCTACAACGCCATCTCTATAAACATGGAAATATCTACACCCCTATCTGTATAAACATGGAAATATCCACACCGCTATCTCTAAAAACATGGAAATAACTACACCGTGATCAGTATAAACGTGGAAATATCTACACCGCTATCTCTATAAACATGGAAATATCTCCACTGCTATCTCTATAAACATCGAAATATCTACACCGCCATCTGTATAAACATGGAAATACTTACAAAGTTAACTGTATAAACATGGAAATATCTACACCGCCATCTGTATAAACATGGAAATATCTACACAGCCATGTGTACATATATGGAAATATCTACACCGCTCTCTATATAAACATGGAAATAACTACACCGCTCTCTGTATATACATGGAAATATCTACACCGCCATCTACATATCCATAGAAATATCGGCGCCGCCATCTGTATAAACATGGAAATATCTACACAGTCATCTGTGTATAGATGGAAATATCAACACCGCCATCTGTACAAACATGGAAATATCTGCACCGCTATCTGTATAAACCTGGAAATATCTACACCGCTATCTGTATAAACATGGAAATATATACACCGCCATCTCTATAAACATGGAAATATGTACACCGTGATCTGTATAAACATGGAACTATTTACACCGATATCTGTATAAACATGGAAATATCTACACCGCCATCTCTGTAAACATGGAAATATCTACACCGCCATCTGTATAAACATGGAAATATCTACACCGCTATCTGTATAAACCTGGAAATATGTACACCGCTATCTGTATAAACATGGTAATTTCTACACCACCATCTATATAAACATGGAAATATCTACACCGCCATCTGTATAAACATGGAAATATCTACAATGCCGTCTGTAGAAAGATGGAAATATCTACACTGCAATCTGTGTAAACATGGAAATATCTACACCAATATCTGTAAAAACATGGAAATATCTACACCGCTATCTGTATAAACATGGAAATATCTACACCGCGATCTGCAAAAACATGGAAATATCTACACCGCGATCTGTATAAATATGGAAATATCTACACCGCTATCTGTAGAAACATGGAAATATCTACACCGCGATCTCTATAAACATGGAAATATCTACACCGCGATCTGTATAAACATGGAAATATCTACACCGCGATCTGTAGAAACATGGAAATATCTACACAGCTATCTCTAAAAACATGGAAATATCTACACCGCCATCTGTATAAACATGGAAATACCTACAAGTCATCTGTATAAACATGGAAATATATACACAGCCATCTGTATAAACATGGAAATATCTAAACAGCCATCTGTATATTCACGGAAATATGTACACCGCTATCTGTATAAACATGGAAACAACTACACCACTATTTGTATAAACAAGGAAATATCTACACCGTGATCTGTATAAACATGGAAATATCTACAATGCTATTTGTATAAACAAGGAAATATCTACACCGCTATCTGTATAAACATGGAAATAACTGCACCGCTATTTGCATAAACAAGGAAATATCTACACCGTGATCTATATAAACATGGAAATATCTACAACGCCATCTCTATAAACATGGAAATATCTACACCCCTATCTGTATAAACATGGAAATATCCACACCGCTATCTCTAAAAACATGGAAATAACTACACCGTGATCAGTATAAACGTGGAAATATCAACACCGCCATCTGTACAAACATGGAAATATCTGCACCGCTATCTGTATAAACCTGGAAATATCTACACCGCTATCTGTATAAACATGGAAATATATACACCGCCATCTCTATAAACATGGAAATATGTACACCGTGATCTGTATAAACATGGAACTATTTACACCGATATCTGTATAAACATGGAAATATCTACACCGCCATCTCTATAAACATGGAAATATCTACACCGCCATCTGTATAAACATGGAAATATCTACACCGCTATCTGTATAAACCTGGAAATATGTACACCGCTATCTGTATAAACATGGTAATTTCTACACCACCATCTATATAAACATGGAAATATCTACACCGCCATCTGTATAAACATGGAAATATCTACAATGCCGTCTGTAGAAAGATGGAAATATCTACACTGCAATCTGTGTAAACATGGAAATATCTACACCAATATCTGTAAAAACATGGAAATATCTACACCGCTATCTGTATAAACATGGAAATATCTACACCGCGATCTGCAAAAACATGGAAATATCTACACCGCGATCTGTATAAATATGGAAATATCTACACCGCTATCTGTAGAAACATGGAAATATCTACACCGCGATCTCTATAAACATGGAAATATCTACACCGCGATCTGTATAAACATGGAAATATCTACACCGCGATCTGTAGAAACATGGAAATATCTACACAGCTATCTCTAAAAACATGGAAATATCTACACCGCCATCTGTATAAACATGGAAATACCTACAAGTCATCTGTATAAACATGGAAATATATACACAGCCATCTGTATAAACATGGAAATATCTAAACAGCCATCTGTATATTCACGGAAATATGTACACCGCTATCTGTATAAACATGGAAACAACTACACCGCTATTTGTATAAACAAGGAAATATCTACACCGTGATCTGTATAAACATGGAAATATCTACAATGCTATTTGTATAAACAAGGAAATATCTACACCGCTATCTGTATAAACATGGAAATAACTGCACCGCTATTTGCATAAACAAGGAAATATCTACACCGTGATCTATATAAACATGGAAATATCTACAACGCCATCTCTATAAACATGGAAATATCTACACCCCTATCTGTATAAACATGGAAATATCCACACCGCTATCTCTAAAAACATGGAAATAACTACACCGTGATCAGTATAAACGTGGAAATATCTACACCGCTATCTCTATAAACATGGAAATATCTCCACTGCTATCTCTATAAACATCGAAATATCTACACCGCCATCTGTATAAACATGGAAATACTTACAAAGTTATCTGTATAAACATGGAAATATCTACACCGCCATCTGTATAAACATGGAAATATCTACACAGCCATGTGTACATATATGGAAATATCTACACCGCTCTCTATATAAACATGGAAATAACTACACCGCTATCTGTATATACATGGAAATATCTACACCGCCATCTAAATATCCATAGAAATATCTGCACCGCCATCTGTATAAACATGGAAATATCTAAACGGTCATCTGTGTATAGATGGAAATATCATCACCGCCATCTGTACAAACATGGAAATATCTGCACCGCTATCTGTATAAACATGGAAATATCTACACCGTGGTCTGTGAAACATGGAAATATCTACACCGCTATCTGTATAAACATGGAAATATATACATCGCTATCTGTATAAACATGGAAATACCTACACCGTGATCTGCATAAACATGGAAATATTTACAACGATATCTGTATAAACATGGAAATATCTACACCGCCATCTCTATAAACATGGAAATATCTACACCGCCATCTGTATAAACATGGAAATATCTATAACGCTATCTGTATAAACCTGGAAATATCTACACCGCTATCTGTATAAACATCGTAATATCTACACCACCATCTATATAAACATGGAAATATCTACACCGCCATCTGTATAAACATGGAAATATCTACAATGCCATCTGTAGAAAGATGGAAATATCTACACCGCAATCTGTGTAAACATGGAAATATCTACACCAATATCTGTAAAAACATGGAAATATCTACACCGCTATCTGTATAAACATGGAAATATCTATACCGCGATCTGCATAAACATGGAAATATCTACACCGCGATCTGTATAAACATGAAAATATCTACACCGCTATCTGTAGAAACATGGAAATATCTACAGCGCGATCTGAATAAACATGGAAATATCTACAACGCGATCTGTATAAACATGGAAATATCTACACCGCTATCTGTAGAAACATGGAAATATCTACCCAGCTATCTCTATAAACATGGAAATATCTACACCGCCAACTGTATAGACATGGAAATACCTAGAAGTCATCTGTATAAACATGGAAATATATACACAGCCATCTGTATGAACATGGAAATATCTACACAGCCATGTGTATATACATGGAAATATCTACACCGCTATCTGTATAAACATGGAAATAACTACACCGCTATTTGTATAAACAAGTAAATATCTACACTGTGATCTGTATAAACATGGAAATATCTACACTGCTATTTGTATAAACAAGGAAATATCTACACCGCTATCTGTATAAACATGGAAATAACCACACCGCTATTTGCATAAACAAGGAAATACCTACACCGTGATCTGTATAAACATGGAAATAACTACACCGCTATTTGCATAAACAAGGAAATATCTACACCGTGATCTGTATAAACATGGAAATATCTACAACGCCATCTTTATAAACATGGAAATATCTACACCCTGATCTGTATAAACATGGAAATATCTACAACGCCATCTTTATAAACATGGAAATATCTACACCCCTATCTGTATAAACATGGAAATATCCACACCGCTATCTCTATAAACATGGAAATTACTACACCGCGATCAGTATAAACGTGGAAATATCTGCACTGCTATCTCTATAAACATGGAAATATCTCCACTACTATCTCTATAAACATCGAAATATCTACACCGCCATCTGTATAAACATGGAAATACTTACAAAGTTATCTGTATAAACATGGAAATATCTACACCGTCATCTGTATAAACATGGAAATATCTACACAGCCATGTGTACATATATGGAAATATCTACACCGCTCTCTATATAAACATGGAAATAACTACACCGCTATCTGTATATACATGGAAATATCTACACCACCATCTACATATCCATAGAAATATCTGCGCCATCATCTGTATAAACATGGAAATATCTACACGGTCATCTGTGTATGGATGGAAATATCAACACCGCCATCTGTACAAACATGGAAATATCTGCACCGCTATCTGTATAAACATGGAAATATCTACACCGTGGTCTGTATAAACATGGAAATATCTACACCGCTATCTGTATAAACATGGAAATATATACACCGCCATCTCTATAAACATGGAAATATGTACACCGTGATCTGTATAAACATGGAAATATTTACACCGATATCTGAATAAACAGGGAAATATCTACACCGCCATCTCTATAAACATGGAAATATCTACACCGCCATCTGTATAAACATGGAAATATCTACACCGCTATCTGTATAAACCTGGAAATATCTACACCGCTATCTGTATAAACATGGTAATATCTACACCACCATCTATATAAACATGGAAATATCTACACCGCAATCTGTATAAACATGGAAATATCTACAATGCCGTCTGTAGAAAGATGGAAATATCTACACTGCAATCTGTGTAAACATGGAAATATCTACACCAATATCTGTAAAAACATGGAAATATCTACACCGCTATCTGTATAAACATGGCAATATCTACACCGCGATCTGCATAAACATGGAAATATCTACACCGCGATCTGTATAAATATGGGAATATCTACACCGCTATCTGTAGAAACATGGAAATATCTACACCGCGATCTGTATAAACATGGAAATATCTACACCGCGATCTGTATAAACATGGAAATATCTACACCGCTATCTGTAGAAACATGGAAATATCTACACAGCTATCTCTATAAACATGGAAATATCTGCACCGCCATCTGTATAAACATGGAAATACCTACAAGTCATCTGTATGAACATGGAAATATCTACACAGCCATCTGTATAAACATGGAAATATCTACACAGCCATCTGTATATACATGGAAATATCTACACCGCTATCTGTATAAACATGGAAATAACTACACCGCTATTTGTATAAACAAGGAAATATCTACACCGTGATCTGTATAAACATGGAAATATCTACAATGCTATTTGTATAAACAAGGAAATATCTACACCGCTATCTGTATAAACATGGAAATAACTACACCGCTATTTGCATAAACAAAGAAATGTCTACACCGTGATCTGTATAAACATGGAAATATCTACAACGCCATCTCTATAAACATGGAAATATCTACACCCCTATCTGTATAAACATGGAAATATCCACACCGCTATCTCTAAAAACATGGAAATAACTACACCGTGATCAGTATAAACGTGGAAATATCTACACCGCTCTCTCTATAAACATGGAAATATCTCCACTACTATCTCTATAAACATCGAAATATCTACACCGCCATCTGTATAAACATGGAAATACTTACAAAGTTATCTGTATAAACATGGAAATATCTACACCGTCATCTGTATAAACATGGAAATATCTACACAGCCATGTGTACATATATGGAAATATCTACACCGCTCTCTATATAAACATGGAAATAACTACACCGCTATCTGTATATACATGGAAATATCTACACCGCCATCTACATATCCATACAAATATCTGCGCCGCCATCTGTATAAACATGGAAATATCTACACGGTCATCTGTGTATAGATGGAAATATCAACACCGCCATCTGTACAAACATGGAAATATCTGCACCGCTATCTGTATAAACATGGAAATATCTACACCGTGGTCTGTATAAACATGGAAATATCTACACCGCTATCTGTATAAACATGGAAATATATACACCGCCATCTCTATAAACATGGAAATATGTACACCGTGATCTGTATAAACATGGAACTATTTACACCGATATCTGTATAAACATGGAAATATCTACACCGCCATCTCTATAAACATGGAAATATCTACACCGCCATCTGTATAAACATGGAAATATCTACACCGCGATCTGTATAAACCTGGAAATATGTACACCGCTATCTGTATAAACATGGTAATTTCTACACCACCATCTATATAAACATGGAAATATCTACACCGCCATCTGTATAAACATGGAAATATCTACAATGCCGTCTGTAGAAAGATGGAAATATCTACACTGCAATCTGTGTAAACATGGAAATATCTACACCAATATCTGTAAAAACATGGAAATATCTACACCGCTATCTGTATAAACATGGAAATATCTACACCGCGATCTGCATAAACATGGAAATATCTACACCGAGATCTGTATAAATATGGAAATATCTACACCGCTATCTGAAGAAACATGGAAATATCTACACCGCGATCTGTATAAACATGGAAATATCTACACCGCGATCTGTATAAACATGGAAATATCTACACCGCTATCTGTAGAAACATGGAAATATCTACACAGCTATCTCTATAAACATGGAAATATCTTCACCGCCATCTGTATAAACATGGAAATACCTACAAGTCATCTGTATAAACATGGAAATATCTACACAGCCATCTGTATAAACATGGAAATATCTACAGAGCCATCTGTATATTCACGGAAATATGTACACCGCTATCTGTATAAACATGGAAATAACTACACCGCTATTTGTATAAACAAGGAAATATCTACACCGTGATCTGTATAAACATGGAAATATCTACAATGCTATTTGTATAAACAAGGAAATATCTACACCGCTATCTGTATAAACATGGAAATAACTAAACCGCTATCTGTATATACATGGAAATATCTACACCGCCATCTACATATCCATAGAAATATCTGCACCACCATCTGTATAAACATGGAAATATCTACACGGTCATCTGTGTATAGATGGAAATATCAACACCGCCATCTGTACAAACATGGAAATATCTGCACCGCTATCTGTATAAACATGGAAATATCTACACCGTGGTCTGTAAAACATGGAAATATCTACACCGCTATCTGTATAAACATGGAAATATATACATCGCTATCTGTATAAACATGGAAATACCTACACCGTGATCTGTATAAACATGGAAATATTTACAATGATATCTGTATAAACATGGAAATATCTACACCGCCATCTCTATAAACATGGAGATATCTACACCGCCATCTGTATAAACATGGAAATATCTACACCGCTATCTGTATAAACCTGGAAATATCTACAACACTATCTGTATAAACATGGTAATATCTACACCACCATCTATATAAACATGGAAATATCTACACCGCCATCTGTATAAACATGGAAATATCTACAATGCCATCTGTAGAAAGATGGAAATATCTACACCGCAATCTGTGTAAACATGGAAATATCTACACCAATATCTGTAAAAACATGGAAATATCTACACCGCTATCTGTATAAACATGGAAATATCTATACCGCGATCTGCATAAACATGGAAATATCTACACCGTGATCTGTATAAACATGGAAATATCTACACCGCTATCTGTAGAAACATGGAAATATCTACACCGTGATCTGAATAAACATGGAAATATCTACACCGCGATCTGTATAAACATGGAAATATCTATACCGCTATCTGTAGAAACATGGAAATATCTACACAGCTATCTCTATAAACATGGAAATATCTACACCGCCATCTGTATAGACATGGAAATACCTACAAGTCATCTGTATAAACATGGAAATATCTACACAGCCATCTGTATAAACATGGAAATGCCTACAAGTCATCTGTATAAACATGGAAATATCTACACAGCCATCTGTATAAACATGGAAATATCTACACAGCCATCTGTATATTCACGGAAATATCTACACCGCTATCTGTATAAACATGGAAATAACTACACCGCTATTTGTATAAACAAGGAAATATCTACACCGTGATCTGTATAAACATGGAAATATCTACAATGTTATTTGTATAAACAAGGAAATATCTACACCGCTATCTGTATAAACATGGAAATAACTACACCGCTATTTGCATAAACAAGGAAATATCTACACCGTGATCTATATAAACATGGAAATATCTACAACGCCATCTCTATAAACATGGAAATATCTACACCCCTATCTGTATAAACATGGAAATATCCACACTGCTATCTCTAAAAACATGGAATTAACTACACCGTGATCAGTATATACGTGGAAATATCTACACCGCTATCTCTATAAACATGGAAATATCTCCACTGCTATTTCTATAAACATCGAAATATCTACACCGCCATCTGTATAAACATGGAAATACTTACAAAGTTATCTGTATAAACATGGAAATATCTACACAGCCATGTGTACATATATGGAAATATCTACACCGCTCTCTATATAAACATGGAAATAACTACACCGCTATCTGTATATACATGGAAATATCTACACCGCCATATACATATCCATAGAAATATCTGCGCCGCCATCTGTATAAACATGGAAATATCTACACGGTCATCTGTGGATAGATGGAAATATCAACACCGCCATCTGTACAAACATGGAAATATCTGCACCGCTATCTGTATAAACATGGAAATATCTACACCGTGGTCTGTAAAACATGGAAATATCTACACCGCTATCTGTATAAACCTGGAAATATCTACACCGCTATCTGTATAAACATGGTAATAACTACACCACCATCTATATAAACATGGAAATATCTACACCGCCATCTGTATAAACATGGAAATATCTACAATGCCGTCTGTAGAAAGATGGAAATATCTACACTGCAATCTGTGTAAACATGGAAATATCTACACCAATATCTGTATAAACATGGAAATATCTACACCGCTATCTGTATAAACATGGCAATATCTACACCGCGATCTGCATAAACATGGAAATATCTACACCGCGATCTGTATAAATATGGGAATATCTACACCGCTATCTGTAGAAACATGGAAATATCTACACCGCGATCTGTATAAACATGGAAATATCTACACCGCGATCTGTATAAACATGGAAATATCTACACCGCTATCTGTAGAAACATGGAAATATCTACACAGCTATCTCTATAAACAAGGAAATATCTGCACCGCCATCTGTATAAACATGGAAATACCTACAAGTCATCTGTATGAACATGGAAATATCTACACAGCCATCTGTATAAACATGGAAATATCTACACAGCCATCTGTATATACATGGAAATATCTACACCGCTATCTGTATAAACATGGAAATAACTACACCGCTATTTGTATAAACAAGGAAATATCTACACCGTGATCTGTATAAACATGGAAATATCTACAATGCTATTTGTATAAACAAGGAAATATCTACACCGCTATCTGTATAAACATGGAAATAACTACACCGCTATTTGCATAAACAAAGAAATGTCTACACCGTGATCTGTATAAACATGGAAATATCTACAACGCCATCTCTATAAACATGGAAATATCTACACCCCTATCTGTATAAACATGGAAATATCCACACCGCTATCTCTAAAAACATGGAAATAACTACACCGTGATCAGTATAAACGTGGAAATATCTACACCGCTCTCTCTATAAACATGGAAATATCTCCACTACTATCTCTATAAACATCGAAATATCTACACCGCCATCTGTATAAACATGGAAATACTTACAAAGTTATCTGTATAAACATGGAAATATCTACACCGTCATCTGTATAAACATGGAAATATCTACACAGCCATGTGTACATATATGGAAATATCTACACCGCTCTCTATATAAACATGGAAATAACTACACCGCTATCTGTATATACATGGAAATATCTACACCGCCATCTACATATCCATACAAATATCTGCGCCGCCATCTGTATAAACATGGAAATATCTACACGGTCATCTGTGTATAGATGGAAATATCAACACCGCCATCTGTACAAACATGGAAATATCTGCACCGCTATCTGTATAAACATGGAAATATCTACACCGTGGTCTGTATAAACATGGAAATATCTACACCGCTATCTGTATAAACATGGAAATATATACACCGCCATCTCTATAAACATGGAAATATGTACACCGTGATCTGTATAAACATGGAACTATTTACACCGATATCTGTATAAACATGGAAATATCTACACCGCCATCTCTATAAACATGGAAATATCTACACCGCCATCTGTATAAACATGGAAATATCTACACCGCGATCTGTATAAACCTGGAAATATGTACACCGCTATCTGTATAAACATGGTAATTTCTACACCACCATCTATATAAACATGGAAATATCTACACCGCCATCTGTATAAACATGGAAATATCTACAATGCCGTCTGTAGAAAGATGGAAATATCTACACTGCAATCTGTGTAAACATGGAAATATCTACACCAATATCTGTAAAAACATGGAAATATCTACACCGCTATCTGTATAAACATGGAAATATCTACACCGCGATCTGCATAAACATGGAAATATCTACACCGAGATCTGTATAAATATGGAAATATCTACACCGCTATCTGAAGAAACATGGAAATATCTACACCGCGATCTGTATAAACATGGAAATATCTACACCGCGATCTGTATAAACATGGAAATATCTACACCGCTATCTGTAGAAACATGGAAATATCTACACAGCTATCTCTATAAACATGGAAATATCTTCACCGCCATCTGTATAAACATGGAAATACCTACAAGTCATCTGTATAAACATGGAAATATCTACACAGCCATCTGTATAAACATGGAAATATCTACAGAGCCATCTGTATATTCACGGAAATATGTACACCGCTATCTTTATAAACATGGAAATAACTACACCGCTATTTGTATAAACAAGGAAATATCTACACCGTGATCTGTATAAACATGGAAATATCTACAATGCTATTTGTATAAACAAGGAAATATCTACACCGCTATCTGTATAAACATGGAAATAACTAAACCGCTATCTGTATATACATGGAAATATCTACACCGCCATCTACATATCCATAGAAATATCTGCACCACCATCTGTATAAACATGGAAATATCTACACGGTCATCTGTGTATAGATGGAAATATCAACACCGCCATCTGTACAAACATGGAAATATCTGCACCGCTATCTTTATAAACATGGAAATATCTACACCGTGGTCTGTAAAACATGGAAATATCTACACCGCTATCTGTATAAACATGGAAATATATACATCGCTATCTGTATAAACATGGAAATACCTACACCGTGATCTGTATAAACATGGAAATATTTACAATGATATCTGTATAAACATGGAAATATCTACACCGCCATCTCTATAAACATGGAGATATCTACACCGCCATCTGTATAAACATGGAAATATCTACACCGCTATCTGTATAAACCTGGAAATATCTACAACACTATCTGTATAAACATGGTAATATCTACACCACCATCTATATAAACATGGAAATATCTACACCGCCATCTGTATAAACATGGAAATATCTACAATGCCATCTGTAGAAAGATGGAAATATCTACACCGCAATCTGTGTAAACATGGAAATATCTACACCAATATCTGTAAAAACATGGAAATATCTACACCGCTATCTGTATAAACATGGCAATATCTACACCGCGATCTGCATAAACATGGAAATATCTACACCGCGATCTGTATAAATATGGGAATATCTACACCGCTATCTGTAGAAACATGGAAATATCTACACCGCGATCTGTATAAACATGGAAATATCTACACCGCGATCTGTATAAACATGGAAATATCTACACCGCTATCTGTAGAAACATGGAAATATCTACACAGCTATCTCTATAAACATGGAAATATCTGCACCGCCATCTGTATAAACATGGAAATACCTACAAGTCATCTGTATGAACATGGAAATATCTACACAGCCATCTGTATAAACATGGAAATATCTACACAGCCATCTGTATATACATGGAAATATCTACACCGCTATCTGTATAAACATGGAAATAACTACACCGCTATTTGTATAAACAAGGAAATATCTACACCGTGATCTGTATAAACATGGAAATATCTACAATGCTATTTGTATAAACAAGGAAATATCTACACCGCTATCTGTATAAACATGGAAATAACTACACCGCTATTTGCATAAACAAAGAAATGTCTACACCGTGATCTGTATAAACATGGAAATATCTACAACGCCATCTCTTTAAACATGGAAATATCTACACCCCTATCTGTATAAACATGGAAATATCCACACCGCTATCTCTAAAAACATGGAAATAACTACACCGTGATCAGTATAAACGTGGAAATATCTACACCGCTCTCTCTATAAACATGGAAATATCTCCACTACTATCTCTATAAACATCGAAATATCTACACCGCCATCTGTATAAACATGGAAATACTTACAAAGTTATCTGTATAAACATGGAAATATCTACACCGTCATCTGTATAAACATGGAAATATCTACACAGCCATGTGTACATATATGGAAATATCTACACCGCTCTCTATATAAACATGGAAATAACTACACCGCTATCTGTATATACATGGAAATATCTACACCGCCATCTACATATCCATACAAATATCTGCGCCGCCATCTGTATAAACATGGAAATATCTACACGGTCATCTGTGTATAGATGGAAATATCAACACCGCCATCTGTACAAACATGGAAATATCTGCACCGCTATCTGTATAAACATGGAAATATCTACACCGTGGTCTGTATAAACATGGAAATATCTACACCGCTATCTGTATAAACATGGAAATATATACACCGCCATCTCTATAAACATGGAAATATGTACACCGTGATCTGTATAAACATGGAACTATTTACACCGATATCTGTATAAACATGGAAATATCTACACCGCCATCTCTATAAACATGGAAATATCTACACCGCCATCTGTATAAACATGGAAATATCTACACCGCGATCTGTATAAACCTGGAAATATGTACACCGCTATCTGTATAAACATGGTAATTTCTACACCACCATCTATATAAACATGGAAATATCTACACCGCCATCTGTATAAACATGGAAATATCTACAATGCCGTCTGTAGAAAGATGGAAATATCTACACTGCAATCTGTGTAAACATGGAAATATCTACACCAATATCTGTAAAAACATGGAAATATCTACACCGCTATCTGTATAAACATGGAAATATCTACACCGCGATCTGCATAAACATGGAAATATCTACACCGAGATCTGTATAAATATGGAAATATCTACACCGCTATCTGAAGAAACATGGAAATATCTACACCGCGATCTGTATAAACATGGAAATATCTACACCGCGATCTGTATAAACATGGAAATATCTACACCGCTATCTGTAGAAACATGGAAATATCTACACAGCTATCTCTATAAACATGGAAATATCTTCACCGCCATCTGTATAAACATGGAAATACCTACAAGTCATCTGTATAAACATGGAAATATCTACACAGCCATCTGTATAAACATGGAAATATCTACAGAGCCATCTGTATATTCACGGAAATATGTACACCGCTATCTGTATAAACATGGAAATAACTACACCGCTATTTGTATAAACAAGGAAATATCTACACCGTGATCTGTATAAACATGGAAATATCTACAATGCTATTTGTATAAACAAGGAAATATCTACACCGCTATCTGTATAAACATGGAAATAACTAAACCGCTATCTGTATATACATGGAAATATCTACACCGCCATCTACATATCCATAGAAATATCTGCACCACCATCTGTATAAACATGGAAATATCTACACAGTCATCTGTGTATAGATGGAAATATCAACACCGCCATCTGTACAAACATGGAAATATCTGCACCGCTATCTTTATAAACATGGAAATATCTACACCGTGGTCTGTAAAACATGGAAATATCTACACCGCTATCTGTATAAACATGGAAATATATACATCGCTATCTGTATAAAGATGGAAATACCTACACCGTGATCTGTATAAACATGGAAATATTTACAATGATATCTGTATAAACATGGAAATATCTACACCGCCATCTCTATAAACATGGAGATATCTACACCGCCATCTGTATAAACATGGAAATATCTACACCGCTATCTGTATAAACCTGGAAATATCTACAACACTATCTGTATAAACATGGTAATATCTACACCACCATCTATATAAACATGGAAATATCTACACCGCCATCTGTATAAACATGGAAATATCTACAATGCCATCTGTAGAAAGATGGAAATATCTACACCGCAATCTGTGTAAACATGGAAATATCTACACCAATATCTGTAAAAACATGGAAATATCTACACCGCTATCTGTATAAACATGGAAATATCTATACCGCGATCTGCATAAACATGGAAATATCTACACCGCGATCTGTATAAACATGGAAATATCTACACCGCTATCTGTAGAAACATGGAAATATCTACACCGGGATCTGAATAAACATGGAAATATCTACACCGCGATCTGTATAAACATGGAAATATCTATACCGCTATCTGTAGAAACATGGAAATATCTACACAGCTATCTCTATAAACATGGAAATATCTACACCGCCATCTGTATAGACATGGAAATACCTACAAGTCATCTGTATAAACATGGAAATATCTACACAGCCATCTGTATAAACATGGAAATACCTACAAGTCATCTGTATAAACATGGAAATATCTACACAGCCATCTGTATAAACATGGAAATATCTACACAGCCATCTGTATATTCACGGAAATATCTACACCGCTATCTGTATAAACTTGAAATAACTACACCGCTATTTGTATAAACAAGGAAATATCTACACCGTGATCTGTATAAACATGGAAATATCTACAATGTTATTTGTATAAACAAGGAAATATCTACACCGCTATCTGTATAAACATGGAAATAACTACACCGCTATTTGCATAAACAAGGAAATATCTACACCGTGATCTATATAAACATGGAAATATCTACAACGCCATCTCTATAAACATGGAAATATCTACACCCCTATCTGTATAAACATGGAAATATCCACACTGCTATCTCTAAAAACATGGAAATAACTACACCGTGATCAGTATATACGTGGAAATATCTACACCGCTATCTCTATAAACATGGAAATATCTCCACTGCTATTTCTATAAACATCGAAATATCTACACCGCCATCTGTATAAACATGGAAATACTTACAAAGTTATCTGTATAAACATGGAAATATCTACACCACCATCTGTATAAACATGGAAATATCTACACACCCATGTGTACATATATGGAAATATCTACACCGCTCTCTATATAAACATGGAAATAACTACACCGCTATCTGTATATACATGGAAATATCTACACCGCCATATACATATCCATAGAAATATCTGCGCCGCCATCTGTATAAACATGGAAATATCTACACGGTCATCTGTGGATAGATGGAAATATCAACACCGCCATCTGTACAAACATGGAAATATCTGCACCGCTATCTGTATATACATGGAAATATCTACACCGTGGTCTGTAAAACATGGAAATATCTACACCGCTATCTGTATAAACCTGGAAATATCTACACCGCTATCTGTATAAACATGGTAATAACTACACCACCATCTATATAAACATGGAAATATCTACACCGCCATCTGTATAAACATGGAAATATCTACAATGCCGTCTGTAGAAAGATGGAAATATCTACACTGCAATCTGTGTAAACATGGAAATATCTACACCAATATCTGTAAAAACATGGAAATATCTACACCGCTATCTGTATAAACGTGGAAATATCTACACCGCGATCTGCATAAACATGGAAATATCTACACCGCGATCTGTATAAATATGGAAATATCTACACCGCTATCTGTAGAAACATGGAAATATCTACACCGCGATCTGTATAAACATGGAAATATCTACACCGCGATCTGTATAAACATGGAAATATCTACACCGCTATCTGTAGAAACATGGAAATATCTACACAGCTATCTCTATAAACATGGAAATATCTACACCACCATCTGTATAGACATGGAAATACCTACAAGTCATCTGTATAAACATGGAAATACCTACACAGCCATCTGTATGAACATGGAAATATCTACACAGCCATCTGTATATACATGGAAATATCTACACCGCTATCTGTATAAACATGGAAATAACTACACCGCTATTTGTATAAACAAGGAAATATCTACACCGTGATCTGTATAAACATGGAAATATCTACAATGCTATTTGTATAAACAAGGAAATATCTACACCGCTATCTGTATAAACATGGAAATAACTACACCGCTATTTGCATAAACAAGGAAATATCTACACCGTGATCTGTATAAACATGGAAATATCTACAACGCCATCTCTATAAACATGGAAATATCTACACCCCTATCTGTATAAACATGGAAATATCCACAACGCTATCTCTAAAAACATGGAAATAACTACACCGTGATCAGTATAAACGTGGAAATATCTACACCGCTATCTCTATAAACATGGAAATATCTCCACTGCTATCTCTTTAAACATCGAAATATCTACACCGCCATCTGTATAAACATGGAAATACTCACAAAGTTAACTGTATAAACATGGAAATATCTACACCGCCATCTGTATAAACATGGAAATATCTACACAGCCATGTGTACATATATGGAAATATCTACACCGCTCTCTATATAAACATGGAAATAACTACACCGCTCTCTGTATATACATGGAAATATCTACACCGCCATCTACATATCCATAGAAATATCGGCGCCGCCATCTGTATAAACATGGAAATATCTACACGGTCATCTGTGTATAGATGGAAATATCAACACCGCCATCTGTACAAACATGGAAATATCTGCACCGCTATCTGTATAAACATGGAAATATCTACACCGTGGTCTGTAAAAACATGGAAATATCTACACCGCTATCTGTATAAATATGGAAATATATACATCGCTATCTGTATAAACATGGAAATACCTACACCGTGATCTGCATAAACATGGAAATATTTACAACGATATCTGTATAAACATGGAAATATCTACACCGCCATCTCTATAAACATGGAAATATCTACACCGCCATCTGTATAAACATGGAAATATCTACACCGCTATCTGTATAAACCTGGAAATATCTACACCGCTATCTGTATAAACATCGTAATATCTACACCACCATCTATATAAACATGGAAATATCTACACCGCCATCTGTATAAACATGGAAATATCTTCAATGCCATCTGTAGAAACATGGAAATATCTACACCGCAATCTGTGTAAACATGGAAATATCTACACCAATATCTGTAAAAACATGGAAATATCTACACCGCTATCTGTATAAACATGGAAATATCTATACCGCGATCTGCATAAACATGGAAATATCTACACCGCGATCTGTATAAACATGAAAATATCTACACCGCTATCTGTAGAAACATGGAAATATCTACACCGCGATCTGAATAAACATGGAAATATCTACAACGCGATCTGTATAAACATGGAAATATCTACACCGCTATCTGTAGAAACATGGAAATATCTACACAGCTATCTCTATAAACATGGAAATATCTACACCGCCATCTGTATAGACATGGAAATACCTACAAGTTATCTGTATAAACATGGAAATATATACACAGCCATCTGTATAAACATGGAAATATCTACACAGCCATGTGTATATACATGGAAATATCTACACCGCTATCTGTATAAACATGGAAATAACTACACCGCTATTTGTATAAACAAGGAAATATCTACACCGTGATCTGTATAAACATGGAAATATCTACAATGCTATTTGTATAAACAAGGAAATATCTACACCGCTATCTGTATAAACATGGAAATATCCACACCGCTATCTCTAAAAACATGGAAATAACTACACCGTGATCAGTATAAACGTGGAAATATCTACACCGCTATCTCTATAAACATGGAAATATCTCCACTACTATCTCTATAAACATCGAAATATCTACACCGCCATCTGTATAAACATGGAAATTCTTACAAAGTTATCTGTATAAACATGGAAATATCTACACCGTCACCTGTATAAACATGGAAATATCTACACAGCCATGTTTACATATATGGAAATATCTACACCGCTCTCCATATAAACATGGAAATAACTACACCGCTATCTGTATATACATGGAAATATCTACACCGCCATCTACATATCCATAGAAATATCTGCGCCACCATCTGTATAAACATGGAAATATCTACACGGTCATCTGTGTAGATGGAAATATCAACACCGCCATCTGTACAAACATGGAAATATCTGCACCGCTATCTGTATAAACATGGAAATATCTACACCGTGGTCTGTATAAACATGGAAATATCTACACCGCTATCTGTATAAACATGGAAATATATACACCGCCATCTCTATAAACATGGAAATATCTACAACGTGATCTGTATAAACATGGAACTATTTACACCGTTATCTGTATACACATGGAAATATCTACACTGCCATCTCTATAAACATGGAAATATCTACACCGCCATCTGTATAAACATGGAAATATCTTCACCGCTATTTGAATAAACCTGAAAATATCTACACCGCTATCTGTATAAACATGGTAATATCTACATCACCATCTATATAAACATGGAAATATCTTCACCGCCATCTGTATAAACATGGAAATATCTACAATGCCATCTGTAGAAAGATGGAAATATCTACACTGCAATCTGTGTAAACATGGAAATATCTACACCGTCATCTGTATAAACATGGAAATATCTACAATGCCATCTGTAGAAAGATGGAAATATCTACACTGCAATCTGTGTAAACATGGAAATATCTACACCAATATCTGTAAAAACATGGAAATATCTACACCGCTATCTGTATAAACATGGAAATATCTACACCGCGATCTGCGTAAACATGGAAATATCTACACCGCGATCTGTATAAACATGGAAATATATACACCGCTATCTGTAGAAACATGGAAATATCTACATGGCGATGTGCATAAACATGGAAATATCTACACCGCTATCTGTATAAACATGGAAGTATCTACACAGCTATCTCTATAAACATGGAAATATCTACACCGCCATCTGTATAAACATGGAAATATCTACACCGCTATCTGTAGAAACATGGAAATATCTACACTGCGATGTGCATAAACATGAAAATATCTACACCGCTATCTGTAGAAACATGGAAATATCTACACAGCTATCTCTATAAACATGGAAATATGTACACCGCCATCTGTATAAACATGGAATTACCTACAAGTCATCTGTATAAACATGGAAATATCTACACAGCCATCTGTATAAACATGGAAATATGTACACAGCCATCTTTATATACATGGAAATATCTACACCGCTATCTCTATTAACATGGAAATAACTAAACCGCTATTTGTATGAACAAGGAAATATCTACACCGTGATCTGTATAAACATGGAAATATCTACACTGCTATTTGTATAAACAAGGACATATCTACACCGCTATCTGTATAAACATGGAAATAACTACACCGCTATTTGCATAAACAAGGAAATATCTACACCGTGATCTGTATATACATGGAAATATGTACACCGCCATCTCTATAAACATGGAAATATGTACACCGTGATCTGTATAAACATGGAAATATTTACACCGATATCTGTATAAACATGGAAATATCTACACCGCCATCTCTATAAACATGGAAATATCTACACCGCCATCTGTATAAACATGGAAATATCTACACCACTATCTGTATAAACCTGGAAATATCTACACCGCTATCTGTATAAACATGGTAATATCTACACCCCCATCTATATAAACATGGAAATATCTACACCGCCATCTGTATAAACATGGAAATATCTACAATGCCGTCTGTAGAAAGATGGAAATATCTACACTGCAATCTGTGTAAACATGGAAATATCTACACCAATATCTGTAAAAACATGGAAATATCTACACCGCTATATGTATAAACGTGGAAATATCTACACCGCGATCTGCATAAACATGGAAATATCTACACCGCGATCTGTATAAATATGGAAATATCTACACCGCTATCTGTAGAAACATGGAAATATCTACACCGCGATCTGTATAAACATGGAAATATCTACACCGCGATCTGTATAAACATGGAAATATCTACACCGCTTTCTGTAGAAACATGGAAATATCTACACAGCTATCTCCATAAACATGGAAATATCTACACCGCCATCTGTATAGACATGGAAATACCTACAAGTCATCTGTATAAACATGGAAATATCTACACAGCCATCTGTATGAACATGGAAATATCTACACAGCCATCTGTATATACATGGAAATATCTACACCGCTATCTGTATAAACATGGAAATAACTACACCGCTACTTGTATAAACAAGGAAATATCTACACCGTGATCTGTATAAACATGGAAATATCTGCAATGCTATTTGTATAAACAAGGAAATATCTACACCGCTATCTGTATAAACATGGAAATAACTACACCGCTATTTGCATAAACAAGGAAATATCTACACCGTGATCTATATAAACATGGAAATATCTACAACGCCATCTCTATAAACATGGAAATATCTACACCCCTATCTGTATAAACATGGAAATATCCACACTGCTATCTCTAAAAACATGGAAATATCTACACCGTGATCAGTATATACGTGGAAATATCTACACCGCTATCTCTATAAACATGGAAATATCTCCACTGCTATTTCTATAAACATCGAAATATCTACACCGCCATCTGTATAAACATGGAAATACTTACAAAGTTATCTGTATAAACATGGAAATATCTACACCACCATCTGTATAAACATGGAAATATCTACACAGCCATGTGTACATATATGGAAATATCTACACCGCTCTCTATATAAACATGGAAATAACTACACCGCTATCTGTATATACATGGAAATATCTACACCGCCATATACATATCCATAGAAATATCTGCGCCGCCATCTGTATAAACATGGAAATATCTACACGGTCATCTGTGGATAGATGGAAATATCAACACCGCCATCTGTACAAACATGGAAATATCTGCACCGCTATCTGTATAAACATGGAAATATCTACACCGTGGTCTGTAAAACATGGAAATATCTACACCGCTATCTGTATAAACCTGGAAATATCTACACCGCTATCTGTATAAACATGGTAATAACTACACCACCATCTATATAAACATGGAAATATCTACACCGCCATCTGTATAAACATGGAAATATCTACAATGCCGTCTGTAGAAAGATGGAAATATCTACACTGCAATCTATGTAAACATGGAAATATCTACACCAATATCTGTAAAAACATGGAAATATCTACACCGCTATCTGTATAAACGTGGAAATATCTACACCGCGATCTGCATAAACATGGAAATATCTACACCGCGATCTGTATAAATATGGAAATATCTACACCGCTATCTGTAGAAACATGGAAATATCTACACCGCGATCTGTATAAACATGGAAATATCCACACTGCTATCTCTAAAAACATGGAAATAACTACACCGTGATCAGTATAAACGTGGAAATATCTACACCGCTATCTCTATAAACATGGAAATATCTCCACTGCTATCTCTTTAAACATCGAAATATCTACACCGCCATCTGTATAAACATGGAAATACTCACAAAGTTAACTGTATAAACATGGAAATATCTACACCGCCATCTGTATAAACATGGAAATATCTACACAGCCATGTGTACATATATGGAAATATCTACACCGCTCTCTATATAAACATGGAAATAACTACACCGCTCTCTGTATATACATGGAAATATCTACACCGCCATCTACATATCCATAGAAATATCGGCGCCGCCATCTGTATAAACATGGAAATATCTACACGGTCATCTGTGTATAGATGGAAATATCAACACCGCCATCTGTACAAACATGGAAATATCTGCACCGCTATCTGTATAAACATGGAAATATCTACACCGTGGTCTGTAAAAACATGGAAATATCTACACCGCTATCTGTATAAATATGGAAATATATACATCGCTATCTGTATAAACATGGAAATACCTACACCGTGATCTGCATAAACATGGAAATATTTACAACGATATCTGTATAAACATGGAAATATCTACACCGCCATCTCTATAAACATGGAAATATCTACACCGCCATCTGTATAAACATGGAAATATCTACACCGCTATCTGTATAAACCTGGAAATATCTACACCGCTATCTGTATAAACATCGTAATATCTACACCACCATCTATATAAACATGGAAATATCTACACCGCCATCTGTATAAACATGGAAATATCTTCAATGCCATCTGTAGAAACATGGAAATATCTACACCGCAATCTGTGTAAACATGGAAATATCTACACCAATATCTGTAAAAACATGGAAATATCTACACCGCTATCTGTATAAACATGGAAATATCTATACCGCGATCTGCATAAACATGGAAATATCTACACCGCGATCTGTATAAACATGAAAATATCTACACCGCTATCTGTAGAAACATGGAAATATCTACACCGCGATCTGAATAAACATGGAAATATCTACAACGCGATCTGTATAAACATGGAAATATCTACACCGCTATCTGTAGAAACATGGAAATATCTACACAGCTATCTCTATAAACATGGAAATATCTACACCGCCATCTGTATAGACATGGAAATACCTACAAGTTATCTGTATAAACATGGAAATATATACACAGCCATCTGTATAAACATGGAAATATCTACACAGCCATGTGTATATACATGGAAATATCTACACCGCTATCTGTATAAACATGGAAATAACTACACCGCTATTTGTATAAACAAGGAAATATCTACACCGTGATCTGTATAAACATGGAAATATCTACAATGCTATTTGTATAAACAAGGAAATATCTACACCGCTATCTGTATAAACATGGAAATATCCACACCGCTATCTCTAAAAACATGGAAATAACTACACCGTGATCAGTATAAACGTGGAAATATCTACACCGCTATCTCTATAAACATGGAAATATCTCCACTACTATCTCTATAAACATCGAAATATCTACACCGCCATCTGTATAAACATGGAAATACTTACAAAGTTATCTGTATAAACATGGAAATATCTACACCGTCACCTGTATAAACATGGAAATATCTACACAGCCATGTTTACATATATGGAAATATCTACACCGCTCTCCATATAAACATGGAAATAACTACACCGCTATCTGTATATACATGGAAATATCTACACAGCCATCTACATATCCATAGAAATATCTGCGCCACCATCTGTATAAACATGGAAATATCTACACGGTCATCTGTGTAGATGGAAATATCAACACCGCCATCTGTACAAACATGGAAATATCTGCACCGCTATCTGTATAAACATGGAAATATCTACACCGTGGTCTGTATAAACATGGAAATATCTACACCGCTATCTGTATAAACATGGAAATATATACACCGCCATCTCTATAAACATGGAAATATCTACAACGTGATCTGTATAAACATGGAACTATTTACACCGTTATCTGTATACACATGGAAATATCTACACTGCCATCTCTATAAACATGGAAATATCTACACCGCCATCTGTATAAACATGGAAATATCTTCACCGCTATTTGAATAAACCTGAAAATATCTACACCGCTATCTGTATAAACATGGTAATATCTACATCACCATCTATATAAACATGGAAATATCTTCACCGCCATCTGTATAAACATGGAAATATCTACAATGCCATCTGTAGAAAGATGGAAATATCTACACTGCAATCTGTGTAAACATGGAAATATCTACACCGTCATCTGTATAAACATGGAAATATCTACAATGCCATCTGTAGAAAGATGGAAATATCTACACTGCAATCTGTGTAAACATGGAAATATCTACACCAATATCTGTAAAAACATGGAAATATCTACACCGCTATCTGTATAAACATGGAAATATCTACACCGCGATCTGCGTAAACATGGAAATATCTACACCGCGATCTGTATAAACATGGAAATATATACACCGCTATCTGTAGAAACATGGAAATATCTACATGGCGATGTGCATAAACATGGAAATATCTACACCGCTATCTGTATAAACATGGAAGTATCTACACAGCTATCTCTATAAACATGGAAATATCTACACCGCCATCTGTATAAACATGGAAATATCTACACCGCTATCTGTAGAAACATGGAAATATCTACACTGCGATGTGCATAAACATGAAAATATCTACACCGCTATCTGTAGAAACATGGAAATATCTACACAGCTATCTCTATAAACATGGAAATATGTACACCGCCATCTGTATAAACATGGAATTACCTACAAGTCATCTGTATAAACATGGAAATATCTACACAGCCATCTGTATAAACATGGAAATATGTACACAGCCATCTTTATATACATGGAAATATCTACACCGCTATCTCTATTAACATGGAAATAACTAAACCGCTATTTGTATGAACAAGGAAATATCTACACCGTGATCTGTATATACATGGAAATATCTACACTGCTATTTGTATAAACAAGGACATATCTACACCGCTATCTGTATAAACATGGAAATAACTACACCGCTATTTGCATAAACAAGGAAATATCTACACCGTGATCTGTATATACATGGAAATATGTACACCGCCATCTCTATAAACATGGAAATATGTACACCGTGATCTGTATAAACATGGAAATATTTACACCGATATCTGTATAAACATGGAAATATCTACACCGCCATCTCTATAAACATGGAAATATCTACACCGCCATCTGTATAAACATGGAAATATCTACACCACTATCTGTATAAACCTGGAAATATCTACACCGCTATCTGTATAAACATGGTAATATCTACACCACCATCTATATAAACATGGAAATATCTACACCGCCATCTGTATAAACATGGAAATATCTACAATGCCGTCTGTAGAAAGATGGAAATATCTACACTGCAATCTGTGTAAACATGGAAATATCTACACCAATATCTGTAAAAACATGGAAATATCTACACCGCTATCTGTATAAACGTGGAAATATCTACACCGCGATCTGCATAAACATGGAAATATCTACACCGCGATCTGTATAAATATGGAAATATCTACACCGCTATCTGTAGAAACATGGAAATATCTACACCGCGATCTGTATAAACATGGAAATATCTACACCGCGATCTGTATAAACATGGAAATATCTACACCGCTTTCTGTAGAAACATGGAAATATCTACACAGCTATCTCCATAAACATGGAAATATCTACACCGCCATCTGTATAGACATGGAAATACCTACAAGTCATCTGTATAAACATGGAAATATCTACACAGCCATCTGTATGAACATGGAAATATCTACACAGCCATCTGTATATACATGGAAATATCTACACCGCTATCTGTATAAACATGGAAATAACTACACCGCTATTTGTATAAACAAGGAAATATCTACGCCGTGATCTGTATAAACATGGAAATATCTACAATGCTATTTGTATAAACAAGGAAATATCTACACCGCTATCTGTATAAACATGGAAATAACTACACCGCTATTTGCATAAACAAGGAAATATCTACACCGTGATCTGTATAAACATGGAAATATCTACAACGCCATCTCTATAAACATGGAAATATCTACACCCCTATCTGTATAAACATGGAAATATCCACACCGCTATCTCTAAAAACATGGAAATAACTACACCGTGATCAGTATAAACGTGGAAATATCTACACCGCTATCTCTATAAACATGGAAATATCTCCACTGCTATCTCTATAAACATCGAAATATCTACATCGCCATCTGTATAAACATGGAAATACTTACAAAGTTAACTGTATAAACATGGAAATATCTACACCGCCATCTGTATAAACATGGAAATATCTACACAGCCATGTGTACATATATGGAAATATCTACACCGCTCTCTATATAAACATGGAAATAACTACACCGCTCTCTGTATATACATGGAAATATCTACACCGCCATCTACATATCCATAGAAATATCGGCGCGGCCATCTGTATAAACATGGAAATATCTACACGGTCATCTGTGTATAGATGGAAATATCAACACCGCCATCTGTACAAACCTGGAAATATCTGCACCGCTATCTGTATAAACATGGAAATATCTACACCGTGGTCTGTATAAACATGGAAATATCTACACCGCTATCTGTATAAACATGGAAATATATACATCGCTATCTGTATAAACATGGAAATACCTACACCGTGATCTGCATAAACATGGAAATATTTACAACGATATCTGTATAAACATGGAAATATCTACACCGCCATCTCTATAAACATGGAAATATCTACACCGCCATCTGTATAAACATGGAAATATCTACACCGCTATCTGTAGAAACATGGAAATATCTACACCGCTATCTGTATAAACATCGTAATATCTACACCACCATCTATATAAACATGGAAATATCTACACCGCCATCTGTATAAACATGGAAATATCTACAATGCCATCTGTAGAAAGATGGAAATATCTACACCGCAATCTGTGTAAACATGGAAATATCTACACCAATATCTGTAAAAACATGGAAATATCTACACCGCTATCTGTATAAACATGGTAGTATCTATACCGCGATCTGCATAAACATGGAAATATCTACACCGCGATCCGTATAAACATGAAAATATCTACACCGCTATCTGTAGAGACATGGAAATATCTACACCGCGATCTGAATAAACATGGAAATATCTACAACGCGATCTGTATAAACATGGAAATATCTACACCGCTATCTGTAGAAACATGGAAATATCTACACAGCTATCTCTATAAACATGGAAATATCTACACCGCCATCTGTATAGACATGGAAATACCTACAAGTCATCTGTATAAACATGGAAATATATACACAGCCATCTGTATAAACATGGAAATATCTACACAGCCATGTGTATATACATGGAAATATCTACACCGCTATCTGTATAAACATGGAAATAACTACACCGCTATTTGTATAAACAAGTAAATATCTACACTGTGATCTGTATAAACATGGAAATATCTACAGTGCTATTTGTATAAACAAGGAAATATCTACACCGTTATCTGTATAAACATGGAAATAACTACACCGCTATTTGCATAAACAAGGAAATAACTACACCGTGATCTGTATAAACATGGAAATAACTACACCGCTATTTGCATAAACAAGGAAATATCTACACCGTGATCTGTATAAACATGGAAATATCTACAACGCCATCTCTATAAACATGGAAATATCTACACCCCTATCTGTATAAACATGGAAATATCCACACCGCTATCTCTAAAAACATGGAAATAACTACACCGTGATCAGTATTAACGTGGAAATATCTACACCGCTATCTCTATAAACATGGAAATATCTCCACTGCTATTTCTATAAACATCGAAATATCTACACCGCCATCTGTATAAACATGGAAATACTTACAAAGTTATCTGTATAAACATGGAAATATCTACACAGCCATGTGTACATATATGGAAATATCTACACCGCTCTCTATATGAACATGGAAATAACTACACCGCTATCTGTATATACATGGAATTATCTACACCGCCATCTACATATCCTTAGAAATATCTGCGCCGCCATCTGTATAAACATGGAAATATCTACAAGGTCATCTGTGGATAGATGGAAATATCAACACCGCCATCTGTACAAACATGGAAATATCTGCACCGCTATCTGTATAAACATGGAAATATCTACACCGTGGTCTGTAAAACATGGAAATATCTACACCGCTATCTGTATAAACCTGGAAATATCTACACCACTATCTGTATAAACATGGTAATAACTACACCATCATCTATATAAACATGGAAATATCTACACCGCCATCTGTATAAACATGGAAATATCTACAATGCCGTCTGTAGAAAGATGGAAATATCTACACTGCAATCTGTGTAAACATGGAAATATCTACACCAATATCTGTAAAAACATGCAAATATCTACACCGCTATCTGTATAAACGTGGAAATATCTACACCGCGATCTGCATAAACATGGAAATATCTACACCGCGATCTGTATAAATATGGAAATATCTACACCGCTATCTGTAGAAACATGGAAATATCCACACCGCGATCTGTATAAACATGGAAATATCTACACCGCGATCTGTATAAACATGGAAATATCTACACCGCTATCTGTAGAAACATGGAAATATCTACACAGCTATCTCTATAAACATGGAAATATCTTCACCGCCATCTGTATAGACATGGAAATACCTACAAGTCATCTGTAAAAACATGGAAATATCTACACCGCTATCTGTATAAATATGGAAATATATACATCGCTATCTGTATAAACATGGAAATACCCACACCGTGATCTGCATAAACATGGAAATATTTACAACGATATCTGTATAAACATGGAAATATCTACACCGCCATCTCTATAAACATGGAAATATCTACACCGCCATCTGTATAAACATGGAAATATCTACACCGCTATCTGTATAAACCTGGAAATATCTACACCGCTATCTGTATAAACATCGTAATATCTACACCACCATCTATATAAACATGGAAATATCTACACCGCCATCTGTATAAACATGGAAATATCTACAATGCCATCTGTAGAAAGATGGAAATATCTACACCGCAATCTGTGTAAACATGGAAATATCTACACCAATATCTGTAAAAACATGGAAATATCTACACCGCTATCTGTATAAACATGGAAATATCTATATCGCGATCTGCATAAACATGGAAATATCTACACCGCGATCTGTATAAACATGAAAATATCTACACCGCTATCTGTAGAAACATGGAAATATCTACACCGCGATCTGAATAAACATGGAAATATCTACAACGCGATCTGTATAAACATGGAAATATCTACACCGCTATCTGTAGAAACATGGAAATATCTACACAGCTATCTCTATAAACATGGAAATATCTACACCGCCATCTGTATAGACATGGAAATACCTACAAGTCATCTGTATAAACAAGGAAATATATACACAGCCATCTGTATAAACATGGAAATATCTACACAGCCATTTGTATATACATGGAAATATCTACACCGCTATCTGTATAAACATGGAAATAACTGCACCGCTATTTGTATAAACAAGGAAATATCTACACCGTTATCTGTATAAACATGGAAATATCTACAATGCTATTTGTATAAACAAGGAAATATCTACACCGCTATCTGTATAAACATGGAAATATCCACAACGCTATCTCTAAAAACATGGAAATAACTACACCGTGATCAGTATAAACGTGGAAATATCTACACCGCTATCTCTATAAACATGGAAATATCTCCACTACTATCTCTATAAACATCGAAATATCTACACCGCCATCTGTATAAACATGGAAATACTTACAAAGTTATCTGTATAAACATCTAAATATCTACACCGTCACCTGTATAAACATGGAAATACCTAAACAGCCATGTGTACATATATGGAAATATCTACACCGCTCTCCATATAAACATGGAAATAACTACACCGCTATCTGTATATACATGGAAATATCTACACCGCCATCTACATATCCATAGAAATATCTGCGCCACCATCTGTATAAACATGGAAATATCTACACGGTCATCTGTGTAGATGGAAATATCAACACCGCCATCTGTACAAACATGGAAATATCTGCACCGCTATCTGTATAAACATGGAAATATCTACACCGTGGTCTGTATAAACATGGAAATATCTACACCGCTATCTGTATAAACATGGAAATATATACACCGCCATCTCTATAAACATGGAAATATCTACAACGTGATCTGTATAAACATGGAACTATTTACACCGTTATCTGTATACACATGGAAATATCTACACCGCCATCTCTATAAACATGGAAATATCTTCACCGCCATCTGTATAAACATGGAAATATCTTCACCGCTATCTGTATAAACCTGAAAATATCTACACCGCTATCTGTATAAACATGGTAATATCTACATCACCATCTATATAAACATGGAAATATCTACACCGCCATCTGTATAAACATGGAAATATCTGCAATGCCATCTGTAGAAAGATGGAAATATCTACATCGCAATCTTTGTAAACATGGAAATATCTACACCAATATCTGTAAAAACATGGAAATATCTACACCGCTATCTGTATAAACATGGAAATATCTACACCGCGATCTGCATAAACATGGAAATATCTACAACGCGATCTGTATAAACATGGAAATATCTACACCGCTATCTGTAGAAACATGGAAATATCTACACCGCGATCTGCATAAACATGAAAATAACTACACCGCGATCTGTATAAACATGGAAATATCTACACCGCTATCTGTAGAAACATGGAAATATCTACACAGCTATCTCTATAAACATGGAAATATCTACACCGCCATCAGTATAAACTTGGAAATACCTAGAAGTCATCTGTATAAACATGGAAATATCTACACAGCCATCTGTATAAACATGGAAATATCTACACAGCCATCTGTTTATACATGGAAATATCTACACCGCTATCTGTATAAACATGTAAATAACTACACCGCTATTTGTATAAACAAGGAAATATCTACATCGTGATCTGTATAAACATGGAAATACCTACACTGCTATTTGTATAAACAAGGAAATATCTACACCGCTATCTGTATAAACATGGAAATAACTACAACGCTATTTGCATAAACAAGGAAATATCTACACCGTGATCTGTATAAACATGGAAATATCTACACCGCGATCTGCATAAACATCGAAATATCTACACCGCAATCTGTATAAACATGGAAATATCTACACCGCTATCTGTAGAAACATGGAAATATCTACACAGCTATCTCTATAAACATGGAAATATATACACCGCCATCTGTATAAACATGGAAATACCTACAAGTCATCTGTATAAACATGGAAATATCTACACAGCCATCTGTATAAACATGGAAATATCTAAACAGCCATCTGTATATACATGGAAATATCTACACCGCTATCTGTATAAACATGGAAATAACTTCACCGCTATTTGTATAAACAAGGAAATATCTACACCGTGATCTGTATAAACATGGAAATATCTACACTGCTATTTGTATAAACAAGGAACTATCTACACCGCTATCTGTATAAACATGGAAATAACTACACCGCTACTTGCATAAACAAGGAAATATCTACACCGCGATCTGTATAAACATGGAAATATCTACAACGCCATCTCTATAAACATGGAAATATCTACACCCCTATCTGTATAAACATGGAAATATGCACACCGCTATCTCTATAAACATGGAAATAACTACACCGCGATCAGTATAAACGTGGAAATATCTACACCACTATCTCTATAAACATGGAAATATCTCCACTGCTATCTCTGTAAACATCGAAATGTCTACACCGCCATCTGTATAACCATGGAAATACTTACAAAGTTATCTGTATAAACATGGAAATATCTACACTGCCATCTATATAAACATGGAAATATCTACACAGCCATGTGTACATACATGGAAATATCTACACCACTCTCTATATAAACATGGAAATAACTACACCGCTATCTGTATATACATGGAAATATCTACACCGCCATCTACATATCCATAGAAATATCTGCGCCGCCATCTGTATAAACATGGAAATATCTACACGGTCATCTGTGTATAGATGGAAATGTCAACACCGCCATCGGTACAAACATGGAAATATCTGCACCGCTATCTGTATAAACATGGAAATATCTACACCGTGGTCTGCTTAAACATGGAAATATCTTCACCGCTATCTGTATAAACATGGAAATATATACACCGCCATCTCCATAAACATGGAAATATCTACACCGCCATCTGTATAAACATGGAAATACGTACACCGCTATCTGTATAAACCTGGAAATATCTACACCGCTATCTGTATAAACATGGTAATATCTACACCACGATCTATATAAACATGGAAATATCTACACCGCCATCTGTATAAACATGGAAATATCTACACCGCTATCTGTAGAAAAATGGAAATATCTACACAGCTATCTCTAAAAACATGGAAATATCTACACCGCCATCAGTATAAACATGGAAATACCTAGAAGTCATCTGTATAAACATGGAAATATCTACACAGCCATCTGTATAAACATGGAAATATCTACACAGCCATCTGTATATACATGGAAATATCTACACCGCTATCTGTATAAACATGGAAATAACTACACCGCTATTTGTATAAACAAGGAAATATCTACATCGTGATCTGTATAAACATGGAAATACCTACACTGCTATTTGTATAAACAAGGAAATATCTACACCGCTATCTGTATAAACATGGAAATAACTACAACGCTATTTGCATAAACAAGGAAATATCTACATCGTGATCTGTATAAACATGGAAATATCTACACCGCGATCTGCATAAACATCGAAATATCTACACCGCAATCTGTATAAACATGGAAATATCTACACCGCTATCTGTAGAAACGTGGAAATATCTACACAGCTATCTCTATAAACATGGAAATATATACACCGCCATCTGTATAAACATGGAAATACCTACAAGTCATCTGTATAAACATGGAAATATCTACACAGCCATCTGTATAAACATGGAAATATCTAAACAGCCATCTGTATATACATGGAAATATCTACACCGCTATCTGTATAAACATGGAAATAACTTCACCGCTATTTGTATAAACAAGGAAATATCTACACCGTGATCTGTATAAACATGGAAATATCTACACTGCTATTTGTATAAACAAGGAACTATCTACACCGCTATCTGTATAAACATGGAAATAACTACACCGCTATTTGCATAAACAAGGAAATATCTACACCGCGATCTGTATAAACATGGAAATATCTACAACGCCATCTCTATAAACATGGAAATATCTACACCCCTATCTGTATAAACATGGAAATATGCACACCGCTATCTCTATAAACATGGAAATAACTACACCGCGATCAGTATAAACGTGGAAATATCCACACCACTATCTCTATAAACATGGAAATATCTACACTGCTATCTCTGTAAACATCGTAATGTCTACACCGCCTTCTGTATAAACATGGAAATACTTACAAAGTTATCTGTATAAACATGGAAATATCTACACTGCCATCTATATAAACATGGAAATATCTACACAGCCATGTGTACATACATAGAAATATCTACACCACTCTCTATATAAACATGGAAATAACTACACCGCTATCTGTATATACATGGAAATATCTACACCGCCATCTACATATCCATAGAAATATCTGCGCCGCCATCTGTATAAACATGGAAATATCTACACGGTCATCTGTGTATAGAAGGAAATATCAACACCGCCATCGGTACAAACATGGAAATATCTGCACCGCTATCTGTATAAACATGGAAATATCTACACCGTGGTCTGCTTAAACATGGAAATATCTTCACCGCTATCTGTATAAACATGGAAATATATACACCGCTATCTCTATAAACATGGAAATATCTACACCGTGTTGTGTATAAACATGGAAATAATTACACCGATATCTGTATAAACATGGAAATATCTACACCGCCATCTCCATAAACATGGAAATATCTACACCGCCATCTGTATAAACATGGAAATACGTACACCGCTATCTGTATAAACCTGGAAATATCTACACCGCTATCTGTATAAACATGGTAATATCTACACCACCATCTATATAAACATGGAAATATCTACACCGCCATCCGTATAAACATGGAAATATCTACACAGCCATGTGTACATATATGGAAATAACAACACCGCTCTCTATATAAACATGGAAATAACTACACCGCTATCTGTATATACATGGAAATATCTACACCGCCATCTACATATGCATAGAAATATCTGCGACGCCATCTGTTTAAACATGGAAATATCTACACGGTCATCTGTGTACGGATGGAAATATCAACACCGCCATCTGTACAAACATGGAAATATCTGCACCGCTATCTGTATAAACATGGAAATATCTACACCGTGGTCTTTATAAACATGGAAATATCTACACCGCTATCTGTAAAAACATGGAAATATATACACCGCTATCTCTATAAACATGGAAATATCTACACCGTGATCTGTATAACCATGGAAATATTTACACCGATATCTGTATAAGCATGGAAATATCTACACCGCCATCTCAATAAACATGGAAATATCTACACCGCCATCTGTATAAACATGGAAATATCTACACCGCTATCTGTATAAACGTGGAAATATCTACACCGCTATCTGTATAAACACGGTACTATCTACACCACCATCTATATAAACATGAAAATATCTACACCGCCATCTGTATAAACATGGAAATATCTACAATGCCATCTGTAGAAAGATGGAAATATCTACACCGCAATCTGTGTGTACACATGGAAATATCTACACCAATATCTGCAAAAACATGGAAATACCTACACGGCTATCTGTATAAACATGGAAATATCTAAACCGCGATCTGCATAAACATGGAAATATCTACACCGCGATCTGTATAAATATGGAAATATCTACACCGCTATCTGTAGAAACATGGAAATATCTACACCGCGATCTGTATAAACATGGAAATATCTACACCGTGAGCTGTATAAACATGGAAATATCTACACCGCTATCTGTAGAAACATGGAAATATCTACACAGCTATCTCTATAAACATGGAAATATCTACACCGCCATCTGTATAAACATGGAAATACCTACAAGTCATCTGTATAAACATGGAAATATCCACACAGCCATCTGTATAAACATGGTAATATCTACACAGCCATCTGTATATACACGGAAATATCTACACCGCTATCTGTATAAACATGGAAATAACTACACCGCTATTTGCATAAACAAGGAAATATCTACACCGTGATCTGTATAATCATGGAAATATCTACAACGCCATCTCTATAAACAAGGAAATATCTACACCCCTATCTGTATAAACATGGAAATATACACACCGCTATCTCTAAAAACATGGAAATAACTACACCGTGATCAGTATGAAGGTGGAAATATCTACACCGCTATCTCTATAAACATGGAAATATCTCCACTGCTATCTCTATAAACATCGAAATATCTACACCGCCATCTGTATAAACATGGAAATACTTACAATGTTATCTGTATAAACATGGAAATATCTACACCGCCATCTGTATAAACTTGGAAATATCTACACAGCCATGTGTACATATATGGAAATATCTACACCGCTCTCCATATAAACATGGAAATAACTACACCGCTATCTGTATATACATGGAAATATCTACACCGCCATCTACATATCCATAGAAATATCTGCGCCACCATCTGTATAAACATGGAAATATCTACACGGTCATCTGTGTATAGATGGAAATATCAACACCGCGATCTGTACAAACATGGAAATATCTGCACCGTTATCTGTATAAACATGGAAATATCTGCACCGTGGTCTGTATAAACATGGAAATATCTACACCGCTATCTGTATAAACATGGAAATATATACACCGCCATCTCTATAAACATGGAAATATCTACACCGTGATCTGTATAAACATGGAACTATTTACACCGATATCTGTATAAACATGGAAATATCTACACAGCCATCTCTATAAACATGGAAATATCTACACCGCCATCTGTATAAACATGGAAATATCTACACCGCTATCTGTATAAACCTGAAAATATCTACACCGCTATCTGTATAAACATGGTAATATCTACAACGCCATCTATATAAACATGGAAATATCTTCACCGCCATCTGTATAAACATGGAAATATCTACAATGCCATCTGTAGAAAGATGGAAATATCTACACTGCAATCTGTGTAAACATGGAAATATCTACACCAATATCTGTAAAAACATGGAAATATCTACACCGCTATCTGTATAAACATGGAAATATCTACACCGCGATCTGCGTAAACATGGAAATATCTACACCGCGATCTGTATAAACATGGAAATATCTACACCGCTATCTGTAGAAACATGGAAATATCTACACGGCGATGTGCATAAACATGGAAATATCTACACCGCTATCTGTATAAACATGGAAATATCTACACAGCTATCTCTATAAACATGGAAATATCTACACCGCCATCTGTATAAACATGGAAATATCTACACCGCTATCTGTAGAAACATGGAAATATCTACACTGCGATGTGCATAAACATGAAAATATCTACACCGCTATCTGTAGAAACATGGAAATATCTACACAGCTATCTCTATAAATATGGAAATATGTACACAGCCATCTGTATAAACATGGAATTACCTACAAGTCATCTGTATAAACATGGAAATATCTACACAGCCATCTGTATAAACATGGAAATATGTACACAGCCATCTTTATATACATGGAAATATCTACACCGCTATCTCTATTAACATGGAAATAACTAAACCGCTATTTGTATGAACAAGGAAATATCTACACCGTGATCTGTATAAACATGGAAATATCCACACTGCTATTTGTATAAACAAGGACATATCTACACCGCTATCTGTATAAACATGGAAATAACTACACCGCTATTTGCATAAACAAGGAAATATCTACACCGTGATCTGTATAAACATGGAAATATGTACACCGCCATCTCTATAAACATGGAAATATGTACACCGTGATCTGTATAAACATGGAAATATTTACACCGATATCTGTATAAACATGGAAATATCTACACCGCCATCTCTATAAACATGGAATTATCTACACCGCCATCTGTATAAACATGGAAATATCTACACCACTATCTGTATAAACCTGGAAATATCTACACCGCTATCTGTATAAACATGGTAATATCTACACCACCATCTATATAAACATGGAAATATCTACACCGCCATCTGTATAAACATGGAAATATCTACAATGCCGTCTGTAGAAAGATGGAAATATCTACACTGCAATCTGTGTAAACATGGAAATATCTACACCAATATCTGTAAAAACATGGAAATATCTACACCGCTATCTGTATAAACGTGGAAATATCTACACCGCGATCTGCATAAACATGGAAATATCTACACCGCGATTTGTATAAATATGGAAATATCTAAACCGCTATCTGTAGAAACATGGAAATATCTACACCGCGATCTGTATAAACATGGAAATATCTACACCGCGATCTGTATAAACATGGAAATATCTACACCGCTATCTGTAGAAACATGGAAATATCTACACAGCTATCTCTATAAACATGGAAATATCTTCACCGCCATCTGTATAGACATGGAAATACCTACAAGTCATCTGTATAAACATGGAAATATCTACACAGCCATCTGTATGAACATGGAAATATCTACACAGCCATCTGTATATACATGGAAATATCTACACCGCTATCTGTATAAACATGGAAATAACTACACCGCTATTTGTATAAACAAGGAAATATCTACACCGTGATCTGTATAAACATGGAAATATCTACAATGCTGTTTGTATAAACAAGGAAATATCTACACCGCTATCTGTATAAACATGGAAATAACTACACCGCTATTTGCATAAACAAGGAAATATCTACACCGTGATCTGTATAAATATGGAAATATCTACAACGCCATCTCTATAAACATGGAAATATCTACACCCCTATCTGTATAAACATGGAAATATCCACACCGCTATCTCTAAAAACATGGAAATAACTACACCGTGATCAGTATAAACGTGGAAATATCTACACCGCTATCTCTATAAACATGGAAATATCTCCATTGCTATCTCTATAAACATCGAAATATCTACACCGCCATCTGTATAAACATGGAAATACTTACAAAGTTAACTGTATAAACATGGAAATATCTACACCGCCATCTGTATAAACATGGAAATATCTACACAGCCATGTGTACATATATGGAAATATCTACACCGCTCTCTATATAAACATGGAAATAACTACACCGCTCTCTGTATATACATGGAAATATCTACACCGCCATCTACATATCCATAGAAATATCGGCGCCGCCATCTGTATAAACATGGAAATATCTACACGGTCATCTGTGTATAGATGGAAATATCAACACCGCCATCTGTACAAACATGGAAATATCTGCACCGCTATCTGTATAAACATGGAAATATCTACACCGTGCTCTGTATAAACATGGAAATATGTACAACGTGATCTGCATAAACCTGGAACTATTTACACCGATATCTGTATAAACATGGAAATAGCTACACCGCCATCTCTATAAACATGGAAATATCTACACCGCCATCTGTATAAACATGGAAATATCTACACCGCCATCTGTATAAACCTGGAAATATCTACACCACTATCTGTATAAACATGGTAATATCTACACCACCATCTATATAAACATGGAAATCTCTACACCGCCATCTGTACAAACATGGAAATATCTGCACCGCTATCTGTATAAACATGGAAATATCTACACCGTGGTCTGTATAAACATGGAAATATCTACACCGTCATCTGTATAAACATGGAAATATCTACACAGCCATGTGTACATATATGGAAATATCTACACCGCTCTCTATATAAACATGGAAATAACTACACCGCTATCTGTATATACATGGAAATATCTACACCCCCATCTACGTATCCATAGAAATATCTGCGCCGCCATCTGTATAAACATGGAAATATCTACACGGTCATCTGTGTATGGATGGAAATATCAACACCGCCATCTGTACAAACATGGAAATATCTGCACCGCTATCTGTATAAACATGGAAATATCTACACCGTGGTCTGTATAAACATGGAAATATCTACACCGCTATCTGTATAAACATGGAAATATATACACCGCCATCTCTATAAACATGGAAATATGCACACCGTGATCTGTATAAACATGGAACTATTTACACCGATATCTGTATAAACATGGAAATATCTACACCGCCATCTCTATAAACATGGAAATATCTACACCGCCATCTGTATAAACATGGAAATATCTACACCGCTATCTGTATAAACCTGGAAATATCTACACCGCTATCTGTATAAACATGGTAATATCTACACCACCATCTATATAAACATGGAAATATCTACACCGCCATCTGTATAAACATGGAAATATCTACAATGCCGTCTGTAGAAAGATGGAAATATCTACACTGCAATCTGTGTAAACATGGAAATATCTACACCAATATCTGTAAAAACATGGAAATATCTACACTGCTATCTGTATAAACATGGCAATATCTACACCGCGATGTGCATAAACATGGAAATATCTACACCGCGATCTGTATAAATATGGAAATATCTACACCGCTATCTGTAGAAACATGGAAATATCTACACCGCGATCTGTATAAACATGGAAATATCTACACTGCGATCTCTATAAACATGGAAATATCTACAACGCTATCTGTAGAACCATGGATATATCTACAAAGCTATCTCTATAAACATGGAAATATCTGCACCGCCATCTGTATAAACATGGAAATACCTACAAGTCATCTGTATAAACATGGAAATATCTACACAGCCATCTGTATAAACATGGAAATATCTACACAGCCATCTGTATATACATGGAAATATCTACACCGCTATCTGTATAAACATGGAAATAACTACACTGCTATTTGTATAAACAACTAAATATCTACACCGTGATCTGTATAAACATGGAAATATCTACAATGCTATTTGTATAAACAAGGAAATATCTACACCGCTATCTGTATAAACATGGAAATAACTACACCGCTATTTGCATAAACAAAGAAATGTCTACACCGTGATCTGTATAAACATGGAAATATCTACAACGCCATCTCTATAAACATGGAAATATCGACACCCCTATCTGTATAAACATGGAAATATCCACACCGCTATCTCTAAAAACATGGAAATAACTACACCGTGATCAGTATAAACGTGGAAATATCTACACCGCTATCTCTATACACATGGAAATATCTCCACTACTATCTCTATAAACATCGAAATATCTACACCGCCATCTGTATAAACATGGAAATACTTACAAAGTTATCTGCATAAACATGGAAATATCTACACCGTCATCTGTATAAACATGGAAATATCTACACAGCCATATGTACATATATGGAAATATCTACACCGCTCTCTATATAAACATGGAAATAACTACACCGCTATCTGTATATACATGGAAATATCTACACCGCCATCTACATATCCATAGAAATATCTGCACCGCCATCTGTATAAACATGGAAATATCTACACGGTCATCTGTGTATGGATGGAAATATCAACACAGCCATCTGTACAAACATGGAAATATCTGCACCGCTATCTGTATAAACATGGAAATATCTACACCGTGGTCTGTATAAACATGGAAATCTCTACACCGCTATCTGTATAAACATGGAAATATATACACCGCCATCTCTATAAACATGGAAATATGTACAACGTGATCTGTATAAACCTGGAACTATTTACACCGATATCTGTATAAACATGGAAATATCTACACCGCCATCTCTATAAACATGGAAATATCTACACCGCCATCTGTATAAACATGGAAATATCTACACCGCTATCTGTATAAACCTGGAAATATCTACACCGCTATCTGTATAAACATGGTAATATCTACACCACCATCTATATAAACATGGAAATATCTACACCGCCATCTGTATAAACATGGAAATATCTACAATGCCGTCTGTAGAAAGATGGAAATATCTACACTGCAATCTGTGTAAACATGGAAATATCTACACCAATATCTGTAAAAACATGGAAATATCTACACCGCTATCTGTATAAACATGGCAATATCTACACCGCGATCTGCATAAACATGGAAATATCTACACCGCGATCTGTATAAATATGGAAATATCTACACCTCTATCTGTAGAAACATGGAAATATCTACACCGCGATCTGTATAAACATGGAAATATCTACACTGCGATCTGTATAAACATGGAAATATCTACACCGCTATCTGAAGAAACATGGAAATATCTACACAGCTATCTCTATAAACATGGAAATATCTGCACCGCCATCTGTATAAACATGGAAATACCTACAAGTCATCTGTATAAACATGCAAATATCTACACAGCCATCTGTATAAACATGGAAATTTCTACACAGCCATCTGTATATACATGGAAATATCTACACCACTATCTGTATAAACATGGAAATAACTACACCGCTATTTGTATAAACAAGGAAATATCTACACCGTGATCTGTATAAACATGGAAATATCTACAATGCTATTTGTATAAACAAGGAAATATCTACACCGCTATCTGTATAAACATGGAAATATCTACACCGCGATCTGCATAAACATGGAAATTACTACACCGCGATCAGTATAAACGTGGAAATATCTATACCGCTATCTCTATAAACATGGAAATATCTCCCCTACTATCTCTGTAAACATCGAAATAACTACACCGCCATCTGTATAAACATGGAAATACTTACAAAGTTATCTGTATAAACATGTAAATATCTACACCGTCATCTGTATAAACATGGAAATATCTACACAGCCATGTGTACATATATGGAAATATCTACACCGCTCTCTATATAAACATGGAAATAACTACACCGCTATCTGTATATACATGGAAATATCTACACCGCCATCTACATATCCATAGAAATATCTGCGCCGCCATCTGTATAAACATGGAAATATCTACACGGTCATCTGTGTATAGATGGAAATATCAACACCGCCATCTGTACAAACATGGAAATATCTGCACCGCTATCTGTATAAACATGGAAATATCTACACCGTGGTCTGTATAAACATGGAAATATCTACACCGTCATCTGTATAAACATGGAAATATCTACACAGCCATGTGTACATATATGGAAATATCTACACCGCACTCTATATAAACATGGAAATAACTACACCGCTATCTGTATATACATGGAAATATCTACACCCCCATCTACGTATCCATAGAAATATCTGCGCCGCCATCTGTATAAACATGGAAATATCTACACGGTCATCTGTGTATGGATGGAAATATCAACACCGCCATCTGTACAAACATGGAAATATCTGCACCGCTATCTGTATAAACATGGAAATATCTACACCGTGGTCTGTATAAACATGGAAATATCTACACCGCTATCTGTATAAACATGGAAATATATACACCGCCATCTCTATAAACATGGAAATATGTACACCGTGATCTGTATAAACATGGAACTATTTACACCGATATCTGTATAAACATGGAAATATCTACACCGCCATCTCTATAAACATGGAAATATCTACACCGCCATCTGTATAAACATGGAAATATCTACACCGCTATCTGTATAAACCTGGAAATATCTACACCGCTATCTGTATAAACATGGTAATATCTACACCACCATCTATATAAACATGGAAATATCTACACCGCCATCTGTATAAACATGGAAATATCTACAATGCCGTCTGTAGAAAATGGAAATATCTACACTGCAATCTGTGTAAACATGGAAATATCTACACCAATATCTGTAAAAACATGGAAATATCTACGCTATCTGTATAAACATGGCAATATCTACACCGCGATGTGCATAAACATGGAAATATCTACACCGCGATCTGTATAAATATGGAAATATCTACACCGCTATCTGTAGAAACATGGAAATATCTACACCGCGATCTGTATAAACATGGAAATATCTACACTGCGATCTCTATAAACATGGAAATATCTACACCGCTATCTGTAGAACCATGGATATATCTACAAAGCTATCTCTATAAACATGGAAATATCTGCACCGCCATCTGTATAAACATGGAAATACCTACAAGTCATCTGTATAAACATGGAAATATCTACACAGCCATCTGTATAAACATGGAAATATCTACAGAGCCATCTGTATATACATGGAAATATCTGCACCGCTATCTGTATAAACATGGAAATAACTACACTGCTATTTGTATAAACAACTAAATATCTACACCGTGATCTGTATAAACATGGAAATATCTACAATGCTATTTGTATAAACAAGGAAATATCTACACCGCTATCTGTATAAACATGGAAATAACTACACCGCTATTTGCATAAACAAAGAAATGTCTACACCGTGATCTGTATAAACATGGAAATATCTACAACGCCATCTCTATAAACATGGAAATATCGACACCCCTATCTGTATAAACATGGAAATATCCACACCGCTATCTCTAAAAACATGGAAATAACTACACCGTGATCAGTATAAACGTGGAAATATCTACACCGCTATCTCTATACACATGGAAATATCTCCACTACTATCTCTATAAACATCGAAATATCTACACCGCCATCTGTATAAACATGGAAATACTTACAAAGTTATCTGCATAAACATGGAAATATCTACACCGTCATCTGTATAAACATGGAAATATCTACACAGCCATATGTACATATATGGAAATATCTACACCGCTCTCTATATAAACATGGAAATAACTACACCGCTATCTGTATATACATGGAAATATCTACACCGCCATCTACATATCCATAGAAATATCTGCACCGCCATCTGTATAAACATGGAAATATCTACACGGTCATCTGTGTATGGATGGAAATATCAACACAGCCATCTGTACAAACATGGAAATATCTGCACCGCTATCTGTATAAACATGGAAATATCTACACCGTGGTCTGTATAAACATGGAAATCTCTACACCGCTATCTGTATAAACATGGAAATATATACACCGCCATCTCTATAAACATGGAAATATGTACAACGTGATCTGTATAAACCTGGAACTATTTACACCGATATCTGTATAAACATGGAAATATCTACACCGCCATCTCTATAAACATGGAAATATCTACACCGCCATCTGTATAAACATGGAAATATCTACACCGCTATCTGTATAAACCTGGAAATATCTACACCGCTATCTGTATAAACATGGTAATATCTACACCACCATCTATATAAACATGGAAATATCTACACCGCCATCTGTATAAACATGGAAATATCTACAATGCCGTCTGTAGAAAGATGGAAATATCTACACTGCAATCTGTGTAAACATGGAAATATCTACACCAATATCTGTAAAAACATGGAAATATCTACACCGCTATCTGTATAAACATGGCAATATCTACACCGCGATCTGCATAAACATGGAAATATCTACACCGCGATCTGTATAAATATGGAAATATCTACACCTCTATCTGTAGAAACATGGAAATATCTACACCGCGATCTGTATAAACATGGAAATATCTACACTGCGATCTGTATAAACATGGAAATATCTACACCGCTATCTGAAGAAACATGGAAATATCTACACAGCTATCTCTATAAACATGGAAATATCTGCACCGCCATCTGTATAAACATGGAAATACCTACAAGTCATCTGTATAAACATGCAAATATCTACACAGCCATCTGTATAAACATGGAAATTTCTACACAGCCATCTGTATATACATGGAAATATCTACACCACTATCTGTATAAACATGGAAATAACTACACCGCTATTTGTATAAACAAGGAAATATCTACACCGTGATCTGTATAAACATGGAAATATCTACAATGCTATTTGTATAAACAAGGAAATATCTACACCGCTATCTGTATAAACATGGAAATATCTACACCGCGATCTGCATAAACATGGAAATTACTACACCGCGATCAGTATAAACGTGGAAATATCTATACCGCTATCTCTATAAACATGGAAATATCTCCCCTACTATCTCTGTAAACATCGAAATAACTACACCGCCATCTGTATAAACATGGAAATACTTACAAAGTTATCTGTATAAACATGTAAATATCTACACCGTCATCTGTATAAACATGGAAATATCTACACAGCCATGTGTACATATATGGAAATATCTACACCGCTCTCTATATAAACATGGAAATAACTACACCGCTATCTGTATATACATGGAAATATCTACACCGCCATCTACATATCCATAGAAATATCTGCGCCGCCATCTGTATAAACATGGAAATATCTACACGGTCATCTGTGTATAGATGGAAATATCAACACCGCCATCTGTACAAACATGGAAATATCTGCACCGCTATCTGTATAAACATGGAAATATCTACACCGTGGTCTGTATAAACATGGAAATATCTACACCGTCATCTGTATAAACATGGAAATATCTACACAGCCATGTGTACATATATGGAAATATCTACACCGCACTCTATATAAACATGGAAATAACTACACCGCTATCTGTATATACATGGAAATATCTACACCCCCATCTACGTATCCATAGAAATATCTGCGCCGCCATCTGTATAAACATGGAAATATCTACACGGTCATCTGTGTATGGATGGAAATATCAACACCGCCATCTGTACAAACATGGAAATATCTGCACCGCTATCTGTATAAACATGGAAATATCTACACCGTGGTCTGTATAAACATGGAAATATCTACACCGCTATCTGTATAAACATGGAAATATATACACCGCCATCTCTATAAACATGGAAATATGTACACCGTGATCTGTATAAACATGGAACTATTTACACCGATATCTGTATAAACATGGAAATATCTACACCGCCATCTCTATAAACATGGAAATATCTACACCGCCATCTGTATAAACATGGAAATATCTACACCGCTATCTGTATAAACCTGGAAATATCTACACCGCTATCTGTATAAACATGGTAATATCTACACCACCATCTATATAAACATGGAAATATCTACACCGCCATCTGTATAAACATGGAAATATCTACAATGCCGTCTGTAGAAAATGGAAATATCTACACTGCAATCTGTGTAAACATGGAAATATCTACACCAATATCTGTAAAAACATGGAAATATCTACGCTATCTGTATAAACATGGCAATATCTACACCGCGATGTGCATAAACATGGAAATATCTACACCGCGATCTGTATAAATATGGAAATATCTACACCGCTATCTGTAGAAACATGGAAATATCTACACCGCGATCTGTATAAACATGGAAATATCTACACTGCGATCTCTATAAACATGGAAATATCTACACCGCTATCTGTAGAACCATGGATATATCTACAAAGCTATCTCTATAAACATGGAAATATCTGCACCGCCATCTGTATAAACATGGAAATACCTACAAGTCATCTGTATAAACATGGAAATATCTACACAGCCATCTGTATAAACATGGAAATATCTACAGAGCCATCTGTATATACATGGAAATATCTGCACCGCTATCTGTATAAACATGGAAATAACTACACTGCTATTTGTATAAACAACTAAATATCTACACCGTGATCTGTATAAACATGGAAATATCTACAATGCTATTTGTATAAACAAGGAAATATCTACACCGCTATCTGTATAAACATGGAAATAACTACACCGCTATTTGCATAAACAAAGAAATGTCTACACCGTGATCTGTATAAACATGGCAATATCTACAACGCCATCTCTATAAACATGGAAATATCTACACCCCTATCTGTATAAACATGGAAATATCCACACCGCTATCTCTAAAAACATGGAAATAACTACACCGTGATCAGTATAAACGTGGAAATATCTACACCGCTATCTCTATACACATGGAAATATCTCCACTACTATCTCTATAAACATCGAAATATCTACACCGCCATCTGTATAAACATGGAAATACTTACAAAGTTATCTGTATAAACATGGAAATATCTACACCGTCACCTGTATAAACATGGAAATATCTACACAGCCATGTGTACATATATGGAAATATGTACACCGCTCTCCATATAAACATGGAAATAACTACACCGCTATCTGTATATACATGGAAATATCTACACAGTCATCTACATATCCATAGAAATATCTGCGCCACCATCTGTATAAACATGGAAATATCTACACGGTCATCTGTGTATAGATGGAAATATCAACACCGCCATCTGTACAAACATGGAAATATCTGCACCGCTATCTCTATAAACATGGAAATATCTACACCGTGGTCTGTATAAACATGGAAATATCTACACCGCTATCTGTATAAACATGGAAATATCTACACCGCGATCTGCATAAACATGGAAATTACTACACCGCGATCAGTATAAACGTGGAAATATCTATACCGCTATCTCTATAAACATGGAAATATCTCCACTATCTCTGTAAACATCGAAATAACTACACCGCCATCTGTATAAACATGGAAATACTTACAAAGTTATCTGTATAAACATGTAAATATCTACACCGTCATCTGTATAAACATGGAAATATCTACACAGCCATGTGTACATATATGGAAATATCTACACCGCTCTCTATATAAACATGGAAATAACTACACCGCTATCTGTATATACATGGAAATATCTACACCGCCATCTACATATCCATAGAAATATCTGCGCCGCCATCTGTATAAACATGGAAATATCTACACGGTCATCTGTGTATATATGGAAATACCAACACCGCCATCTGTACAAACATGGAAATATCTGCACCGCTATCTGTATAAACATGGAAATATCTACACCGTGGTCTGTATAAACATGGAAATATCTACACCGTCATCTGTATAAACATGGAAATATCTACACAGCCATGTGTACATATATGGAAATATCTACACCGATTTCTATATAAACATGGAAATAACTACACCGCTATCTGTATATACATGGAAATATCTACACCCCCATCTACATGTCCATAGAAATATCTGCGCCGCCATCTGTATAAACATGGAAATATCTACACGGTCATCTGTGTATGGATGGAAATATCAACACCGCCATCTGTAGAAACATGGAAATATCTGCACCGCTATCTGTATAAACATGGAAATATCTACACCGTGGTCTGTATAAACATGGAAATATCTACACCGCTATCTGTATAAACATGGAAATATATACACCGCCATCTCTATAAACATGGAAATATGTACACCGTGATCTGTATAAACATGGAACTATTTACACCGATATCTGTATAAACATGGAAATATCTACACCGCCATCTCTATAAACATGGAAATATCTACACCGCCATCTGTATAAACATGGAAATATCTACACCGCTATCGGTATAAACCTGGAAATATCTACACCGCTATCTGTATAAACATGGTAATATCTACACCACCATCTATATAAACATGGAAATATCTACACCGCCATCTGTATAAACATGGAAATATCTACAATGCCGTCTGTAGAAAGATGGAAATATCTACACTGCAAACTGTGTAAACATGGAAATATCTACACCAATATCTGTAAAAACATGGAAATATCTACACTGCTATCTGTATAAACATGGCAATATCTACACCGCGATCTGCATAAACATGGAATATCTACACCGCGATCTGTATAAATATGGAAATATCTACACCGCTATCTGTAGAAACATGGAAATATCTACACCGCGATCTGTATAAACATGGAAATATCTACACTGCGATCTCTATAAACATGGAAATATCTACACCGCTATCTGTAGAACCATGGATATATCTACAAAGCTATCTCTATAAACATGGAAATATCCGCACCGCCATCTGTATAAACAAGGAAATACCTACAAGTCATCTGTATAAACATGGAAATATCTACACAGCCATCTGTATAAACATGGAAATATCTACACAGCCATCTGTATATACATGGAAATATCTACACCGCTATCTGTATAAACATGGAAATAACTACACTGCTATTTGTATAAACAACTAAATATCTACACCGTGATCTGTATAAACATGGAAATATCTACAATGCTATTTGTATAAACAAGGAAATATCTACACCGCTATCTGTATAAACATGGAAATAACTACACCGCTATTTGCATAAACAAAGAAATGTCTACACCGTGATCTGTATAAACATGGAAATATCTACAACGCCATCTCTATAAACATGGAAATATCTACACCCCTATCTGTATAAACATGGAAATATCCACACCGCTATCTCTAAAAACATGGAAATAACTACACCGTGATCAGTATAAACGTGGAAATATCTACACCGCTATCTCTATACACATGGAAATATCTCCACTACTATCTCTATAAACATCGAAATATCTACACCGCCATCTGTATAAACATGGAAATACTTACAAAGTTATCTGCATAAACATGGAAATATCTACACCGTCATCTGTATAAACATGGAAATATCTACAGAGCCATATGTACATATATGGAAATATCTACACCGCTCTCTATATAAACATGGAAATAACTACACCGCTATCTGTATATACATGGAAATATCTACACCGCCATCTACATATCCATAGAAATATCTGCGCCGCCATCTGTATAAACATGGAAATATCTACACGGTCATCTGTGTATGGATGGAAATATCAACACAGCCATCTGTACAAACATAGAAATATCTGCACCGCTATCTGTATAAACATGGAAATATCTACACCGTGGTCTGTATAAACATGGGAATCTCTACACCGCTATCTGTATAAACATGGAAATATATACACCGCCATCTCTATAAACATGGAAATATGTACAACGTGATCTGTATAAACCTGGAACTATTTACACCGATATCTGTATAAACATGGAAATATCTACACCGCCATCTCTATAAACATGGAAATATCTACACCGCCATCTGTATAAACATGGAAATATCTACAGCGCTATCTGTATAAACCTGGAAATATCTACACCGCTATCTGTATGAACATGGTAATATCTACACCACCATCTATATAAACATGGAAATATCTACACCGCCATCTGTATAAACATGGAAATATCTACAATGCCGTCTGTAGAAAGATGGAAATATCTACACTGCAATCTGTGTAAACATGGAAATATCTACACCAATATCTGTAAAAACATGGAAATATCTACACCGCTATCTGTATAAACATGGCAATATCTACACCGCGATCTGCATAAACATGGAAATATCTACACCGCGATCTGTATAAATATGGAAATATCTACACCTCTATCTGTAGAAACATGGAAATATCTACACCGCGATCTGTATAAACATGGAAATATCTACACCGCTATCTGTAGAAACATGGAAATATCTACACAGCTATCTCTATAAACATGGAAATATCTGCACCGCCTTCTGTATAAACATGGAAATACCTACAAGTCATCTGTATAAACATGCAAATATCTACACAGCCATCTGTATAAACATGGAAATATCTACACAGCCATCTGTATATACATGGAAATATCTACACCGCTATCTGTATAAACATGGAAATAACTACACCGCTATTTGTATAAACAAGGAAATATCTACACCGTGATCTGTATAAACATGGAAATATCTACAATGCTATTTGTATAAACAAGGAAATATCTACACCGCTATCTGTATAAACATGGAAATAACTACACCGCTATTTGCATAAACAAAGAAATGTCTACACCGTGATCTGTATAAACATGGCAATATCTACAACGCCATCTCTATAAACATGGAAATATCTACACCCCTATCTGTATAAACATGGAAATATCCACACTGCTATCTCTAAAAACATGGAAATAACTACACCGTGATCAGTATAAACGTGGAAATATCTACACCGCTATCTCTATAAACATGGAAATATCTCCACTACTATCTCTATAAACATCGAAATATCTACACCGCCATCTGTATAAACATGGAAATACTTACAAAGTTATCTGTATAAACATGGAAATATCTACACCGTCACCTGTATAAACATGGAAATATCTACACAGCCATGTGTACATATATGGAAATATGTACACCGCTCTCCATATAAACATGGAAATAACTACACCACTATCTGTATATACATGGAAATATCTACACAGCCATCTACATATCCATAGAAATATCTGCGCCACCATCTGTATAAACATGGAAATATCTACACGGTCATCTGTGTATAGATGGAAATATCAACACCGCCATCTGTACAAACATAGAAATATCTACACCGTGGTCTGTATAAACATGGAAATATCTACACCGCTATCTGTATAAACATGGAAATATCTACACCGCGATCTGCATAAACATGGAAATTAGTACACCGCGATCAGTATAAACGTGGAAATATCTATACCGCTATCTCTATAAACATGGAAATATCTCCACTACTATCTCTGTAAACATCGAAATAACTACACCGCCATCTGTTTAAACATGGAAATACTTACAAAGTTATCTGTATAAACATGTAAATATCTACACCGTCATCTGTATAAACATGGAAATATCTACACAGCCATGTGTACATATATGGAAATATCTACACCGCTCTCTATATAAACATGGAAATAACTACACCGCTATCTGTATATACATGGAAATATCTACACCGCCATCTACATATCCATAGAAATATCTGCGCCGCCATCTGTATAAACATGGAAATATCTACACGGTCATCTGTGTATAGATGGAAATATCAACACCGCCATCTGTACAAACATGGAAATATCTGCACCGCTATCTGTATAAACATGGAAATATCTACACCGTGGTCTTTATAAACATGGAAATATCTACACCGTGATCTGTATAAACATGGAAATATGTACACCGCCATCTCTATAAACATGGAAATATGTACACCGTGATCTGTATAAACATGGAAATATTTACACCGATATCTGTATAAACATGGAAATATCTACACCGCCATCTCTATAAACATGGAAATATCTACACCGCCATCTGTATAAACATGGAAATATCTACACCACTATCTGTATAAACCTGGAAATATCTACACCGCTATCTGTATAAACATGGTAATATCTACACCACCATCTATATAAACATGGAAATATCTACACCGCCATCTGTATAAACATGGAAATATCTACAATGCCGTCTGTAGAAAGATGGAAATATCTACACTGCAATCTGTGTAAACATGGAAATATCTACACCAATATCTGTAAAAACATGGAAATATCTACACCGCTATCTGTATAAACGTGGAAATATCTACACCGCGATCTGCATAAACATGGAAATATCTACACTGCGATTTGTATATATATGGAAATATCTACACCGCTATCTGTAGAAACATGGAAATATCTACACCGCGATCTGTATAAACATGGAAATATCTACACCGCGATCTGTATAAACATGGAAATATCTACACCGCTATCTGTAGAAACATGGAAATATCTACACAGCCATGTGTATATACATGGAAATATCTACACCGCTATCTGTATAAACATGGAAATAACTACACCGCTAGTTGTATAAACAAGTAAATATCTACACTGTGATCTGTATAAACATGGAAATATCTAAACTGCTATTTGTATAAACAAGGAAATATCTACACCGCTATCTGTATAAACATGGAAATAACTACACCGCTATTTGCATAAACAAGGAAATATCTACACCGTGATCTGTATAAACATGGAAATAACTACACCGCTATTTGCATAAACAAGGAAATATCTACACCGTGATCTGTATAAACATGGAAATATCTACAACGCCATCTTTATAAACATGGAAATATCTACACCCCGATCTGTATAAACATGGAAATATCCACACCGCTATCTCTATAAACATGGAAATTACTACACCGCGATCAGTATAAACGTGGAAATATCTGCACCGCTATCTCTATAAACATGGAAATATCTCCACTACTATCTCTATAAACATCGAAATATCTACAGCGCCATCTGTATAAACATGGAAATACTTACAAAGTTATCTGTATAAACATGGAAACATCTACACCGTCATCTGTATAAACATGGAAATATCTACACAGCCATGTGTACATATATGGAAATATCTACACCGCTCTCTATATAAACATGGAAATAACTACACCGCTATCTGTATATACATGGAAATATCTACACCCCCATCTACATATCCATAGAAATATCGGCGCCGCCATCTGTATAAACATGGAAATATCTACACGGTCATCTGTGTATGGATGGAAATATCAACACCGCCATCTGTACAAACATGGAAATATCTGCACCGCTATCTGTATAAACATGGAAATATCTACACCGTGGTCTGTATAAACATGGAAATATCTACACCGCTATCTGTATAAACATGGAAATATATACACCGCCATCTCTATAAACATGGAAATATGTACACCGTGATCTGTATAAACATGGAACTATTTACACCGATATCTGTATAAACATGGAAATATCTACACCGCCATCTCTATAAACATGGAAATATCTACACCGCCATCTGTATAAACATGGAAATATCTACACCGCCATCTCTATAAACATGGAAATATCTACACCGCTATCTGTATATACATGGAATTATCTACACCGCCATCTACATATCCATAGAAATATCTGCGCCGCCATCTGTATAAACATGGAAATATCTACAAGGTCATCTGTGGATAGATGGAAATATCAACACCGCCATCTGTACAAACATGGAAATATCTGCACCGCTATCTGTATAAACATGGAAATATCTACACCGTGGTCTGTAAAACATGGAAATATCTACACCGCTATCTGTATAAACCTGGAAATATCTACACCGCTATCTGTATAAACATGGTAATAACTACACCACCATCTATATAAACATGGAAATATCTACACCGCCATCTGTATAAACATGGAAATATCTACAATGCCGTCTGTAGAAAGATGGAAATATCTACACTGCAATCTGTGTAAACATGGAAATATCTACACCAATATCTGTAAAAACATGGAAATATCTACACCGCTATCTGTATAAACGTGGAAATATCTACACCGCGATCTGCATAAACATGGAAATATCTACACCGCGATCTGTATAAATATGGAAATATCTACACCGCTAACTGTAGAAACATGGAAATATCTACACCGCGATCTGTAGAAACATGGAAATATCTACACCGCGATCTGTATAAACATGGAAATATCTACACCGCGATCTGTATAAACATGGAAATATCTACACCGCTATCTGTAGAAACATGGAAATATCTACACAGCTATCTCTATAAACATGGAAATATCTACACCGCCATCTGTATAGACATGGAAATACCTACAAGTCATCTGTATAAACATGGAAATATCTACACAGCCATCTGTATGAACATGGAAATATCTACACAGCCATCTGTATATACATGGAAATATCTACACCGCTATCTGTATAAACATGGAAATAACTACACCGCTATTTGTATAAACAAGGAGATATCTACACCGTGATCTGTATAAACATGGAAATATCTACAATGCTATTTGTATAAACAAGGAATATCTACACCGCTATCTGTATAAACATGGAAATAACTACACCGCTATTTGCATAAACAAGGAAATATCTACACCGTGATCTGTATAAACATGGAAATATCTACAACGCCATCTCTATAAACAGGAAATATCTACACCCCTATCTGTATAAACATGGAAATATCCACACCGCTATCTCTAAAAACATGGAAATAACTACACCGTGATCAGTATAAACGTAGAAATATCTACACCGCTATCTCTATAAACATGGAAATATCTCCACTGCTATCTCTATAAACATCGAAATATCTACACCGCCATCTGTATAAACATGGAAATATTTACAAAGTTAACTGTATAAACATGGAAATATCTACACCGCCATCTGTGTAAACATGGAAATATCTACACAGCCATGTGTACATATATGGAAATATCTACACCGCTCTCTATATAAACATGGAAATAACTACACCGCTCTCTGTATATACATGGAAATATCTACACCGCCATCTACATATCCATAGAAATATCGGCGCCGCCATCAGTATAAACATGGAAATATCTACACGGTCATCTGTGTATAGATGGAAATATCAACACCGCCATCTGTACAAACATGGAAATATCTGCACCGCTATCTGTATAAACATGGAAATATCTACACCGTGGTCTGTAAAAACATGGAAATATCTACACCGCTATCTGTATAAATATGGAAATATATACCTCGGTATCTGTATAAACATGGAAATACCTACACCGTGATCTGCATAAACATGGAAATATTTACAACGATATCTGTATAAACATGGAAATATCTACACCGCCATCTCTATAAACATGGAAATATCTACACCGCCATCTGTATAAACATGGAAATATCTACACCGCTATCTGTATAAACCTGGAAATATCTACACCGCTATCTGTATAAACATCGTAATATCTACACCACCATCTATATAAACATGGAAATATCTACACCGCCATCTGTATAAACATGGAAATATCTACAATGCCATCTGTAGAAAGATGGAAATATCTACACCGCAATCTGTGTAAACATGGAAATATCTACACCAATATCTGTAAAAACATGGAAATATCTACACCGCTATCTGTATAAACATGGAAATATCTATATCGCGATCTGCATAAACATGGAAATATCGACACCGCGATCTGTATAAACATGAAAATATCTACACCGCTATCTGTAGAAACATGGAAATATCTACACCGCGATCTGAATAAACATGGAAATATCTACAACGCGATCTGTAGAAACATGGAAATATCTACACAGCTATCTCTATAAACATGGAAATATCTACACCGCCATCTGTATAGACATGGAAATACCTACAAGTCATCTGTATAAACAAGGAAATATATACACAGCCATCTGTATATACATGGAAATATCTACACAGCCATGTGTATATACATGGAAATATCTACACCGCTATCTGTATAAACATGGAAATAACTACACCGCTAGTTGTATAAACAAGTAAATATCTACACTGTGATCTGTATAAACATGGAAATATCTACACTGCTATTTTTATAAACAAGGAAATATCTACACCGCTATCTGTATAAACATGGAAATAACTACACCGCTATTTGCATAAACAAGGAAATATCTACACCGTGATCTGTATAAACATGGAAATAACTACACCGCTATTTGCATAAACAAGGAAATATCTACACCGTGATCTGTAAAAACATGGAAATATCTACAACGCCATCTTTATAAACATGGAAATATCTACACCCCGATCTGTATAAACATGGAAATATCCACACCACTATCTCTATAAACATGGAAATTACTACACCGCGATCAGTATAAACGTGGAAATATCTGCACCGCTATCTCTATAAACATGGAAATATCTCCACTATCTCTGTAAACATCGAAATAACTACACCGCCATCTGTATAAACATGGAAATACTTACAAAGTTATCTGTATAAACATGTAAATATCTACACCGTCATCTGTATAAACATGGAAATATCTACACAGCCATGTGTACATATATGGAAATATCTACACCGCTCTCTATATAAACATGGAAATAACTACACCGCTATCTGTATATACATGGAAATATCTACACCGCCATCTACATATCCATAGAAATATCTGCGCCGCCATCTGTATAAACATGGAAATATCTACACGGTCATCTGTGTATAGATGGAAATACCAACACCGCCATCTGTACAAACATGGAAATATCTGCACCGCTATCTGTATAAACATGGAAATATCTACACCGTGGTCTGTATAAACATGGAAATATCTACACCGTCATCTATATAGACATGGAAATATCTACACAGCCATGTGTACATATATGGAAATATCTACACCGATTTCTATATAAACATCGAAATAACTACACCGCTATCTGTATATACATGGAAATATCTACACCCCCATCTACATGTCCATAGAAATATCTGCGCTGCCATCTGTATAAACATGGAAATATCTACACGGTCATCTGTGTATGGATGGAAATATCAACACCGCCATCTGTAGAAACATGGAAATATCTGCACCGCTATCTGTATAAACATGGAAATATCTACACCGTGGTCTGTATAAACATGGAAATATCTACACCGCTATCTGTATAAACATGGAAATATATACACCGCCATCTCTATAAACATGGAAATATGTACACCGTGATCTGTATAAACCTGGAACTATTTACACCGATATCTGTATAAACATGGAAATATCTACACCGCCATCTCTATAAACATGGAAATATCTACACCGCCATCTGTATAAACATGGAAATATCTACACCGCTATCTGTATAAACCTGGAAATATCTACACCGCTATCTGTATAAACATGGTAATATCTACACCACCATCTATATAAACATGGAAATATCTACACCGCCATCTGTATAAACATGGAAATATCTACAATGCCGTCTGTAGAAAGATGGAAATATCTACACTGCAATCTGTGTAAACATGGAAATATCTACACCAATATCTGTAAATACATGGAAATATCTACACTGCTATCTGTATAAACATGGCAATATCTACACCGCGATCTGCATAAACATGGAAATATCTACACCGCGATCTGTATAAATATGGAAATATCTACACCGCTATCTGTAGAAACATGGAAATATCTACACCGCGATCTGTATAAACATGGAAATATCTACACTGCGATCTCTATAAACATGGAAATATCTACACCGCTATCTGTAGAACCATGGATATATCTACAAAGCTATCTCTATAAACATGGAAATATCCGCACCGCCATCTGTATAAACATGGAAATACCTACAAGTCATCTGTATAAACATGGAAATATCTACACAGCCATCTGTATAAACATGGAAATATCTACACAGCCATCTGTATATACATGGAAATATCTACACCGCTATCTGTATAAACATGGAAATAACTACACTGCTATTTGTATAAACAACTAAATATCTACACCGTGATCTGTATAAACATGGAAATATCTACAATGCTATTTGTATAAACAAGGAAATATCTACACCGCTATCTGTATAAACATGGAAATAACTACACCGCTATTTGCATAAACAAAGAAATGTCTACACCGTGATCTGTATAAACATGGCAATATCTACAATGCCATCTCTATAAACATGGAAATATCTACACCCCTATCTGTATAAACATGGAAATATCCACACCGCTATCTCTAAAAACATGGAAATAACTACACCGTGATCAGTATAAACGTGGAAATATCTACACCGCTATCTCTATAAACATGGAAATATCTCCACTACTATCTCTATAAACATCGAAATATCTACACCGCCATCTGTATAAACATGGAAATACTTACAAAGTTATCTGTATAAACATGGAAATATCTACACCGTCACCTGTATAAACATGGAAATATCTACACAGCCATGTGTACATATATGGAAATATGTACACCGCTCTCCATATAAACATGGAAATAACTACACCACTATCTGTATATACATGGAAATATCTACACAGCCATCTACATATCCATAGAAATATCTGCGCCACCATCTGTATAAACATGGAAATATCTACACGGTCATCTGTGTATAGATGGAAATATCAACACCGCCATCTGTACAAACATGGAAATATCTACACCGTGGTCTGTATAAACATGGAAATATCTACACCGCTATCTGTATAAACATGGAAATATCTACACCGCGATCTGCATAAACATGGAAATTACTACACCGCGATCAGTATAAACGTGGAAATATCTATACCGCTATCTCTATAAACATGGAAATATCTCCACTACTATCTCTGTAAACATCGAAATAACTACACCGCCATCTGTATAAACATGGAAATACTTACAAAGTTATCTGTATAAACATGTAAATATCTACACCGTCATCTGTATAAACATGGAAATATCTACACAGCCATGTGTACATATATGGAAATATCTACACCGCTCTCTATATAAACATGGAAATAACTACACCGCTATCTGTATATACATGGAAATATCTACACCGCCATCTACATATCCATAGAAATATCTGCGCCGCCATCTGTATAAACATGGAAATATCTACACGGTCATCTGTGTATAGATGGAAATATCAACACCGCCATCTGTACAAACATGGAAATATCTGCACCGCTATCTGTATAAACATGGAAATATCTACACCGTGGTCTTTATAAACATGGAAATATCTACACCGTGATCTGTATAAACATGGAAATATGTACACCGCCATCTCTATAAACATGGAAATATGTACACCGTGATCTGTATAAACATGGAAATATTTACACCGATATCTGTATAAACATGGAAATATCTACACCGCCATCTCTATAAACATGGAATTATCTACACCGCCATCTGTATAAACATGGAAATATCTACACCACTATCTGTATAAACCTGGAAATATCTACACCGCTATCTGTATAAACATGGTAATATCTACACCACCATCTATATAAACATGGAAATATCTACACCGCCATCTGTATAAACATGGAAATATCTACAATGCCGTCTGTAGAAAGATGGAAATATCTACACTGCAATCTGTGTAAACATGGAAATATCTACACCAATATCTGTAAAAACATGGAAATATCTACACCGCTATCTGTATAAACGTGGAAATATCTACACCGCGATCTGCATAAACATGGAAATATCTACACCGCGATTTGTATAAATATGGAAATATCTAAACCGCTATCTGTAGAAACATGGAAATATCTACACCGCGATCTGTATAAACATGGAAATATCTACACCGCGATCTGTATAAACATGGAAATATCTACACCGCTATCTGTAGAAACATGGAAATATCTACACAGCTATCTCTATAAACATGGAAATATCTTCACCGCCATCTGTATAGACATGGAAATACCTACAAGTCATCTGTATAAACATGGAAATATCTACACAGCCATCTGTATGAACATGGAAATATCTACACAGCCATCTGTATATACATGGAAATATCTACACCGCTATCTGTATAAACATGGAAATAACTACACCGCTATTTGTATAAACAAGGAAATATCTACACCGTGATCTGTATAAACATGGAAATATCTACAATGCTGTTTGTATAAACAAGGAAATATCTACACCGCTATCTGTATAAACATGGAAATAACTACACCGCTATTTGCATAAACAAGGAAATATCTACACCGTGATCTGTATAAATATGGAAATATCTACAACGCCATCTCTATAAACATGGAAATATCTACACCCCTATCTGTATAAACATGGAAATATCCACACCGCTATCTCTAAAAACATGGAAATAACTACACCGTGATCAGTATAAACGTGGAAATATCTACACCGCTATCTCTATAAACATGGAAATATCTCCATTGCTATCTCTATAAACATCGAAATATCTACACCGCCATCTGTATAAACATGGAAATACTTACAAAGTTAACTGTATAAACATGGAAATATCTACACCGCCATCTGTATAAACATGGAAATATCTACACAGCCATGTGTACATATATGGAAATATCTACACCGCTCTCTATATAAACATGGAAATAACTACACCGCTCTCTGTATATACATGGAAATATCTACACCGCCATCTACATATCCATAGAAATATCGGCGCCGCCATCTGTATAAACATGGAAATATCTACACGGTCATCTGTGTATAGATGGAAATATCAACACCGCCATCTGTACAAACATGGAAATATCTGCACCGCTATCTGTATAAACATGGAAATATCTACACCGTGCTCTGTATAAACATGGAAATATGTACAACGTGATCTGCATAAACCTGGAACTATTTACACCGATATCTGTATAAACATGGAAATAGCTACACCGCCATCTCTATAAACATGGAAATATCTACACCGCCATCTGTATAAACATGGAAATATCTACACCGCCATCTGTATAAACCTGGAAATATCTACACCACTATCTGTATAAACATGGTAATATCTACACCACCATCTATATAAACATGGAAATCTCTACACCGCCATCTGTACAAACATGGAAATATCTGCACCGCTATCTGTATAAACATGGAAATATCTACACCGTGGTCTGTATAAACATGGAAATATCTACACCGTCATCTGTATAAACATGGAAATATCTACACAGCCATGTGTACATATATGGAAATATCTACACCGCTCTCTATATAAACATGGAAATAACTACACCGCTATCTGTATATACATGGAAATATCTACACCCCCATCTACGTATCCATAGAAATATCTGCGCCGCCATCTGTATAAACATGGAAATATCTACACGGTCATCTGTGTATGGATGGAAATATCAACACCGCCATCTGTACAAACATGGAAATATCTGCACCGCTATCTGTATAAACATGGAAATATCTACACCGTGGTCTGTATAAACATGGAAATATCTACACCGCTATCTGTATAAACATGGAAATATATACACCGCCATCTCTATAAACATGGAAATATGCACACCGTGATCTGTATAAACATGGAACTATTTACACCGATATCTGTATAAACATGGAAATATCTACACCGCCATCTCTATAAACATGGAAATATCTACACCGCCATCTGTATAAACATGGAAATATCTACACCGCTATCTGTATAAACCTGGAAATATCTACACCGCTATCTGTATAAACATGGTAATATCTACACCACCATCTATATAAACATGGAAATATCTACACCGCCATCTGTATAAACATGGAAATATCTACAATGCCGTCTGTAGAAAGATGGAAATATCTACACTGCAATCTGTGTAAACATGGAAATATCTACACCAATATCTGTAAAAACATGGAAATATCTACACTGCTATCTGTATAAACATGGCAATATCTACACCGCGATGTGCATAAACATGGAAATATCTACACCGCGATCTGTATAAATATGGAAATATCTACACCGCTATCTGTAGAAACATGGAAATATCTACACCGCGATCTGTATAAACATGGAAATATCTACACTGCGATCTCTATAAACATGGAAATATCTACAACGCTATCTGTAGAACCATGGATATATCTACAAAGCTATCTCTATAAACATGGAAATATCTGCACCGCCATCTGTATAAACATGGAAATACCTACAAGTCATCTGTATAAACATGGAAATATCTACACAGCCATCTGTATAAACATGGAAATATCTACACAGCCATCTGTATATACATGGAAATATCTACACCGCTATCTGTATAAACATGGAAATAACTACACTGCTATTTGTATAAACAACTAAATATCTACACCGTGATCTGTATAAACATGGAAATATCTACAATGCTATTTGTATAAACAAGGAAATATCTACACCGCTATCTGTATAAACATGGAAATAACTACACCGCTATTTGCATAAACAAAGAAATGTCTACACCGTGATCTGTATAAACATGGAAATATCTACAACGCCATCTCTATAAACATGGAAATATCGACACCCCTATCTGTATAAACATGGAAATATCCACACCGCTATCTCTAAAAACATGGAAATAACTACACCGTGATCAGTATAAACGTGGAAATATCTACACCGCTATCTCTATACACATGGAAATATCTCCACTACTATCTCTATAAACATCGAAATATCTACACCGCCATCTGTATAAACATGGAAATACTTACAAAGTTATCTGCATAAACATGGAAATATCTACACCGTCATCTGTATAAACATGGAAATATCTACACAGCCATATGTACATATATGGAAATATCTACACCGCTCTCTATATAAACATGGAAATAACTACACCGCTATCTGTATATACATGGAAATATCTACACCGCCATCTACATATCCATAGAAATATCTGCACCGCCATCTGTATAAACATGGAAATATCTACACGGTCATCTGTGTATGGATGGAAATATCAACACAGCCATCTGTACAAACATGGAAATATCTGCACCGCTATCTGTATAAACATGGAAATATCTACACCGTGGTCTGTATAAACATGGAAATCTCTACACCGCTATCTGTATAAACATGGAAATATATACACCGCCATCTCTATAAACATGGAAATATGTACAACGTGATCTGTATAAACCTGGAACTATTTACACCGATATCTGTATAAACATGGAAATATCTACACCGCCATCTCTATAAACATGGAAATATCTACACCGCCATCTGTATAAACATGGAAATATCTACACCGCTATCTGTATAAACCTGGAAATATCTACACCGCTATCTGTATAAACATGGTAATATCTACACCACCATCTATATAAACATGGAAATATCTACACCGCCATCTGTATAAACATGGAAATATCTACAATGCCGTCTGTAGAAAGATGGAAATATCTACACTGCAATCTGTGTAAACATGGAAATATCTACACCAATATCTGTAAAAACATGGAAATATCTACACCGCTATCTGTATAAACATGGCAATATCTACACCGCGATCTGCATAAACATGGAAATATCTACACCGCGATCTGTATAAATATGGAAATATCTACACCTCTATCTGTAGAAACATGGAAATATCTACACCGCGATCTGTATAAACATGGAAATATCTACACTGCGATCTGTATAAACATGGAAATATCTACACCGCTATCTGAAGAAACATGGAAATATCTACACAGCTATCTCTATAAACATGGAAATATCTGCACCGCCATCTGTATAAACATGGAAATACCTACAAGTCATCTGTATAAACATGCAAATATCTACACAGCCATCTGTATAAACATGGAAATTTCTACACAGCCATCTGTATATACATGGAAATATCTACACCACTATCTGTATAAACATGGAAATAACTACACCGCTATTTGTATAAACAAGGAAATATCTACACCGTGATCTGTATAAACATGGAAATATCTACAATGCTATTTGTATAAACAAGGAAATATCTACACCGCTATCTGTATAAACATGGAAATATCTACACCGCGATCTGCATAAACATGGAAATTACTACACCGCGATCAGTATAAACGTGGAAATATCTATACCGCTATCTCTATAAACATGGAAATATCTCCCCTACTATCTCTGTAAACATCGAAATAACTACACCGCCATCTGTATAAACATGGAAATACTTACAAAGTTATCTGTATAAACATGTAAATATCTACACCGTCATCTGTATAAACATGGAAATATCTACACAGCCATGTGTACATATATGGAAATATCTACACCGCTCTCTATATAAACATGGAAATAACTACACCGCTATCTGTATATACATGGAAATATCTACACCGCCATCTACATATCCATAGAAATATCTGCGCCGCCATCTGTATAAACATGGAAATATCTACACGGTCATCTGTGTATAGATGGAAATATCAACACCGCCATCTGTACAAACATGGAAATATCTGCACCGCTATCTGTATAAACATGGAAATATCTACACCGTGGTCTGTATAAACATGGAAATATCTACACCGTCATCTGTATAAACATGGAAATATCTACACAGCCATGTGTACATATATGGAAATATCTACACCGCACTCTATATAAACATGGAAATAACTACACCGCTATCTGTATATACATGGAAATATCTACACCCCCATCTACGTATCCATAGAAATATCTGCGCCGCCATCTGTATAAACATGGAAATATCTACACGGTCATCTGTGTATGGATGGAAATATCAACACCGCCATCTGTACAAACATGGAAATATCTGCACCGCTATCTGTATAAACATGGAAATATCTACACCGTGGTCTGTATAAACATGGAAATATCTACACCGCTATCTGTATAAACATGGAAATATATACACCGCCATCTCTATAAACATGGAAATATGTACACCGTGATCTGTATAAACATGGAACTATTTACACCGATATCTGTATAAACATGGAAATATCTACACCGCCATCTCTATAAACATGGAAATATCTACACCGCCATCTGTATAAACATGGAAATATCTACACCGCTATCTGTATAAACCTGGAAATATCTACACCGCTATCTGTATAAACATGGTAATATCTACACCACCATCTATATAAACATGGAAATATCTACACCGCCATCTGTATAAACATGGAAATATCTACAATGCCGTCTGTAGAAAATGGAAATATCTACACTGCAATCTGTGTAAACATGGAAATATCTACACCAATATCTGTAAAAACATGGAAATATCTACGCTATCTGTATAAACATGGCAATATCTACACCGCGATGTGCATAAACATGGAAATATCTACACCGCGATCTGTATAAATATGGAAATATCTACACCGCTATCTGTAGAAACATGGAAATATCTACACCGCGATCTGTATAAACATGGAAATATCTACACTGCGATCTCTATAAACATGGAAATATCTACACCGCTATCTGTAGAACCATGGATATATCTACAAAGCTATCTCTATAAACATGGAAATATCTGCACCGCCATCTGTATAAACATGGAAATACCTACAAGTCATCTGTATAAACATGGAAATATCTACACAGCCATCTGTATAAACATGGAAATATCTACAGAGCCATCTGTATATACATGGAAATATCTGCACCGCTATCTGTATAAACATGGAAATAACTACACTGCTATTTGTATAAACAACTAAATATCTACACCGTGATCTGTATAAACATGGAAATATCTACAATGCTATTTGTATAAACAAGGAAATATCTACACCGCTATCTGTATAAACATGGAAATAACTACACCGCTATTTGCATAAACAAAGAAATGTCTACACCGTGATCTGTATAAACATGGAAATATCTACAACGCCATCTCTATAAACATGGAAATATCGACACCCCTATCTGTATAAACATGGAAATATCCACACCGCTATCTCTAAAAACATGGAAATAACTACACCGTGATCAGTATAAACGTGGAAATATCTACACCGCTATCTCTATACACATGGAAATATCTCCACTACTATCTCTATAAACATCGAAATATCTACACCGCCATCTGTATAAACATGGAAATACTTACAAAGTTATCTGCATAAACATGGAAATATCTACACCGTCATCTGTATAAACATGGAAATATCTACACAGCCATATGTACATATATGGAAATATCTACACCGCTCTCTATATAAACATGGAAATAACTACACCGCTATCTGTATATACATGGAAATATCTACACCGCCATCTACATATCCATAGAAATATCTGCACCGCCATCTGTATAAACATGGAAATATCTACACGGTCATCTGTGTATGGATGGAAATATCAACACAGCCATCTGTACAAACATGGAAATATCTGCACCGCTATCTGTATAAACATGGAAATATCTACACCGTGGTCTGTATAAACATGGAAATCTCTACACCGCTATCTGTATAAACATGGAAATATATACACCGCCATCTCTATAAACATGGAAATATGTACAACGTGATCTGTATAAACCTGGAACTATTTACACCGATATCTGTATAAACATGGAAATATCTACACCGCCATCTCTATAAACATGGAAATATCTACACCGCCATCTGTATAAACATGGAAATATCTACACCGCTATCTGTATAAACCTGGAAATATCTACACCGCTATCTGTATAAACATGGTAATATCTACACCACCATCTATATAAACATGGAAATATCTACACCGCCATCTGTATAAACATGGAAATATCTACAATGCCGTCTGTAGAAAGATGGAAATATCTACACTGCAATCTGTGTAAACATGGAAATATCTACACCAATATCTGTAAAAACATGGAAATATCTACACCGCTATCTGTATAAACATGGCAATATCTACACCGCGATCTGCATAAACATGGAAATATCTACACCGCGATCTGTATAAATATGGAAATATCTACACCTCTATCTGTAGAAACATGGAAATATCTACACCGCGATCTGTATAAACATGGAAATATCTACACTGCGATCTGTATAAACATGGAAATATCTACACCGCTATCTGAAGAAACATGGAAATATCTACACAGCTATCTCTATAAACATGGAAATATCTGCACCGCCATCTGTATAAACATGGAAATACCTACAAGTCATCTGTATAAACATGCAAATATCTACACAGCCATCTGTATAAACATGGAAATTTCTACACAGCCATCTGTATATACATGGAAATATCTACACCACTATCTGTATAAACATGGAAATAACTACACCGCTATTTGTATAAACAAGGAAATATCTACACCGTGATCTGTATAAACATGGAAATATCTACAATGCTATTTGTATAAACAAGGAAATATCTACACCGCTATCTGTATAAACATGGAAATATCTACACCGCGATCTGCATAAACATGGAAATTACTACACCGCGATCAGTATAAACGTGGAAATATCTATACCGCTATCTCTATAAACATGGAAATATCTCCCCTACTATCTCTGTAAACATCGAAATAACTACACCGCCATCTGTATAAACATGGAAATACTTACAAAGTTATCTGTATAAACATGTAAATATCTACACCGTCATCTGTATAAACATGGAAATATCTACACAGCCATGTGTACATATATGGAAATATCTACACCGCTCTCTATATAAACATGGAAATAACTACACCGCTATCTGTATATACATGGAAATATCTACACCGCCATCTACATATCCATAGAAATATCTGCGCCGCCATCTGTATAAACATGGAAATATCTACACGGTCATCTGTGTATAGATGGAAATATCAACACCGCCATCTGTACAAACATGGAAATATCTGCACCGCTATCTGTATAAACATGGAAATATCTACACCGTGGTCTGTATAAACATGGAAATATCTACACCGTCATCTGTATAAACATGGAAATATCTACACAGCCATGTGTACATATATGGAAATATCTACACCGCACTCTATATAAACATGGAAATAACTACACCGCTATCTGTATATACATGGAAATATCTACACCCCCATCTACGTATCCATAGAAATATCTGCGCCGCCATCTGTATAAACATGGAAATATCTACACGGTCATCTGTGTATGGATGGAAATATCAACACCGCCATCTGTACAAACATGGAAATATCTGCACCGCTATCTGTATAAACATGGAAATATCTACACCGTGGTCTGTATAAACATGGAAATATCTACACCGCTATCTGTATAAACATGGAAATATATACACCGCCATCTCTATAAACATGGAAATATGTACACCGTGATCTGTATAAACATGGAACTATTTACACCGATATCTGTATAAACATGGAAATATCTACACCGCCATCTCTATAAACATGGAAATATCTACACCGCCATCTGTATAAACATGGAAATATCTACACCGCTATCTGTATAAACCTGGAAATATCTACACCGCTATCTGTATAAACATGGTAATATCTACACCACCATCTATATAAACATGGAAATATCTACACCGCCATCTGTATAAACATGGAAATATCTACAATGCCGTCTGTAGAAAATGGAAATATCTACACTGCAATCTGTGTAAACATGGAAATATCTACACCAATATCTGTAAAAACATGGAAATATCTACGCTATCTGTATAAACATGGCAATATCTACACCGCGATGTGCATAAACATGGAAATATCTACACCGCGATCTGTATAAATATGGAAATATCTACACCGCTATCTGTAGAAACATGGAAATATCTACACCGCGATCTGTATAAACATGGAAATATCTACACTGCGATCTCTATAAACATGGAAATATCTACACCGCTATCTGTAGAACCATGGATATATCTACAAAGCTATCTCTATAAACATGGAAATATCTGCACCGCCATCTGTATAAACATGGAAATACCTACAAGTCATCTGTATAAACATGGAAATATCTACACAGCCATCTGTATAAACATGGAAATATCTACAGAGCCATCTGTATATACATGGAAATATCTGCACCGCTATCTGTATAAACATGGAAATAACTACACTGCTATTTGTATAAACAACTAAATATCTACACCGTGATCTGTATAAACATGGAAATATCTACAATGCTATTTGTATAAACAAGGAAATATCTACACCGCTATCTGTATAAACATGGAAATAACTACACCGCTATTTGCATAAACAAAGAAATGTCTACACCGTGATCTGTATAAACATGGAAATATCTACAACGCCATCTCTATAAACATGGAAATATCGACACCCCTATCTGTATAAACATGGAAATATCCACACCGCTATCTCTAAAAACATGGAAATAACTACACCGTGATCAGTATAAACGTGGAAATATCTACACCGCTATCTCTATACACATGGAAATATCTCCACTACTATCTCTATAAACATCGAAATATCTACACCGCCATCTGTATAAACATGGAAATACTTACAAAGTTATCTGCATAAACATGGAAATATCTACACCGTCATCTGTATAAACATGGAAATATCTACACAGCCATATGTACATATATGGAAATATCTACACCGCTCTCTATATAAACATGGAAATAACTACACCGCTATCTGTATATACATGGAAATATCTACACCGCCATCTACATATCCATAGAAATATCTGCACCGCCATCTGTATAAACATGGAAATATCTACACGGTCATCTGTGTATGGATGGAAATATCAACACAGCCATCTGTACAAACATGGAAATATCTGCACCGCTATCTGTATAAACATGGAAATATCTACACCGTGGTCTGTATAAACATGGAAATCTCTACACCGCTATCTGTATAAACATGGAAATATATACACCGCCATCTCTATAAACATGGAAATATGTACAACGTGATCTGTATAAACCTGGAACTATTTACACCGATATCTGTATAAACATGGAAATATCTACACCGCCATCTCTATAAACATGGAAATATCTACACCGCCATCTGTATAAACATGGAAATATCTACACCGCTATCTGTATAAACCTGGAAATATCTACACCGCTATCTGTATAAACATGGTAATATCTACACCACCATCTATATAAACATGGAAATATCTACACCGCCATCTGTATAAACATGGAAATATCTACAATGCCGTCTGTAGAAAGATGGAAATATCTACACTGCAATCTGTGTAAACATGGAAATATCTACACCAATATCTGTAAAAACATGGAAATATCTACACCGCTATCTGTATAAACATGGCAATATCTACACCGCGATCTGCATAAACATGGAAATATCTACACCGCGATCTGTATAAATATGGAAATATCTACACCTCTATCTGTAGAAACATGGAAATATCTACACCGCGATCTGTATAAACATGGAAATATCTACACTGCGATCTGTATAAACATGGAAATATCTACACCGCTATCTGAAGAAACATGGAAATATCTACACAGCTATCTCTATAAACATGGAAATATCTGCACCGCCATCTGTATAAACATGGAAATACCTACAAGTCATCTGTATAAACATGCAAATATCTACACAGCCATCTGTATAAACATGGAAATTTCTACACAGCCATCTGTATATACATGGAAATATCTACACCACTATCTGTATAAACATGGAAATAACTACACCGCTATTTGTATAAACAAGGAAATATCTACACCGTGATCTGTATAAACATGGAAATATCTACAATGCTATTTGTATAAACAAGGAAATATCTACACCGCTATCTGTATAAACATGGAAATATCTACACCGCGATCTGCATAAACATGGAAATTACTACACCGCGATCAGTATAAACGTGGAAATATCTATACCGCTATCTCTATAAACATGGAAATATCTCCCCTACTATCTCTGTAAACATCGAAATAACTACACCGCCATCTGTATAAACATGGAAATACTTACAAAGTTATCTGTATAAACATGTAAATATCTACACCGTCATCTGTATAAACATGGAAATATCTACACAGCCATGTGTACATATATGGAAATATCTACACCGCTCTCTATATAAACATGGAAATAACTACACCGCTATCTGTATATACATGGAAATATCTACACCGCCATCTACATATCCATAGAAATATCTGCGCCGCCATCTGTATAAACATGGAAATATCTACACGGTCATCTGTGTATAGATGGAAATATCAACACCGCCATCTGTACAAACATGGAAATATCTGCACCGCTATCTGTATAAACATGGAAATATCTACACCGTGGTCTGTATAAACATGGAAATATCTACACCGTCATCTGTATAAACATGGAAATATCTACACAGCCATGTGTACATATATGGAAATATCTACACCGCACTCTATATAAACATGGAAATAACTACACCGCTATCTGTATATACATGGAAATATCTACACCCCCATCTACGTATCCATAGAAATATCTGCGCCGCCATCTGTATAAACATGGAAATATCTACACGGTCATCTGTGTATGGATGGAAATATCAACACCGCCATCTGTACAAACATGGAAATATCTGCACCGCTATCTGTATAAACATGGAAATATCTACACCGTGGTCTGTATAAACATGGAAATATCTACACCGCTATCTGTATAAACATGGAAATATATACACCGCCATCTCTATAAACATGGAAATATGTACACCGTGATCTGTATAAACATGGAACTATTTACACCGATATCTGTATAAACATGGAAATATCTACACCGCCATCTCTATAAACATGGAAATATCTACACCGCCATCTGTATAAACATGGAAATATCTACACCGCTATCTGTATAAACCTGGAAATATCTACACCGCTATCTGTATAAACATGGTAATATCTACACCACCATCTATATAAACATGGAAATATCTACACCGCCATCTGTATAAACATGGAAATATCTACAATGCCGTCTGTAGAAAATGGAAATATCTACACTGCAATCTGTGTAAACATGGAAATATCTACACCAATATCTGTAAAAACATGGAAATATCTACGCTATCTGTATAAACATGGCAATATCTACACCGCGATGTGCATAAACATGGAAATATCTACACCGCGATCTGTATAAATATGGAAATATCTACACCGCTATCTGTAGAAACATGGAAATATCTACACCGCGATCTGTATAAACATGGAAATATCTACACTGCGATCTCTATAAACATGGAAATATCTACACCGCTATCTGTAGAACCATGGATATATCTACAAAGCTATCTCTATAAACATGGAAATATCTGCACCGCCATCTGTATAAACATGGAAATACCTACAAGTCATCTGTATAAACATGGAAATATCTACACAGCCATCTGTATAAACATGGAAATATCTACAGAGCCATCTGTATATACATGGAAATATCTGCACCGCTATCTGTATAAACATGGAAATAACTACACTGCTATTTGTATAAACAACTAAATATCTACACCGTGATCTGTATAAACATGGAAATATCTACAATGCTATTTGTATAAACAAGGAAATATCTACACCGCTATCTGTATAAACATGGAAATAACTACACCGCTATTTGCATAAACAAAGAAATGTCTACACCGTGATCTGTATAAACATGGCAATATCTACAACGCCATCTCTATAAACATGGAAATATCTACACCCCTATCTGTATAAACATGGAAATATCCACACCGCTATCTCTAAAAACATGGAAATAACTACACCGTGATCAGTATAAACGTGGAAATATCTACACCGCTATCTCTATACACATGGAAATATCTCCACTACTATCTCTATAAACATCGAAATATCTACACCGCCATCTGTATAAACATGGAAATACTTACAAAGTTATCTGTATAAACATGGAAATATCTACACCGTCACCTGTATAAACATGGAAATATCTACACAGCCATGTGTACATATATGGAAATATGTACACCGCTCTCCATATAAACATGGAAATAACTACACCGCTATCTGTATATACATGGAAATATCTACACAGTCATCTACATATCCATAGAAATATCTGCGCCACCATCTGTATAAACATGGAAATATCTACACGGTCATCTGTGTATAGATGGAAATATCAACACCGCCATCTGTACAAACATGGAAATATCTGCACCGCTATCTCTATAAACATGGAAATATCTACACCGTGGTCTGTATAAACATGGAAATATCTACACCGCTATCTGTATAAACATGGAAATATCTACACCGCGATCTGCATAAACATGGAAATTACTACACCGCGATCAGTATAAACGTGGAAATATCTATACCGCTATCTCTATAAACATGGAAATATCTCCACTATCTCTGTAAACATCGAAATAACTACACCGCCATCTGTATAAACATGGAAATACTTACAAAGTTATCTGTATAAACATGTAAATATCTACACCGTCATCTGTATAAACATGGAAATATCTACACAGCCATGTGTACATATATGGAAATATCTACACCGCTCTCTATATAAACATGGAAATAACTACACCGCTATCTGTATATACATGGAAATATCTACACCGCCATCTACATATCCATAGAAATATCTGCGCCGCCATCTGTATAAACATGGAAATATCTACACGGTCATCTGTGTATATATGGAAATACCAACACCGCCATCTGTACAAACATGGAAATATCTGCACCGCTATCTGTATAAACATGGAAATATCTACACCGTGGTCTGTATAAACATGGAAATATCTACACCGTCATCTGTATAAACATGGAAATATCTACACAGCCATGTGTACATATATGGAAATATCTACACCGATTTCTATATAAACATGGAAATAACTACACCGCTATCTGTATATACATGGAAATATCTACACCCCCATCTACATGTCCATAGAAATATCTGCGCCGCCATCTGTATAAACATGGAAATATCTACACGGTCATCTGTGTATGGATGGAAATATCAACACCGCCATCTGTAGAAACATGGAAATATCTGCACCGCTATCTGTATAAACATGGAAATATCTACACCGTGGTCTGTATAAACATGGAAATATCTACACCGCTATCTGTATAAACATGGAAATATATACACCGCCATCTCTATAAACATGGAAATATGTACACCGTGATCTGTATAAACATGGAACTATTTACACCGATATCTGTATAAACATGGAAATATCTACACCGCCATCTCTATAAACATGGAAATATCTACACCGCCATCTGTATAAACATGGAAATATCTACACCGCTATCGGTATAAACCTGGAAATATCTACACCGCTATCTGTATAAACATGGTAATATCTACACCACCATCTATATAAACATGGAAATATCTACACCGCCATCTGTATAAACATGGAAATATCTACAATGCCGTCTGTAGAAAGATGGAAATATCTACACTGCAAACTGTGTAAACATGGAAATATCTACACCAATATCTGTAAAAACATGGAAATATCTACACTGCTATCTGTATAAACATGGCAATATCTACACCGCGATCTGCATAAACATGGAATATCTACACCGCGATCTGTATAAATATGGAAATATCTACACCGCTATCTGTAGAAACATGGAAATATCTACACCGCGATCTGTATAAACATGGAAATATCTACACTGCGATCTCTATAAACATGGAAATATCTACACCGCTATCTGTAGAACCATGGATATATCTACAAAGCTATCTCTATAAACATGGAAATATCCGCACCGCCATCTGTATAAACAAGGAAATACCTACAAGTCATCTGTATAAACATGGAAATATCTACACAGCCATCTGTATAAACATGGAAATATCTACACAGCCATCTGTATATACATGGAAATATCTACACCGCTATCTGTATAAACATGGAAATAACTACACTGCTATTTGTATAAACAACTAAATATCTACACCGTGATCTGTATAAACATGGAAATATCTACAATGCTATTTGTATAAACAAGGAAATATCTACACCGCTATCTGTATAAACATGGAAATAACTACACCGCTATTTGCATAAACAAAGAAATGTCTACACCGTGATCTGTATAAACATGGAAATATCTACAACGCCATCTCTATAAACATGGAAATATCTACACCCCTATCTGTATAAACATGGAAATATCCACACCGCTATCTCTAAAAACATGGAAATAACTACACCGTGATCAGTATAAACGTGGAAATATCTACACCGCTATCTCTATACACATGGAAATATCTCCACTACTATCTCTATAAACATCGAAATATCTACACCGCCATCTGTATAAACATGGAAATACTTACAAAGTTATCTGCATAAACATGGAAATATCTACACCGTCATCTGTATAAACATGGAAATATCTACAGAGCCATATGTACATATATGGAAATATCTACACCGCTCTCTATATAAACATGGAAATAACTACACCGCTATCTGTATATACATGGAAATATCTACACCGCCATCTACATATCCATAGAAATATCTGCGCCGCCATCTGTATAAACATGGAAATATCTACACGGTCATCTGTGTATGGATGGAAATATCAACACAGCCATCTGTACAAACATAGAAATATCTGCACCGCTATCTGTATAAACATGGAAATATCTACACCGTGGTCTGTATAAACATGGGAATCTCTACACCGCTATCTGTATAAACATGGAAATATATACACCGCCATCTCTATAAACATGGAAATATGTACAACGTGATCTGTATAAACCTGGAACTATTTACACCGATATCTGTATAAACATGGAAATATCTACACCGCCATCTCTATAAACATGGAAATATCTACACCGCCATCTGTATAAACATGGAAATATCTACAGCGCTATCTGTATAAACCTGGAAATATCTACACCGCTATCTGTATGAACATGGTAATATCTACACCACCATCTATATAAACATGGAAATATCTACACCGCCATCTGTATAAACATGGAAATATCTACAATGCCGTCTGTAGAAAGATGGAAATATCTACACTGCAATCTGTGTAAACATGGAAATATCTACACCAATATCTGTAAAAACATGGAAATATCTACACCGCTATCTGTATAAACATGGCAATATCTACACCGCGATCTGCATAAACATGGAAATATCTACACCGCGATCTGTATAAATATGGAAATATCTACACCTCTATCTGTAGAAACATGGAAATATCTACACCGCGATCTGTATAAACATGGAAATATCTACACCGCTATCTGTAGAAACATGGAAATATCTACACAGCTATCTCTATAAACATGGAAATATCTGCACCGCCTTCTGTATAAACATGGAAATACCTACAAGTCATCTGTATAAACATGCAAATATCTACACAGCCATCTGTATAAACATGGAAATATCTACACAGCCATCTGTATATACATGGAAATATCTACACCGCTATCTGTATAAACATGGAAATAACTACACCGCTATTTGTATAAACAAGGAAATATCTACACCGTGATCTGTATAAACATGGAAATATCTACAATGCTATTTGTATAAACAAGGAAATATCTACACCGCTATCTGTATAAACATGGAAATAACTACACCGCTATTTGCATAAACAAAGAAATGTCTACACCGTGATCTGTATAAACATGGCAATATCTACAACGCCATCTCTATAAACATGGAAATATCTACACCCCTATCTGTATAAACATGGAAATATCCACACTGCTATCTCTAAAAACATGGAAATAACTACACCGTGATCAGTATAAACGTGGAAATATCTACACCGCTATCTCTATAAACATGGAAATATCTCCACTACTATCTCTATAAACATCGAAATATCTACACCGCCATCTGTATAAACATGGAAATACTTACAAAGTTATCTGTATAAACATGGAAATATCTACACCGTCACCTGTATAAACATGGAAATATCTACACAGCCATGTGTACATATATGGAAATATGTACACCGCTCTCCATATAAACATGGAAATAACTACACCACTATCTGTATATACATGGAAATATCTACACAGCCATCTACATATCCATAGAAATATCTGCGCCACCATCTGTATAAACATGGAAATATCTACACGGTCATCTGTGTATAGATGGAAATATCAACACCGCCATCTGTACAAACATAGAAATATCTACACCGTGGTCTGTATAAACATGGAAATATCTACACCGCTATCTGTATAAACATGGAAATATCTACACCGCGATCTGCATAAACATGGAAATTAGTACACCGCGATCAGTATAAACGTGGAAATATCTATACCGCTATCTCTATAAACATGGAAATATCTCCACTACTATCTCTGTAAACATCGAAATAACTACACCGCCATCTGTTTAAACATGGAAATACTTACAAAGTTATCTGTATAAACATGTAAATATCTACACCGTCATCTGTATAAACATGGAAATATCTACACAGCCATGTGTACATATATGGAAATATCTACACCGCTCTCTATATAAACATGGAAATAACTACACCGCTATCTGTATATACATGGAAATATCTACACCGCCATCTACATATCCATAGAAATATCTGCGCCGCCATCTGTATAAACATGGAAATATCTACACGGTCATCTGTGTATAGATGGAAATATCAACACCGCCATCTGTACAAACATGGAAATATCTGCACCGCTATCTGTATAAACATGGAAATATCTACACCGTGGTCTTTATAAACATGGAAATATCTACACCGTGATCTGTATAAACATGGAAATATGTACACCGCCATCTCTATAAACATGGAAATATGTACACCGTGATCTGTATAAACATGGAAATATTTACACCGATATCTGTATAAACATGGAAATATCTACACCGCCATCTCTATAAACATGGAAATATCTACACCGCCATCTGTATAAACATGGAAATATCTACACCACTATCTGTATAAACCTGGAAATATCTACACCGCTATCTGTATAAACATGGTAATATCTACACCACCATCTATATAAACATGGAAATATCTACACCGCCATCTGTATAAACATGGAAATATCTACAATGCCGTCTGTAGAAAGATGGAAATATCTACACTGCAATCTGTGTAAACATGGAAATATCTACACCAATATCTGTAAAAACATGGAAATATCTACACCGCTATCTGTATAAACGTGGAAATATCTACACCGCGATCTGCATAAACATGGAAATATCTACACTGCGATTTGTATATATATGGAAATATCTACACCGCTATCTGTAGAAACATGGAAATATCTACACCGCGATCTGTATAAACATGGAAATATCTACACCGCGATCTGTATAAACATGGAAATATCTACACCGCTATCTGTAGAAACATGGAAATATCTACACAGCCATGTGTATATACATGGAAATATCTACACCGCTATCTGTATAAACATGGAAATAACTACACCGCTAGTTGTATAAACAAGTAAATATCTACACTGTGATCTGTATAAACATGGAAATATCTAAACTGCTATTTGTATAAACAAGGAAATATCTACACCGCTATCTGTATAAACATGGAAATAACTACACCGCTATTTGCATAAACAAGGAAATATCTACACCGTGATCTGTATAAACATGGAAATAACTACACCGCTATTTGCATAAACAAGGAAATATCTACACCGTGATCTGTATAAACATGGAAATATCTACAACGCCATCTTTATAAACATGGAAATATCTACACCCCGATCTGTATAAACATGGAAATATCCACACCGCTATCTCTATAAACATGGAAATTACTACACCGCGATCAGTATAAACGTGGAAATATCTGCACCGCTATCTCTATAAACATGGAAATATCTCCACTACTATCTCTATAAACATCGAAATATCTACAGCGCCATCTGTATAAACATGGAAATACTTACAAAGTTATCTGTATAAACATGGAAACATCTACACCGTCATCTGTATAAACATGGAAATATCTACACAGCCATGTGTACATATATGGAAATATCTACACCGCTCTCTATATAAACATGGAAATAACTACACCGCTATCTGTATATACATGGAAATATCTACACCCCCATCTACATATCCATAGAAATATCGGCGCCGCCATCTGTATAAACATGGAAATATCTACACGGTCATCTGTGTATGGATGGAAATATCAACACCGCCATCTGTACAAACATGGAAATATCTGCACCGCTATCTGTATAAACATGGAAATATCTACACCGTGGTCTGTATAAACATGGAAATATCTACACCGCTATCTGTATAAACATGGAAATATATACACCGCCATCTCTATAAACATGGAAATATGTACACCGTGATCTGTATAAACATGGAACTATTTACACCGATATCTGTATAAACATGGAAATATCTACACCGCCATCTCTATAAACATGGAAATATCTACACCGCCATCTGTATAAACATGGAAATATCTACACCGCCATCTCTATAAACATGGAAATATCTACACCGCTATCTGTATATACATGGAATTATCTACACCGCCATCTACATATCCATAGAAATATCTGCGCCGCCATCTGTATAAACATGGAAATATCTACAAGGTCATCTGTGGATAGATGGAAATATCAACACCGCCATCTGTACAAACATGGAAATATCTGCACCGCTATCTGTATAAACATGGAAATATCTACACCGTGGTCTGTAAAACATGGAAATATCTACACCGCTATCTGTATAAACCTGGAAATATCTACACCGCTATCTGTATAAACATGGTAATAACTACACCACCATCTATATAAACATGGAAATATCTACACCGCCATCTGTATAAACATGGAAATATCTACAATGCCGTCTGTAGAAAGATGGAAATATCTACACTGCAATCTGTGTAAACATGGAAATATCTACACCAATATCTGTAAAAACATGGAAATATCTACACCGCTATCTGTATAAACGTGGAAATATCTACACCGCGATCTGCATAAACATGGAAATATCTACACCGCGATCTGTATAAATATGGAAATATCTACACCGCTAACTGTAGAAACATGGAAATATCTACACCGCGATCTGTAGAAACATGGAAATATCTACACCGCGATCTGTATAAACATGGAAATATCTACACCGCGATCTGTATAAACATGGAAATATCTACACCGCTATCTGTAGAAACATGGAAATATCTACACAGCTATCTCTATAAACATGGAAATATCTACACCGCCATCTGTATAGACATGGAAATACCTACAAGTCATCTGTATAAACATGGAAATATCTACACAGCCATCTGTATGAACATGGAAATATCTACACAGCCATCTGTATATACATGGAAATATCTACACCGCTATCTGTATAAACATGGAAATAACTACACCGCTATTTGTATAAACAAGGAGATATCTACACCGTGATCTGTATAAACATGGAAATATCTACAATGCTATTTGTATAAACAAGGAATATCTACACCGCTATCTGTATAAACATGGAAATAACTACACCGCTATTTGCATAAACAAGGAAATATCTACACCGTGATCTGTATAAACATGGAAATATCTACAACGCCATCTCTATAAACAGGAAATATCTACACCCCTATCTGTATAAACATGGAAATATCCACACCGCTATCTCTAAAAACATGGAAATAACTACACCGTGATCAGTATAAACGTAGAAATATCTACACCGCTATCTCTATAAACATGGAAATATCTCCACTGCTATCTCTATAAACATCGAAATATCTACACCGCCATCTGTATAAACATGGAAATATTTACAAAGTTAACTGTATAAACATGGAAATATCTACACCGCCATCTGTGTAAACATGGAAATATCTACACAGCCATGTGTACATATATGGAAATATCTACACCGCTCTCTATATAAACATGGAAATAACTACACCGCTCTCTGTATATACATGGAAATATCTACACCGCCATCTACATATCCATAGAAATATCGGCGCCGCCATCAGTATAAACATGGAAATATCTACACGGTCATCTGTGTATAGATGGAAATATCAACACCGCCATCTGTACAAACATGGAAATATCTGCACCGCTATCTGTATAAACATGGAAATATCTACACCGTGGTCTGTAAAAACATGGAAATATCTACACCGCTATCTGTATAAATATGGAAATATATACCTCGGTATCTGTATAAACATGGAAATACCTACACCGTGATCTGCATAAACATGGAAATATTTACAACGATATCTGTATAAACATGGAAATATCTACACCGCCATCTCTATAAACATGGAAATATCTACACCGCCATCTGTATAAACATGGAAATATCTACACCGCTATCTGTATAAACCTGGAAATATCTACACCGCTATCTGTATAAACATCGTAATATCTACACCACCATCTATATAAACATGGAAATATCTACACCGCCATCTGTATAAACATGGAAATATCTACAATGCCATCTGTAGAAAGATGGAAATATCTACACCGCAATCTGTGTAAACATGGAAATATCTACACCAATATCTGTAAAAACATGGAAATATCTACACCGCTATCTGTATAAACATGGAAATATCTATATCGCGATCTGCATAAACATGGAAATATCGACACCGCGATCTGTATAAACATGAAAATATCTACACCGCTATCTGTAGAAACATGGAAATATCTACACCGCGATCTGAATAAACATGGAAATATCTACAACGCGATCTGTAGAAACATGGAAATATCTACACAGCTATCTCTATAAACATGGAAATATCTACACCGCCATCTGTATAGACATGGAAATACCTACAAGTCATCTGTATAAACAAGGAAATATATACACAGCCATCTGTATATACATGGAAATATCTACACAGCCATGTGTATATACATGGAAATATCTACACCGCTATCTGTATAAACATGGAAATAACTACACCGCTAGTTGTATAAACAAGTAAATATCTACACTGTGATCTGTATAAACATGGAAATATCTACACTGCTATTTTTATAAACAAGGAAATATCTACACCGCTATCTGTATAAACATGGAAATAACTACACCGCTATTTGCATAAACAAGGAAATATCTACACCGTGATCTGTATAAACATGGAAATAACTACACCGCTATTTGCATAAACAAGGAAATATCTACACCGTGATCTGTAAAAACATGGAAATATCTACAACGCCATCTTTATAAACATGGAAATATCTACACCCCGATCTGTATAAACATGGAAATATCCACACCACTATCTCTATAAACATGGAAATTACTACACCGCGATCAGTATAAACGTGGAAATATCTGCACCGCTATCTCTATAAACATGGAAATATCTCCACTATCTCTGTAAACATCGAAATAACTACACCGCCATCTGTATAAACATGGAAATACTTACAAAGTTATCTGTATAAACATGTAAATATCTACACCGTCATCTGTATAAACATGGAAATATCTACACAGCCATGTGTACATATATGGAAATATCTACACCGCTCTCTATATAAACATGGAAATAACTACACCGCTATCTGTATATACATGGAAATATCTACACCGCCATCTACATATCCATAGAAATATCTGCGCCGCCATCTGTATAAACATGGAAATATCTACACGGTCATCTGTGTATAGATGGAAATACCAACACCGCCATCTGTACAAACATGGAAATATCTGCACCGCTATCTGTATAAACATGGAAATATCTACACCGTGGTCTGTATAAACATGGAAATATCTACACCGTCATCTATATAGACATGGAAATATCTACACAGCCATGTGTACATATATGGAAATATCTACACCGATTTCTATATAAACATCGAAATAACTACACCGCTATCTGTATATACATGGAAATATCTACACCCCCATCTACATGTCCATAGAAATATCTGCGCTGCCATCTGTATAAACATGGAAATATCTACACGGTCATCTGTGTATGGATGGAAATATCAACACCGCCATCTGTAGAAACATGGAAATATCTGCACCGCTATCTGTATAAACATGGAAATATCTACACCGTGGTCTGTATAAACATGGAAATATCTACACCGCTATCTGTATAAACATGGAAATATATACACCGCCATCTCTATAAACATGGAAATATGTACACCGTGATCTGTATAAACCTGGAACTATTTACACCGATATCTGTATAAACATGGAAATATCTACACCGCCATCTCTATAAACATGGAAATATCTACACCGCCATCTGTATAAACATGGAAATATCTACACCGCTATCTGTATAAACCTGGAAATATCTACACCGCTATCTGTATAAACATGGTAATATCTACACCACCATCTATATAAACATGGAAATATCTACACCGCCATCTGTATAAACATGGAAATATCTACAATGCCGTCTGTAGAAAGATGGAAATATCTACACTGCAATCTGTGTAAACATGGAAATATCTACACCAATATCTGTAAATACATGGAAATATCTACACTGCTATCTGTATAAACATGGCAATATCTACACCGCGATCTGCATAAACATGGAAATATCTACACCGCGATCTGTATAAATATGGAAATATCTACACCGCTATCTGTAGAAACATGGAAATATCTACACCGCGATCTGTATAAACATGGAAATATCTACACTGCGATCTCTATAAACATGGAAATATCTACACCGCTATCTGTAGAACCATGGATATATCTACAAAGCTATCTCTATAAACATGGAAATATCCGCACCGCCATCTGTATAAACATGGAAATACCTACAAGTCATCTGTATAAACATGGAAATATCTACACAGCCATCTGTATAAACATGGAAATATCTACACAGCCATCTGTATATACATGGAAATATCTACACCGCTATCTGTATAAACATGGAAATAACTACACTGCTATTTGTATAAACAACTAAATATCTACACCGTGATCTGTATAAACATGGAAATATCTACAATGCTATTTGTATAAACAAGGAAATATCTACACCGCTATCTGTATAAACATGGAAATAACTACACCGCTATTTGCATAAACAAAGAAATGTCTACACCGTGATCTGTATAAACATGGCAATATCTACAATGCCATCTCTATAAACATGGAAATATCTACACCCCTATCTGTATAAACATGGAAATATCCACACCGCTATCTCTAAAAACATGGAAATAACTACACCGTGATCAGTATAAACGTGGAAATATCTACACCGCTATCTCTATAAACATGGAAATATCTCCACTACTATCTCTATAAACATCGAAATATCTACACCGCCATCTGTATAAACATGGAAATACTTACAAAGTTATCTGTATAAACATGGAAATATCTACACCGTCACCTGTATAAACATGGAAATATCTACACAGCCATGTGTACATATATGGAAATATGTACACCGCTCTCCATATAAACATGGAAATAACTACACCACTATCTGTATATACATGGAAATATCTACACAGCCATCTACATATCCATAGAAATATCTGCGCCACCATCTGTATAAACATGGAAATATCTACACGGTCATCTGTGTATAGATGGAAATATCAACACCGCCATCTGTACAAACATGGAAATATCTACACCGTGGTCTGTATAAACATGGAAATATCTACACCGCTATCTGTATAAACATGGAAATATCTACACCGCGATCTGCATAAACATGGAAATTACTACACCGCGATCAGTATAAACGTGGAAATATCTATACCGCTATCTCTATAAACATGGAAATATCTCCACTACTATCTCTGTAAACATCGAAATAACTACACCGCCATCTGTATAAACATGGAAATACTTACAAAGTTATCTGTATAAACATGTAAATATCTACACCGTCATCTGTATAAACATGGAAATATCTACACAGCCATGTGTACATATATGGAAATATCTACACCGCTCTCTATATAAACATGGAAATAACTACACCGCTATCTGTATATACATGGAAATATCTACACCGCCATCTACATATCCATAGAAATATCTGCGCCGCCATCTGTATAAACATGGAAATATCTACACGGTCATCTGTGTATAGATGGAAATATCAACACCGCCATCTGTACAAACATGGAAATATCTGCACCGCTATCTGTATAAACATGGAAATATCTACACCGTGGTCTTTATAAACATGGAAATATCTACACCGTGATCTGTATAAACATGGAAATATGTACACCGCCATCTCTATAAACATGGAAATATGTACACCGTGATCTGTATAAACATGGAAATATTTACACCGATATCTGTATAAACATGGAAATATCTACACCGCCATCTCTATAAACATGGAAATATCTACACCGCCATCTGTATAAACATGGAAATATCTACACCACTATCTGTATAAACCTGGAAATATCTACACCGCTATCTGTATAAACATGGTAATATCTACACCACCATCTATATAAACATGGAAATATCTACACCGCCATCTGTATAAACATGGAAATATCTACAATGCCGTCTGTAGAAAGATGGAAATATCTACACTGCAATCTGTGTAAACATGGAAATATCTACACCAATATCTGTAAAAACATGGAAATATCTACACCGCTATCTGTATAAACGTGGAAATATCTACACCGTGATCTGCATAAACATGGAAATATCTACACTGCGATTTGTATATATATGGAAATATCTACACCGCTATCTGTAGAAACATGGAAATATCTACACCGCGATCTGTATAAACATGGAAATATCTACACCGCGATCTGTATAAACATGGAAATATCTACACCGCTATCTGTAGAAACATGGAAATATCTACACAGCCATGTGTATATACATGGAAATATCTACACCGCTATCTGTATAAACATGGAAATAACTACACCGCTAGTTGTATAAACAAGTAAATATCTACACTGTGATCTGTATAAACATGGAAATATCTAAACTGCTATTTGTATAAACAAGGAAATATCTACACCGCTATCTGTATAAACATGGAAATAACTACACCGCTATTTGCATAAACAAGGAAATATCTACACCGTGATCTGTATAAACATGGAAATAACTACACCGCTATTTGCATAAACAAGGAAATATCTACACCGTGATCTGTATAAACATGGAAATATCTACAACGCCATCTTTATAAACATGGAAATATCTACACCCCGATCTGTATAAACATGGAAATATCCACACCGCTATCTCTATAAACATGGAAATTACTACACCGCGATCAGTATAAACGTGGAAATATCTGCACCGCTATCTCTATAAACATGGAAATATCTCCACTACTATCTCTATAATCATCGAAATATCTACAGCGCCATCTGTATAAACATGGAAATACTTACAAAGTTATCTGTATAAACATGGAAACATCTACACCGTCATCTGTATAAACATGGAAATATCTACACAGCCATGTGTACATACATGGAAATATCTACACCGCTCTCTATATAAACATGGAAATAACTACACCGCTATCTGTATATACATGGAAATATCTACACCCCCATCTACAAAGCCATAGAAATATCTGCGCCGCCATCTGTATAAACATGGAAATATCTACACGGTCATCTGTGTATGGATGGAAATATCAACACCGCCATCTGTACAAACATGGAAATATCTGCACCGCTATCTGTATAAACATGGAAATATCTACACCGTGGTCTGTATAAACATGGAAATATCTACACCGCTATCTGTATAAACATGGAAATATATACACCGCCATCTCTATAAACATGGAAATATGTACACCGTGATCTGTATAAACATGGAACTATTTACACCGATATCTGTATAAACATGGAAATATCTACACCGCCATCTCTATAAACATGGAAATATCTACACCGCCATCTGTATAAACATGGAAATATCTACACTGCCATCTCTATAAACATGGAAATATCTACAACGCTATCTGTATATACATGGAATTATCTACACCGCCATCTACATATCCATAGAAATATCTGCGCCGCCATCTGTATAAACATGGAAATATCTACAAGGTCATCTGTGGATAGATGGAAATATCAACACCGCCATCTGTACAAACATGGAAATATCTGCACCGCTATCTGTATAAACATGGAAATATCTACACCGTGGTCTGTAAAACATGGAAATATCTACACCGCTATCTGTATAAACCTGGAAATATCTACACCGCTATCTGTATAAACATGGTAATAACTACACCACCATCTATATAAACATGGAAATATCTACACCGCCATCTGTATAAACATGGAAATATCTACAATGCCGTCTGTAGAAAGATGGAAATATCTACACTGCAATCTGTGTAAACATGGAAATATCGACACCAATATCTGTAAAAACATGGAAATATCTACACCGCTATCTGTATAAACGTGGAAATATCTACACCGCGATCTGCATAAACATGGAAATATCTACACCGCGATCTGTATAAATATGGAAATATCTACACCGCTAACTGTAGAAACATGGAAATATCTACACCGCGATCTGTAGAAACATGGAAATATCTACACCGCGATCTGTATAAACATGGAAATATCTACACCGCGATCTGTATAAACATGGAAATATCTACACCGCTATCTGTAGAAACATGGAAATATCTACACAGCTATCTCTATAAACATGGAAATATCTACACCGCCATCTGTATAGACATGGAAATACCTACAAGTCATCTGTATAAACATGGAAATATCTACACAGCCATCTGTATGAACATGGAAATATCTACACAGCCATCTGTATATACATGGAAATATCTACACCGCTATCTGTATAAACATGGAAATAACTACACCGCTATTTGTATAAACAAGGAGATATCTACACCGTGATCTGTATAAACATGGAAATATCTACAATGCTATTTGTATAAACAAGGAATATCTACACCGCTATCTGTATAAACATGGAAATAACTACACCGCTATTTGCATAAACAAGGAAATATCTACACCGTGATCTGTATAAACATGGAAATATCTACAACGCCATCTCTATAAACAGGAAATATCTACACCCCTATCTGTATAAACATGGAAATATCCACACCGCTATCTCTAAAAACATGGAAACAACTACACCGTGATCAGTATAAACGTAGAAATATCTACACCGCTATCTCTATAAACATGGAAATATCTCCACTGCTATCTCTATAAACATCGAAATATCTACACCGCCATCTGTATAAACATGGAAATATTTACAAAGTTAACTGTATAAACATGGAAATATCTACACCGCCATCTGTGTAAACATGGAAATACCTACACAGTCATGTGTACATATATGGAAATATCTACACCGCTCTCTATATAAACATGGAAATAACTACACCGCTCTCTGTATATACATGGAAATATCTACACCGCCATCTACATATCCATAGAAATATCGGCGCCGCCATCAGTATAAACATGGAAGTATCTACACGGTCATCTGTGTATAGATGGAAATATCAACACCGCCATCTGTACAAACATGGAAATATCTGCACCGCTATCTGTATAAACATGGAAATATCTACACCGTGGTCTGTAAAAACATGGAAATATCTACACCGCTATCTGTATAAATATGGAAATATATACCTCGGTATCTGTATAAACATGGAAATACCTACACCGTGATCTGCATAAACATGGAAATATTTACAACGATATCTGTATAAACATGGAAATATCTACACCGCCATCTCTATAAACATGGAAATATCTACACCGCCATCTGTATAAACATGGAAATATCTACACCGCTATCTGTATAAACCTGGAAATATCTACATCGCTATCTGTATAAACATCGTAATATCTACACCACCATCTATATAAACATGGAAATATCTACACCGCCATCTGTATAAACATGGAAATATCTACAATGCCATCTGTAGAAAGATGGAAATATCTACACCGCAATCTGTGTAAACATGGAAATATCTACACCAATATCTGTAAAAACATGGAAATATCTACACCGCTATCTGTATAAACATGGAAATATCTATATCGCGATCTGCATAAACATGGAAATATCTACACCGCGATCTGTATAAACATGAAAATATCTACACCGCTATCTGTAGAAACATGGAAATATCTACACCGCGATCTGAATAAACATGGAAATATCTACAACGCGATCTGTAGAAACATGGAAATATCTACACAGCTATCTCTATAAACATGGAAATATCTAAACCGCCATCTGTATAGACATGGAAATACCTACAAGTCATCTGTATAAACAAGGAAATATATACACAGCCATCTGTATAAACATGGAAATATCTACACAGCCATGTGTATATACATGGAAATATCTACACCGCTATCTGTATAAACATGGAAATAACTACACCGCTAGTTGTATAAAAAAGTAAATATCTACACTGTGATCTGTATAAACATGGAAATATCTACACTGCTATTTGTATAAACAAGGAAATATCTACACCGCTATCTGTATAAACATGGAAATAACTACACCGCTATTTGCATAAACAAGGAAATATCTACACCGTGATCTGTATAAACATGGAAATAACTACACCGCTATTTGCATAAACAAGGAAATATCTACACCGTGATCTGTATAAACATGGAAATATCTACAACGCCATCTTTATAAACATGGAAATATCTACACAGCCATGTGTACAAACATGGAAATATCTACACCGCCATCTCTATAAACATGGAAATATCTACACCGCCATCTGTATAAACATGGAAATATCTACAACGCGATCTGTATAAACATGGAAATAACTACACCGCGATCTGTATAAACATGGAAATATCTACAACGCGATCTGTATAAACATGGAAATATCTACACCGCCATCTACATATCCATAGAAATATCTGCGCCGCCATCTGTATAAACATGGAAATATCTCCACGGTCATCTGTGTATAGATGGAAATATCAACACCGCCATCTGTACAAACATGGAAATATCTGCACCGCTACCTGTATAAACATGGAAATATCTACACCGTGGTCTGTAAAAACATGGAAATATCTACACCGCTATCTGTATAAACATGGAAATATATACATCGCTATCTGTATAAACATGGAAATACCTACACCGTGATCTGTATAAACATGGAAATATTTACAACGATATCTGTATAAACATGGAAATATCTACACCGCCATCTGTATAAACATGGAAATATCTACACCGCGATCTGTATAAATATGGAAATATCTACACCGCTATCTGTAGAAACATGGAAATATCTACACCGCGATCTGTATAAACATGGAAATATCTACACCGCTATCTGTAGAAACATGGAAATATCAACACAGCTATCTCTATAAACATGGAAATATCTACACCGCCATCTGTATAAACATGGAAATACCTACAAGTCATCTGTATAAACATGGAAATATCTACACAGCCATCTGTATATACATGGAAATATCTACACAGCCATCTGTATATACATGGAAATATCTACACCGCTATCTGTATAAACATGGAAATAACTACACTGCTATTTGTATAAACAAGGAAATATCTACACCGTGATCTGTATAAACATGGAAATATCTACAATGCTATTTGTATAAACAAGGAAATATCTACACCGCTATCTGTATAAACATGGAAATAACTGCACCGCTATTTGCATAAACAAGGAAATATCTACACCGTGATCTGTATAAACATGGAAATATCTACAACGCCATCTCTATAAACATGGAAATATGTACACCCCTATCTGTATAAACATGGAAATATCCACACCGCTATCTCTAAAAACATGGAAATAACTACACCGTGATCAGTATAAACGTGGAAATATCTACACCGCTATCTCTATAAACATGGAAATATCTCCACTGCTATCTCTATAAACATCGAAATATCTACACCGCCATCTGTATAAACATGGAAATAACTACACCGCCATTTGTATAAACAAGAAAATATCTACACCGTGATCTGTATAAACATGGAATTATCTACACCGCCATCTCTATAAACATGGAAATACCTACAAGTCATCTGTACAAACATGGAAATATCTAGAAAGCCATCAGTATAAACATGGAAATATCTACACAGCCATCTGTATATACATGGAAATATCTAGACCGCTATCTGTATAAACATGGAAATAACTACACCGTTTTGTATAAATAAGGAAATATCTACACCGTGATCTGTATAAACATGGAAATATCTACAACGCCATCTCTCTAAACATGGAAATATCTACACCCCTATCTGTATAAACATGGAAATATCCACACCGCTATCTCTAAAAACATGGAAATAACTACACCGTGATCAGTATAAACGTGGAAATATGTACACCGCTATCTCAATAAACATGGAAATATCTCCACTGCTAGCTCTATAAACATCGAAATATCTACACCGCCATCTGTATAAACATGGAAATACTTACAAAGTTATCTCTATAAACATGGAAATATCTACGCCGCCATCTGTATAAACATGGAAATATCTACACAGCCATGTGTACATATATGGAAATATCTACACTGCTCTCTATATAAACATGGAAATAACGACACCGCTATCTGTATATACATGGAAATATCTACACCGCCATCAACATATCCATAGAAATATCTGCGCCGCCATCTGTATAAACATGGAAATATCTACACCGTGGTCTGTAAAAACGTGGAAATATCTACACCGCTATCTGTATAAACATGGAAATACCTACACCGTGATCTGTATAAACATGGAAATATTTACAACGATATCTGTAAAAACATGGAAATATCTACACCGCCATCTCTATAAACATGGAAATATCTACACTGCCATCTGTATAAACATGGAAATATCTACACCGCTATCTGTATAAACCTGAAAATATCTACACCGCTATATGTTAAAACATGGTAATATCTACATCACCATCTATATAAACATGGAAATATCTACACCGCCATCTGTATAAACATGGAAATACCTACACCGCTATCTGTATAAACCTGGAAATATCTACACCGCTATCTGTAGAAACATGGAAATATCCACACCGCGATCTGCATAAACATGGAAATATCTACACCGCGATCTGTATAAACATGGAAATATCTACACCGCTATCTGTAGAAACATAGAAATATCTACACAGCTATCTCTATAAACATGGAAATATCTACACCGCCATCTGTATAAACATGGAAATACCTACAAGTCATCTGTATAAACATGGAAATATCTACACAGCCATCTGTATAAACATGGAAATATCTACACAGCCATTTGTATATACAAGGAAATATCTACACCGCTATCTGTATAAACATGGAAATAACTACACCGCTATTTGTATAAACAAGGAAATATCTACACCGTGATCTGTATAAACATGGAAATATCTACACTGCTATTTGTATAAACAAGGAAATATCTACACCACTATCTGTATAAACATGGAGATAAATACACCGCTATTTGCATAAACAAGGAAATATCTACACTGTGATCTGTATAAACATGGAAATATCTACAACGCCCTCTCTATAAACATGGAAATATCTACACCCCTATCTGTATAAACATGGAAATATCCACACCGCTATCTCCATAAACCTGGAAATAACTACACCGCGATCAGTATAAACGAGGAAATATCTACACCGATATCTCTATAAACATGGAAATATCTCCACTGCTATCTCTATAAACATCGAAATATCTACACCGCCATGTGTATAAACATGGAAATACTTACAAAGTTATCTGCATAAACATGGAAATATCTACACCGCCATCTGTAAAACATGGAAATATCTACACAGCCATGTGTACATATATGGAAATATCTACACCGCTCTCTATATAAACATGGAAATAACTTCACCGCTATCTGTATATACATGGAAATATCTACACCGCCATCTACATATCCATAGAAATATCTGCGCCGCCATCTGTATAAACATGGAAATATCTACACGGTCATCTGTGTAGAGATGGAAATATCAACACCGCCATCTGTACAAACATGGAAATATCTGCACCGCTATCTGTATATACATGGAAATATCTACACCGTGGTCTGTAAAAACGTGGAAATATCTACACCGCTATCTGTATAAACATGGAAATACCTACACCGTGATCTGTATAAACATGGAAATATTTACAACGATATCTGTAAAAACATGGAAATATCTACACCGCCATCTCTATAAACATGGAAATATCTACACTGCCATCTGTATAAACATGGAAATATCTACACCGCTATCTGTATAAACCTGAAAATATCTACACCGCTATCTGTATAAACATGGTAATATCTACATCACCATCTATATAAACATGGAAATATCTACACCGCCATCTGTATAAACATGGAAATACCTACACCGCTATCTGTATAAACCTGGAAATATCTACACCGCTATCTGTAGAAACATGGAAATATCCACACCGCGATCTGCATATACATGGAAATATCTACACCGCGATCGGTATAAACATGGAAATATCTACACCGCCATCTGTAGAAACATGGAAATATCTACACAGCTATCTCTATAAACATGGAAATATCTACACCGCCATCTGTATAAACATGGAAATACCTACAAGTCATCTGTATAAACATGGAAATATCTACACAGCCATCTGTATAAACATGGAAATATCTACACAGCCATCTGTATATACAAGGAAATATCTACACCGCTATCTGTATAAACATGGAAATAACTACACCGCTATTTGTATAAACAAGGAAATATCTACACCGTGATCTGTATAAACATGGAAATATCTACACTGCTATTTGTATAAACAAGGAAATATCTACACCACTATCTGTATAAACATGGAGATAAATACACCGCTATTTGCATAAACAAGGAAATATCTACACCGTGATCTGTATAAACATGGAAATATCTACAACGCCGTCTCTATAAACATGGAAATATCTACACCCCTATCTGTATAAACATGGAAATATCCACACCGCTATCTGTATAAACATGGAAATACCTACACCGCGATCAGTATAAACGAGGAAATATCTACACCGCTATCTCTATAAACATGGAAATATCTCCACTGCTATCTCTATAAACATCGAAATATCTACACCGCCATGTGTATAAACATGGAAATACTTACAAAGTTATCTGCATAAACATGGAAATATCTACACCGCCATCTGTAAAACATGGAAATATCTACACAGCCATGTGTACATATATGGAAATATCTACACCGCTCTCTATATAAACATGGAAATAACTTCACCGCTATCTGTATATACATGGAAATATCTACACCGCCATCTACATATCCATAGAAATATCTGCGCCGCCATCTGTATAAACATGGAAATATCTACACGGTCATCTGTGTACAGATGGAAATATCAACACCGCCATCTGTACAAACATGGAAATATCTTCACCGCTATGTGTATAAACCTGGAAATATCTACACCGTGGTCTGTATAAACATGGAAATATCTACACCACTATCTGTATAAACATGGAAATATATACACCGCTATCTCTATAAACATGGAAATATCTACACCGTGATCTGTATAACCATGGAAATATTTACAACGATATCTGTATAAACATGGAAATATCTACACCGCCATCTCTATAAACATGGAAATATCTACACCGCCATCTCTATAAACATGGAAATATCTACAATGCCGTCTGTAGAAAGATGGAAATATCTACACCGCAATCTGTGTAAACATGGAAATATCTACACCAATATCTGTAAAAACATGGACATATCTACACCGCTATCTGTATAAACGTGGAAATATCTACACCGCGATCTGCATAAACATGGAAATATCTACACCGCGATCTGTATAAACATGGAAATATCTACACCGCTATCTGTAGAAACATGGAAATATCTACACCGCGATCTGTATAAACATGGAAATATCTACACCGCGATCTGTATAAACATGGAAATATCTACACCGCGATCTGTAGAAACATCGAAATATCTACACAGCTATCTCTATAAACATGGAAATATCTACACCGCCATCTGTATAGACATGGAAATACCTACAAGTCATCTGTATAAACATGGAAATATCTACACAGCCATCTGTATGAACATGGAAATATCTACACAGCCATCTGTATATACATGGAAATATCTACACCGCTATCTGTATAAACATGGAAATAACTACACCGCTATTTGTATAAACAAGGAAATATCTACACCGTGATCTGTATAAACATGGAAATATCTACAATGCTATTTGTATAAACAAGGAAATATCTACACCGCTATCTGTATAAACATGGAAATAACTACACCGCTATTTGCATAAACAAGGAAATATCTACACCGTGATCTGCATAAACATGGAAATATCTACAACGCCATCTCTATAAACATGGAAATATCTACACCCCTATCTGTATAAACATGGAAATATCCACACCGCTATCTCTAAAAACATGGAAATAACTACACCGTGATCAGTATAAACGTGGAAATATCTACACCGCTATCTCTATAAACATGGAAATATCTCCACTGCTATCTCTATAAACATCGAAATATCTACACCACCATCTGTATAAACATGGAAATACTTACAAAGTTAACTGTATCAACATGGAAATATCTACCCGCCATCTGTATAAACATGGAAATATCTACACAGCCATCTGTATATACATGGAAATATCTACACCGCTATCTGTATAAACATGGAAATAACTACACCGCTATTTGTATAAACAAGGAAATATCTACACCGTGATCTGTATAAACATGGAAATATCTACAATGCTATTTGTATAAACAAGGAAATATCTACACCGCTATCTGTATAAACATGGAAATAACTACACCGCTATTTGCATAAACAAAGAAATGTCTACACCGTGAACTGTATAAACATGGAAATATCTACAACGCCATCTCTATAAACATGGAAATATCTACACCCCAATCTGTATAAACATGGAAATATCCACACCGCTATCTCTAAAAACATGGAAATAACTACACCGTGATCAGTATAAACGTGGAAATATCTACACCGCTATCTCTATAAACATGGAAATATCTCCACTACTATCTCTATAAACATCGAAATATCTACACCGCCATCTGTATAAACATGGAAATACTTACAAAGTTATCTGTATAAACATGGAAATATCTACACCGTCATCTGTATAAACATGGAAATATCTACACAGCCATGTGTACATATATGGAAATATCTACACCGCTCTCTATATAAACATGTAAATAACTACACCGCTATCTGTATATACATGGAAATATCTAAACCGCCATCTACATATCCATACAAATATCTGCGCCGCCATCTGTATAAACATGGAAATATGTACACGGTCATCTGTGTATAGATGGAAATATCAACACCGCCATCTGTACAAACATGGAAATATCTGCACCGCTATCTGTATAAACATGGAAATATCTACACCGTGGTCTGTATAAACATGGAAATATCTACACTGCTATCTGTATAAACATGGAAATATATACACCGCCATCTCTATAAACATGGAAATATGTACACCGTGATCTGTATAAACATGGAACTATTTACACCGATATCTGTATAAACATGGAAATATCTACACCGCCATCTCTATAAACATGGAAATATCTACACCGCCATCTATATAAACATGGAAATATCTACACCGCTATCTGCATAAACCTGGAAATATGTACACCGCTATCTGTATAAACATGGTAATTTCTACACCACCATCTATATAAACATGGAAATATCTACACCGCCATCTGTATAAACATGGAAATATCTACAATGCCGTCTGTAGAAAGATGGAAATATCTACACTGCAATCTGTGTAAACATGGAAATATCTACACCAATATCTGTAAAAACATGGAAATATCTACACCGCTATCTGTATAAACATGGAAATATCTACACCGCGATCTGCATAAACATGGAAATATCTACACTGCGATCTGTATAAATATGGAAATATCTACACCGCTATCTGTAGAAACATGGAAATATCTACACCGCGATCTGTATAAACATGGAAATATCTACACCGCTATCTGTAGAAACATGGAAATATCTACACAGCTATCTCTATAAACATGGAAATATCTACACCGCCATCTGTATAGACATGGAAATACCTACAAGTCATCTGTATAAACATGGAAATATCTACACAGCCATCTGTATGAACATGGAAATATCTACACAGCCATCTGTATATACATGGAAATATCTACACCGCTATCTGTATGAACATGGAAATAACTACACCGCTATTTGTATAAACAAGGAAATATCTACACCGTGATCTGTATAAACATGGAAATATCTACAATGCTATTTGTATAAACAAGGAAATATCTACACCGCTATCTGTATAAACTTGGAAATAACTACACCGCTATTTGCATAAACAAGGAAATATCTACACCGTGATCTGTATAAACATGGAAATATCTACAACGCCATCTCTATAAACATGGAAATATCTACACCCCTATCTGTATAAACATGGAAATATCCACACCGCTATCTCTAAAAACATGGAAATAACTACACCGTGATCAGTATAAACGTGGAAATATGTACACCGCTATCTCTATAAACATGGAAATATCTCCACTGCTATCTCTATAAACATCGAAATATCTACACCGCCATTTGTATAAACATGGAAATACTTACAAAGTTATCTGTATAAACATGGAAATATCTAAACCGCCATCTGTATAAACATGGAAATATCTACACAGCCATGTGTACATATATGGAAATATCTACACCGCTCTCTATATAAACATGGAAATAACTACACCGCTATCTGTATATACATGGAAATATCTACACCGCCATCTACATATCCATAGAAATATATGCGCCGCCATCTGTATAAACATGGAAATATCTACACGGTCATCTGTGTATAGATGGAAATATCAACACCGCCATCTGTACAAACATGGAAATATCTGCACCGCTATCTGTATAAAAATGGAAATATCTACACCGTGGTCTGTAAAAACATGGAAATATCTACACCGCTATCTGTATAAACATGGAAATATATACATCGCTATCTGTATAAACATGGAAATACCTACACCGTGATCTGTATAAACATGGAAATATTTACAACGATATCTGTATAAACATGGATATATCTACACCGCCATCTCTATAAACATGGAGATATCTACACCGCCATCTGTATAAACATGGAAATATCTGCACCGCTATCTGTATAAACCTGGAAATATCTACAACGCTATCTGTATAAACATGGTAATATCTACACCACCATCTATATAAACATGGAAATATCTACACCGCCATCTGTATAAACATGGAAATATCTACCATGCCATCTGTAGAAAGATGGAAATATCTACACCGCAATCTGTGTAAACATGGAAATATCTACACAAATATCTGTAAAAACATGGAAATATCTACACCGCTATCTGTATAAACATGGAAATAGCTATACCGCGATCTGCATGAACATGGAAATATCTACACCGCGATCTGTATAAACATGAAAATATCTACACGGCTATCTGTAGAAACATGGAAATATCTACACCGCGATCTGAATAAACATGGAAATATCTACACCGCGATCTGTATAAACATGGAAATATCGACACCGCTATCTGTAGAAACATGGAAATATCTACGCAGCTATCTCTATAAACATGGAAATATCTACACCGCCATCTGTATAGACATGGAAATAGCTACAAGTCATCTGTATAAACATGGAAATATCTACACAGCCATCTGTATAAACATGGAAATATCTACACAGCCATCTGTATATACATGGAAATATCTACACCGCTATCTGTATAATCATGGAAATAACTACACCGTGATCAGTATAAACGTGGAAATATCTACACCGCTATCTCTATAAACATGGAAATATCTCCACTGCTATCTCTATAAACATCGAAATATCTACACCACCATCTGTATAAACATGGAAATACTTACAAAGTTAACTGTATCAACATGGAAATATCTACCCGCCATCTGTATAAACATGGAAATATCTACACAGCCATCTGTATATACATGGAAATATCTACACCGCTATCTGTATAAACATGGAAATAACTACACCGCTATTTGTATAAACAAGGAAATATCTACACCGTGATCTGTATAAACATGGAAATATCTACAATGCTATTTGTATAAACAAGGAAATATCTACACCGCTATCTGTATAAACATGGAAATAACTACACCGCTATTTGCATAAACAAAGAAATGTCTACACCGTGAACTGTATAAACATGGAAATATCTACAACGCCATCTCTATAAACATGGAAATATCTACACCCCAATCTGTATAAACATGGAAATATCCACACCGCTATCTCTAAAAACAAGGAAATAACTACACCGTGATCAGTATAAACGTGGAAATATCTACACCGCTATCTCTATAAACATGGAAATATCTCCACTACAATCTCTATAAACATCGAAATATCTACACCGCCATCTGTATAAACATGGAAATACTTACAAAGTTATCTGTATAAACATGGAAATATCTACACCGTCATCTGTATAAACATGGAAATATCTACACAGCCATGTGTACATATATGGAAATATCTACACCGCTCTCTATATAAACATGTAAATAACTACACCGCTATCTGTATATACATGGAAATATCTACACCGCCATCTACATATCCATACAAATATCTGCGCCGCCATCTGTATAAACATGGAAATATGTACACGGTCATCTGTGTATAGATGGAAATATCAACACCGCCATCTGTACAAACATGGAAATATCTGCACCGCTATCTGTATAAACATGGAAATATCTACACCGTGGTCTGTATAAACATGGAAATATCTACACCGCTATCTGTATAAACATGGAAATATATACACCGCCATCTCTATAAACATGGAAATATGTACACCGTGATCTGTATAAACATGGAACTATTTACACCGATATCTGTATAAACATGGAAATATCTACACCGCCATCTCTATAAACATGGAAATATCCACACCGCCATCTATGTAAACATGGAAATATCTACACCGCTATCTGTATAAACCTGGAAATATGTACACCGCTATCTGTATAAACATGGTAATTTCTACACCACCATCTATATAAACATGGAAATATCTACACCGCCATCTGTATAAACATGGAAATATCTACAATGCCGTCTGTAGAAAGATGGAAATATCTACACTGCAATCTGTGTAAACATGGAAATATCTACACCAATATCTGTAAAAACATGGAAATATCTACACCGCTATCTGTATAAACATGGAAATATCTACACCGCGATCTGCATAAACATGGAAATATCTACACTGCGATCTGTATAAATATGGAAATATCTACACCGCTATCTGTAGAAACATGGAAATATCTACACCGCGATCTGTATAAACATGGAAATATCTACACCGCTATCTGTAGAAACATGGAAATATCTACACAGCTATCTCTATAAACATGGAAATATCTACACCGCCATCTGTATAGACATGGAAATACCTACAAGTCATCTGTATAAACATGGAAATATCTACACAGCCATCTGTATGAACATGGAAATATCTACACAGCCATCTGTATATACATGGAAATATCTACACCGCTATCTGTATGAACATGGAAATAACTACACCGCTATTTGTATAAACAAGGAAATATCTACACCGTGATCTGTATAAACATGGAAATATCTACAATGCTATTTGTATAAACAAGGAAATATCTACACCGCTATCTGTATAAACTTGGAAATAACTACACCGCTATTTGCATAAACAAGGAAATATCTACACCGTGATCTGTATAAACATGGAAATATCTACAACGCCATCTCTATAAACATGGAAATATCTACACCCCTATCTGTATAAACATGGAAATATCCACACCGCTATCTCTAAAAACATGGAAATAACTACACCGTGATCAGTATAAACGTGGAAATATGTACACCGCTATCTCTATAAACATGGAAATATCTCCACTGCTATCTCTATAAACATCGAAATATCTACACCGCCATTTGTATAAACATGGAAATACTTACAAAGTTATCTGTATAAACATGGAAATATCTAAACCGCCATCTGTATAAACATGGAAATATCTACACAGCCATGTGTACATATATGGAAATATCTACACCGCTCTCTATATAAACATGGAAATAACTACACCGCTATCTGTATATACATGGAAATATCTACACCGCCATCTACATATCCATAGAAATATATGCGCCGCCATCTGTATAAACATGGAAATATCTTCACGGTCATCTGTGTATAGATGGAAATATCAACACCGCCATCTGTACAAACATGGAAATATCTGCACCGCTATCTGTATAAAAATGGAAATATCTACACCGTGGTCTGTAAAAACATGGAAATATCTACACCGCTATCTGTATAAACATGGAAATATATACATCGCTATCTGTATAAACATGGAAATACCTACACCGTGATCTGTATAAACATGGAAATATTTACAACGATATCTGTATAAACATGGATATATCTACACCGCCATCTCTATAAACATGGAGATATCTACACCGCCATCTGTATAAACATGGAAATATCTGCACCGCTATCTGTATAAACCTGGAAATATCTACAACGCTATCTGTATAAACATGGTAATATCTACACCACCATCTATATAAACATGGAAATATCTACACCGCCATCTGTATAAACATGGAAATATCTACCATGCCATCTGTAGAAAGATGGAAATATCTACACCGCAATCTGTGTAAACATGGAAATATCTACACAAATATCTGTAAAAACATGGAAATATCTACACCGCTATCTGTATAAACATGGAAATAGCTATACCGCGATCTGCATGAACATGGAAATATCTACACCGCGATCTGTATAAACATGAAAATATCTACACGGCTATCTGTAGAAACATGGAAATATCTACACCGCAATCTGTGTAAACATGGAAATATCTACACAAATATCTGTAAAAACATGGAAATATCTACACCGCTATCTGTATAAACATGGAAATAGCTATACCGCGATCTGCATGAACATGGAAATATCTACACCGCGATCTGTATAAACATGAAAATATCTACACGGCTATCTGTAGAAACATGGAAATATCTACACCGCGATCTGAATAAACATGGAAATATCTACACCGCGATCTGTATAAACATGGAAATATCTACACCGCTATCTGTAGAAACATGGAAATATCTACGCAGCTATCTCTATAAACATGGAAATATCTACACCGCCATCTGTATAGACATGGAAATAGCTACAAGTCATCTGTATAAACATGGAAATATCTACACAGCCATCTGTATAAACATGGAAATATCTACACAGCCATCTGTATATACATGGAAATATCTACACCGCTATCTGTATAATCATGGAAATAACTACACCACTATTTGTATAAACAAGGAAATATCTACACTGTGATCTGCATAAACATGGAAATATCTACACTGCTATTTGTATAAACAAGGAAATATCTACACCGCTATCTGTATAAACATGGAAATAACTACACCGCTATTTGTATAAACAAGTAAATATCTATCCTGTGATCTGTATAAACATGGAAATATCTACACTGCTATTTGTATAATCAAATAAATATCTACACCGCTATCTGTATAAACATGGAAATAACTACACCGCTATTTGCATAAACAAGGAAATATCTACACCGTGATCTGTATAAACATGGAAATAAGTACACCGCTATTTGCATAAACAAGGAAATATCTACACCGTGATTTGTATAAACATGGAAATATCTACAACGCCATCTCTATAAACATGGAAATATCTACACCCCTATCTGTATAAACATGGAAATATCCACACAGCTGTCTCTATAAACATGGAAATTACTACACCGCGATCAGTATAAACGTGGAAATATCTATACCGCTATCTCTATAAACATGGAAATATCTCCACTACTATCTCTGTAAACATCGAAATAACTACACCGCCATCTGTATAAACATGGAAATACTTACAAAGTTATCTGTATAAACATGTAAATATCTACACCGTCATCTGTATAAACATGGAAATATCTACACAGCCATGTGTACATATATGGAAATATCTACACCGCTCTCTATATAAACATGGAAATAACTACACCGCTATCTGTAAATACATGGAAATATCTACACCGCCATCTACATACCCATAGAAATATCTGCACCGCCATCTGTATAAACATGGAAATATCTACACGGTCATCTGTGTATAGATGGAAATATCAACACCGCCATCTGTACAAACATGGAAATATCTGCACCGCTATCTGTATAAACATGGAAATATCTACACCGTGGTCTGTATAAACATGGAAATATCTACACCGCTATCTGTATAAACATGGAATTATATACACCGCCATCTCTATAAACATGGAAATATGTACACCGTGATCTCTATAAACATGGAAATATTTACACCGATATCTGTATAAACATGGAAATATCTACACCGCCATCTCTATAAACATGGAAAATCTACACCGCCATCTGTATAAACATGGAAATATCTACACCACTATCTGTATAAACCTGGAAATAACTACACCGCTATCTGTATAAACATGGTAATATCTACACCACCATCTATATAAACATGGAAATATCTACACCGCCATCTGTATAAATATGGAAATATCTACAACGCCGTCTGTAGAAAGATGGAAATATCTACACTGCAATCTGTGTAAACACGGAAATATCTACACCAATATCTGTAAAAACATGGAAATATCTACACCGCTATCTGTATAAACGTGGAAATATCTACACCGCGATCTGCATAAACATGGAAATATCTACACCGCGATCTGTATAAACATGGAAATATCTACACCGCTATCTGTAGAAACATGGAAATATCTACACAGCTATCTCTATAAACATGGAAATATCTACACCGCCATCTGTATAGACATGGAAATACCTACAAGTCATCTGTATAAACATGGAAATATATACACAGCCATCTGTATGAACATGGAAATATCTACACAGCCATCTGTATATACATGGAAATATCTACACCGCTATCTGTATAAACATGGAAATAACTACACCGCTATTTGTATAAACAAGGAAATATCTACAGCGTGATCTGTATAAACATGGAAATATCTACAATGCTATTTGTATAAACAAGGAAATATCTACACCGCTATCTGTATAAACATGGAAATAACTACACCGCTATTTGCATAAACAAGGAAATATCTACACCGTGATCTGCATAAACATGGAAATATCTACAACGCCATCTCTATAAACCTGGAAATATCTACACCCCTATCTGTATAAACATGGAAATATCCACACCGCTATCTCTAAAAACATGGAAATAACTACACCGTGATCAGTATAAACGTGGAAATATCTACACCGCTATCTCTATAAACATGGAAATATCTCCACTGCTATCTCTATAAACATCGAAATATCTACACCGCCATCTGTATAAACATGGAAATACTTACAAAGTTAACTGTATAAACATGGAAATATCTACACCGCCATCTGTATAAACATGGAAATATCTACACAGCCATGTGTACATATATGGAAATATCTACACCGCTCTCTATATAAACATGGAAATAACTACACCGCTCTCTGTATATACATGGAAATATCTACACCGCCATCTACATATCCATAGAAATATCGGCGCCGCCATCTGTATAAACATGGAAATATCTACACAGTCATCTGTGTATAGATGGAAATATCAACACCGCCATCTGTACAAACATGGAAATATCTGCACCGCTATCTGTATAAACATGGAAATATCTACACCGTGGTCTGTATAAACATGGAAATATCTACACCGTGGTCTGTATAAACATGGAAATATCTACACCGCTATCTGTATAAACATGGAAATATATACATCGCTATCTGTATAAACATGGAAATACCTACACCGTGATCTGCATAAACATGGAAATATTTACAACGATATCTGTATAAACATGGAAATATCTGCACCGCTATCTGTATAAACATGGAAGTATCTACACCGTGGTCTGTATAAACATGGAAATATCTACACCGCTATCTGTATAAACATGGAAATATATACACCGCCATCTCTATAAACATGGAAATATGTACACCGTGATCTGTATAAACATGGAACTATTTACACCGATATCTGAATAAACAGGGAAATATCTACACCGCCATCTCTATAAACATGGAAATATCTACACCGCCATCTGTATAAACATGGAAATATCTACACCGCTATCTGTATAAACCTGGAAATATCTACACCGCTATCTGTATAAACATGGTAATATCTACACCACCATCTATATAAACATGGAAATATCTACACCGCAATCTGTATAAACATGGAAATATCTACAATGCCGTCTGTAGAAAGATGGAAATATCTACACTGCAATCTGTGTAAACATGGAAATATCTACACCAATATCTGTAAAAACATGGAAATATCTACACCGCTATCTGTATAAACATGGCAATATCTACACCGCGATCTGCATAAACATGGAAATATCTACACCGCGATCTGTATAAATATGGGAATATCTACACCGCTATCTGTAGAAACATGGAAATATCTACACCGCGATCTGTATAAACATGGAAATATCTACACCGCGATCTGTATAAACATGGAAATATCTACACCGCTATCTGTAGAAACATGGAAATATCTACACAGCTATCTCTATAAACATGGAAATATCTGCACCGCCATCTGTATAAACATGGAAATACCTACAAGTCATCTGTATAAACATGGAAATATCTACACAGCCATCTGTATAAACATGGAAATATCTACACAGCCATCTGTATATTCACGGAAATATCTACACCGCTATCTGTATAAACATGGAAATAACTACACCGCTATTTGTATAAACAAGGAAATATCTACACCGTGATCTGTATAAACATGGAAATATCTACAATGTTATTTGTATAAACAAGGAAATATCTACACCGCTATCTGTATAAACATGGAAATAACTACACCGCTATTTGCATAAACAAGGAAATATCTACACCGTTATCTATATAAACATGGAAATATCTACAACGCCATCTCTATAAACATGGAAATATCTACACCCCTATCTGTATAAACATGGAAATATCCACACTGCTATCTCTAAAAACATGGAAATAACTACACCGTGATCAGTATATACGTGGAAATATCTACACCGCTATCTCTATAAACATGGAAATATCTCCACTGCTATTTCTATAAACATCGAAATATCTACACTGCCATCTGTATAAACATGGAAATACTTAAAAAGTTATCTGTATAAACATGGAAATATCTACACCACCATCTGTATAAACATGGAAATATCTACACAGCCATGTGTACATATATGGAAATATCTACACCGCTCTCTATATAAACATGGAAATAACTACACCGCTATCTGTATATACATGGAAATATCTACACCGCCATATACATATCCATAGAAATATCTGCGCCGCAATCTGTATAAACATGGAAATATCTACACGGTCATCTGTGGATAGATGGAAATATCAACACCGCCATCTGTACAAACATGGAAATATCTGCACCGCTATCTGTATAAACATGGAAATATCTACACCGTGGTCTGTAAAACATGGAAATATCTACACCGCTCTCTATATAAACATGGAAATAACTACACCGCTATCTGTATATACATGGAAATATCTACACCGCCATATACATATCCATAGAAATATCTGCGCCGCAATCTGTATAAACATGGAAATATCTACACGGTCATCTGTGGATAGATGGAAATATCAACACCGCCATCTGTACAAACATGGAAATATCTGCACCGCTATCTGTATAAACCTGGAAATATCTACACCGCTATCTGTATAAACATGGTAATAACTACACCACCATCTATATAAACATGGAAATATCTACACCGCCATCTGTATAAACATGGAAATATCTACAATGCCGTCTGTAGAAAGATGGAAATATCTACACTGCAATCTGTGTAAACATGGAAATATCTACACCAGTTTCTGTAAAAACATGGAAATATCTACACCGCTATCTGTATAAACGTGGAAATATCTACACCGCGATCTGCATAAACATGGAAATATCTACACCGCGATCTGTATAAATATGGAAATATCTACACCGCTATCTGTAGAAACATGGAAATATCTATACCGCGATCTGTATAAACATGGAAATATCTACACTGCGATCTGTATAAACATGGAAATATCTACACCGCTATCTGTAGAAACATGGAAATATCTACACAGCTATCTCTATAAACATGGAAATATCTACACCGCCATCTGTATAGACATGGAAATACCTACAAGTCATCTGTATAAACATGGAAATATCTACACAGCCATCTGTATGAACATGGAAATATCTACACAGCCATCTGTATATACATGGAAATATCTACACCGCTATCTGTATAAACATGGAAATAACTACACCGCTATTTGTATAAACAAGGAAATATCTACACCGTGGTCTGTATAAACATGGAAATATCTACACCGCTATCTGTATAAACATGGAAATATATACACCGCCATCTCTATAAACATGGAAATATGTACACCGTGATCTGTATAAACATGGAACTATTTACACCGATATCTGTATAAACATGGAAATATCTACACCGCCATCTCTATAAACATGGAAATATCTACACCGCCATCTATATAAACATGGAAATATCTACACCGCTATCTGTATAAACCTGGAAATATGTACACCGCTATCTGTATAAACATGGTAATTTCTACACCACCATCTATATAAACATGGAAATATCTACACCGCCATCTGTATAAACATGGAAATATCTACAATGCCGTCTGTAGAAAGATGGAAATATCTACACTGCAATCTGTGTAAACATGGAAATATCTACACCAATATCTGTAAAAACATGGAAATATCTACACCGCTATCTGTATAAACATGGAAATATCTACACCGCGATCTGCATAAACATGGAAATATCTACACTGCGATCTGTATAAATATGGAAATATCTACACCGCTATCTGTAGAAACATGGAAATATCTACACCGCGATCTGTATAAACATGGAAATATCTACACCGCTATCTGTAGAAACATGGAAATATCTACACAGCTATCTCTATAAACATGGAAATATCTACACCGCCATCTGTATAGACATGGAAATACCTACAAGTCATCTGTATAAACATGGAAATATCTACACAGCCATCTGTATGAACATGGAAATATCTACACAGCCATCTGTATATACATGGAAATATCTACACCGCTATCTGTATGAACATGGAAATAACTACACCGCTATTTGTATAAACAAGGAAATATCTACACCGTGATCTGTATAAACATGGAAATATCTACAATGCTATTTGTATAAACAAGGAAATATCTACACCGCTATCTGTATAAACTTGGAAATAACTACACCGCTATTTGCATAAACAAGGAAATATCTACACCGTGATCTGTATAAACATGGAAATATCTACAACGCCATCTCTATACACATGGAAATATCTACACCCCTATCTGTATAAACATGGAAATATCCACACCGCTATCTCTAAAAACATGGAAATAACTACACCGTGATCAGTATAAACGTGGAAATATGTACACCGCTATCTCTATAAACATGGAAATATCTCCACTGCTATCTCTATAAACATCGAAATATCTACACCGCCATTTGTATAAACATGGAAATACTTACAAAGTTATCTGTATAAACATGGAAATATCTAAACCGCCATCTGTATAAACATGGAAATATCTACACAGCCATGTGTACATATATGGAAATATCTACACCGCTCTCTATATAAACATGGAAATAACTACACCGCTATCTGTATATACATGGAAATATCTACACCGCCATCTACATATCCATAGAAATATATGCGCCGCCATCTGTATAAACATGGAAATATCTACACGGTCATCTGTGTATAGATGGAAATATCAACACCGCAATCTGTACAAACATGGAAATATCTGCACCGCTATCTGTATAAAAATGGAAATATCTACACCGTGGTCTGTAAAAACATGGAAATATCTACACCGCTATCTGTATAAACATGGAAATATATACATCGCTATCTGTATAAACATGGAAATACCTACACCGTGATCTGTATAAACATGGAAATATTTACAACGATATCTGTATAAACATGGATATATCTACACCGCCATCTCTATAAACATGGAGATATCTACACCGCCATCTGTATAAACATGGAAATATCTGCACCGCTATCTGTATAAACCTGGAAATATCTACAACGCTATCTGTATAAACATGGTAATATCTACACCACCATCTATATAAACATGGAAATATCTACACCGCCATCTGTATAAACATGGAAATATCTACCATGCCATCTGTAGAAAGATGGAAATATCTACACCGCAATCTGTGTAAACATGGAAATATCTACACAAATATCTGTAAAAACATGGAAATATCTACACCGCTATCTGTATAAACATGGAAATAGCTATACCGCGATCTGCATGAACATGGAAATATCTACACCGCGATCTGTATAAACATGAAAATATCTACACGGCTATCTGTAGAAACATGGAAATATCTACACCGCGATCTGAATAAACATGGAAATATCTACACCGCGATCTGTATAAACATGGAAATATCTACACCGCTATCTGTAGAAACATGGAAATATCTACGCAGCTATCTCTATAAACATGGAAATATCTACACCGCCATCTGTATAGACATGGAAATAGCTACAAGTCATCTGTATAAACATGGAAATATCTACACAGCCATCTGTACAAACATGGAAATATCTACACAGCCATCTGTATATACATGGAAATATCTACACCGCTATCTGTATAATCATGGAAATAACTACACCACTATTTGTATAAACAAGGAAATATCTACACTGTGATCTGCATAAACATGGAAATATCTACACTGCTATTTGTATAAACAAGGAAATATCTACACCGCTATCTGTATAAACATGGAAATAACTACACCGCTATTTGTATAAACAAGTAAATATCTACCCTGTGATCTGTATAAACATGGAAATATCTACACTGCTATTTGTATAATCAAATAAATATCTACACCGCTATCTGTATAAACATGGAAATAACTACACCGCTATTTGCATAAACAAGGAAATATCTACACCGTGATCTGTATAAACATGGAAATAAGTACACCGCTATTTGCATAAACAAGGAAATATCTACACCGTGATTTGTATAAACATGGAAATATCTACAACGCCATCTCTATAAACATGGAAATATCTACACCCCTATCTGTATAAACATGGAAATATCCACACAGCTGTCTCTATAAACATGGAAATTACTACACCGCGATCAGTATAAACGTGGAAATATCTATACCGCTATCTCTATAAACATGGAAATATCTCCACTACTATCTCTGTAAACATCGAAATAACTACACCGCCATCTGTATAAACATGGAAATACTTACAAAGTTATCTGTATAAACATGTAAATATCTACACCGTCATCTGTATAAACATGGAAATATCTACACAGCCATGTGTACATATATGGAAATATCTACACCGCTCTCTATATAAACATGGAAATAACTACACCGCTATCTGTAAATACATGGAAATATCTACACCGCCATCTACATACCCATAGAAATATCTGCACCGCCATCTGTATAAACATGGAAATATCTACACGGTCATCTGTGTATAGATGGAAATATCAACACCGCCATCTGTACAAACATGGAAATATCTGCACCGCTATCTGTATAAACATGGAAATATCTACACCGTGGTCTGTATAAACATGGAAATATCTACACCGCTATCTGTATAAACATGGAATTATATACACCGCCATCTCTATAAACATGGAAATATGTACACCGTGATCTCTATAAACATGGAAATATTTACACCGATATCTGTATAAACATGGAAATATCTACACCGCCATCTCTATAAACATGGAAAATCTACACCGCCATCTGTATAAACATGGAAATATCTACACCACTATCTGTATAAACCTGGAAATAACTACACCGCTATCTGTATAAACATGGTAATATCTACACCACCATCTATATAAACATGGAAATATCTACACCGCCATCTGTATAAATATGGAAATATCTACAACGCCGTCTGTAGAAAGATGGAAATATCTACACTGCAATCTGTGTAAACACGGAAATATCTACACCAATATCTGTAAAAACATGGAAATATCTACACCGCTATCTGTATAAACGTGGAAATATCTACACCGCGATCTGCATAAACATGGAAATATCTACACCGCGATCTGTATAAACATGGAAATATCTACACCGCTATCTGTAGAAACATGGAAATATCTACACAGCTATCTCTATAAACATGGAAATATCTACACCGCCATCTGTATAGACATGGAAATACCTACAAGTCATCTGTATAAACATGGAAATATCTACACAGCCATCTGTATGAACATGGAAATATCTACACAGCCATCTGTATATACATGGAAATATCTACACCGCTATCTGTATAAACATGGAAATAACTACACCGCTATTTGTATAAACAAGGAAATATCTACAGCGTGATCTGTATAAACATGGAAATATCTACAATGCTATTTGTATAAACAAGGAAATATCTACACCGCTATCTGTATAAACATGGAAATAACTACACCGCTATTTGCATAAACAAGGAAATATCTACACCGTGATCTGCATAAACATGGAAATATCTACAACGCCATCTCTATAAACCTGGAAATATCTACACCCCTATCTGTATAAACATGGAAATATCCACACCGCTATCTCTAAAAACATGGAAATAACTACACCGTGATCAGTATAAACGTGGAAATATCTACACCGCTATCTCTATAAACATGGAAATATCTCCACTGCTATCTCTATAAACATCGAAATATCTACACCGCCATCTGTATAAACATGGAAATACTTACAAAGTTAACTGTATAAACATGGAAATATCTACACCGCCATCTGTATAAACATGGAAATATCTACACAGCCATGTGTACATATATGGAAATATCTACACCGCTCTCTATATAAACATGGAAATAACTACACCGCTCTCTGTATATACATGGAAATATCTACACCGCCATCTACATATCCATAGAAATATCGGCGCCGCCATCTGTATAAACATGGAAATATCTACACAGTCATCTGTGTATAGATGGAAATATCAACACCGCCATCTGTACAAACATGGAAATATCTGCACCGCTATCTGTATAAACATGGAAATATCTACACCGTGGTCTGTATAAACATGGAAATATCTACACCGTGGTCTGTATAAACATGGAAATATCTACACCGCTATCTGTATAAACATGGAAATATATACATCGCTATCTGTATAAACATGGAAATACCTACACCGTGATCTGCATAAACATGGAAATATTTACAACGATATCTGTATAAACATGGAAATATCTGCACCGCTATCTGTATAAACATGGAAGTATCTACACCGTGGTCTGTATAAACATGGAAATATCTACACCGCTATCTGTATAAACATGGAAATATATACACCGCCATCTCTATAAACATGGAAATATGTACACCGTGATCTGTATAAACATGGAACTATTTACACCGATATCTGAATAAACAGGGAAATATCTACACCGCCATCTCTATAAACATGGAAATATCTACACCGCCATCTGTATAAACATGGAAATATCTACACCGCTATCTGTATAAACCTGGAAATATCTACACCGCTATCTGTATAAACATGGTAATATCTACACCACCATCTATATAAACATGGAAATATCTACACCGCAATCTGTATAAACATGGAAATATCTACAATGCCGTCTGTAGAAAGATGGAAATATCTACACTGCAATCTGTGTAAACATGGAAATATCTACACCAATATCTGTAAAAACATGGAAATATCTACACCGCTATCTGTATAAACATGGCAATATCTACACCGCGATCTGCATAAACATGGAAATATCTACACCGCGATCTGTATAAATATGGGAATATCTACACCGCTATCTGTAGAAACATGGAAATATCTACACCGCGATCTGTATAAACATGGAAATATCTACACCGCGATCTGTATAAACATGGAAATATCTACACCGCTATCTGTAGAAACATGGAAATATCTACACAGCTATCTCTATAAACATGGAAATATCTGCACCGCCATCTGTATGAACATGGAAATACCTACAAGTCATCTGTATAAACATGGAAATATCTACACAGCCATCTGTATAAACATGGAAATATCTACACAGCCATCTGTATATTCACGGAAATATCTACACCGCTATCTGTATAAACATGGAAATAACTACACCGCTATTTGTATAAACAAGGAAATATCTACACCGTGATCTGTATAAACATGGAAATATCTACAATGTTATTTGTATAAACAAGGAAATATCTACACCGCTATCTGTATAAACATGGAAATAACTACACCGCTATTTGCATAAACAAGGAAATATCTACACCGTTATCTATATAAACATGGAAATATCTACAACGCCATCTCTATAAACATGGAAATATCTACACCCCTATCTGTATAAACATGGAAATATCCACACTGCTATCTCTAAAAACATGGAAATAACTACACCGTGATCAGTATATACGTGGAAATATCTACACCGCTATCTCTATAAACATGGAAATATCTCCACTGCTATTTCTATAAACATCGAAATATCTACACCGCCATCTGTATAAACATGGAAATACTTAAAAAGTTATCTGTATAAACATGGAAATATCTACACCACCATCTGTATAAACATGGAAATATCTACACAGCCATGTGTACATATATGGAAATATCTACACCGCTCTCTATATAAACATGGAAATAACTACACCGCTATCTGTATATACATGGAAATATCTACACCGCCATATACATATCCATAGAAATATCTGCGCCGCAATCTGTATAAACATGGAAATATCTACACGGTCATCTGTGGATAGATGGAAATATCAACACCGCCATCTGTACAAACATGGAAATATCTGCACCGCTATCTGTATAAACATGGAAATATCTACACCGTGGTCTGTAAAACATGGAAATATCTACACCGCTATCTGTATAAACCTGGAAATATCTACACCGCTATCTGTATAAACATGGTAATAACTACACCACCATCTATATAAACATGGAAATATCTACACCGCCATCTGTATAAACATGGAAATATCTACAATGCCGTCTGTAGAAAGATGGAAATATCTACACTGCAATCTGTGTAAACATGGAAATATCTACACCAGTTTCTGTAAAAACATGGAAATATCTACACCGCTATCTGTATAAACGTGGAAATATCTACACCGCGATCTGCATAAACATGGAAATATCTACACCGCGATCTGTATAAATATGGAAATATCTACACCGCTATCTGTAGAAACATGGAAATATCTACACCGCGATCTGTATAAACATGGAAATATCTACACCGCGTTCTGTATAAACATGGAAATATCTACACCGCTATCTGTAGAAACATGGAAATATCTACACAGCTATCTCTATAAACATGGAAATATCTACACCGCCATCTGTATAGACATGGAAATACCTACAAGTCATCTGTATAAACATGGAAATATCTACACAGCCATCTGTATGAACATGGAAATATCTACACAGCCATCTGTATATACATGGAAATATCTACACCGCTATCTGTATAAACATGGAAATAACTACACCGCTATTTGTATAAACAAGGAAATATCTACACCGTGATCTGTATAAACATGGAAATATCTACAATGCTATTTGTATAAACAAGGAAATATCTACACCGCTATCTGTATAAACATGGAAATAACTACACCGCTATTTGCATAAACAAGGAAATATCTACACCGTGATCTGTATAAACATGGAAATATCTACAACGCCATCTCTATAAACATGGAAATATCTACACCCCTATCTGTATAAACATGGAAATATCCACACCGCTATCTCTAAAAACATGGAAATAACTACACCGTGATCAGTATAAACGTGGAAATATCTACACCGCTATCTCTATAAACATGGAAATATCTCCACTGCTATCTCTTTAAACATCGAAATATCTACACCGCCATCTGTATAAACATGGAAATACTCACAAAGTTAACTGTATAAACATGGAAATATCTACACCGCCATCTGTATAAACATGGAAATATCTACACAGCCATGTGTACATATATGGAAATATCTACACCGCTCTCTATATAAACATGGAAATAACTACACCGCTCTCTGTATATACATGGAAATATCTACACCGCCATCTACATATCCATAGAAATATCGGCGCCGCCATCTGTATAAACATGGAAATATCTACACGGTCATCTGTGTATAGATGGAAATATCAACACCGCCATCTGTACAAACATGGAAATATCTGCACCGCTATCTGTATAAACATGGAAATATCTACACCGTGGTCTGTAAAAACATGGAAATATCTACACCGCTATCTGTATAAATATGGAAATATATACATCGCTATCTGTATAAACATGGAAATACCTACACCGTGATCTGCATAAACATGGAAATATTTACAACGATATCTGTATAAACATGGAAATATCTACACCGCCATCTCTATAAACATGGAAATATCTACACCGCCATCTGTATAAACATGGAAATATCTACACCGCTATCTGTATAAACCTGGAAATATCTACACCGCTATCTGTATAAACATCGTAATATCTACACCACCATCTATATAAACATGGAAATATCTACACCGCCATCTGTATAAACATGGAAATATCTTCAATGCCATCTGTAGAAACATGGAAATATCTACACTGCAATCTGTGTAAACATGGAAATATCTACACCAATATCTGTAAAAACATGGAAATATCTACACCGCTATCTGTATAAACATGGAAATATCTATACCGCGATCTGCATAAACATGGAAATATCTACACCGCGATCTGTATAAACATGAAAATATCTACACCGCTATCTGTAGAAACATGGAAATATCTACACCGCGATCTGAATAAACATGGAAATATCTACAACGCGATCTGTATAAACATGGAAATATCTACACCGCTATCTGTAGAAACATGGAAATATCTACACAGCTATCTCTATAAACATGGAAATATCTACACCGCCATCTGTATAGACATGGAAATACCTACAAGTTATCTGTATAAACATGGAAATATATACACAGCCATCTGTATAAACATGGAAATATCTACACAGCCATGAGTATATACATGGAAATATCTACACCGCTATCTGTATAAACATGGAAATAACTACACCGCTATTTGTATAAACAAGGAAATATCTACACCGTGATCTGTATAAACATGGAAATATCTACAATGCTATTTGTATAAACAAGGAAATATCTACACCGCTATCTGTATAAACATGGAAATATCCACACCGCTATCTCTAAAAACATGGAAATAACTACACCGTGATCAGTATAAACGTGGAAATATCTACAACGCTATCTCTATAAACATGGAAATATCTCCACTACTATCTCTATAAACATCGAAATATCTACACCGCCATCTGTATAAACATGGAAATACTTACAAAGTTATCTGTATAAACATGGAAATATCTACACCGTCACCTGTATAAACATGGAAATATCTACACAGCCATGTGTACATATATGGAAATATCTACACCGCTCTCCATATAAACATGGAAATAACTACACCGCTATCTGTATATACATGGAAATATCTACACCGCCATCTACATATCCATAGAAATATCTGCGCCACCATCTGTATAAACATGGAAATATCTACACGGTCATCTGTGTAGATGGAAATATCAACACCGCCATCTGTACAAACATGGAAATATCTGCACCGCTATCTGTATAAACATGGAAATATATACACCGCCATCTCTATAAACATGGAAATATGTACACCGTGATCTGTATAAACATGGAACTATTTACACCGATATCTGAATAAACAGGGAAATATCTACACCGCCATCTCTATAAACATGGAAATATCTACACCGCCATCTGTATAAACATGGAAATATCTACACCGCTATCTGTATAAACCTGGAAATATCTACACCGCTATCTGTATAAACATGGTAATATCTACACCACCATCTATATAAACATGGAAATATCTACACCGCAATCTATATAAACATGGAAATATCTACAATGCCGTCTGTAGAAAGATGGAAATATCTACACTGCAATCTGTGTAAACATGGAAATATCTACACCAATATCTGTAAAAACATGGAAATATCTACACCGCTATCTGTATAAACATGGCAATATCTACACCGCGATCTGCATAAACATGGAAATATCTACACCGCGATCTGTATAAATATGGAAATATCTACACCGCTATCTGTAGAAACATGGAAATATCTACACCGCGATCTGTATAAACATGGAAATATCTACACTGCGATCTGTATAAACATGGAAATATCTACACCACTATCTGTAGAAACATGGAAATATCTACACAGCTATCTCTATAAACATGGAAATATCTGCACCGCCATCTGTATAAACATGGAAATACCTACAAGTCATCTGTATAAACATGGAAATATCTACACAGCCATCTGTATAAACATGGAAATATCTACACAGCCATCTGTATATACATGGAAATATCTACACCGCTATCTGTATAAACATGGAAATAACTACACCGCTATTTGTATAAACAAGGAAATATCTACACCGTGATCTGTATAAACATGGAAATATCTACAATGCTATTTGTATAAACAAGGAAATATCTACACCGCTATCTGTATAAACATGGAAATAACTACACCGCTATTTGCATAAACAAAGAAATGTCTACACCGTGATCTGTATAAACATGGAAATATCTACAACGCCATCTCTTTAAACATGGAAATATCTACACCCCTATCTGTATAAACATGGAAATATCCACACCGCTATCTCTAAAAACATGGAAATAACTACACCGTGATCAGTATAAACGTGGAAATATCTACACCGCTATCTCTATAAACATGGAAATATCTCCACTACTATCTCTATAAACATCGAAATATCTACACCGCCATCTGTATAAACATGGAAATACTTACAAAGTTATCTGTATAAACATGGAAATATCTACACCGTCATCTGTATAAACATAGAAATATCTACACAGCCATGTGTACATATATGGAAATATCTACACCGCTCTCTATATAAACATGGAAATAACTACACCGCTATCTGTATATACATGGAAATATCTACACCGCCAACTACATATCCATACAAATATCTGCGCCGCCATCTGTATAAACATGGAAATATCTACACGGTCATCTGTGTATAGATGGAAATATCAACACCGCCATCTGTACAAACATGGAAATATCTGCACCGCTATCTGTATAAACATGGAAATATCTACACCGTGGTCTGTATAAACATGGAAATCTCTACACCGCTATCTGTATAAACATGGAAATATATACACCGCCATCTCTATAAACATGGAAATATGTACACCGTGATCTGTATAAACATGGAACTATTTACACCGATATCTGTATAAACATGGAAATATCTACACCGCCATCTCTATAAACATGGAAATATCTACACCGCCATCTGTATAAACCTGGAAATATCTACACCGCTATCTGTATAAACCTGGAAATATGTACACCGCTATCTGTATAAACATGGTAATTTCTACACCACCATCTATATAAACATGGAAATATCTACACCGCCATCTGTATAAACATGGAAATATCTACAATGCCGTCTGTAGAAAGATGGAAATATCTACACTGCAATCTGTGTAAACATGGAAATATCTACACCAATATCTGTAAAAACATGGAAATATCTACACCGCTATCTGTATAAACATGGAAATATCTACACCGCGATCTGCATAAACATGGAAATATCTACACCACCATCTATATAAACATGGAAATATCTACACCGCCATCTGTATAAATATGGAAATATCTACAACGCCGTCTGTAGAAAGATGGAAATATCTACACTGCAATCTGTGTAAACACGGAAATATCTACACCAATATCTGTAAAAACATGGAAATATCTACACCGCTATCTGTATAAACGTGGAAACATCTACACCGCGATCTGCATAAACATGGAAATATCTACACCGCGATCTGTATAAACATGGAAATATCTACACCGCGTTCTGTATAAACATGGAAATATCTACACCGCTATCTGTAGAAACATGGAAATATCTACACAGCTATCTCTATAAACATGGAAATATCTACACCGCCATCTGTATAGACATGGAAATACCTACAAGTCATCTGTATAAACATGGAAATATCTACACAGCCATCTGTATGAACATGGAAATATCGACACAGCCATCTGTATATACATGGAAATATCTACACCGCTATCTGTATAAACATGGAAATAACTACACCGCTATTTGTATAAACAAGGAAATATCTACAGCGTGATCTGTATAAACATGGAAATATCTACAATGCTATTTGTATAAACAAGGAAATATCTACACCGCTATCTGTATAAACATGGAAATAACTACACCGCTATTTGCATAAACAAGGAAATATCTACACCGTGATCTGCATAAACATGGAAATATCTACAACGCCATCTCTATAAACATGGAAATATCTACACCCCTATCTGTATAAACATGGAAATATCCACACCGCTATCTCTAAAAACATGGAAATAACTACACCGTGATCAGTATAAACGTGGAAATATCTACACCGCTATCTCTATAAACATGGAAATATCTCCACTGCTATCTCTATAAACATCGAAATATCTACACCGCCATCTGTATAAACATGGAAATACTTACAAAGTTAACTGTATAAACATGGAAATATCTACACCGCCATCTGTATAAACATGGAAATATCTACACAGCCATGTGTACATATATGGAAATATCTACACCGCTCTCTATATAAACATGGAAATAACTACACCGCTCTCTGTATATACATGGAAATATCTACACCGCCATCTACATATCCATAGAAATATCGGCGCCGCCATCTGTATAAACATGGAAATATCTACACAGTCATCTGTGTATAGATGGAAATATCAACACCGCCATCTGTACAAACATGGAAATATCTGCACCGCTATCTGTATAAACATGGAAATATCTACACCGTGGTCTGTATAAACATGGAAATATCTACACCGTGGTCTGTATAAACATGGAAATATCTACACCGCTATCTGTATAAACATGGAAATATATACATCGCTATCTGTATAAACATGGAAATACCTACACCGTGATCTGCATAAACATGGAAATATTTACAACGATATCTGTATAAACATGGAAATATCTACACCGCCATCTGTATAAACATGGAAATGTCTACACCGCTATCTGTATAAACCTGGAAATACCTACACCGCTATCTGTATAAACATGGAAATATATACACCGCCATCTCTATAAACATGGAAATATGTACACCGTGATCTGTATAAACATGGAACTATTTACACCGATATCTGTATAAACATGGAAATATCTACACCGCCATCTCTATAAACATGGAAATATCTACACCGCCATCTGTATAAACATGGAAATATCTACACCGCTATCTGTATAAACCTGGAAATATGTACACCACTATCTGTATAAACATGGTAATTTCTACACCACCATCTATATAAACATGGAAATATCTACACCGCCATCTGTATAAACATGGAAATATCTACAATGCCGTCTGTAGAAAGATGGAAATATCTACACTGCAATCTGTGTAAACATGGAAATATCTACACCAATATCTGTAAAAACATGGAAATATCTACACCGCTATCTGTATAAACATGGAAATATCTACACCGCGATCTGCAAAAACATGGAAATATCTACACCGCGATCTGTATAAATATGGAAATATCTACACCGCTATCTGTAGAAACATGGAAATATCTACACCGCGATCTGTATAAACATGGAAATATCTACACCGCGATCTGTATAAACATGGAAATATCTACACCGCTATCTGTAGAAACATGGAAATATCTACACAGCTATCTCTAAAAACATGGAAATATCTACACCGCCATCTGTATAAACATGGAAATACCTACAAGTCATCTGTATAAACATGGAAATATATACACAGCCATCTGTATAAACATGGAAATATCTAAACAGCCATCTGTATATTCACGGAAATATGTACACCGCTATCTGTATAAACATGGAAACAACTACACCGCTATTTGTATAAACAAGGAAATATCTACACCGTGATCTGTATAAACATGGAAATATCTACAATGCTATTTGTATAAACAAGGAAATATCTACACCGCTATCTGTATAAACATGGAAATAACTGCACCGCTATTTGCATAAACAAGGAAATATCTACACCTTGATCTATATAAACATGGAAATATCTACAACGCCATCTCTATAAACATGGAAATATCTACACCCCTATCTGTATAAACATGGAAATATCCACACCGCTATCTCTAAAAACATGGAAATAACTACACCGTGATCAGTATAAACGTGGAAATATCTACACCGCTATCTCTATAAACATGGAAATATCTCCACTGCTATCTCTATAAACATCGAAATATCTACACCGCCATCTGTATAAACATGGAAATACTTACAAAGTTATCTGTATAAACATGGAAATATCTACACCACCATCTGTATAAACATGGAAATATCTACACAGCCATGTGTACATATATGGAAATATCTACACCGCTCTCTATATAAACATGGAAATAACTACACCGCCATCTGTATAAACATGGAAATATCTAAACGGTCATCTGTGTATAGATGGAAATATCATCACCGCCATCTGTACAAACATGGAAATATCTGCACCGCTATCTGTATAAACATGGAAATATCTACACCGTGGTCTCTGAAACATGGAAATATCTACACCGCTATCTGTATAAACATGGAAATATCTACATCGCTATCTGTATAAACATGGAAATACCTACACCGTGATCTGCATAAACATGGAAATATTTACAACGATATCTGTATAAACATGGAAATATCTACACCGCCATCTCTATAAACATGGAAATATCTACACCGCCATCTGTATAAACATGGAAATATCTATAACGCTATCTGTATAAACCTGGAAATATCTACACCGCTATCTGTATAAACATCGTAATATCTACACCACCATCTATATAAACATGGAAATATCTACACCGCCATCTGTATAAACATGGAAATATCTACAATGCCATCTGTAGAAAGATGGAAATATCTACACCGCAATCTGTGTAAACATGGAAATATCTACACCAATATCTGTAAAAACATGGAAATATCTACACCGCTATCTGTATAAACATGGAAATATCTATACCGCGATCTGCATAAACATGGAAATATCTACACCGCGATCTGTATAAACATGAAAATATCTACACCGCTATCTGTAGAAACATGGAAATATCTACACCGCGATCTGAATAAACATGGAAATATCTACAACGCGATCTGTATAAACATGGAAATATCTACACCGCTATCTGTAGAAACATGGAAATATCTACCCAGCTATCTCTATAAACATGGAAATATCTACACCGCCAACTGTATAGACATGGAAATACCTACAAGTCATCTGTATAAACATGGAAATATATACACAGCCATCTGTATGAACATGGAAATATCTACACAGCCATGTGTATATACATGGAAATATCTACACCGCTATCTGTATAAACATGGAAATAACTACACCGCTATTTGTATAAACAAGTAAATATCTACACTGTGATCTGTATAAACATGGAAATATCTACACTGCTATTTGTATAAACAAGGAAATATCTACACCGCTATCTGTATAAACATGGAAATAACCACACCGCTATTTGCATAAACAAGGAAATACCTACACCGTGATCTGTATAAACATGGAAATAACTACACCGCTATTTGCATAAACAAGGAAATATCTACACCGTGATCTGTATAAACATGGAAATATCTACAACGCCATCTTTATAAACATGGAAATATCTACACCCCTATCAGTAAAAACATGGAAATATCCACACCGCTATCTCTATAAACATGGAAATTACTACACCGCGATCAGTATAAACGTGGAAATATCTGCAAGGCTATCTCTATAAACATGGAAATATCTCCACTACTATCTCTATAAACATCGAAATATCTACACCGCCATCTGTATAAACATGGAAATACTTACAAAGTTATCTGTATAAACATGGAAATATCTACACCGTCATCTGTATAAACATGGAAATATCTACACAGCCATGTGTACATATATGGAAATATCTACACCGCTCTCTATATAAACATGGAAATAACTACACCGCTATCTGTATATACATGGAAATATCTACACCACCATCTACATATCCATAGAAATATCTGCGCCACCATCTGTATAAACATGGAAATATCTACACGGTCATCTGTGTATGGATGGAAATATCAACACCGCCATCTGTACAAACATGGAAATATCTGCACCGCTATCTGTATAAACATGGAAATATCTACACCGTGGTCTGTATAAACATGGAAATATCTACACCGCTATCTGTATAAACATGGAAATATATACACCGCCATCTCTATAAACATGGAAATATGTACACCGTGATCTGTATAAACATGGAAATATTTACACCGATATCTGAATAAACAGGGAAATATCTACACCGCCATCTCTATAAACATGGAAATATCTACACCGCCATCTGTATAAACATGGAAATATCTACACCGCTATCTGTATAAACCTGGAAATATCTACACCGCTATCTGTATAAACATGGTAATATCTACACCACCATCTATATAAACATGGAAATATCTACACCGCAATCTGTATAAACATGGAAATATCTACAATGCCGTCTGTAGAAAGATGGAAATATCTACACTGCAATCTGTGTAAACATGGAAATATCTACACCAATATCTGTAAAAACATGGAAATATCTACACCGCTATCTGTATAAACATGGCAATATCTACACCGCGATCTGCATAAACATGGAAATATCTACACCGCGATCTGTATAAATATGGGAATATCTACACCGCTATCTGTAGAAACATGGAAATATCTACACCGCGATCTGTATAAACATGGAAATATCTACACCGCGATCTGTATAAACATGGAAATATCTACACCGCTATCTGTAGAAACATGGAAATATCTACAGAGCTATCTCTATAAACATGGAAATATCTGCACCGCCATCTGTATAAACATGGAAATACCTACAAGTCATCTGTATGAACATGGAAATATCTACACAGCCATCTGTATAAACATGGAAATATCTACACAGCCATCTGTATATACATGGAAATATCTACACCGCTATCTGTATAAACATGGAAATAACTACACCGCTATTTGTATAAACAAGGAAATATCTACACCGTGATCTGTATAAACATGGAAATATCTACAATGCTATTTGTATAAACAAGGAAATATCTACACCGCTATCTGTATAAACATGGAAATAACTACACCGCTATTTGCATAAACAAAGAAATGTCTACACCGTGATCTGTATAAACATGGAAATATCTACAACGCCATCTCTATAAACATGGAAATATCTACACCCCTATCTGTATAAACATGGAAATATCCACACCGCTATCTCTAAAAACATGGAAATAACTACACCGTGATCAGTATAAACGTGGAAATATCTACACCGCTCTCTCTATAAACATGGAAATATCTCCACTACTATCTCTATAAACATCGAAATATCTACACCGCCATCTGTATAAACATGGAAATACTTACAAAGTTATCTGTATAAACATGGAAATATCTACAACGCCGTCTGTATAAACATGGAAATATCTATAACGCTATCTGTATAAACCTGGAAATATCTACACCGCTATCTGTATAAACATCGTAATATCTACACCACCATCTATATAAACATGGAAATATCTACACCGCCATCTGTATAAACATGGAAATATCTACAATGCCATCTGTAGAAAGATGGAAATATCTACACCGCAATCTGTGTAAACATGGAAATATCTACACCAATATCTGTAAAAACATGGAAATATCTACACCGCTATCTGTATAAACATGGAAATATCTATACCGCGATCTGCATAAACATGGAAATATCTACACCGCGATCTGTATAAACATGAAAATATCTACACCGCTATCTGTAGAAACATGGAAATATCTACACCGCGATCTGAATAAACATGGAAATATCTACAACGCGATCTGTATAAACATGGAAATATCTACACCGCTATCTGTAGAAACATGGAAATATCTACACAGCTATCTCTATAAACATGGAAATATCTACACCGCCAACTGTATAGACATGGAAATACCTACAAGTCATCTGTATAAACATGGAAATATATACACAGCCATCTGTATGAACATGGAAATATCTACACAGCCATGTGTATATACATGGAAATATCTACACCGCTATCTGTATAAACATGGAAATAACTACACCGCTATTTGTATAAACAAGTAAATATCTACACTGTGATCTGTATAAACATGGAAATATCTACACTGCTATTTGTATAAACAAGGAAATATCTACACCGCTATCTGTATAAATATGGAAATAACCACACCGCTATTTGCATAAACAAGGAAATACCTACACCGTGATCTGTATAAACATGGAAATAACTACACCGCTATTTGCATAAACAAGGAAATATCTACACCGTGATCTGTATAAACATGGAAATATCTACAACGCCATCTTTATAAACATGGAAATATCTACACCCCTATCTGTATAAACATGGAAATATCCACACCGCTATCTCTATAAACATGGAAATTACTACACCGCGATCAGTATAAACGTGGAAATATCTGCACTGCTATCTCTATAAACATGGAAATATCTCCACTACTATCTCTATAAACATCGAAATATCTACACCGCCATCTGTATAAACATGGAAATACTTACAAAGTTATCTGTATAAACATGGAAATATCTACACCGTCATCTGTATAAACATGGAAATATCTACACAGCCATGTGTACATATATGGAAATATCTACACCGCTCTCTATATAAACATGGAAATAACTACACCGCTATCTGTATATACATGGAAATATCTACACCACCATCTACATATCCATAGAAATATCTGCGCCACCATCTGTATAAACATGGAAATATCTACACGGTCATCTGTGTATGGATGGAAATATCAACACCGCCATCTGTACAAACATGGAAATATCTGCACCGCTATCTGTATAAACATGGAAATATCTACACCGTGGTCTGTATAAACATGGAAATATCTACACCGCTATCTGTATAAACATGGAAATATATACACCGCCATCTCTATAAACATGGAAATATGTACACCGTGATCTGTATAAACATGGAAATATTTACACCGATATCTGAATAAACAGGGAAATATCTACACCGCCATCTCTATAAACATGGAAATATCTACACCGCCATCTGTATAAACATGGAAATATCTACACCGCTATCTGTATAAACCTGGAAATATCTACACCGCTATCTGTATAAACATGGTAATATCTACACCACCATCTATATAAACATGGAAATATCTACACCGCAATCTGTATAAACATGGAAATATCTACAATGCCGTCTGTAGAAAGATGGAAATATCTACACTGCAATCTGTGTAAACATGGAAATATCTACACCAATATCTGTAAAAACATGGAAATATCTACACCGCTATCTGTATAAACATGGCAATATCTACACCGCGATCTGCATAAACATGGAAATATCTACACCGCGATCTGTATAAATATGGGAATATCTACACCGCTATCTGTAGAAACATGGAAATATCTACACCGCGATCTGTATAAACATGGAAATATCTACACCGCGATCTGTATAAACATGGAAATATCTACACCGCTATCTGTAGAAACATGGAAATATCTACACAGCTATCTCTATAAACATGGAAATATCTGCACCGCCATCTGTATAAACATGGAAATACCTGCAAGTCATCTGTATGAACATGGAAATATCTACACAGCCATCTGTATAAACATGGAAATATCTACACAGCCATCTGTATATACATGGAAATATCTACACCGCTATCTGTATAAACATGGAAATAACTACACCGCTATTTGTATAAACAAGGAAATATCTACACCGTGATCTGTATAAACATGGAAATATCTACAATGCTATTTGTATAAACAAGGAAATATCTACACCGCTATCTGTATAAACATGGAAATAACTACACCGCTATTTGCATAAACAAAGAAATGTCTACACCGTGATCTGTATAAACATGGAAATATCTACAACGCCATCTCTATAAACATGGAAATATCTACACCCCTATCTGTATAAACATGGAAATATCCACACCGCTATCTCTAAAAACATGGAAATAACTACACCGTGATCAGTATAAACGTGGAAATATCTACACCGCTCTCTCTATAAACATGGAAATATCTCCACTGCTATCTCTATAAACATCGAAATATCTACACCGCCATCTGTATAAACATGGAAATACTTACAAAGTTATCTGTATAAACATGGAAATATCTACACCGTCATCTGTATAAACATGGAAATATCTACACAGCCATGTGTACATATATGGAAATATCTACACCGCTCTCTATATAAACATGGAAATAACTACACCGCTATCTGTATATACATGGAAATATCTACACCGCCATCTACATTTCCATACAAATATCTGCGCCGCCATCTGTATAAACATGGAAATATCTACACGGTCATCTGTGTATAGATGGAAATATCAACACCGCCATCTGTACAAACATGGAAATATCTGCACCGCTATCTGTATAAACATGGAAATATCTACACCGTGGTCTGTATAAACATGGAAATATCTACACCGCTATCTGTATAAACATGGAAATATATACACCGCCATCTCTATAAACATGGAAATATGTACACCGTGATCTGTATAAACATGGAACTATTTACACCGATATCTGTATAAACATGGAAATATCTACACCGCCATCTCTATAAACATGGAAATATCTACACCGCCATCTGTATAAACATGGAAATATCTACACCGCGATCTGTATAAACCTGGAAATATGTACACCGCTATCTGTATAAACATGGTAATTTCTACACCACCATCTATATAAACATGGAAATATCTACACCGCCATCTGTATAAACATGGAAATATCTACAATGCCGTCTGTAGAAAGATGGAAATATCTACACCGCCATCTGCATAAACCTGGAAATATCTACACCGCGATCTGTATAAACATGGAAATATCTACACCGCTATCTGTAGAAACATGGAAATATCTACACAGCTATCTCTATAAACATGGAAATATCTTCACCGCCATCTGTATAAACATGGAAATACCTACAAGTCATCTGTATAAACATGGAAATATCTACACAGCCATCTGTATAAACATGGAAATATCTACAGAGCCATCTGTATATTCACGGAAATATGTACACCGCTATCTGTATAAACATGGAAATAACTACACCGCTATTTGTATAAACAAGGAAATATCTACACCGTGATCTGTATAAACATGGAAATATCTACAATGCTATTTGTATAAACAAGGAAATATCTACACCGCTATCTGTATAAACATGGAAATAACTAAACCGCTATCTGTATATACATGGAAATATCTACACCGCCATCTACATATCCATAGAAATATCTGCACCACCATCTGTATAAACATGGAAATATCTACACGGTCATCTGTGTATAGATGGAAATATCAACACCGCCATCTGTACAAACATGGAAATATCTGCACCGCTATCTTTATAAACATGGAAATATCTACACCGCCATCTGTATAGACATGGAAATACCTACAAGTCATCTGTATAAACATGGAAATATCTACACAGCCATCTGTATAAACATGGAAATACCTACAAGTCATCTGTATAAACATGGAAATATCTACACAGCCATCTGTATAAACATGGAAATATCTACACAGCCATCTGTATATTCACGGAAATATCTACACCGCTATCTGTATAAACATGGAAATAACTACACCGCTATTTGTATAAACAAGGAAATATCTACACCATGATCTGTATAAACATGGAAATATCTACAATGTTATTTGTATAAACAAGGAAATATCTACACCGCTATCTGTATAAACATGGAAATAACTACACCGCTATTTGCATAAACAAGGAAATATCTACACCGTGATCTATATAAACATGGAAATATCTACAACGCCATCTCTATAAACATGGAAATATCTACACCCCTATCTGTATAAACATGGAAATATCCACACTGCTATCTCTAAAAACATGGAAATAACTACACCGTGATCAGTATATACGTGGAAATATCTACACCGCTATCTCTATAAACATGGAAATATCTCCACTGCTATTTCTATAAACATCGAAATATCTACACCGCCATCTGTATAAACATGGAAATACTTACAAAGTTATCTGTATAAACATGGAAATATCTACACCACCATCTGTATAAACATGGAAATATCTACACAGCCATGTGTACATATATGGAAATATCTACACCGCTCTCTATATAAACATGGAAATAACTACACCGCTATCTGTATATACATGGAAATATCTACACCGCCATATACATATCCATAGAAATATCTGCGCCGCCATCTGTATAAACATGGAAATATCTACACGGTCATCTGTGGATAGATGGAAATATCAACACCGCCATCTGTACAAACATGGAAATATCTGCACCGCTATCTGTATAAACATGGAAATATCTACACCGTGGTCTGTAAAACATGGAAATATCTACACCGCTATCTGTATAAACCTGGAAATATCTACACCGCTATCTGTATAAACATGGTAATAACTACACCACCATCTATATAAACATGGAAATATCTACACCGCCATCTGTATAAACATGGAAATATCTACAATGCCGTCTGTAGAAAGATGGAAATATCTACACTGCAATCTGTGTAAACATGGAAATATCTACACCAATATCTGTAAAAACATGGAAATATCTACACCGCTATCTGTATAAACGTGGAAATATCTACACCGCGATCTGCATAAACATGGAAATATCTACACCGCGATCTGTATAAATATGGAAATATCTACACCGCTATCTGTAGAAACATGGAAATATCTACACCGCGATCTGTATAAACATGGAAATATCTACACCGCGATCTGTATAAACATGGAAATATCTACACCGCTATCTGTAGAAACATGGAAATATCTACACAGCTATCTCTATAAACATGGAAATATCTACACCACCATCTGTATAGACATGGAAATACCTACAAGTCATCTGTATAAACATGGAAATACCTACACAGCCATCTGTATGAACATGGAAATATCTACACAGCCATCTGTATATACATGGAAATATCTACACCGCTATCTGTATAAACATGGAAATAACTACACCGCTGTTTGTATAAACAAGGAAATATCTACACCGTGATCTGTATAAACATGGAAATATCTACAATGCTATTTGTATAAACAAGGAAATATCTACACCGCTATCTGTATAAACATGGAAATAACTACACCGCTATTTGCATAAACAAGGAAATATCTACACCGTGATCTGTATAAACATGGAAATATCTACAACGCCATCTCTATAAACATGGAAATATCTACACCGCTATCTGTATAAACATGGAAATAACCACACCGCTATTTGCATAAACAAGGAAATACCTACACCGTGATCTGTATAAACATGGAAATAACTACACCGCTATTTGCATAAACAAGGAAATATCTACACCGTGATCTGTATAAACATGGAAATATCTACAACGCCATCTTTATAAACATGGAAATATCTACACCCCTATCTGTATAAACATGGAAATATCCACACCGCTATCTCTAAAAACATGGAAATAACTACACCGTGATCAGTATAAACGTGGAAATATCTACACCGCTCTCTCTATAAACATGGAAATATCTCCACTACTATCTCTATAAACATCGAAATATCTACACCGCCATCTGTATAAACATGGAAATACTTACAAAGTTATCTGTATAAACATGGAAATATCTACACCGTCATCTGTATAAACATGGAAATATCTACACAGCCATGTGTACATATATGGAAATATCTACACCGCTCTCTATATAAACATGGAAATAACTACACCGCTATCTGTATATACATGGAAATATCTACACCGCCATCTACATATCCATACAAATATCTGCGCCGCCATCTGTATAAACATGGAAATATCTACACGGTCATCTGTGTATAGATGGAAATATCAACACCGCCATCTGTACAAACATGGAAATATCTGCACCGCTATCTGTATAAACATGGAAATATCTACACCGTGGTCTGTATAAACATGGAAATATCTACACCGCTATCTGTATAAACATGGAAATATATACACCGCCATCTCTATAAACATGGAAATATGTACACCGTGATCTGTATAAACATGGAACTATTTACACCGATATCTGTATAAACATGGAAATATCTACACCGCCATCTCTATAAACATGGAAATATCTACACCGCCATCTGTATAAACATGGAAATATCTACACCGCGATCTGTATAAACCTGGAAATATGTACACCGCTATCTGTATAAACATGGTAATTTCTACACCACCATCTATATAAACATGGAAATATCTACACCGCCATCTGTATAAACATGGAAATATCTACAATGCCGTCTGTAGAAAGATGGAAATATCTACACTGCAATCTGTGTAAACATGGAAATATCTACACCAATATCTGTAAAAACATGGAAATATCTACACCGCTATCTGTATAAACATGGAAATATCTACACCGCGATCTGCATAAACATGGAAATATCTACACCGAGATCTGTATAAATATGGAAATATCTACACCGCTATCTGAAGAAACATGGAAATATCTACACCGCGATCTGTATAAACATGGAAATATCTACACCGCGATCTGTATAAACATGGAAATATCTACACCGCTATCTGTAGAAACATGGAAATATCTACACAGCTATCTCTATAAACATGGAAATATCTTCACCGCCATCTGTATAAACATGGAAATACCTACAAGTCATCTGTATAAACATGGAAATATCTACACAGCCATCTGTATAAACATGGGAATATCTACAGAGCCATCTGTATATTCACGGAAATATGTACACCGCTATCTGTATAAACATGGAAATAACTACACCGCTATTTGTATAAACAAGGAAATATCTACACCGTGATCTGTATAAACATGGAAATATCTACAATGCTATTTGTATAAACAAGGAAATATCTACACCGCTATCTGTATAAACATGGAAATAACTAAACCGCTATCTGTATATACATGGAAATATCTACACCTCCATCTACATATCCATAGAAATATCTGCACCACCATCTGTATAAACATGGAAATATCTACACGGTCATCTGTGTATAGATGGAAATATCAACACCGCCATCTGTACAAACATGGAAATATCTGCACCGCTATCTTTATAAACATGGAAATATCTACACCGTGGTCTGTAAAACATGGAAATATCTACACCGCTATCTGTATAAACATGGAAATATATACATCGCTATCTGTATAAACATGGAAATACCTACACCGTGATCTGTATAAACATGGAAATATTTACAATGATATCTGTATAAACATGGAAATATCTACACCGCCATCTCTATAAACATGGAGATATCTACACCGCCATCTGTATAAACATGGAAATATCTACACCGCTATCTGTATAAACCTGGAAATATCTACAACACTATCTGTATAAACATGGTAATATCTACACCACCATCTATATAAACATGGAAATATCTACACCGCCATCTGTATAAACATGGAAATATCTACAATGCCATCTGTAGAAAGATGGAAATATCTACACCGCAATCTGTGTAAACATGGAAATATCTACACCAATATCTGTAAAAACATGGAAATATCTACACCGCTATCTGTATAAACATGGAAATATCTATACCGCGATCTGCATAAACATGGAAATATCTACACCGCGATCTGTATAAACATGGAAATATCTACACCGCTATCTGTAGAAACATGGAAATATCTACACCGTGATCTGAATAAACATGGAAATATCTACACCGCGATCTGTATAAACATGGAAATATCTATACCGCTATTTGTAGAAACATGGAAATATCTACACAGCTATCTCTATAAACATGGAAATATCTACACCGCCATCTGTATAGACATGGAAATACCTACAAGTCATCTGTATAAACATGGAAATATCTACACAGCCATCTGTATAAACATGGAAATACCTACAAGTCATCTGTATAAACATGGAAATATCTACACAGCCATCTGTATAAACATGGAAATATCTACACAGCCATCTGTATATTCACGGAAATATCTACACCGCTATCTGTATAAACATGGAAATAACTACACCGCTATTTGTATAAACAAGGAAATATCTACACCGTGATCTGTATAAACATGGAAATATCTACAATGTTATTTGTATAAACAAGGAAATATCTACACCGCTATCTGTATAAACATGGAAATAACTACACCGCTATTTGCATAAAGAAGGAAATATCTACACCGTGATCTATATAAACATGGAAATATCTACAACGCCATCTCTATAAACATGGAAATATCTACACCCCTATCTGTATAAACATGGAAATATCCACACTGCTATCTCTAAAAACATGGAAATAACTACACCGTGATCAGTATATACGTGGAAATATCTACACCGCTATCTCTATAAACATGGAAATATCTCCACTGCTATTTCTATAAACATCGAAATATCTACACCGCCATCTGTATAAACATGGAAATACTTACAAAGTTATCTGTATAAACATGGAAATATCTACACCACCATCTGTATAAACATGGAAATATCTACACAGCCATGTGTACATACATGGAAATATCTACACCGCTCTCTATATAAACATGGAAATAACTACACCGCTATCTGTATATACATGGAAATATCTACACCGCCATATACATATCCATAGAAATATCTGTGCCGCCATCTGTATAAACATGGAAATATCTACACGGTCATCTGTGGATAGATGGAAATATCAACACCGCCATCTGTACAAACATGGAAATATCTGCACCGCTATCTGTATAAACATGGAAATATCTACACCGTGGTCTGTAAAACATGGAAATATCTACACCGCTATCTGTATAAACCTGGAAATATCTACACCGCTATCTGTATAAACATGGTAATAACTACACCACCATCTATATAAACATGGAAATATCTACACCGCCATCTGTATAAACATGGAAATATCTACAATGCCGTCTGTAGAAAGATGGAAATATCTACACTGCAATCTGTGTAAACATGGAAATATCTACACCAATATCTGTAAAAACATGGAAATATCTACACCGCTATCTGTATAAACGTGGAAATATCTACACCGCGATCTGCATAAACATGGAAATATCTACACCGCGATCTGTATAAATATGGAAATATCTACACCGCTATCTGTAGAAACATGGAAATATCTACACCGCGATCTGTATAAACATGGAAATATCTACACCGCGATCTGTATAAACATGGAAATATCTACACCGCTATCTGTAGAAACATGGAAATATCTACACAGCTATCTCTATAAACATGGAAATATCTACACCACCATCTGTATAGACATGGAAATACCTACAAGTCATCTGTATAAACATGGAAATACCTACACAGCCATCTGTATGAACATGGAAATATCTACACAGCCATCTGTATATACATGGAAATATCTACACCGCTATCTGTATAAACATGGAAATAACTACACCGCTATTTGTATAAACAAGGAAATATCTACACCGTGATCTGTATAAACATGGAAATATCTACAATGCTATTTGTATAAACAAGGAAATATCTACACCGCTATCTGTATAAACATGGAAATAACTACACCGCTATTTGCATAAACAAGGAAATATCTACACCGTGATCTGTATAAACATGGAAATATCTACAACGCCATCTCTATAAACATGGAAATATCTACACCGCTATCTGTATAAACATGGAAATAACCACACCGCTATTTGCATAAACAAGGAAATACCTACACCGTGATCTGTATAAACATGGAAATAACTACACCGCTATTTGCATAAACAAGGAAATATCTACACCGTGATCTGTATAAACATGGAAATATCTACAACGCCATCTTTATAAACATGGAAATATCTACACCCCTATCTGTATAAACATGGAAATATCCACACCGCTATCTCTATAAACATGGAAATTACTACACCGCGATCAGTATAAACGTGGAAATATCTGCACTGCTATCTCTATAAACATGGAAATATCTCCACTACTATCTCTATAAACATCGAAATATCTACACCGCCATCTGTATAAACATGGAAATACTTACAAAGTTATCTGTATAAACATGGAAATATCTACACCGTCATCTGTATAAACATGGAAATATCTACACAGCCATGTGTACATATATGGAAATATCTACACCGCTCTCTATATAAACATGGAAATAACTACACCGCTATCTGTATATACATGGAAATATCTACACCACCATCTACATATCCATAGAAATATCTGCGCCACCATCTGTATAAACATGGAAATATCTACACGGTCATCTGTGTTTGGATGGAAATATCAACACCGCCATCTGTACAAACATGGAAATATCTGCACCGCTATCTGTATAAACATGGAAATATCTACACCGTGGTCTGTATAAACATGGAAATATCTACACCGCTATCTGTATAAACATGGAAATATATACACCGCCATCTCTATAAACATGGAAATATGTACACCGTGATCTGTATAAACATGGAAATATTTACACCGATATCTGAATAAACAGGGAAATATCTACACCGCCATCTCTATAAACATGGAAATATCTACACCGCCATCTGTATAAACATGGAAATATCTACACCGCTATCTGTATAAACCTGGAAATATCTACACCGCTATCTGTATAAACATGGTAATATCTACACCACCATCTATATAAACATGGAAATATCTACACCGCAATCTGTATAAACATGGAAATATCTACAATGCCGTCTGTAGAAAGATGGAAATATCTACACTGCAATCTGTGTAAACATGGAAATATCTACACCAATATCTGTAAAAACATGGAAATATCTACACCGCTATCTGTATAAACATGGCAATATCTACACCGCGATCTGCATAAACATGGAAATATCTACACCGCGATCTGTATAAATATGGGAATATCTACACCGCTATCTGTAGAAACATGGAAATATCTACACCGCGATCTGTATAAACATGGAAATATCTACACCGCGATCTGTATAAACATGGAAATATCTACACCGCTATCTGTAGAAACATGGAAATATCTACACAGCTATCTCTATAAACATGGAAATATCTGCACCGCCATCTGTATAAACATGGAAATACCTACAAGTCATCTGTATGAACATGGAAATATCTACACAGCCATCTGTATAAACATGGAAATATCTACACAGCCATCTGTATATACATGGAAATATCTACACCGCTATCTGTATAAACATGGAAATAACTACACCGCTATTTGTATAAACAAGGAAATATCTACACCGTGATCTGTATAAACATGGAAATATCTACAATGCTATTTGTATAAACAAGGAAATATCTACACCGCTATCTGTATAAACATGGAAATAACTACACCGCTATTTGCATAAACAAAGAAATGTCTACACCGTGATCTGTATAAACATGGAAATATCTACAACGCCATCTCTATAAACATGGAAATATCTACACCCCTATCTGTATAAACATGGAAATATCCACACCGCTATCTCTAAAAACATGGAAATAACTACACCGTGATCAGTATAAACGTGGAAATATCTACACCGCTCTCTCTATAAACATGGAAATATCTCCACTACTATCTCTATAAACATCGAAATATCTACACCGCCATCTGTATAAACATGGAAATACTTACAAAGTTATCTCTATAAACATGGAAATATCTACACCGTCATCTGTATAAACATGGAAATATCTACACAGCCATGTGTACATATATGGAAATATCTACACCGCTCTCTATATAAACATGGAAATAACTACACCGCTATCTGTATATACATGGAAATATCTACACCGCCATCTACATATCCATACAAATATCTGCGCCGCCATCTGTATAAACATGGAAATATCTACACGGTCATCTGTGTATAGATGGAAATATCAACACCGCCATCTGTACAAACATGGAAATATCTGCACCGCTATCTGTATAAACATGGAAATATCTACACCGTGGTCTGTATAAACATGGAAATATCTACACCGCTATCTGTATAAACATGGAAATATATACACCGCCATCTCTATAAACATGGAAATATGTACACCGTGATCTGTATAAACATGGAACTATTTACACCGATATCTGTATAAACATGGAAATATCTACACCGCCATCTCTATAAACATGGAAATATCTACACCGCCATCTGTATAAACATGGAAATATCTACACCGCGATCTGTATAAACCTGGAAATATGTACACCGCTATCTGTATAAACATGGTAATTTCTACACCACCATCTATATAAACATGGAAATATCTACACCGCCATCTGTATAAACATGGAAATATCTACAATGCCGTCTGTAGAAAGATGGAAATATCTACACTGCAATCTGTGTAAACATGGAAATATCTACACCAATATCTGTAAAAACATGGAAATATCTACACCGCTATCTGTATAAACATGGAAATGTCTACACCGCGATCTGCATAAACATGGAAATATCTACACCGAGATCTGTATAAATATGGAAATATCTACACCGCTATCTGAAGAAACATGGAAATATCTACACCGCGATCTGTATAAACATGGAAATATCTACACCGCGATCTGTATAAACATGGAAATATCTACACCGCTATCTGTAGAAACATGGAAATATCTACACAGCTATCTCTATAAACATGGAAATATCTTCACCGCCATCTGTATAAACATGGAAATACCTACAAGTCATCTGTATAAACATGGAAATATCTACACAGCCATCTGTATAAACATGGAAATATCTACAGAGCCATCTGTATATTCACGGAAATATGTACACCGCTATCTGTATAAACATGGAAATAACTACACCGCTATTTGTATAAACAAGGAAATATCTACACCGTGATCTGTATAAACATGGAAATATCTACAATGCTATTTGTATAAACAAGGAAATATCTACACCGCTATCTGTATAAACATGGAAATAACTAAACCGCTATCTGTATATACATGGAAATATCTACACCGCCATCTACATATCCATAGAAATATCTGCACCACCATCTGTATAAACATGGAAATATCTACACGGTCATCTGTGTATAGATGGAAATATCAACACCGCCATCTGTACAAACATGGAAATATCTGCACCGCTATCTTTATAAACATGGAAATATCTACACCGTGGTCTGTAAAACATGGAAATATCTACACCGCTATCTGTATAAACATGGAAATATATACATCGCTATCTGTATAAACATGGAAATACCTACACCGTGATCTGTATAAACATGGAAATATTTACAATGATATCTGTAGAAACATGGAAATATCTACACCGCCATCTCTATAAACATGGAGATATCTACACCGCCATCTGTATAAACATGGAAATATCTACACCGCTATCTGTATAAACCTGGAAATATCTACAACACTATCTGTATAAACATGGTAATATCTACACCACCATCTATATAAACATGGAAATATCTACACCGCCATCTGTATAAACATGGAAATATCTACAATGCCATCTGTAGAAAGATGGAAATATCTACACCGCAATCTGTGTAAACATGGAAATATCTACACCAATATCTGTAAAAACATGGAAATATCTACACCGCTATCTGTATAAACATGGAAATATCTATACCGCGATCTGCATAAACATGGAAATATCTACACCGCGATCTGTATAAACATGGAAATATCTACACCGCTATCTGTAGAAACATGGAAATATCTACACCGTGATCTGAATAAACATGGAAATATCTACACCGCGATCTGTATAAACATGGAAATATCTATACCGCTATCTGTAGAAACATGGAAATATCTACACAGCTATCTCTATAAACATGGAAATATCTACACCGCCATCTGTATAGACATGGAAATACCTACAAGTCATCTGTATAAACATGGAAATATCTACACAGCCATCTGTATAAACATGGAAATACCTACAAGTCATCTGTATAAACATGGAAATATCTACACAGCCATCTGTATAAACATGGAAATATCTACACAGCCATCTGTATATTCACGGAAATATCTACACCGCTATCTGTATAAACATGGAAATAACTACACCGCTATTTGTATAAACAAGGAAATATCTACACCGTGATCTGTATAAACATGGAAATATCTACAATGCTATTTGTATAAACAAGGAAATATCTACACCGCTATCTGTATAAACATGGAAATAACTACACCGCTATTTGCATAAACAAGGAAATATCTACACCGTGATCTGTATAAACATGGAAATATCTACAACGCCATCTCTATAAACATGGAAATATCTACACCGCTATCTGTATAAACATGGAAATAACCACACCGCTATTTGCATAAACAAGGAAATACCTACACCGTGATCTGTATAAACATGGAAATAACTACACCGCTATTTGCATAAACAAGGAAATATCTACACCGTGATCTGTATAAACATGGAAATATCTACAACGCCATCTTTATAAACATGGAAATATCTACACCCCTATCTGTATAAACATGGAAATATCCACACCGCTATCTCTATAAACATGGAAATTACTACACCGCGATCAGTATAAACGTGGAAATATCTGCACTGCTATCTCTATAAACATGGAAATATCTCCACTACTATCTCTATAAACATCGAAATATCTACACCGCCATCTGTATAAACATGGAAATACTTACAAAGTTATCTGTATAAACATGGAAATATCTACACCGTCATCTGTATAAACATGGAAATATCTACACAGCCATGTGTACATATATGGAAATATCTACACCGCTCTCTATATAAACATGGAAATAACTACACCGCTATCTGTATATACATGGAAATATCTACACCACCATCTACATATCCATAGAAATATCTGCGCCACCATCTGTATAAACATGGAAATATCTACACGGTCATCTGTGTATGGATGGAAATATCAACACCGCCATCTGTACAAACATGGAAATATCTGCACCGCTATCTGTATAAACATGGAAATATCTACACCGTGGTCTGTATAAACATGGAAATATCTACACCGCTATCTGTATAAACATGGAAATATATACACCGCCATCTCTATAAACATGGAAATATGTACACCGTGATCTGTATAAACATGGAAATATTTACACCGATATCTGAATAAACAGGGAAATATCTACACCGCCATCTCTATAAACATGGAAATATCTACACCGCCATCTGTATAAACATGGAAATATCTACACCGCTATCTGTATAAACCTGGAAATATCTACACCGCTATCTGTATAAACATGGTAATATCTACACCACCATCTATATAAACATGGAAATATCTACACCGCAATCTGTATAAACATGGAAATATCTACAATGCCGTCTGTAGAAAGATGGAAATATCTACACTGCAATCTGTGTAAACATGGAAATATCTACACCAATATCTGTAAAAACATGGAAATATCTACACCGCTATCTGTATAAACATGGCAATATCTACACCGCGATCTGCATAAACATGGAAATATCTACACCGCGATCTGTATAAATATGGGAATATCTACACCGCTATCTGTAGAAACATGGAAATATCTACACCGCGATCTGTATAAACATGGAAATATCTACACCGCGATCTGTATAAACATGGAAATATCTACACCGCTATCTGTAGAAACATGGAAATATCTACACAGCTATCTCTATAAACATGGAAATATCTGCACCGCCATCTGTATAAACATGGAAATACCTACAAGTCATCTGTATGAACATGGAAATATCTACACAGCCATCTGTATAAACATGGAAATATCTACACAGCCATCTGTATATACATGGAAATATCTACACCGCTATCTGTATAAACATGGAAATAACTACACCGCTATTTGTATAAACAAGGAAATATCTACACCGTGATCTGTATAAACATGGAAATATCTACAATGCTATTTGTATAAACAAGGAAATATCTACACCGCTATCTGTATAAACATGGAAATAACTACACCGCTATTTGCATAAACAAAGAAATGTCTACACCGTGATCTGTATAAACATGGAAATATCTACAACGCCATCTCTATAAACATGGAAATATCTACACCCCTATCTGTATAAACATGGAAATATCCACACCGCTATCTCTAAAAACATGGAAATAACTACACCGTGATCAGTATAAACGTGGAAATATCTACACCGCTCTCTCTATAAACATGGAAATATCTCCACTACTATCTCTATAAACATCGAAATATCTACACCGCCATCTGTATAAACATGGAAATACTTACAAAGTTATCTGTATAAACATGGAAATATCTACACCGTCATCTGTATAAACATGGAAATATCTACACAGCCATGTGTACATATATGGAAATATCTACACCGCTCTCTATATAAACATGGAAATAACTACACCGCTATCTGTATATACATGGAAATATCTACACCGCCATCTACATATCCATACAAATATCTGCGCCGCCATCTGTATAAACATGGAAATATCTACACGGTCATCTGTGTATAGATGGAAATATCAACACCGCCATCTGTACAAACATGGAAATATCTGCACCGCTATCTGTATAAACATGGAAATATCTACACCGTGGTCTGTATAAACATGGAAATATCTACACCGCTATCTGTATAAACATGGAAATATATACACCGCCATCTCTATAAACATGGAAATATGTACACCGTGATCTGTATAAACATGGAACTATTTACACCGATATCTGTATAAACATGGAAATATCTACACCGCCATCTCTATAAACATGGAAATATCTACACCGCCATCTGTATAAACATGGAAATATCTACACCGCGATCTGTATAAACCTGGAAATATGTACACCGCTATCTGTATAAACATGGTAATTTCTACACCACCATCTATATAAACATGGAAATATCTACACCGCCATCTGTATAAACATGGAAATATCTACAATGCCGTCTGTAGAAAGATGGAAATATCTACACTGCAATCTGTGTAAACATGGAAATATCTACACCAATATCTGTAAAAACATGGAAATATCTACACCGCTATCTGTATAAACATGGAAATGTCTACACCGCGATCTGCATAAACATGGAAATATCTACACCGAGATCTGTATAAATATGGAAATATCTACACCGCTATCTGAAGAAACATGGAAATATCTACACCGCGATCTGTATAAACATGGAAATATCTACACCGCGATCTGTATAAACATGGAAATATCTACACCGCTATCTGTAGAAACATGGAAATATCTACACAGCTATCTCTATAAACATGGAAATATCTTCACCGCCATCTGTATAAACATGGAAATACCTACAAGTCATCTGTATAAACATGGAAATATCTACACAGCCATCTGTATAAACATGGAAATATCTACAGAGCCATCTGTATATTCACGGAAATATGTACACCGCTATCTGTATAAACATGGAAATAACTACACCGCTATTTGTATAAACAAGGAAATATCTACACCGTGATCTGTATAAACATGGAAATATCTACAATGCTATTTGTATAAACAAGGAAATATCTACACCGCTATCTGTATAAACATGGAAATAACTAAACCGCTATCTGTATATACATGGAAATATCTACACCGCCATCTACATATCCATAGAAATATCTGCACCACCATCTGTATAAACATGGAAATATCTACACGGTCATCTGTGTATAGATGGAAATATCAACACCGCCATCTGTACAAACATGGAAATATCTGCACCGCTATCTTTATAAACATGGAAATATCTACACCGTGGTCTGTAAAACATGGAAATATCTACACCGCTATCTGTATAAACATGGAAATATATACATCGCTATCTGTATAAACATGGAAATACCTACACCGTGATCTGTATAAACATGGAAATATTTACAATGATATCTGTAGAAACATGGAAATATCTACACCGCCATCTCTATAAACATGGAGATATCTACACCGCCATCTGTATAAACATGGAAATATCTACACCGCTATCTGTATAAACCTGGAAATATCTACAACACTATCTGTATAAACATGGTAATATCTACACCACCATCTATATAAACATGGAAATATCTACACCGCCATCTGTATAAACATGGAAATATCTACAATGCCATCTGTAGAAAGATGGAAATATCTACACCGCAATCTGTGTAAACATGGAAATATCTACACCAATATCTGTAAAAACATGGAAATATCTACACCGCTATCTGTATAAACATGGAAATATCTATACCGCGATCTGCATAAACATGGAAATATCTACACCGCGATCTGTATAAACATGGAAATATCTACACCGCTATCTGTAGAAACATGGAAATATCTACACCGTGATCTGAATAAACATGGAAATATCTACACCGCGATCTGTATAAACATGGAAATATCTATACCGCTATCTGTAGAAACATGGAAATATCTACACAGCTATCTCTATAAACATGGAAATATCTACACCGCCATCTGTATAGACATGGAAATACCTACAAGTCATCTGTATAAACATGGAAATATCTACACAGCCATCTGTATAAACATGGAAATACCTACAAGTCATCTGTATAAACATGGAAATATCTACACAGCCATCTGTATAAACATGGAAATATCTACACAGCCATCTGTATATTCACGGAAATATCTACACCGCTATCTGTATAAACATGGAAATAACTACACCGCTATTTGTATAAACAAGGAAATATCTACACCGTGATCTGTATAAACATGGAAATATCTACAATGCTATTTGTATAAACAAGGAAATATCTACACCGCTATCTGTATAAACATGGAAATAACTACACCGCTATTTGCATAAACAAGGAAATATCTACACCGTGATCTGTATAAACATGGAAATATCTACAACGCCATCTCTATAAACATGGAAATATCTACACCGCTATCTGTATAAACATGGAAATAACCACACCGCTATTTGCATAAACAAGGAAATACGTACACCGTGATCTGTATAAACATGGAAATAACTACACCGCTATTTGCATAAACAAGGAAATATCTACACCGTGATCTGTATAAACATGGAAATATCTACAACGCCATCTTTATAAACATGGAAATATCTACACCCCTATCTGTATAAACATGGAAATATCCACACCGCTATCTCTATAAACATGGAAATTACTACACCGCGATCAGTATAAACGTGGAAATATCTGCACTGCTATCTCTATAAACATGGAAATATCTCCACTACTATCTCTATAAACATCGAAATATCTACACCGCCATCTGTATAAACATGGAAATACTTACAAAGTTATCTGTATAAACATGGAAATATCTACACCGTCATCTGTATAAACATGGAAATATCTACACAGCCATGTGTACATATATGGAAATATCTACACCGCTCTCTATATAAACATGGAAATAACTACACCGCTATCTGTATATACATGGAAATATCTACACCACCATCTACATATCCATAGAAATATCTGCGCCACCATCTGTATAAACATGGAAATATCTACACGGTCATCTGTGTATGGATGGAAATATCAACACCGCCATCTGTACAAACATGGAAATATCTGCACCGCTATCTGTATAAACATGGAAATATCTACACCGTGGTCTGTATAAACATGGAAATATCTACACCGCTATCTGTATAAACATGGAAATATATACACCGCCATCTCTATAAACATGGAAATATGTACACCGTGATCTGTATAAACATGGAAATATTTACACCGATATCTGAATAAACAGGGAAATATCTACACCGCCATCTCTATAAACATGGAAATATCTACACCGCCATCTGTATAAACATGGAAATATCTACACCGCTATCTGTATAAACCTGGAAATATCTACACCGCTATCTGTATAAACATGGTAATATCTACACCACCATCTATATAAACATGGAAATATCTACACCGCAATCTGTATAAACATGGAAATATCTACAATGCCGTCTGTAGAAAGATGGAAATATCTACACTGCAATCTGTGTAAACATGGAAATATCTACACCAATATCTGTAAAAACATGGAAATATCTACACCGCTATCTGTATAAACATGGCAATATCTACACCGCGATCTGCATAAACATGGAAATATCTACACCGCGATCTGTATAAATATGGGAATATCTACACCGCTATCTGTAGAAACATGGAAATATCTACACCGCGATCTGTATAAACATGGAAATATCTACACCGCGATCTGTATAAACATGGAAATATCTACACCGCTATCTGTAGAAACATGGAAATATCTACACAGCTATCTCTATAAACATGGAAATATCTGCACCGCCATCTGTATAAACATGGAAATACCTACAAGTCATCTGTATGAACATGGAAATATCTACACAGCCATCTGTATAAACATGGAAATATCTACACAGCCATCTGTATATACATGGAAATATCTACACCGCTATCTGTATAAACATGGAAATAACTACACCGCTATTTGTATAAACAAGGAAATATCTACACCGTGATCTGTATAAACATGGAAATATCTACAATGCTATTTGTATAAACAAGGAAATATCTACACCGCTATCTGTATAAACATGGAAATAACTACACCGCTATTTGCATAAACAAAGAAATGTCTACACCGTGATCTGTATAAACATGGAAATATCTGCAACGCCATCTCTATAAACATGGAAATATCTACACCCCTATCTGTATAAACATGGAAATATCCACACCGCTATCTCTAAAAACATGGAAATAACTACACCGTGATCAGTATAAACGTGGAAATATCTACACCGCTCTCTCTATAAACATGGAAATATCTCCACTACTATCTCTATAAACATCGAAATATCTACACCGCCATCTGTATAAACATGGAAATACTTACAAAGTTATCTGTATAAACATGGAAATATCTACACCGTCATCTGTATAAACATGGAAATATCTACACAGCCATGTGTACATATATGGAAATATCTACACCGCTCTCTATATAAACATGGAAATAACTACACCGCTATCTGTATATACATGGAAATATCTACACCGCCATCTACATATCCATACAAATATCTGCGCCGCCATCTGTATAAACATGGAAATATCTACACTGTCATCTGTGTATAGATGGAAATATCAACACCGCCATCTGTACAAACATGGAAATATCTGCACCGCTATCTGTATAAACATGGAAATATCTACACCGTGGTCTGTATAAACATGGAAATATCTACACCGCTATCTGTATAAACATGGAAATATATACACCGCCATCTCTATAAACATGGAAATATGTACACCGTGATCTGTATAAACATGGAACTATTTACACCGATATCTGTATAAACATGGAAATATCTACACCGCCATCTCTATAAACATGGAAATATCTACACCGCCATCTGTATAAACATGGAAATATCTACACCGCGATCTGTATAAACCTGGAAATATGTACACCGCTATCTGTATAAACATGGTAATTTCTACACCACCATCTATATAAACATGGAAATATCTACACCGCCATCTGTATAACCATGGAAATATCTACAATGCCGTCTGTAGAAAGATGGAAATATCTACACTGCAATCTGTGTAAACATGGAAATATCTACACCAATATCTGTAAAAACATGGAAATATCTACACCGCTATCTGTATAAACATGGAAATATCTACACCGCGATCTGCATAAACATGGAAATATCTACACCGAGATCTGTATAAATATGGAAATATCTACACCGCTATCTGAAGAAACATGGAAATATCTACACCGCGATCTGTATGAACATGGAAATATCTACACCGCGATCTGTATAAACATGGAAATATCTACACCGCTATCTGTAGAAACATGGAAATATCTACACAGCTATCTCTATAAACATGGAAATATCTTCACCGCCATCTGTATAAACATGGAAATACCTACAAGTCATCTGTATAAACATGGAAATATCTACACAGCCATCTGTATAAACATGGAAATATCTACAGAGCCATCTGTATATTCACGGAAATATGTACACCGCTATCTGTATAAACATGGAAATAACTACACCGCTATTTGTATAAACAAGGAAATATCTACACCGTGATCTGTATAAACATGGAAATATCTACAATGCTATTTGTATAAACAAGGAAATATCTACACCGCTATCTGTATAAACATGGAAATAACTAAACCGCTATCTGTATATACATGGAAATATCTACACCGCCATCTACATATCCATAGAAATATCTGCACCACCATCTGTATAAACATGGAAATATCTACACGGTCATCTGTGTATAGATGGAAATATCAACACCGCCATCTGTACAAACATGGAAATATCTGCACCGCTATCTTTATAAACATGGAAATATCTACACCGTGGTCTGTAAAACATGGAAATATCTACACCGCTATCTGTATAAACATGGAAATATATACATCGCTATCTGTATAAACATGGAAATACCTACACCGTGATCTGTATAAACATGGAAATATTTACAATGATATCTGTATAAACATGGAAATATCTACACCGCCATCTCTATAAACATGGAGATATCTACACCGCCATCTGTATAAACATGGAAATATCTACACCGCTATCTGTATAAACCTGGAAATATCTACAACACTATCTGTATAAACATGGTAATATCTACACCACCATCTATATAAACATGGAAATATCTACACCGCCATCTGTATAAACATGGAAATATCTACAATGCCATCTGTAGAAAGATGGAAATATCTACACCGCAATCTGTGTAAACATGGAAATATCTACACCAATATCTGTAAAAACATGGAAATATCTACACCGCTCTCTGTATAAACATGGAAATATCTATACCGCGATCTGCATAAACATGGAAATATCTACACCGCGATCTGTATAAACATGGAAATATCTACACCGCTATCTGTAGAAACATGGAAATATCTACACCGTGATCTGAATAAACATGGAAATATCTACACCGCGATCTGTATAAACATGGAAATATCTATACCGCTATCTGTAGAAACATGGAAATATCTACACAGCTATCTCTATAAACATGGAAATATCTACACCGCCATCTGTATAGACATGGAAATACCTACAAGTCATCTGTATAAACATGGAAATATCTACACAGCCATCTGTATAAACATGGAAATACCTACAAGTCATCTGTATAAACATGGAAATATCTACACAGCCATCTGTATAAACATGGAAATATCTACACAGCCATCTGTATATTCACGGAAATATCTACACCGCTACCTGTATAAACATGGAAATAACTACACCGCTATTTGTATAAACAAGGAAATATCTACACCGTGATCTGTATAAACATGGAAATATCTACAATGTTATTTGTATAAACAAGGAAATATCTACACCGCTATCTGTATAAACATGGAAATAACTACACCGCTATTTGCATAAACAAGGAAATATCTACACCGTGATCTATATAAACATGGAAATATCTACAACGCCATCTCTATAAACATGGAAATATCTACACCCCTATCTGTATAAACATGGAAATATCCACACTGCTATCTCTAAAAACATGGAAATAACTACACCGTGATCAGTATATACGTGGAAATATCTACACCGCTATCTCTATAAACATGGAAATATCTCCACTGCTATTTCTATAAACATCGAAATATCTACACCGCCATCTGTATAAACATGGAAATACTTACAAAGTTATCTGTATAAACATGGAAATATCTACACCACCATCTGTATAAACATGGAAATATCTACACAGCCATGTGTACATATATGGAAATATCTACACCGCTCTCTATATAAACATGGAAATAACTACACCGCTATCTGTATATACATGGAAATATCTACACCGCCATATACATATCCATAGAAATATCTGCGCCGCCATCTGTATAAACATGGAAATATCTACACGGTCATTTGTGGATAGATGGAAATATCAACACCGCCATCTGTACAAACATGGAAATATCTGCACCGCTATCTGTATAAACATGGAAATATCTACACCGTGGTCTGTAAAACATGGAAATATCTACACCGCTATCTGTATAAACCTGGAAATATCTACACCGCTATCTGTATAAACATGGTAATAACTACACCACCATCTATATAAACATGGAAATATCTACACCGCCATCTGTATAAACATGGAAATATCTACAATGCCGTCTGTAGAAAGATGGAAATATCTACACTGCAATCTGTGTAAACATGGAAATATCTACACCAATATCTGTAAAAACATGGAAATATCTACACCGCTATCTGTATAAACGTGGAAATATCTACACCGCGATCTGCATAAACATGGAAATATCTACACCGCGATCTGTATAAATATGGAAATATCTACACCGCTATCTGTAGAAACATGGAAATATCTACACCGCGATCTGTATAAACATGGAAATATCTACACCGCGATCTGTATAAACATGGAAATATCTACACCGCTATCTGTAGAAACATGGAAATATCTACACAGCTATCTCTATAAACATGGAAATATCTACACCACCATCTGTATAGACATGGAAATACCTACAAGTCATCTGTATAAACATGGAAATACCTACACAGCCATCTGTATGAACATGGAAATATCTACACAGCCATCTGTATATACATGGAAATAACTACACCGCTATCTGTATAAACATGGAAATAACTACACCGCTATTTGTATAAACAAGGAAATATCTACACCGTGATCTGTATAAACATGGAAATATCTACAATGCTATTTGTATAAACAAGGAAATATCTACACCGCTATCTGTATAAACATGGAAATAACTACACCGCTATTTGCATAAACAAGGAAATATCTACACCGTGATCTGTATAAACATGGAAATATCTACAACGCCATCTCTATAAACATGGAAATATCTACACCCCTATCTGTATAAACATGGAAATATCCACACCGCTATCTCTAAAAACATGGAAATAACTACACCGTGATCAGTATAAACGTGGAAATATCTACACCGCTATCTCTATAAACATGGAAATATCTCCACTGCTATCTCTTTAAACATCGAAATATCTACACCGCCATCTGTATAAACATGGAAATACTCACAAAGTTAACTGTATAAACATGGAAATATCTACACCGCCATCTGTATAAACATGGAAATATCTACACAGCCATGTGTACATATATGGAAATATCTACACCGCTCTCTATATAAACATGGAAATAACTACACCGCTCTCTGTATATACATGGAAATATCTACACCGCCATCTACATATCCATAGAAATATCGGCGCCGCCATCTGTATAAACATGGAAATATCTACACGGTCATCTGTGTATAGATGGAAATATCAACACCGCCATCTGTACAAACATGGAAATATCTGCACCGCTATCTGTATAAACATGGAAATATCTACACCGTGGTCTGTAAAAACATGGAAATATCTACACCGCTATCTGTATAAATATGGAAATATATACATCGCTATCTGTATAAACATGGAAATACCTACACCGTGATCTGCATAAACATGGAAATATTTACAACGATATCTGTATAAACATGGAAATATCTACACCGCCATCTCTATAAACATGGAAATATCTACACCGCCATCTGTATAAACATGGAAATATCTACACCGCTATCTGTATAAACCTGGAAATATCTACACCGCTATCTGTATAAACATCGTAATATCTACACCACCATCTATATAAACATGGAAATATCTACACCGCCATCTGTATAAACATGGAAATATCTTCAATGCCATCTGTAGAAACATGGAAATATCTACACCGCAATCTGTGTAAACATGGAAATATCTACACCAATATCTGTAAAAACATGGAAATATCTACACCGCTATCTGTATAAACATGGAAATATCTATACCGCGATCTGCATAAACATGGAAATATCTACACCGCGATCTGTATAAACATGAAAATATCTACACCGCTATCTGTAGAAACATGGAAATATCTACACCGCGATCTGAATAAACATGGAAATATCTACAACGCGATCTGTATAAACATGGAAATATCTACACCGCTATCTGTAGAAACATGGAAATATCTACACAGCTATCTCTATAAACATGGAAATATCTACACCGCCATCTGTATAGACATGGAAATACCTACAAGTTATCTGTATAAACATGGAAATATATACACAGCCATCTGTATAAACATGGAAATATCTACACAGCCATGTGTATATACATGGAAATATCTACACCGCTATCTCTATAAACATGGAAATAACTACACCGCTATTTGTATAAACAAGGAAATATCTACACCGTGATCTGTATAAACATGGAAATATCTACAATGCTATTTGTATAAACAAGGAAATATCTACACCGCTATCTGTATAAACATGGAAATATCCACACCGCTATCTCTAAAAACATGGAAATAACTACACCGTGATCAGTATAAACGTGGAAATATCTACACCGCTATCTCTATAAACATGGAAATATCTCCACTACTATCTCTATAAACATCGAAATATCTACACCGCCATCTGTATAAACATGGAAATACTTACAAAGTTATCTGTATAAACATGGAAATATCTACACCGTCACCTGTATAAACATGGAAATATCTACACAGCCATGTTTACATATATGGAAATATCTACACCGCTCTCCATATAAACATGGAAATAACTACACCGCTATCTGTATATACATGGAAATATCTACACCGCCATCTACATATCCATAGAAATATCTGCGCCACCATCTGTATAAACATGGAAATATCTACACGGTCATCTGTGTAGATGGAAATATCAACACCGCCATCTGTACAAACATGGAAATATCTGCACCGATATCTGTATAAACATGGAAATATCTACACCGTGGTCTGTATAAACATGGAAATATCTACACCGCTATCTGTATAAACATGGAAATATATACACCGCCATCTCTATAAACATGGAAATATCTACAACGTGATCTGTATAAACATGGAACTATTTACACCGTTATCTGTATACACATGGAAATATCTACACTGCCATCTCTATAAACATGGAAATATCTACACCGCCATCTGTATAAACATGGAAATATCTTCACCGCTATTTGAATAAACCTGAAAATATCTACACCGCTATCTGTATAAACATGGTAATATCTACATCACCATCTATATAAACATGGAAATATCTTCACCGCCATCTGTATAAACATGGAAATATCTACAATGCCATCTGTAGAAAGATGGAAATATCTACACTGCAATCTGTGTAAACATGGAAATATCTACACCGTCATCTGTATAAACATGGAAATATCTACAATGCCATCTGTAGAAAGATGGAAATATCTACACTGCAATCTGTGTAAACATGGAAATATCTACACCAATATCTGTAAAAACATGGAAATATCTACACCGCTATCTGTATAAACATGGAAATATCTACACCGCGATCTGCGTAAACATGGAAATATCTACACCGCGATCTGTATAAACATGGAAATATATACACCGCTATCTGTAGAAACATGGAAATATCTACATGGCGATGTGCATAAACATGGAAATATCTACACCGCTATCTGTATAAACATGGAAGTATCTACACAGCTATCTCTATAAACATGGAAATATCTACACCGCCATCTGTATAAACATGGAAATATCTACACCGCTATCTGTAGAAACATGGAAATATCTACACTGCGATGTGCATAAACATGAAAATATCTACACCGCTATCTGTAGAAACATGGAAATATCTACACAGCTATCTCTATAAACATGGAAATATGTACACCGCCATCTGTATAAACATGGAATTACCTACAAGTCATCTGTATAAACATGGAAATATCTACACAGCCATCTGTATAAACATGGAAATATGTACACAGCCATCTTTATATACATGGAAATATCTACACCGCTATCTCTATTAACATGGAAATAACTAAACCGCTATTTGTATGAACAAGGAAATATCTACACCGTGATCTGTATAAACATGGAAATATCTACACTGCTATTTGTATAAACAAGGACATATCTACACCGCTATCTGTATAAACATGGAAATAACTACACCGCTATTTGCATAAACAAGGAAATATCTACACCGTGATCTGTATATACATGGAAATATGTACACCGCCATCTCTATAAACATGGAAATATGTACACCGTGATCTGTATAAACATGGAAATATTTACACCGATATCTGTATAAACATGGAAATATCTACACCGCCATCTCTATAAACATGGAAATATCTACACCGCCATCTGTATAAACATGGAAATATCTACACCACTATCTGTATAAACCTGGAAATATCTACACCGCTATCTGTATAAACATGGTAATATCTACACCACCATCTATATAAACATGGAAATATCTACACCGCCATCTGTATAAACATGGAAATATCTACAATGCCGTCTGTAGAAAGATGGAAATATCTACACTGCAATCTGTGTAAACATGGAAATATATACACCAATATCTGTAAAAACATGGAAATATCTACACCGCTATCTGTATAAACATGGAAATATCTACACCGCGATCTGCATAAACATGGAAATATCTACACCGCGATCTGTATAAATATGGAAATATCTACACCGCTATCTGTAGAAACATGGAAATATCTACACCGCGATCTGTATAAACATGGAAATATCTACACCGCGATCTGTATAAACATGGAAATATCTACACCGCTTTCTGTAGAAACATGGAAATATCTACACAGCTATCTCCATAAACATGGAAATATCTACACCGCCATCTGTATAGACATGGAAATACCTACAAGTCGTCTGTATAAACATGGAAATATCTACACAGCCATCTGTATGAACATGGAAATATCTACACAGCCATCTGTATATACATGGAAATATCTACACCGCTATCTGTATAAACATGGAAATAACTACACCGCTATTTGTATAAACAAGGAAATATCTACACCGTGATCTGTATAAACATGGAAATATCTACAATGCTATTTGTATAAACAAGGAAATATCTACACCGCTATCTGTATAAACATGGAAATAACTACACCGCTATTTGCATAAACAAGGAAATATCTACACCGTGATCTGTATAAACATGGAAATATCTACAACGCCATCTCTATAAACATGGAAATATCTACACCCCTATCTGTATAAACATGGAAATATCCACACCGCTATCTCTAAAAACATGGAAATAACTACACCGTGATCAGTATAAACGTGGAAATATCTACACCGCTATCTCTATAAACATGGAAATATCTCCACTGCTATCTCTATAAACATCGAAATATCTACATCGCCATCTGTATAAACATGGAAATACTTACAAAGTTAACTGTATAAACATGGAAATATCTACACCGCCATCTGTATAAACATGGAAATATCTACACAGCCATGTGTACATATATGGAAATATCTACACCGCTCTCTATATAAACATGGAAATAACTACACCGCTCTCTGTATATACATGGAAATATCTACACCGCCATCTACATATCCATAGAAATATCGGCGCGGCCATCTGTATAAACATGGAAATATCTACACGGTCATCTGTGTATAGATGGAAATATCAACACCGCCATCTGTACAAACCTGGAAATATCTGCACCGCTATCTGTATAAACATGGAAATATCTACACCGTGGTCTGTATAAACATGGAAATATCTACACCGCTATCTGTATAAACATGGAAATATATACATCGCTATCTGTATAAACATGGAAATACCTACACCGTGATCTGCATAAACATGGAAATATTTACAACGATATCTGTATAAACATGGAAATATCTACACCGCCATCTCTATAAACATGGAAATATCTACACCGCCATCTGTATAAACATGGAAATATCTACACCGCTATCTGTAGAAACATGGAAATATCTACACCGCTATCTGTATAAACATCGTAATATCTACACCACCATCTATATAAACATGGAAATATCTACACCGCCATCTGTATAAACATGGAAATATCTACAATGCCATCTGTAGAAAGATGGAAATATCTACACCGCAATCTGTGTAAACATGGAAATATCTACACCAATATCTGTAAAAACATGGAAATATCTACACCGCTATCTGTATAAACATGGAAATATCTATACCGCGATCTGCATAAACATGGAAATATCTACACCGCGATCCGTATAAACATGAAAATATCTACACCGCTATCTGTAGAGACATGGAAATATCTACACCGCGATCTGAATAAACATGGAAATATCTACAACGCGATCTGTATAAACATGGAAATATCTACACCGCTATCTGTAGAAACATGGAAATATCTACACAGCTATCTCTATAAACATGGAAATATCTACACCGCCATCTGTATAGACATGGAAATACCTACAAGTCATCTGTATAAACATGGAAATATATACACAGCCATCTGTATAAACATGGAAATATCTACACAGCCATGTGTATATACATGGAAATATCTACACCGCTATCTGTATAAACATGGAAATAACTACACCGCTATTTGTATAAACAAGGAAATATCTACACTGTGATCTGTATAAACATGGAAATATCTACACTGCTATTTGTATAAACAAGGAAATATCTACACCGCTATCTGTATAAACATGGAAATAACTACACCGCTATTTGCATAAACAAGGAAATAACTACACCGTGATCTGTATAAACATGGAAATAACTACACCGCTATTTGCATAAACAAGGAAATATCTACACCGTGATCTGTATAAACATGGAAATATCTACAACGCCATCTCTATAAACATGGAAATATCTACACCCCTATCTGTATAAACATGGAAATATCCACACCGCTATCTCTAAAAACATGGAAATAACTACACCGTGATCAGTATAAACGTGGAAATATCTACACCGCTATCTCTATAAACATGGAAATATCTCCACTGCTAACTCTATAAACATCGAAATATCTACATCGCCATCTGTATAAACATGGAAATACTTACAAAGTTAACTGTATAAACATGGAAATATCTACACCGCCATCTGTATAAACATGGAAATATCTACACAGCCATGTGTACATATATGGAAATATCTACACCGCTCTCTATATAAACATGGAAATAACTACACCGCTCTCTGTATATACATGGAAATATCTACACCGCCATCTACATATCCATAGAAATATCGGCGCCGCCATCTGTATAAACATGGAAATATCTACACGGTCATCTGTGTATAGATGGAAATATCAACACCGCCATCTGTACAAACCTGGAAATATCTGCACCGCTATCTGTATAAACATGGAAATATCTACACCGTGGTCTGTATAAACATGGAAATATCTACACCGCTATCTGTATAAACATGGAAATATATACATCGCTATCTGTATAAACATGGAAATACCTACACCGTGATCTGCATAAACATGGAAATATTTACAACGATATCTGTATAAACATGGAAATATCTACACCGCCATCTCTATAAACATGGAAATATCTACACCGCCATCTGTATAAACATGGAAATATCTACACCGCTCTCTGTAGAAACATGGAAATATCTACACCACTATCTGTATAAACATCGTAATATCTACACCACCATCTATATAAACATGGAAATATCTACACCGCCATCTGTATAAACATGGAAATATCTACAATGCCATCTGTAGAAAGATGGAAATATCTACACCGCAATCTGTGTAAACATGGAAATATCTACACCAATATCTGTAAAAACATGGAAATATCTACACCGCTATCTGTATAAACATGGAAATATCTATACCGCGATCTGCATAAACATGGAAATATCTACACCGCGATCCGTATAAACATGAAAATATCTACACCGCTATCTGTAGAGACATGGAAATATGTACACCGCGATCTGAATAAACATGGAAATATCTACAACGCGATCTGTATAAACATGGAAATATCTACACCGCTATCTGTAGAAACATGGAAATATCTACACAGCTATCTCTATAAACATGGAAATATCTACACCGCCATCTGTATAGACATGGAAATACCTACAAGTCATCTGTATAAACATGGAAATATATACACAGCCATCTGTATAAACATGGAAATATCTACACAGCCATGTGTATATACATGGAAATATCTACACCGCTATCTGTATAAACATGGAAATAACTACACCGCTATTTGTATAAACAAGTAAATATCTACACTGTGATCTGTATAAACATGGAAATATCTACACTGCTATTTGTATAAACAAGGAAATATCTACACCGCTATCTGTATAAACATGGAAATAACTACACCGCTATTTGCATAAACAAGGAAATAACTACACCGTGATCTGTATAAACATGGAAATAACTACACCGCTATTTGCATAAACAAGGAAATATCTACACCGTGATCTGTATAAACATGGAAATATCTACAACGCCATCTTTATAAACATGGAAATATCTACACCCCTATCTGTATAAACATGGAAATATCCACACCGCTATCTCTATAAACATGGAAATTACTACACCGCGATCAGTATAAACGTGGAAATATCTGCACTGCTATCTCTATAAACATGGAAATATCTCCACTACTATCTCTATAAACATCGAAATATCTACACCGCCATCTGTATAAACATGGAAATACTTACAAAGTTATCTGTATAAACATGGAAATATCTACACCGCGATCTGCATAAACATGGAAATTACTACACCGCGATCAGTATAAACGTGGAAATATCTATACCGCTATCTCTATAAACATGGAAATATCTCCACTACTATCTCTGTAAACATCGAAATAACTACACCGCCATCTGTATAAACATGGAAATACTTACAAAGTTATCTGTATAAACATGTAAATATCTACACCGTCATCTGTATAAACATGGAAATATCTACACAGCCATGTGTACATATATGGAAATATCTACACCGCTCTCTATATAAACATGGAAATAACTACACCGCTATCTGTATATACATGGAAATATCTACACCGCCATCTACATATCCATAGAAATATCTGCGCCGCCATCTGTATAAACATGGAAATATCTACACGGTCATCTGTGTATAGATGGAAATATCAACACCGCCATCAGTACAAACATGGAAATATCTGCACCGCTATCTGTATAAACATGGAAATATCTACACCGTGGTCTGTATAAACATGGAAATATCTACACCGTGATCTGTATAAACATGGAAATATGTACACCGCCATCTCTATAAACATGGAAATATGTACACCGTGATCTGTATAAACATGGAAATATTTACACCGATATCTGTATAAACATGGAAATATCTACACCGCCATCTCTATAAACATGGAAATATCTACACCGCCATGTGTATAAACATGGAAATATCTACACCACTATCTGTATAAACCTGGAAATATCTACACCGCTATCTGTATAAACATGGTAATATCTACACCACCATCTATATAAACATGGAAAAATCTACACCGCCATCTGTATAAACATGGAAATATCTACAATGCCGTCTGTAGAAAGATGGAAATATCTACACTGCAATCTGTGTAAACATGGAAATATCTACACCAATATCTGTAAAAACATGGAAATATCTACACCGCTATCTGTATAAACTTGGAAATATCTACACCGCGATCTGCATAAACATGGAAATATCTACACCGCGATTTGTATAAATATGGAAATATCTACACCGCTATCTGTAGAAACATGGAAATATCTACACCGCGATCTGTATAAACATGGAAATATCTACACCGCGATCTGTATAAACATGGAAATATCTACACCGCTATCTGTAGAAACATGGAAATATCTACACAGCTATCTCTATAAACATGGAAATATCTTCACCGCCATCTGTATAGACATGGAAATACCTACAAGTCATCTGTATAAACATGGAAATATCTACACAGCCATCTGTATGAACATGGAAATATCTACACAGCCATCTGTATATACATGGAAATATCTACACCGCTATCTGTATAAACATGGAAATAACTACACCGCTATTTGTATAAACAAGGAAATATCTACACCGTGATCTGTATAAACATGGAAATATCTACAATGCTGTTTGTATAAACAAGGAAATATCTACACCGCTATCTGTATAAACATGGAAATAACTACACCGCTATTTGCATAAACAAGGAAATATCTACACCGTGATCTGTATAAACATGGAAATATCTACAACGCCATCTCTATAAACATGGAAATATCTACACCCCTATCTGTATAAACATGGAAATATCTACACCGCTATCTCTAAAAACATGGAAATAACTACACCGTGATCAGTATAAACGTGGAAATATCTACACCGCTATCTCTATAAACATGGAAATATCTCCACTGCTATCTCTATAAACATCGAAATATCTACACCGCCATCTGTATAAACATGGAAATACTTACAAAGTTAACTGTATAAACATGGAAATATCTACACCGCCATCTGTATAAACATGGAAATATCTACACAGCCATGTGTACATATATTGAAATATCTACACCGCTCTCTATATAAACATGGAAATAACTACACCACTCTCTGTATATACATGGAAATATCTACACCGCCATCTACATATCCATAGAAATATCGGCGCCGCCATCTGTATAAACATGGAAATATCTACACGGTCATCTGTGTATAGATGGAAATATCAACACCGCCATCTGTACAAACATGGAAATATCTGCACCGCTATCTGTATAAACATGGAAATATCTACACCGTGGTCTGTATAAACATGGAAATATCTACACCGCTATCTGTATAAACATGGAAATATATACATCGCTATCTGTATAAACATGGAAATACCTACACCGTGATCTGCATAAACATGGAAATATTTACAACGATATCTGTATAAACATGGAAATATCTACACCGCCATCTCTATAAACATGGAAATATCTACACCGCCATCTGTATAAACATGGAAATATCTACACCGCTATCTGTATAAACCTGGAAATATCTACACCGCTATCTGTATAAACATCGTAATATCTACACCACCATATATATAAACATGGAAATATCTACACCGCCATCTGTATAAACATGGAAATATCTACAATGCCATCTGTAGAAAGATGGAAATATCTACACCGCAATCTGTGTAAACATGGAAATATCTACACCAATATCTGTAAAAACATGGAAATATCTACACCGCTATCTGTATAAACATGGAAATATCTATACCGCGATCTGCATAAACATGGAAATATCTACACCGCGATCCGTATAAACATGAAAATATCTACACCGCTATCTGAAGAAACATGGAAATATCTACACCGCGATCTGAATAAACATGGAAATATCTACAACGCGATCTGTATAAACATGGAAATATCTACACCGCTATCTGTAGAAACATGGAAATATCTACACAGCTATCTCTATAAACATGGAAATATCTACACCGCCATCTGTATAGACATGGAAATACCTACAAGTCATCTGTATAAACATGGAAATATATACACAGCCATCTGTATAAACATGGAAATATCTACACAGCCATCTGTATATACATGGAAATATTTACACCGCTATCTGTATAAACATGGAAATAACTACACCGCTATTTGTATAAACAAGTAAATATCTACACTGTGATCTGTATAAACATGGAAATATCTACACTGCTATTTGTATAAACAAGGAAATATCTACACCGCTATCTGTATAAACATGGAAATAACTACACCGCTATTTGCATAAACAAGGAAATATCTACACCGTGATCTGTATAAACATGGAAATATCTACAACGCCATCTTTATAAACATGGAAATATCTACACCCCTATCTGTATAAACATGGAAATATCCACACCGCTATCTCTATAAACATGGAAATATCTACACCGCCATCTGTATAAACATGGAAATATCTACACCGCTATCTGTATAAACCTGGAAATATCTACACCGCTATCTGTATAAACATGGTAATATCTACACCAGCATCTATATAAACATGGAAATATCTACACCGCCATCTGTATAAACATGGAAATATCTACAATGCCGTCTGTAGAAAGATAGAAATATCTACACTGCAATCTGTGTAAACATGGAAATATCTACACCAATATCTGTAAAAACATGGAAATATCTACACCGCTATCTTTATAAACATGGAAATATCTACACCGCGATCTGCATAAACATGGAAATATCTACACCGCGATCTGTATAAATATGGAAATATCTACACCGCTATCTGTAGAAACATGGAAATATCTACACCGCGATCTGTATAAACATGGAAATATCTACACCGTGATCTGTATAAACATGGAAATATCTACACCGCTATCTGTAGAAACATGGAAATATCTACACAGCTATCTCTATAAACATGGAAATATCTACACCGCCATCTGTATAAACATGGAAATACCTACAAGTCATCTGTATAAACATGGAAATATCTACACAGCCATCTGTATAAACATGGAAATATCTACACAGCCATCTTTATATTCACGGAAATATGTACACCGCTATCTGTATAAACATGGAAATAACTACACCGCTATTTGTATAAACAAGGAAATATCGACACCGTGATCTGTATAAACATGGAAATATCTACAATGCTATTTGTATAAACAAGGAAATATCTACACCGCTATCTGTATAAACATGGAAATAACTACACCGCTATCTGTATATACATGGAAATATCTACACCGCCATCTACATATCCATAGAAATATCTGCACCGCCATCTGTATAAACATGGAAATATCTACACGGTCATCTGTGTATAGATGGAAATATCAACACCGCCATCTGTACAGACATGTAAATATCTGCACCGCTATCTGTATAAACATGGAAATATCTACACCGTGGTCTGTAAAACATGGAAATATCTACACCGCTATCTGTATAAACATGGAAATATATACATCGCTATCTGTATAAACATGGAAATACCTACACCGTGATCTGCATAAACATGGAAATATTTACAACGATATCTGTATAACCATGGAAATATCTACACCGCCATCTCTATAAACATGGAAATATCTACACCGCCATCTGTATAAACATGGAAATATCTACACCGCTATCTGTATAAACCTGGAAATATCTACACCGCTATCTGTATAAACATCGTAATATCTACACCACCATCTATATAAACATGGAAATATCTACACCGCCATCTGTATAAACATGGAAATATCTACAATGCCATCTGTAGAAAGATGGAAATATCTACACCGCTATCTGTATAAACATGGTAATATCTACACCACCATCTAAATAAACATGGAAATATCTACACCGCCATCTGTATAAACATGGAAATATCTACAATGCCATCTGTAGAAAGATGGAAATATCTACACCGCAATCTGTGTAAACATGGAAATACCTACACCAATATCTGTAAAAACATGGAAATATCTACACCGCTATCTGCATAAACATGGAAATATCTACACCGCGATCTGTATAAACATGGAAATATCTACACCGCTATCTGTAGAAACATGGAAATATCTACACCGCTATCTGTAGAAACATGGAAATATCTACACCGCGATCTGCATAAACATGGAAATATCTACACCGCGATCTGTATAAATATGGAAATATCTACACCGCTATCTGTAGAAACATGGAAATATCTACACCGCGATCTGTATAAACATGGAAATATCTACACCGCTATCTGTATAAACATGGAAATATCTATATCGCGATCTGCATAAACAGGGAAATATCTACACCGCGATCTGTATAAACATGAAAATATCTACACCGCTATCTGTAGAAACATGGAAATATCTACACCGCGATCTGAATAAACATGGAAATATCTACAACGCGATCTGTATAAACATGGAAATATCTACACCGCTATCTGTAGAAACATGGAAATATCTACACAGCTATATCTATAAACATGGAAATATCTACACCGCCATCTGTATAGACATGGAAATACCTACAAGTCATCTGTATAAACAAGGAAATATATACACAGCCATCTGTATAAACATGGAAATATCTGCACAGCCATGTGTATATACATGGAAATATCTACACCGCTATCTCTATAAACATGGAAATAACTACACCGCTAGTTGTATAAACAAGTAAATATCTACACTGTGATCTGTATAAACATGGAAATATCTACACTGCTATTTGTATAAACAAGGAAATATCTACACCGTGATCTGTATAAACATGGAAATATCTACAATGCTATTTGTATAAACAAGGAAATATCTACACCGCTATCTGTATAAACATGGAAATAACTACACCGCTATTTGCATAAACAAGGAAATATCTACACCGTGATCTATATAAACATGGAAATATCTACAACGCCATCTCTATAAACATGGAAATATCTACACCCCTATCTGTATAAACATGGAAATATCCACACCGCTATCTCTAAAAACATGGAAATAACTACACCGTGATCAGTATAAACATGGAAATATCTACACCGCTATCTCTATAAACATGGAAATATCTCCACTGCTATTTCTATAAACATCGAAATATCTACACCGCCATCTGTATAAACATGGAAATACTTACAAAGTTATCTGTATAAACATGGAAATATCTACACCACCATCTGTATAAACATGGAAATATCTACACAGCCATATGTACATATATGGAAATATCTACACCGCTCTCTATATGAACATGGAAATAACTACACCGCTATCTGTATATACATGGAATTATCTACACCGCCATCTACATATCCATAGAAATATCTGCTCCGCCATCTGTATAAACATGGAAATATCTACAAGGTCATCTGTGGATAGATGGAAATATCAACACCGCCATCTGTACAAACATGGAAATATCTGCACCGCTATCTGTATAAACATGGAAATATCTACACCGTGGTCTGTAAAACATGGAAATATCTACACCGCTATCTGTATAAACCTGGAAATATCTACACCGCTATCTGTATAAACATGGTAATAACTACACCACCATCTATATAAACATGGAAATATCTACACCGCCATCTGTATAAACATGGAAATATCTACAATGCCGTCTGTAGAAAGATGGAAATATCTACACTGCAATCTGTGTAAACATGGAAATATCTACACCAATATCTGTAAAAACATGGAAATATCTACACCGCTATCTGTATAAACGTGGAAATATCTACACAGCGATCTGCATAAACATGGAAATATCTACACCGCGATCTGTATAAATATGGAAATATCTACACCGCTATCTGTAGAAACATGGAAATATCTACACCGCGATTTGTATAAACATGGAAATATCTACACCGCGATCTGTATAAACATGGAAATATCTACACCGCTATCTGTAGAAACATGGAAATATCTACACAGCTATCTCTATAAACATGGAAATATCTACACCGCCATCTGTATAGACATGGAAATACCTACAAGTCATCTGTATAAACATGGAAATATCTACACAGCCATCTGTATGAACATGGAAATATCTACACAGCCATCTGTATATACATGGAAATATCTACACCGCTATCTGTATAAACATGGAAATAACTACACCGCTATTTGTATAAACAAGGAAATATCTACACCGTGAACTGTATAAACATGGAAATATCTACAACGCCATCTCTATAAACAGGAAATATCTACACCCCTATCTGTATAAACATGGAAATATCCACACCGCTATCTCTAAAAACATGGAAATAACTACACCGTGATCAGTATAAACGTGGAAATATCTACACCGCTATCTCTATAAACATGGAAATATCTCCAATGCTATCTCTATAAACATCGAAATATCTACACCGCCATCTGTATAAACATGGAAATATTTACAAAGTTAACTGTATAAACATGGAAATATCTACACCGCCATCTGTATAAACATGGAAATACCTACACAGCCATGTGTACATATATGGAAATATCTACACCGCTCTCTATATAAACATGGAAATAACTACACGGCTCTCTGTATATACATGGAAATATCTACACTGCCATCTACATATCCATAGAAATATCGGCGCCGCCATCAGTATAAACATGGAAATATCTACACGGTCATCTGTGTATAGATGGAAATATCAACACCGCCATCTGTACAAACATGGAAATATCTGCACCGCTATCTGTATAAACATGGAAATATCTACACCGTGGTCTGTAAAAACATGGAAATATCTACACCGCTATCTGTATAAATATGGAAATATATACATCGCTATCTGTATAAACATGGAAATACCTACACCGTGATCTGCATAAACATGGAAATATTTACAACGATATCTGTATAAACATGGAAATATCTACACCGCCATCTCTATAAACATGGAAATATCTACACCGCCATCTGTATAAACATGGAAATATCTACACCGCTATCTGTATAAACCTGGAAATATCTACACCGCTATCTGTATAAACATCGTAATATCTACACCACCATCTATATAAACATGGAAATATCTACACCGCCATCTGTATAAACATGGAAATATCTACAATGCCATCTGTAGAAAGATGGAAATATCTACACCGCAATCTGTGTAAACATGGAAATATCTACACCAATATCTGTAAAAACATGGAAATATCTACACCGCTATCTGTATAAACATGGAAATATCTATATCGCGATCTGCATAAACATGGAAATATCTACACCGCGATCTGTATAAACATGAAAATATCTACACCGCTATCTGTAGAAACATGGAAATATCTACACCGCGATCTGAATAAACATGGAAATATCTACAACGCGATCTGTATAAACATGGAAATATCTACACCGCTATCTGTAGAAACATGGAAATATCTACACAGCTATCTCTATAAACATGGAAATATCTACACCGCCATCTGTATAGACATGGAAATACCTACAAGTCATCTGTATAAACAAGGAAATATATACACAGCCATCTGTATAAACATGGAAATATCTACACAGCCATGTGTATATACATGGAAATATCTACACCGCTATCTGTATAAACATGGAAATAACTGCACCGCTATTTGTATAAACAAGGAAATATCTACACCGTTATCTGTATAAACATGGAAATATCTACAATGCTATTTGTATAAACAAGGAAATATCTACACCGCTATCTGTATAAACATGGAAATATCCACAACGCTATCTCTAAAAACATGGAAATAACTACACCGTGATCAGTATAAACGTGGAAATATCTACACCGCTATCTCTATAAACATGGAAATATCTCCACTACTATCTCTATAAACATCGAAATATCTACACCGCCATCTGTATAAACATGGAAATACTTACAAAGTTATCTGTATAAACATGGAAATATCTACACCGTCACCTGTATAAACATGGAAATACCTACACAGCCATGTGTACATATATGGAAATATCTACACCGGTCTCCATATAAACATGGAAATAACTACACCGCTATCTGTATATACATGGAAATATCTACACCGCCATCTACATATCCATAGAAATATCTGCGCCACCATCTGTATAAACATGGAAATATCTACACGGTCATCTGTGTAGATGGAAATATCAACACCGCCATCTGTACAAACATGGAAATATCTGCACCGCTATCTGTATAAACATGGAAATATCTACACCGTGGTCTGTATAAACATGGAAATATCTACACCGCTATCTGTATAAACATGGAAATATATACACCGCCATCTCTATAAACATGGAAATATCTACAACGTGATCTGTATAAACATGGAACTATTTACACCGTTATCTGTATACACATGGAAATATCTACACCGCCATCTCTATAAACATGGAAATATCTTCACCGCCATCTGTATAAACATGGAAATATCTTCACCGCTATCTGTATAAACCTGAAAATATCTACACCGCTATCTGTATAAACATGGTAATATCTACATCACCATCTATATAAACATGGAAATATCTACACCGCCATCTGTATAAACATGGAAATATCTGCAATGCCATCTGTAGAAAGATGGAAATATCTACATCGCAATCTTTGTAAACATGGAAATATCTACACCAATAACTGTAAAAACATGGAAATATCTACACCGCTATCTGTATAAACATGGAAATATCTACACCGCGATCTGCATAAACATGGAAATATCTACAACGCGATCTGTATAAACATGGAAATATCTACACCGCTATCTGTAGAAACATGGAAATATCTACACCGCGATCTGCATAAACATGAAAATATCTACATCGCGATCTGTATAAACATGGAAATATCTACACCGCTATCTGTAGAAACATGGAAATATCTACACAGCTATCTCTATAAACATGGAAATATCTACACCGCCATCAGTATAAACTTGGAAATACCTAGAAGTCATCTGTATAAACATGGAAATATCTACACAGCCATCTGTATAAACATGGAAATATCTACACAGCCATCTGTATATACATGGAAATATCTACACCGCTATCTGTATAAACATGGAAATAACTACACCGCTATTTGTATAAACAAGGAAATATCTACATCGTGATCTGTATAAACATGGAAATACCTACACTGCTATTTGTATAAACAAGGAAATATGTACACCACTATCTGTATAAACATGGAAATAACTACAACGCTATTTGCATAAACAAGGAAATATCTACACCGTGATCTGTATAAACATGGAAATATCTACACCGCGATCTGCATAAACATCGAAATATTTACACCGCAATCTGTATAAACATGGAAATATCTACACCGCTATCTGTAGAAACATGGAAATATCTACACAGCTATCTCTATAAACATGGAAATATATACACCGCCATCTGTATAAACATGGAAATACCTACAAGTCATCTGTATAAATATGGAAATATCTACACAGCCATCTGTATAAACATGGAAATATCTAAACAGCCATCTGTATATACATGGAAATATCTACACCGCTATCTGTATAAACATGGAAATAACTTCACCGCTATTTGTATAAACAAGGAAATATCTACACCGTGATCTGTATAAACATGGAAATATCTACACTGCTATTTGTATAAACAAGGAACTATCTACACCGCTATCTGTATAAACATGGAAATAACTACACCGCTATTTGCATAAACAAGGAAATATCTACACCGCGATCTGTATAAACATGGAAATATCTACAACGCCATCTCTATAAACATGGAAATATCTACACCGCTATCTGTATAAACATGGAAATATCTATATCGCGATCTGCATAAACAGGGAAATATCTACACCGCGATCTGTATAAACATGAAAATATCTACACCGCTATCTGTAGAAACATGGAAATATCTACACCGCGATCTGAATAAACATGGAAATATCTACAACGCGATCTGTATAAACATGGAAATATCTACACCGCTATCTGTAGAAACATGGAAATATCTACACAGCTATATCTATAAACATGGAAATATCTACACCGCCATCTGTATAGACATGGAAATACCTACAAGTCATCTGTATAAACAAGGAAATATATACACAGCCATCTGTATAAACATGGAAATATCTGCACAGCCATGTGTATATACATGGAAATATCTACACCGCTATCTCTATAAACATGGAAATAACTACACCGCTAGTTGTATAAACAAGTAAATATCTACACTGTGATCTGTATAAACATGGAAATATCTACACTGCTATTTGTATAAACAAGGAAATATCTACACCGTGATCTGTATAAACATGGAAATATCTACAATGCTATTTGTATAAACAAGGAAATATCTACACCGCTATCTGTATAAACATGGAAATAACTACACCGCTATTTGCATAAACAAGGAAATATCTACACCGTGATCTATATAAACATGGAAATATCTACAACGCCATCTCTATAAACATGGAAATATCTACACCCCTATCTGTATAAACATGGAAATATCCACACCGCTATCTCTAAAAACATGGAAATAACTACACCGTGATCAGTATAAACATGGAAATATCTACACCGCTATCTCTATAAACATGGAAATATCTCCACTGCTATTTCTATAAACATCGAAATATCTACACCGCCATCTGTATAAACATGGAAATACTTACAAAGTTATCTGTATAAACATGGAAATATCTACACCACCATCTGTATAAACATGGAAATATCTACACAGCCATATGTACATATATGGAAATATCTACACCGCTCTCTATATGAACATGGAAATAACTACACCGCTATCTGTATATACATGGAATTATCTACACCGCCATCTACATATCCATAGAAATATCTGCTCCGCCATCTGTATAAACATGGAAATATCTACAAGGTCATCTGTGGATAGATGGAAATATCAACACCGCCATCTGTACAAACATGGAAATATCTGCACCGCTATCTGTATAAACATGGAAATATCTACACCGTGGTCTGTAAAACATGGAAATATCTACACCGCTATCTGTATAAACCTGGAAATATCTACACCGCTATCTGTATAAACATGGTAATAACTACACCACCATCTATATAAACATGGAAATATCTACACCGCCATCTGTATAAACATGGAAATATCTACAATGCCGTCTGTAGAAAGATGGAAATATCTACACTGCAATCTGTGTAAACATGGAAATATCTACACCAATATCTGTAAAAACATGGAAATATCTACACCGCTATCTGTATAAACGTGGAAATATCTACACAGCGATCTGCATAAACATGGAAATATCTACACCGCGATCTGTATAAATATGGAAATATCTACACCGCTATCTGTAGAAACATGGAAATATCTACACCGCGATTTGTATAAACATGGAAATATCTACACCGCGATCTGTATAAACATGGAAATATCTACACCGCTATCTGTAGAAACATGGAAATATCTACACAGCTATCTCTATAAACATGGAAATATCTACACCGCCATCTGTATAGACATGGAAATACCTACAAGTCATCTGTATAAACATGGAAATATCTACACAGCCATCTGTATGAACATGGAAATATCTACACAGCCATCTGTATATACATGGAAATATCTACACCGCTATCTGTATAAACATGGAAATAACTACACCGCTATTTGTATAAACAAGGAAATATCTACACCGTGAACTGTATAAACATGGAAATATCTACAACGCCATCTCTATAAACAGGAAATATCTACACCCCTATCTGTATAAACATGGAAATATCCACACCGCTATCTCTAAAAACATGGAAATAACTACACCGTGATCAGTATAAACGTGGAAATATCTACACCGCTATCTCTATAAACATGGAAATATCTCCAATGCTATCTCTATAAACATCGAAATATCTACACCGCCATCTGTATAAACATGGAAATATTTACAAAGTTAACTGTATAAACATGGAAATATCTACACCGCCATCTGTATAAACATGGAAATACCTACACAGCCATGTGTACATATATGGAAATATCTACACCGCTCTCTATATAAACATGGAAATAACTACACGGCTCTCTGTATATACATGGAAATATCTACACTGCCATCTACATATCCATAGAAATATCGGCGCCGCCATCAGTATAAACATGGAAATATCTACACGGTCATCTGTGTATAGATGGAAATATCAACACCGCCATCTGTACAAACATGGAAATATCTGCACCGCTATCTGTATAAACATGGAAATATCTACACCGTGGTCTGTAAAAACATGGAAATATCTACACCGCTATCTGTATAAATATGGAAATATATACATCGCTATCTGTATAAACATGGAAATACCTACACCGTGATCTGCATAAACATGGAAATATTTACAACGATATCTGTATAAACATGGAAATATCTACACCGCCATCTCTATAAACATGGAAATATCTACACCGCCATCTGTATAAACATGGAAATATCTACACCGCTATCTGTATAAACCTGGAAATATCTACACCGCTATCTGTATAAACATCGTAATATCTACACCACCATCTATATAAACATGGAAATATCTACACCGCCATCTGTATAAACATGGAAATATCTACAATGCCATCTGTAGAAAGATGGAAATATCTACACCGCAATCTGTGTAAACATGGAAATATCTACACCAATATCTGTAAAAACATGGAAATATCTACACCGCTATCTGTATAAACATGGAAATATCTATATCGCGATCTGCATAAACATGGAAATATCTACACCGCGATCTGTATAAACATGAAAATATCTACACCGCTATCTGTAGAAACATGGAAATATCTACACCGCGATCTGAATAAACATGGAAATATCTACAACGCGATCTGTATAAACATGGAAATATCTACACCGCTATCTGTAGAAACATGGAAATATCTACACAGCTATCTCTATAAACATGGAAATATCTACACCGCCATCTGTATAGACATGGAAATACCTACAAGTCATCTGTATAAACAAGGAAATATATACACAGCCATCTGTATAAACATGGAAATATCTACACAGCCATGTGTATATACATGGAAATATCTACACCGCTATCTGTATAAACATGGAAATAACTGCACCGCTATTTGTATAAACAAGGAAATATCTACACCGTTATCTGTATAAACATGGAAATATCTACAATGCTATTTGTATAAACAAGGAAATATCTACACCGCTATCTGTATAAACATGGAAATATCCACAACGCTATCTCTAAAAACATGGAAATAACTACACCGTGATCAGTATAAACGTGGAAATATCTACACCGCTATCTCTATAAACATGGAAATATCTCCACTACTATCTCTATAAACATCGAAATATCTACACCGCCATCTGTATAAACATGGAAATACTTACAAAGTTATCTGTATAAACATGGAAATATCTACACCGTCACCTGTATAAACATGGAAATACCTACACAGCCATGTGTACATATATGGAAATATCTACACCGGTCTCCATATAAACATGGAAATAACTACACCGCTATCTGTATATACATGGAAATATCTACACCGCCATCTACATATCCATAGAAATATCTGCGCCACCATCTGTATAAACATGGAAATATCTACACGGTCATCTGTGTAGATGGAAATATCAACACCGCCATCTGTACAAACATGGAAATATCTGCACCGCTATCTGTATAAACATGGAAATATCTACACCGTGGTCTGTATAAACATGGAAATATCTACACCGCTATCTGTATAAACATGGAAATATATACACCGCCATCTCTATAAACATGGAAATATCTACAACGTGATCTGTATAAACATGGAACTATTTACACCGTTATCTGTATACACATGGAAATATCTACACCGCCATCTCTATAAACATGGAAATATCTTCACCGCCATCTGTATAAACATGGAAATATCTTCACCGCTATCTGTATAAACCTGAAAATATCTACACCGCTATCTGTATAAACATGGTAATATCTACATCACCATCTATATAAACATGGAAATATCTACACCGCCATCTGTATAAACATGGAAATATCTGCAATGCCATCTGTAGAAAGATGGAAATATCTACATCGCAATCTTTGTAAACATGGAAATATCTACACCAATAACTGTAAAAACATGGAAATATCTACACCGCTATCTGTATAAACATGGAAATATCTACACCGCGATCTGCATAAACATGGAAATATCTACAACGCGATCTGTATAAACATGGAAATATCTACACCGCTATCTGTAGAAACATGGAAATATCTACACCGCGATCTGCATAAACATGAAAATATCTACATCGCGATCTGTATAAACATGGAAATATCTACACCGCTATCTGTAGAAACATGGAAATATCTACACAGCTATCTCTATAAACATGGAAATATCTACACCGCCATCAGTATAAACTTGGAAATACCTAGAAGTCATCTGTATAAACATGGAAATATCTACACAGCCATCTGTATAAACATGGAAATATCTACACAGCCATCTGTATATACATGGAAATATCTACACCGCTATCTGTATAAACATGGAAATAACTACACCGCTATTTGTATAAACAAGGAAATATCTACATCGTGATCTGTATAAACATGGAAATACCTACACTGCTATTTGTATAAACAAGGAAATATGTACACCACTATCTGTATAAACATGGAAATAACTACAACGCTATTTGCATAAACAAGGAAATATCTACACCGTGATCTGTATAAACATGGAAATATCTACACCGCGATCTGCATAAACATCGAAATATTTACACCGCAATCTGTATAAACATGGAAATATCTACACCGCTATCTGTAGAAACATGGAAATATCTACACAGCTATCTCTATAAACATGGAAATATATACACCGCCATCTGTATAAACATGGAAATACCTACAAGTCATCTGTATAAATATGGAAATATCTACACAGCCATCTGTATAAACATGGAAATATCTAAACAGCCATCTGTATATACATGGAAATATCTACACCGCTATCTGTATAAACATGGAAATAACTTCACCGCTATTTGTATAAACAAGGAAATATCTACACCGTGATCTGTATAAACATGGAAATATCTACACTGCTATTTGTATAAACAAGGAACTATCTACACCGCTATCTGTATAAACATGGAAATAACTACACCGCTATTTGCATAAACAAGGAAATATCTACACCGCGATCTGTATAAACATGGAAATATCTACAACGCCATCTCTATAAACATGGAAATATCTACACCCCTATCTGTATAAACATGGAAATATGCACACCGCTATCTCTATAAACATGGAAATAACTACACCGCGATCAGTATAAACGTGGAAATATCTACACCACTATCTCTATAAACATGGAAATATCTCCACTGCTATCTCTGTAAACATCGAAATGTCTACACCGCCATCTGTATAACCATGGAAATACTTACAAAGTTATCTGTATAAACATGGAAATATCTACACTGCCATCTATATAAACATGGAAATATCTACACAGCCATGTGTACATACATGGAAATATCTACACCACTCTCTATATAAACATGGAAATAACTACACCGCTATCTGTATATACATGGAAATATCTACACCGCCATCTACATATCCATAGAAATATCTGCGCCGCCATCTGTATAAACATGGAAATATCTACACGGTCATCTGTGTATAGATGGAAATATCAACACCGCCATTGGTACAAACATGGAAATATCTGCACCGCTATCTGTATAAACATGGAAATATCTACACCGTGGTCTGCTTAAACATGGAAATATCTTCACCGCTATCTGTATAACCATGGAAATATATACACCGCTATCTCTATAAACATGGAAATATCTACACCGTGTTCTGTATAAACATGGAAATAATTACACCGATATCTGTATAAACATGGAAATATCTACACTGCCATCTCCATAAACATGGAAATATCTACACCGCCATCTGTATAAACATGGAAATACGTACACCGCTATCTGTATAAACCTGGAAATATCTACACCGCTATCTGTATAAACATGGTAATATCTACACCACGATCTATATAAACATGGAAATATCTACACCGCCATCTGTATAAACATGGAAATATCTACACCGCTATCTGTAGAAAAATGGAAATATCTACACAGCTATCTCTAAAAACATGGAAATATCTACACCGCCATCAGTATAAACATGGAAATACCTAGAAGTCATCTGTATAAACATGGAAATATCTACACAGCCATCTGTATAAACATGGAAATATCTACACAGCCATCTGTATATACATGGAAATATCTACACCGCTATCTGTATAAACATGGAAATAACTACACTGCTATTTGTATAAACAAGGAAATATCTACATCGTGATCTGTATAAACATGGAAATACCTACACTGCTATTTGTATAAACAAGGAAATATCTACACCGCTATCTGTATAAACATGGAAATAACTACAACGCTATTTGCATAAACAAGGAAATATCTACATCGTGATCTGTATAAACATGGAAATATCTACACCGCGATCTGCATAAACATCGAAATATCTACACCGCAATCTGTATAAACATGGAAATATCTACACCGCTATCTGTAGAAACGTGGAAATATCTACACAGCTATCTCTATAAACATGGAAATATATACACCGCCATCTGTATAAACATGGAAATACCTACAAGTCATCTGTATAAACATGGAAATATCTACACAGCCATCTGTATAAACATGGAAATATCTAAACAGCCATCTGTATATACATGGAAATATCTACACCGCTATCTGTATAAACATGGAAATAACTTCACCGCTATTTGTATAAACAAGGAAATATCTACACCGTGATCTGTATAAACATGGAAATATCTACACTGCTATTTGTATAAACAAGGAACTATCTACACCGCTATCTGTATAAACATGGAAATAACTACACCGCTATTTGCATAAACAAGGAAATATCTACACCGCGATCTGTATAAACATGGAAATATCTACAACGCCATCTCTATAAACATGGAAATATCTACACCCCTATCTGTATAAACATGGAAATATGCACACCGCTATCTCTATAAACATGGAAATAACTACACCGCGATCAGTATAAACGTGGAAATATCCACACCACTATCTCTATAAACATGGAAATATCTACACTGCTATCTCTGTAAACATCGAAATGTCTACACCGCCTTCTGTATAAACATGGAAATACTTACAAAGTTATCTGTATAAACATGGAAATATCTACACTGCCATCTATATAAACATGGAAATATCTACACAGCCATGTGTACATACATAGAAATATCTACACCACTCTCTATATAAACATGGAAATAACTACACCGCTATCTGTATATACATGGAAATATCTACACCGCCATCTACATATCCATAGAAATATCTGCGCCGCCATCTGTATAAACATGGAAATATCTACACGGTCATCTGTGTATAGAAGGAAATATCAACACCGCCATCGGTACAAACATGGAAATATCTGCACCGCTATCTGTATAAACATGGAAATATCTACACCGTGGTCTGCTTAAACATGGAAATATCTTCACCGCTATCTGTATAAACATGGAAATATATACACCGCTATCTCTATAAACATGGAAATATCTACACCGTGTTGTGTATAAACATGGAAATAATTACACCGATATCTGTATAAACATGGAAATATCTACACCGCCATCTCCATAAACATGGAAATATCTACACCGCCATCTGTATAAACATGGAAATACGTACACCGCTATCTGTATAAACCTGGAAATATCTACACCGCTATCTGTATAAACATGGTAATATCTACACCACCATCTATATAAACATGGAAATATCTACACCGCCATCCGTATAAACATGGAAATATCTACACAGCCATGTGTACATATATGGAAATAACAACACCGCTCTATATATAAACATGGAAATAACTACACCGCTATCTGTATATACATGGAAATATCTACACCGCCATCTACATATGCATAGAAATATCTGCGACACCATCTGTTTAAACATGGAAATATCTACACGGTCATCTGTGTACGGATGGAAATATCAACACCGCCATCTGTACAAACATGGAAATATCTGCACCGCTATCTGTATAAACATGGAAATATCTACACCGTGGTCTTTATAAACATGGAAATATCTACACCGCTATCTGTAAAAACATGGAAATATATACACCGCTATCTCTATAAACATGGAAATATCTACACCGTGATCTGTATAACCATGGAAATATTTACACCGATATCTGTATAAGCATGGAAATATCTACACCGCCATCTCAATAAACATGGAAATATCTACACCGCCATCTGTATAAACATGGAAATATCTACACCGCTATCTGTATAAACGTGGAAATATCTACACCGCTATCTGTATAAACACGGTACTATCTACACCACCATCTATATAAACATGAAAATATCTACACCGCCATCTGTATAAACATGGAAATATCTACAATGCCATCTGTAGAAAGATGGAAATATCTACACCGCAATCTGTGTGTACACATGGAAATATCTACACCAATATCTGCAAAAACATGGAAATACCTACACGGCTATCTGTATAAACATGGAAATATCTAAACCGCGATCTGCATAAACATGGAAATATCTACACCGCGATCTGTATAAATATGGAAATATCTACACCGCTATCTGTAGAAACATGGAAATATCTACACCGCGATCTGTATAAACATGGATATATCTACACCGCGAGCTGTATAAACATGGAAATATCTACAACGCTATCTGTAGAAACATGGAAATATCTACACAGCTATCTCTATAAACATGGAAATATCTACACCGCCATCTGTATAAACATGGAAATACCTACAAGTCATCTATATAAACATGGAAATATCCACACAGCCATCTGTATAAACATGGTAATATCTACACAGCCATCTGTATATACACGGAAATATCTACACCGCTATCTGTATAAACATGGAAATAACTACACCGCTATTTGCATAAACAAGGAAATATCTACACCGTGATCTGTATAATCATGGAAATATCTACAACGCCATCTCTATAAACAAGGAAATATCTACACCCCTATCTGTATAAACATGGAAATATACACACCGCTATCTCTAAAAACATGGAAATAACTACACCGTGATCAGTATGAAGGTGGAAATATCTACACCGCTATCTCTATAAACATGGAAATATCTCCACTGCTATCTCTATAAACATCGAAATATCTACACCGCCATCTGTATAAACATGGAAATACTTACAAAGTTATCTGTATAAACATGGAAATATCTACACCGCCATCTGTATAAACTTGGAAATATCTACACAGCCATGTGTACATATATGGAAATATCTACACCGCTCTCCATATAAACATGGAAATAACTACACCGCTATCTGTATATACATGGAAATATCTACACCGCCATCTACATATCCATAGAAATATCTGCGCCACCATCTGTATAAACATGGAAATATCTACACGGTCATCTGTGTATAGATGGAAATATCAACACCGCGATCTGTACAAACATGGAAGTATCTGCACCGTTATCTGTATAAACATGGAAATATCTGCACCGTGGTCTGTATAAACATGGAAATATCTACACCGCTATCTGTATAAACATGGAAATATATACACCGCCATCTCTATAAACATGGAAATATCTACACCGTGATCTGTATAAACATGGAACTATTTACACCGATATCTGTATAAACATGGAAATATCTACACAGCCATCTCTATAAACATGGAAATATCTACACCGCCATCTGTATAAACATGGAAATATCTACACCGCTATCTGTATAAACCTGAAAATATCTACACCGCTATCTGTATAAACATGGTAATATCTACAACGCCATCTATATAAACATGGAAATATCTTCACCGCCATCTGTATAAACATGGAAATATCTACAATGCCATCTGTAGAAAGATGGAAATATCTACACTGCAATCTGTGTAAACATGGAAATATCTACACCGCCATCTGTATAAACATGGAAATATCTACAATGCCATCTGGAGAAAGATGGAAATATCTACACTGCAATCTGTGTAAACATGGAAATATCTACACCAATATCTGTAAAAACATGGAAATATCTACACCGCTATCTGTATAAACATGGAAATATCTACACCGCGATCTGCGTAAACATGGAAATATCTACACCGCGATCTGTATAAACATGGAAATATCTACACCGCTATCTGTAGAAACATGGAAATATCTACACGGCGATGTGCATAAACATGGAAATATCTACACCGCTATCTGTATAAACATGGAAATATCTACACCGCCATCTGTATAAACATGGAAATATCTACACCGCTATCTGTAGAAACATGGAAATATCTACACTGCGATGTGCATAAACATGAAAATATCTACACCGCTATCTGTAGAAACATGGAAATATCTACACAGCTATCTCTATAAACATGGAAATATGTACACAGCCATCTGTATAAACATGGAATTACCTACAAGTCATCTGTATAAACATGGAAATATCTACACAGCCATCTGTATAAACATGGAAATATGTACACAGCCATCTTTATATACATGGAAATATCTACACCGCTATCTCTATTAACATGGAAATAACTAAACCGCTATTTGTATGAACAAGGAAATATCTACACCGTGATCTGTATAAACATGGAAATATCTACACTGCTATTTGTATAAACAAGGACATATCTACACCGCTATCTGTATAAACATGGAAATAACTACACCGCTATTTGCATAAACAAGGAAATATCTACACCGTGATCTGTATAAACATGGAAATATGTACACCGCCATCTCTATAAACATGGAAATATGTACACCGTGATCTGTATAAACATGGAAATATTTACACCGATATCTGTATAAACATGGAAATATCTACACCGCCATCTCTATAAACATGGAAATATCTACACCGCCATCTGTATAAACATGGAAATATCTACACCACTATCTGTATAAACCTGGAAATATCTACACCGCTATCTGTATAAACATGGTAATATCTACACCACCATCTATATAAACATGGAAATATCTACACCGCCATCTGTATAAACATGGAAATATCTACAATGCCGTCTGTAGAAAGATGGAAATATCTACACTGCAATCTGTGTAAACATGGAAATATCTACACCAATATCTGTAAAAACATGGAAATATCTACACCGCTATCTGTATAAACGTGGAAATATCTACACCGCGATCTGCATAAACATGGAAATATCTACAGCGCGATTTGTATAAATATGGAAATATCTACACCGCTATCTGTAGAAACATGGAAATATCTACACCGCGATCTGTATAAACATGGAAATATCTACACCGCGATCTGTATAAACATGGAAATATCTACACCGCTATCTGTAGAAACATGGAAATATCTGCACAGCTATCTCTATAAACATGGAAATATCTTCACCGCCATCTGTATAGACATGGAAATACCTACAAGTCATCTGTATAAACATGGAAATATCTACACAGCCATCTGTATGAACATGGAAATATCTACACAGCCATCTGTATATACATGGAAATATCTACACCGCTATCTGTATAAACATGGAAATAACTACACCCCTATTTGTATAAACAAGGAAATATCTACACCGTGATCTGTATAAACATGGAAATATCTACAATGTTGTTTGTATAAACAAGGAAATATCTACACCGCTATCTGTATAAACATGGAAATATCTACACCGCTATTTGCATAAACAAGGAAATATCTACACCGTGATCTGTATAAACATGGAAATATCTACAACGCCATCTCTATAAACATGGAAATATCTACACCCGTATCTGTATAAACATGGAAATATCCACACCGCTATCTCTAAAAACATGGAAATAACTACACCGTGATCAGTATAAACGTGGAAATATCTACACCGCTATCTCTATAAACATGGAAATATCTCCATTGCTATCTCTATAAACATCGAAATATTTACACCGCCATCTGTATAAACATGGAAATACTTACAAAGTTAACTGTATAAACATGGAAATATCTACACCGCCATCTGTATAAACATGGAAATATCTACACAGCCATGTGTACATATATGGAAATATCTACACCGCTCTCCATATAAACATGGAAATAACTACACCGCTCTCTGTATATACATGGAAATATCTACACCGCCATCTACATATCCATAGAAATATCGGCGCCGCCATCTGTATAAACATGGAAATATCTACACGGTCATCTGTGTATAGATGGAAATATCAACACCGCCATCTGTACAAACATGGAAATATCTGCACCGCTATCTGTATAAACATGGAAATATCTACACCGTGGTCTGTATAAACATGGAAATATCTACACCGCTATCGGTATAAACATGGAAATATCTACACCGCGATCTGCATAAACAAGGAAATTACTACACCGCGATCAGTATAAACGTGGAAATATCTATACCGCTATCTCTATAAACATGGAAATATCTCCACTACTATCTCTGTAAACATCGAAATAACTACACCGCCATCTGTATAAACATGGAAATACTTACAAAGTTATCTGTATAAACATGTAAATATCTACACCGTCATCTGTATAAACATGGAAATATCTACACAGCCATGTGTACATATATGGAAATATCTACACCGCTCTCTATATAAACATGGAAATAACTACACCGCTATCTGTATATACATGGAAATATCTACACCGCCATCTACATATCCATAGAAATATCTGCGCCGCCATCTGTATAAACATGGAAATATCTACACGGTCATCTGTGTATAGATGGAAATATCAACACCGCCATCTGTACAAACATGGAAATATCTGCACCGCTATCTGTATAAACATGGAAATATCTACACCGTGGTCTGTATAAACATGGAAATATCTACACCGTCATCTGTATAAACATGGAAATATCTACACAGCCATGTGTACATATATGGAAATATCTACACCGCTCTCTATATAAACATGGAAATAACTACACCGCTATCTGTATATACATGGAAATATATACACCCCCATCTACATATCCATAGAAATATCTGCGCCGCCATCTGTATAAACATGGAAATATCTACACGGTCATCTGTGTATGGATGGAAATATCAACACCGCCATCTGTACAAACATGGAAATATCTGGACCGCTATCTGTATAAACATGGAAATATCTACACCGTGGTCTGTATAAACATGGAAATATCTACACCGCTATCTGTATAAACATGGAAATATATACACCGCCATCTCTATAAACATGGAAATATGCACACCGTGATCTGTATAAACATGGAACTATTTACACCGATATCTGTATAAACATGGAAATATCTACACCGCCATCTCTATAAACATGGAAATATCTACACCGCCATCTGTATAAACATGGAAATATCTACACCGCTATCTGTATAAACCTGGAAATATCTACACCGCTATCTGTATAAACATGGTAATATCTACACCACCATCTATATAAACATGGAAATATCTACACCGCCATCTGTATAAACATGGAAGTATCTACAATGCCGTCTGTAGAAAGATGGAAATATCTACACTGCAATCTGTGTAAACATGGAAATATCTACACCAATATCTGTAAAAACATGGAAATATCTACACTGCTATCTGTATAAACATGGCAATATCTACACCGCGATCTGCATAAACATGGAAATATCTACACCGCGATCTGTATAAATATGGAAATATCTACACCGCTATCTGTAGAAACATGGAAATATCTACACCGCGATCTGTATAAACATGGAAATATCTACACTGCGATCTCTATAAACATGGAAATATCTACACCGCTATCTGTAGAACCATGGATATATCTACAAAGCTATCTCTATAAACATGGAAATATCTGCACCGCCATCTGTATAAACATGGAAATACCTACAAGTCATCTGTATAAACATGGAAATATCTACACAGCCATCTGTATAAACATGGAAATATCTACACAGCCATCTGTATATACATGGAAATATCTACACCGCTATCTGTATAAACATGGAAATAACTACACTGCTATTTGTATTAACAACTAAATATCTACACCGTGATCTGTATAAACATGGAAATATCTACAATGCTATTTGTATAAACAAGGAAATATCTACACCGCTATCTGTATAAACATGGAAATAACTACACCGCTATTTGCATAAACAAAGAAATGTCTACACCGTGATCTGTATAAACATGGAAATATCTACAACGTCATCTCTATAAACATGGAAATATCGACACCCCTATCTGTATAAACATGGAAATATCCACACCGCTATCTCTAAAAACATGGAAATAACTACACCGTGATCAGTATAAACGTGGAAATATCTACACCGCTATCTCTATACACATGGAAATATCTCCACTACTATCTCTATAAACATCGAAATATCTACACCGCCATCTGTATAAACATGGAAATACTTACAAAGTTATCTGCATAAACATGGAAATATCTACACCGTCATCTGTATAAACATGGAAATATCTACACAGCCATATGTACATATATGGAAATATCTACACCGCTCTCTATATAAACATGGAAATAACTACACCGCTATCTGTATATACATGGAAATATCTACACCGCCATCTACATATCCATAGAAATATCTGCGCCGCCATCTGTATAAACATGGAAATATCTACACGGTCATCTGTGTATGGATGGAAATATCAACACAGCCATCTGTACAAACATGGAAATATCTGCACCGCTATCTGTATAAACATGGAAATATCTACACCGTGGTCTGTATAAACATGGAAATCTCTACACCGCTATCTGTATAAACATGGAAATATATACACCGCCATCTCTATAAACATGGAAATATGTACAACGTGATCTGTATAAACCTGGAACTATTTACACCGATATCTGTATAAACATGGAAATATCTACACCGCCATCTCTATAAACATGGAAATATCTACACCGCCATCTGTATAAACATGGAAATATCTACACCGCTATCTGTATAAACCTGGAAATATCTACACCGCTATCTGTATAAACATGGTAATATCTACACCACCATCTATATAAACATGGAAATATCTACATCGCCATCTGTATAAACATGGAAATATCTACAATGCCGTCTGTAGAAAGATGGAAATATCTACACTGCAATCTGTGTAAACATGGAAATATCTACACCAATATCTGTAAAAACATGGAAATATCTACACCGCTATCTGTATAAACATGGCAATATCTACACCGCGATCTGCATAAACATGGAAATATCTACACCGCGATCTGTATAAATATGGAAATATCTACACCTCTATCGGTAGAAACATGGAAATATCTACACCGCGATCTGTATAAACATGGAAATATCTACACTGCGATCTGTATAAACATGGAAATATCTACACCGCTATCTGTAGAAACATGGAAATATCTACACAGCTATCTCTATAAACATGGAAATATCTGCACCGCCATCTGTATAAACATGGAAATACCTACAAGTCATCTGTATAAACATGCAAATATCTACACAGCCATCTGTATAAACATGGAAATATCTACACAGCCATCTGTATATACATGGAAATATCTACGCCGCTATCTGTATAAACATGGAAATAACTACACCGCTATTTGTATAAACAAGGAAATATCTACACCGTGATCTGTATAAACATGGAAATATCTACAATGCTATTTGTATAAACAAGGAAATATCTACACCGCTATCTGTATAAACATGGAAATAACTACACCGCTATTTGCATAAACAAAGAAATGTCTACACCGTGATCTGTATAAACATGGCAATATCTACAACGCCATCTCTATAAACATGGAAATATCTACACCCCTATCTGTATAAACATGGAAATATCCACACCGCTATCTCTAAAAACATGGAAATAACTACACCGTGATCAGTATAAACGTGGAAATATCTACACCGCTATCTCTATAAACATGGAAATATCTCCACTACTATCTCTATAAACATCGAAATATCTACACCGCCATCTGTATAAACATGGAAATACTTACAAAGTTATCTGTATAAACATGGAAATATCTACACCGTCACCTGTATAAACATGGAAATATCTACACAGCCATGTGTACATATATGGAAATATGTACACCGCTCTCCATATAAACATGGAAATAACTACACCGCTATCTGTATATACATGGAAATATCTACACAGCCATCTACATATCCATAGAAATATCTGCGCCACCATCTGTATAAACATGGAAATATCTACACGGTCATCTGTGTATAGATGGAAATATCAACACCGCCATCTGTACAAACATGGAAATATCTGCACCGCTATCTGTATAAACATGGAAATATCTACACCGTGGTCTGTATAAACATGGAAATATCTACACCGCTATCGGTATAAACATGGAATTATCTACACCGCGATCTGCATAAACATGGAAATTACTACACCGCGATCAGTATAAACGTGGAAATATCTATACCGCTATCTCTATAAACATGGAAATATCTCCACTACTATCTCTGTAAACATCGAAATAACTACACCGCCATCTGTATAAACATGGAAATACTTACAAAGTTATCTGTATAAACATGTAAATATCTACACCGTCATCTGTATAAACATGGAAATATCTACACAGCCATGTGTACATATATGGAAATATCTACACCGCTCTCTATATAAACATGGAAATAACTACACCGCTATCTGTATATACATGGAAATATCTACACCGCCATCTACATATCCATAGAAATATCTGCGCCGCCATCTGTATAAACATGGAAATATCCACACGGTCATCTGTGTATAGATGGAAATATCAACACCGCCATCTGTACAAACATGGAAATATCTGCACCGCTATCTGTATAAACATGGAAATATCTACACCGTGGTCTGTATAAACATGGAAATATCTACACCGTCATCTGTATAAACATGGAAATATCTACACAGGCATGTGTACATATATGGAAATATCTACACCGCTCTCTATATAAACATGGAAATAACTACACCGCTATCTGTATATACATGGAAATATCTACACCCCCATCTACGTATCCATAGAAATATCTGCGCCGCCATCTGTATAAACATGGAAATATCTACACGGTCATCTGTGTATGGATGGAAATATCAACACCGCCATCTGTACAAACATGGAAATATCTGCACCGCTATCTGTATAAACATGGAAATATCTACACCGTGGTCTGTATAAACATGGAAATATCTACACCGCTATCTGTATAAACATGGAAATATATACACCGCCATCTCTATAAACATGGAAATATGTACACCGTGATCTGTATAAACATGGAACTATTTACACCGATATCTGTATAAACATGGAAATATCTACACCGCCATCTCTATAAACATGGAAATATCTACACCGCCATCTGTATAAACATGGAAATATCTACACCGCTATCTGTATAAACCTGGAAATATCTACACCGCTATCTGTATAAACATGGTAATATCTACACCACCATCTATATAAACATGGAAATATCTACACCGCCATCTGTATAAACATGGAAATATCTACAATGCCGTCTGTAGAAAGATGGAAATATCTACACTGCAATCTGTGTAAACATGGAAATATCTACACCAATATCTGTAAAAACATGGAAATATCTACACTGCTATCTGTATAAACATGGCAATATCTACACCGCGATGTGCATAAACATGGAAATATCTACACCGCGATCTGTATAAATATGGAAATATCTACACCGCTATCTGTAGAAACATGGAAATATCTACACCGCGATCTGTATAAACATGGAAATATCTACACTGCGATCTCTATAAACATGGAAATATCTACAACGCTATCTGTAGAACCATGGATATATCTACAAAGCTATCTCTATAAACATGGAAATATCTGCACCGCCATCTGTATAAACATGGAAATACCTACAAGTCATCTGTATAAACATGGAAATATCTACACAGCCATCTGTATAAACATGGAAATATCTACACAGCCATCTGTATATACATGGAAATATCTACACCGCTATCTGTATAAACATGGAAATAACTACACTGCTATTTGTATAAACAACTAAATATCTACACCGTGATCTGTATAAACATGGAAATATCTACAATGCTATTTGTATAAACAAGGAAATATCTACACCGCTATCTGTATAAACATGGAAATAACTACACCGCTATTTGCATAAACAAAGAAATGTCTACACCGTGATCTGTATAAACATGGAAATATCTACAACGCCATCTCTATAAACATGGAAATATCGACACCCCTATCTGTATAAACATGGAAATATCCACACCGCTATCTCTAAAAACATGGAAATAACTACACCGTGATCAGTATAAACGTGGAAATATCTACACCGCTATCTCTATACACATGGAAATATCTCCACTACTATCTCTATAAACATCGAAATATCTACACCGCCATCTGTATAAACATGGAAATACTTACAAAGTTATCTGCATAAACATGGAAATATCTACACCGTCATCTGTATAAACATGGAAATATCTACACAGCCATATGTACATATATGGAAATATCTACACCGCTCTCTATATAAACATGGAAATAACTACACCGCTATCTGTATATACATGGAAATATCTACACCGCCATCTACATATCCATAGAAATATCTGCGCCGCCATCTGTATAAACATGGAAATATCTACACGGTCATGTGTGTATGGATGGAAATATCAACACAGCCATCTGTACAAACATGGAAATATCTGCACCGCTATCTGTATAAACATGGAAATATCTACACCGTGGTCTGTATAAACATGGAAATATCTACACCGCTATCTGTATAAACATGGAAATATATACACCGCCATCTCTATAAACATGGAAATATGTACACCGTGATCTGTATAAACATGGAACTATTTACACCGATATCTGTATAAACATGGAAATATCTACACCGCCATCTCTATAAACATGGAAATATCTACACCGCCATCTGTATAAACATGGAAATATCTACACCGCTATCTGTATAAACCTGGAAATATCTACACCGCTATCTGTATAAACATGGTAATATCTACACCACCATCTATATAAACATGGAAATATCTACACCGCCATCTGTATAAACATGGAAATATCTACAATGCCGTCTGTAGAAAGATGGAAATATCTACACTGCAATCTGTGTAAACATGGAAATATCTACACCAATATCTGTAAAAACATGGAAATATCTACACTGCTATCTGTATAAACATGGCAATATCTACACCGCGATGTGCATAAACATGGAAATATCTACACCGCGATCTGTATAAATATGGAAATATCTACACCGCTATCTGTAGAAACATGGAAATATCTACACCGCGATCTGTATAAACATGGAAATATCTACACTGCGATCTCTATAAACATGGAAATATCTACAACGCTATCTGTAGAACCATGGATATATCTACAAAGCTATCTCTATAAACATGGAAATATCTGCACCGCCATCTGTATAAACATGGAAATACCTACAAGTCATCTGTATAAACATGGAAATATCTACACAGCCATCTGTATAAACATGGAAATATCTACACAGCCATCTGTATATACATGGAAATATCTACACCGCTATCTGTATAAACATGGAAATAACTACACTGCTATTTGTATAAACAACTAAATATCTACACCGTGATCTGTATAAACATGGAAATATCTACAATGCTATTTGTATAAACAAGGAAATATCTACACCGCTATCTGTATAAACATGGAAATAACTACACCGCTATTTGCATAAACAAAGAAATGTCTACACCGTGATCTGTATAAACATGGAAATATCTACAACGCCATCTCTATAAACATGGAAATATCGACACCCCTATCTGTATAAACATGGAAATATCCACACCGCTATCTCTAAAAACATGGAAATAACTACACCGTGATCAGTATAAACGTGGAAATATCTACACCGCTATCTCTATACACATGGAAATATCTCCACTACTATCTCTATAAACATCGAAATATCTACACCGCCATCTGTATAAACATGGAAATACTTACAAAGTTATCTGCATAAACATGGAAATATCTACACCGTCATCTGTATAAACATGGAAATATCTACACAGCCATATGTACATATATGGAAATATCTACACCGCTCTCTATATAAACATGGAAATAACTACACCGCTATCTGTATATACATGGAAATATCTACACCGCCATCTACATATCCATAGAAATATCTGCGCCGCCATCTGTATAAACATGGAAATATCTACACGGTCATGTGTGTATGGATGGAAATATCAACACAGCCATCTGTACAAACATGGAAATATCTGCACCGCTATCTGTATAAACATGGAAATATCTACACCGTGGTCTGTATAAACATGGAAATCTCTACACCGCTATCTGTATAAACATGGAAATATATACACCGCCATCTCTATAAACATGGAAATATGTACAACGTGATCTGTATAAACCTGGAACTATTTACACCGATATCTGTATAAACATGGAAATATCTACACCGCCATCTCTATAAACATGGAAATATCTACACCGCCATCTGTATAAACATGGAAATATCTACACCGCTATCTGTATAAACCTGGAAATATCTACACCGCTATCTGTATAAACATGGTAATATCTACACCACCATCTATATAAACATGGAAATATCTACACCGCCATCTGTATAAACATGGAAATATCTACAATGCCGTCTGTAAAAAGATGGAAATATCTACACTGCAATCTGTGTAAACATGGAAATATCTACACCAATATCTGTAAAAACATGGAAATATCTACACCGCTATCTGTATAAACATGGCAATATCTACACCGCGATCTGCATAAACATGGAAATATCTACACCGCGATCTGTATAAATATGGAAATATCTACACCTCTATCTGTAGAAACATGGAAATATCTACACCGCGATCTGTATAAACATGGAAATATCTACACTGCGATCTGTATAAACATGGAAATATCTACACCGCTATCTGTAGAAACATGGAAATATCTACACAGCTATCTCTATAAACATGGAAATATCTGCACCGCCATCTGTATAAACATGGAAATACCTACAAGTCATCTGTATAAACATGCAAATATCTACACAGCCATCTGTATAAACATGGAAATATCTACACAGCCATCTGTATATACATGGAAATATCTACACCGCTATCTGTATAAACATGGAAATAACTACACCGCTATTTGTATAAACAAGGAAATATCTACACCGTGATCTGTATAAACATGGAAATATCTACAATGCTATTTGTATAAACAAGGAAATATCTACACCGCTATCTGTATAAACATGGAAATAACTACACCGCTATTTGCATAAACAAAGAAATGTCTACACCGTGATCTGTATAAACATGGCAATATCTACAACGCCATCTCTATAAACATGGAAATATCTACACCCCTATCTGTATAAACATGGAAATATCCACACCGCTATCTCTAAAAACATGGAAATAACTACACCGTGATCAGTATAAACGTGGAAATATCTACACCACTATCTCTATAAACATGGAAATATCTCCACTACTATCTCTATAAACATCGAAATATCTACACCGCCATCTGTATAAACATGGAAATACTTACAAAGTTATCTGTATAAACATGGAAATATCTACACCGTCACCTGTATAAACATGGAAATATCTACACCGCCATGTGTACATATATGGAAATATGTACACCGCTCTCCATATAAACATGGAAATAACTACACCGCTATCTGTATATACATGGAAATATCTACACAGCCATCTACATATCCATAGAAATATCTGCACCACCATCTGTATAAACATGGAAATATCTACACGGTCATCTGTGTATAGATGGAAATATCAACACCGCCATCTGTACAAACATGGAAATATCTGCACCGCTATCTGTATAAACATGGAAATATCTACACCGTGGTCTGTATAAACATGGAAATATCTACACCGCTATCGGTATAAACATGGAAATATCTACACCGCGATCTGCATAAACATGGAAATTACTACACCGCGATCAGTATAAACGTGGAAATATCTATACCGCTATCTCTATAAACATGGAAATATCTCCACTACTATCTCTGTAAACATCGAAATAACTACACCGCCATCTGTATAAACATGGAAATACTTACAAAGTTATCTGTATAAACATGTAAATATCTACACCGTCATCTGTATAAACATGGAAATATCTACACAGCCATGTGTACATATATGGAAATATCTACACCGCTCTCTATATAAACATGGAAATAACTACACCGCTATCTGTATATACATGGAAATATCTACACCGCCATCTACATATCCATAGAAATATCTGCGCCGCCATCTGTATAAACATGGAAATATCTACACGGTCATCTGTGTATAGATGGAAATATCAACACCGCCATCTGTACAAACATGGAAATATCTGCACCGCTATCTGTATAAACATGGAAATATCTACACCGTGGTCTGTATAAACATGGAAATATCTACACCGTCATCTGTATAAACATGGAAATATCTACACAGCCATGTGTACATATATGGAAATATCTACACCGCTCTCTATATAAACATGGAAATAACTACACCGCTATCTGTATATACATGGAAATATCTACACCCCCATCTACGTATCCATAGAAATATCTGCGCCGCCATCTGTATAAACATGGAAATATCTACACGGTCATCTGTGTATGGATGGAAATATCAACACCGCCATCTGTACAAACATGGAAATATCTGCACCGCTATCTGTATAAACATGGAAATATCTACACCGTGGTCTGTATAAACATGGAAATATCTACCCCGCTATCTGTATAAACATGGAAATATATACACCGCCATCTCTATAAACATGGAAATATGTACACCGTGATCTGTATAAACATGGAACTATTTACACCGATATCTGTATAAACATGGAAATATCTACACCGCCATCTCTATAAACATGGAAATATCTACACCGCCATCTGTATAAACATGGAAATATCTACACCGCTATCTGTATAAACCTGGAAATATCTACACCGCTATCTGTATAAACATGGTAATATCTACACCACCATCTATATAAACATGGAAATATCTACACCGCCATCTGTATAAACATGGAAATATCTACAATGCCGTCTGTAGAAAGATGGAAATATCTACACTGCAATCTGTGTAAACATGGAAATATCTACACCAATATCTGTAAAAACATGGAAATATCTACACTGCTATCTGTATAAACATGGCAATATCTACACCGCGATGTGCATAAACATGGAAATATCTACACCGCGATCTGTATAAATATGGAAATATCTACACCGCTATCTGTAGAAACATGGAAATATCTACACCGCGATCTGTATAAACATGGAAATATCTACACTGCGATCTCTATAAACATGGAAATATCTACAACGCTATCTGTAGAACCATGGATATATCTACAAAGCTATCTCTATAAACATGGAAATATCTGCACCGCCATCTGTATAAACATGGAAATACCTACAAGTCATCTGTATAAACATGGAAATATCTACACAGCCATCTGTATAAACATGGAAATATCTACACAGCCATCTGTATATACATGGAAATATCTACACCGCTATCTGTATAAACATGGAAATAACTACACTGCTATTTGTATAAACAACTAAATATCTACACCGTGATCTGTATAAACATGGAAATATCTACAATGCTATTTGTATAAACAAGGAAATATCTACACCGCTATCTGTATAAACATGGAAATAACTACACCGCTATTTGCATAAACAAAGAAATGTCTACACCGTGATCTGTATAAACATGGAAATATCTACAACGCCATCTCTATAAACATGGAAATATCGACACCCCTATCTGTATAAACATGGAAATATCCACACCGCTATCTCTAAAAACATGGAAATAACTACACCGTGATCAGTATAAACGTGGAAATATCTACACCGCTATCTCTATACACATGGAAATATCTCCACTACTATCTCTATAAACATCGAAATATCTACACCGCCATCTGTATAAACATGGAAATACTTACAAAGTTATCTGCATAAACATGGAAATATCTACACCGTCATCTGTATAAACATGGAAATATCTACACAGCCATATGTACATATATGGAAATATCTACACCGCTCTCTATATAAACATGGAAATAACTACACCGCTATCTGTATATACATGGAAATATCTACACCGCCATCTACATATCCATAGAAATATCTGCGCCGCCATCTGTATAAACATGGAAATATCTACACGGTCATCTGTGTATGGATGGAAATATCAACACAGCCATCTGTACAAACATGGAAATATCTGCACCGCTATCTGTATAAACATGGAAATATCTACACCGTGGTCTGTATAAACATGGAAATCTCTACACCGCTATCTGTATAAACATGGAAATATATACACCGCCATCTCTATAAACATGGAAATATGTACAACGTGATCTGTATAAACCTGGAACTATTTACACCGATATCTGTATAAACATGGAAATATCTACACCGCCATCTCTATAAACATGGAAATATCTACACCGCCATCTGTATAAACATGGAAATATCTACACCGCTATCTGTATAAACCTGGAAATATCTACACCGCTATCTGTATAAACATGGTAATATCTACACCACCATCTATATAAACATGGAAATATCTACACCGCCATCTGTATAAACATGGAAATATCTACAATGCCGTCTGTAGAAAGATGGAAATATCTACACTGCAATCTGTGTAAACATGGAAATATCTACACCAATATCTGTAAAAACATGGAAATATCTACACCGCTATCTGTATAAACATGGCAATATCTACACCGCGATCTGCATAAACATGGAAATATCTACACCGCGATCTGTATAAATATGGAAATATCTACACCTCTATCTGTAGAAACATGGAAATATCTACACCGCGATCTGTATAAACATGGAAATATCTACACTGCGATCTGTATAAACATGGAAATATCTACACCGCTATCTGTAGAAACATGGAAATATCTACACAGCTATCTCTATAAACATGGAAATATCTGCACCGCCATCTGTATAAACATGGAAATACCTACAAGTCATCTGTATAAACATGCAAATATCTACACAGCCATCTGTATAAACATGGAAATTTCTACACAGCCATCTGTATATACATGGAAATATCTACACCGCTATCTGTATAAACATGGAAATAACTACACCGCTATTTGTATAAACAAGGAAATATCTACACCGTGATCTGTATAAACATGGAAATATCTACAATGCTATTTGTATAAACAAGGAAATATCTACACCGCTATCTGTATAAACATGGAAATATCTACACCGCGATCTGCATAAACATGGAAATTACTACACCGCGATCAGTATAAACGTGGAAATATCTATACCGCTATCTCTATAAACATGGAAATATCTCCCCTACTATCTCTGTAAACATCGAAATAACTACACCGCCATCTGTATAAACATGGAAATACTTACAAAGTTATCTGTATAAACATGTAAATATCTACACCGTCATCTGTATAAACATGGAAATATCTACACAGCCATGTGTACATATATGGAAATATCTACACCGCTCTCTATATAAACATGGAAATAACTACACCGCTATCTGTATATACATGGAAATATCTACACCGCCATCTACATATCCATAGAAATATCTGCGCCGCCATCTGTATAAACATGGAAATATCTACACGGTCATCTGTGTATAGATGGAAATATCAACACCGCCATCTGTACAAACATGGAAATATCTGCACCGCTATCTGTATAAACATGGAAATATCTACACCGTGGTCTGTATAAACATGGAAATATCTACACCGTCATCTGTATAAACATGGAAATATCTACACAGCCATGTGTACATATATGGAAATATCTACACCGCACTCTATATAAACATGGAAATAACTACACCGCTATCTGTATATACATGGAAATATCTACACCCCCATCTACGTATCCATAGAAATATCTGCGCCGCCATCTGTATAAACATGGAAATATCTACACGGTCATCTGTGTATGGATGGAAATATCAACACCGCCATCTGTACAAACATGGAAATATCTGCACCGCTATCTGTATAAACATGGAAATATCTACACCGTGGTCTGTATAAACATGGAAATATCTACACCGCTATCTGTATAAACATGGAAATATATACACCGCCATCTCTATAAACATGGAAATATGTACACCGTGATCTGTATAAACATGGAACTATTTACACCGATATCTGTATAAACATGGAAATATCTACACCGCCATCTCTATAAACATGGAAATATCTACACCGCCATCTGTATAAACATGGAAATATCTACACCGCTATCTGTATAAACCTGGAAATATCTACACCGCTATCTGTATAAACATGGTAATATCTACACCACCATCTATATAAACATGGAAATATCTACACCGCCATCTGTATAAACATGGAAATATCTACAATGCCGTCTGTAGAAAGATGGAAATATCTACACTGCAATCTGTGTAAACATGGAAATATCTACACCAATATCTGTAAAAACATGGAAATATCTACACTGCTATCTGTATAAACATGGCAATATCTACACCGCGATGTGCATAAACATGGAAATATCTACACCGCGATCTGTATAAATATGGAAATATCTACACCGCTATCTGTAGAAAAATGGAAATATCTACACCGCGATCTGTATAAACATGGAAATATCTACACTGCGATCTCTATAAACATGGAAATATCTACAACGCTATCTGTAGAACCATGGATATATCTACAAAGCTATCTCTATAAACATGGAAATATCTGCACCGCCATCTGTATAAACATGGAAATACCTACAAGTCATCTGTATAAACATGGAAATATCTACACAGCCATCTGTATAAACATGGAAATATCTACACAGCCATCTGTATATACATGGAAATATCTACACCGCTATCTGTATAAACATGGAAATAACTACACTGCTATTTGTATAAACAACTAAATATCTACACCGTGATCTGTGTAAACATGGAAATATCTACAATACTATTTGTATAAACAAGGAAATATCTACACCGCTATCTGTATAAACATGGAAATAACTACACCGCTATTTGCATAAACAAAGAAATGTCTACACCGTGATCTGTATAAACATGGCAATATCTACAACGCCATCTCTATAAACATGGAAATATCGACACCCCTATCTGTATAAACATGGAAATATCCACACCGCTATCTCTAAAAACATGGAAATAACTACACCGTGATCAGTATAAACGTGGAAATATCTACACCGCTATCTCTATACACATGGAAATATCTCCACTACTATCTCTATAAACATCGAAATATCTACACCGCCATCTGTATAAACATGGAAATACTTACAAAGTTATCTGCATAAACATGGAAATATCTACACCGTCATCTGTATAAACATGGAAATATCTACACAGCCATATGTACATATATGGAAATATCTACACCGCTCTCTATATAAACATGGAAATAACTACACCGCTATCTGTATATACATGGAAATATCTACACCGCCATCTACATATCCATAGAAATATCTGCGCCGCCATCTGTATAAACATGGAAATATCTACACGGTCATCTGTGTATGGATGGAAATATCAACACAGCCATCTGTACAAACATGGAAATATCTGCACCGCTATCTGTATAAACATGGAAATATCTACACCGTGGTCTGTATAAACATGGAAATCTCTACACCGCTATCTGTATAAACATGGAAATATATACACCGCCATCTCTATAAACATGGAAATATGTACAACGTGATCTGTATAAACCTGGAACTATTTACACCGATATCTGTATAAACATGGAAATATCTACACCGCCATCTCTATAAACATGGAAATATCTACACCGCCATCTGTATAAACATGGAAATATCTACACCGCTATCTGTATAAACCTGGAAATATCTACACTGCTATCTGTATAAACATGGTAATATCTACACCACCATCTATATAAACATGGAAATATCTACACCGCCATCTGTATAAACATGGAAATATCTACAATGCCGTCTGTAGAAAGATGGAAATATCTACACTGCAATCTGTGTAAACATGGAAATATCTACACCAATATCTGTAAAAACATGGAAATATCTACACCGCTATCTGTATAAACATGGCAATATCTACACCGCGATCTGCATAAACATGGAAATATCTACACCGCGATCTGTATAAATATGGAAATATCTACACCTCTATCTGTAGAAACATGGAAATATCTACACCGCGATCTGTATAAACATGGAAATATCTACACTGCGATCTGTATAAACATGGAAATATCTACACCGCTATCTGTAGAAACATGGAAATATCTACACAGCTATCTCTATAAACATGGAAATATCTGCACCGCCATCTGTATAAACATGGAAATACCTACAAGTCATCTGTATAAACATGCAAATATCTACACAGCCATCTGTATAAACATGGAAATATCTACACAGCCATCTGTATATACATGGAAATATCTACACCGCTATCTGTATAAACATGGAAATAACTACACCGCTATTTGTATAAACAAGGAAATATCTACACCGTGATCTGTATAAACATGGAAATATCTACAATGCTATTTGTATAAACAAGGAAATATCTACACCGCTATCTGTATAAACATGGAAATAACTACACCGCTATTTGCATAAACAAAGAAATGTCTACACCGTGATCTGTATAAACATGGCAATATCTACAACGCCATCTCTATAAACATGGAAATATCTACACCCCTATCTGTATAAACATGGAAATATCCACACCGCTATCTCTAAAAACATGGAAATAACTACACCGTGATCAGTATAAACGTGGAAATATCTACACCACTATCTCTATAAACATGGAAATATCTCCACTACTATCTCTATAAACATCGAAATATCTACACCGCCATCTGTATAAACATGGAAATACTTACAAAGTTATCTGTATAAACATGGAAATATCTACACCGTCACCTGTATAAACATGGAAATATCTACACCGCCATGTGTACATATATGGAAATATGTACACCGCTCTCCATATAAACATGGAAATAACTACACCGCTATCTGTATATACATGGAAATATCTACACAGCCATCTACATATCCATAGAAATATCTGCACCACCATCTGTATAAACATGGAAATATCTACACGGTCATCTGTGTATAGATGGAAATATCAACACCGCCATCTATACAAACATGGAAATATCTGCACCGCTATCTGTATAAACATGGAAATATCTACACCGTGGTCTGTATAAACATGGAAATATCTACACCGCTATCGGTATAAACATGGAAATATCTACACCGCGATCTGCATAAACATGGAAATTACTACACCGCGATCAGTATAAACGTGGAAATATCTATACCGCTATCTCTATAAACATGGAAATATCTCCACTACTATCTCTGTAAACATCGAAATAACTACACCGCCATCTGTATAAACATGGAAATACTTACAAAGTTATCTGTATAAACATGTAAATATCTACACCGTCATCTGTATAAACATGGAAATATCTACACAGCCATGTGTACATATATGGAAATATCTACACCGCTCTCTATATAAACATGGAAATAACTACACCGCTATCTGTATATACATGGAAATATCTACACCGCCATCTACATATCCATAGAAATATCTGCGCCGCCATCTGTATAAACATGGAAATATCTACACGGTCATCTGTGTATAGATGGAAATATCAACACCGCCATCTGTACAAACATGGAAATATCTGCACCGCTATCTGTATAAACATGGAAATATCTACACCGTGGTCTGTATAAACATGGAAATATCTACACCGTCATCTGTATAAACATGGAAATATCTACACAGCCATGTGTACATATATGGAAATATCTACACCGCTCTCTATATAAACATGGAAATAACTACACCGCTATCTGTATATACATGGAAATATCTACACCCCCATCTACGTATCCATAGAAATATCTGCGCCGCCATCTGTATAAACATGGAAATATCTACACGGTCATCTGTGTATGGATGGAAATATCAACACCGCCATCTGTACAAACATGGAAATATCTGCACCGCTATCTGTATAAACATGGAAATATCTACACCGTGGTCTGTATAAACATGGAAATATCTACCCCGCTATCTGTATAAACATGGAAATATATACACCGCCATCTCTATAAACATGGAAATATGTACACCGTGATCTGTATAAACATGGAACTATTTACACCGATATCTGTATAAACATGGAAATATCTACACCGCCATCTCTATAAACATGGAAATATCTACACCGCCATCTGTATAAACATGGAAATATCTACACCGCTATCTGTATAAACCTGGAAATATCTACACCGCTATCTGTATAAACATGGTAATATCTACACCACCATCTATATAAACATGGAAATATCTACACCGCCATCTGTATAAACATGGAAATATCTACAATGCCGTCTGTAGAAAGATGGAAATATCTACACTGCAATCTGTGTAAACATGGAAATATCTACACCAATATCTGTAAAAACATGGAAATATCTACACTGCTATCTGTATAAACATGGCAATATCTACACCGCGATGTGCATAAACATGGAAATATCTACACCGCGATCTGTATAAATATGGAAATATCTACACCGCTATCTGTAGAAACATGGAAATATCTACACCGCGATCTGTATAAACATGGAAATATCTACACTGCGATCTCTATAAACATGGAAATATCTACAACGCTATCTGTAGAACCATGGATATATCTACAAAGCTATCTCTATAAACATGGAAATATCTGCACCGCCATCTGTATAAACATGGAAATACCTACAAGTCATCTGTATAAACATGGAAATATCTACACAGCCATCTGTATAAACATGGAAATATCTACACAGCCATCTGTATATACATGGAAATATCTACACCGCTATCTGTATAAACATGGAAATAACTACACTGCTATTTGTATAAACAACTAAATATCTACACCGTGATCTGTATAAACATGGAAATATCTACAATGCTATTTGTATAAACAAGGAAATATCTACACCGCTATCTGTATAAACATGGAAATAACTACACCGCTATTTGCATAAACAAAGAAATGTCTACACCGTGATCTGTATAAACATGGAAATATCTACAACGCCATCTCTATAAACATGGAAATATCGACACCCCTATCTGTATAAACATGGAAATATCCACACCGCTATCTCTAAAAACATGGAAATAACTACACCGTGATCAGTATAAACGTGGAAATATCTACACCGCTATCTCTATACACATGGAAATATCTCCACTACTATCTCTATAAACATCGAAATATCTACACCGCCATCTGTATAAACATGGAAATACTTACAAAGTTATCTGCATAAACATGGAAATATCTACACCGTCATCTGTATAAACATGGAAATATCTACACAGCCATATGTACATATATGGAAATATCTACACCGCTCTCTATATAAACATGGAAATAACTACACCGCTATCTGTATATACATGGAAATATCTACACCGCCATCTACATATCCATAGAAATATCTGCGCCGCCATCTGTATAAACATGGAAATATCTACACGGTCATCTGTGTATGGATGGAAATATCAACACAGCCATCTGTACAAACATGGAAATATCTGCACCGCTATCTGTATAAACATGGAAATATCTACACCGTGGTCTGTATAAACATGGAAATCTCTACACCGCTATCTGTATAAACATGGAAATATATACACCGCCATCTCTATAAACATGGAAATATGTACAACGTGATCTGTATAAACCTGGAACTATTTACACCGATATCTGTATAAACATGGAAATATCTACACCGCCATCTCTATAAACATGGAAATATCTACACCGCCATCTGTATAAACATGGAAATATCTACACCGCTATCTGTATAAACCTGGAAATATCTACACCGCTATCTGTATAAACATGGTAATATCTACACCACCATCTATATAAACATGGAAATATCTACACCGCCATCTGTATAAACATGGAAATATCTACAATGCCGTCTGTAGAAAGATGGAAATATCTACACTGCAATCTGTGTAAACATGGAAATATCTACACCAATATCTGTAAAAACATGGAAATATCTACACCGCTATCTGTATAAACATGGCAATATCTACACCGCGATCTGCATAAACATGGAAATATCTACACCGCGATCTGTATAAATATGGAAATATCTACACCTCTATCTGTAGAAACATGGAAATATCTACACCGCGATCTGTATAAACATGGAAATATCTACACTGCGATCTGTATAAACATGGAAATATCTACACCGCTATCTGTAGAAACATGGAAATATCTACACAGCTATCTCTATAAACATGGAAATATCTGCACCGCCATCTGTATAAACATGGAAATACCTACAAGTCATCTGTATAAACATGCAAATATCTACACAGCCATCTGTATAAACATGGAAATTTCTACACAGCCATCTGTATATACATGGAAATATCTACACCGCTATCTGTATAAACATGGAAATAACTACACCGCTATTTGTATAAACAAGGAAATATCTACACCGTGATCTGTATAAACATGGAAATATCTACAATGCTATTTGTATAAACAAGGAAATATCTACACCGCTATCTGTATAAACATGGAAATATCTACACCGCGATCTGCATAAACATGGAAATTACTACACCGCGATCAGTATAAACGTGGAAATATCTATACCGCTATCTCTATAAACATGGAAATATCTCCCCTACTATCTCTGTAAACATCGAAATAACTACACCGCCATCTGTATAAACATGGAAATACTTACAAAGTTATCTGTATAAACATGTAAATATCTACACCGTCATCTGTATAAACATGGAAATATCTACACAGCCATGTGTACATATATGGAAATATCTACACCGCTCTCTATATAAACATGGAAATAACTACACCGCTATCTGTATATACATGGAAATATCTACACCGCCATCTACATATCCATAGAAATATCTGCGCCGCCATCTGTATAAACATGGAAATATCTACACGGTCATCTGTGTATAGATGGAAATATCAACACCGCCATCTGTACAAACATGGAAATATCTGCACCGCTATCTGTATAAACATGGAAATATCTACACCGTGGTCTGTATAAACATGGAAATATCTACACCGTCATCTGTATAAACATGGAAATATCTACACAGCCATGTGTACATATATGGAAATATCTACACCGCACTCTATATAAACATGGAAATAACTACACCGCTATCTGTATATACATGGAAATATCTACACCCCCATCTACGTATCCATAGAAATATCTGCGCCGCCATCTGTATAAACATGGAAATATCTACACGGTCATCTGTGTATGGATGGAAATATCAACACCGCCATCTGTACAAACATGGAAATATCTGCACCGCTATCTGTATAAACATGGAAATATCTACACCGTGGTCTGTATAAACATGGAAATATCTACACCGCTATCTGTATAAACATGGAAATATATACACCGCCATCTCTATAAACATGGAAATATGTACACCGTGATCTGTATAAACATGGAACTATTTACACCGATATCTGTATAAACATGGAAATATCTACACCGCCATCTCTATAAACATGGAAATATCTACACCGCCATCTGTATAAACATGGAAATATCTACACCGCTATCTGTATAAACCTGGAAATATCTACACCGCTATCTGTATAAACATGGTAATATCTACACCACCATCTATATAAACATGGAAATATCTACACCGCCATCTGTATAAACATGGAAATATCTACAATGCCGTCTGTAGAAAGATGGAAATATCTACACTGCAATCTGTGTAAACATGGAAATATCTACACCAATATCTGTAAAAACATGGAAATATCTACACTGCTATCTGTATAAACATGGCAATATCTACACCGCGATGTGCATAAACATGGAAATATCTACACCGCGATCTGTATAAATATGGAAATATCTACACCGCTATCTGTAGAAACATGGAAATATCTACACCGCGATCTGTATAAACATGGAAATATCTACACTGCGATCTCTATAAACATGGAAATATCTACACCGCTATCTGTAGAACCATGGATATATCTACAAAGCTATCTCTATAAACATGGAAATATCTGCACCGCCATCTGTATAAACATGGAAATACCTACAAGTCATCTGTATAAACATGGAAATATCTACACAGCCATCTGTATAAACATGGAAATATCTACACAGCCATCTGTATATACATGGAAATATCTACACCGCTATCTGTATAAACATGGAAATAACTACACCGCTATTTGTATAAACAAGGAAATATCTACACCGTGATCTGTATAAACATGGAAATATCTACAATGCTATTTGTATAAACAAGGAAATATCTACACCGCTATCTGTATAAACATGGAAATAACTACACCGCTATTTGCATAAACAAAGAAATGTCTACACCGTGATCTGTATAAACATGGCAATATCTACAACGCCATCTCTATAAACATGGAAATATCTACACCCCTATCTGTATAAACATGGAAATATCCACACCGCTATCTCTAAAAACATGGAAATAACTACACCGTGATCAGTATAAACGTGGAAATATCTACACCGCTATCTCTATAAACATGGAAATATCTCCACTACTATCTCTATAAACATCGAAATATCTACACCGCCATCTGTATAAACATGGAAATACTTACAAAGTTATATGTATAAACATGGAAATATCTACACCGTCACCTGTATAAACATGGAAATATCTACACAGCCATGTGTACATATATGGAAATATGTACACCGCTCTCCATATAAACATGGAAATAACTACACCGCTATCTGTATATACATGGAAATATCTACACAGCCATCTACATATCCATAGAAATATCTGCGCCACCATCTGTATAAACATGGAAATATCTACACGGTCATCTGTGTATAGATGGAAATATGAACACCGCCATCTGTACAAACATGGAAATATCTGCACCGCTATCTGTATAAACATGGAAATATCTACACCGTGGTCTGTATAAACATGGAAATATCTACACCGCTATCGGTATAAACATGGAATTATCTACACCGCGATCTGCATAAACATGGAAATTACTACACCGCGATCAGTATAAACGTGGAAATATCTATACCGCTATCTCTATAAACATGGAAATATCTCCACTACTATCTCTGTAAACATCGAAATAACTACACCGCCATCTGTATAAACATGGAAATACTTACAAAGTTATCTGTATAAACATGTAAATATCTACACCGTCATCTGTATAAACATGGAAATATCTACACAGCCATGTGTACATATATGGAAATATCTACACCGCTCTCTATATAAACATGGAAATAACTACACCGCTATCTGTATATACATGGAAATATCTACACCGCCATCTACATATCCATAGAAATATCTGCGCCGCCATCTGTATAAACATGGAAATATCCACACGGTCATCTGTGTATAGATGGAAATATCAACACCGCCATCTGTACAAACATGGAAATATCTGCACCGCTATCTGTATAAACATGGAAATATCTACACCGTGGTCTGTATAAACATGGAAATATCTACACCGTCATCTGTATAAACATGGAAATATCTACACAGGCATGTGTACATATATGGAAATATCTACACCGCTCTCTATATAAACATGGAAATAACTACACCGCTATCTGTATATACATGGAAATATCTACACCCCCATCTACGTATCCATAGAAATATCTGCGCCGCCATCTGTATAAACATGGAAATATCTACACGGTCATCTGTGTATGGATGGAAATATCAACACCGCCATCTGTACAAACATGGAAATATCTGCACCGCTATCTGTATAAACATGGAAATATCTACACCGTGGTCTGTATAAACATGGAAATATCTACACCGCTATCTGTATAAACATGGAAATATATACACCGCCATCTCTATAAACATGGAAATATGTACACCGTGATCTGTATAAACATGGAACTATTTACACCGATATCTGTATAAACATGGAAATATCTACACCGCCATCTCTATAAACATGGAAATATCTACACCGCCATCTGTATAAACATGGAAATATCTACACCGCTATCTGTATAAACCTGGAAATATCTACAACACTATCTGTATAAACATGGTAATATCTACACCACCATCTATATAAACATGGAAATATCTACACCGCCATCTGTATAAACATGGAAATATCTACAATGCCGTCTGTAGAAAGATGGAAATATCTACACTGCAATCTGTGTAAACATGGAAATATCTACACCAATATCTGTAAAAACATGGAAATATCTACACTGCTATCTGTATAAACATGGCAATATCTACACCGCGATCTGCATAAACATGGAAATATCTACACCGCGATCTGTATAAATATGGAAATATCTACACCGCTATCTGTAGAAACATGGAAATATCTACACCGCGATCTGTATAAACATGGAAATATCTACACTGCGATCTCTATAAACATGGAAATATCTACAACGCTATCTGTAGAACCATGGATATATCTACAAAGCTATCTCTATAAACATGGAAATATCTGCACCGCCATCTGTATAAACATGGAAATACCTACAAGTCATCTGTATAAACATGGAAATATCTACACAGCCATCTGTATAAACATGGAAATATCTACACAGCCATCTGTATATACATGGAAATATCTACACCGCTATCTGTATAAACATGGAAATAACTACACTGCTATTTGTATAAACAACTAAATATCTACACCGTGATCTGTATAAACATGGAAATATCTACAATGCTATTTGTATAAACAAGGAAATATCTACACCGCTATCTGTATAAACATGGAAATAACTACACCGCTATTTGCATAAACAAAGAAATGTCTACACCGTGATCTGTATAAACATGGAAATATCTACAACGCCATCTCTATAAACATGGAAATATCGACACCCCTATCTGTATAAACATGGAAATATCCACACCGCTATCTCTAAAAACATGGAAATAACTACACCGTGATCAGTATAAACGTGGAAATATCTACACCGCTATCTCTATACACATGGAAATATCTCCACTACTATCTCTATAAACATCGAAATATCTACACCGCCATCTGTATAAACATGGAAATACTTACAAAGTTATCTGCATAAACATGGAAATATCTACACCGTCATCTGTATAAACATGGAAATATCTACACAGCCATATGTACATATATGGAAATATCTACACCGCTCTCTATATAAACATGGAAATAACTACACCGCTATCTGTATATACATGGAAATATCTACACAGCCATCTACATATCCATAGAAATATCTGCACCACCATCTGTATAAACATGGAAATATCTACACGGTCATCTGTGTATAGATGGAAATATCAACACCGCCATCTGTACAAACATGGAAATATCTGCACCGCTATCTGTATAAACATGGAAATATCTACACCGTGGTCTGTATAAACATGGAAATATCTACACCGCTATCGGTATAAACATGGAAATATCTACACCGCGATCTGCATAAACATGGAAATTACTACACCGCGATCAGTATAAACGTGGAAATATCTATACCGCTATCTCTATAAACATGGAAATATCTCCACTACTATCTCTGTAAACATCGAAATAACTACACCGCCATCTGTATAAACATGGAAATACTTACAAAGTTATCTGTATAAACATGTAAATATCTACACCGTCATCTGTATAAACATGGAAATATCTACACAGCCATGTGTACATATATGGAAATATCTACACCGCTCTCTATATAAACATGGAAATAACTACACCGCTATCTGTATATACATGGAAATATCTACACCGCCATCTACATATCCATAGAAATATCTGCGCCGCCATCTGTATAAACATGGAAATATCTACACGGTCATCTGTGTATAGATGGAAATATCAACACCGCCATCTGTACAAACATGGAAATATCTGCACCGCTATCTGTATAAACATGGAAATATCTACACCGTGGTCTGTATAAACATGGAAATATCTACACCGTCATCTGTATAAACATGGAAATATCTACACAGCCATGTGTACATATATGGAAATATCTACACCGCTCTCTATATAAACATGGAAATAACTACACCGCTATCTGTATATACATGGAAATATCTACACCCCCATCTACGTATCCATAGAAATATCTGCGCCGCCATCTGTATAAACATGGAAATATCTACACGGTCATCTGTGTATGGATGGAAATATCAACACCGCCATCTGTACAAACATGGAAATATCTGCACCGCTATCTGTATAAACATGGAAATATCTACACCGTGGTCTGTATAAACATGGAAATATCTACCCCGCTATCTGTATAAACATGGAAATATATACACCGCCATCTCTATAAACATGGAAATATGTACACCGTGATCTGTATAAACATGGAACTATTTACACCGATATCTGTATAAACATGGAAATATCTACACCGCCATCTCTATAAACATGGAAATATCTACACCGCCATCTGTATAAACATGGAAATATCTACACCGCTATCTGTATAAACCTGGAAATATCTACACCGCTATCTGTATAAACATGGTAATATCTACACCACCATCTATATAAACATGGAAATATCTACACCGCCATCTGTATAAACATGGAAATATCTACAATGCCGTCTGTAGAAAGATGGAAATATCTACACTGCAATCTGTGTAAACATGGAAATATCTACACCAATATCTGTAAAAACATGGAAATATCTACACTGCTATCTGTATAAACATGGCAATATCTACACCGCGATGTGCATAAACATGGAAATATCTACACCGCGATCTGTATAAATATGGAAATATCTACACCGCTATCTGTAGAAACATGGAAATATCTACACCGCGATCTGTATAAACATGGAAATATCTACACTGCGATCTCTATAAACATGGAAATATCTACAACGCTATCTGTAGAACCATGGATATATCTACAAAGCTATCTCTATAAACATGGAAATATCTGCACCGCCATCTGTATAAACATGGAAATACCTACAAGTCATCTGTATAAACATGGAAATATCTACACAGCCATCTGTATAAACATGGAAATATCTACACAGCCATCTGTATATACATGGAAATATCTACACCGCTATCTGTATAAACATGGAAATAACTACACTGCTATTTGTATAAACAACTAAATATCTACACCGTGATCTGTATAAACATGGAAATATCTACAATGCTATTTGTATAAACAAGGAAATATCTACACCGCTATCTGTATAAACATGGAAATAACTACACCGCTATTTGCATAAACAAAGAAATGTCTACACCGTGATCTGTATAAACATGGAAATATCTACAACGCCATCTCTATAAACATGGAAATATCGACACCCCTATCTGTATAAACATGGAAATATCCACACCGCTATCTCTAAAAACATGGAAATAACTACACCGTGATCAGTATAAACGTGGAAATATCTACACCGCTATCTCTATACACATGGAAATATCTCCACTACTATCTCTATAAACATCGAAATATCTACACCGCCATCTGTATAAACATGGAAATACTTACAAAGTTATCTGCATAAACATGGAAATATCTACACCGTCATCTGTATAAACATGGAAATATCTACACAGCCATATGTACATATATGGAAATATCTACACCGCTCTCTATATAAACATGGAAATAACTACACCGCTATCTGTATATACATGGAAATATCTACACCGCCATCTACATATCCATAGAAATATCTGCGCCGCCATCTGTATAAACATGGAAATATCTACACGGTCATCTGTGTATGGATGGAAATATCAACACAGCCATCTGTACAAACATGGAAATATCTGCACCGCTATCTGTATAAACATGGAAATATCTACACCGTGGTCTGTATAAACATGGAAATCTCTACACCGCTATCTGTATAAACATGGAAATATATACACCGCCATCTCTATAAACATGGAAATATGTACAACGTGATCTGTATAAACCTGGAACTATTTACACCGATATCTGTATAAACATGGAAATATCTACACCGCCATCTCTATAAACATGGAAATATCTACACCGCCATCTGTATAAACATGGAAATATCTACACCGCTATCTGTATAAACCTGGAAATATCTACACCGCTATCTGTATAAACATGGTAATATCTACACCACCATCTATATAAACATGGAAATATCTACACCGCCATCTGTATAAACATGGAAATATCTACAATGCCGTCTGTAGAAAGATGGAAATATCTACACTGCAATCTGTGTAAACATGGAAATATCTACACCAATATCTGTAAAAACATGGAAATATCTACACCGCTATCTGTATAAACATGGCAATATCTACACCGCGATCTGCATAAACATGGAAATATCTACACCGCGATCTGTATAAATATGGAAATATCTACACCTCTATCTGTAGAAACATGGAAATATCTACACCGCGATCTGTATAAACATGGAAATATCTACACTGCGATCTGTATAAACATGGAAATATCTACACCGCTATCTGTAGAAACATGGAAATATCTACACAGCTATCTCTATAAACATGGAAATATCTGCACCGCCATCTGTATAAACATGGAAATACCTACAAGTCATCTGTATAAACATGCAAATATCTACACAGCCATCTGTATAAACATGGAAATTTCTACACAGCCATCTGTATATACATGGAAATATCTACACCGCTATCTGTATAAACATGGAAATAACTACACCGCTATTTGTATAAACAAGGAAATATCTACACCGTGATCTGTATAAACATGGAAATATCTACAATGCTATTTGTATAAACAAGGAAATATCTACACCGCTATCTGTATAAACATGGAAATATCTACACCGCGATCTGCATAAACATGGAAATTACTACACCGCGATCAGTATAAACGTGGAAATATCTATACCGCTATCTCTATAAACATGGAAATATCTCCCCTACTATCTCTGTAAACATCGAAATAACTACACCGCCATCTGTATAAACATGGAAATACTTACAAAGTTATCTGTATAAACATGTAAATATCTACACCGTCATCTGTATAAACATGGAAATATCTACACAGCCATGTGTACATATATGGAAATATCTACACCGCTCTCTATATAAACATGGAAATAACTACACCGCTATCTGTATATACATGGAAATATCTACACCGCCATCTACATATCCATAGAAATATCTGCGCCGCCATCTGTATAAACATGGAAATATCTACACGGTCATCTGTGTATAGATGGAAATATCAACACCGCCATCTGTACAAACATGGAAATATCTGCACCGCTATCTGTATAAACATGGAAATATCTACACCGTGGTCTGTATAAACATGGAAATATCTACACCGTCATCTGTATAAACATGGAAATATCTACACAGCCATGTGTACATATATGGAAATATCTACACCGCACTCTATATAAACATGGAAATAACTACACCGCTATCTGTATATACATGGAAATATCTACACCCCCATCTACGTATCCATAGAAATATCTGCGCCGCCATCTGTATAAACATGGAAATATCTACACGGTCATCTGTGTATGGATGGAAATATCAACACCGCCATCTGTACAAACATGGAAATATCTGCACCGCTATCTGTATAAACATGGAAATATCTACACCGTGGTCTGTATAAACATGGAAATATCTACACCGCTATCTGTATAAACATGGAAATATATACACCGCCATCTCTATAAACATGGAAATATGTACACCGTGATCTGTATAAACATGGAACTATTTACACCGATATCTGTATAAACATGGAAATATCTACACCGCCATCTCTATAAACATGGAAATATCTACACCGCCATCTGTATAAACATGGAAATATCTACACCGCTATCTGTATAAACCTGGAAATATCTACACCGCTATCTGTATAAACATGGTAATATCTACACCACCATCTATATAAACATGGAAATATCTACACCGCCATCTGTATAAACATGGAAATATCTACAATGCCGTCTGTAGAAAGATGGAAATATCTACACTGCAATCTGTGTAAACATGGAAATATCTACACCAATATCTGTAAAAACATGGAAATATCTACACTGCTATCTGTATAAACATGGCAATATCTACACCGCGATGTGCATAAACATGGAAATATCTACACCGCGATCTGTATAAATATGGAAATATCTACACCGCTATCTGTAGAAACATGGAAATATCTACACCGCGATCTGTATAAACATGGAAATATCTACACTGCGATCTCTATAAACATGGAAATATCTACACCGCTATCTGTAGAACCATGGATATATCTACAAAGCTATCTCTATAAACATGGAAATATCTGCACCGCCATCTGTATAAACATGGAAATACCTACAAGTCATCTGTATAAACATGGAAATATCTACACAGCCATCTGTATAAACATGGAAATATCTACACAGCCATCTGTATATACATGGAAATATCTACACCGCTATCTGTATAAACATGGAAATAACTACACTGCTATTTGTATAAACAACTAAATATCTACACCGTGATCTGTATAAACATGGAAATATCTACAATGCTATTTGTATAAACAAGGAAATATCTACACCGCTATCTGTATAAACATGGAAATAACTACACCGCTATTTGCATAAACAAAGAAATGTCTACACCGTGATCTGTATAAACATGGCAATATCTACAACGCCATCTCTATAAACATGGAAATATCTACACCCCTATCTGTATAAACATGGAAATATCCACACCGCTATCTCTAAAAACATGGAAATAACTACACCGTGATCAGTATAAACGTGGAAATATCTACACCGCTATCTCTATACACATGGAAATATCTCCACTACTATCTCTATAAACATCGAAATATCTACACCGCCATCTGTATAAACATGGAAATACTTACAAAGTTATATGTATAAACATGGAAATATCTACACCGTCACCTGTATAAACATGGAAATATCTACACAGCCATGTGTACATATATGGAAATATGTACACCGCTCTCCATATAAACATGGAAATAACTACACCGCTATCTGTATATACATGGAAATATCTACACAGTCATCTACATATCCATAGAAATATCTGCGCCACCATCTGTATAAACATGGAAATATCTACACGGTCATCTGTGTATAGATGGAAATATCAACACCGCCATCTGTACAAACATGGAAATATCTGCACCGCTATCTCTATAAACATGGAAATATCTACACCGTGGTCTGTATAAACATGGAAATATCTACACCGCTATCTGTATAAACATGGAAATATCTACACCGCGATCTGCATAAACATGGAAATTACTACACCGCGATCAGTATAAACGTGGAAATATCTATACCGCTATCTCTATAAACATGGAAATATCTCCACTATCTCTGTAAACATCGAAATAACTACACCGCCATCTGTATAAACATGGAAATACTTACAAAGTTATCTGTATAAACATGTAAATATCTACACCGTCATCTGTATAAACATGGAAATATCTACACAGCCATGTGTACATATATGGAAATATCTACACCGCTCTCTATATAAACATGGAAATAACTACACCGCTATCTGTATATACATGGAAATATCTACACCGCCATCTACATATCCATAGAAATATCTGCGCCGCCATCTGTATAAACATGGAAATATCTACACGGTCATCTGTGTATAGATGGAAATACCAACACCGCCATCTGTACAAACATGGAAATATCTGCACCGCTATCTGTATAAACATGGAAATATCTACACCGTGGTCTGTATAAACATGGAAATATCTACACCGTCATCTGTATAAACATGGAAATATCTACACAGCCATGTGTACATATATGGAAATATCTACACCGATTTCTATATAAACATGGAAATAACTACACCGCTATCTGTATATACATGGAAATATCTACACCCCCATCTACATGTCCATAGAAATATCTGCGCCGCCATCTGTATAAACATGGAAATATCTACACGGTCATCTGTGTATGGATGGAAATATCAACACCGCCATCTGTAGAAACATGGAAATATCTGCACCGCTATCTGTATAAACATGGAAATATCTACACCGTGGTCTGTATAAACATGGAAATATCTACACCGCTATCTGTATAAACATGGAAATATATACACCGCCATCTCTATAAACATGGAAATATGTACACCGTGATCTGTATAAACATGGAACTATTTACACCGATATCTGTATAAACATGGAAATATCTACACCGCCATCTCTATAAACATGGAAATATCTACACCGCCATCTGTATAAACATGGAAATATCTACACCGCTATCTGTATAAACCTGGAAATATCTACAACACTATCTGTATAAACATGGTAATATCTACACCACCATCTATATAAACATGGAAATATCTACACCGCCATCTGTATAAACATGGAAATATCTACAATGCCGTCTGTAGAAAGATGGAAATATCTACACTGCAATCTGTGTAAACATGGAAATATCTACACCAATATCTGTAAAAACATGGAAATATCTACACTGCTATCTGTATAAACATGGCAATATCTACACCGCGATCTGCATAAACATGGAAATATCTACACCGCGATCTGTATAAATATGGAAATATCTACACCGCTATCTGTAGAAACATGGAAATATCTACACCGCGATCTGTATAAACATGGAAATATCTACACTGCGATCTCTATAAACATGGAAATATCTACACCGCTATCTGTAGAACCATGGATATATCTACAAAGCTATCTCTATAAACATGGAAATATCCGCACCGCCATCTGTATAAACATGGAAATACCTACAAGTCATCTGTATAAACATGGAAATATCTACACAGCCATCTGTATAAACATGGAAATATCTACACAGCCATCTGTATATACATGGAAATATCTACACCGCTATCTGTATAAACATGGAAATAACTACACTGCTATTTGTATAAACAACTAAATATCTACACCGTGATCTGTATAAACATGGAAATATCTACAATGCTATTTGTATAAACAAGGAAATATCTACACCGCTATCTGTATAAACATGGAAATAACTACACCGCTATTTGCATAAACAAAGAAATGTCTACACCGTGATCTGTATAAACATGGAAATATCTACAACGCCATCTCTATAAACATGGAAATATCTACACCCCTATCTGTATAAACATGGAAATATCCACACCGCTATCTCTAAAAACATGGAAATAACTACACCGTGATCAGTATAAACGTGGAAATATCTACACCGCTATCTCTATACACATGGAAATATCTCCACTACTATCTCTATAAACATCGAAATATCTACACCACCATCTGTATAAACATGGAAATACTTACAAAGTTATCTGCATAAACATGGAAATATCTACACCGTCATCTGTATAAACATGGAAATATCTACAGAGCCATATGTACATATATGGAAATATCTACACCGCTCTCTATATAAACATGGAAATAACTACACCGCTATCTGTATATACATGGAAATATCTACACCGCCATCTACATATCCATAGAAATATCTGCGCCGCCATCTGTATAAACATGGAAATATCTACACGGTCATCTGTGTATGGATGGAAATATCAACACAGCCATCTGTACAAACATAGAAATATCTGCACCGCTATCTGTATAAACATGGAAATATCTACACCGTGGTCTGTATAAACATGGGAATCTCTACACCGCTATCTGTATAAACATGGAAATATATACACCGCCATCTCTATAAACATGGAAATATGTACAACGTGATCTGTATAAACCTGGAACTATTTACACCGACATCTGTATAAACATGGAAATATCTACACCGCCATCTCTATAAACATGGAAATATCTACACCGCCATCTGTATAAACATGGAAATATCTACACCGCTATCTGTATAAACCTGGAAATATCTACACCGCTATCTGTATAAACATGGTAATATCTACACCACCATCTATATAAACATGGAAATATCTACACCGCCATCTGTATAAACATGGAAATATCTACAATTCCGTCTGTAGAAAGATGGAAATATCTACACTGCAATCTGTGTAAACATGGAAATATCTACACCAATATCTGTAAAAACATGGAAATATCTACACCGCTATCTGTATAAACATGGCAATATCTACACCGCGATCTGCATAAACATGGAAATATCTACACCGCGATCTGTATAAATATGGAAATATCTACACCTCTATCTGTAGAAACATGGAAATATCTACACCGCGATCTGTATAAACATGGAAATATCTACACCGCTATCTGTAGAAACATGGAAATATCTACACAGCTATCTCTATAAACATGGAAATATCTGCACCGCCTTCTGTATAAACATGGAAATACCTACAAGTCATCTGTATAAACATGCAAATATCTACACAGCCATCTGTATAAACATGGAAATATCTACACAGCCATCTGTATATACATGGAAATATCTACACCGCTATCTGTATAAACATGGAAATAACTACACCGCTATTTGTATAAACAAGGAAATATCTACACCGTGATCTGTATAAACATGGAAATATCTACAATGCTATTTGTATAAACAAGGAAATATCTACACCGCTATCTGTATAAACATGGAAATAACTACACCGCTATTTGCATAAACAAAGAAATGTCTACACCGTGATCTGTATAAACATGGCAATATCTACAACGCCATCTCTATAAACATGGAAATATCTACACCCCTATCTGTATAAACATGGAAATATCCACACCGCTATCTCTAAAAACATGGAAATAACTACACCGTGATCAGTATAAACGTGGAAATATCTACACCGCTATCTCTATAAACATGGAAATATCTCCACTACTATCTCTATAAACATCGAAATATCTACACCGCCATCTGTATAAACATGGAAATACTTACAAAGTTATCTGTATAAACATGGAAATATCTACACCGTCACCTGTATAAACATGGAAATATCTACACAGCCATGTGTACATATATGGAAATATGTACACCGCTCTCCATATAAACATGGAAATAACTACACCACTATCTGTATATACATGGAAATATCTACACAGCCATCTACATATCCATAGAAATATCTGCGCCACCATCTGTATAAACATGGAAATATCTACACGGTCATCTGTGTATAGATGGAAATATCAACACCGCCATCTGTACAAACATGGAAATATCTACACCGTGGTCTGTATAAACATGGAAATATCTACACCGCTATCTGTATAAACATGGAAATATCTACACCGCGATCTGCATAAACATGGAAATTACTACACCGCGATCAGTATAAACGTGGAAATATCTATACCGCTATCTCTATAAACATGGAAATATCTCCACTACTATCTCTGTAAACATCGAAATAACTACACCGCCATCTGTATAAACATGGAAATACTTACAAAGTTATCTGTATAAACATGTAAATATCTACACCGTCATCTGTATAAACATGGAAATATCTACACAGCCATGTGTACATATATGGAAATATCTACACCGCTCTCTATATAAACATGGAAATAACTACACCGCTATCTGTATATACATGGAAATATCTACACCGCCATCTACATATCCATAGAAATATCTGCGCCGCCATCTGTATAAACATGGAAATATCTACACGGTCATCTGTGTATAGATGGAAATATCAACACCGCCATCTGTACAAACATGGAAATATCTGCACCGCTATCTGTATAAACATGGAAATATCTACACCGTGGTCTTTATAAACATGGAAATATCTACACCGTGATCTGTATAAACATGGAAATATGTACACCGCCATCTCTATAAACATGGAAATATGTACACCGTGATCTGTATAAACATGGAAATATTTACACCGATATCTGTATAAACATGGAAATATCTACACCGCCATCTCTATAAACATGGAAATATCTACACCGCCATCTGTATAAACATGGAAATATCTACACCACTATCTGTATAAACCTGGAAATATCTACACCGCTATCTGTATAAACATGGTAATATCTACACCACCATCTATATAAACATGGAAATATCTACACCGCCATCTGTATAAACATGGAAATATCTACAATGCCGTCTGTAGAAAGATGGAAATATCTACACTGCAATCTGTGTAAACATGGAAATATCTACACCAATATCTGTAAAAACATGGAAATATCTACACCGCTATCTGTATAAACGTGGAAATATCTACACCGCGATCTGCATAAACATGGAAATATCTACACTGCGATTTGTATATATATGGAAATATCTACACCGCTATCTGTAGAAACATGGAAATATCTACACCGCGATCTGTATAAACATGGAAATATCTACACCGCGATCTGTATAAACATGGAAATATCTACACCGCTATCTGTAGAAACATGGAAATATCTACACAGCCATGTGTATATACATGGAAATATCTACACCGCTATCTGTATAAACATGGAAATAACTACACCGCTATTTGCATAAACAAAGAAATGTCTACACCGTGATCTGTATAAACATGGCAATATCTACAACGCCATCTCTATAAACATGGAAATATCTACACCCCTATCTGTATAAACATGGAAATATCCACACCGCTATCTCTAAAAACATGGAAATAACTACACCGTGATCAGTATAAACGTGGAAATATCTACACCGCTATCTCTATACACATGGAAATATCTCCACTACTATCTCTATAAACATCGAAATATCTACACCGCCATCTGTATAAACATGGAAATACTTACAAAGTTATCTGTATAAATATGGAAATATCTACACCGTCACCTGTATAAACATGGAAATATCTACACAGCCATGTGTACATATATGGAAATATGTACACCGCTCTCCATATAAACATGGAAATAACTACACCGCTATCTGTATATACATGGAAATATCTACACAGTCATCTACATATCCATAGAAATATCTGCGCCACCATCTGTATAAACATGGAAATATCTACACGGTCATCTGTGTATAGATGGAAATATCAACACCGCCATCTGTACAAACATGGAAATATCTGCACCGCTATCTCTATAAACATGGAAATATCTACACCGTGGTCTGTATAAACATGGAAATATCTACACCGCTATCTGTATAAACATGGAAATATCTACACCGCGATCTGCATAAACATGGAAATTACTACACCGCGATCAGTATAAACGTGGAAATATCTATACCGCTATCTCTATAAACATGGAAATATCTCCACTATCTCTGTAAACATCGAAATAACTACACCGCCATCTGTATAAACATGGAAATACTTACAAAGTTATCTGTATAAACATGTAAATATCTACACCGTCATCTGTATAAACATGGAAATATCTACACAGCCATGTGTACATATATGGAAATATCTACACCGCTCTCTATATAAACATGGAAATAACTACACCGCTATCTGTATATACATGGAAATATCTACACCGCCATCTACATATCCATAGAAATATCTGCGCCGCCATCTGTATAAACATGGAAATATCTACACGGTCATCTGTGTATAGATGGAAATACCAACACCGCCATCTGTACAAACATGGAAATATCTGCACCGCTATCTGTATAAACATGGAAATATCTACACCGTGGTCTGTATAAACATGGAAATATCTACACCGTCATCTGTATAAACATGGAAATATCTACACAGCCATGTGTACATATATGGAAATATCTACACCGATTTCTATATAAACATGGAAATAACTACACCGCTATCTGTATATACATGGAAATATCTACACCCCCATCTACATGTCCATAGAAATATCTGCGCCGCCATCTGTATAAACATGGAAATATCTACACGGTCATCTGAGTATGGATGGAAATATCAACACCGCCATCTGTAGAAACATGGAAATATCTGCACCGCTATCTGTATAAACATGGAAATATCTACACCGTGGTCTGTATAAACATGGAAATATCTACACCGCTATCTGTATAAACATGGAAATATATACAACGCCATCTCTATAAACATGGAAATATGTACACCGTGATCTGTATAAACATGGAACTATTTACACCGATATCTGTATAAACATGGAAATATCTACACCGCCATCTCTATAAACATGGAAATATCTACACCGCCATCTGTATAAACATGGAAATATCTACACCGCTATCTGTATAAACCTGGAAATATCTACACCGCTATCTGTATAAACATGGTAATATCTACACCACCATCTATATAAACATGGAAATATCTACACCGCCATCTGTATAAACATGGAAATATCTACAATGCCGTCTGTAGAAAGATGGAAATATCTACACTGCAATCTGTGTAAACATGGAAATATCTACACTAATATCTGTAAAAACATGGAAATATCTACACCGCTATCTGTATAAACGTGGAAATATCTACACCGCGATCTGCATAAACATGGAAATATCTACACTGCGATTTGTATATATATGGAAATATCTACACCGCTATCTGTAGAAACATGGAAATATCTACACCGCGATCTGTATAAACATGGAAATATCTACACCGCGATCTGTATAAACATGGAAATATCTACACCGCTATCTGTAGAAACATGGAAATATCTACACAGCCATGTGTATATACATGGAAATATCTACACCGCTATCTGTATAAACATGGAAATAACTACACCGCTAGTTGTATAAACAAGTAAATATCTACACTGTGATCTGTATAAACATGGAAATATCTAAACTGCTATTTGTATAAACAAGGAAATATCTACACCGCTATCTGTATAAACATGGAAATAACTACACCGCTATTTGCATAAACAAGGAAATATCTACACCGTGATCTGTATAAACATGGAAATAACTACACCGCTATTTGCATAAACAAGGAAATATCTACACCGTGATCTGTATAAACATGGAAATATCTACAACGCCATCTTTATAAACATGGAAATATCTACACCCCGATCTGTATAAACATGGAAATATCCACACCGCTATCTCTATAAACATGGAAATTACTACACCGCGATCAGTATAAACGTGGAAATATCTGCACCGCTATCTCTATAAACATGGAAATATCTCCACTACTATCTCTATAAACATCGAAATATCTACAGCGCCATCTGTATAAACATGGAAATACTTACAAAGTTATCTGTATAAACATGGAAACATCTACACCGTCATCTGTATAAACATGGAAATATCTACACAGCCATGTGTACATACATGGAAATATCTACACCGCTCTCTATATAAACATGGAAATAACTACACCGCTATCTGTATATACATGGAAATATCTACACCCCCATCTACATATCCATAGAAATATCTGCGCCGCCATCTGTATAAACATGGAAATATCTACACGGTCATCTGTGTATGGATGGAAATATCAACACCGCCATCTGTACAAACATGGAAATATCTGCACCGCTATCTGTATAAACATGGAAATATCTACACCGTGGTCTGTATAAACATGGAAATATCTACACCGCTATCTGTATAAACATGGAAATATATACACCGCCATCTCTATAAACATGGAAATATGTACACCGTGATATGTATAAACATGGAACTATTTACACCGATATCTGTATAAACATGGAAATATCTACACCGCCATCTCTATAAACATGGAAATATCTACACCGCCATCTGTATAAACATGGAAATATCTACACCGCCATCTCTATAAACATGGAAATATCTACACCGCTATCTGTATATACATGGAATTATCTACACCGCCATCTACATATCCATAGAAATATCTGCGCCGCCATCTGTATAAACATGGAAATATCTACAAGGTCATCTGTGGATAGATGGAAATATCAACACCGCCATCTGTACAAACATGGAAATATCTGCACCGCTATCTGTATAAACATGGAAATATCTACACCGTGGTCTGTAAAACATGGAAATATCTACACCGCTATCTGTATAAACCTGGAAATATCTACACCGCTATCTGTATAAACATGGTAATAACTACACCACCATCTATATAAACATGGAAATATCTACACCGCCATCTGTATAAACATGGAAATATCTACAATGCCGTCTGTAGAAAGATGGAAATATCTACACTGCAATCTGTGTAAACATGGAAATATCTACACCAATATCTGTAAAAACATGGAAATATCTACACCGCTATCTGTATAAACGTGGAAATATCTACACCGCGATCTGCATAAACATGGAAATATCTACACCGCGATCTGTATAAATATGGAAATATCTACACCGCTAACTGTAGAAACATGGAAATATCTACACCGCGATCTGTAGAAACATGGAAATATCTACACCGCGATCTGTATAAACATGGAAATATCTACACCGCGATCTGTATAAACATGGAAATATCTACACCGCTATCTTTAGAAACATGGAAATATCTACACAGCTATCTCTATAAACATGGAAATATCTACACCGCCATCTGTATAGACATGGAAATACCTACAAGTCATCTGTATAAACATGGAAATATCTACACAGCCATCTGTATGAACATGGAAATATCTACACAGCCATCTGTATATACATGGAAATATCTACACCGCTATCTGTATAAACATGGAAATAACTACACCGCTATTTGTATAAACAAGGAGATATCTACACCGTGATCTGTATAAACATGGAAATATCTACAATGCTATTTGTATAAACAAGGAATATCTACACCGCTATCTGTATAAACATGGAAATAACTACACCGCTATTTGCATAAACAAGGAAATATCTACACCGTGATCTGTATAAACATGGAAATATCTACAACGCCATCTCTATAAACAGGAAATATCTACACCCCTATCTGTATAAACATGGAAATATCCACACCGCTATCTCTAAAAACATGGAAATAACTACACCGTGATCAGTATAAACGTAGAAATATCTACACCGCTATCTCTATAAACATGGAAATATCTCCACTGCTATCTCTATAAACATCGAAATATCTACACCGCCATCTGTATAAACATGGAAATATTTACAAAGTTAACTGTATAAACATGGAAATATCTACACCGCCATCTGTGTAAACATGGAAATACCTACACAGTCATGTGTACATATATGGAAATATCTACACCGCTCTCTATATAAACATGGAAATAACTACACCGCTCTCTGTATATACATGGAAATATCTACACCGCCATCTACATATCCATAGAAATATCGGCGCCGCCATCAGTATAAACATGGAAATATCTACACGGTCATCTGTGTATAGATGGAAATATCAACACCGCCATCTGTACAAACATGGAAATATCTGCACCGCTATCTGTATAAACATGGAAATATCTACACCGTGGTCTGTAAAAACATGGAAATATCTACACCGCTATCTGTATAAATATGGAAATATATACCTCGGTATCTGTATAAACATGGAAATACCTACACCGTGATCTGCATAAACATGGAAATATTTACAACGATATCTGTATAAACATGGAAATATCTACACCGCCATCTCTATAAACATGGAAATATCTACACCGCCATCTGTATAAACATGGAAATATCTACACCGCTATCTGTATAAACCTGGAAATATCTACACCGCTATCTGTATAAACATCGTAATATCTACACCACCATCTATATAAACATGGAAATATCTACACCGCCATCTGTATAAACATGGAAATATCTACAATGCCATCTGTAGAAAGATGGAAATATCTACACCGCAATCTGTGTAAACATGGAAATATCTACACCAATATCTGTAAAAACATGGAAATATATACACTGCTATCTGTATAAACATGGAAATATCTATATCGCGATCTGCATAAACATGGAAATATCTACACCGCGATCTGTATAAACATGAAAATATCTACACCGCTATCTGTAGAAACATGGAAATATCTACACCGCGATCTGAATAAACATGGAAATATCTACAACGCGATCTGTAGAAACATGGAAATATCTACACAGCTATCTCGATAAACATGGAAATATCTACACCGCCATCTGTATAGACATGGAAATACCTACAAGTCATCTGTATAAACAAGGAAATATATACACAGCCATCTGTGTAAACATGGAAATATCTACACAGCCATGTGTATATACATGGAAATATCTACACCGCTATCTGTATAAACATGGAAATAACTACACCGCTAGTTGTATAAACAAGTAAATATCTACACTGTGATCTGTATAAACATGGAAATATCTACACTGCTATTTGTATAAACAAGGAAATATCTACACCGCTATCTGTATAAACATGGAAATAACTACACCGCTATTTGCATAAACAAGGAAATATCTACACCGTGATCTGTATAAACATGGAAATAACTACACCGCTATTTGCATAAACAAGGAAATATCTACACCGTGATCTGTATAAACATGGAAATATCTACAACGCCATCTTTATAAACATGGAAATATCTACACCCCGATCTGTATAAACATGGAAATATCCACACCGCTATCTCTATAAACATGGAAATTACTACACCGCGATCAGTATAAACGTGGAAATATCTGCACCGCTATCTCTATAAACATGGAAATATCTCCACTACTATCTCTATAAACATCGAAATAACTACAGCGCCATCTGTATAAACATGGAAATACTTACAAAGTTATCTGTATAAACATGGAAATATCTACACCGTCATCTGTATAAACATGGAAATATCTACACAGCCATGTGTACATATATGGAAATATCTACACCGCTCTCTATATAAACATGGAAATAACTACACCGCTATCTGTATATACATGGAAATATCTACACCCCCATCTACATATCCATAGAAATATCTGCGCCGCCATCTGTATAAACATGGAAATATCTACACGGTCATCTGTGTATGGATGGAAATATCAACACCGCCATCTGTACAAACATGGAAATATCTGCACCGCTATCTGTATAAACATGGAAATATCTACACCGTGGTCTGTATAAACATGGAAATATCTACACCGCTATCTGTATAAACATGGAAATATATACACCGCCATCTCTATAAACATGGAAATATGTACACCGTGATCTGTATAAACATGGAACTATTTACACCGATATCTGTATAAACATGGAAATATCTACACCGAAATCTCTATAAACATGGAAATATCTACACCGCCATCTGTATAAACATGGAAATATCTACACCGCTATCTGTATAAACCTGGAAATATCTACACCGCTATCTGTATAAACATGGTAATATCTACACCACCATCTATATAAACATGGAAATATCTACACCGCCATCTGTATAAACATGGAAATATCTACAATGCCGTCTGTAGAAAGATGGAAATATCTACACTGCAATCTGTGTAAACATGGAAATATCTACACCAATATCTGTAAAAACATGGAAATATCTACACTGCTATCTGTATAAACATGGCAATATCTACACCGCGATCTGCATAAACATGGAAATATCTACACCGCGATCTGTATAAATATGGAAATATCTACACCTCTATCTGTAGAAACATGGAAATATCTACACCGCGATCTGTATAAACATGGAAATATCTACACTGCGATCTCTATAAACATGGAAATATCTACACCGCTATCTGTAGAACCATGGATATATCTACAAAGCTATCTCTATAAACATGGAAATATCTGCACCGCCATCTGTATAAACATGGAAATACCTACAAGTCATCTGTATAAACATGGAAATATCTACACAGCCATCTGTATAAACATGGAAATATCTACACAGCCATCTGTATATACATGGAAATATCTATACCGCTATCTGTATAAACATGGAAATAACTACACCGCTATTTGTATAAACAACTAAATATCTACACCGTGATCTGTATAAACATGGAAATATCTACAATGCTATTTGTATAAACAAGGAAATATCTACACCGCTATCTGTATAAACATGGAAATAACTACACCGCTATTTGCATAAACAAAGAAATGTCTACACCGTGATCTGTATAAACATGGAAATATCTACAACGCCATCTCTATAAACATGGAAATATCTACACCCCTATCTGTATAAACATGGAAATATCCACACCGCTATCTCTAAAAACATGGAAATAACTACACCGTGATCAGTATAAACGTGGAAATATCTACACCGCTATCTCTATAAACATGGAAATATCTCCACTACTATCTCTATAAATATCGAAATATCTACACCGCCATCTGTATAAACATGGAAATACTTAAAAAGTTATCTGCATAAACATGGAAATATCTACACCGTCATCTGTATAAACATGGAAATATCTACACGGTCATCTGTGTATAGATGGAAATATCAACACCGCCATCTGTACAAACATGGAAATATCTGCACCGCTATCTGTATAAACATGGAAATATCTACACCGTGGTCTTTATAAACATGGAAATATCTACACCGTGATCTGTATAAACATGGAAATATGTACACCGCCATCTCTATAAACATGGAAATATGTACACCGTGATCTGTATAAACATGGAAATATTTACACCGATATCTGTATAAACATGGAAATATCTACACCGCCATCTCTATAAACATGGAAATATCTACACCGCCATCTGTATAAACATGGAAATATCTACACCACTATCTGTATAAACCTGGAAATATCTACACCGCTATCTGTATAAACATGGTAATATCTACACCACCATCTATATAAACATGGAAATATCTACACCGCCATCTGTATAAACATGGAAATATCTACAATGCCGTCTGTAGAAAGATGGAAATATCTACACTGCAATCTGTGTAAACATGGAAATATCTACACCAATATCTGTAAAAACATGGAAATATCTACACCGCTATCTGTATAAACGTGGAAATATCTACACCGCGATCTGCATAAACATGGAAATATCTACACTGCGATTTGTATATATATGGAAATATCTACACCGCTATCTGTAGAAACATGGAAATATCTACACCGCGATCTGTATAAACATGGAAATATCTACACCGCGATCTGTATAAACATGGAAATATCTACACCGCTATCTGTAGAAACATGGAAATATCTACACAGCCATGTGTATATACATGGAAATATCTACACCGCTATCTGTATAAACATGGAAATAACTACACCGCTATTTGCATAAACAAAGAAATGTCTACACCGTGATCTGTATAAACATGGCAATATCTACAACGCCATCTCTATAAACATGGAAATATCTACACCCCTATCTGTATAAACATGGAAATATCCACACCGCTATCTCTAAAAACATGGAAATAACTACACCGTGATCAGTATAAACGTGGAAATATCTACACCGCTATCTCTATACACATGGAAATATCTCCACTACTATCTCTATAAACATCGAAATATCTACACCGCCATCTGTATAAACATGGAAATACTTACAAAGTTATCTGTATAAATATGGAAATATCTACACCGTCACCTGTATAAACATGGAAATATCTACACAGCCATGTGTACATATATGGAAATATGTACACCGCTCTCCATATAAACATGGAAATAACTACACCGCTATCTGTATATACATGGAAATATCTACACAGTCATCTACATATCCATAGAAATATCTGCGCCACCATCTGTATAAACATGGAAATATCTACACGGTCATCTGTGTATAGATGGAAATATCAACACCGCCATCTGTACAAACATGGAAATATCTGCACCGCTATCTCTATAAACATGGAAATATCTACACCGTGGTCTGTATAAACATGGAAATATCTACACCGCTATCTGTATAAACATGGAAATATCTACACCGCGATCTGCATAAACATGGAAATTACTACACCGCGATCAGTATAAACGTGGAAATATCTATACCGCTATCTCTATAAACATGGAAATATCTCCACTATCTCTGTAAACATCGAAATAACTACACCGCCATCTGTATAAACATGGAAATACTTACAAAGTTATCTGTATAAACATGTAAATATCTACACCGTCATCTGTATAAACATGGAAATATCTACACAGCCATGTGTACATATATGGAAATATCTACACCGCTCTCTATATAAACATGGAAATAACTACACCGCTATCTGTATATACATGGAAATATCTACACCGCCATCTACATATCCATAGAAATATCTGCGCCGCCATCTGTATAAACATGGAAATATCTACACGGTCATCTGTGTATAGATGGAAATACCAACACCGCCATCTGTACAAACATGGAAATATCTGCACCGCTATCTGTATAAACATGGAAATATCTACACCGTGGTCTGTATAAACATGGAAATATCTACACCGTCATCTGTATAAACATGGAAATATCTACACAGCCATGTGTACATATATGGAAATATCTACACCGATTTCTATATAAACATGGAAATAACTACACCGCTATCTGTATATACATGGAAATATCTACACCCCCATCTACATGTCCATAGAAATATCTGCGCCGCCATCTGTATAAACATGGAAATATCTACACGGTCATCTGAGTATGGATGGAAATATCAACACCGCCATCTGTAGAAACATGGAAATATCTGCACCGCTATCTGTATAAACATGGAAATATCTACACCGTGGTCTGTATAAACATGGAAATATCTACACCGCTATCTGTATAAACATGGAAATATATACAACGCCATCTCTATAAACATGGAAATATGTACACCGTGATCTGTATAAACATGGAACTATTTACACCGATATCTGTATAAACATGGAAATATCTACACCGCCATCTCTATAAACATGGAAATATCTACACCGCCATCTGTATAAACATGGAAATATCTACACCGCTATCTGTATAAACCTGGAAATATCTACACCGCTATCTGTATAAACATGGTAATATCTACACCACCATCTATATAAACATGGAAATATCTACACCGCCATCTGTATAAACATGGAAATATCTACAATGCCGTCTGTAGAAAGATGGAAATATCTACACTGCAATCTGTGTAAACATGGAAATATCTACACTAATATCTGTAAAAACATGGAAATATCTACACCGCTATCTGTATAAACGTGGAAATATCTACACCGCGATCTGCATAAACATGGAAATATCTACACTGCGATTTGTATATATATGGAAATATCTACACCGCTATCTGTAGAAACATGGAAATATCTACACCGCGATCTGTATAAACATGGAAATATCTACACCGCGATCTGTATAAACATGGAAATATCTACACCGCTATCTGTAGAAACATGGAAATATCTACACAGCCATGTGTATATACATGGAAATATCTACACCGCTATCTGTATAAACATGGAAATAACTACACCGCTAGTTGTATAAACAAGTAAATATCTACACTGTGATCTGTATAAACATGGAAATATCTAAACTGCTATTTGTATAAACAAGGAAATATCTACACCGCTATCTGTATAAACATGGAAATAACTACACCGCTATTTGCATAAACAAGGAAATATCTACACCGTGATCTGTATAAACATGGAAATAACTACACCGCTATTTGCATAAACAAGGAAATATCTACACCGTGATCTGTATAAACATGGAAATATCTACAACGCCATCTTTATAAACATGGAAATATCTACACCCCGATCTGTATAAACATGGAAATATCCACACCGCTATCTCTATAAACATGGAAATTACTACACCGCGATCAGTATAAACGTGGAAATATCTGCACCGCTATCTCTATAAACATGGAAATATCTCCACTACTATCTCTATAAACATCGAAATATCTACAGCGCCATCTGTATAAACATGGAAATACTTACAAAGTTATCTGTATAAACATGGAAACATCTACACCGTCATCTGTATAAACATGGAAATATCTACACAGCCATGTGTACATACATGGAAATATCTACACCGCTCTCTATATAAACATGGAAATAACTACACCGCTATCTGTATATACATGGAAATATCTACACCCCCATCTACATATCCATAGAAATATCTGCGCCGCCATCTGTATAAACATGGAAATATCTACACGGTCATCTGTGTATGGATGGAAATATCAACACCGCCATCTGTACAAACATGGAAATATCTGCACCGCTATCTGTATAAACATGGAAATATCTACACCGTGGTCTGTATAAACATGGAAATATCTACACCGCTATCTGTATAAACATGGAAATATATACACCGCCATCTCTATAAACATGGAAATATGTACACCGTGATATGTATAAACATGGAACTATTTACACCGATATCTGTATAAACATGGAAATATCTACACCGCCATCTCTATAAACATGGAAATATCTACACCGCCATCTGTATAAACATGGAAATATCTACACCGCCATCTCTATAAACATGGAAATATCTACACCGCTATCTGTATATACATGGAATTATCTACACCGCCATCTACATATCCATAGAAATATCTGCGCCGCCATCTGTATAAACATGGAAATATCTACAAGGTCATCTGTGGATAGATGGAAATATCAACACCGCCATCTGTACAAACATGGAAATATCTGCACCGCTATCTGTATAAACATGGAAATATCTACACCGTGGTCTGTAAAACATGGAAATATCTACACCGCTATCTGTATAAACCTGGAAATATCTACACCGCTATCTGTATAAACATGGTAATAACTACACCACCATCTATATAAACATGGAAATATCTACACCGCCATCTGTATAAACATGGAAATATCTACAATGCCGTCTGTAGAAAGATGGAAATATCTACACTGCAATCTGTGTAAACATGGAAATATCTACACCAATATCTGTAAAAACATGGAAATATCTACACCGCTATCTGTATAAACGTGGAAATATCTACACCGCGATCTGCATAAACATGGAAATATCTACACCGCGATCTGTATAAATATGGAAATATCTACACCGCTAACTGTAGAAACATGGAAATATCTACACCGCGATCTGTAGAAACATGGAAATATCTACACCGCGATCTGTATAAACATGGAAATATCTACACCGCGATCTGTATAAACATGGAAATATCTACACCGCTATCTGTAGAAACATGGAAATATCTACACAGCTATCTCTATAAACATGGAAATATCTACACCGCCATCTGTATAGACATGGAAATACCTACAAGTCATCTGTATAAACATGGAAATATCTACACAGCCATCTGTATGAACATGGAAATATCTACACAGCCATCTGTATATACATGGAAATATCTACACCGCTATCTGTATAAACATGGAAATAACTACACCGCTATTTGTATAAACAAGGAGATATCTACACCGTGATCTGTATAAACATGGAAATATCTACAATGCTATTTGTATAAACAAGGAATATCTACACCGCTATCTGTATAAACATGGAAATAACTACACCGCTATTTGCATAAACAAGGAAATATCTACACCGTGATCTGTATAAACATGGAAATATCTACAACGCCATCTCTATAAACAGGAAATATCTACACCCCTATCTGTATAAACATGGAAATATCCACACCGCTATCTCTAAAAACATGGAAATAACTACACCGTGATCAGTATAAACGTAGAAATATCTACACCGCTATCTCTATAAACATGGAAATATCTCCACTGCTATCTCTATAAACATCGAAATATCTACACCGCCATCTGTATAAACATGGAAATATTTACAAAGTTAACTGTATAAACATGGAAATATCTACACCGCCATCTGTGTAAACATGGAAATACCTACACAGTCATGTGTACATATATGGAAATATCTACACCGCTCTCTATATAAACATGGAAATAACTACACCGCTCTCTGTATATACATGGAAATATCTACACCGCCATCTACATATCCATAGAAATATCGGCGCCGCCATCAGTATAAACATGGAAATATCTACACGGTCATCTGTGTATAGATGGAAATATCAACACCGCCATCTGTACAAACATGGAAATATCTGCACCGCTATCTGTATAAACATGGAAATATCTACACCGTGGTCTGTAAAAACATGGAAATATCTACACCGCTATCTGTATAAATATGGAAATATATACCTCGGTATCTGTATAAACATGGAAATACCTACACCGTGATCTGCATAAACATGGAAATATTTACAACGATATCTGTATAAACATGGAAATATCTACACCGCCATCTCTATAAACATGGAAATATCTACACCGCCATCTGTATAAACATGGAAATATCTACACCGCTATCTGTATAAACCTGGAAATATCTACACCGCTATCTGTATAAACATCGTAATATCTACACCACCATCTATATAAACATGGAAATATCTACACCGCCATCTGTATAAACATGGAAATATCTACAATGCCATCTGTAGAAAGATGGAAATATCTACACCGCAATCTGTGTAAACATGGAAATATCTACACCAATATCTGTAAAAACATGGAAATATATACACTGCTATCTGTATAAACATGGAAATATCTATATCGCGATCTGCATAAACATGGAAATATCTACACCGCGATCTGTATAAACATGAAAATATCTACACCGCTATCTGTAGAAACATGGAAATATCTACACCGCGATCTGAATAAACATGGAAATATCTACAACGCGATCTGTAGAAACATGGAAATATCTACACAGCTATCTCGATAAACATGGAAATATCTACACCGCCATCTGTATAGACATGGAAATACCTACAAGTCATCTGTATAAACAAGGAAATATATACACAGCCATCTGTGTAAACATGGAAATATCTACACAGCCATGTGTATATACATGGAAATATCTACACCGCTATCTGTATAAACATGGAAATAACTACACCGCTAGTTGTATAAACAAGTAAATATCTACACTGTGATCTGTATAAACATGGAAATATCTACACTGCTATTTGTATAAACAAGGAAATATCTACACCGCTATCTGTATAAACATGGAAATAACTACACCGCTATTTGCATAAACAAGGAAATATCTACACCGTGATCTGTATAAACATGGAAATAACTACACCGCTATTTGCATAAACAAGGAAATATCTACACCGTGATCTGTATAAACATGGAAATATCTACAACGCCATCTTTATAAACATGGAAATATCTACACCCCGATCTGTATAAACATGGAAATATCCACACCGCTATCTCTATAAACATGGAAATTACTACACCGCGATCAGTATAAACGTGGAAATATCTGCACCGCTATCTCTATAAACATGGAAATATCTCCACTACTATCTCTATAAACATCGAAATAACTACAGCGCCATCTGTATAAACATGGAAATACTTACAAAGTTATCTGTATAAACATGGAAATATCTACACCGTCATCTGTATAAACATGGAAATATCTACACAGCCATGTGTACATATATGGAAATATCTACACCGCTCTCTATATAAACATGGAAATAACTACACCGCTATCTGTATATACATGGAAATATCTACACCCCCATCTACATATCCATAGAAATATCTGCGCCGCCATCTGTATAAACATGGAAATATCTACACGGTCATCTGTGTATGGATGGAAATATCAACACCGCCATCTGTACAAACATGGAAATATCTGCACCGCTATCTGTATAAACATGGAAATATCTACACCGTGGTCTGTATAAACATGGAAATATCTACACCGCTATCTGTATAAACATGGAAATATATACACCGCCATCTCTATAAACATGGAAATATGTACACCGTGATCTGTATAAACATGGAACTATTTACACCGATATCTGTATAAACATGGAAATATCTACACCGAAATCTCTATAAACATGGAAATATCTACACCGCCATCTGTATAAACATGGAAATATCTACACCGCTATCTGTATAAACCTGGAAATATCTACACCGCTATCTGTATAAACATGGTAATATCTACACCACCATCTATATAAACATGGAAATATCTACACCGCCATCTGTATAAACATGGAAATATCTACAATGCCGTCTGTAGAAAGATGGAAATATCTACACTGCAATCTGTGTAAACATGGAAATATCTACACCAATATCTGTAAAAACATGGAAATATCTACACTGCTATCTGTATAAACATGGCAATATCTACACCGCGATCTGCATAAACATGGAAATATCTACACCGCGATCTGTATAAATATGGAAATATCTACACCTCTATCTGTAGAAACATGGAAATATCTACACCGCGATCTGTATAAACATGGAAATATCTACACTGCGATCTCTATAAACATGGAAATATCTACACCGCTATCTGTAGAACCATGGATATATCTACAAAGCTATCTCTATAAACATGGAAATATCTGCACCGCCATCTGTATAAACATGGAAATACCTACAAGTCATCTGTATAAACATGGAAATATCTACACAGCCATCTGTATAAACATGGAAATATCTACACAGCCATCTGTATATACATGGAAATATCTATACCGCTATCTGTATAAACATGGAAATAACTACACCGCTATTTGTATAAACAACTAAATATCTACACCGTGATCTGTATAAACATGGAAATATCTACAATGCTATTTGTATAAACAAGGAAATATCTACACCGCTATCTGTATAAACATGGAAATAACTACACCGCTATTTGCATAAACAAAGAAATGTCTACACCGTGATCTGTATAAACATGGAAATATCTACAACGCCATCTCTATAAACATGGAAATATCTACACCCCTATCTGTATAAACATGGAAATATCCACACCGCTATCTCTAAAAACATGGAAATAACTACACCGTGATCAGTATAAACGTGGAAATATCTACACCGCTATCTCTATAAACATGGAAATATCTCCACTACTATCTCTATAAATATCGAAATATCTACACCGCCATCTGTATAAACATGGAAATACTTAAAAAGTTATCTGCATAAACATGGAAATATCTACACCGTCATCTGTATAAACATGGAAATATCTACACAGCCATATGTACATATATGGAAATATCTACACCGCTCTCTATATAAACATGGAAATAACTACACCGCTATCTGTATATACATGGAAATATCTACACAGCCATCTACATATCCATAGAAATATCTGCGCCACCATCTGTATAAACATGGAAATATCTACACGGTCATCTGTGTATAGATGGAAATATCAACACCGCCATCTTTACAAACATGGAAATATCTGCACCGCTATCTGTATAAACATGGAAATATCTACAACGTGGTCTGTATAAACATGGAAATATCTACACCGCTATCTGTATAAACATGGAAATATCTACACCGCGATCTGCATAAACATGGAAATTACTACACCGCGATCAGTATAAACGTGGAAATATCTATACCGCTATCTCTATAAACATGGAAATATCTCCACTACTATCTCTGTAAACATCGAAATAACTACACCGCCATCTGTATAAACATGGAAATACTTACAAAGTTATCTGTATAAACATGTAAATATCTACACCGTCATCTGTATAAACATGGAAATATCTACACAGCCATGTGTACATATATGGAAATATCTACACCGCTCTCTATATAAACATGGAAATAACTATACCGCTATCTGTATATACATGGAAATATCTACACCGCCATCTACATATCCATAGAAATATCTGCGCCGCCATCTGTATGAACATGGAAATATCTACACGGTCATCTGTGTATAGATGGAAATATCAACACCGCCATCTGTACAAACATGGAAATATCTGCACCGCTATCTGTATAAACATGGAAATATCTACACCGTGGTCTGTATAAACATGGAAATATCTACACCGTCATCTGTATAAACATGGAAATATCTACACAGCCATGTGTACATATATGGAAATATCTACACCGCTCTCTATATAAACATGGAAATAACTACACCGCTATCTGTATATACATGGAAATATCTACACCCCCATCTACATATCCATAGAAATATCTGCGCCGCCATCTGTATAAACATGGAAATATCTACACGGTCATCTGTGTATGGATGGAAATATCAACACCGCCATCTGTACAAACATGGAAATATCTGCACCGCTATCTGTATAAACATGGAAATATCTACACCGTGGTCTGTATAAACATGGAAATATCTACACCGCTATCTGTATAAACATGGAAATATATACACCGCCATCTCTATAAACATGGAAATATGTACACCGTGATCTGTATAAACATGGAACTATTTACACCGATATCTGTATAAACATGGAAATATCTACACCGCCATCTCTATAAACATGGAAATATCTACACCGCCACCTGTATAAACATGCAAATATCTACACCGCTATCTGTATAAACCTGGAAATATCTACACCGCTATCTGTATAAACATGGTAATATCTACACCACCATCTATATAAACATGGAAATATCTACACCGCCATCTGTATAAATATGGAAATATCTACAATGCCGTCTGTAGAAAGATGGAAATATCTACACTGCAATCTGTGTAAACATGGAAATATCTACACCAATATCTGTAAAAACATGGAAATATCTACACTGCTATCTGTATAAACATGGCAATATCTACACCGCGATCTGCATAAACATGGAAATATCTACACCGCGATCTGTATAAATATGGAAATATCTACACCGCTATCTGTAGAAACATGGAAATATCTACACCGCGATCTGTATAAACATGGAAATATCTACACTGCGATCTCTATAAACATGGAAATATCTACACCGCTATCTGTAGAACCATGGATATATCTACAAAGCTATCTCTATAAACATGGAAATATCTGCACCGCCATCTGTATAAACATGGAAATACCTACAAGTCATCTGTATAAACATGGAAATATCTACACAGCCATCTGTATAAACATGGAAATATCTACACAGCCATCTGTATATACATGGAAATATCTACACCGCTATCTGTATAAACATGGAAATAACTACACTGCTATTTGTATAAACAACTAAATATCTACACCGTGATCTGTATAAACATGGAAATATCTACAATGCTATTTGTATAAACAAGGAAATATCTACACCGCTATCTGTATAAACATGGAAATAACTACACCGCTATTTGCATAAACAAAGAAATGTCTACACCATGATCTGTATAAACATGGAAATATCTACAACGCCATCTCTATAAACATGGAAATATCTACACCCCTATCTGTATAAACATGGAAATATCCACACCGCTATCTCTAAAAACATGGAAATAACTACACCGTGATCAGTATAAACGTGGAAATATCTACACCGCTATCTCTATACACATGGAAATATCTCCACTACTATCTCTATAAACATCGAAATATCTACACCGCCATATGTATAAACATGGAAATACTTACAAAGTTATCTGCATAAACATGGAAATATCTACACCGTCATCTGTATAAACATGGAAATATCTACAGAGCCATATGTACATATATGGAAATATCTACACCGCTCTCTATATAAACATGGAAATAACTACACCGCTATCTGTATATACATGGAAATATCTACACCGCCATCTACATATCCATAGAAATATCTGCGCCGCCATCTGTATAAACATGGAAATATCTACACGGTCATCTGTGTATGGATGGAAATATCAACACAGCCATCTGTACAAACATAGAAATATCTGCACCGCTATCTGTATAAACATGGAAATATCTACACTGTGGTCTGTATAAACATGGGAATCTCTACACCGCTATCTGTATAAACATGGAAATATATACACCGCCATCTCTATAAACATGGAAATATGTACAACGTGATCTGTATAAACCTGGAACTATTTACACCGATATCTGTATAAACATGGAAATATCTACACCGCCATCTCTATAAACATGGAAATATCTACACCGCCATCTGTATAAACATGGAAATATCTACACCGCTATCTGTATAAACCTGGAAATATCTACACCGCTATCTGTATAAAGATGGTAATATCTACACCACCATCTATATAAACATGGAAATATCTACACCGCCATCTGTATAAACATGGAAATATCTACAATGCCGTCTGTAGAAAGATGGAAATATCTACACTGCAATCTGTGTAAACATGGAAATATCTACACCAATATCTGTAAAAACATGGAAATATCTACACCGCTATCTGTATAAACATGGCAATATCTACACCGCGATCTGCATAAACATGGAAATATCTACACCGCGATCTGTATAAATATGGAAATATCTACACCTCTATCTGTAGAAACATGGAAATATCTACACCACGATCTGTATAAACATGGAAATATCTACACCGCTATCTGTAGAAACATGGAAATATCTACACAGCTATCTCTATAAACATGGAAATATCTGCACCGCCTTCTGTATAAACATGGAAATACCTACAAGTCATCTGTATAAACATGCAAATATCTACACAGCCATCTGTATAAACATGGAAATATCTACACAGCCATCTGTATATACATGGAAATATCTACACCGCTATCTGTATAAACATGGAAATAACTACTCCGCTATTTGTATAAACAAGGAAATATCTACACCGTGATCTGTATAAACATGGAAATATCTACAATGCTATTTGTATAAACAAGGAAATATCTACACCGCTATCTGTATAAACATGGAAATAACTACACCGCTATTTGCATAAACAAAGAAATGTCTACACCGTGATCTGTATAAACATGGCAATATCTACAACGCCATCTCTATAAACATGGAAATATCTACACCCCTATCTGTATAAACATGGAAATATCCACACCGCTATCTCTAAAAACATGGAAATAACTACACCGTGATCAGTATAAACGTGGAAATATCTACACCGCTATCTCTATAAACATGGAAATATCTCCACTACTATCTCTATAAACATCGAAATATCTACACCGCCATCTGTATAAACATGGAAATACTTACAAAGTTATCTGTATAAACATGGAAATATCTACACCGTCACCTGTATAAACATGGAAATATCTACACAGCCATGTGTACATATATGGAAATATGTACACCGCTCTCCATATAAACATGGAAATAACTACACCACTATCTGTATATACATGGAAATATCTACACAGCCATCTACATATCCATAGAAATATCTGCGCCACCATCTGTATAAACATGGAAATATCTACACGGTCATCTGTGTATAGATGGAAATATCAACACCGCCATCTGTACAAACATGGAAATATCTACACCGTGGTCTGTATAAACATGGAAATATCTACACCGCTATCTGTATAAACATGGAAATATCTACACCGCGATCTGCATAAACATGGAAATTACTACACCGCGATCAGTATAAACGTGGAAATATCTATACCGCTATCTCTATAAACATGGAAATATCTCCACTACTATCTCTGTAAACATCGAAATAACTACACCGCCATCTGTATAAACATGGAAATACTTACAAAGTTATCTGTATAAACATGTAAATATCTACACCGTCATCTGTATAAACATGGAAATATCTACACAGCCATGTGTACATATATGGAAATATCTACACCGCTCTCTATATAAACATGGAAATAACTACACCGCTATCTGTATATACATGGAAATATCTACAACGCCATCTACATATCCATAGAAATATCTGCGCCGCCATCTGTATAAACATGGAAATATCTACACGGTCATCTGTGTATAGATGGAAATGTCAACACCGCCATCTGTACAAACATGGAAATATCTGCACCGCTATCTGTATAAACATGGAAATATCTACACCGTGGTCTGTATAAACATGGAAATATCTACACCGTGATCTGTATAAACATGGAAATATGTACACCGCCATCTCTATAAACATGGAAATATGTACACCGTGATCTGTATAAACATGGAAATATTTACACCGATATCTGTATAAACATGGAAATATCTACACCGCCATCTCTATAAACATGGAAATATCTACACCGCCATCTGTATAAACATGGAAATATCTACACCACTATCTGTATAAACCTGGAAATATCTACACCGCTATCTGTATAAACATGGTAATATCTACACCACCATCTATATAAACATGGAAATATCTACACCGCCATCTGTATAAACATGGAAATATCTACAATGCCGTCTGTAGAAAGATGGAAATATCTACACTGCAATCTGTGTAAACATGGAAATATCTACACCAATATCTGTAAAAACATGGAAATATCTACACTGCTATCTGTATAAACATGGCAATATCTACACCGCGATCTGCATAAACATGGAAATATCTACACCGCGATCTGTATAAATATGGAAATATCTACACCGCTATCTGTAGAAACATGGAAATATCTACACCGCGATCTGTATAAACATGGAAATATCTACACTGCGATCTCTATAAACATGGAAATATCTACACCGCTATCTGTAGAACCATGGATATATCTACAAAGCTATCTCTATAAACATGGAAATATCTGCACCGCCATCTGTATAAACATGGAAATACCTACAAGTCATCTGTATAAACATGGAAATATCTACACAGCCATCTGTATAAACATGGAAATATCTACACAGCCATCTGTATATACATGGAAATATCTACACCGCTATCTGTATAAACATGGAAATAACTACACTGCTATTTGTATAAACAACTAAATATCTACACCGTGATCTGTATAAACATGGAAATATCTACAATGCTATTTGTATAAACAAGGAAATATCTACACCGCTATCTGTATAAACATGGAAATAACTACACCGCTATTTGCATAAACAAAGAAATGTCTGCACCGTGATCTGTATAAACATGGAAATATCTACAACGCCATCTCTATAAACATGGAAATATCTACACCCCTATCTGTATAAACATGGAAATATCCACACCGCTATCTCTAAAAACATGGAAATAACTACACCGTGATCAGTATAAACGTGGAAATATCTACACCGCTATCTCTATACACATGGAAATATCTCCACTACTATCTCTATAAACATCGAAATATCTACACCGCCATCTGTATAAACATGGAAATACTTACAAAGTTATCTGCATAAACATGGAAATATCTACACCGTCATCTGTATAAACATGGAAATATCTACAGAGACATATGTACATATATGGAAATATCTACACCGCTCTCTATATAAACATGGAAATAACTACACCGCTATCTGTATATACATGGAAATATCTACACCGCCATCTACATATCCATAGAAATATCTGCGCCGCCATCTGTATAAACATGGAAATATCTACACGGTCATCTGTGTATGGATGGAAATATCAACACAGCCATCTGTACAAACATAGAAATATCTGCACCGCTATCTGTATAAACATGGAAATATCTACACTGTGGTCTGTATAAACATGGGAATCTCTACACCGCTATCTGTATAAACATGGAAATGTATACACCGCCATCTCTATAAACATGGAAATATGTACAACGTGATCTGTATAAACCTGGAACTATTTACACCGATATCTGTATAAACATGGAAATATCTACACCGCCATCTCTATAAACATGGAAATATCTACACCGCCATCTGTATAAACATGGAAATATCTACACCGCTATCTGTATAAACCTGGAAATATCTACACCGCTATCTGTATAAAGATGGTAATATCTACACCACCATCTATATAAACATGGAAATATCTACACCGCCATCTGTATAAACATGGAAATATCTACAATGCCGTCTGTAGAAAGATGGAAATATCTACACTGCAATCTGTGTAAACATGGAAATATCTACACCAATATCTGTAAAAACATGGAAATATCTACACCGCTATCTGTATAAACATGGCAATATCTACACCGCGATCTGCATAAACATGGAAATATCTACACCGCGATCTGTATAAATATGGAAATATCTACACCTCTATCTGTAGAAACATGGAAATATCTACACCGCGATCTGTATAAACATGGAAATATCTACACCGCTATCTGTAGAAACATGGAAATATCTACACAGCTATCTCTATAAACATGGAAATATCTGCACCGCCTTCTGTATAAACATGGAAATACCTACAAGTCATCTGTATAAACATGCAAATATCTACACAGCCATCTGTATAAACATGGAAATATCTACACAGCCATCTGTATATACATGGAAATATCTACACCGCTATCTGTATAAACATGGAAATAACTACACCGCTATTTGTATAAACAAGGAAATATCTACACCGTGATCTGTATAAACATGGAAATATCTACAATGCTATTTGTATAAACAAGGAAATATCTACACCGCTATCTGTATAAACATGGAAATAACTACACCGCTATTTGCATAAACAAAGAAATGTCTACACCGTGATCTGTATAAACATGGCAATATCTACAACGCCATCTCTATAAACATGGAAATATCTACACCCCTATCTGTATAAACATGGAAATATCCACACCGCTATCTCTAAAAACATGGAAATAACTACACCGTGATCAGTATAAACGTGGAAATATCTACACCGCTATCTCTATAAACATGGAAATATCTCCACTACTATCTCTATAAACATCGAAATATCTACACCGCCATCTGTATAAACATGGAAATACTTACAAAGTTATCTGTATAAACATGGAAATATCTACACCGTCACCTGTATAAACATGGAAATATCTACACAGCCATGTGTACATATATGGAAATATGTACACCGCTCTCCATATAAACATGGAAATAACTACACCACTATCTGTATATACATGGAAATATCTACACAGCCATCTACATATCCATAGAAATATCTGCGCCACCATCTGTATAAACATGGAAATATCTACACGGTCATCTGTGTATAGATGGAAATATCAACACCGCCATCTGTACAAACATGGAAATATCTACACCGTGGTCTGTATAAACATGGAAATATCTACACCGCTATCTGTATAAACATGGAAATATCTACACCGCGATCTGCATAAACATGGAAATTACTACACCGCGATCAGTATAAACGTGGAAATATCTATACCGCTATCTCTATAAACATGGAAATATCTCCACTACTATCTCTGTAAACATCGAAATAACTACACCGCCATCTGTATAAACATGGAAATACTTACAAAGTTATCTGTATAAACATGTAAATATCTACACCGTCATCTGTATAAACATGGAAATATCTACACAGCCATGTGTACATATATGGAAATATCTACACCGCTATCTATATAAACATGGAAATAACTACACCGCTCTCTGTATATACATGGAAATATCTACACCGCCATCTACATATCCACAGAAATATCGGCGCCGCCATCTGTATAAACATGGAAATATCTACACGGTCATCTGTGTATAGATGGAAATATCAACACCGCCATCTGTACAAACATGGAAATATCTGCACCGCTATCTGTATAAACATGGAAATATCTACACCGTGGTCTGTATAAACATGGAAATATCTACACCGTTATCTGTATAAACATGGAAATATATACATCGCTATCTGTATAAACATGGAAATACCTACACCGTGATCTGCATAAACATGGAAATATTTACAACGATATCTGTATAAACATGGAAATATCTACACCGCCATCTCTATAAACATGGAAATATCTACACCGCCATCTGTATAAACATGGAAATATCTACACCGCTATCTGTATAAACCTGGAAATATCTACACCGCTATCTGTATAAACATGGAAATAACTACACCGCTATTTGCATAAACAAAGAAATGTCTACACCGTGATCTGTATAAACATGGCAATATCTACAACGCCATCTCTATAAACATGGAAATATCTACACCCCTATCTGTATAAACATGGAAATATCCACACCGCTATCTCTAAAAACATGGAAATAACTACACCGTGATCAGTATAAACCTGGAAATATCTACACCGCTATCTCTATAAACATGGAAATACCTCCACTACTATCTCTATAAACATCGAAATATCTACACCGCCATCTGTATAAACATGGAAATACTTACAAAGTTATCTGTATAAACATGGAAATATCTACACCATCACCTGTATAAACATGGAAATATCTACACAGCCATGTGTACATATATGGAAATATGTACACCGCTCTCCATATAAACATGGAAATAACTACACCGCTATCTGTATATACATGGAAATATCTACACAGCCATCTACATATCCATAGAAATATCTGCGCCACCATCTGTATAAACTTGGAAATATCTACACGGTCATCTGTGTATAGATGGAAATATCAACACCGCCATCTGTACAAACATGGAAATATCTGCACCGCTATCTGTATAAACATGGAAATATCTACACCGTGGTCTGTATAAACATGGAAATATCTACACCGCTATCTGTATAAACATGGAAATATATACACCGCCATCTCTATAAACGTGGAAATATCTACACCGCCATCTGTATAAACATGGAAATATCTGCAATGCCATCTGTAGAAAGATGGAAATATCTACACCGCAATCTGTGTAAACATGGAAATATCTACACCAATATCTGTAAAAACATGGAAATATCTACACCGCTATCTGTATAAACATGGAAATATCTATACCGCGATCTGCATAAACATGGAAATATCTACACCGCGATCCGTATAAACATGAAAATATCTACACCGCTATCTGAAGAAACATGGAAATATCTACACCGTGATCTGAATAAACATGGAAATATCTACAACGCGATCTGTATAAACATGGAAATATCTACACCGCTATCTGTAGAAACATGGAAATATCTACACAGCTATCTCTATAAACATGGAAATATCTACACCGCCATCTGTATAGACATGGAAATACCTACAAGTCATCTGTATAAACATGGAAATATATACACAGCCATCTGTATAAACATGGAAATATCTACACAGCCATGTGTATATACATGGAAATATCTACACCGCTATCTGTATAAACATGGAAATAACTACACCGCTATTTGTATAAACAAGTAAATATTTACACTGTGATCTGTATAAACATGGAAATATCTACACTGCTATTTGTATAAACAAGGAAATATCTACACCGCTATCTGTATAAACATGGAAATAACTACACCTCTATTTGCATAAACAAGGAAATATCTACACCGTGCTCTGTATAAACATGGAAATAACTACACCGCTATTTGCATAAACAAGGAAATATCTACACCGTGATCTGTATAAACATGGAAATATCTACAACGCCATCTTTATAAACATGGAAATATCTACACCCCTATCTGTATAAACATGGAAATATCCACACCGCTATCTCTATAAACATGGAAATATCTACACCGCCATCTGTATAAACATGGAAATATCTACACCGCTATCTGTATAAACCTGGAAATATCTACACCGCTATCTGTATAAAGATGGTAATATCTACACCACCATCTATATAAACATGGAAATATCTACACCGCCATCTGTATAAACATGGAAATATCTACAATGCCGTCTGTAGAAAGATGGAAATATCTACACTGCAATCTGTGTAAACATGGAAATATCTACACCAATATCTGTAAAAACATGGAAATATCTACACCGCTATCTGTATAAACATGGCAATATCTACACCGCGATCTGCATAAACATGGAAATATCTACACCGCGATCTGTATAAATATGGAAATATCTACACCGCTATCTGTAGAAACATGGAAATATCTACACCGCGATCTGTATAAACATGGAAATATCTACACCGCGATCTGTATAAACATGGAAATATCTACACCGCTATCTGTAGAAACATGGAAATATCTACACAGCTATCTCTATAAACATGGAAATATCTACACCGCCATCTGTATAAACATGGAAATACTTACAAGTCATCTGTATAAACATGGAAATATCTACACAGCCATCTGTATAAACATGGAAATATCTACACAGCCATCTGTATATTCACGGAAATATGTACACCGCTATCTGTATAAACATGGAAATAACTACACCGCTATTTGTATAAACAAGGAAATATCTACACCGTGATCTGTATAAACATGGAAATATCTACAATGCTATTTGTATAAACAAGGAAATATCTACACCACTATCTGTATAAACATGGAAATAACTACACCGCTATCTCTATAAACATGGAAATATCTACACCCCTATCTGTATAAACATGGAAATATCCACACCGCTATCTCTAAAAACATGGAAATAACTACACCGTGATCCGTATAACTGTGGAAATATCTACACCGCTATCTCTATACACATGGAAATATCTCCACTACTATCTCTATAAACATCGAAATATCTACACCGCCATCTGTATAAACATGGAAATATTTACAAAGTTATCTGCATAAACATGGAAATATCTACACCGTCATCTGTATAAACATGGAAATATCTACACAGCCATATGTACATATATGGAAATATCTACACCGCTCTCTATATAAACATGGAAATAACTACACCGCTATCTGTATATACATGGAAATATCTACACCGCCATCTACATATCCATAGAAATATCTGCACCGCCATCTGTATAAACATGGAAATATCTACACGGTCATCTGTGTATGGATGGAAATATCAACACAGCCATCTGTACAAACATGGAAATATCTGCACCGCTATCTGTATAAACATGGAAATATCTACACCGTGGTCTGTATAAACATGGAAATCTCTACACCGCTATCTGTATAAACATGGAAATATATACACCGCCATCTCTATAAACATGTAAATATGTACAACGTGATCTGTATAAACATGGAACTATTTACACCGATATCTGTATAAACATGGAAATATCTACACCGCCATCTCTATAAACATGGAAATATCTACACCGCCATCTGTATAAACATGGAAATATCTACACTGCTATCTGTATAAACCTGGAAATATCTACACCGCTATCTGTATAAACATGGTAATATCTACACCACCATCTATATAAACATGGAAATATCTACACCGCCATCTGTATAAACATGGAAATATCTACAATGCCGTCTGTAGAAAGATGGAAATATCTACACTGCAATCTGTGTAAACATGGAAATATCTACACCAATATCTGTAAAAACATGGAAATATCTACACCGCTATCTGTATAAACATGGCAATATCTACACCGCGATCTGCATAAACATGGAAATATCTACACCGCGATCTGTATAAATATGGAAATATCTACAACTCTATCTGTAGAAACATGGAAATATCTACACCGCGATCTGTATAAACATGGAAATATCTAAACAGCGATCTGTATAAACATGGAAATATCTACACCGCTATCTGCAGAAACATGGAAATATCTACACAGCTATCTCTATAAACATGGAAATATCTGCACCGCCATCTGTATAAACATGGAAATACCTACAAGTCATCTGTATAAACATGCAAATATCTACACAGCCATCTGTATAAACATGGAAATATCTACACAGCCATGTGTACATATATGGAAATATCTACACCGCTATCTATATAAACATGGAAATAACTACACCGCTCTCTGTATATACATGGAAATATCTACACCGCCATCTACATATCCACAGAAATATCGGCGCCGCCATCTGTATAAACATGGAAATATCTACACGGTCATCTGTGTATAGATGGAAATATCAACACCGCCATCTGTACAAACATGGAAATATCTGCACCGCTATCTGTATAAACATGGAAATATCTACACCGTGGTCTGTATAAACATGGAAATATCTACACCGTTATCTGTATAAACATGGAAATATATACATCGCTATCTGTATAAACATGGAAATACCTACACCGTGATCTGCATAAACATGGAAATATTTACAACGATATCTGTATAAACATGGAAATATCTACACCGCCATCTCTATAAACATGGAAATATCTACACCGCCATCTGTATAAACATGGAAATATCTACACCGCTATCTGTATAAACCTGGAAATATCTACACCGCTATCTGTATAAACATGGAAATAACTACACCGCTATTTGCATAAACAAAGAAATGTCTACACCGTGATCTGTATAAACATGGCAATATCTACAACGCCATCTCTATAAACATGGAAATATCTACACCCCTATCTGTATAAACATGGAAATATCCACACCGCTATCTCTAAAAACATGGAAATAACTACACCGTGATCAGTATAAACCTGGAAATATCTACACCGCTATCTCTATAAACATGGAAATATCTCCACTACTATCTCTATAAACATCGAAATATCTACACCGCCATCTGTATAAACATGGAAATACTTACAAAGTTATCTGTATAAACATGGAAATATCTACACCATCACCTGTATAAACATGGAAATATCTACACAGCCATGTGTACATATATGGAAATATGTACACCGCTCTCCATATAAACATGGAAATAACTACACCGCTATCTGTATATACATGGAAATATCTACACAGCCATCTACATATCCATAGAAATATCTGCGCCACCATCTGTATAAACGTGGAAATATCTACACGGTCATCTGTGTATAGATGGAAATATCAACACCGCCATCTGTACAAACATGGAAATATCTGCACCGCTATCTGTATAAACATGGAAATATCTACACCGTGGTCTGTATAAACATGGAAATATCTACACCGCTATCTGTATAAACATGGAAATATATACACCGCCATCTCTATAAACGTGGAAATATCTACACCGCCATCTGTATAAACATGGAAATATCTACAATGCCATCTGTAGAAAGATGGAAATATCTACACCGCAATCTGTGTAAACATGGAAATATCTACACCAATATCTGTAAAAACATGGAAATATCTACACCGCTATCTGTATAAACATGGAAATATCTATACCGCGATCTGCATAAACATGGAAATATCTACACCGCGATCCGTATAAACATGAAAATATCTACACCGCTATCTGAAGAAACATGGAAATATCTACACCGCGATCTGAATAAACATGGAAATATCTACAACGCGATCTGTATAAACATGGAAATATCTACACCGCTATCTGTAGAAACATGGAAATATCTACACAGCTATCTCTATAAACATGGAAATATCTACACCGCCATCTGTATAGACATGGAAATACCTACAAGTCATCTGTATAAACATGGAAATATATACACAGCCATCTGTATAAACATGGAAATATCTACACAGCCATGTGTATATACATGGAAATATCTACACCGCTATCTGTATAAACATGGAAATAACTACACCGCTATTTGTATAAACAAGTAAATATTTACACTGTGATCTGTATAAACATGGAAATATCTACACTGCTATTTGTATAAACAAGGAAATATCTACACCGCTATCTGTATAAACATGGAAATAACTACACCTCTATTTGCATAAACAAGGAAATATCTACACCGTGCTCTGTATAAACATGGAAATAACTACACCGCTATTTGCATAAACAAGGAAATATCTACACCGTGATCTGTATAAACATGGAAATATCTACAACGCCATCTTTATAAACATGGAAATATCTACACCCCTATCTGTATAAACATGGAAATATCCACACCGCTATCTCTATAAACATGGAAATATCTACACCGCCATCTGTATAAACATGGAAATATCTACACCGCTATCTGTATAAACCTGGAAATATCTACACCGCTATCTGTATAAACATGGTAATATCTACACCAGCATCTATATAAACATGGAAATATCTACACCGCCATCTGTATAAACATGGAAATATCTACAATGCCGTCTGTAGAAAGATGGAAATATCTACACTGCAATCTGTGTAAACATGGAAATATCTACACCAATATCTGTAAAAACATGGAAATATCTACACCGCTATCTGTATAAACATGGAAATATCTACACCGCGATCTGCATAAACATGGAAATATCTACACCGCGATCTGTATAAATATGGAAATATCTACACCGCTATCTGTAGAAACATGGAAATATCTACACCGCGATCTGTATAAACATGGAAATATCTACACCGCGATCTGTATAAACATGGAAATATCTACACCGCTATCTGTAGAAACATGGAAATATCTACACAGCTATCTCTATAAACATGGAAATATCTACACCGCCATCTGTATAAACATGGAAATACATACAAGTCATCTGTATAAACATGGAAATATCTACACAGCCATCTGTATAAACATGGAAATATCTACACAGCCATCTGTATATTCACGGAAATATGTACACCGCTATCTGTATAAACATGGAAATAACTACACCGCTATTTGTATAAACAAGGAAATATCTACACCGTGATCTGTATAAACATGGAAATATCTACAATGCTATTTGTATAAACAAGGAAATATCTACACCGCTATCTGTATAAACATGGAAATAACTACACCGCTATCTCTATAAACATGGAAATATCTACACCCCTATCTGTATAAACATGGAAATATCCACACCGCTATCTCTAAAAACATGGAAATAACTACACCGTGATCAGTATAACTGTGGAAATATCTACACCGCTATCTCTATACACATAGAAATATCTCCACTACTATCTCTATAAACATCGAAATATCTACACCGCCATCTGTATAAACATGGAAATATTTACAAAGTTATCTGCATAAACATGGAAATATCTACACCGTCATCTGTATAAACATGGAAATATCTACACAGCCATATGTACATATATGGAAATATCTACACCGCTCTCTATATAAACATGGAAATAACTACACCGCTATCTGTATATACATGGAAATATCTACACCGCCATCTACATATCCATAGAAATATCTGCACCGCCATCTGTATAAACATGGAAATATCTACACGGTCATCTGTGTATGGATGGAAATATCAACACAGCCATCTGTACAAACATGGAAATATCTGCACCGCTATCTGTATAAACATGGAAATATCTACACCGTGGTCTGTATAAACATGGAAATCTCTACACCGCTATCTGTATAAACATGGAAATATATACACCGCCATCTCTATAAACATGTAAATATGTACAACGTGATCTGTATAAACATGGAACTATTTACACCGATATCTGTATAAACATGGAAATATCTACACCGCCATCTCTATAAACATGGAAATATCTACACCGCCATCTGTATAAACATGGAAATATCTACACTGCTATCTGTATAAACCTGGAAATATCTACACCGCTATCTGTATAAACATGGTAATATCTACACCACCATCTATATAAACATGGAAATATCTACACCGCCATCTGTATAAACATGGAAATATCTACAATGCCGTCTGTAGAAAGATGGAAATATCTACACTGCAATCTGTGTAAACATGGAAATATCTACACCAATATCTGTAAAAACATGGAAATATCTACACCGCTATCTGTATAAACATGGCAATATCTACACCGCGATCTGCATAAACATGGAAATATCTACACCGCGATCTGTATAAATATGGAAATATCTACAACTCTATCTGTAGAAACATGGAAATATCTACACCGCGATCTGTATAAACATGGAAATATCTAAACTGCGATCTGTATAAACATGGAAATATCTACACCGCTATCTGCAGAAACATGGAAATATCTACACAGCTATCTCTATAAACATGGAAATATCTGCACCGCCATCTGTATAAACATGGAAATACCTACAAGTCATCTGTATAAACATGCAAATATCTACACAGCCATCTGTATAAACATGGAAATATCTACACAGCCATCTGTATATACATGGAAATATCTACACCGCTATCTGTATAAACATGGAAATAACTACACGGCTATTTGTATAAACAAGGAAATATCTACACCGTGATCTGTATAAACATGGAAATATCTACAATGCTATTTGTATAAACAAGGAAATATCTACACCGCTATCTGTATAAACATGGAAATAACTACACCGCTATTTGCATAAACAAAGAAATGTCTACACCGTGATCTGTATAAACATGGCAATATCTACAACGCCATCTCTATAAACATGGAAATATCTACACCCCTATCTGTATAAACATGGAAATATCCACACCGCTATCTCTAAAAACATGGAAATAACTACACCGTGATCAGTATAAACGTGGAAATATCTACACCGCTATCTCTATAAACATGGAAATATCTCCACTACTATCTCTATAAACATCGAAATATCTACACCGCCATCTGTATAAACATGGAAATACTTACAAAGTTATCTGTATAAACATGGAAATATCTACACCATCACCTGTATAAACATGGAAATATCTACACAGCCATGTGTACATATATGGAAATATGTACACCGCTCTCCATATAAACATGGAAATAACTACACCGCTATCTGTATATACATGGAAATATCTACACAGCCATCTACATATCCATAGAAATATCTGCGCCACCATCTGTATAAACGTGGAAATATCTACACGGTCATCTGTGTATAGATGGAAATATCAACACCGCCATCTGTACAAACATGGAAATATCTGCACCGCTATCTGTATAAACATGGAAATATCTACACCGTGGTCTGTATAAACATGGAAATATCTACACCGCTATCTGTATAAACATGGAAATATATACACCGCCATCTCTATAAACATGGAAATATCTACAACGTGATCTGTATAAACATGGAACTATTTACACCGTTATCTGTATACACATGGAAATATCTACACCGCCATCTCTATAAACATGGAAATATCTACACCGCCATCTGTATAAACATGGAAATATCTTCACCGCTATCTGTAGAAACCTGAAAATATCTACACCGCTATCTGTATAAACATGGTAATATCTACATCACCATCTATATAAACATGGAAATATCTACACCGCCATCTGTATAAACATGGAAATATCTACAATGCCATCTGTAGAAAGATGGAAATATCTACATCGCAATCTTTGTAAACATGGAAATATCTACACCAATATCTGTAAAAACATGGAAATATCTACACCGCTATCTGTATAAACATGGAAATACCTACACCGCGATCTGCATAGACATGGAAATATCTACAACGCGATCTGTATAAACATGGAAATATCCACACCACGATCTGTAGAAACATTGAAATATCTACACCGCGATCTGCATAAACATGGAAATATCTACACCGCGATCTGTATAAACATGGAAATATCTACACCGCTATCTGTAGAAACATGGAAATATCTACACAGCTATCTCTATAAACATGGAAATATCTACACCGCCATCAGTATAAACATGGAAATACCTAGAAGTCATCTGTATAAACATGGAAATATCTACACAGCCATCTGTATAAACATGGAAATATCTACACGGCCATCTGTATATACATGGAAATATCTACACCGCTATCTGTATAAACATGGAAATAACTACACCGCTATTTGTATAAACAAGGAAATATCTACATTGTGATCTGTATAAACATGGAAATACCTACACTGCTATTTGTATAAACAAGGAAATATCTACACCGCTATCTGTATAAACATGGAAATAACTACAACGCTATTTGCATAAACAAGGAAATATCTACACCGTGATCTGTATAAACATGGAAATATCTACACCGCGATCTGCATAAACATCGAAATATCTACACCGCAATCTGTATAAACATGGAAATATCTACACCGCTATCTGTAGAAACATGGAAATATCTACACAGCTATCTCTATAAACATGGAAATATATACACCGCCATCTGTATAAACATGGAAATACCTACAAGTCATCTGTATAAACATGGAAATATCTACACAGCCATCTGTATAAACATGGAAATATCTAAACAGCCATCTGTATATACATGGAAATATCTACACCGCTATCTGTATAAACATGGAAATAACTTCACCGCTATTTGTATAAACAAGGAAATATCTACACCGTGATCTGTATAAACATGGAAATATCTACACTGCTATTTGTATAAACAAGGAAATATCTACACCGCTATCTGTATAAACATGGAAATAACTACACCGCTATTTGCATAAACAAGGAAATATCTACACCGCGATCTGTATAAACATGGAAATATCTACAACGCCATCTCTATAAACATGGAAATATCTACACCCCATCTGTATAAACATGGAAATATGCACACCGCTATCTCTTTAAAAATGGAAATAACTACACCGCGATCAGTATAAACGTGGAAATATCTACACCACTATCTCTATAAACATGGAAATATCTCCACTGCTATCTCTGTAAACATCGAAATGTCTACACCGCCATCTGTATAAACATGGAAATACTTACAAAGTTATCTGTATAAACATGGAAATATCTACACTGCCATCTATATAAACATGAAAATATCTACACAGCCATGTGTACATACATGGAAATATCTACACCACTCTCTATATAAACATGGAAATAACTACACCGCTATCTGTATATACATGGAAATATCTACACCGCCATCTACATATCCATAGAAATATCTGCGCCGCCATCTGTATAAACATGGAAATATCTACACGGTCATCTGTGTATAGATGGAAATATCAACACCGCCATCAGTACAAACATGGAAATATCTGCACCGCTATCTGTATAAACATGGAAATATCTACACCGTGGTCTGCTTAAACATGGAAATATCTTCACCGCTATCTGTATAAACATGGAAATATATACACCGCTATCTCTATAAACATGGAAATATCTACACCGTGTTCTGTATAAACATGGAAATAATTACACCGATATCTGTATAAACATGGAAATATCTACACCGCCATCTCCATAAACATGGAAATATCTACACGGCCATCTGTATAAACATGGAAATAAGTACACCGCTATCTGTATAAACCTGGAAATATCTACACCGCTATCTGTACAAACATGGTAATATCTACACCACCATCTATATAAATATGGAAATATCTACACCGCCATCTGTATAAACATGGAAATATCTACACAGCCATGTGTACATATATGGAAATAACAACACCGCTGTCTATATAAACATGGAAATAACTACACCGCTATCTGTATATACATGGAAATATCTACACCGCCATCTACATATGCATAGATATATCTGCGACGCCATCTGTTTAAACATGGAAATATCTACACGGTCATCTGTGTACAGATGGAAATATCAACACCGCCATCTGTACAAACATGGAAATATCTGCACCGCTATCTGTATAAACATGGAAATATCTACACCGTGGTCTTTATAAACATGCAAATATCTACACCGCTATCTGTAAAAACATCGAAATATATACACCGCTATCTCTATAAACATGGAAATATCTACACCGTGATCTGTATAACCATGGAAATATTTACACCGATATCTGTATAAACATGGAAATATCTACACCGCCATCTCAATAAACATGGAAATATCTACACCGCCATCTGTATAAACATGGAAATATCTACACCGCTATCTGTATAAACGTGGAAATATCTACACCGCTATCTGTATAAACACGGTAATATCTACACCACCATCTATATAAACCTGAAAATATCTACACCGCCATCTGTATAAACATGGAAATATCTACAATGCCATCTGTAGAAAGATGGAAATATCTACACCGCAATCTGTGTACACATGGAAATATCTACACCAATATCTGCAAAAACATGGAAATATCTACACGGCTATCTGTATAAACATGGAAATATCTACACCGCGATCTGTATAAATATGGAAATATCTACACCGCTATCTGTAGAAACATGGAAATATCTACACCGCGATCTGTATAAACATGGAAATATCTACACCGCGAGCTGTATAAACATGGAAATATCTACACCGCTATCTGTAGAAACATGGAAATATCTACACAGCTATCTCTATAAACATGGAAATATCTACACCGCCTTCTGTATAAACATGGAAATACCTACAAGTCATCTGTATAAACATGGAAATATCCACACAGCCATCTGTATAAACATGGTAATATCTACACAGCCATCTGTATATACACGGAAATATCTACACCGCTATCTGTATAAACATGGAAATAACTACACCGCTATTTGTATAAACAAGGAAATATCTACACCGTGATCTGTATAAACATGGAAATATCTACAATGATATTTGTATAAACAAGGAAATATCTACACCGCTATCTGTATAAACATGGAAATAACTACACCGCTATTTGCATAAACAAGGAAATATCTACACCGTGATCTGTATAAACATGGAAATATCTACAATGCCATCTCTATAAAGAAGGAAATATCTACACCCCTATCTGTATAAACATGGAAATATCCACACCGCTATCTCTAAAAACATGGAAATAGCTACACCGTGATCAGTATGAAGGTGGAAATATCTACACCGCTATCTCTATAAACATGGAAATATCTCCACTTCTATCTCTATAAACATCGAAATATCTACACCGCCATCTGTATAAACATGGAAATACTTACAAAGTTATCTGTATAAACATGGAAATATCTACACCGCCATCTGTATAAACTTGGAAATATCTACACAGCCATGTGTACATATATGGAAATATCTACACCGCTCTCCATATAAACATGGAAATAACTACACCGCTATCTGTATATACATGGAAATATCTACACCGCCATCTACATATCCATAGAAATATCTGCGCCACCATCTGTATAAACATGGAAATATCTACACGGTCATCTGTGTATAGATGGAAATATCAACACCGCGATCTGTACAAACATGGAAATATCTGCACCGTTATCTGTATAAACATGGAAATATCTACACCGTGGTCTGTATAAACATGGAAATATCTACACCGCTATCTGTATAAACATGGAAATATATACACCGCCATCTCTATAAACATGGAAATATCTACACCGTGATCTGTATAAACATGGAACTATTTCCACCGATATCTGTATAATCATGGAAATATCTACACAGCCATCTCTATAAACATGGAAATATCTACACCGCCATCTGTATAAACATGGAAATATCTACACCGCTATCTGTATAAACCTGAAAATATCTACACCGCTATCTGTATAAACATGGTAATATCTACACCACCATCTATATAAACATGGAAATATCTACACCGCCATCTGTATAAACATGGAAATATCTACAATGCCGTCTGTAGAAAGATGGAAATATCTACACTGCAATCTGTGTAAACATGGAAATATCTACACCAATATCTGTAAAAACATGGAAATATCTACACCGCTATCTGTATAAACATGGCAATATCTACACCGCGATCTGCATAAACATGGAAATATCTACACCGCGATCTGTATAAATATGGAAATATCTACACCTCTATCTGTAGAAACATGGAAATATCTACACTGCGATCTGTATAAACATGGAAATATCTACACCGCTATCTGTAGAAACATGGAAATATCTACACAGCTATCTCTATAATCATGGAAATATCTGCACCGCCATCTGTATAAACATGGAAATACCTACAAGTCATCTGTATAAACATGCAAATATCTACACAGCCATCTGTATAAACATGGAAATATCTACACAGCCATCTGTATATACATGGAAATATCTACACCGCTATCTGTATAAACATGGAAATAACTACACCGCTATTTGTATAAACAAGGAAATATCTACACCGTGATCTGTATAAACATGGAAATATCTACAATGCTATTTGTATAAACAAGGAAATATCTACACCGCTATCTGTATAAACATGGAAATAACTACACCGCTATTTGCATAAACAAAGAAATGTCTACACCGTGATCTGTATAAACATGGCAATATCTACAACGCCATCTCTATAAACATGGAAATATCTACACCCCTATCTGTATAAACATGGAAATATCCACACCGCTATCTCTAAAAACATGGAAATAACTACACCGTGATCAGTATAAACGTGGAAATATCTACACCGCTATCTCTATAAACATGGAAATATCTCCACTACTATCTCTATAAACATCGAAATATCTACACCGCCATCTGTATAAACATGGAAATACTTACAAAGTTATCTGTATAAACATGGAAATATTTACACCGTCACCTGTATAAACATGGAAATATCTACACAGCCATGTGTACATATATGGAAATATGTACACCGCTCTCCATATAAACATGGAAATAACTACACCGCTATCTGTATATACATGGAAATATCTACACAGCCATCTACATATCCATAGAAATATCTGCGCCACCATCTGTATAAACATGGAAATATCTACACGGTCATCTGTGTATAGATGGAAATATCAACACCGCCATCTGTACAAACATGGAAATATCTGCACCGCTATCTGTATAAACATGGAAATATCTACACCGTGGTCTGTATAAACATGGAAATATCTACACCGCTATCTGTATAAACATGGAAATATATACACCGCCATCTCTATAATCATGGAAATATCTACAACGTGATCTGTATAAACATGGAACTATTTACACCGTTATCTGTATACACATGGAAATATATACACCGCCATCTCTATAAACATGGAAATATCTACACCGCCATCTGTATAAACATGGAAATATCTTCACCGCTATCTGTATAAACCTGAAAATATCTACACCGCTATCTGTATAAACATGGTAATATCTACATCACCATCTATATAAACATGGAAATATCTACACCGCCATCTGTATAAACATGGAAATATCTACAATGCCATCTGTAGAAAGATGGAAATATCTACATCGCAATCTTTGTAAACATGGAAATATCTACACCAATATCTGTAAAAACATGGAAATATCTACACCGCTATCTGTATAAACATGGAAATATCTACACCGCGATCTGCATAGACATGGAAATATCTACAACGCGATCTGTATAAACATGGAAATATCTACACCGCGATTTGTAGAAACATGGAAATATCTACACCGCGATCTGCATAAACATGGAAATATCTACACCGCGATCTGTATAAACATGGAAATATCTACACCGCTATCTGTAGAAACATGGAAATATCTACACAGCTATCTCTATAAACATGGAAATATCTACACCGCCATCAGTATAAACATGGAAATACCTACAAGTCATCTGTATAAACATGGAAATATCTACACAGCCATCTGTATAAACATGGAAATATCTACACGGCCATCTGTATATACATGGAAATATCTACACCGCTATCTGTATAAACATGGAAATAACTACACCGCTATTTGTATAAACAAGGAAATATCTACATTGTGATCTGTATAAACATGGAAATACCTACACTGCTATTTGTATAAACAAGGAAATATCTACACCGCTATCTGTATAAACATGGAAATAACTACAACGCTATTTGCATAAACAAGGAAATATCTACACCGTGATCTGTATAAACATGGAAATATCTACACCGCGATCTGCATAAACATCGAAATATCTACACCGCAATCTGTATAAACATGGAAATATCTACACCGCTATCTGTAGAAACATGGAAATATCTACACAGCTATCTCTATAAACACGGAAATATATACACCGCCATCTGTATAAACATGGAAATACCTACAAGTCATCTGTATAAACATGGAAATATCTACACAGCCATCTGTATAAACATGGAAATATCTAAACAGCCATCTGTATATACATGGAAATATCTACACCGCTATCTGTATAAACATGGAAATAACTTCACCGCTATTTGTATAAACAAGGAAATATCTACACCGTGATCTGTATAAACATGGAAATATCTACACTGCTATTTGTATAAACAAGGAAATATCTACACCGCTATCTGTATAAACATGGAAATAACTACACCGCTATTTGCATAAACAAGGAAATATCTACACCGCGATCTGTATAAACATGGAAATATCTACAACGCCATCTCTATAAACATGGAAATATCTACACCCCATCTGTATAAACATGGAAATATGCACACCGCTATCTCTATAAACATGGAAATAACTACACCGCGATCAGTATAAACGTGGAAATATCTACACCACTATCTCTATAAACATGGAAATATCTCCACTGCTATCTCTGTAAACATCGAAATGTCTACACCGCCATCTGTATAAACATGGAAATACTTACAAAGTTATCTGTATAAACATGGAAATATCTACACTGCCATCTATATAAACATGGAAATATCTACACAGCCATGTGTACATACATGGAAATATCTACACCACTCTCTATATAAACATGGAAATAACTACACCGCTATCTGTATATACATGGAAATATCTACACCACCATCTACATATCCATAGAAATATCTGCGCCGCCATCTGTATAAACATGGAAATATCTACACGGTCATCTGTGTATAGATGGAAATATCAACACCGCCATCAGTACAAACATGGAAATATCTGCACCGCTATCTGTATAAACATGGAAATATCTACACCGTGGTCTGCTTAAACATGGAAATATCTTCACCGCTATCTGTATAAACATGGAAATATATACACCGCTATCTCTATAAACATGGAAATATCTACACCGTGTTCTGTATAAACATGGAAATAATTACACCGATATCTGTATAAACATGGAAATATCTACACCGCCATCTCCATAAACATGGAAATATCTACACGGCCATCTGTATAAACATGGAAATAAGTACACCGCTATCTGTATAAACCTGGAAATATCTACACCGCTATCTGTACAAACATGGTAATATCTACACCACCATCTATATAAACATGGAAATATCTACACCGCCATCTGTATAAACATGGAAATATCTACACAGCCATGTGTACATATATGGAAATAACAACACCGCTGTCTATATAAACATGGAAATAACTACACCGCTATCTGTATATACATGGAAATATCTACACCGCCATCTACATATGCATAGATATATCTGCGACGCCATCTGTTTAAACATGGAAATATCTACACGGTCATCTGTGTACAGATGGAAATATCAACACCGCCATCTGTACAAACATGGAAATATCTGCACCGCTATCTGTATAAACATGGAAATATCTACACCGTGGTCTTTATAAACATGCAAATATCTACACCGCTATCTGTAAAAACATCGAAATATATACACCGCTATCTCTATAAACATGGAAATATCTACACCGTGATCTGTATAACCATGGAAATATTTACACCGATATCTGTATAAACATGGAAATATCTACACCGCCATCTCAATAAACATGGAAATATCTACACCGCCATCTGTATAAACATGGAAATATCTACACCGCTATCTGTATAAACGTGGAAATATCTACACCGCTATCTGTATAAACACGGTAATATCTACACCACCATCTATATAAACCTGAAAATATCTACACCGCCATCTGTATAAACATGGAAATATCTACAATGCCATCTGTAGAAAGATGGAAATATCTACACCGCAATCTGTGTACACATGGAAATATCTACACCAATATCTGCAAAAACATGGAAATATCTACACGGCTATCTGTATAAACATGGAAATATCTACACCGCGATCTGTATAAATATGGAAATATCTACACCGCTATCTGTAGAAACATGGAAATATCTACACCGCGATCTGTATAAACATGGAAATATCTACACCGCGAGCTGTATAAACATGGAAATATCTACACCGCTATCTGTAGAAACATGGAAATATCTACACAGCTATCTCTATAAACATGGAAATATCTACACCGCCATCTGTATAAACATGGAAATACCTACAAGTCATCTGTATAAACATGGAAATATCCACACAGCCATCTGTATAAACATGGTAATATCTACACAGCCATCTGTATATACACGGAAATATCTACACCGCTATCTGTATAAACATGGAAATAACTACACCGCTATTTGTATAAACAAGGAAATATCTACACCGTGATCTGTATAAACATGGAAATATCTACAATGATATTTGTATAAACAAGGAAATATCTACACCGCTATCTGTATAAACATGGAAATAACTACACCGCTATTTGCATAAACAAGGAAATATCTACACCGTGATCTGTATAAACATGGAAATATCTACAATGCCATCTCTATAAACAAGGAAATATCTACACCCCTATCTGTATAAACATGGAAATATCCACACCGCTATCTCTAAAAACATGGAAATAGCTACACCGTGATCAGTATGAAGGTGGAAATATCTACACCGCTATCTCTATAAACATGGAAATATCTCCACTTCTATCTCTATAAACATCGAAATATCTACACCGCCATCTGTATAAACATGGAAATACTTACAAAGTTATCTGTATAAACATGGAAATATCTACACCGCCATCTGTATAAACTTGGAAATATCTACACAGCCATGTGTACATATATGGAAATATCTACACCGCTCTCCATATAAACATGGAAATAACTACACCGCTATCTGTATATACATGGAAATATCTACACCGCCATCTACATATCCATAGAAATATCTGCGCCACCATCTGTATAAACATGGAAATATCTACACGGTCATCTGTGTATAGATGGAAATATCAACACCGCGATCTGTACAAACATGGAAATATCTGCACCGTTATCTGTATAAACATGGAAATATCTACACCGTGGTCTGTATAAACATGGAAATATCTACACCGCTATCTGTATAAACATGGAAATATATACACCGCCATCTCTATAAACATGGAAATATCTACACCGTGATCTGTATAAACATGGAACTATTTCCACCGATATCTGTATAATCATGGAAATATCTACACAGCCATCTCTATAAACATGGAAATATCTACACCGCCATCTGTATAAACATGGAAATATCTACACCGCTATCTGTATAAACCTGAAAATATCTACACCGCTATCTGTATAAACATGGTAATATCTACACCACCATCTATATAAACATGGAAATATCTACACCGCCATCTGTATAAACATGGAAATATCTACAATGCCGTCTGTAGAAAGATGGAAATATCTACACTGCAATCTGTGTAAACATGGAAATATCTACACCAATATCTGTAAAAACATGGAAATATCTACACCGCTATCTGTATAAACATGGCAATATCTACACCGCGATCTGCATAAACATGGAAATATCTACACCGCGATCTGTATAAATATGGAAATATCTACACCTCTATCTGTAGAAACATGGAAATATCTACACTGCGATCTGTATAAACATGGAAATATCTACACCGCTATCTGTAGAAACATGGAAATATCTACACAGCTATCTCTATAAACATGGAAATATCTGCACCGCCATCTGTATAAACATGGAAATACCTACAAGTCATCTGTATAAACATGCAAATATCTACACAGCCATCTGTATAAACATGGAAATATCTACACAGCCATCTGTATATACATGGAAATATCTACACCGCTATCTGTATAAACATGGAAATAACTACACCGCTATTTGTATAAACAAGGAAATATCTACACCGTGATCTGTATAAACATGGAAATATCTACAATGCTATTTGTATAAACAAGGAAATATCTACACCGCTATCTGTATAAACATGGAAATAACTACACCGCTATTTGCATAAACAAAGAAATGTCTACACCGTGATCTGTATAAACATGGCAATATCTACAACGCCATCTCTATAAACATGGAAATATCTACACCCCTATCTGTATAAACATGGAAATATCCACACCGCTATCTCTAAAAACATGGAAATAACTACACCGTGATCAGTATAAACGTGGAAATATCTACACCGCTATCTCTATAAACATGGAAATATCTCCACTACTATCTCTATAAACATCGAAATATCTACACCGCCATCTGTATAAACATGGAAATACTTACAAAGTTATCTGTATAAACATGGAAATATTTACACCGTCACCTGTATAAACATGGAAATATCTACACAGCCATGTGTACATATATGGAAATATGTACACCGCTCTCCATATAAACATGGAAATAACTACACCGCTATCTGTATATACATGGAAATATCTACACAGCCATCTACATATCCATAGAAATATCTGCGCCACCATCTGTATAAACATGGAAATATCTACACGGTCATCTGTGTATAGATGGAAATATCAACACCGCCATCTGTACAAACATGGAAATATCTGCACCGCTATCTGTATAAACATGGAAATATCTACACCGTGGTCTGTATAAACATGGAAATATCTACACCGCTATCTGTATAAACATGGAAATATATACACCGCCATCTCTATAATCATGGAAATATCTACAACGTGATCTGTATAAACATGGAACTATTTACACCGTTATCTGTATACACATGGAAATATCTACACCGCCATCTCTATAAACATGGAAATATCTACACCGCCATCTGTATAAACATGGAAATATCTTCACCGCTATCTGTATAAACCTGAAAATATCTACACCGCTATCTGTATAAACATGGTAATATCTACATCACCATCTATATAAACATGGAAATATCTACACCGCTATCTGTATAAACATGGAAATATCTACAATGCCATCTGTAGAAAGATGGAAATATCTACATCGCAATCTTTGTAAACATGGAAATATCTACACCAATATCTGTAAAAACATGGAAATATCTACACCGCTATCTGTATAAACATGGAAATATCTACACCGCGATCTGCATAGACATGGAAATATCTACAACGCGATCTGTATAAACATGGAAATATCTACACCGCGATTTGTAGAAACATGGAAATATCTACACCGCGATCTGCATAAACATGGAAATATCTACACCGCGATCTGTATAAACATGGAAATATCTACACCGCTATCTGTAGAAACATGGAAATATCTACACAGCTATCTCTATAAACATGGAAATATCTACACCGCCATCAGTATAAACATGGAAATACCTAGAAGTCATCTGTATAAACATGGAAATATCTACACAGCCATCTGTATAAACATGGAAATATCTACACGGCCATCTGTATATACATGGAAATATCTACACCGCTATCTGTATAAACATGGAAATAACTACACCGCTATTTGTATAAACAAGGAAATATCTACATTGTGATCTGTATAAACATGGAAATACCTACACTGCTATTTGTATAAACAAGGAAATATCTACACCGCTATCTGTATAAACATGGAAATAACTACAACGCTATTTGCATAAACAAGGATATATCTACACCGTGATCTGTATAAACATGGAAATATCTACACCGCGATCTGCATAAACATCGAAATATCTACACCGCAATCTGTATAAACATGGAAATATCTACACAGCTATCTGTAGAAACATGGAAATATCTACACAGCTATCTCTATAAACATGGAAATATATACACCGCCATCTGTATAAACATGGAAATACCTACAAGTCATCTGTATAAACATGGAAATATCTACACAGCCATCTGTATAAACATGGAAATATCTAAACAGCCATCTGTATATACATGGAAATATCTACACCGCTATCTGTATAAACATGGAAATAACTTCACCGCTATTTGTATAAACAAGGAAATATCTACACCGTGATCTGTATAAACATGGAAATATCTACACTGCTATTTGTATAAACAAGGAAATATCTACACCGCTATCTGTATAAACATGGAAATAACTACACCGCTATTTGCATAAACAAGGAAATATCTACACCGCGATCTGTATAAACATGGAAATATCTACAACGCCATCTCTATAAACATGGAAATATCTACACCCCTATCTGTATAAACATGGAAATATGCACACCGCTATCTCTATAAACATGGAAATAACTACACCGCGATCAGTATAAACGTGGAAATATCTACACCACTATCTCTATAAACATGGAAATATCTCCACTGCTATCTCTGTAAACATCGAAATGTCTACACCGCCATCTGTATAAACATGGAAATACTTACAAAGTTATCTGTATAAACATGGAAATATCTACACTGCCATCTATATAAACATGGAAATATCTACACAGCCATGTGTACATACATGGAAATATCTACACCACTCTCTATATAAACATGGAAATAACTACACCGCTATCTGTATATACATGGAAATATCTACACCGCCATCTACATATCCATAGAAATATCTGCGCCGCCATCTGTATAAACATGGAAATATCTACACGGTCATCTGTGTATAGATGGAAATATCAACACCGCCATCGGTACAAACATGGAAATATCTGCACCGCTATCTGCATAAACATGGAAATATCTACACCGTGGTCTGCTTAAACATGGAAATATCTTCACCGCTATCTGTATAAACATGGAAATATATACACCGCTATCTCTATAAACATGGAAATATCTACACCGTGTTCTGTATAAACATGGAAATAATTACACCGATATCTGTATAAACATGGAAATATCTACACCGCCATCTCCATAAACATGGAAATATCTACACGGCCATCTGTATAAACATGGAAATAAGTACACCGCTATCTGTATAAACCTGGAAATATCTACACCGCTATCTGTATAAACATGGTAATATCTACACCACCATCTATATAAACATGGAAATATCTACACCGCCATCTGTATAAACATGGAAATATCTACACAGCCATGTGTACATATATGGAAATAACAACACCGCTGTCTATATAAACATGGAAATAACTACACCGCTATCTGTATATACATGGAAATATCTACACCGCCATCTACATATGCATAGATATATCTGCGACGCCATCTGTTTAAACATGGAAATATCTACACGGTCATCTGTGTACAGATGGAAATATCAACACCGCCATCTGTACAAACATGGAAATATCTGCACCGCTATCTGTATAAACATGGAAATATCTACACCGTGGTCTTTATAAACATGGAAACATCTACACCGCTATCTGTAAAAACATGGAAATATATACACCGCTATCTCTATAAACATGGAAATATCTACACCGTGATCTGTATAACCATGGAAATATTTACACCGATATCTGTATAAACATGGAAATATCTACACCGCCATCTCAATAAACATGGAAATATCTACACCGCCATCTGTATTAACATGGAAATATCTACACCGCTATCTGTATAAACGTGGAAATATCTACACCGCTATCTGTATAAACACGGTAATATCTACACCACCATCTATATAAACCTGAAAATATCTACACCGCCATCTGTATAAACATGGAAATATCTACAATGCCATCTGTAGAAAGATGGAAATATCTACACCGCAATCTGTGTACACATGGAAATATCTACACCAATATCTGCAAAAACATGGAAATATCTACACGGCTATCTGTATAAACATGGAAATATCTACACCGCGATCTGCATAAACATGGAAATATCTACACCGCGATCTGTATAAATAAGGAAATATCTACACCGCTATCTGTAGAAACATGGAAATATCTACACCGCGATCTGTATAAACATGGAAATATCTACACCGCGAGCTGTATAAACATGGAAATATCTACACCGCTATCTGTAGAAACATTGAAATATCTACACAGCTATCTCTATAAACATGGAAATATCTACACCGCCATCTGTATAAACATGGAAATACCTACAAGTCATCTGTATAAACATGGAAATATCCACACAGCCATCTGTATAAACATGGTAATATCTACACAGCCATCTGTATATACACGGAAATATCTACACCGCTATCTGTATAAACATGGAAATAACTACACCGCTATTTGTATAAACAAGGAAATATCTACACCGTGATCTGTATAAACATGGAAATATCTACAATGCTATTTGTATAAACAAGGAAATATCTACACCGCTATCTGTATAAACATGGAAATAACTACACCGCTATTTGCATAAACAAGGAAATATCTACACCGTGATCTGTATAATCATGGAAATATCTACAATGCTATTTGTATAAACAAGGAAATATCTACACCGCTATCTGTATAAACATGGAAATAACTACACCGCTATTTGCATAAACAAGGAAATATCTACACCGTGATCTGTATAAACATGGAAATATCTACAATGCCATCTCTATAAACAAGGAAATATCTACACCCCTATCTGTATAAACATGGAAATATCCACACCGCTATCTCTAAAAACATGGAAATAACTACACCGTGATCAGTATGAAGGTGGAAATATCTACACCGCTATCTCTATAAACATGGAAATATCTCCACTTCTATCTCTATAAACATCGAAATATCTACACCGCCATCTGTATAAACATCGAAATATCTACACCGCGATCTCATAAACATGGAAATATCTACACCGTGATCTGTATAAACATGGAAATATCTACACCGCTATCTGTAGAAACATGGAAATATCTACACTGCGATGTGCATAAACATGGAAATATCTACACCGCTATCTGTATAAACATGGAAATATCTACACAGCTATCTCTATAAACATGGAGATATCTACACCGCCATCTGTATAAACATGGAAATATTTACACCGCTATCTGTAGAAACATGGAAATATCTACACTGCGATGTGCATAAACATGAAAATATCTACACCGCTATCTGTAGAAACATGGAAATATCTACACAGCTATCTCTATAAACATGGAAATATCTACACCGCCATCTGTATAAACATGGAATTACCTACAAGTCATCTGTATAAACATGGAAATATCTACACAGCCATCTGTATAAACATGGAAATATGTACACAGCCATCTTTATATACATGGAAATATCTACACCGCTATCTCTATTAACATGGAAATAACTAAACCGCTATTTGTATGAACAAAGAAATATCTACACCGTGATCTGTATAAACATGGAAATATCTACACTGCTATTTGTATAAACAAGGACATATCTACACCGCTATCTGTATAAACATGGAAATAACTACACCGCTATTTGCATAAACAAGGAAATATCTACACCGTGATCTGTATAAACATGGAAATATGTACAACGCCATCTCTATAAACATGGAAATATCTACACCCCTATCTGTATAAACATGGAAATATCCACACCGCTATCTCTATAAACATGGAAATAACTACACCGCGATCAGTATAAACGTGGAAATATCTACACCGCTATCTCTATAAACATGGAAATATCTCCACTGATATCTCTATAAACATCGAAATATCCACACCGCCATCTGTATAAACATGGAAATACTTACAAAGTTATCTGTATAAACATGTAAATATCTACACCGCCATCTGTATAAACATGGGAATATCTACACAGCCATGTGTACATATATGCAAATAACTACACCGCTCTCCATATAAACATGGAAATAACTACACCGTTATCTCTATATTCATGGAAATATCTACACCGCCATCTACATATCCATAGAAATATCTGCGCCACCATCTGTATAAACATGGAAATATCTACACGGTCATCTGTGTATAGATGGAAGTATCAACACCGCCATCTGTACAAACATGGAAATATCTGCACCGTTATCTGTATAAACATGGAAATATCTACACCGTGGTCTGTATAAACATGGAAATATCTACACCGCTATCTGTATAAACATGGAAATATATACACCGCCATCTCTATAAACATGGAAATATCTACACCGTGATCTGTATAAACATGGAACTATATACACCGATATCTGTATAAACATGGAAATATCTACACAGCCATCTGTATAAACATGGAAATATCTACACCGCCATCTGTATAAACATGGAAATATCTACACCGCTATCTGTATAAACCTGAAAATATCTACACCGCTATCTGTATAAACATGGTAATATCTACAACACCATCTATATAAACATGGAAATATCTTCACCGCCATCTTTATAAACATGGAAATATCTACAATGCCATCTGTAGAAAGATGGAAATATCTACACTGCAATCTGTGTAAACATGGAAATATCTACACCGCCATCTGTATAAACATGGAAATATCTACAATGCCATCTGTAGAAAGATGGAAATATCTACACCGCAATCTGTGTAAACATGGAAATATCTACACCAATATCTGTAAAAACATGGAAATATCTACACCGCTATCTGTATAAACATGGAAATATCTACACCGCGATCTGCATAAGCATGGAAATATCTACACCGCGATCTGTATAAACATGGAAATATCTACACCGCTATCTGTAGAAACATGGAAATATCTACACTGCGATGTGCATAAACATGGAAATATTTACACCGATATCTGTATAAACATGGAAATATCTACACCGCCATCTGTATAAACATGGAAATATCTACACCGCTATGTGTATAAACCTGGAAATATCTACACCGCTATCTGTATAAACATGGTAATATCTACACCACCATCTAAATAAACATGGAAATATCTACACCGCCATCTGTATAAACATGGAAATATCTACAATGCCATCTGTAGAAAGATGGAAACATCTACACCGCAATCTGTGTAAACATGGAAATACCTACACCAATATCTGTAAAAACATGGAAATATCTACACCGCTATCTGCATAAACATGGAAATATCTACACCGCGATCTGTATAAACATGGAAATATCTACACCGCTATCTGTAGAAACATGGAAATATCTACACCGCGATCTGCATAAACATGGAAATACCTACACCGCGATCTGTATAAACATGGAAATATCTACACTGCTATCTGTAGAAACATGGAAATATCTACACAGCTATCTCTGTAAACATGGAAATCTCTACACCGCCATCTGCATAAACATGGAAGTACCTACAAGTCATCTGTATAAACATGGAAATATCTACACAGCCATCTGTATAAACATGGAAATATCTACACAGCCATCTGTATATACATGGAAATATCTACACCGCTATCTGTATAAACATGGAAATAACTACACCGCTATTTGTATAAACAAGGAATTATCTACACCGTGATCTGTATAAACATGGAAATATCTACACTGCTATTTGTATAAACAAGGAAATATCTGCACCGCTATCTGTATAAACATGGAAATAACTACACCGCTATGTGCATAAACAAGGAAATATCTGCACTGTGATCTGTATAAACATGGAAATATCTACAAGCCATCTCTATAAACATGGAGATATCTACAGCCCTATCTGTATAAACATGGAAATATCCACACCTCTATCTCTATAAACATGGAAATAACTACACCGCGATCAGTATAAACGTGGAAATATCTACACCGCTATCTCTATAAACATGGAAATATCTCCACTGCTATGTCTATAAACATCGAAATATCTACACCGCCATCTGTATAAACATGGAAATATCTACACCGCTATCTGTATAAACCTGGAAATATCTACATCGCTATCTGTATAAACATGGTAATACCTACACCACCATCTATATAAACAAGGAAATATCTACACCACCATCTGTATAAACATGGAAATATCTACAATGCCATCTGTAGAAAGATGGAAATATCTACACCGCAATCTGTGTAAACATGGAAATATCTACACCAATATCTGTAAAAACATGGAAATATCTACACCGCTATCTGTATAAACATGGAAATATCTACACCGCGATCTGCATAAACATGGAAATATCTACACCGCGATCTGTATAAACATGGAAATATCTACACCGCTATCTGTAGAAACATGGAAATATCTACACTGCGATGTGCATAAACATGGAAATATCTACACCGCTATCTGTATAAACATGGAAATATCTACACAGCTATCTCTATAAACATGGAAATATCTGCACCGCCATCTGTATAAACATGGAAATATCTACACCGCTATCTGTAGAAACATGGAAATATCTACACTGCGATGTGCATAAACATGAAAATATCTACACCGCTATCTGTAGAAACATGGAAATATCTACACAGCTATCTCTATAAACATGGAAATATCTACACCGCCATCTGTATAAACATGGAATTACCTACAAGTCATCTGTATAAACATGGAAATATCTACACAGCCATCTGTATAAACATGGAAATATGTACACAGCCATCTTTATATACATGGAAATATCTACACCGCTATCTCTATTAACATGGAAATAACTAAACCGCTATTTGTATGAACAAGGAAATATCTACACCGTGATCTGTATAAACATGGAAATATCTACACTGCTATTTGTATAAACAAGGACATATCTACACCGCTATCTGTATAAACATGGAAATAACTACACCGCTATTTGCATAAACAAGGAAATATCTACACCGTGTTCTGTATAAACATGGAAATATGTACAACGCCATCTCTATAAACATGGAAATATCTACACCCCAATCTGTATAAACATGGAAATATCCACACCACTATCTCTATAAACATGGAAATAACTACACCGCGATCAGTATAAACGTGGAAATATCTACACCGCTATCTCTATAAACATGGAAATATCTCCACTGCTATCTCTATAAACATCGAAATATCTACAACGCCATCTGTATAAACATGGAAATACTTACAAAGTTATCTGTATAAACATGGAAATATCTACACCGCCATCTGTATAAACTTGGAAATATCTACACAGCCATGTGTACATATATGGAAATATCTACACCGCTCTCCATATAAACATGGAAATAACTACACCGCTATCTGTATATACATGGAAATATCTACACTGCCATCTACATATCCATAGAAATATCTGCGCCACCATCTGTATAAACATGGAAATATCTACACGGTCATCTGTGTATAGATGGAAATATCAACACCGCGATCTGTACAAACATGGAAATATCTGCACCGTTATCTGTATAAACATGGAAATATCTACACCGTGGTCTGTATAAACATGGAAATATCTACACCGCTATCTGTATAAACATGGAAATATATACACCGCCATCTCTATAAACATGGAAATATCTACACCGTGATCTGTATAAACATGGAACTATTTACACCGATATCTGTATAAACATGGAAATATCTTCACAGCCATCTCTATAAACATGGAAATATCTACACCGCCATCTGTATAAACATGGAAATATCTACACCGCTATCTGTATAAACCTGAAAATATCTACACCGCTATCTGTATAAACATGGTAATATCTACAACACCATCTATATAAACATGGAAATATCTTCACCGCCATCTGTATAAACATGGAAATATCTACAATGCCATCTGTAGAAAGATGGAAATATCTACACTGCAATCTGTGTAAACATGGAAATATCTACACCGCCATCTGTATAAACATGGAAATATCTACAATGCCATCTGTAGAAAGATGGAAATATCTACACCGCAATCTGTGTAAACATGGAAATATCTACACCAATATCTGTAAAAACATGGAAATATCTACACCGCTATCTGTATAAACATGGAAATATCTACACCGCGATCTGCATAAACATGGAAATATCTACACCGCGATCTGTATAAACATGGAAATATCTACACCGCTATCTGTAGAATCATGGAAATATCTACACTGCGATGTGCATAAACATGGAAATATCTACACCGCTATCTGTATAAACATGGAAATATCTACACAGCTATCTCTATAAACATGGAAATATCTACACCGCCATCTGTATAAACATGGAAATATCTACTCCGCTATCTGTAGAAACATGGAAATATCTACACTGCGATGTGCATAAACATGAAAATATCTACACCGCTATCTGTAGAAACATGGAAATATCTACACAGCTATCTCTATAAACATGGAAATATCTACACCGCCATCTGCATAAACATGGAATTACCTACAAGTCATCTGTATAAACATGGAAATATCTACACAGCCATCTGTATAAATATGGAAATATGTACACAGCCATCTTTATATACATGGAAATATCTACACCGCTATCTCTATTAACATGGAAATAACTAAACCGCTATTTGTATGAACAAGGAAATATCTACACCGTGATCTGTATAAACATGGAAATATCTACACAGCCATGTGTACATATATGGAAATATCTACACCGATTTCTATATAAACATGGAAATAACTACACCGCTATCTGTATATACATGGAAATATCTACACAGCCATCTACATATCCATAGAAATATCTGCGCCACCATCTGTATAAACATGGAAATATCTACACGGTCATCTGTGTATAGATGGAAATATCAACACCGCCATCTGTACAAACATGGAAATATCTGCACCGCTATCTGTATAAACATGGAAATATCTACACCGTGGTCTGTATAAACATGGAAATATCTACACCGCTATCTGTATAAACATGGAAATATATACACCGCCATCTCTATAATCATGGAAATATCTACAACGTGATCTGTATAAACATGGAACTATTTACACCGTTATCTGTATACACATGGAAATATCTACACCGCCATCTCTATAAACATGGAAATATCTACACCGCCATCTGTATAAACATGGAAATATCTTCACCGCTATCTGTATAAACCTGAAAATATCTACACCGCTATCTGTATAAACATGGTAATATCTACATCACCATCTATATAAACATGGAAATATCTATACCGCTATCTGTATAAACATGGAAATATCTACAATGCCATCTGTAGAAAGATGGAAATATCTACATCGCAATCTTTGTAAACATGGAAATATCTACACCAATATCTGTAAAAACATGGAAATATCTACACCGCTATCTGTATAAACATGGAAATATCTACACCGCGATCTGCATAGACATGGAAATATCTACAACGCGATCTGTATAAACATGGAAATATCTACACCGCGATTTGTAGAAACATGGAAATATCTACACCGCGATCTGCATAAACATGGAAATATCTACACCGCGATCTGTATAAACATGGAAATATCTACACCGCTATCTGTAGAAACATGGAAATATCTACACAGCTATCTCTATAAACATGGAAATATCTACACCGCCATCAGTATAAACATGGAAATACCTAGAAGTCATCTGTATAAACATGGAAATATCTACACAGCCATCTGTATAAACATGGAAATATCTACACGGCCATCTGTATATACATGGAAATATCTACACCGCTATCTGTATAAACATGGAAATAACTACACCGCTATTTGTATAAACAAGGAAATATCTACATTGTGATCTGTATAAACATGGAAATACCTACACTGCTATTTGTATAAACAAGGAAATATCTACACCGCTATCTGTATAAACATGGAAATAACTACAACGCTATTTGCATAAACAAGGAAATATCTACACCGTGATCTGTATAAACATGGAAATATCTACACCGCGATCTGCATAAACATCGAAATATCTACACCGCAATCTGTATAAACATGGAAATATCTACACAGCTATCTGTAGAAACATGGAAATATCTACACAGCTATCTCTATAAACATGGAAATATATACACCGCCATCTGTATAAACATGGAAATACCTACAAGTCATCTGTATAAACATGGAAATATCTACACAGCCATCTGTATAAACATGGAAATATCTAAACAGCCATCTGTATATACATGGAAATATCTACACCGCTATCTGTATAAACATGGAAATAACTTCACCGCTATTTGTATAAACAAGGAAATATCTACACCGTGATCTGTATAAACATGGAAATATCTACACTGCTATTTGTATAAACAAGGAAATATCTACACCGCTATCTGTATAAACATGGAAATAACTACACCGCTATTTGCATAAACAAGGAAATATCTACACCGCGATCTGTATAAACATGGAAATATCTACAACGCCATCTCTATAAACATGGAAATATCTACACCCCTATCTGTATAAACATGGAAATATGCACACCGCTATCTCTATAAACATGGAAATAACTACACCGCGATCAGTATAAACGTGGAAATATCTACACCACTATCTCTATAAACATGGAAATATCTCCACTGCTATCTCTGTAAACATCGAAATGTCTACACCGCCATCTGTATAAACATGGAAATACTTACAAAGTTATCTGTATAAACATGGAAATATCTACACTGCCATCTATATAAACATGGAAATATCTACACAGCCATGTGTACATACATGGAAATATCTACACCACTCTCTATATAAACATGGAAATAACTACACCGCTATCTGTATATACATGGAAATATCTACACCGCCATCTACATATCCATAGAAATATCTGCGCCGCCATCTGTATAAACATGGAAATATCTACACGGTCATCTGTGTATAGATGGAAATATCAACACCGCCATCGGTACAAACATGGAAATATCTGCACCGCTATCTGTATAAACATGGAAATATCTACACCGTGGTCTGCTTAAACATGGAAATATCTTCACCGCTATCTGTATAAACATGGAAATATATACACCGCTATCTCTATAAACATGGAAATATCTACACCGTGTTCTGTATAAACATGGAAATAATTACACCGATATCTGTATAAACATGGAAATATCTACACCGCCATCTCCATAAACATGGAAATATCTACACGGCCATCTGTATAAACATGGAAATAAGTACACCGCTATCTGTATAAACCTGGAAATATCTACACCGCTATCTGTATAAACATGGTAATATCTACACCACCATCTATATAAACATGGAAATATCTACACCGCCATCTGTATAAACATGGAAATATCTACACAGCCATGTGTACATATATGGAAATAACAACACCGCTGTCTATATAAACATGGAAATAACTACACCGCTATCTGTATATACATGGAAATATCTACACCGCCATCTACATATGCATAGATATATCTGCGACGCCATCTGTTTAAACATGGAAATATCTACACGGTCATCTGTGTACAGATGGAAATATCAACACCGCCATCTGTACAAACATGGAAATATCTGCACCGCTATCTGTATAAACATGGAAATATCTACACCGTGGTCTTTATAAACATGGAAATATCTACACCGCTATCTGTAAAAACATGGAAATATATACACCGCTATCTCTATAAACATGGAAATATCTACACCGTGATCTGTATAACCATGGAAATATTTACACCGATATCTGTATAAACATGGAAATATCTACACCGCCATCTCAATAAACATGGAAATATCTACACCGCCATCTGTATTAACATGGAAATATCTACACCGCTATCTGTATAAACGTGGAAATATCTACACCGCTATCTGTATAAACACGGTAATATCTACACCACCATCTATATAAACCTGAAAATATCTACACCGCCATCTGTATAAACATGGAAATATCTACAATGCCATCTGTAGAAAGATGGAAATATCTACACCGCAATCTGTGTACACATGGAAATCTCTACACCAATATCTGCAAAAACATGGAAATATCTACACGGCTATCTGTATAAACATGGAAATATCTACACCGCGATCTGCATAAACATGGAAATATCTACACCGCGATCTGTATAAATAAGGAAATATCTACACCGCTATCTGTAGAAACATGGAAATATCTACACCGCGATCTGTATAAACATGGAAATATCTACACCGCGAGCTGTATAAACATGGAAATATCTACACCGCTATCTGTAGAAACATGGAAATATCTACACAGCTATCTCTATAAACATGGAAATATCTACACCGCCATCTGTATAAACATGGAAATACCTACAAGTCATCTGTATAAACATGGAAATATCCACACAGCCATCTGTATAAACATGGTAATATCTACACAGCCATCTGTATATACACGGAAATATCTACACCGCTATCTGTATAAACATGGAAATAACTACACCGCTATTTGTATAAACAAGGAAATATCTACACCGTGATCTGTATAAACATGGAAATATCTACAATGCTATTTGTATAAACAAGGAAATATCTACACCGCTATCTGTATAAACATGGAAATAACTACACCGCTATTTGCATAAACAAGGAAATATCTACACCGTGATCTGTATAATCATGGAAATATCTACAATGCTATTTGTATAAACAAGGAAATATCTACACCGCTATCTGTATAAACATGGAAATAACTACACCGCTATTTGCATAAACAAGGAAATATCTACACCGTGATCTGTATAAACATGGAAATATCTACAATGCCATCTCTATAAACAAGGAAATATCTACACCCCTATCTGTATAAACATGGAAATATCCACACCGCTATCTCTAAAAACATGGAAATAACTACACCGTGATCAGTATGAAGGTGGAAATATCTACACCGCTATCTCTATAAACATGGAAATATCTCCACTTCTATCTCTATAAACATCGAAATATCTACACCGCCATCTGTATAAACATCGAAATATCTACACCGCGATCTCATAAACATGGAAATATCTACACCGTGATCTGTATAAACATGGAAATATCTACACCGCTATCTGTAGAAACATGGAAATATCTACACTGCGATGTGCATAAACATGGAAATATCTACACCGCTATCTGTATAAACATGGAAATATCTACACAGCTATCTCTATAAACATGGAGATATCTACACCGCCATCTGTATAAACATGGAAATATTTACACCGCTATCTGTAGAAACATGGAAATATCTACACTGCGATGTGCATAAACATGAAAATATCTACACCGCTATCTGTAGAAACATGGAAATATCTACACAGCTATCTCTATAAACATGGAAATATCTACACCGCCATCTGTATAAACATGGAATTACCTACAAGTCATCTGTATAAACATGGAAATATCTACACAGCCATCTGTATAAACATGGAAATATGTACACAGCCATCTTTATATACATGGAAATATCTACACCGCTATCTCTATTAACATGGAAATAACTAAACCGCTATTTGTATGAACAAAGAAATATCTACACCGTGATCTGTATAAACATGGAAATATCTACACTGCTATTTGTATAAACAAGGACATATCTACACCGCTATCTGTATAAACATGGAAATAACTACACCGCTATTTGCATAAACAAGGAAATATCTACACCGTGATCTGTATAAACATGGAAATATGTACAACGCCATCTCTATAAACATGGAAATATCTACACCCCTATCTGTATAAACATGGAAATATCCACACCGCTATCTCTATAAACATGGAAATAACTACACCGCGATCAGTATAAACGTGGAAATATCTACACCGCTATCTCTATAAACATGGAAATATCTCCACTGATATCTCTATAAACATCGAAATATCCACACCGCCATCTGTATAAACATGGAAATACTTACAAAGTTATCTGTATAAACATGTAAATATCTACACCGCCATCTGTATAAACATGGGAATATCTACACAGCCATGTGTACATATATGCAAATAACTACACCGCTCTCCATATAAACATGGAAATAACTACACCGCTATCTCTATATACATGGAAATATCTACACCGCCATCTACATATCCATAGAAATATCTGCGCCACCATCTGTATAAACATGGAAATATCTACACGGTCATCTGTGTATAGATGGAAGTATCAACACCGCCATCTGTACAAACATGGAAATATCTGCACCGTTATCTGTATAAACATGGAAATATCTACACCGTGGTCTGTATAAACATGGAAATATCTACACCGCTATCTGTATAAACATGGAAATATATACACCGCCATCTCTATAAACATGGAAATATCTACACCGTGATCTGTATAAACATGGAACTATATACACCGATATCTGTATAAACATGGAAATATCTACACAGCCATCTGTATAAACATGGAAATATCTACACCGCCATCTGTATAAACATGGAAATATCTACACCGCTATCTGTATAAACCTGAAAATATCTACACCGCTATCTGTATAAACATGGTAATATCTACAACACCATCTATATAAACATGGAAATATCTTCACCGCCATCTTTATAAACATGGAAATATCTACAATGCCATCTGTAGAAAGATGGAAATATCTACACTGCAATCTGTGTAAACATGGAAATATCTACACCGCCATCTGTATAAACATGGAAATATCTACAATGCCATCTGTAGAAAGATGGAAATATCTACACCGCAATCTGTGTAAACATGGAAATATCTACACCAATATCTGTAAAAACATGGAAATATCTACACCGCTATCTGTATAAACATGGAAATATCTACACCGCGATCTGCATAAGCATGGAAATATCTACACCGCGATCTGTATAAACATGGAAATATCTACACCGCTATCTGTAGAAACATGGAAATATCTACACTGCGATGTGCATAAACATGGAAATATTTACACCGATATCTGTATAAACATGGAAATATCTACACCGCCATCTGTATAAACATGGAAATATCTACACCGCTATGTGTATAAACCTGGAAATATCTACACCGCTATCTGTATAAACATGGTAATATCTACACCACCATCTAAATAAACATGGAAATATCTACACCGCCATCTGTATAAACATGGAAATATCTACAATGCCATCTGTAGAAAGATGGAAACATCTACACCGCAATCTGTGTAAACATGGAAATACCTACACCAATATCTGTAAAAACATGGAAATATCTACACCGCTATCTGCATAAACATGGAAATATCTACACCGTGATCTGTATAAACATGGAAATATCTACACCGCTATCTGTAGAAACATGGAAATATCTACACCGCGATCTGCATAAACATGGAAATACCTACACCGCGATCTGTATAAACATGGAAATATCTACACTGCTATCTGTAGAAACATGGAAATATCTACACAGCTATCTCTGTAAACATGGAAATCTCTACACCGCCATCTGCATAAACATGGAAGTACCTACAAGTCATCTGTATAAACATGGAAATATTTACAGAGCCATCTGTATAAACATGGAAATATCTACACAGCCATCTGTATATACATGGAAATATCTACACCGCTATCTGTATAAACATGGAAATAACTACACCGCTATTTGTATAAACAAGGAATTATCTACACCGTGATCTGTATAAACATGGAAATATCTACACTGCTATTTGTATAAACAAGGAAATATCTGCACCGCTATCTGTATAAACATGGAAATAACTACACCGCTATGTGCATAAACAAGGAAATATCTGCACTGTGATCTGTATAAACATGGAAATATCTACAAGCCATCTCTATAAACATGGAGATATCTACAGCCCTATCTGTATAAACATGGAAATATCCACACCTCTATCTCTATAAACATGGAAATAACTACACCGCGATCAGTATAAACGTGGAAATATCTACACCGCTATCTCTATAAACATGGAAATATCTCCACTGCTATGTCTATAAACATCGAAATATCTACACCGCCATCTGTATAAACATGGAAATATCTACACCGCTATCTGTATAAACCTGGAAATATCTACATCGCTATCTGTATAAACATGGTAATACCTACACCACCATCTATATAAACAAGGAAATATCTACACCACCATCTGTATAAACATGGAAATATCTACAATGCCATCTGTAGAAAGATGGAAATATCCACACCGCAATCTGTGTAAACATGGAAATATCTACACCAATATCTGTAAAAACATGGAAATATCTACACCGCTATCTGTATAAACATGGAAATATCTACACCGCGATCTGCATAAACATGGAAATATCTACACCGCGATCTGTATAAACATGGAAATATCTACACCGCTATCTGTAGAAACATGGAAATATCTACACTGCGATGTGCATAAACATGGAAATATCTACACCGCTATCTGTATAAACATGGAAATATCTACACAGCTATCTCTATAAACATGGAAATATCTGCACCGCCATCTGTATAAACATGGAAATATCTACACCGCTATCTGTAGAAACATGGAAATATCTACACTGCGATGTGCATAAACATGAAAATATCTACACCGCTATCTGTAGAAACATGGAAATATCTACACAGCTATCTCTATAAACATGGAAATATCTACACCGCCATCTGTATAAACATGGAATTACCTACAAGTCATCTGTATAAACATGGAAATATCTACACAGCCATCTGTATAAACATGGAAATATGTACACAGCCATCTTTATATACATGGAAATATCTACACCGCTATCTCTATTAACATGGAAATAACTAAACCGCTATTTGTATGAACAAGGAAATATCTACACCGTGATCTGTATAAACATGGAAATATCTACACTGCTATTTGTATAAACAAGGACATATCTACACCGCTATCTGTATAAACATGGAAATAACTACACCGCTATTTGCATAAACAAGGAAATATCTACACCGTGTTCTGTATAAACATGGAAATATGTACAACGCCATCTCTATAAACATGGAAATATCTACACCCCAATCTGTATAAACATGGAAATATCCACACCGCTATCTCTATAAACATGGAAATAACTACACCGCGATCAGTATAAACGTGGAAATATCTACACCGCTATCTCTATAAACATGGAAATATCTCCACTGCTATCTCTATAAACATCGAAATATCTACAACGCCATCTGTATAAACATGGAAATACTTACAAAGTTATCTGTATAAACATGGAAATATCTACACCGCCATCTGTATAAACTTGGAAATATCTACACAGCCATGTGTACATATATGGAAATATCTACACCGCTCTCCATATAAACATGGAAATAACTACACCGCTATCTGTATATACATGGAAATATCTACACTGCCATCTACATATCCATAGAAATATCTGCGCCACCATCTGTATAAACATGGAAATATCTACACGGTCATCTGTGTATAGATGGAAATATCAACACCGCGATCTGTACAAACATGGAAATATCTGCACCGTTATCTGTATAAACATGGAAATATCTACACCGTGGTCTGTATAAACATGGAAATATCTACACCGCTATCTGTATAAACATGGAAATATATACACCGCCATCTCTATAAACATGGAAATATCTACACCGTGATCTGTATAAACATGGAACTATTTACACCGATATCTGTATAAACATGGAAATATCTTCACAGCCATCTCTATAAACATGGAAATATCTACACCGCCATCTGTATAAACATGGAAATATCTACACCGCTATCTGTATAAACCTGAAAATATCTACACCGCTATCTGTATAAACATGGTAATATCTACAACACCATCTATATAAACATGGAAATATCTTCACCGCCATCTGTATAAACATGGAAATATCTACAATGCCATCTGTAGAAAGATGGAAATATCTACACTGCAATCTGTGTAAACATGGAAATATCTACACCGCCATCTGTATAAACATGGAAATATCTACAATGCCATCTGTAGAAAGATGGAAATATCTACACCGCAATCTGTGTAAACATGGAAATATCTACACCAATATCTGTAAAAACATGGAAATATCTACACCGCTATCTGTATAAACATGGAAATATCTACACCGCGATCTGCATAAACATGGAAATATCTACACCGCGATCTGTATAAACATGGAAATATCTACACCGCTATCTGTAGAATCATGGAAATATCTACACTGCGATGTGCATAAACATGGAAATATCTACACCGCTATCTGTATAAACATGGAAATATCTACACAGCTATCTCTATAAACATGGAAATATCTACACCGCCATCTGTATAAACATGGAAATATCTACTCCGCTATCTGTAGAAACATGGAAATATCTACACTGCGATGTGCATAAACATGAAAATATCTACACCGCTATCTGTAGAAACATGGAAATATCTACACAGCTATCTCTATAAACATGGAAATATCTACACCGCCATCTGCATAAACATGGAATTACCTACAAGTCATCTGTATAAACATGGAAATATCTACACAGCCATCTGTATAAATATGGAAATATGTACACAGCCATCTTTATATACATGGAAATATCTACACCGCTATCTCTATTAACATGGAAATAACTAAACCGCTATTTGTATGAACAAGGAAATATCTACACCGTGATCTGTATAAACATGGAAATATCTACACTGCTATTTGTATAAACAAGGACATATCTACACCGCTATCTGTATAAACATGGAAATAACTACACCGCTATTTGCATAAACAAGGAAATATCTACACCGTGATCTGTATAAACATGGAAATATGTACAACGCCATCTCTATAAACATGGAAATATCTACACCCCTATCTGTATAAACATGGAAATATCCACACCGCTATCTCTATAAACATGGAAATAACTACACCGCGATCAGTATAAACGTGGAAATATCTACACCGCTATCTCTATAAACATGGAAATATCTCCACTGCTATCTCTATAAACATCGAAATATCTACACCGCCATCTGTATAAACATGGAAATACTTACAAAGTTATCTGTATAAACATGTAAATATCTACACCGCCATCTGTATAAACATGGGAATATCTACACAGCCATGTGTACATATATGGAAATATCTACACCGCTCTCCATATAAACATGGAAATAACTACACCGCTATCTCTATATACATGGAAATATCTACACCGCCATCTACATATCCATAGAAATATCTGCGCCACCATCTGTATAAACATGGAAATATCTACACTTTCATCTGTGTATAGATGGAAGTATCAACACCGCCATCTGTACAAACATGGAAATATCTGCACCGTTATCTGTATAAACATGGAAATATCTACACCGTGGTCTGTATAAACATGGAAATATCTACACCGCTATCTGTATAAACATGGAAATATATTCACCGCCATCTCTATAAACATGGAAATATCTACACCGTGATCTGTATAAACATGGAACTATTTACACCGATATCTGTATAAACATGGAAATATCTACACAGCCATCTGTATAAACATGGAAATATCTACACCGCCATCTGTATAAACATGGAAATATCTACACCGCTATCTGTATAAACCTGAAAATATCTACACCGCTATCTGTACAAACATGGTAATATCTACAACACCATCTATATAAACATGGAAATATCTTCACCGCCATCTGTATAAACATGGAAATATCTACAATGCCATCTGTAGAAAGATGGAAATATCTACACTGCAATCTGTGTAAACATGGAAATATCTACACCGCAATCTGTATAAACATGGAAATATCTACAATGCCATCTGTAGAAAGATGGAAATATCTACACTGCAATCTGTGTAAACATGGAAATATCTACACCAATATCTGTAAAAACATGGAAATATCTACACCGCTATCTGTATAAACATGGAAATATCTACACCGCGATCTGCATAAACATGGAAATATCTACACCGCGATCTGTATAAACATGGAAATATCTACACCGCTATCTGTAGAAACATGGAAACATCTACACTGCGATGTGCATAAACATGGAAATATCTACACCGCTATCTGTATAAACATGGAAATATCTACACAGCTATCTCTATAAACATGGAAATATCTACACCGCCATCTGTATAAACATGGAAATATCTACACCGCTATCTGTAGAAACATGGAAATATCTACACTGCGATGTGCATAAACATGAAAATATCTACACCGCTATCTGTAGAAACATCAAAATATCTACACAGCTATCTCTATAAACATGGAAATATCTACACCGCCATCTGTATAAACATGGAATTACCTACAAGTCATCTGTATAAACATGGAAATATCTACACAGCCATCTGTATAAACATGGAAATATGTACACAGCCATCTTTATATACATGGAAATATCTACACCGCTATCTCTATTAACATGGAAATAACTAAACCGCTATTTGTATGAACAAGGAAATATCTACACCGTGATCTGTATAAACATGGAAATATCTACACTGCTATTTGTATAAACAAGGACATATCTACACCGCTATCTGTATAAACATGGAAATAACTACACCGCTATTTGCATAAACAAGGAAATATCTACACCGTGATCTGTATAAACATGGAAATATGTACAACGCCATCTCTATAAACATGGAAATATCTACACCCCTATCTGTATAAACATGGAAATATCCACACCGCTATCTCTATAAACATGGAAATAACTACACCGCGATCAGTATAAACGTGGAAATATCTACACCGCTATCTCTATAAACATGGAAATATCTCCACTGCTATCTCTATAAACATCGAAATATCTACACCGCCATCTGTATAAACATGGAAATACTTACAAAGTTATCTGTATAAACATGTAAATATCTACACCGCCATCTGTATAAACATGGGAATATCTACACAGCCATGTGTACATATATGGAAATATCTACACCGCTCTCCATATAAACATGGAAATAACTACACCGCTATCTGTATATACATGGAAATATCTACACAGCCATCTACATATCCATAGAAATATCTGCGCCACCATCTGTATAAACATGGAAATATCTACACGGTCATCTGTGTATAGATGGAAGTATCAACACCGCCATCTGTACAAACATGGAAATATCTGCACCGTTATCTGTATAAACATGGAAATATCTACACCGTGGTCTGTATAAACATGGAAATATCTACACCGCTATCTGTATAAACATGGAAATATATACACCGCCATCTCTATAAACATGGAAATATCTACACCGTGATCTGTATAAACATGGAACTATTTACACCGATATCTGTATAAACATGGAAATATCTACACAGCCATCTGTATAAACATGGAAATATCTACACCGCCATCTGTATAAACATGGAAATATCTACACCGCTATCTGTATAAACCTGAAAATATCTACACCGCTATCTGTATAAACATGGTAATATCTACAACACCATCTATATAAACATGGAAATATCTTCACCGCCATCTGTATAAACATGGAAATATCTACAATGCCATCTGTAGAAAGATGGAAATATCTACACTGCAATCTGTGTAAACATGGAAATATCTACACCGCCATCTGTATAAACATGGAAATATCTACAATGCCATCTGTAGAAAGATGGAAATATCTACACCGCAATCTGTGTAAACATGGAAATATCTACACCAATATCTGTAAAAACATGGAAATATCTACACCGCTATCTGTATAAACATGGAAATATCTACACCGCCATCTCTATAAACATGGAAATATCTACACCGCCATCTGTATAAACATGGAAATATCTACACCGCTATGTGTATAAACCTGGAAATATCTACACCGCTATCTGTATAAACATGGTAATATCTACACCACCATCTAAATAAACATGGAAATATCTACACCGCCATCTGTATAAACATGGAAATATCTACAATGCCATCTGTAGAAAGATGGAAATATCTACACCGCAATCTGTGTAAACATGGAAATACCTACACCAATATCTGTAAAAACATGGAAATATCTACACCGCTATCTGCATAAACATGGAAATATCTACACCGCGATCTGTATAAACATGGAAATATCTACACCGCTATCTGTAGAAACATGGAAATATCTACACCGCGATCTGCATAAACATGGAAATACCTACACCGTGATCTGTATAAACATGGAAATATCTACACTGCTATTTGTATAAACAAGGAAATATCTACACCGCTATCTGTATAAACATGGAAATAACTACACCGCTATGTGCATAAACAAGGAAATATCTGCACTGTGATCTGTATAAACATGGAAATATCTACAAGCCATCTCTATAAACATGGAGATATCTACACCCCTATCTGTATAAACATGGAAATATCCACACCTCTATCTCTATAAACATGGAAATAACTACACCGCGATCAGTATAAACGTGGAAATATCTACACCGCAATCTCTATAAACATGGAAATATCTCCACTGCTATGTCTATAAACATCGAAATATCTACACCGCCATCTGTATAAACATGGAAATATCTACACCGCTATCTGTATAAACCTGGAAATATCTACATCGCTATCTGTATAAACATGGTAATACCTACACCACCATCTATATAAACAAGGAAATATCTACACCACCATCTGTAGAAACTTGTAAATATCTACAATGCCATCTGTAGAAAGATGGAAATATCTACACCGCAATCAGTGTAAACATGGAAATATCTACACCAATATCTGTAAAAACATGGAAATATCTACAACGCTATCTGTATAAACATGGAAATATCTACACCGCGATCTGCATAAACATGGAAATATCTACACCGCGATCTGTATAAACATGGAAATATCTACACCGCTATCTGTAGAAACATGGAAATATCTACACCGCGATCTGCATAAACATGGAAATATCTACACCGCGATCTGTATAAACATGGAAATATCTACACCGCTATCTGTAGAAACATGGAAATATGTACACAGCTATCTCTATAAACATGGAAAAATCTACACCGCCATCTCTATAAACATGGAAATACCTACAAGTCATCTGTATAAACATGGAAATATCTACACCGCCATCTGTATAAACATGGAAATATCTACACCGCTATCTGTATAAACCTGAAAATATCTACACCGCTATCTGTATAAACATGGTAATATCTACAACACCATCTATATAAACATGGAAATATCTTCACCGCCATCTGTATAAACATGGAAATATCTACAATGCCATCTGTAGAAAGATGGAAATATCTACACTGCAATCTGTGTAAACATGGAAATATCTACACCGCCATCTGTATAAACATGGAAATATCTACAATGCCATCTGTAGAAAGATGGAAATATCTACACCGCAATCTGTGTAAACATGGAAATATCTACACCAATATCTGTAAAAACATGGAAATATCTACACCGCTATCTGTATAAACATGGAAATATCTACACCGCGATCTGCATAAACATGGAAATATCTACACTGCGATGTGCATAAACATGGAAATATTTACACCGATATCTGTATAAACATGGAAATATCTACACCGCCATCTCTATAAACATGGAAATATCTACACCGCCATCTGTATAAACATGGAAATATCTTCACCTCTATGTGTATAAACCTGGAAATATCTACACCGCTATCTGTATAAACATGGTAATATCTACACCACCATCTAAATAAACATGGAAATATCTACACCGCCATCTGTATAAACATGGAAATATCTACAATGCCATCTGTAGAAAGATGGAAATATCTACACCGCAATCTGTGTAAACATGGAAATACCTACACCAATATCTGTAAAAACATGGAAATATCTACACCGCTATCTGCATAAACATGGAAATATCTACACCGCGATCTGTATAAACATGGAAATATCTACACCGCTATCTGTAGAAACATGGAAATATCTACACCGCGATCTGCATAAACATGGAAATACCTACACCGTGATCTGTATAAACATGGAAATATCTACACTGCTATTTGTATAAACAAGGAAATATCTACACCGCTATCTGTATAAACATGGAAATAACTACACCGCTATGTGTATAAACAAGGAAATATCTGCACTGTGATCTGTATAAACATGGAAATATCTACAAGCCATCTCTATAAACATGGAGATATCTACACCCCTATCTGTATAAACATGGAAATATCCACACCTCTATCTCTATAAACATGGAAATAACTACACCGCGATCAGTATAAACGTGGAAATATCTACACCGCAATCTCTATAAACATGGAAATATCTCCACTGCTATGTCTATAAACATCGAAATATCTACACCGCCATCTGTATAAACATGGAAATATCTACACCGCTATCTGTATAAACCTGGAAATATCTACATCGCTATCTGTATAAACATGGTGATACCTACACCACCATCTATATAAACAAGGAAATATCTACACCACCATCTGTAGAAACTTGTAAATATCTACAATGCCATCTGTAGAAAGATGGAAATATCTACACCGCAATCTGTGTAAACATGGAAATATCTACACCAATATCTGTAAAAACATGGAAATATCTACACCGCTATCTGTATAAACATGGAAATATCTACACCGCGATCTGCATAAACATGGAAATATCTACACCGCGATCTGTATAAACATGGAAATATCTACACCGCTATCTGTAGAAACATGGAAATATCTACACCGCGATCTGCATAAACATGGAAATATCTACACCGCTATCTGTAGAAACATGGAAATATCTACACAGCTATCTCTATAAACATGGAAAAATCTACACCGCCATCTCTATAAACATGGAAATACCTACAAGTCATCTGTATAAACATGGAAATATCTACACAGCCATCTGTATAAACATGGAAATATCAACACAGCCATCTGTATATACCTGGAAATATCTACACCGCTATCTGTATAAACATGGAAATAACTACACCGCTATTTGTATAAAGAAGGAAATATCTACACCGTGATTTGTATAACCATGGAAATATCTACAATGCTATTTGTATAAACAAGGAAATATCTACACCGCTATCTGTATAAACATGGAAATATCTACAACGCTATTTGCATAAACAAGGAAATATCTACACCGTGATCTGTATAAACGTGGAAATATCTACAACGCCATCTCTATAAACATGGAAATAACTACACTCCTATGTGTATAAACATGGAAATGTCCACACCGCTATCTCTATAAACATGGAAATAACTACACCGCGATCAGTATAAACGTGGAAATATCTACACCGATATCTCTATAAACATGGAAATATCTCCACTGCTATCTCTATAAACATCGAAATATCTACACCGCCATCTGTATAAACTTGGAAATACTTACAAAGTTATCTGTATAAACATGGGAATATCTACACCGCCATCTGTATAAACATGGAAATATCTACACAGCCATGTGTACATACATGGAAATATCTACACCGCTCCCTATATAAACATGGAAATAACTACACCGCTATCTGTATATACATGGAAATACCTACACCGCCATCTACATATCCATAGAAATATCTGCGCCGCCATCTGTATAAACATGGAAATATCTACACGGTCATCTGTGTATAGATGGAAATATCAACACCGCCATCTGTACAAACATGGAAATATCTGCACCGCTATCTGTATAAGCATGGAAATATCTACACCGTGGTCTGTATAAACATGGAAATATCTACACCGCTATCTGTATAAACATGGAAATATATACACCGCTATCTCTATAAACATGGAAATATCTACACCGTGATCTGTATAAACACGGAAATATTTACACCGATATCTGTATAAACATGGAAATATCTACACCGCCAGCTCTATAAACATGGAAATATCTACACCGCCATCTGTATAAACATGGAAATATCTACACCGCTAAATGCATAAACCTGGAAATATCTACAGTGATATCTGTCTAAACATGGTAATATCTACACCACCATCTATATAAACATGGAAATATCTACACCGCGAACTGCATAAACATGGAAATATCAACACCGCTATCTGTATAAAGATGGAAATATCTACACCGCGATCTGCATAAGCATGGAAATATCTACACCGCAATCTGCATAAACATGAATATATCGACACCGCTATCTGTAGAAACATGGAATTATCTACACAACTATCTCTATAAACATGGAAATATCTACACCGCCATCTGTATAAACATGGAAATACCTACAATGCCATCTGTATAAACATGGAAATATCTACACAGCCATCTGTATAAACATGGAAATATCTACACCAATATCTGTAAAAACATGGAAATATCTACACCGCTATCTGTATAAACATGGAAATATCTACACCGCGATCTGCATAAACATGGAAATATCTACACCGCGATCTGTATAAACATGGAAATATCTACACCGCTATCTGTAGAATCATGGAAATATCTACACTGCGATGTGCATAAACATGGAAATATCTACACCGCTATCTGTATAAACATGGAAATATCTACACAGCTATCTCTATAAACATGGAAATATCTACACCGCCATCTGTATAAACATGGAAATATCTACACCGCTATCTGTAGAAACATGGAAATATCTACACTGCGATGTGCATAAACATGAAAATATCTACACCGCTATCTGTAGAAACATGGAAATATCTACACAGCTATCTCTATAAACATGGAAATATCTACACCGCCGTCTGTATAAACATGGAATTACCAACAAGTCACCTGTATAAACATGGAAATATCTACACAGCCATCTGTATAAACATGGAAATATGTACACAGCCATCTTTATATACATGGAAATATCTACACCGCTATCTCTATTAACATGGAAATAACTAAACCGCTATTTGTATGAACAAGGAAATATCTACACCGTGATCTGTATAAACATGGAAATATCTACACTGCTATTTGTATAAACAAGGACATATCTACACCGCTATCTGTATAAACATGGAAATAACTACACCGCTATTTGCATAAACAAGGAAATATCTACACCGTGATCTGTATAAACATGGAAATATGTACAACGCCATCTCTATAAACATGGAAATATCTACACCCCTATCTGTATAAACATGGAAATATCCACACCGCTATCTCTATAAACATGGAAATAACTACACCGCGATCAGTATAAACGTGGAAATATCTACACCGCTATCTCTATAAACATGGAAATATCTCCACTGCTATCTCTATAAACATCGAAATATCTACACCGCCATCTGTATAAACATGGAAATACTTACAAAGTTATCTGTATAAACATGTAAATATCTACACCGCCATCTGTATAAACATGGGAATATCTACACAGCCATGTGTACATATATGGAAATATCTACACCGCTCTCCATATAAACATGGAAATAACTACACCGCTATCTCTATATACATGGAAATATCTACACCGCCATCTACATATCCATAGAAATATCTGCGCCACCATCTGTATAAACATGGAAATATCTACACTTTCATCTGTGTATAGATGGAAGTATCAACACCGCCATCTGTACAAACATGGAAATATCTGCACCGTTATCTGTATAAACATGGAAATATCTACACCGTGGTCTGTATAAACATGGAAATATCTACACCGCTATCTGTATAAACATGGAAATATATACACCGCCATCTCTATAAACATGGAAATATCTACACCGTGATCTGTATAAACATGGAACTATTTACACCGATATCTGTATAAACATGGAAATATCTACACAGCCATCTGTATAAACATGGAAATATCTACACCGCCATCTGTATAAACATGGAAATATCTACACCGCTATCTGTATAAACCTGAAAATATCTACACCGCTATCTGTACAAACATGGTAATATCTACAACACCATCTATATAAACATGGAAATATCTTCACCGCCATCTGTATAAACATGGAAATATCTACAATGCCATCTGTAGAAAGATGGAAATATCTACACTGCAATCTGTGTAAACATGGAAATATCTACACCGCAATCTGTATAAACATGGAAATATCTACAATGCCATCTGTAGAAAGATGGAAATATCTACACCGCAATCTGTGTAAACATGGAAATATCTACACCAATATATGTAAAAACATGGAAATATCTACACCGCTATCTGTATAAACATGGAAATATCTACACCGCGGTCTGCATTAACATGGAAATATCTACACCGCGATCTGTATAAACATGGAAATATCTACACCGCTATCTGTAGAAAGATGGAAACATCTACACTGCGATGTGCATAAACATGGAAATATCTACACCGCTATCTGTATAAACATGGAAATATCTACACAGCTATCTCTATAAACATGGAAATATCTACACCGCCATCTGTATAAACATGGAAATATCTACACCGCTATCTGTAGAAACATGGAAATATCTACACTGCGATGTGCATAAACATGAAAATATCTACACCGCTATCTGTAGAAACATCGAAATATCTACACAGCTATCTCTATAAACATGGAAATATCTACACCGCCATCTGTATAAACATGGAATTACCTACAAGTCATCTGTATAAACATGGAAATATCTACACAGCCATCTGTATAAACATGGAAATATGTACACAGCCATCTTTATATACATGGAAATATCTACACCGCTATCTCTATTAACATGGAAATAACTAAACCGCTATTTGTATGAACAAGGAAATATCTACACCATGATCTGTATAAACATGGAAATATCTACACTGCTATTTGTATAAACAAGGACATATCTACACCGCTATCTGTATAAACATGGAAATAACTACACCGCTATTTGCATAAACAAGGAAATATCTACACCGTGATCTGTATAAACATGGAAATATGTACAACACCATTTCTATAAACATGGAAATATCTACACCCCTATCTGTATAAACATGGAAATATCCACACCGCTATCTCTATAAACATGGAAATAACTACACCGCGATCAGTATAAACGTGGAAATATCTACACCGCTATCTCTATAAACATGGAAATATCTCCAATGCTATCTCTATAAACATCGAAATATCTACACCGCCATCTGTATAAACATGGAAATACTTACAAAGTTATCTGTATAAACATGTAAATATCTACACCGCCATCTGTATAAACATGGGAATATCTACACAGCCATGTGTACATATATGGAAATATCTACACCGCTCTCCATATAAACATGGAAATAACTACACCGCTATCTCTATATACATGGAAATATCTACACCGCCATCTACATATCCATAGAAATATCTGCGCCACCATCTGTATAAACATGGAAATATCTACACGGTCATCTGTGTATAGATGGAAGTATCAACACCGCCATCTGTACAAACATGGAAATATCTGCACCGTTATCTGTATAAACATGGAAATATCTACACCGTGGTCTGTATAAACATGGAAATATCTACACCGCTATCTGTATAAACATGGAAATATATACACCGCCATCTCTATAAACATGGAAATATCTACACCGTGATCTGTATAAACATGGAACTATTTACACCGATATCTGTATAAACATGGAAATATCTACACAGCCATCTGTATAAAAATGAAAATATCTACACCGCCATCTGTATAAACATGGAAATATCTACACCGCTATCTGTATAAACCTGAAAATATCTACACCGCTATCTGTATAAACATGGTAATATCTACAACACCATCTATATAAACATGGAAATATCCTCACCGCCATCTGTATAAACATGGAAATATCTACAATGCCATCTGTAGAAAGATGGAAATATCTACACTGCAATCTGTGTAAACATGGAAATATCTACACCGCCATCTGTATAAACATGGAAATATCTACAATGCCATCGGTAGAAAGATGGAAATATCTACACCGCAATCTGTGTAAACATGGAAATATCTACACCAATATCTGTAAAAACATGGAAATATCTACACCGCGATCTGCATAAACATGGAAATATCTACACCGCGATCTGTATAAACATGGAAATATCTACACCGCTATCTGTAGAAACATGGAAATATCTACACTGCGATGTGCATAAACATGGAAATATTTACACCGATATCTGTATAAACATGGAAATATCTACACCGCCATCTCTATAAACATGGAAATATCTACACCGAAATCTGTATAAACATGGAAATATCTACACCGCTATGTGTATAAACCTGGAAATATCTACACCGCTATCTGTATAAACATGGTAATATCTACACCACCATCTAAATAAACATGGAAATATCTACACCGCCATCTGTATAAACATGGAAATATCTACAATGCCATCTGTAGAAAGATGGAAATATCTACACCGCAATCTGTGTAAACATGGAAATACCTACACCAATATCTGTAAAAACATGGCAATATCTACACCGCTATCTGCATAAACATGGAAATATCTACACCGCGATCTGTATAAACATGGAAATATCTACACCGCTATCTGTAGAAACATGGAAATATCTACACCACGATCTGCATAAACATGGAAATACCTACACCGTGATCTGTATAAACATGGAAATATCTACACTGCTATTTGTATAAACAAGGAAATATCTACACCGCTATCTGTATAAACATGGAAATAACTACACCGCTATGTGCATAAACAAGGAAATATCTGCACTGTGATCTGTATAAACATGGAAATATCTACAAGCCATCTCTATAAACATGGAGATATCTACACCCCTATCTGTATAAACATGGAAATATCCACACCTCTATCTCTATAAACATGGAAATAACTACACCGCGATCAGTATAAACGTGGAAATATCTACACCGCAATCTCTATAAACATGGAAATATCTCCACTGCTATGTCTATAAACATCGAAATATCTACACCGCCATCTGTATAAACATGGAAATATCTACACCGCTATCTGTATAAACCTGGAAATATCTACATCGCTATCTGTATAAACATGGTAATACCTACACCACCATCTATATAAACAAGGAAATATCTACACCACCATCTGTAGAAACTTGTAAATATCTACAATGCCATCTGTAGAAAGATGGAAATATCTACACCGCAATCTGTGTAAACATGGAAATATCTACACCAATATCTGTAAAAACATGGAAATATCTACACCGCTATCTGTATAAACATGGAAATATCTGCACCGCGATCTGCATAAACATGGAAATATCTACACCGCGATCTGTATAAACATGGAAATATCTACACCGCTATCTGTAGAAACATGGAAATATCTACACCGCGATCTGCATAAACATGGAAATATCTACACCGCGATCTGTATAAACATGGAAATATCTACACCGCTATCTGTAGAAACATGGAAATATGTACACAGCTATCTCTATAAACATGGAAAAATCTACACCGCCATCTCTATAAACATGGAAATACCTACAAGTCATCTGTATAAACATGGAAATATCTACACAGCCATCTGTATAAACATGGAAATATCAACACAGCCATCTGTATATACCTGGAAATATCTACACCGCTATCTGTATAAACATGGAAATAACTACACCGCTATTTGTATAAAGAAGGAAATATCTACACCGTGATTTGTATAACCATGGAAATATCTACAATGCTATCTGTATAAACAAGGAAATATCTACACCGCTATCTGTATAAACATGGAAATATCTACAACGCTATTTGCATAAACAAGGAAATATCTACACCGTGATCTGTATAAACGTGGAAATATCTACAACGCCATCTCTATAAACATGGAAATATCTACACTCCTATGTGTATAAACATGGAAATGTCCACACCGCTATCTCTATAAACATGGAAATAACTACACCGCGATCAGTATAAACGTGGAAATATCTACACCGATATCTCTATAAACATGGAAATATCTCCACTGCTATCTCTATAAACATCGAAATATCTACACCGCCATCTGTATAAACTTGGAAATACTTACAAAGTTATCTGTATAAACATGGGAATATCTACACAGCCATCTGTATAAACATGGAAATATCTACACAGCCATGTGTACATACATGGAAATATCTACACCGCTCTCTATATAAACATGGAAATATCTGCACCGCTATCTGTATAAGCATGGAAATATCTACACCGTGGTCTGTATAAACATGGAAATATCTACACCGCTATCTGTATAAACATGGAAATATATACACCGCTATCTCTATAAACATGGAAATATCTACACCGTGATCTGTATAAACACGGAAATATTTACACCGATATCTGTATAAACATGGAAATATCTACACCGCCAGCTCTATAAACATGGAAATATCTACACCGCCATCTGTATAAACATGGAAATATCTACACCGCTAAATGTATAAACCTGGAAATATCTACAGTGATATCTGTCTAAACATGGTAATATCTACACCACCATCTATATAAACATGGAAATATCTACACCGCGAACTGCATAAACATGGAAATATCAACACCGCTATCTGTATAAAGATGGAAATATCTACACCGCGATCTGCATAAGCATGGAAATATCTACACCGCAATCTGCATAAACATGAATATATCGACACCGCTATCTGTAGAAACATGGAATTATCTACACAACTATCTCTATAAACATGGAAATATCTACACCGCCATCTGTATAAACATGGAAATACCTACAATGCCATCTGTATAAACATGGAAATATCTACACAGCCATCTGTATAAACATGGAAATATCTACACCAATATCTGTAAAAACATGGAAATATCTACATCGCTATCTGTATAAACATGGTAATAACTACACCACCATCTATATAAACAAGGAAATATCTACACCACCATCTGTAGAAACTTGTAAATATCTACAATGCCATCTGTAGAAAGATGGAAATATCTACACCGCAATCTGTGTAAACATGGAAATATCTACACCAATATCTGTAAAAACATGGAAATATCTACACCGCTATCTGTATAAACATGGAAATATCTACACCGCGATCTGCATAAACATGGAAATATCTACACCGCGATCTGTATAAACATGGAAATATCTACACCGCTATCTGTAGAAACATGGAAATATCTACACCGCGATCTGCATAAACATGGAAATATCTACACCGCGATCTGTATAAACATGGAAATATCTACACCGCTATCTGTAGAAACATGGAAATATCTACACAGCTATCTCTAGAAACATGGAAAAATCTACACCGCCATCTCTATAAACATGGAAATACCTACAAGTCATCTGTATAAACATGGAAATATCTACACAGCCATCTGTATAAACATGGAAATATCAACACAGCCATCTGTATATACATGGAAATATCTACACCGCTATCTGTATAAACATGGAAATAACTACACCGCTATTTGTATAAAGAAGGAAATATCTACACCGTGATTTGTATAACCATGGAAATATCTACAATGCTATCTGTATAAACAAGGAAATATCTACACCGCTATCTGTATAAACATGGAAATATCTACAACGCTATTTGCATAAACAAGGAAATATCTACACCGTGATCTGTATAAACGTGGAAATATCTACAACGCCATCTCTATAAACATGGAAATATCTACACTCCTATGTGTATAAACATGGAAATGTCCACACCGCTATCTCTATAAACATGGAAATAACTACACCGCGATCAGTATAAACGTGGAAATATCTACACCGATATCTCTATAAACATGGAAATATCTCCACTGCTATCTCTATAAACATCGAAATATCTACACCGCCATCTGTATAAACTTGGAAATACTTACAAAGTTATCTGTATAAACATGGGAATATCTACACCGCCATCTGTATAAACATGGAAATATCTACACAGCCATGTGTACATACATGGAAATATCTACACCGCTCTCTATATAAACATGGAAATAACTACACCGCTATCTGTATATACATGGAAATACCTACACCGCCATCTACATATCCATAGAAATATCTGAGCCGCCATCTGTATAAACATGGAAATATCTACACGGTCATCTGTGTATAGATGGAAATATCAACACCGCCATCTGTACAAACATGGAAATATCTGCACCGCTATCTGTATAAGCATGGAAATATCTACACCGTGGTCTGTATAAACATGGAAATATCTACACCGCTATCTGTATAAACATGGAAATATATACACCGCTATCTCTATAAACATGGAAATATCTACACCGTGATCTGTATAAACACGGAAATATTTACACCGATATCTGTATAAACATGGAAATATCTACACCGCCAGCTCTATAAACATGGAAATATCTACACCGCCATCTGTATAAACATGGAAATATCTACACCGCTAAATGTATAAACCTGGAAATATCTACAGTGATATCTGTCTAAACATGGTAATATCTACACCACCATCTATATAAACATGGAAATATCTACACCGCGAACTGCATAAACATGGAAATATCAACACCGCTATCTGTATAAAGATGGAAATATCTACACCGCGATCTGCATAAGCATGGAAATATCTACACCGCAATCTGCATAAACATGAATATATCGACACCGCTATCTGTAGAAACATGGAATTATCTACACAACTATCTCTATAAACATGGAAATATCTACACCGCCATCTGTATAAACATGGAAATACCTACAATGCCATCTGTATAAACATGGAAATATCTACACAGCCATCTGTATAAACATGGAAATATCTACACCAATATCTGTAAAAACATGGAAATATCTACATCGCTATCTGTATAAACATGGTAATAACTACACCACCATCTATATAAACAAGGAAATATCTACACCACCATCTGTAGAAACTTGTAAATATCTACAATGCCATCTGTAGAAAGATGGAAATATCTACACCGCAATCTGTGTAAACATGGAAATATCTACACCAATATCTGTAAAAACATGGAAATATCTACACCGCTATCTGTATAAACATGGAAATATCTACACCGCGATCTGCATAAACATGGAAATATCTACACCGCGATCTGTATAAACATGGAAATATCTACACCGCTATCTGTAGAAACATGGAAATATCTACACCGCGATCTGCATAAACATGGAAATATCTACACCGCGATCTGTATAAACATGGAAATATCTACACCGCTATCTGTAGAAACATGGAAATATCTACACAGCTATCTCTAGAAACATGGAAAAATCTACACCGCCATCTCTATAAACATGGAAATACCTACAAGTCATCTGTATAAACATGGAAATATCTACACAGCCATCTGTATAAACATGGAAATATCAACACAGCCATCTGTATATACATGGAAATATCTACACCGCTATCTCTATTATCATGGAAATAACTAAACCGCTATTTGTATGAACAAGGAAATATCTACACCGTGATCTGTATAAACATGGAAATATCTACACTGCTATTTGTATAAACAAGGACATATCTACACCGCTATCTGTATAAACATGGAAATAACTACACCGCTATTTGCATAAACAAGGAAATATCTACACCGTGATCTGTATAAACATGGAAATATGTACAACGCCATCTCTATAAACATGGAAATATCTACACCCCTATCTGTATAAACATGGAAATATCCACACCGCTATCTCTAGAAACATGGAAATAACTACACCGCGATCAGTATAAACGTGGAAATATCTACACCGCTATCTCTATAAACATGGAAATATCTCCACTGCTATCTCTATAAACATCGAAATATCTACACCGCCATCTGTATAAACATGGAAATACTTACAAAGTTATCTGTACAAACATGTAAATATCTACACCGCCATCTGTATAAACATGGGAATATCTACACAGCCATGTGTACATATATGGAAATATCTACACCGCTCTCCATATAAACATGGAAATAACTACACCGCTATCTGTATATACATGGAAATATCTACACAGCCATCTACATATCCATAGAAATATCTGCGCCACCATCTGTATAAACATGGAAATATCTACACGGTCATCTGTGTATAGATGGAAGTATCAACACCGCCATCTGTACAAACATGGAAATATCTGCACCGTTATCTGTATAAACATGGAAATATCTACACCGTGGTCTGTATAAACATGGAAATATCTACACCGCTATCTGTATAAACATGGAAATATATACACCGCCATCTCTATAAACATGGAAATATCTACACCGTGATCTGTATAAACATGGAACTATTTACACCGATATCTGTATAAACATGGAAATATCTACACAGCCATCTGTATAAACATGGAAATATCTACACCGCCATCTGTATAAACATGGAAATATCTACACCGCTATCTGTATAAACCTGAAAATATCTACACCGCTATCTGTATAAAAATGGTAATATCTACAACACCATCTATATAAACATGGAAATATCTTCACCGCCATCTGTATAAACATGGAAATATCTACAATGCCATCTGTAGAAAGATGGAAATATCTACACTGCAATCTGTGTAAACATGGAAATATCTACACCGCCATCTGTATAAACATGGAAATATCTACAATGCCATCTGTAGAAAGATGGAAATATCTACACCGCAATCTGTGTAAACATGGAAATATCTACACCAATATCTGTAAAAACATGGAAATATCTACACCGCTATCTGTATAAACATGGAAATATCTACACCGCGATCTGCATAAACATGGAAATATCTACACTGCGATGTGCATAAACATGGAAATATTTACACCGATATCTGTATAAACATGGAAATATCTACACCGCCATCTCTATAAACATGGAAATATCTACACCGCCATCTGTATAAACATGGAAATATCTACACCGCTATGTGTATAAACCTGGAAATATCTACACCGCTATCTGTATAAACATGGTAATATCTACACCACCATCTAAATAAACATGGAAATATCTACACCGCCATCTGTATAAACATGGAAATATCTACAATGCCATCTGTAGAAAGATGGAAATATCTACACCGCAATCTGTGTAAACATGGAAATACCTACACCAATATCTGTAAAAACATGGAAATATCTACACCGCTATCTGCATAAACATGGAAATATCTACACCGCGATCTGTATAAACATGGAAATATCTACACCGCTATCTGTAGAAACATGGAAATATCTACACCGCGATCTGCATAAACATGGAAATACCTACACCGTGATCTGTATAAACATGGAAATATCTACACTGCTATTTGTATAAACAAGGAAATATCTACACCGCTATCTGTATAAACATGGAAATAACTACACCGCTATGTGCATAAACAAGGAAATATCTGCACTGTGATCTGTATAAACATGGAAATATCTACAAGCCATCTCTATAAACATGGAGATATCTACACCCCTATCTGTATAAACATGGAAATATCCACACCTCTATCTCTATAAACATGGAAATAACTACACCGCGATCAGTATAAACGTGGAAATATCTACACCGCAATCTCTATAAACATGGAAATATCTCCACTGCTATGTCTATAAACATCGAAATATCTACACCGCCATCTGTATAAACATGGAAATATCTACACCGCTATCTGTATAAACCTGGAAATATCTACATCGCTATCTGTATAAACATGGTAATACCTACACCACCATCTATATAAACAAGGAAATATCTACACCACCATCTGTAGAAACTTGTAAATATCTACAATGCCATCTGTAGAAAGATGGAAATATCTACACCGCAATCTGTGTAAACATGGAAATATCTACACCAATATCTGTAAAAACATGGAAATATCTACACCGCTATCTGTATAAACATGGAAATATCTACACCGCGATCTGCATAAACATGGAAATATCTACACCGCGATCTGTATAAACATGGAAATATCTACACCGCTATCTGTAGAAACATGGAAATATCTACACCGCGATCTGCATAAACATGGAAATATCTACACCGCGATCTGTATAAACATGGAAATATCTACACCGCTATCTGTAGAAACATGGAAATATGTACACAGCTATCTCTATAAACATGGAAAAATCTACACCGCCATCTCTATAAACATGGAAATACCTACAAGTCATCTGTATAAACATGGAAATATCTACACAGCCATCTGTATAAACATGGAAATATCAACACAGCCATCTGTATATACCTGGAAATATCTACACCGCTATCTGTATAAACATGGAAATAACTACACCGCTATTTGTATAAAGAAGGAAATATCTACACCGTGATTTGTATAACCATGGAAATATCTACAATGCTATTTGTATAAACAAGGAAATATCTACACCGCTATCTGTATAAACATGGAAATATCTACAACGCTATTTGCATAAACAAGGAAATATCTACACCGTGATCTGTATAAACGTGGAAATATCTACAACGCCATCTCTATAAACATGGAAATATCTACACTCCTATGTGTATAAACATGGAAATGTCCACACCGCTATCTCTATAAACATGGAAATAACTACACCGCGATCAGTATAAACGTGGAAATATCTACACCGATATCTCTATAAACATGGAAATATCTCCACTGCTATCTCTATAAACATCGAAATATCTACACCGCCATCTGTATAAACTTGGAAATACTTACAAAGTTATCTGTATAAACATGGGAATATCTACACCGCCATCTGTATAAACATGGAAATATCTACACAGCCATGTGTACATACATGGAAATATCTACACCGCTCTCTATATAAACATGGAAATAACTACACCGCTATCTGTAGAAACATGGAAATATCTACACTGCGATGTGCATAAACATGAACATATCTACACCGCTATCTGTAGAAACATGGAAATATCTACACAGCTATCTCTATAAACATGGAAATATCTACACCGCCGTCTGTATAAACATGGAATTACCAACAAGTCACCTGTATAAACATGGAAATATCTACACTGCCATCTGTATAAACATGGAAATATGTACACAGCCATCTTTATATACATGGAAATATCTACACCGCTATCTCTATTAATATGGAAATAACTAAACCGCTATTTGTATGAACAAGGAAATATCTACACCGTGATCTGTATAAACATGGAAATATCTACACTGCTATTTGTATAAACAAGGAAATATCTACACCGCTATCTGTATAAACATGGAAATATCTCCACTGCTATCTCTATAAACATCGAAATATCTACACCGCCATCTGTATAAACTTGGAAATACTTACAAAGTTATCTGTATAAACATGGGAATATCTACACCGCCATCTGTATAAACATGGAAATATCTACACAGCCATGTGTACATACATGGAAATATCTACACCGCTCTCTATATAAACATGGAAATAACTACACCGCTATCTGTATATACATGGAAATACCTACACTGCCATCTACATATCCATAGAAATATCTGCGCCGCCATCTGTAATAAACATGGAAATATCTACACGGTCATCTGTGTATAGATGGAAATATCAACACTGCCATCTGTACAAACATGGAAATATCTGCACCGCTATCTGTATAAGCATGGAAATATCTACACCGTGGTCTGTATAAACATGGAAATATCTACACCGCTATCTGTATAAACATGGAAATATATACACCGCTATCTCTATAAACATGGAAATATCTACACCGTGATCTGTATAAACATGGAAATATTTACACCGATATCTGTATAAACATGGAAATATCTACACCGCCAGCTCTATAAACATGGAAATATCTACACCGCCATCTGTATAAACATGGAAATATCTACACCGCTAAATGTATAAACCTGGAAATATCTACACTGATATCTGTATAAACATGGTAATATCTACACCACCATCTATATAAACATGGAAATATCTACACCACCATCTGTATAAACATGGAAATATCTACAATGCCATCTGTAGAAAGATGGAAATATCTACACCGCGATCTGCATAAACATGGAAATATCAACACCGCTATCTGTATAAAGATGGAAATATCTACACCGCGATCTGCATAAGCATGGAAATATCTACACCGCAATCTGCATAAACATGAATATATCGACACCTCTATCTGTAGAAACATGGAATTATCTACACAACTATCTCTATAAACATGGAAATATCTACACCGCCATCTGTATAAACATGGAAATACCTACAAGTCATCTGTATAAACATGGAAATATCTACACAGCCATCTGTATAAACATGGATATATCTACACAGCCATCTGTATATACATGGAAATATCTACACCGCTATCTGTATAAACATGGAGAAAACTACACCTCTATTTGTATAAACAAGGAAATATCTACACCGTGATTTGTATAAACATGGAAATATCTACACTGCTATTTGTATAAACAAGGAAATATCTACACCGCTATCTGTATAAACATGGAAATAACTACACCGCTATTTGCATAAACAAGGAAATATCTACACCGTGATCTGTATAAACATGGAAATATCTACAACGCCATCTCTATAAACATGGAAATAACTACACCGCTATTTGCATAAACAAGGAAATATCTACACCGTGATCTGTATAAACATGGGAATACTAACAAAGTTATCTGTATAAACATGGAAATATCTACTCAGCCATGTGTACATACATGGAAATATCTACACCGCTCTCTATATAAACATGGAAATAACTACACCGCTATCTGTATATACATGGAAATATCTACACCGCCATCTACATATCCATAGAAATATCTGCGCCACCATCTGTATAAACATGGAAATATCTACACGGTCATCTGTGCATAGATGGAAATATCAACACCGCCATCTGTACAAACATGGAAATATCTGCACCGCTATCTGTATAAACATGGTAATATTTACACCGTGGTCTGTATAAACATGGAAATATCTACACCGCTATCTGTATAAACATGGAAATATATACACCGCTATCTCTATAAACATGGAAATATCTACACCGTGATCTGTATAAACATGGAAATATTTATACCGATATCTGTATAAACATGGAAATATCTACACCGCAATCTGTATAAACCTGGAAATATCTACACTGCTATCTGTATAAACATGGTAATATCTACACCACCGTCTATATAAACATGGAAATATCTACACCGCCATCTGTATAAACATGGAAATATCTACAATGCCATCTGTAGAAAGATGGAAATATCTACACCGCGATCTGCATAAACATGGAAATATCTACACCGCTATCTGTAGAAACATGGAAATATCTACACAGCTATCTCTATAAACATGGAAATATCTACACCGCCATCTGTATAAACATGGAAATACCTACAAGTCATCTGTATAAACATGGAAATATCTACACAGCCATCTGTATAAACATGGAAATATCTACACAGCCATCTGTATATAAATGGAAATATCTACACCGCTATCTGTATAAACATGGAAATAACTACACCGCTATTTGTATAAACAAGGAAATATCTACACCGTGATTTGTATAAACATGGAAATATCTACACTGCTATTTGTATAAACAAGGAAATATCTACACCGCTATCTGTATAAACATGGAAATAACTACACCGCTATTTGCATAAACAAGGAAATATCTGCACAGTGATCTGTATAAACATGGAAATATCTACAACGCCATCTCTATAAACATGGAAATAACTACACCGCTATTTGCATAAACAAGGAAATATCTACACCGTGATCTGTATAAACATGGAAATATCTACAACCCCATCTCTATAAACATGGAAATATCTACACTCCTATGTCTACAAACATGGAAATATCCACACCGCTATCTCAATAAACATTGAAATAACTACACCGCGGTCAGTAGAAACGTGGAAATATCTACACCGCTATCTCTATAAACATGGAAATATCTCCACTGCTATCTCTATAAACATCAAAATATCTACACAGCCATCTGTATAAACATGGAAATACTTACAAAGTTATCTGTAGAAACCTGGAAATATCTACACAGCTATCTCTATAAACATGGAAATATCTACACAGTCATCTGCATAAACATGGAAATACCTACAAGTCATCTGTATAAACATGGAAATATCTGCACAGCCATCTGTATAAACATGGAAATATCTACACAGCCATCTGTATATACATGGAAATATCTACACCGCTAACTGTATTAATATGGAAATAACTACACCGCTATTTTTATAAACAAGGAATTATCTACACCGTGATCTGTATAAACATGGAAATATCTACACTGCTATTTGTATAAACAAGGAAATATCTACACCGCTATCTGTATAAACATGGAAATAACTACACCGCTATTTGCATAAACAAGGAAATATCTACACCGTGATCTGTATATACATGGAAATATTTACACCGATATCTGTATAAACATGGAAATATCTACACCGCCATCTCTATAAACATGGAAATATCTACACCGCCATCTGTATAAACATGGAAATATCTACACCGCTATCTGTATAAACCTGGAAATATCTACACCGCTATCTGTATAAACATGGTAATATCTACACCACCATCTATATAAACATGGAAATATCTACACCGCCATCTGTATAAACATGGAAATATCTACAATGCCATCTGTAGAAAGATGGAAATATCTACACTTCAATCTGTGTAAACAAGCAAATACCTACACCAATAACTGTAAAAACATGGAAATATCTACACCGCTATCTGTATAAAGATGGAAATATCTACACCGTGATCTGCATAAGCATGGAAATATCTACACCGCGATCTGCATAAACATGGAAATATCTACACCGCTATCTGTAGAAACTTGGAAATATCTACACAGCTATCTCTATAAACATGGAAATATCTCCACCACCATCTGTATAAACATTGAAATACCTACAAGTCATCTGTATAAACATGGAAATATCTACACAGCCATCTGTATAAACATGGAAATATCTACACAGCCATCTGTATATACATGGAAATATCTACACCGCTATCTGTATAAACATGGAAATAACTACACCGCTATTTGTATAAACAAGGAAATATCTACACCGTGATCTGTATAAACATGGAAATATCTACACTGCTATTTGTATAAACAAGGAAATATCTACACCGCTATCTGTATAAACATGGAAATAACTACACCGCTGTTTGCATAAACAAGGAAATATCTACACCGTGATCTGTATAAACATGGAAATATCTACAACGCCATCTCTATAAACATGGAAATATCTACACCCCTATCTGTATAAACATGGAAATATCCACACCGCTATCTCTATAAACATGGAAATAACTACACCACGATCAGTATAAACGTGGAAATATCTACACCATGGTCTGTATAAACATGGAAATATCTATACCGCTATCTGTATAAACATGGAAATATATACACCGCTATCTCTATAAACATGGAAATATCTACACCGTGATCTGTATAAACATGGAAATATTTACACCGATATCTGTATAACATGGAAATATCTACACCGCCATCTCTATAAACATGGAAATATCTACACCGCCATCTGTATAAACATGGAAATATCTACACCGCTATCTGTATAAACCTGGAAATATCTACACTGCTATCTGTACAAACATGGTAATATCTACTCCACCATCTATATAAACATGGAAATATCTACACCGCCATCTGTATAAACATGGAAATATCTACAATGCCATCTGTAGAAAGATGGAAATATCTACACCACGATCTGCATAAACATGGAAATATTTACACCACTATCTGTATAAAGATGGAAATATCTACACCGCGATCTGCATAAGCATGGAAATATCTACACCGCGATCTGCATAAACATGGAATTATCTACACCGCTATCTGTAGAAACATGGAGATATCTACACAGCTATCTCTGTAAACATGGAAATATCTACACTGCCAACTGTATCAACATGGAAATACCTACAAGCCATCTGTATAAACATGGAAATATCTACACAGCCATCTCTATATCCATGGAAATATCTACACCGCTATCTGTATAAACATGGAAATAACTACACCGCTATTTGTATAAACAAGGAAATACCTACACAGTGATCTGTATAAACATGGAAATATCTACACTGCTATTTGTATAAACAAGGAAATATCTACACCGCTATCAGTATAAACATGGAAATAACTACACCGCTATTTGCACAAACAAGGAAATATCTACACCGTGATGTGTATAAACATGGAAATATCTACAACGCCATCTCTATAAACATGGAAATATCTACACCCCTATCTGTATAAACATGGAAATATCCACACTGCTATCTCTTTAAACATGGAAATATCTCCACTGCTATCTCTATAAACATCGAAATATCTACACCGCCATCTGTATAAACATGGAAATACTTACAAAGTTATCTGTATAAACTTGGAAATATCTACACCGCCATCTGTATAAACATGGAAATATCTACACAGCCATGTGTACATACATGGAAATATCTACACCGCTCTCTATATAAACATGGAAATAACTACACCGCTATCTGTATATACATGGAAATATCTACACCGCCATCTACATATCCATAGAAATATCTGCGCCGCCGTCTGTATAAACATGGAAATATCTACACGGTCATCTGTGTATAGATGGAAATATCAACACTGCCATCTGTACAAACATGGAAATATCTGCACCGCTATCTGTATAAACATGGAAATATCTGCACCGCTATCTGTATAAACATGGAAATATCTACGCCGTGGTCTGTATAAACATGAAAATATCTACACCGCTATCTGTATAAACATGGAAATATATACACCGCTATCTCTATAAACATGGAAATATCTACACCGTGATCTGTATAAACATGGAAATATTTACACCGATATCTGTATAAACATGGAAATATCTACACCGCCATCTCTATAAACATGGAAATATCTACACCGCCATCTGTATAAACATGGAAATATCTACACCGCTATCTGTATAAACCTGGAAATAGCTACACCGCTATCTGTATAAACATGGTAATATCTACACCGCCATCTATATAAACATGGAAATATCTACACCGCCATCTGTATAAACATGGAAATATCTACAATGCCATCTGTAGAAAGATGGAAATATCTACACCACGATCTGCATAAACATGGAAATATCTACACCACTATCTGTATAAAGATGGAAATATCTACACCGCGATCTGCATAAGCATGGAAATATCTACACCGCTATCAGTATAAACATGGAAATAACTACACCGCTATTTGCACAAACAAGGAAATATCTACACCGTCATCTGTATAAACATGGAAATATCTTCCACGCCATCTCTATAAACCTGGAAATATCTACAACCCTATCTGTATAAACATGGAAATATCCACACCGCTATCTCTATAAACATGGAAATAACTACACCGCGATCAGTATAAACGTGGAAATATCTACACCGCTATCTCTATAAACATGGAAATATCTCCACTGCTATGTCTATAAACATCGAAATATCTACACCGCCATCTGTAAAAACATGGAAATAATTACAAAGTTATCTGTATAAACATGGAAATATCTTCACCGCCATCTGTATAAACATGGAAATATCTACACAGCCATGTGTACATACATGGAAATATCTACACAGCCATCTGTATATACATGGAAATATCTACACCGCTACCTGTATAAACATGGAAATAACTACACCGCTATTTGTATAACCAAGGAAATATCTACACCGTGATCTGTATAAACATGGAAATATCTACACTGCTATTTGTATAAACAAGGAAATATCTACACCGCTATCTGTATAAACATGGAAATAACTACACCGCTATTTGCATAAACAAGGAAATATCTACACCGTGATGTGTATAAACATGGAAATATCTACAACGCCATCTCTATAAACATGGAAATATCTACACCCCTATCTGTATAAACATGGAAATATCCACACGGCTATCTCTATAAACATGGAAATAACTACAACGCGATCAGTATAAACGTGGAAATATCTACACTGCTATCTCTATAAACATGGAAATATCTCCACTGCTATCTCTATAAACATCGAAATATCTACACCGCCATCTGTATAAACATGGAAATACTTACAAAGTTATCTGTATAAACATGTAAATATCTACACCGTCATCTGTATAAACATGGAAATATCTACACAGCCATGTGTACATATATGGAAATATCTACACCGCTCTCTATATAAACATGGAAATAACTACACCGCTATCTGTATATACATGGAAATATCTACACCGCCATCTACATATCCATAGAAATATCTGCGCCGCCATCTGTATAAACATGGGAATATCTACACGGTCATCTGTGTATAGATGGAAATATCAACACCGCCATCTGTACAAACATGGAAATATCTGCACCGCTATCTGTATAAACATGGAAATATCTACACCGTGGTCTGTATAAACATGGAAATATCTACACCGCTATCTGTATAAACATGGAAATATGTGCACCGCTATCTCTATAAACATGGAAATATCTACACCGTTATCTGTATAAACATGGAAATATTTACACCAATATCTGTATAAACATGGAAATATCCACACCGCTAACTGAATAAACCTGGAAATATCAGCACCGCTATCTGTATAAACATGGTAATATCTACACCACCATCTAAATAAACAAGGAAATATCTACACCGCCATCTGTATTAACATGGAAATATCTACAATGCCATCTGTAGAAAGATGGAAATATCTGCACCGCAATCTGTGTAAACATGGAAATATCTACACCAATGTCTGTAAAAACATGGAAATATCTACACCGCTATCTGTATAAACAGGGAAATATCTACACTGCAATCTGCATAAACATGGAAATATCTACACCGTGATCTGTATAAACATGGAAATATATACACTGCTATCTGTAGAAACATGGAAATATCTGCACCGCGATCTGCATAAACATGGAAATATCTACACCGCGATCTGTATAAACATTTAAATATCTACACCGCGATCTGTATAAACATGTAAATATTTCAACCGCTATCTGTAGAAACATGGAAATATCTACACAGCTATCTCTATAAACATGGTAATATCTACACGCCATCTGTATAAACATGGAAATACCTACAAGTCATCTGTATAAACATGGAAATATCTACACCGCCTTCTGTATAAACATGCAAATATCTACACAGCCATGTGTACATACATGGAAATATCTACACCGCTCTCTATATAAACATGGAAATAACTACACCGCTATCTGTATATACATGGAAATATCTACACCGCCATCTACATATCCATAGAAATATCTGCGCCGCCATCTGTATAAACATGGAAATATCTACACGGTCATCTGTGTATAGATGGAAATATCAACACCGCCATCTGTACAAACATGGAAATATCTGCACCGCTATCTGTATAAACATGGAAATATCTACGCCGTAGTCTGTATAAACATGAAAATATCTACACCGCCATCTGTATAAACATGGAAATATATACACCGCTATCTCTATAAACATGGAAATATCTACACCGTGATGTGTATAAACATGGAAATATTTACACCGATATCTGTATAAACATGGAAATATCTACACCGCCATCTCTATAAACATGGAAATATCTACACCGCCTTCTGTATAAACATGGAAATATCTACACCGCTATCTGTATAAACCTGGAAATATCTACACCGCTATCTGTATAAACATGGTAATATCTACACCACCATCTATATAAACATGGAAATACCTACACCGCTATCTGTATAAACATGGAAATATCTACAATGCCATCTGTAGAAAGACGGAAATATCAACACCGCAATCTTTGTAAACATGGAAATATCTACACCAATGTCTGTAAAAACATGGAAATATCTACACCGCTATCTGTATAAACATGGAAATATTTACACCGCAATCTGCATAAACATGGAAATATCTTCTCCGTGATCTGTATAAACATGGAAACATCTACACCGCTATCTGTAGAAACATGGAAATATGTACACCGCGATCTGCATAAACATGGAAATATCTACACCGCGATCTGTATAAACATGTAAATATCTACACCGCGATCTGTATAAACATGTAAATATCTACACCGCTATCTGTAGAAACATGGAAATATCTACACAGCTATCTCTATAAACATGGACATATCTACACCGCCATCTCTATAAACATGGAAATACCTACAAGTCATCTGTATGAACATGGAAATATCTACACAGCCATCTGTATAAACATGGAAATATCTACACAGCCATCTTTATATACATGCAAATATCTACACCGCTACCTTTATAAACATGGAAATAACTACACCGCTATTTGTATAACCAAGGAAATATCTACACCGTGATCTGTATAAACATGGAAATATCTACACCCCTATCTGTATAAACATGGAAATACTTACAAGGTTATCTGTATAAACATGGAAATATCTACACCGCCATCTGTATAAACATGGAAATATCTACACAGCCATGTGTACATACATGGAAATATCTACACCGCTCTCTATATAAACATGGAAATAACTACAACGCTATCTGTTTATACATGGAAATATCTACACCGCCATCTACATATCCATAGAAATATCTGCGCCGCCATCTGTATAAACATGGAAATATCTACACGGTCATCTGTGTATAGATGGAAATATCAACACCACCATCTGTACAAACATGCAAATATCTGCACCGCTATCTGTATAAACATGGAAATATCTACACCGTGGTCTGTATAAACATGGAAATATCTACACCGCTATCTGTATAAACATGGACATATATACACCGCTAGCTCTATAAACATGAAAATATCTACACTGTGATCTGTATAAACATGGAAATATTTACACCGATATCTGTATAAACATGGAAATATCTACACCGCCATCTCTATAAACATGGAAATATCTACACCGCCATCTGTATAAACATGGAAATATCTACACCGCTATCTGTATAAACCTGGAAATATCTACACCGCTATTTTTATAAACATGGTAATATCTACACCACCATCTAAATAAACATGGAAATATCTACACCGCCATCTGCATAAACATGGAAATACCCACAATGCCACCTGTAGAAAGATGGAAATATCAACACCGCAATCTGTGTAAACATGGAAATATCTGCACCAATGTCTGTAAAAACATGGAAACATCTACACCGCTATCTGTATAAACATGGAAATATCTACACCGCAATCTGAATAAACATGGAAATATCTACTCCGCGATCTGTATAAACATGGAAATATCTACACCGCTATCTGTAGAAACATGGAAATATCAACACCGCCATCTGTTCAAACATGGAAATATCTGCACCGCTATCTGTATAAACATGGAAATAACTACACCGTGGTCTGTATAAACATGGAAATATCTACACCGTGGTCTGTATAAACATGGAAACATATACACCGCTATCTCTATAAACATGGAAATATCTACACCGTGATCTGTATAAACATGGAAATATTTACACCGATATCTGTATAAACATGGAAATATCTACACCGCCATCTCTATAAACATGGAAATATCTACACCGCCATCTGTATAAACATGGAAATATGTACACCGCTATCTGTATAAACCTGGAAATATCTACACCGCTATCTGTATAAACATGGTAATATCTACACCACCATCTATATAAACATGGAAATATCTACACCGCTATCTGTATAAACATGGAAATATCTACAATGCCATCTGTAGAAAGATGGAAATATCTACAGCGCAATCTGCGTAAACATGGAAATATCTACACCAATATCTGTAAAAACATGGAAATATCTACACCGGGATCTGTATAAACATGGAAATATCTACACCGCGATCTGCATAAACATGGAAATATCTACACCGCGATCTGTATAAACATGGAAATATCTACACCGCTATCTGTAGAAACATGGAAATATCTACACCGCGATCTGCATAAACATGGAAATATCTACACCGCGATCTGTATAAACATGGAAATATCTACACCGCTATCTGTAGAAACATGGAAATATCTACACAGCTATCTCTATAAACATGGAAATATCTACACCGCCATCTGTATAAACATGGAAATACCTACAAGTCATCTGTATAAACATGGAAATATCTACACAGCCATCTGTATAAACATGGAAATATCCACACAGCCATCTGTATATACACGGAAATATCTACACCGCTATCTGTATAAACATGGAAATAACTACACCGCTATTTGTATAAACAAGGAAATATCTACACCGTGATCTCTATAAACATGGAAATATCTACAATGCTATTTGTATAAACAAGGAAATATCTACACCGCTATCTGTATAAACATGGAAATAACTACACCGTTATTTGCATAAACGAGGAAATATCTTCACCGTGATCTCTATAAACATGGAAATATCTACAACGCCATCTCTATAAACATGGAAATATCTAAACCCCTATCTGTATAAACATGGAAATATCCACACCGCTCTCTATAAACATGGAAATAACTACACCGCGATCTGCATAAACGTGGAAATCTCTACACCGCTATCTCTATAAACATGGAAGTATCTCCACTGCTATCTCTATAAACATCGACATATCTACACCGCCATCTGTATAAACATGGAAATACTGACAAAGTTATCTGTATAAACATGGAAATATCTACACCGCCGTCTGTATAAACATGGAAATATCTACACAGCCATGTGTACATATATGGAAATATCTACACAGCTCTCTATATAAACATGGAAATAACTACACCGCAATCTGTATATACATGGAAATATCTACACCGCCATCTACATATCCATAGAAATATCTGCGCCGCCATCTGTATAAACATGGAAATATCTACATGGTCATCAGTGTATAGATGGAAATATCAACACCGCCATCTGTACAAACATGGAAATATCTGCATGGCTATCTGTATAAACATGGAAATATCTACACCGTGGTCTGTATAAACATTTAAATATGTACACCGCTATCTTTATAAACATGGAAATATATACACCGCTATCTCTATAAACATGGAAATATCTACACCGTGATCTGTATAAACATGGAAATATTTACACCGATATCTGTATAAACATGGAAATATCTAGAACGCCATTTCTATAAATATGGAAATATATACACCGCCATCAGAATAAACATGCAAATATCTACACCGCTATCTGTATAAACCTGGAAATATCTACACCGCTATCTGTCTAAACATGGTAATATCTACACCACCACCTATATAAACATGGAAATATCTACACCGCCATCTGTATAAACATGGAAATATCTACAATGCCATCTGTAGAAAGATGGAAATATCTACACCGCAATCTGTGTAAACATGGAAATATCTACACCAATATCTGTAAAAACATGGAAATATCTACACCTCTATCAGTATAAACATGGAAATATCTAAAACGCGATCTGCATAAACATGGAATTATCTAAACCACGATCTGTATAAACATGGAAATATCTACACCGCTATCTGTAGAAACATGGAAATATCTATACCGCGATCTGCATAAACATGGAAATATCTACACCGCGATCTGTATAAAGATGGAAATATCTCCACCGCTATCTATAGAAACATGGAAATATCTACACAGCTATCTCTATAAACATGGAAATATCTACACCGCCATCTGTATAAATATGGAAATACCTACAAGTCATCTGTATAAACATGGAAATATCTACACAGCCATCTGTATAAACATGGAAATATCTACACAGCCATCTGTATATACATGGAAATATCTACACCGCTATCTGTATAAACATGGAAATAACTACACCGCTATTTGTATAAACAAGGAAATATCTACACCGTGATCTGTATAAACATGGAAATATCTACACCGCTATTTGTATAAACAAGGAAATATCTACACCGCTATCTGTATAAACCTGGAAATAACTACACCGCTATTTGCATAAACAAGGAAATATCTACACCGTGATCTGCATAAACATGGAAATATCTACAACGCCATCTCTATAAACATGGAAATATCTACACCCCTATCAGTATAAACATGGAAATATCCACACCGCTATCTCTATAAACATGGAAATAACTACACCGAGATCAGTATAAACGTGGAAATATCTACACCGCTATCTCTATAAACATGGAAATATCTCCACTGCTATCTCTATAAACATCGAAATATCTACACCGCCATCTGTATAAACATGGAAATACTGACAAAGTTATCTGTATAAACATGGAAATATCTACACCGCCGTCTGTATAAACATGGAAATATCTACACAGCCATGTGTACATATCTGGAAATATCTACACAGCTCTCTATATAAACATGGAAATAACTACACCGCTATCTGTATATACATGGAAATATCTACACCACCATCTACATATCCATAGAAATATCTGCGCCGCCATCTGTATAAACATGGAAATATCTACACGGTCATCTGTGTATAGATGGAAATATCAACACCGCCATCTGAACAAATATGGAAATATCTGCACCGCTATCTGTATAAACATGGAAATACCTACACCGTGGTCTGTATAAACATGGAAATATCTACACCGCTATCTGTATAAACATGGAAATATATACACCGCTATCTCTATAAACATGGAAATATCTACACGGTGATCTGTATAAACATGGAAATATTTACACCGATATCTGTATAAACATGGAAATATCTACACCGCCATCTCTATAAACATGGAAATATCTACACCGCCATCTGTATAAACATGGAAATATCTACACCGCTATCTGTATAAACATGGAAATATCTACACCGCTATCTGTATAAACATGGTAATATCTACACCGCCATCTATATAAACATGGAAATATCTACACCGCTATCTGCATAAACATGGAAATATCTACAATGCCATCTGTAGAAAGATGGAAATATCTACAGCGCAATCTGCGTAAACATGGAAATATCTACACCAATATCTGTAAAAACATGGAAATATCTACACCGCTATCTGTATAAACATGGAAATATCTACACCGTGATCTGCATAAACATGGAAATATCTACACCGCGATCTGCATAAACATTGAAATATCTACACCGCGATCTCTATAAACATGGAAATATCTACACCGCTATCTGCAGAAACATGGAAATATCTACACAGCTATCTCTATAAACATGGAAATATCTACACCGCCATCTGCATAAACATGGAAATACCTACAAGTCATCTGTATAAACATGGAAATATCTACACTGCCATCTGCATAAACATGGAAATAACTACACAGCAATCTCTATATACATGGAAATATCTACACCGCTAACTGTATAAACATGGAAATAACTACACCGCTATATGTGTAAACAAGGAAATATCTACACCGTGATCTGTATAAACATGGAAATATCTACACTGCTATTTGTATAAACAAGGAAATATCTACACCGCTATCTGTATAAACATGGAAATAACTACACCGCTATTTGCATAAACAAGGAAATATCTACACCGTGATCTGTATAAACATGGAAATATCTACAACGCCATCTCTATAAACATGGAAATATCTAAACCCCTATCTGTATAAACATGGAAATATCCACACCGCTCTCTATAAACATGGAAATAACTACACCGCGATCAGCATAAACGTGGAAATATCTACACCGCTATCTCTATAAACATGGAAATATCTCCACTGCTATCTCTATAAACATCGAAATATCTACACCGCCATCTGTATAAACATGGAAATACTGACAAAGTTATCTGTATAAACATGGAAATATCTACACCGCCGTCTGTATAAACATGGAAATATCTACACAGCCATGTGTACATATATGGAAATATCTACACAGCTCTCTATATAAACATGGAAATAACTACACCGCTATCTTTATATACATGGAAATATCTACACCGCCATCTACATATCCATAGAAATATCTGCGCTGCCGTCTGTATAAACATGGAAATATCTACATGGTCATCAGTGTATAGATGGAAATATCAACACCGCCATCTGAACAAACATGGAAATATCTGCACCGCTATCTGTATAAACATGGAAATACCTACACCTTGGTCTCTATAAACATGGAAATATCTACACCGCTATCTGTATAAACATGGAAATAACTACACCGCTATATGTACATACATGGAAATATCTACACCGCCATCTACATATCCATGGAAATATCTGCGCCGCCATCTGTATAAACATGGAAATATCTACACGGACATCTGTGTATAGATGGAAATATCAACACCGCCATCTGAACAAATATGGAAATATCTGCACCGCTATCTGTATAAACATGGAAATACCTACACCGTGGTCTGTATAAACACGGAAATATCTACACCGCTATCTGTATAAACATGGAAATATATACACCGCTATCTCTATAAACATGGAAATATCTACATGGTGATCTGTATAAACATGGAAATATTTACACCGATGTCTGTATAAACATGGAAATATCTACACCGCCATCTCTATAAACATGGAAATATCTACACCGCCATCTGTATAAACATGGAAATATCTACACCGCTATCTGTATAAACCTGGAAATATCTTCACCGCTATCTGTATAAACATGGTAATATCTACACCGCCATCTATATAAACATGGAAATATCTACACCGCTATCTGCATAAACATGGAAATATCTAGAATGCCATCTGTAGAAAGATGGAAATATCTACAGCGCAATCTGCGTAAACATGGAAATATCTACACCAATATCTGTAAAAACATGGAAATATCTACACCGCTATCTGTATAAACATGGAAATATCTACACCGCGATCTGCATAAACATGGAAATATCTACACCACGATCTGTATAAACATGGAAATATCTACACCGCTATCTGTAGAAACATGGAAATATCTACACCGCGATCTGCATAAACATGGAAATATCTACACCGCGATCTGTATAAACATGGAAATATCTACACCGCTATCTGTAGAAACATGGAAATATCTACACAGCTATCTCTATAAACATGGAAATATCTACACCGCCATCTGTATAAACATGGAAATACCTACAAGTCATCTGTATAAACATGGAAATATCTACACAGCCATCTGCATAAACATGTAAATATCTACAAAGCCATCTGTATATACATGGAAATATCTACACCGCTATCTGTATAAACATGGAAATAACTACACCGCTATTTGTATAAACAAGGAAATATCTACACCGTGATCTGTATAAAAATGGAAATATCTACACTGCTATTTGTATAAACAAGGAAATATCTACACCGCTATCTGTATAAACATGGAAATAACTACACCGCTATTTGCATAAACAAGGAAATATCTACACCGTGATCTGTATAAACATGGAAATATTTACAACGCCATCTCTATAAACATGGAAATATCTAAACAACTATCTGTATAAACATGGAAATATCCACACCGCTCTCTATAAACATGGAAATAACTACACCGCGATCAGCATAAACTTGGAAATATCTACACCGCTATCTCTATAAACATGGAAATATCTCCACTGCTATCTCTATAAACATCGAAATATCTACACCGCCATCTGTATAAACATGGAAATACTTACAAAGTTATCTGTATAAACATGGAAATATCTACACCGCCATCTGTATAAACATGGAAATATCTACACAGCCATGTGTACATATATGGAAATATCTACACCGCTCTCTATATAAACATGGAAATAACTACACCGCTATATGTATATACATGGAAATATCTACACCGCCATCTACATATCCATGGAAATATCTGCGCCGCCATCTGTATAAACATGGAAATATCTACACGGACATCTGTGTATAGATGGAAATATCAACACCGCCATCTGAACAAATATGGAAATATCTGCACCGCTATCTGTATAAACATGGAAATACCTACACCGTGGTCTGTATAAACATGGAAATATCTACACCGCTATCTGTATAAACATGGAAATATATACACCACTATCTCTATAAACATGGAAATATCTACACGGTGATCTGTATAAACATGAAAATATTTACACCGATATCTGTATAAACATGGAAATATCTACACCGCCATCTCTATAAACATGGAAATATCTACACCGCCATCTGTATAAACATGGAAATATCTACACCGCTATCTGTATAAACATGGAAATATCTACACCGCTATCTGTATAAACATGGTAATATCTACACCGCCATCTATATAAACATGGAAATATCTACATCGCTATCTGCATAAACATGGAAATATCTACAATGCTATCTGTAGAAAGATGGAAATATCTACAGCGCAATCTGCATAAACATGGAAATATCTACACCAATATTTGTAAAAACATGGAAATATCTACACCACTATCTGTATAAACATGGAAATATCTACACCGCGATCTGCATAAACATGGAAATATCTACACCGCGATCTGCATAAACATGGAAATATCTACACCGCGATCTGTATAAACATGGAAATATCTACACCGCTATCTGCAGAAACATGGAAATAACTACACCGCTATTTGCATAAACCAGGAAATATCTACACCGTGATCTTTATAAACATGGAAATATCTACAACGCCATCTCTATAAACGTGGAAATATCTACACCCCTATCTGTATAAACATGGAAATATCCACACCGCTATTTCAAAAAACATGGAAATAACTACACCGTGATCAGTATAAACGTGGAAGTATCTACACCGCTATCTCTATAAACATGGAAATATCTCCACTGCTATCTCTATAAACATCGAAATATCTACACAGCCATCTGTATAAACATGGAAATACTTACAAAGTTATCTGTATAAACATGGAAATATCTACACCGCCATCTACATATCCATAGAAATATCTGTGCCGCCATCGGTATAAACATGGAAATATCTACACCGTGGTCTGTATAAACATGGAAATATCTACACCGCTATCTGTATAAACATGGAAATATATACACCGCTATCTCTATAAACATGGAAATATCTACACCGTGATCTGTATAAACATGGAAATATTTACAACGATATCTGTATGAACATGGAAATATCTACACCGCCGTCTCTATAAACATGGAAATATCTACACCGCCATCTGTATAAACATGGAAATATCTACACCGCTATCTGTATAAACCTGGAAATATCTACACCGCTATCTGTATAAACATGGTAATATCTACACCACCATCTATATAAACATGGAAATATCTACACCGCCATCTGTTTAAACATGGAAATATCTACAATGCCATCTGTAGAAAGATAGAAATATCTACACCGCAATCTGTGTAAACATGGAAATATCTACACCAATAACGGTAAAAACATGGAAATATCTACACCGCTATCTGTAGAAACATGGAAATATCTACACAGCTATCTCTATAAACATGGAAATATCTACACCGCCATCTGTATAAACATGGAAATACCTACAAGTCATCTGTATAAACATGGAAATATCTACAAAGCCATCTGTATAAACATGGAAATATCTACACAGCCATCTGTATATACATGGAAATACGTACACCGCTATCTGTATATACATGGAAATAACTACACCGCTATTTGTATAAACAAGGAAATATCTACAATGTGATCTGTATAAACATGGAAATAACTACACCGCTATTTGCATAAAGAAGGAAATATCTACACCGTGATCTATATAAACATGGAAATATCTACACCGCCATCTGTATAAACATGGAAATATCTACACAGCCATGTGTACATACATGGAAATATCTACACCGCTCTCTATAAAAACATGGAAATAACTACACCGCTATCTGTATATACATGGAAATATCTACACCGCCATGTACATATCCATAGCAATATCTGCGCCGCCATCTGTACACATGGAAATATCTACACGGTCATCTGTGTATAGATGGAAGTATCAACACCGCCATCTGTACAAACATGGAAATATCTGCACCGCTATCTGTATAAACATGGAAATATCTACACCGTGGTCTGTATAAACATGGAAATATCTACACCGCTATCTGTATAAACATGGAAATATATACACCGCTATCTCTATATACATGGAAATATCTACACCGTGATCTGCATAAACATGGAAATATTTACACCGATATCTGTATAAACATGGAAATATCTACACCGCCATCTCTATAAACATGGAAATATCTACACGGCCATCTGTATAAACATGGAAATATCTAAACCGCTATCTGTATAAACCTGGAAATATCTACACCGCTATCTGTGTAAACATGGTAATATCTACACCACCATCTATATAAACATGGAAATATCTACACCGCCATCTGTATAAACATGGAAATATCTTGAATGCCATCTGTAGAAAGATGGAAATATCTACACTGCAATCTGTGTAAACATGGAAATACCTACACCAATATCTGTAAAAACATGGAAATATCTACACCGCTATCTGTATAAAGATGGAAATATCTATACCGCGATCTGCATAAGCATGGAAATATCTACACCGCGATCTGCATAAACATTGGAATATCTACACTGCTATCTGTAGAAACATGGAAATATCTACACCACGATCTGCATAAACATGGAAATATCTACACCGCAATCTGTATAAACATGGAAATAACTACACCGCTATCTCTAGAAACATGGAAATATCTACACAGCTATCTCTATAAACATGGAAATATCTACACCGCCATCTGTAAAAACATGGAAATACCTACAAGTCATCTGTATAAACATGGAAATATCTACACAGCCATCTGTATAAACATGAAAATATCTACACAGCCATGTGTATATACATGGAAATATCTACACCGCTATCTGTATCAACATGGAAATAACTACACCGCTATTTGTATAAACAAGGAAATATCTACACCGTGATCTGTATCAACATGGAAATATCTACACGACTATTTGTATAAACAAGGAAATATCCTCACCGCTATCAGTATAAGCATGGAAATAACTAAACCGCTATTTGCATAAACAAGGAAATATCTACACCGTGATCTGTATAAACATGGAAATATCTACAACGCCATCTCTATAAACATGGAAATATCTACACCCCTATCTGTATAAACATGGAAATATCCACACCGCTATCTCTATAAACATGGAAATAACTACACCGCGATCAGTATAAACGTGGAAATATCTACACCGCTATCTCTATAAACATGGAAATATCTCCACTACTATCTCTATAAACATCGAAATATCTACACCGCCATCTGTATAAACATGGAAATACTTACAAAGAATCTGTATAAACATGGAAATATCTACACCGCCATCTGTATAAACATGGAAATACCTACACAGCCATGTGTACATACATGCAAATATCTACACCGCTCTCTATATAAACATGGAAATAACTACACCGCTATCTGTATATACATGGAAATATCTACACCGCCGTCTACGTATCCATAGAAATAACTGCACCGCCATCTGTACAAACAGGGAAATATCTACACGGTCATCTGTGTATACATGGAAATATCAACACCGCCATCTGTACAAACATGGAAATATCTGCACCGCTATCTGTATAAACATGGAAATATCTACACCGTGGTCTGTATAAACATGGAAATATCTACACCGCTATCTGTATAAACATGGAAATATATACACCGCAATCTCTATAAACATGGAAATATCTACATCGTAATATGTATAAACATGGAAATATTTACACCGATATCTGTATAAACATGGAAATATCTACACCGCCATATCTATAAACATGGAAATATCTACACCGCCATCTGTATTAACATGGAAATATCTACACCGCTATCTGTATAAACCTGGAAATATCTACACCGCAATCTGTGTAAACGTGGAAATATCTACACCAATATCTGTAAAAACATGGAAATATCTACACCGCTATCTGTATAAACATGGAAATATCTACACCGCGATCTGCATAAACATGGAAATATCTACACCGCCATCTGTATAAACATGGAAATATCTTGAATGCCATGTGTAGAAAGATGGAAATATCTACACTGCAATCTGTGTAAACATGGAAATACCTACACCAATATCTGTAAAAACATGGAAATATCTACACCGCTATCTGTATAAAGATGGAAATATCTATACCGCGATCTGCATAAGCATGGAAATATCTACACCGCGATCTGCATAAACATTGGAATATCTACACTGCTATCTGTAGAAACATGGAAATATCTACACCACGATCTGCATAAACATGGAAATATCTACACCGCGATCTGTATAAACATGGAAATAACTACACCGCTATCTCTAGAAACATGGAAATATCTACACAGCTATCTCTATAAACATGGAAATATCTACACCGCCATCTGTAAAAACATGGAAATACCTACAAGTCATCTGTATAAACATGGAAATATCTACACAGCCATCTGTATAAACATGAAAATATCTACACAGCCATGTGTATATACATGGAAATATCTACACCGCTATCTGTATCAACATGGAAATAACTACACCGCTATTTGTATAAACAAGGAAATATCTACACCGTGATCTGTATCAACATGGAAATATCTACACGACTATTTGTATAAACAAGGAAATATCCTCACCGCTATCAGTATAAGCATGGAAATAACTAAACCGCTATTTGCATAAACAAGGAAATATCTACACCGTGATCTGTATAAACATGGAAATATCTACAACGCCATCTCTATAAACATGGAAATATCTACACCCCTATCTGTATAAACATGGAAATATCCACACCGCTATCTCTATAAACATGGAAATAACTACACCGCGATCAGTATAAACGTGGAAATATCTACACCGCTATCTCTATAAACATGGAAATATCTCCACTACTATCTCTATAAACATCGAAATATCTACACCGCCATCTGTATAAACATGGAAATACTTACAAAGAATCTGTATAAACATGGAAATATCTACACCGCCATCTGTATAAACATGGAAATACCTACACAGCCATGTGTACATACATGCAAATATCTACACCGCTCTCTATATAAACATGGAAATAACTACACCGCTATCTGTATATACATGGAAATATCTACACCGCCGTCTACGTATCCATAGAAATAACTGCACCGCCATCTGTACAAACAGGGAAATATCTACACGGTCATCTGTGTATACATGGAAATATCAACACCGCCATCTGTACAAACATGGAAATATCTGCACCGCTATCTGTATAAACATGGAAATATCTACACCGTGGTCTGTATAAACATGGAAATATCTACACCGCTATCTGTATAAACATGGAAATATATACACCGCAATCTCTATAAACATGGAAATATCTACATCGTAATATGTATAAACATGGAAATATTTACACCGATATCTGTATAAACATGGAAATATCTACACCGCCATATCTATAAACATGGAAATATCTACACCGCCATCTGTATTAACATGGAAATATCTACACCGCTATCTGTATAAACCTGGAAATATCTACACCGCAATCTGTGTAAACGTGGAAATATCTACACCAATATCTGTAAAAACATGGAAATATCTACACCGCTATCTGTATAAACATGGAAATATCTACACCGCGATCTGCATAAACATGGAAATATCTACACCGCGATCTGTATAAACATGTAAATATCTACACCGCTATCTGTAGAAACATGGAAATATCTACACCGCTATCTGTAGAAACATGGAAATATCTACACAGCTATCTCTATAAACATGGAAATATCTACACCGCCATCTCTATAAACATGGAAATACCTACAAGTCATCTGTATAAACATGGAAATATCTACACAGCCATCTGTATAAACATTGAAATATCTACACAGCCATCTGTATATACATGGAAATATCTACACCGCTACCTGTATAAACATGGAAATAACTACACCGCTATGTGTACAACCAAGGAAATATCTACACCGTGATCTGTATAAACATGGAAATATCTACACTGCTATTTGTATAAACAAGGAAATATCTACACCGCTATCTGTATAAACATGGAAATAACTACACCGCTATTTGCATAAACAAGGAAATATCTACACCGTGATCTGTATAAACATGGAAATATCTATAACGCCATCTCTATAAACATGGAAATATCTACACCGCAATCTGTATAAACATGGAAATATCTAGACAGCCATTTGTACATACATGAAAATATGTACACCGCTCTCTATATAAACATGGAAATAACTACACCGCTATCTGTATATACATGGAAATATCTACACCGCCATCTACATATCCATAGAAATATCTGCGCCGTCATCTGTATAAACATGGAAATACCTACACGGTCATCTGTGTATAGATGGAAATATCAACACCGCCATCTGTTCAAACATGGAAATATCTGCACCGCTATCTGTATAAACATGGAAATAACTACACCGTGGTCTGTATAAACATGGAAATATCTACACCGTGGTCTGTATAAACATGGAAACATATACACCGCTATCTCTATAAACATGGAAATATCTACACCGTGATCTGTATAAACATGGAAATATTTACACCGATATCTGTATAAACATGGAAATATCTACACCGCCATCTCTATAAACATGGAAATATCTACACCGCCATCTGTATAAACATGGAAATATCTACACCGCTATCTGTATAAACCTGGAAATATCTACACCGCTATCTGTATAAACATGGTAATATCTACACCACCATCTATATAAACATGGAAATATCTACACCGCTATCTGTATAAACATGGAAATATCTACAATGCCATCTGTAGAAAGATGGAAATATCTACAGCGCAATCTGCGTAAACATGGAAATATCTACACCAATATCTGTAAAAACATGGAAATATCTACACCGGGATCTGTATAAACATGGAAATATCTACACCGCGATCTGCATAAACATGGAAATATCTACACCGCGATCTGTATAAACATGGAAATATCTACACCGCTATCTGTAGAAACATGGAAATATCTACACCGCGATCTGCATAAACATGGAAATATCTACACCGCGATCTGTATAAACATGGAAATATCTACACCGCTATCTGTAGAAACATGGAAATATCTACACAGCTATCTCTATAAACATGGAAATATCTACACCGCCATCTGTATAAACATGGAAATACCTACAAGTCATCTGTATAAACATGGAAATATCTACACAGCCATCTGTATAAACATGGAAATATCTACACAGCCATCTGTATATACACGGAAATATCTACACCGCTATCTGTATAAACATGGAAATAACTACACCGCTATTTGTATAAACAAGGAAATATCTACACCGTGATCTCTATAAACATGGAAATATCTACAATGCTATTTGTATAAACAAGGAAATATCTACACCGCTATCTGTATAAACATGGAAATAACTACACCGTTATTTGCATAAACGAGGAAATATCTTCACCGTGATCTCTATAAACATGGAAATATCTACAACGCCATCTCTATAAACATGGAAATATCTAAACCCCTATCTGTATAAACATGGAAATATCCACACCGCTCTCTATAAACATGGAAATAACTACACCGCGATCTGCATAAACGTGGAAATCTCTACACCGCTATCTCTATAAACATGGAAGTATCTCCACTGCTATCTCTATAAACATCGACATATCTACACCGCCATCTGTATAAACATGGAAATACTGACAAAGTTATCTGTATAAACATGGAAATATCTACACCGCCGTCTGTATAAACATGGAAATATCTACGCAGCCATGTGTACATATATGGAAATATCTACACAGCTCTCTATATAAACATGGAAATAACTACACCGCAATCTGTATATACATGGAAATATCTACACCGCCATCTACATATCCATAGAAATATCTGCGCCGCCATCTGTATAAACATGGAAATATCTACATGGTCATCAGTGTATAGATGGAAATATCAACACCGCCATCTGTACAAACATGGAAATATCTGCATGGCTATCTGTATAAACATGGAAATATCTACACCGTGGTCTGTATAAACATTTAAATATGTACACCGCTATCTTTATAAACATGGAAATATATACACCGCTATCTCTATAAACATGGAAATATCTACACCGTGATCTGTATAAACATGGAAATATTTACACCGATATCTGTATAAACATGGAAATATCTACAACGCCATTTCTATAAATATGGAAATATATACACCGCCATCAGAATAAACATGCAAATATCTACACCGCTATCTGTATAAACCTGGAAATATCTACACCGCTATCTGTCTAAACATGGTAATATCTACACCACCACCTATATAAACATGGAAATATCTACACCGCCATCTGTATAAACATGGAAATATCTACAATGCCATCTGTAGAAAGATGGAAATATCTACACCGCAATCTGTGTAAACATGGAAATATCTACACCAATATCTGTAAAAACATGGAAATATCTACACCTCTATCAGTATAAACATGGAAATATCTAAAACGCGATCTGCATAAACATGGAATTATCTAAACCACGATCTGTATAAACATGGAAATATCTACACCGCTATCTGTAGAAACATGGAAATATCTATACCGCGATCTGCATAAACATGGAAATATCTACACCGCGATCTGTATAAAGATGGAAATATCTCCACCGCTATCTATAGAAACATGGAAATATCTACACAGCTATCTCTATAAACATGGAAATATCTACACCGCCATCTGTATAAATATGGAAATACCTACAAGTCATCTGTATAAACATGGAAATATCTACACAGCCATCTGTATAAACATGGAAATATCTACACAGCCATCTGTATATACATGGAAATATCTACACCGCTATCTGTATAAACATGGAAATAACTACACCGCTATTTGTATAAACAAGGAAATATCTACACCGTGATCTGTATAAACATGGAAATATCTACACCGCTATTTGTATAAACAAGGAAATATCTACACCGCTATCTGTATAAACCTGGAAATAACTACACCGCTATTTGCATAAACAAGGAAATATCTACACCGTGATCTGCATAAACATGGAAATATCTACAACGCCATCTCTATAAACATGGAAATATCTACACCCCTATCAGTATAAACATGGAAATATCCACACCGCTATCTCTATAAACATGGAAATAACTACACCGAGATCAGTATAAACGTGGAAATATCTACACCGCTATCTCTATAAACATGGAAATATCTCCACTGCTATCTCTATAAACATCGAAATATCTACACCGCCATCTGTATAAACATGGAAATACTGACAAAGTTATCTGTATAAACATGGAAATATCTACACCGCCGTCTGTATAAACATGGAAATATCTACACAGCCATGTGTACATATCTGGAAATATCTACACAGCTCTCTATATAACCATGGAAATAACTACACCGCTATCTGTATATACATGGAAATATCTACACCACCATCTACATATCCATAGAAATATCTGCGCCGCCATCTGTATAAACATGGAAATATCTACACGGTCATCTGTGTATAGATGGAAATATCAACACCGCCATCTGAACAAATATGGAAATATCTGCACCGCTATCTGTATAAACATGGAAATACCTACACCGTGGTCTGTATAAACATGGAAATATCTACACCGCTATCTGTATAAACATGGAAATATATACACCGCTATCTCTATAAACATGGAAATATCTACACGGTGATCTGTATAAACATGGAAATATTTTCACCGATATCTGTATAAACATGGAAATATCTACACCGCCATCTCTATAAACATGGAAATATCTACACCGCCATCTGTATAAACATGGAAATATCTACACCGCTATCTGTATAAACATGGAAATATCTACACCGCTATCTGTATAAACATGGTAATATCTACACCGCCATCTATATAAACATGGAAATATCTACACCGCTATCTGCATAAACATGGAAATATCTACAATGCCATCTGTAGAAAGATGGAAATATCTACAGCGCAATCTGCGTAAACATGGAAATATCTACACCAATATCTGTAAAAACATGGAAATATCTACACCGCTATCTGTATAAACATGGAAATATCTACACCGTGATCTGCATAAACATGGAAATATCTACACCGCGATCTGCATAAACATTGAAATATCTACACCGCGATCTCTATAAACATGGAAATATCTACACCGCTATCTGCAGAAACATGGAAATATCTACACAGCTATCTCTATAAACATGGAAATATCTACACCGCCATCTGCCTAAACATGGAAATACCTACAAGTCATCTGTATAAACATGGAAATATCTACACAGCCATCTGCATAAACATGGAAATAACTACACAGCAATCTCTATATACATGGAAATATCTACACCGCTAACTGTATAAACATGGAAATAACTACACCGCTATATGTGTAAACAAGGAAATATCTACACCGTGATCTGTATAAACATGGAAATATCTACACTGCTATTTGTATAAACAAGGAAATATCTACACCGCTATCTGTATAAACATGGAAATAACTACACCGCTATTTGCATAAACAAGGAAATATCTACACCGTGATCTGTATAAACATGGAAATATCTACAACGCCATCTCTATAAACATGGAAATATCTAAACCCCTATCTGTATAAACATGGAAATATCCACACCGCTCTCTATAAACATGGAAATAACTACACCGCGATCAGCATAAACGTGGAAATATCTACACCGCTATCTCTATAAACATGGAAATATCTCCACTGCTATCTCTATAAACATCGAAATATCTACACCGCCATCTGTATAAACATGGAAATACTGACAAAGTTATCTGTATAAACATGGAAATATCTACACCGCCGTCTGTATAAACATGGAAATATCTACACAGCCATGTGTACATATATGGAAATATCTACACAGCTCTCTATATAAACATGGAAATAACTACACCGCTATCTTTATATACATGGAAATATCTACACCGCCATCTACATATCCATAGAAATATCTGCGCTGCCATCAGTATAAACATGGAAATATCTACATGGTCATCAGTGTATAGATGGAAATATCAACACCGCCATCTGAACAAACATGGAAATATCTGCACCGCTATCTGTATAAACATGGAAATACCTACACCATGGTCTCTATAAACATGGAAATATCTACACCGCTATCTGTATAAACATGGAAATAACTACACCGCTATATGTACATACATGGAAATATCTACACCGCCATCTACATATCCATGGAAATATCTGCGCCGCCATCTGTATAAACATGGAAATATCTACACGGTCATCTCTGTATAGATGGAAATATCAACACCGCCATCTGAACAAACATGGAAATATCTGCACCGCTATCTGTATAAACATGGAAATACCTACACCGTGGTCTGTATAAACACGGAAATATCTACACCGCTATCTGTATAAACATGGAAATATATACACCGCTATCTCTATAAACATGGAAATATCTACATGGTGATCTGTATAAACATGGAAATATTTACACCGATATCTGTATAAACATGGAAATATCTACACCGCCATCTCTATAAACATGGAAATATCTACACCGCCATCTGTATAAACATGGAAATATCTACACCGCTATCTGTATAAACCTGGAAATATCTTCACCGCTATCTGTATAAACATGGTAATATCTACACCGCCATCTATATAAACATGGAAATATCTACACCGCTATCTGCATAAACATGGAAATATCTAGAATGCCATCTGTAGAAAGATGGAAATATCTACAGCGCAATCTGCGTAAACATGGAAATATCTACACCAATATCTGTAAAAACATGGAAATATCTACACCGCTATCTGTATAAACATGGAAATATCTACACCGCCATCTGCATAAACATGGAAATATCTACACCACGATCTGTATAAACATGGAAATATCTACACCGCTATCTGTAGAAACATGGAAATATCTACACCGCGATCTGCATAAACATGGAAATATCTACACCGCGATCGGTATACACATGGAAATATCTACACCGCTATCTGTAGAAACATGGAAATATCTACACAGCCATCTCTATAAACATGGAAATATCTACACCGCCATCTGTATAAACATGGAAATACCTACAAGTCATCTGTGTAAACATGGAAATATCTACACAGCCATCTGCATAAACATGGAAATATCTACAAAGCCATCTGTATATACATGGAAATATCTACACCGCTATCTGTATAAACATGGAAATAACTACACCGCTATTTGTATAAACAAGGAAATATCTACACCGTGATCTGTATAAACATGGAAATATCTACACTGCTATTTGTATAAACAAGGAAATATCTACACCGCTATCTGTATAAACATGGAAATAACTACACCGCTATTTGCATAAACAAGGAAATATCTACACCGTGATCTGTATAAACATGGAAATATTTACAACGCCATCTCTATAAACATGGAAATATCTAAACCCCTATCTGTATAAACATGGAAATATCCACACCGCTCTCTATAAACATGGAAATAACTACACCGCGATCAGCATAAACTTGGAAATATCTACACCGCTATCTCTATAAACATGGAAATATCTCCACTGCTATCTCTATAAACATCGAAATATCTACACCGCCATCTGTATAAACATGGAAATACTGACAAAGTTATCTGTATAAACATGGAAATATCTACACCGCCGTCTCTATAAACATGGAAATATCTACCCAGCCATGTGTACATATATGGAAATATCTACACAGCTCTCTATATAAACATGGAAATAACTACACCGCTATCTGTATATACATGGAAATATCTACACCGCCATCTACATATCCATAGAAATATCTGCGCTGCCATCTGTATAAACATGGAAATATCTACATGGTCATCAGTGTATAGATGGAAATATCAACACCGCCATCAGAACAAACATGGAAATATCTGCACCGCTATCTGTATAAACATTGAAATAACTACACCGTGGTCTGTATAAACACGGAAATATCTACACCGCTATCTGTATAAACATGGAAATATATACACCGCTATCTCTATAAACATGGAAATATCTACACGGTGATCTGTATAAACATGGAAATATTTACACCGATATCTGTATAAACATGGAAATATCTACACCGCCATCTCTATAAACATGGAAATATCTACACCGCCATCTGTATAAACATGGAAATATCTACACCGCTATCTGTATAAACCTGGAAATATCTACACCGCTATCTGTATAAACATGGTAATATCTACACCGCCATCTATATAAACATGGAAATATCTACACCGCCATCTGTATAAACAAGGAAATATCTACAATGCCATCTGTAGAAAGATGGAAATATGTACACCGCAATCTGTGTAAACATGGAAATATCTACACCAATATCTGTAAAAACATGGAAATATCTACACCTCTATCAGTATAAACATGGAAATATTTAAAACGCGATCTGCATAAACATGGAATTATCTAAACCACGATCTGTATAAACATGGAAATATCTACACCGCTATCTGTAGAAACATGGAAATATCTACACCGCGATCTGCATAAACATGGAAATATCTACACCGCGATATGTATAAACATGGAAATATCTACACCGCTATCTGTAGAAACATGGAAATATCTACACAGCTATCTCTATAAACATGGAAATATCTACAGCGCCATCTGTATAAACATGGAAATACCTACAAGTCATCTGTATAAACATGGAAATATCTACACAGCCATCTGTATAAACATGGAAATATCTACACAGCCATCTGTATATACATGGAAATATCTACACCGCTATCTGTATAAACATGGAAATAACTACACCGCTATTTGTATAAACAAGGAAATATCTACACCGTGATCTGTATAAACATGGAAATATCTACACCGCTATCTGTATAAACATGGAAATATCTACACCGCGATCTGCATAAACATGGAAATATCTACACCGCGATCTGCATACACATGGAAATATCTACACCGCGATCTCTATAAACATGGAAATATCTACACTGCTATCTGCAGAAACATGGAAATAACTACACCGCTATTTGCATAAACAAGGAAATATCTACACCGTGATCTGTATAAACATGGAAATATCTACAACGCCATCTCTATAAACGTGGAAATATCTACACCTCTATCTGTATAAACATGGAAATATCCACACCGCTATCTCTAAAAACATGGAAATAACTACACCGTGTTCAGTATAAACGTGGAAATATCTACACCGCTATCTCTATAAACATGGAAATATCTCCACTGCTATCTCTATAAACATCGAAATATCTACACCGCCATCTGTATAAACATGGAAATACTTACAAAGTTATCTGTATAAACAAGGAAATATCTACAATGCCATCTGTAGAAAGATGGAAATATGTACACCGCAATCTGTGTAAACATGGAAATATCTACACCAATATCTGTAAAAACATGGAAATATCTACACCTCTATCAGTATAAACATGGAAATATCTAAAACGCGATCTGCATAAACATGGAATTATCTAAACCACGATCTGTATAAACATGGAAATATCTACACCGCTATCTGTAGAAACATGGAAATATCTAAAACGCGATCTGTATAAACATGGAAATATCTACACCGCTATCTGTAGAAACATGGAAATATCTACACAGCTATCTCTATAAACATGGAAATATCTACACCGCCATCTGTATAAACATGGAAATACCTACAAGTCATCTGTATAAACATGGAAATATCTACACAGCCATCTGTATAAACATGGAAATATCTACACAGCCATCTGTATATACATGGAAATATCTACACCGCTATCTGTATAAACATGGAAATATCTACACCGCTATTTGTATAAACAAGGAAATATCTACACCGCCATCTATATAAACCTGGAAATATCTACACCGCTATCTGTATAAACCTGGAAATATCTACACCGCTATCTGTGTGAACATGGTAATATGTACACCACCATCTGTATAAACATGGAAATATCTACACCGCCATCTGTATAAACATGGAAATATCTAGAATGCCATCTGTAGAAAGATGGAAATATCTACACTGCAATCTGTGTAAACATGGAAATACCTACACCGCTATCTGTATAAACATGGAATTAACTATACCGCTATTTGTATAAACAAGGAAATATCCACACCGTGATCTGTATAAACATGCAAATATCTACACTGCTATTTGTATAAAGAAGGAAATATCTACATCGCTATCTGTATAAACATGGAAATAACTACACCGCTATTTGCATAAACAAGGAAATATCTACACCGTGATCTGTATAAACATGGAAATATCTACAACGCCATCTCTATAAACATGGAAATACCTACACCCCTATCTGTATAAACATGGAAATATCCACACCGCTATCTCTATAAACGTGGAAATAACTACACCGCGATCAGTATAAACGTGGAAATATCTGCACCGCTATCTCTATAAACATGGAAATATCTCCACTACTATCTCTATAAACATCAAAATATCTACACCGCCATCTGTATAAACATGGAAATAATTACAAACTTACCTGTATAAACATGGAAATATCTATACCGCCATCTGTATAAACATGGAAATACCTACACAGTCATGTGTACATACATGGAAATATCTACACAGCCCTCTATAAAAACGTGGAAATAACTACACTGCTATCTGTATATACATGGAAATATCTACACCGCCATGTACATATCCATAGAAATATCTGCGCCGCCATCTGTAAACATGGAAATATCTACACGGTCATCTGTGTATAGATGGAAGTATCAACACCGCCATCTGTACAAACATGGAAATATCTACACCGCTATCTGTAAAAACATGCAAATATCTACACCGTGGTCTGTATAAACATGGAAATATCTACACCGCTATCTGTATAAACATGGAAATATATACACCGTTATCTCTGTATACATGGAAATATCTACACCGTGATCTGCATAAACATTGAAATATTTACACTGATATCTGTATAAACATGGAAATATCTACACCGCCATCTCTATAAACATGGAAATATCTACACCGCCATCTGTATAAACCTGGAAATATCTACACCGCTATCTGTATAAACCTGGAAATATCTACACCGCTATCTGTGTAAACATGGTAATATCTACACCAACATCTATATAAACATAGAAATATCTACACCGCCATCTGTATAAACATGGAAATATCTAGAATGCCATCTGTAGAAAGATGGAAATATCTACACTGCAATCTGTGTAAACATGGAAATACCTACACCAATATCTGTAAAAACATGGAAATATCTACACCGCTATCTGTATAAAGATGGAAATATCTACACCGCCATCTGCATAAGCATGGAAATATCTACACCGCGATCTGCATAAACATGGAAATATCTACACCGCGATCTGTATAAACATGGAAATAACTACACCGCTATCTCTAGAAACATGGAAATATCTACACAGCTATCTCCATAAACATGGAAATATCTACACCCCTATCTGTATAAACATGGAAATATCCACACCGCTATCTCTATAAACATGGAAATAACTACACCGCGATCAGTATAAACGTGGAAATATCTACACCGCTATCTCTATAAACATGGAAATATCTCCACTGCTATCTCTAATAAACATTGAAATATCTACACCGCCATCTGTATAAACATGGAAATACTTACAAAGTTATCTGTATAAACATGGAAATATCTACACCGCCATCTGCATAAGCATGGAAATATCTACACAGCCATGTGTACATACTTGGAAATATCTACACCGCTCTCTATATAAACATGGAAATAACTACACCGCTATCTCTATATAAATGGAATTATCTACACCGACATCTACATACCCATAGAAATATCGGCGCCTTCATCAGTATAAACATGGAAATATCTACACGGTCATCTGTGTATAGATGGAAATATCAACACCGCCATCTGAACAAACATGGAAATATCTGCACCGCTATCTGTATAAACATGGAAATATCTACACCGTGGTCTGTATAAACATGGGAATATCTACACCGCTATCTGTATAAACATGGAAATATATACACCGCTATCTCTATAAACATGGAAATATCTACAACGTGATCTGTATAAACATGGAAATATTTACACCGATATCTGTATAAACATGGAAATATCTACACCGCCATCTCTATAAACATGGAAATATCTACAACGCCATCTGTATAAGCATGGAAATATCTACACCGCTATCTCTATAAACCTGGAAATATCTACACCGCTATCTGTATAAACATGGTAATATCTACACCACCATCTATATAAACATGGAAATATCTACACCGTCATCTGTATAAACACGGAAATATCTACAATGCCATCTGTAGAAAGATGGAAATATCTACACTGCAATCTGTGTAAACATGGAAATACCTACACCAATATCTGTAAAAACATGGAAATATCTACACCGCTATCTGTATAAAGATGGAAATATCTACACCGCCATCTGCATAAGCATGGAAATATCTACACCGCGATCTGCATAAACATGGAAATATCTACACCGCTATCTGTAGAAACAAGGAAATATCTACACCGCTATCTGTATAAACATGGAAATATCTACACCGCTATTTGCATAAACAAGGAAATATCTACACCGTGATCTGTATAAACATGGAAATATCTACAACGCCATCTCTATAAACATGGAAATATCTACACCCCTATCTGTATAAACATGGAAATATCCACACCGCTATCTCTATAAACATGGAAATAACCACACCACGATCAGTATAAACGTGGAAATATCTACACCGCTATCTCTATAAACATGGAAATATCTCCACTGCTATCTCTATAAACATCGAAATATCTACACCGCCATCTGTATAAACATGGAAATACTTACAAAGTTATCTGTATAAACATGGAAATATCTACACCGCCATCTGCATAAACATGGAAATATCTACACAGCCATGTGTACATACTTGGAAATATCTACACCGCTCTCTATATAAACATGGAAATAACTACACCGCTATCTCTATATAAATGGAATTATCTACACCGACATCTACATACCCATAGAAATATCTGCGCCTTCATCTGTATAAACATGGAAATATCTACACGGTCATCTGTGTATAGATGGAAATATCAACACCGCCATCTGTACAAACATGGAAATATCTGCAACGCTATCTGTATAAACATGGAAATATCTACACCGTGGTCTGTATAAACATGGAAATATCTACACCGCTATCTGTATAAACATGGAAATATATACACCGCTATCTCTATAAACATGGAAATATCTACAACGCCATCTGTATAAACATGGAAGTATCTACACCGCTATCTCTATAAACCTGGAAATATCTACACCGCTATCTGTATAAACATGGTAATATCTACACCACCATCTATATAAACATGGAAATATCTACACCGCCATCTGTATAAACACGGAAATATCTACAATGCCATCTGTAGAAAGATGGAAATATCTACACTGCAATCTGTGTAAACATGGAAATACGTACACCAATATCTGTAAAAACATGGAAATACCTACACCGCTATCTGTATAAAGATGGAAATATCTACACCGCAATCTGCATAAGCATGGAAATATCTACACCGCGATCTGCATAAACGTGGAAATATCTACAGCGCTATCTGTAGAAACATGGAAATATCTACACAGCTATCTCTATAAACATGGAAATATCTACACCGCCATCTGTATAAACATGGAAATACCTACAAGTCATCTGTATAAACATGGAAATACCTACACAGCCATCTGTATAAACATGGAAATAGCTACACAGCCATCTGTATATACATGGAAATATCTACACCGCTATCTGTAAAAACATGGAAATAACTATACCGCTATTTGTATAAACAAGGAAATATCCACACCGTGATCTGTATAAACATGCAAATATCTACACTGCTATTTGTATAAACAAGGAAATATCTACATCGCTATCTGTATAAACATGGAAATAACTACACCGCTATTTGCATAAACAAGGAAATATCTACACGGTGATCTGTATAAACCTGGAAATATCTACAACGCCATCTCTATAAACATGGAAATATCTACACCCCTATCTGTATAAACATGGAAATATCCACACCGCTATCTCTATAAACGTGGAAATAACTACACCGCGATCAGTATAAACATGGAAATATCTGCACCGCTATCTCTATAAACTTGGAAATATCTCCACTACTGTCTCTATAAACATCGAAATATCTTCACCGCCATCTGTATAAACATGGAAATAATTACAAACTTATCTGTATAAACATGGAAATATCTATACCGCCATCTGTATAAACATGGAAATACCTACACAGTCATGTGTACATACATGGAAATATCTGCACCGCTCTCTATAAAAACATGGAAATAACTACACCGCTATCTGTATATACATGGAAATATCTACACCGCCATCTACGTATCCATAGAAATAACTGCACCGCCATCTGTACAAACAGGGAAATATCTACACGGTCATCTGTGTATACATGGAAATATCAACACCGCCATCTGTACAAACATGGAAATATCTGCACCGCTATCTGTATAAACATGGAAATATCTACACCGTGGTCTGTATAAACATGGAAATATCTACACCGCTATCTGTATAAACATGGAAATATATACACCGCAATCTCTATAAACATGGAAATATCTACATCGTAATATGTATAAACATGGAAATATTTACACCGATATCTGTATAAACATGGAAATATCTACACCGCCATATCTATAAACATGGAAATATCTACACCGCCATCTGTATTAACATGGAAATATCTACACCACTATCTGTATAAACCTGGAAATATCTACACCGCAATCTGTGTAAACGTGGAAATATCTACACCAATATCTGTAAAAACATGGAAATATCTACACCGCTATCTGTATAAACATGGAAATATCTACACCGCGATCTGCATAAACATGGAAATATCTACACCGCGATCTGTATAAACATGGAAATATCTACACCGCTATCTGTAGAAACATGGAAATATCTACACCGCGATCTGCAAAAACATGGAAATATCTACAACGCGATCTGTATAAACATGGAAATATCTACACCGCTATCTGTAGAAACATGGAAATATCTACACAGCTATCTCTATAAACATGGAAATATCTACACCGCCATCTGTATAAACATGGAAATACCTTCAAGTCATCTGAATAAACAAGGAAATATCTACACAGCCATCTGTATAAACATGGAAATATCTACACAGCTATCTCTATAAATATGGAAATATCTACACCGCCATCTGTATAAACATGGTAATATCTACACCGCCATCTATATAAACAAGGAAATATCTACACCGTGATCTGTATAAACATGGAAATATCTACACTGCTATTTGTATAAACAAGGAAATATCTACACCGCTATCTGTATAAACATGGAAATAACTACACCGCTATTTGCATAAACAGGGAAATATCTACACCGTGATCTGTATAAACATGGAAATATCTACAACGCCATCTCTATAAACATGGAAATATCTAAACCCCTATCTGTATAAACATGGAAATATCCACACCGCTCTCTATAAACATGGAAATAACTACACCGCGATCAGCATAAACGTGGAAATGTCTACACCGCTATCTCTATAAACATGGAAATATCTCCACTGCTATCTCTATAAACATCGAAATATCTACACCGCCATCTGTATAAACATGGAAATACTTACAAAGTTATCTGTATAAACATGGAAATATCTACACCGCCGTCTGTATAAACATGGAAATATCTACACAGCCATGTGTACATATATGGAAATATCTACACAGCTCTCTATATAAACATGGAAATAACTACACCGCTATCTGCATATACATGGAAATATCTACACCGCCATCTACATATCCATAGAAATATCTGCGCCGCCATCTGTATAAACATGGAAATATCTACATGGTCATCAGTGTATAGATGGAAATATCAACACTGCCATCTGTTCAAACATGGAAATATCTGCATGGCTATCTGTATAAACATGGAAATATCTACACCGTGGTCTGTATAAACATTTAAATATTTACACCGATATCTGTATAAACATGGAAATATCTACACCGCCATCCCTATAAATATGGAAATATCTACACCGCCATCAGCATAAACATGGAAATATCTACACCGCTATCTGTATAAACCTGGAAATATCTACACCGCTATCTGTCTAAACATGGTAATATCTACACCACCATCTATATAAACATGGAAATATCTACACCGCCATCTGTATTAACATGGAAATATCTACAATGCCATCTGTAGAAAGATGGAAATATCTACACCGCAATCTGTGTAAACATGGAAATATCTACACCAATATCTGTAAAAACATTGAAATATCTACACCTCTATCAGTATAAACATGGAAATATCTAAAACGCGATATGCATGAACATGGAATTATCTAAACCACGATCTGTATAAACATGGAAATATCTACACCGCTATCTATAGAAACATGGAAATATCTACACAGCTCTCTCTATAAACAAGGAAATATCTACACCGCTATCTGTATAAACATGGAAATAACTACACCGCTATTTGCATAAACAAGGAAATATCTACACCGCGATCTGTATAAACATGGAAATATCTACAACGCAATCTCTATAAACGTGGAAATATCTACACCCCTATCTGTATAAACATGGAAATATCCACACTGCTATCTCTAAAAACATGGAAATAACTACACCGTGATCAGTATAAACGTGGAAATATCTACACCGCTATCTCTATAAACATGGAAATATCTCCACTGCTATCTCTATAAACATCGAAATATCTACACCGCCATCTGTATAAACATGGAAATACTTACAAAGTTATCTGTATAAACATGGAAATATCTACACCGCCATCTGTATAAACAAGGAAATATCTACAATGCCATCTGTAGAAAGATGGAAATATGTACACCGCAATCTGTGTAAACATGGAAATATCTACACCAATATCTGTAAAAACATGGAAATATCTACACCGCTATCTGTATAAACATGGAAATATCTACACCGCGATCTGCATAAACATGGAAATATCTACACCGCGATCTGCTTAAACATGGAAATATCTACACCGCGATCTGTATAAACACGGAAATATCTACACTGCTATCTGCAGAAACATGGAAATAACTACACCGCTATTTGCATAAACAAGGAAATATCTACACCGTGATCTGTATAAACATGGAAATATCTACAACGCCATCTCTATAAACGTGGAAATATCTACACCCCTATCTGTATAAACATGGAAATATCCACACCGCTATCTCTAAAAACATGGAAATAACTACACCGTGTTCAGTATAAACGTGGAAATATCTACACCGCTATCTCTATAAACATGGAAATATCTCCACTGCTATGTCTATAAACATCGAAATATCTACACCGCCATCTGTATAAACATGGAAATACTTACAAAGTTATCTGTATAAACATGGAAATATCTACACCGCCATCTGTATAAACAAGGAAATATCTACAATGCCATCTGTAGAAAGATGGAAATATGTACACCGCAATCTGTGTAAACATGGAAATATCTACACCAATATCTGTAAAAACATGGAAATATCTACACCTCTATCAGTATAAACTTGGAAATATCTAAAACGCGATCTGCATAAACATGGAATTATCTAAACCACGATCTGTATAACCATGGAAATATCTACACCGCTATCTGTAGAAACATGGACATATCTACACCGCGATCTGCATAAACATGGAAATATCTACACCGCGATCTGTATAAACATGGAAATATCTACACCGCTATCTGTAGAAACATGGAAATATCTACACAGCTATCTCTATAAACATGGAAATATCTACACCGCCATCTGTATAAACTTGGAAATACCTACAAGTCATCTGTGTAAACATGGAAATATCTACACAGCCATCTGTATAAACATGGAAATATCTACACAGCCATCTGTATATACATGGAAATATCTACACCGCTATCTGTATAAACATGGAAATAACTACACCGCTATTTGTATAAACAAGGAAATATCTACACCGTGATCTGTATAAACATGGAAATATCTACACTGCTATTTGCATAAACAAGGAAATATCTACACCGCTATCTGTATAAACATGTAAATAACTACACCGCTATTTGCATAAACAAGGAAATATCTACACCGTGATCTGCATAAACATGGAAATATCTACAACGCCATCTCTATAAACATGGAAATATCTACACCCCTATCTGTATAAACATGGAAATATCCACACCGCTATCTCTATAAACATGGAAATAACTACACCGAGATCAGTATAAACGTGGAAATATCTTCACCGCTATCTCTATAAACATGGAAATATCTCCACTGCTATCTCTATAAACATCGAAATATCTACACCGCCATCTGTATAAACATGGAAATACTTACAAAGTTATCTGTATAAACATGGAAATATCTACACCGCCATCTGTATAAACATGGAAATATCTACACAGCCATGTGTACATATATGGAAATATCTACACCGCTCTCTATATAAACATGGAAATAACTACACCGCTATATGTATATACATGGAAATATCTACACCGCCATCTACATATCCATGGAAATATCTGCGCCGCCATCTGTATAAACATGGAAATATCTACACGGACATCTGTGTATAGATGGAAATATCAACACCACCATCTGAACAAATATGGAAATATCTGCACCGCTATCTGTATAAACATGGAAATACCTACACCGTGGTCTGTATAAACATGGAAATATCTACACCGCTATCTGTATAAACATGGAAATATATACACCGCTATCTCTATAAACATGGAAGTATCTACACGGTGATCTGTATAAACATGGAAATATTTACCCCGATATCTGTATAAACATGGAAATATCTACACTGCCATCTCTATAAACATGGAAATATCTACACCGCCATCTGTATAAACATGGAAATATCTACACCGCTATCTGTACAAACATGGAAATATCTACACCGCTATCTGTATAAACATGGTAATATCTACACCGCCATCTATATAAACATGGAAATATATACATCGCTATCTGCATAAACATGGAAATATCTACAATGCTATCTGTAGAAAGATGGAAATATCTACAGCGCAATCTGCGTAAACATGGAAATATCTCCACCAATATCTGTAAAAACATGGAAATATCTACACCGCTATCTGTATAAACATGGAAATATCTACACCGCGATCTGCATAAACATGGAAATATCTACACCGCGATCTGCATAAACATGGAAATATCTACACCGCGATCTGTATAAACATGGAAATATCTACACCGCTATCTGCAGAAACATGGAAATAACTACACCGCTATTTGCATAAACAAGGAAATATCTACACCGTGATCTGTATAAACATGGAAATATCTACAACGCCATCTCTATAAACGTGGAAATATCTACACCCCTATCTGTATAAACATGGAAATATCCACACCGCTATCTCTATAAACATGGAAATAACTACACCGAGATCAGTATAAACGTGGAAATATCTACACCGCTATCTCTATAAACATGGAAATATCTCCACTGCTATCTCTATAAACATCGAAATATCTACACCACCATCTGTATAAACATGGAAATACTTACAAAGTTATCTGTATAAACATGGAAATATCTACACCGCCATCTGTATAAACATGGAAATATCTACACAGCCATGCGTACATATATGGAAATATCTACACAGCTCTCTATATAAACATGGAAATAACTACACCGCTATATGTATATACATGGAAATATCTACACCACCATCTACATATCCATGGAAATATCTGCGCCGCCATCTGTATAAACATGGAAATATCTACACGGACATCTGTGTATAGATGGAAATATCAACACCGCCATCTGAACAAATATGGAAATATCTGCACCGCTATCTGTATAAACATGGAAATACCTACACCGTGGTCTGTATAAACATGGAAATATCTACACCGCTATCTGTATAAACATGGAAATATATACACCGCTATCTCTATAAACATGGAAATATCTACACGGTGATCTGTATAAACATGAAAATATTTACACCGATATCTGTATAAACATGGAAATATCTACACCGCCATCTCTATAAACATGGAAATATCTACACCGCCATCTGTATAAACATGGAAATATCTACACCGCTATCTGTATAAACATGGAAATATCTACACCGCTATCTGTATAAACATGGTAATATCTACACCGCCATCTATATAAACAGGGAAATATCTACATCGCTATCTGCATAAACATGGAAATATCTACAATGCTATCTGTAGAAAGATGGAAATATCTACAGCGCAATCTGCGTAAACATGGAAATATCTACACCAATATTTGTAAAAACATGGAAATATCTACACCGCTATCTGTATAAACATGGAAATATCTACACCGCGATCTGCATAAACATGGAAATATCTACACCGCGATCTGCATAAACATGGAAATATCTACACCGCGATCTGTATAAACATGGAAATATCTACACCGCTATCTGCAGAAACATGGAAATAACTACACCGCTATTTGCATAAAGAAGGAAATATCTACACCGTGATCTATATAAACATGGAAATATCTACACCGCCATCTGTATAAACATGGAAATATCTACACAGCCATGTGTACATACATGGAAATATCTACACCGCTCTCTATAAAAACATGGAAATAACTACACTGCTATCTGTATATACATGGAAATATCTACACCGCCATGTACATATCCATAGCAATATCTGCGCCGCCATCTGTACACATGGAAATATCTACACGGTCATCTGTGTATAGATGGAAGTATCAACACCGCCATCTGTACAAACATGGAAATATCTGCACCGCTATCTGTATAAACATGGAAATATCTACACCGTGGTCTGTATAAACATGGAAATATCTACACCGCTATCTGTATAAACATGGAAATATATACACCGCTATCTCTATAAACATGGAAATATCTACACCGTGATCTGTATAACCATGGAAATATTTACACCGATATCTGTATAAACATGGAAATATCTACACCGCTATCTGTATAAACATGGAAATAACTACACCGCTATCTCTAGAAACATGGAAATATCTACACAGCTATCTCTATAAACATGGAAATATCTACACCGCCATCTGTAAAAACATGGAAATACCTACAAGTCATCTGTATAAACATGGAAATATCTACACAGCCATCTGTATAAACATGAAAATATCTACACAGCCATGTGTATATACATGGAAATATCTACACCGCTATCTGTATAAACATGGAAATAACTACACCGCTATTTGTATAAACAAGGAAATATCTACACCGTGATCTGTATCAACATGGAAATATCTACACGACTATTTGTATAAACAAGGAAATATCCTCACCGCTATCAGTATAAGCATGGAAATAACTACACCGCTATTTGCATAAACAAGGAAATATCTACACCGTGATCTGTATAAACATGGAAATATCTACAACGCCATCTCTATAAACATGGAAATATCTACACCCCTATCTGTATAAACATGGAAATATCCACACCGCTATCTCTATAAACATGGAAATAACTACACCGCGATCAGTATAAACGTGGAAATATCTACACCGCTATCTCTATAAACATGGAAATATCTCCACTACTATCTCTATAAACATCGAAATATCTACACCGCCATCTGTATAAACATGGAAATACTTACAAAGTAATCTGTATAAACATGGAAATATCTACACCGCCATCTGTATAAACATGGAAATACCTACACAGCCATGTGTACATACATGCAAATATCTACACCGCTCTCTATATAAACATGGAAATAACTACACCGCTATCTGTATATACATGGAAATATCTACACCGCCATCTACGTATCCATAGAAATAACTGCACCGCCATCTGTACAAACAGGGAAATATCTACACGGTCATCTGTGTATACATGGAAATATCAACACCGCCATCTCTACAAACATGGAAATATCTGCACCGCTATCTGTATAAACATGGAAATATCTACACCGTGGTCTGTATAAACATGGAAATATCTACACCGCTATCTGTATAAACATGGAAATATATACACCGCAATCTCTATAAACATGGAAATATCTACATCGTAATATGTATAAACATGGAAATATTTACACCGATATCTGTATAAACATGGAAATATCTACACCGCCATATCTATAAACATGGAAATATCTACACCGCCATCTGTATTAACATGGAAATATCTACACCGCTATCTGTATAAACCTGGAAATATCTACACCGCAATCTGTGTAAACGTGGAAATATCTACACCAATATCTGTAAAAACATGGAAATATCTACACCGCTATCTGTATAAACATGGAAATATCTACACCGCGATCTGCATAAACATGGAAATATCTACACCGCGATCTGTATAAACATGGAAATATCTACACCGCTATCTGTAGAAACATGGAAATATCTACACCGCGATCTGCAAAAACATGGAAATATCTACAACGCGATCTGTATAAACATGGAAATATCTACACCGCTATCTGTAGAAACATGGAAATATCTACACAGCTATCTCTATAAACATGGAAATATCTACACCGCCATCTGTATAAACATGGAAATACCTACAAGTCATCTGAATAAACATGGAAATATCTACACAGCCATCTGTATAAACATGGAAATATCTACACAGCTATCTCTATAAATATGGAAATATCTACACCGCCATCTGTATAAACATGGAAATATCTACACCGCCATCTATATAAACAAGGAAATATCTACACCGTGATCTGTATAAACATGGAAATATCTACACTGCTATTTGTATAAACAAGGAAATATCTACACCGCTATCTGTATAAACATGGAAATAACTACACCGCTATTTGCATAAACAGGGAAATATCTACACCGTGATCTGTATAAACATGGAAATATCTACAACGCCATCTCTATAAACATGGAAATATCTAAACCCCTATCTGTATAAACATGGAAATATCCACACCGCTCTCTATAAACATGGAAATAACTACACCGCGATCAGCATAAACGTGGAAATGTCTACACCGCTATCTCTATAAACATGGAAATATCTCCACTGCTATCTCTATAAACATCGAAATATCTACACCGCCATCTGTATAAACATGGAAATACTTACAAAGTTATCTGTATAAACATGGAAATATCTACACCGCCGTCTGTATAAACATGGAAATATCTACACAGCCATGTGTACATATATGGAAATATCTACACAGCTCTCTATATAAACATGGAAATAACTACACCGCTATCTGCATATACATGGAAATATCTACACCGCCATCTACATATCCATAGAAATATCTGCGCCGCCATCTGTATAAACATGGAAATATCTACATGGTCATCAGTGTATAGATGGAAATATCAACACTGCCATCTGTTCAAACATGGAAATATCTGCATGGCTATCTGTATAAACATGGAAATATCTACACCGTGGTCTGTATAAACATTTAAATATTTACACCGATATCTGTATAAACATGGAAATATCTACACCGCCATCCCTATAAATATGGAAATATCTACACCGCCATCAGCATAAACATGGAAATATCTACACCGCTATCTGTATAAACCTGGAAATATCTACACCGCTATCTGTCTAAACATGGTAATATCTACACCACCATCTATATAAACATGGAAATATCTACACCGCCATCTGTATTAACATGGAAATATCTACAATGCCATCTGTAGAAAGATGGAAATATCTACACCGCAATCTGTGTAAACATGGAAATATCTACACCAATATCTGTAAAAACATTGAAATATCTACACCTCTATCAGTATAAACATGGAAATATCTAAAACGCGATATGCATGAACATGGAATTATCTAAACCATGATCTGTATAAACATGGAAATATCTACACCGCTATCTATAGAAACATGGAAATATCTACACAGCTCTCTCTATAAACAAGGAAATATCTACACCGCTATCTGTATAAACATGGAAATAACTACACCGCTATCTGTATATACATGGAAATATCTACACCGCCATCTACGTATCCATAGAAATAACTGCACCGCCATCTGTACAAACAGGGAAATATCTACACGGTCATCTGTGTATACATGGAAATATCAACACCGCCATCTCTACAAACATGGAAATATCTGCACCGCTATCTGTATAAACATGGAAATATCTACACCGTGGTCTGTATAAACATGGAAATATCTACACCGCTATCTGTATAAACATGGAAATATATACACCGCAATCTCTATAAACATGGAAATATCTACATCGTAATATGTATAAACATGGAAATATTTACACCGATATCTGTATAAACATGGAAATATCTACACCGCCATATCTATAAACATGGAAATATCTACACCGCCATCTGTATTAACATGGAAATATCTACACCGCTATCTGTATAAACCTGGAAATATCTACACCGCAATCTGTGTAAACGTGGAAATATCTACACCAATATCTGTAAAAACATGGAAATATCTACACCGCTATCTGTATAAACATGGAAATATCTACACCGCGATCTGCATAAACATGGAAATATCTACACCGCGATCTGTATAAACATGGAAATATCTACACCGCTATCTGTAGAAACATGGAAATATCTACACCGCGATCTGCAAAAACATGGAAATATCTACAACGCGATCTGTATAAACATGGAAATATCTACACCGCTATCTGTAGAAACATGGAAATATCTACACAGCTATCTCTATAAACATGGAAATATCTACACCGCCATCTGTATAAACATGGAAATACCTACAAGTCATCTGAATAAACATGGAAATATCTACACAGCCATCTGTATAAACATGGAAATATCTACACAGCTATCTCTATAAATATGGAAATATCTACACCGCCATCTGTATAAACATGGAAATATCTACACCGCCATCTATATAAACAAGGAAATATCTACACCGTGATCTGTATAAACATGGAAATATCTACACTGCTATTTGTATAAACAAGGAAATATCTACACCGCTATCTGTATAAACATGGAAATAACTACACCGCTATTTGCATAAACAGGGAAATATCTACACCGTGATCTGTATAAACATGGAAATATCTACAACGCCATCTCTATAAACATGGAAATATCTAAACCCCTATCTGTATAAACATGGAAATATCCACACCGCTCTCTATAAACATGGAAATAACTACACCGCGATCAGCATAAACGTGGAAATGTCTACACCGCTATCTCTATAAACATGGAAATATCTCCACTGCTATCTCTATAAACATCGAAATATCTACACCGCCATCTGTATAAACATGGAAATACTTACAAAGTTATCTGTATAAACATGGAAATATCTACACCGCCGTCTGTATAAACATGGAAATATCTACACAGCCATGTGTACATATATGGAAATATCTACACAGCTCTCTATATAAACATGGAAATAACTACACCGCTATCTGCATATACATGGAAATATCTACACCGCCATCTACATATCCATAGAAATATCTGCGCCGCCATCTGTATAAACATGGAAATATCTACATGGTCATCAGTGTATAGATGGAAATATCAACACTGCCATCTGTTCAAACATGGAAATATCTGCATGGCTATCTGTATAAACATGGAAATATCTACACCGTGGTCTGTATAAACATTTAAATATTTACACCGATATCTGTATAAACATGGAAATATCTACACCGCCATCCCTATAAATATGGAAATATCTACACCGCCATCAGCATAAACATGGAAATATCTACACCGCTATCTGTATAAACCTGGAAATATCTACACCGCTATCTGTCTAAACATGGTAATATCTACACCACCATCTATATAAACATGGAAATATCTACACCGCCATCTGTATTAACATGGAAATATCTACAATGCCATCTGTAGAAAGATGGAAATATCTACACCGCAATCTGTGTAAACATGGAAATATCTACACCAATATCTGTAAAAACATTGAAATATCTACACCTCTATCAGTATAAACATGGAAATATCTAAAACGCGATATGCATGAACATGGAATTATCTAAACCATGATCTGTATAAACATGGAAATATCTACACCGCTATCTATAGAAACATGGAAATATCTACACAGCTCTCTCTATAAACAAGGAAATATCTACACCGCTATCTGTATAAACATGGAAATAACTACACCGCTATTTGCATAAACAAGGAAATATCTACACCGCGATCTGTATAAACATGGAAATATCTACAACGCAATCTCTATAAACGTGGAAATATCTACACCCCTATCTGTATAAACATGGAAATATCCACACTGCTATCTCTAAAAACATGGAAATAACTACACCGTGATCAGTATAAACGTGGAAATATCTACACCGCTATCTCTATAAACATGGAAATATCTCCACTGCTATCTCTATAAACATCGAAATATCTACACCGCCATCTGTATAAACATGGAAATACTTACAAAGTTATCTGTATAAACATGGAAATATCTACACCGCCATCTGTATAAACATGGAAATATCTACACAGCCATGTGTACATATATGGAAATATCTGCACCGCTATCTATATAAACATGGAAACAACTACACCGCTATCTGTATATACATGGAAATATCTACACCGCCATCTACATATCCATAGAAATATCTGCACCGCCATCTGTATAAACATGGAAATATCTACACGGTCATCTGTGTATAGATGGAAATATCAACACCGCCATCTGTACAAACATGGAAATATCTGCAACGCTATTTCTATAAACATGGAAATAACTACACCGCGATCAGCATAAACGTGGAAATATCTACACCGCTATCTCTATAAACATGGAAATATCTCCACTACTATCTCTATAAACATCGAAATATCTACACCGCCATCTGTATAAACATGGAAATACTGACAAAGTTATCTGTATAAACATGGAAATATCTACACTGCCATCTGTATAAACATGGAAATATCTACACAGCCATGTGTACATATATGGAAATATCTACACCGCTCTCTATATAAACATGGAAATAACTACACCGCTATCTGTATATACATGGAAATATCTACACCGCCATCTACATATCCATAGAAATATCTGTGCCGCCATCGGTATTAACATGGAAATATCTACACCGTGGTCTGTATAAACATGGAAATATCTACACCGTGGTCTGTATAAACATTTAAATATTTACACCGATATCTGTATAAACATGGAAATATCTACACCGCCATCCCTATAAATATGGAAATATCTACACCGCCATCAGCATAAACATGGAAATATCTACACCGCTATCTGTATAAACCTGGAAATATCTACACCGCTATCTGTCTAAACATGGTAATATCTACACCACCATCTATATAAACATGGAAATATCTACACCGCCATCTGTATTAACATGGAAATATCTACAATGCCATCTGTAGAAAGATGGAAATATCTACACCGCAATCTGTGTAAACATGGAAATATCTACACCAATATCTGTAAAAACATTGAAATATCTACACCTCTATCAGTATAAACATGGAAATATCTAAAACGCGATATGCATGAACATGGAATTATCTAAACCATGATCTGTATAAACATGGAAATATCTACACCGCTATCTATAGAAACATGGAAATATCTACACAGCTCTCTCTATAAACAAGGAAATATCTACACCGCTATCTGTATAAACATGGAAATAACTACACCGCTATTTGCATAAACAAGGAAATATCTACACCGCGATCTGTATAAACATGGAAATATCTACAACGCAATCTCTATAAACGTGGAAATATCTACACCCCTATCTGTATAAACATGGAAATATCCACACTGCTATCTCTAAAAACATGGAAATAACTACACCGTGATCAGTATAAACGTGGAAATATCTACACCGCTATCTCTATAAACATGGAAATATCTCCACTGCTATCTCTATAAACATCGAAATATCTACACCGCCATCTGTATAAACATGGAAATACTTACAAAGTTATCTGTATAAACATGGAAATATCTACACCGCCATCTGTATAAACATGGAAATATCTACACAGCCATGTGTACATATATGGAAATATCTGCACCGCTATCTATATAAACATGGAAACAACTACACCGCTATCTGTATATACATGGAAATATCTACACCGCCATCTACATATCCATAGAAATATCTGCACCGCCATCTGTATAAACATGGAAATATCTACACGGTCATCTGTGTATAGATGGAAATATCAACACCGCCATCTGTACAAACATGGAAATATCTGCAACGCTATTTCTATAAACATGGAAATAACTACACCGCGATCAGCATAAACGTGGAAATATCTACACCGCTATCTCTATAAACATGGAAATATCTCCACTACTATCTCTATAAACATCGAAATATCTACACCGCCATCTGTATAAACATGGAAATACTGACAAAGTTATCTGTATAAACATGGAAATATCTACACTGCCATCTGTATAAACATGGAAATATCTACACAGCCATGTGTACATATATGGAAATATCTACACCGCTCTCTATATAAACATGGAAATAACTACACCGCTATCTGTATATACATGGAAATATCTACACCGCCATCTACATATCCATAGAAATATCTGTGCCGCCATCGGTATTAACATGGAAATATCTACACCGTGGTCTGTATAAACATGGAAATATCTACACCGCTATCTGTATAAACATGGAAATATATACACCGCTATTTCTATAAACATGGAAATATCTACACCGTGATCTGTATAAACATGGAAATATTTACAACGATATCTGTATGAACATGGAAATATCTACAACGCCATCTCTATAAACATGGAAATATCTACACCGCCATCTGTATAAACATGGAAATATCTACACCGCTATCTGTATAAACCTGGAAATATCTACACCGCTATCTGTATAAACATGGTAATATCTATACCTCCATCTATATAAACATGGAAATATCTACACCGCCATCTGTTTAAACATGGAAATATCTATAATGCCATCTGTAGGAAGATAGAAATATCTACACCGCAATCTGTGTAAACATGGAAATATCTACACCAATAACGGTAAAAACATGGAAATATCTACACCGCTATCTGTATAAACATGGAAATATCTACACCGCGATCTGCATAAACGTGGAAATATCTACACCGCGATCTGTATAAACATGGAAATATCTACACCGCTATTTTTATAAACAAGGAAATATCTACACCGTGATCTGTATAAACATGGAAATATCTACGCTGCTATTTGTATAAACAAGGAAATATCTACACCGCTATCTGTATAAACATGGAAATAACTACACTGCTCTTTGCATAAACAAGGAAATATCTACACCGTGATCTGTATAAACATGGAAATATCTACAACGCCATCTCTATAAACATGGAAATATCCAAACCCCTATCTGTATAAACATGGAAATATCCACACCGGTCTCTATAAACATGGAAATAACTACACCGTGATCAGCATAAACGTGGAAATATCTACATCGCTATCTTTATAAACATGGAAATATCTCCACTGCTATCTCTATGAACAACGAAATATCTACACCGCCATCTGTATAAACATGGAAATACTGACAAAGTTATCTGTATAAACATGGAAATATCTACACCGCCATCTGTACAAACATGGAAATATCTACACAGCCATGTGTACATATATGGAAATATCTACACAGATCTCTATATAAACATGGAAATAACTACACCGCTATCTGTATATACATGGAAATATCTACACCGCCATCTACATATCCATAGAAATATCTGCGCCGCCATCTGTATAAACATGGAAATATCTACACGGTCATCTGTGTATAGATGGAAATAACAACACCGCCATCTGTACAAACATGGAAATATCTGCACGGCTATCTGTATAAACATGGAAATATCTACACCGTGGTCTGTATAAACATGGAAATATCTACACCGCTATCTGTATAAACATGGAAATATATACACCGCTATCTCTATAAACATGGAAATATCTACACCGTGATCTGTATAAACATGGAAATATTTACACCGATATCTGCGTAAACATGGAAATATCTACACCGCCATCTCTATAAACATGCAAATATCTACACCGCCATCTGTATAAACATGGAAATATCTACACCGCTATCTGTATAAACCTGTAAATATCTACACTGCTATCTGTATAAACATGGTAATATCTACACCACCATCTATATAAACATGGAAATATCTACACCGCCATCTGTATAAACATGGAAATATTTACAATGCCATCTGTAGAAAGATGGAAATATCTACACCGCAATCTGTGTAAACATGGAAATATCTACACCAATATCTGTAAAAACATGGAAATATCTACACCTCTATCTGTATAAACATGGATATATCTACACCGCGATCTGCATAAACATGGAAATATCTACACCACGATCTCTATAAACATGGAAATATCTACACCGCTATCTGTAGAAACATGGAAATATCTACACCGCGATCTGCATAAACATGGAAATATCTACACCGCGATCTGTATAAACATGGAAATAACTACACCGCTATCTCTAGAAACATGGAAATATCTACACAGCTATCTCTATAAACATGGAAATATGTACACCGCCATGTGTATGAACATGGAAATACCTACAAGTCATCTGTATAAACATGGAAATATCTACACAGCCATCTGTATAAACATGGAAATATCTACACAGCCATCTGTATATACATGGAAATACCTTCACCGCTATCTGTATAAACATGGAAATAACTACACCGCTATTTGTATAAACAAGGAAATATCTACAGCGTGATCTGTATAAACATGGAAATATCTACACCGCCATCTGTATAAACATGGAAATATCTACACCGCCATCTGTACAAACATGGAAATATCTACACAGCCATGTGTACATATATGGAAATATCTACACAGATCTCTATATAAACATGTAAATAACTACACCGCTATCTGTATATACATGGAAATATCTACACCGCCAATCACATATCCATAGAAATATCTGCGCCGCCATCTCTATAAACATGGAAATATCTACATTGTCATCTGTGTATAGATGGAAGTATCAACACCGCCATCTGTACGAACATGGAAATATCCGCACCGATATCTGTATAAACATGGAAATATCTCCAACGTGGTCTGTATAAACATGGAAATATCTACACCGCTATCTGTATGAACATGGAAATATATACACCGCTATCTCTATAAACATGGAAATATCTACACCGCGATCTGTATAAACATGGAAATATTTACACCGATATCTGTATAAACATGGAAATATCTACACCGCCATCTCTATAAACATGGAGATATCTACACCGCCATCTGTATAAACATGGAAATATCTAAACCACTATCTGTATAAACCTGGAAATATCTACACCGCTATCTGTGTAAACATGGTAATATCTTCACCACCATCTATATAAACATGGAAGTAACTACACCGCCATCTGTATAAACATGGAAATATCCACAATGCCATGTGTAGAAAGATGGAAATATGTACACTGCAATCTGTGTAAACATGGAAATACCTACACCAATATTTGTAAAAACATGGAAATATCTACACCGCTATCTGTACAAAGATGGAAATATCTACACCGCGATCTGAATAAGCATGGAAATATCTACACCGCGATCTGCATAAACATGGAAATATCTACACCGCTGTCTGTAGAAACATGGAAATATCTACACCGCGATCTGCATAAACATGGAAATATCTACACCGCGATCTGCATAAACATGGAAATATCTACACCGCTATCTGTAGAAAGATGGAAATATCTACACAGCTATCTCTATAAACATGGAAACATCGACACCGCCATCTGTATAAACATGGAAATACCTACAAGTCATCTGTATAAACATGGAAATACCTACACAGCCATCTGTATAAACATGGAAATATCTACACAGCCATCTGTATATACATGGAAATATCTACACCGCTATCTGTATAAACATGGAAATAACTATACCGCTATTTGTATAAACAAGGAAATATCCACACCGTGATCTGTATAAACATGCAAATATCTACACTGCTATTTGTATAAACAAGGAAATATCTACATCGCTATCTGTATAAACATGGAAATAACTACACCGCTATTTGCATAAACAAGGAAATATCTACAGCGTGATCTGTATAAACATGGAAATATCTACAACGCCATCTCTATAAACATGGAAATATCTACACCCCTATCTGTATAAACATGGAAATATCCACACCGCTATCTCTATAAACGTGGAAATAACTACACCGCGATCAGTATAAACGTGGAAATATCTGCACCGCTATCTCTATAAACATGGAAATATCTCCACTACTATCTCTATAAACATCAAAATATCTACACCGCCATCTGTATAAACATGGAAATAATTACAAACTTATCTGTATAAACATGGAAATATCTATACCGCCATCTGTATAAACATGGAAATACCTACACAGTCATGTGTACATACATGGAAATATCTACACAGCCCTCTATAAAAACGTGGAAATAACTACACTGCTATCTGTATATACATGGAAATATCTACACCGCCATGTACATATCCATAGAAATATCTGAGCCGCCATCTGTAAACATGGAAATATCTACACGGTCATCTGTGTATAGATGGAAGTATCAACACCGCCATCTGTACAAACATGGAAATATCTACACCGCTATCTGTAAAAACATGCAAATATCTACACCGTGGTCTGTATAAACATGGAAATATCTACACCGCTATCTGTATAAACACGGAAATATATACACCGTTATCTCTGTATACATGGAAATATCTACACCGTGATCTGCATAAACATTGAAATATTTAAACCGATATCTGTATAAACATGGAAATATCTACACCGCCATCTCTATAAACATGGAAATATCTACACCGCCATCTGTATAAACCTGGAAATATCTACACCGCTATCTGTATAAACCTGGAAATATCTACACCGCTATCTGTGTAAACATGGTAATATCTACACCAACATCTATATAAACATAGAAATATCTACACCGCCATCTGTATAAACATGGAAATATCTAGAATGCCATCTGTAGAAAGATGGAAATATCTACATTGCAATCTGTGTAAACATGGAAATACCTACACCAATATCTGTAAAAACATGGAAATATCTACACCGCTATCTGTATAAAGATGGAAATATCTACACCGCCATCTGCATAAGCATGGAAATATCTACACCGCGATCTGCATAAACATGGAAATATCTACACCGCGATCTGTATAAACATGGAAATAACTACACCGCTATCTCTAGAAACATGGAAATATCTACACAGCTATCTCCATAAACATGGAAATATCTACACCGCCATCTGTAAAAACATGGAAATACCTACAAGTCATCTGTATAAACATGGAAATATCTACACAGCCATCTGTATAAACATGGAAATATCTACACAGCCATCTGTATATACATGGAAATATCTACACCGCTATCTGTATAAACATGGAAATAACTACAGCGCTATTTGTATAAACAAGGAAATAACTACACCGTGATCTGTATAAACATGGAAATATCTACACTGCTATTTGTATAAAGAAGGAAATATCTACACCGCTATCTGTATTAAGATGGAAATATCTACACCGCTATTTGCATAAACAAGGAAATATCTACACCGTGATCTGTATAAACATGGAAATATCTACAACGCCATCTCTATAAACATGGAAATATCTACACCCCTATCTGTATAAACATGGAAATATCCACACCGCTATCTCTATAAACATGGAAATAACTACACCGCGATCAGTATAAACGTGGAAATATCTACACCGCTATCTCTATAAACATGGAAATATCTCCACTGCTATCTCTATAAACATTGAAATATCTACACCGCCATCTGTATAAACATGGAAATACTTACAAAGTTATCTGTATAAACATGGAAATATCTACACCGCCATCTGCATAAACATGGAAATATCTACACAGCCATGTGTACATACTTGGAAATATCTACACCGCTCTCTATATAAACATGGAAATAACTACACCGCTATCTCTATATAAATGGAATTATCTACACCGACATCTACATACCCATAGAAATATCTGCGCCTTCATCTGTATAAACATGGAAATATCTACACGGTCATCTGTGTATAGATGGAAATATCAACACCGCCATCTGAACAAACATGGAAATATCTACACCGCTATCTGTATAAACATGGAAATATCTACACCGTGGTCTGTATAAACATGGGAATATCTACACCGCTATCTGTATAAACATGGAAATATATACACCGCTATCTCTATAAACATGGAAATATCTACACCGTGATCTGTATAAACATGGAAATATTTACACCGATATCTGTATAAACATGGAAATATCTACACCGCCATCTCTATAAACATGGAAATATCTACAACGCCATCTGTATAAGCATGGAAATATCTACACCGCTATCTCTATAAACCTGGAAATATCTACACCGCTATCTGTATAAACATGGTAATATCTACACCACCATCTATATAAACATGGAAATACCTACACCGTCATCTGTATAAACACGGAAATATCTACAATGCCATCTGTAGAAAGATGGAAATATCTACACTGCAATCTGCGTAAACATGGAAATACCTACACCAATATCTGTAAAAACATGGAAATATCTACACCGCTATCTGTATAAAGATGGAAATATCTACACCGCCATCTGCATAAGCATGGAAATATCTACACCGCGATCTGCATAAACATGGAAATATCTACACCGCTATCTGTAGAAACATGGAAATATCTACACCGCGATCTGCATAAACATGGAAATATCTACACCGCGATCTGTATAAACATGGAAATAACTACACCGCTATCTCTAGAAACATGGAAATATCTACACAGATATCTCTATAAACATGGAAATATCTACACCGCCATCTGTAAAAACATGGAAATACCTACAAGTCATCTGTATAAACATGGAAATATCTACACAGCCATCTGTATAAACATGGAAATATCTACACAGCCATGTGTATATACATGGAAATATCTACACCGCTATCTCTATAAACATGGAAATAACTACACCGCTATTTGTATAAACAAGGAAATAACTACACCGTGATCTGTATAAACATGGAAATATGTACACTGCTATTTGTATAAACAAGGAAATATCTACACCGCTATCTGTATAAACATGGAAATATCTACACCGCTATTTGCATAAACAAGGAAATATCTACACCGTGATCTGTATAAACATGGAAATATCTACAACGCCATCTCTATAAACATGGAAATATCTACACCCCTATCTGTATAAACATGGAAATATCCACACCGCTATCTCTATAAACATGGAAATAACTACACCGCGATCAGTATAAACGTGGAAATATCTACACCGCTATCTCTATAAACATGGAAATATCTCCAATGCTATCTCTATAAACATCGAAATATCTACACCGCCATCTGTATAAACATGGAAATACTTACAAAGTTATCTGTATAAACATGGAAATATCTACACCGCCATCTGCATAAACATGGAAATATCTACACAGCCATGTGTACATACTTGGAAATATCTACACCGCTCTCTATATAAACATGGAAATAACTACACCGCTATCTCTATATAAATGGAATTATCTACACCGACATCTACATACCCATAGAAATATCTGCGCCTTCATCTGTATAAACATGGAAATATCTACACGGTCATCTGTGTATAGATGGAAATATCAACACCGCCATCTGTACAAACATGGAAAGATCTGCAACGCTATCTGTATAAACATGGAAATATCTACACCGTGGTCTGTATAAACATGGAAATATCTACACCGCTATCTGTATAAACATGGAAATATATACACCGCTATCTCTATAAACATGGAAATATCTACACCGTGATCTGTATAAACATGGAAATATTTACACCGATATCTGTATAAACATGGAAATATCTACACCGCCATCTTTATAAACATGGAAATATCTACAACGCCATCTGTATAAACATGGAAATATCTACACCGCTATCTCTATAAACCTGGAAATATCTACACCGCTATCTGTATAAACATGGTAATATCTACACCACCATCTATATAAACATGGAAATATCTACACCGCCATCTGTATAAACACGGAAATATCTACAATGCCATCTGTAGAAAGATGGAAATATCTACACTGCAATCTGTGTAAACATGGAAATACGTACACCAATATCTGTAAAAACATGGAAATACCTACACCGCTATCTGTATAAAGATGGAAATATCTACACCGCAATCTGCATAAGCATGGAAATATCTACACCGCGATCTGCATAAACGTGGAAATATCTACACCGCTATCTGTAGAAACATGGAAATATCTACACAGCTATCTCTATAAACATGGAAATATCTACACCGCCATCTGTATAAACATGGAAATACCTACAAGTCATCTGTATAAACATGGAAATACCTACACAGCCATCTGTATAAACATGGAAATAGCTACACAGCCATCTGTATATACATGGAAATATCTACACCGCTATCTGTAAAAACATGGAAATAACTATACCGCTATTTGTATAAACAAGGAAATATCCACACCGTGATCTGTATAAACATGCAAATATCTACACTGCTATTTGTATAAACAAGGAAATATCTACATCGCTATCTGTATAAACATGGAAATAACTACACCGCTATTTGCATAAACAAGGAAATATCTACACCGTGATCTGTATAAACCTGGAAATATCTACAACGCCATCTCTATAAACATGGAAATATCTACACCCCTATCTGTATAAACATGGAAATATCCACACCGCTATCTCTATAAACGTGGAAATAACTACACCACGATCAGTATAAACATGGAAATATCTGCACCGCTATCTCTATAAACTTGGAAATATCTCCACTACTATCTCTATAAACATCGAAATATCTTCACCGCCATCTGTATAAACATGGAAATAATTACAAACTTATCTGTATAAACATGGAAATATCTATACCGCCATCTGTATAAACATGGAAATACCTACACAGTCATGTGTACATACATGGAAATATCAGCACCGCTCTCTATAAAAACATGGAAATAACTACACCGCTATCTGTATATACATGGAAATATCTACACCGCCATGTACATATCCATAGAAATATCTGCGCCACCATCTGTAAACATGGAAATATCTACACGGTCATATGTGTATAGATGGAAGTATCAACACCGCCATCTGTACAAACATGGAAATATCTGCACCGCTATCTGTATAAACATGGAAATATCTACACCGAGGTCTGTATAAACACGGAAATATCTACACCGCTATCTCTGTAAACATGGAAATAACTACACCGCGATCAGTATAAACGTGGAAATATCTACACCACTATCTCTATAAACATGGAAATATCTCCACTGCTATCTCTATAAACATCGAAATATCTACACCGCCATCTGTATAAACATGGAAATACTGACAAAATTATCTGTATAAACATGGAAATATCTACACCGCCATCTGTATAAGCATGGAAATATCTACACAGCCATGTGTACATATATGGAAATATCTACACCGCTCTCTATATAAACATGGAAATAACTACACCGCTATCTGTATATACATGGAAATATCTACACCGCCATCTACATATCCGTAGAAATATCTGCGCCGCCATCTGTATAAACATGGAAATATCTACACCGTGGTCTGTATAAACATGGAAATATCTACACCGCTATCTGTATAAACATGGAAATATCTACACCGTGATCTGCATAAACATGGAAATATCTACACCACGATCTGTATAAACATGGAAATATCTACACCGCTATCTGTAGAAACATGGAAATATCTACACTGCGATCTACAAAAACATGGAATTATCTACACCGCAATCTGTATAAACATGGAAATATCTACACCGCTATCTGTAGAAACATGGAAATATCTACCTTGCTATCTATATAAACATGGAAATATCTACAACGCCATCTGTATAAACATGGAAATACCTACAAGTCATCTGTATAAACATGAAAATATCTACACAACCATCTGTATAAACATGGAAATGTCTACACAGCCATCTGTATATACATGAAAATACCTACACCGCTATCTGTATAAACATGGAAATAAATACACCGATATTTGTATAAACAAGGAAATATCTACACCGTGATCTGTATAAACATGGAAATATTTACACCGATATCTGTATAAACCTGGAAATATCTACACCGCTATCTGTATAAACATGGTAATATCTACACCACCATCTATATAAACATGGAAATATCTACACCGCCATCTGTATAAACATGGAAATATCTACAATGCCATCTGTAGAAAGATAGAAATATCTACACCGCAATCTGTGTAAACATGGAAATATCTACACCAATATCTGTAAAAACATGGAAATATCTTCACCGCTATCTGTATAAACATGGAAATATCTACACCGCCATCTGTATAAACATGGAAATACCTACAAGTCATCTGTATAAACATGGAAATATCTACACAGCCATCTGTATATACATGGAAATATCTACACCGTGATCTGTATAAACATGGAAATATTTACACCGATATCTGTATAAACATGGAAATATCTACAACGAAATCTCTATAAACATGGAAATATCTAAACCCCTATCTGTATAAACATGGAAATATCCACACCGCTCTCTATAAACATGGAAATAACTACACCGCGATCAGCATAAACGTGGAAATATCTACACCGCTATCTCTATAAATATGGAAATATCTCCACTGCTATCTCTATAAATATCGAAATATCTACACCGCCATCTGTATAAACATGGAAATACTGACAAAGTTATCTGTATAAACATGGAAATAACTACACCGCCATCTGTATAAACATGGAAATATCTACACAGCCATGTGTACATATATGGAAATATTTACACCGCTCTCTATATAAACATGGAAATAACTACACCACTATCTGTATATACATGGAAATATCTACAGCTCCATCTAGATATCCATAGAAATATCTGCACCACCATCTGTATAAACATGGAAATATCTACACGGTCATCTGTGTATAGATGGAAATATCAACACCGCCATCTGTACAAACATGGAAATATCTACACCGCTATCTGTATAAACATGGAAATATCTACACCGTGGTCTGTATAAACATGGAAATATCTACACCGCTATCTGTATAAACATGGAAATATATACACCGCTATCTCTATAAACATGCAAATATCTACACCGTGATGTGTCTAAACATGGAAATATTTACAACGATATCTGTATAAACATGGAAATATCTTCACCGCCATCTCTATAAACATGGAAATATCTGCACCGCCTACTGTATAAACATGGAAATATCTGCACCGCTATCTGTATAAACTTGCAAATATCTACACCGCTATCTGTATAAACATGGAAATATCTACAATGCTATCTGTAGAAAGATCGAAATATCTACAACACAATCTGTGTAAACATGGAAATATCTACACCAATATCTGTAAAAACATGGAAATATCTACACCGCTATCTGTATAAACACGGAAATATCAACACCGCGATCTGCATAAACATGGAAATATCTACACCGCGATCTGTATAAACATGGAAATATCTACACCGCTAACTGTAGAAACATGGAAATATCTACACCGCGATCTGTATAAACATGGAAATATCTACACCGCGATCTGTATAAACATGGAAATATCTACACCGCTATCTGTAGAAACATGGAAATATCTACACAGCTATCTCTATAAATATGGAAATATCTACACAGCCATCTGTATAAACATGGAAATATCTACACAGCCATTTGTATATACATGGAAATATCTAGACCGCTATCTGTATAAACATGGAAATAACTACACCGCTATTTGCATAAACAAGGAAATATCTACACCGTGATCTGTATAAACATGGAAATATCTACAACGCCATCTCTCTAAACATGGAAATATCTACACCCCTATCTGTATAAACATGGAAATATCCACACCGCTATCTCTAAAAACATCGAAATAACTACACCGTGATCAGTATAAACGTGGAAATATCTACACCGCTATCTCAATAAACATGGAAATATCTCCACTGCTATCTCTATAAACATCGAAATATCTACACCGCCATCTGTATAAACATGGAAATACTTACAAAGTTATCTGTATAAACATGGAAATATCTACACCGCCATCTGTATAAACATGGAAATACCTACACAGCCATGTGTACATATATGGAAATATCTACACCGCTCTCTATATAAACATGGAAATAACTACACCGCTATATGTATATACATGGAAATATCTACACCGCCATCTACATATCAATAGAAATATCTGCGCCGCCATCTGTATAAACATGGAAATATCTACACGGTCATCTGTGTATAAAAGGAAATATCAACACCGCCATCTGTACAAACATGGAAATATCTGCACCGCTATCTGTATAAACATGGAAAGAACCACACCGCTATCTGTATAAACCTGGAAATATCTACACCGCTATCTGTAGAAACATGGAAATATCTACACCGCGATCTGCATAAACATGGAAATATCTACACCGCGATCTGTATAAACATGGAAATATCTACACCGCTATCTGTAGAAACATGGAAATATCTACACCGCCATCTCTATAAACATGGAAATATCTACACTGCCATCTGTATAAACATGGAAATATCTACACCGCTATCTGTATAAACCTGAAAATATCTACACCGCTATCTGTATAAACATGGTAATATCTACATCACCATCTATATAAACATGGAAATATCTACACCGCCATCTGTATAAACATGGAAGCACCTACACCGCTATCTGTATAAACCTGGAAATATCTATACCGCTATCTGTAGAAACATGGAAATATCTACACCGCGATCTGCATAAACATGGAAATATCTACACCGCGATCTGTATAAAGATGGAAATATCTACACCGCTATCTGTAGAAACATGGAAATATCTACAGAGCTATCTCTATAAACATGGAAATATCTACACCGCCATCTGTATAAACATGGAAATACCTACAAGTCATCTGTATAAACATGGAAATATCTACACAGCCATCTGTCTAAACATGGAAATATCTACACAGCCATCTGTATATACATGGAAATATCTACACCGCTATCTGTATAAACATGGAAATAAGTACACCGCTATTTGTATAAACAAGGAAATATCTACACCGTGATCTGTATAAACATGGAAATATCTACACTGCTATTTGTTTAAACAAGGAAATATCTACACCGCTATCTGTATAAACATGGAGATAACTACACCGCTATTTGCATAAACAAGGAAATATCTACCCCGTGATCTGTATAAATATGGAAATATCTACAACGCCATCTCTATAAACATGGAAATATCTACACCCCTATCTGTATAAACATGGAAATATCCACACCGCTATCTCTATAAACATGGAAATAACTACACTGCGATCAGTATAAACGAGGAAATATCTACACCGCTATCTCTATAAACATGGAAATATCTCCACTGCTATCTCTATAAACTTCGAAATATCTAAACCGCCATGTGTATAAACATGGAAATACTTACAAAGTTATCTGTATAAACATGGAAATATCTACACCGCCATCTGTAAAAACATGGAAATATCTACACAGCCATGTGTACATATGTGGAAATATCTACACCGCTCTCTATATAAACATGGAAATAACTACACCGCTATCTGTATATACATGAAAATATCTACACCGCCATCTACATATCCATAGAAATATCTGCGCCGCCATCTGTATAAACATGGAAATATCTACACGGTCATCTGTGTACAGATGGAAATATCAACACCGCCATCTGTACAAACATGGAAATATCTGCACCGCTATCTGTATAAACATGGAAATATCTACACCATGGTCTGTATAAACATGGAAATATCTACACCGCTATCTGTATAAACATGGAAATATATACACCGCTATCTCTATAAACATGGAAATATCTACACCGTGATCTGTGTAACCATGGAAATATTTACACCGATATCTGTATAAACATGGAAATATCTACACCGCCATCTCTATAAACATGGAAATATCTACACCGCCATCTGTATAAACATGGAAATATCTACACCGCTATCTGTATAAACCTGGAAATATCTACACCACTATCTGTATAAACCAGGAAATATCTACACCGCTATCTGTATAAACATGGTAATATCTACACCACCATCTATATAAACATGGAAATATCTACACCGCCATCTTTATAAACATGGAAATATCTACAATGCCGTCTGTAGAAAAATGGAAATATCTACACCGCAATCTGTGTAAACATGGAAATATCTACACCAATATCTGTAAAAACAAGGAAATATCTACACCGCTATCTGTATAAACATGGAAATATCTACACCGCGATCTGCATAAACATGGAAATATCTACACCGCGATCTGTATAAATTTGGAAATATCTACACCGCTATCTGTAGAAACATGGAAATATCTACACCGCGATCTGTATAAACATGGAAATATCTACACCGCGATCTGTATAAACATGGAAATATCTACACCGCTATCTGTAGAAACATGGAAATATCTACACAGCTATCTCTATATACATGGAAATATCTACACCGCCATCTGTATAAACATGGAAATATCTACACCGCCATCTCTATAAACATGGAAATATCTACACCGCCATCTGTATAAACATGGAAATATCTACACCGCTATCTGTATAAACCTGGAAGTATCTACACCGCTATCTGTATAAACATGGTAATATCTACACCACCGTCTATATAAACATGGAAATATCTACACCGCCATCTGTATAAACATGGAAATATCTACACTGCTATTTGTATAAACAAGGAAATATCTACACCGCTATCTGTATAAACATGGAAATAACTACACCGCTATTTGCATAAACTAGGAAATATCTACACCGTGATCTGTATAAACATGGAAATATCTACAACGCCATCTCTATAAACATGGAAATATCTACACCCCTATCTGTATAAACATGGAAATATCCACACCGCTATCTCTATAAACCTGGAAATAACTACACCGCGATCAGTATAAACGTGGAAATATCTACACCGCTATCTCTATAAACATGGAAATATCTCCACTACTATCTCTATAAACATCGAAATATCTACACCGCCATCTGTATAAACATGGAAATACTGACAAAGTTATCTGTATAAACATGGAAATATCTACACCGCCATCTGTATAAACATGGAAATATCTACACAGCCATGTGTACACATGTGGAAATATCTACACCGCTCTCTATATAAACATGGAAATAACTACACCGCTATCTGTATATACATGGAAATATCTACACCGCCATCTACATATCCATAGAAATATCTGCGCCGCCATCTGTATAAACATGGAAATATCTACACGGTCATCTGTGTACAGATGGAAATATCAACACCGCCATCTGTAAAAACATGGAAATATCTGCACCACTATCTGTATAAACATGGAAATATCTACACCATGGTCTGTATAAACATGGAAATATCTACACCGCTATCTGTATAAACATGGAAATATACACACCGCTATCTCTATAAACATGGAAATATCTACACCGTGATCTGTATAACCATGGAAATATTTACACCGATATCTGTATAAACATGGAAATATCTACACCGCCATCTCTATAAACATGGAAATATCTACACCGCCATCTGTATAAACATGGAAATATCTACACCGCTATCTGTATAAACCTGGAAATATCTACACCACTATCTGTATAAACCTGGAAATATCTACACCGCTATCTGTATAAACATGGTAATATCTACACCACCATCTGTATAAACATGGAAATATCTACAATGCCGTCTGTAGAAAGATGGAAATATCTACACCGCAATCTGTGTAAACATGGAAATATCTACACCAATATCTGTAAAAACAAGGAAATATCTACACCGCTATCTGTATAAACATGGAGATATCTACACCGCGATCTGCATAAACATGGAAATATCTACACCGCGATCTGTATAAATATGGAAATATCTACACCGCTATCTGTAGAAACATGGAAATATCTACACGGCGATCTGTATAAACATGGAAATATCTACACCTCGATCTGTATAAACATGGAAATATCTACACCGCTATCTGTAGAAACATGGAATTATCTACACAGCTATCTCTATAAACATGGAAATATCTACACCGCCATCTGTATAAACATGGAAATATCTACACCGCCATCTGTATAAACATGGAAATATCTACACCGCTATCTGTATAAACCTGGAAATATCTACACCGCTATCTGTATAAACATGGTCACATCTACACCACCGTCTATATAAACATGGAAATATCTACACCGCCATCTGTATAAACATGGAAATATCTACACTGCTATTTGTATAAACAAGGAAATATCTACACCGCTATCTGTATAAACATGGAAATAACTACACCGCTATTTGCATAAACTAGGAAACATCTACACCGTGATATGTATAAACATGGAAATATCTACAACGCCATCTCTATAAACATGGAAATATCTACACCCCTATCTGTATAAACATGGAAATATCCACACCGCTATCTCTATAAACCTGGAAATAACTACACCGCGATCAGTATAAACGTGGAAATATCTACACTGCTATCTCTATAAACATGGAAATATCTCCACTACTATCTCTATAAACATCGAAATATCTACACCGCCATCTGTATAAACATGGAAATACAAAGTTATCTGTATAAACATGGAAATATCTACACCGCCATCTGTATAAACATGGAAATATCTACACAGCCATGTGTACATATATGGAAATATCTACAACGCTCTCTATATAAACATGGTAATAACTACACCGCTATATGTATATACATGGAAATATCTACACCGCCATCTACATATCAATAGAAATATCTGCGTCGCCATCTGTATAAACATGGAAATATCTATACGGTCATCTGTGTATAGATGGAAATATCAACACCGCCATCTGTACAAACATGGAAATATCTGCACCGCTTTCTGTATAAACATGGAAATATCTACACCGTGGTCTGTAAAAACATGGAAATATCTACACCGCTATCTGTATAAACATGGAAATATATACATCGCAATCTGTATAAACTTGGAAATACCTACACCATGATCTGTATAAACATGGAAATATTTACAATGATATCTGTATAAACATGGAAATATCTACACCGCCATCTCTATAAACATGGAAATATCTACACTGCCATCTGTATAAACATGGAAATATCTACACCGCTATCTGTATAAACCTGAAAATATCTACACCGCTATCTGTATAAACATGGTAATATCTACATCACCATCTATATAAACATGGAAATATCTACACCGCCATCTGTATAAACATGGAAAAACCTACACCGCTATCTGTATAAACCTGGAAATATCTACACCGCTATCTGTAGAAACATGGAAATATCTACACCGCGATCTGCATAAACATGGAAATATCTACACCGCGATCTGTATAAACATGGAAATATCTACACCGCTATCTGTAGAAACATGGAAATATCTACACCGCCATCTCTATAAACATGGAAATATCTACACTGCAATCTGTATAAACATGGAAATATCTACACCGATATCTGTATAAACCTGAAAATATCTACACCGCAATCTGTATAAACATGGTAATATCTACATCACCATCTATATAAACATGAAAATATCTACACCGCCATCTGTATAAACATGGAAACACCTACAAAGCTATCTGTATAAACCTGGAAATATCTATACCGCTATCTGTAGAAGCATGGAAATATCTACACCGCGATTTGCATAAACATGGAAATATCTACACCGCGATCTGTATAAACATGGAAATATCTACACCGCCATCTGTATAAACATGGAAATACCTACAAGACATCTGTATAAACATGGAAATATCTACACAGCCATCTGTCTAAACTTGGAAATATCTACACAGCCATCTGTATATACATGGAAATATCTACACCGCTATCTGTATAAACATGGAAATAACTACACCGCTATTTGTATAAACAAGGAAATATCTACACCGTGATCTGTATAAACATGGAAATATCTACACTGCTATTTGTTTAAACAAGGAAATATCTACACCGCTATCAGTATAAACATGGAGATAACTACACCGATATTTGCATAAACAAGGAAATATCTACACCGTGATCTGTATAAACATGGAAATATCTACAACGCCATCTCTATAAACATGGAAATATCTACACCACTATCTGTATAAACATGGAAATATCCACACCGCTATCTCTATAAACATGGAAATAACTACACTGCGATCAGTATAAACGAGGAAATATCTACACCGCTATCTCTATAAACATGGAAATATCTCCACTGCTATCTCTATAAACTTCGAAATATCTACACCGCCATGTGTATAAACATGGAAATACTTACAAAGTTATCTGTATAAACATGGAAATATCTACACCGCCATCTGTAAAAACATGGAAATATCTACACAGCCATGTGTACATATATGGAAATATCTACACCGCTCTCTAAATAAACATGGAAATAACTACACCGCTATCTGTATATACATGAAAATATCTACACCGCCATCTACATATCCATAGAAATATCTGCGCCGCCACCTGTATAAACATGGAAATATCTACACGGTCATCTGTGTACAGATGGAAATATCAACACCGCCATCTGTACAAACATGGAAATATCTGCACCGCTATCTGTATAAACATGGAAATATCCACACCATGGTCTGTATAAACATGGAAATATCTACACCGCTATCTGTATAAACATGGAAATATACACACCGCTATCTATAAACATGGAAATATCTACACCGTGATCTGTATAACCATGGAAATATTTACACCGATATCTGTATAAACATGGAAATATCTACACCGCCATCTCTATAAACATGGAAATATCTACACCGCCATCTGTATAAACATGGAAATATCTACACCGCTATCTGTATAAACCTGGAAATATCTACACCACTATCTGTATAAACCTGGAAATATCTTCACCGCTATCTGTATAAACATGGTAATATCTACACCACCATCTGTATAAACCTGGAAATATCTACACCGCCATCTGTATAAACATGGAAATATCTACAATGCCGTCTGTAGAAAGATGGAAATATCTACACCGCAATCTGTGTAAACATGGAAATATCTACACCAATATCTGTAAAAACAAGGAAATATCTACACCGCTATCTGTATAAACATGGAAATATCTACACCGCGATCTGCATAAACATGGAAATATCTACACCGCGATCTGTATAAATATGGAAATATCTACACCGCTATCTGTAGATACATGGAAATATCTACACCGCGATCTGTATAAACATGGAAATATCTACACGGCGATCTGTATAAACATGGAAATATCTACACCGCTATCTGTAGAAACATGGAAATATCTCCACAGCTATCTCTATAAACATGGAAATATCTACACCGCCATCTGTATAAACATGGAAATATCTACACTGCCATCTCTATAAACATGGAAATATCTACACCGCCATCTGTATAAACATGGAAATATCTACACCGCTATCTGTATAAACCTGGAAGTATCTACACCGCTATCTGTATAAACATGGTAATATCTACACCACCGTCTATATAAACATGGAAATATCTACACCGCCATCTGTATAAACATGGAAATATCTACACAGCTATTTGTATAAACAAGTAAATATCTACACCGCTATCTGTATAAACATGGAAATAACTACACCGCTATTTGCATAAACTAGGAAATATCTACACCGTGATCTGTATAAACATAGAAATAACTACAACGCCATCTCTATAAACATGGAAATATCTACACCCCTATCTGTATAAAAATGGATATATCCACACCGCTATCTCTATATACCTGGAAATAACTGCACCGCGATCAGTATAAACGTGGAAATATCTACACTGCTATCTCTATAAACATGGAAATATCTCCACTACTATCTCTGTAAACATCGAAATATCTACACCGCCATCTGTATAAACATGGAAATACTGACAAAGTTATCTGTATAAACATGGAAATATCTACACCGCCATCTGTATAAACATGGAAATATCTACACAGCCATGTGTACATATGTGGAAATATCTATACCGCTCTCTATATAAACATGGAAATAACTACACCGCTATCTGTATATACATGGAAATATCTACACTGCCATCTACATATCCATAGAAATATCTGCGCCGCCATCTGTATAAACATGGAAATATCTACACGGTCATCTGTGTATAGATAGAAATATCAACACCACCATCTGTACAAACATGGAAATATCTGCACCGCTATCTGTATAAACATGGAAATATATACACCGCTATCTCTATAAACATGGAAATATCTACACCGTGATCTGTATAAACATGGAAATATTTACAACGATATCTTTATGAACATGGAAATATCTACACCGCCATCTCTATAAACATGGAAATATCTACACCGCCATCTGTATAAACATGGAAATATCTACACCGCTATCTGTATAAACCTGGAAATATCTACACCACTATCGGTATAAACATGGTAATATCTACACCACCATCTATATAAACATGGAAATATCTACACCGCCATCTGTATAAACATGGAAATACCTACAATGCCATCTGTAGAAAGATGGAAATATCTACACCACAATCTGTGTAAACATGGAAATATCTACACCAATATGTGTAAAAACATGGGAATATCTACACCGCTATCTGTATAAACATGGAAATATCTACACCGCGATCTGCATAAACATGGAAATATCTACACCACGATCTGTATAAACATGGAAATATCTACACTGTTATCTATAGAAACATGGAAATATCTACACCGCGATCTGCATATACATGGAATTATCTACACCGCGACCTGCATAAACATGGAAATATCTACACCGCTATCTTTAGAAACATGGAAATATCTACACAGCTATCTCTATCAACATGGAAATATCTACACCGCCATCTGTATAAATATGGAAATACCTACAAGTCATCTGTGTAAACATGGAAATATCTACACAGCCATCTGTATAAACATGGAAATATCTACACAGCCATCTGTATATACATGGAAATAGCTACACCGCTATCTGTATAAACATTGAAATAACTACACCGCTATTTGTATAAACAAGGAAATATCTACACCGTGATCTGTATAAACATGGAAATATCTACACTGCTATTTGTATAAACAAGGAAATATCTACACCGCTATCTGTATAAACATGGAAATAACTACACCGCTATTTGCATAAACAAGGAAATATCTACACCGTGATCTGTATAAACATGGAAATATCTACAACGCCATCTCTATAAAAATGGAAATATCTAAACCCCTATCTGTATAAACATGGAAATATCCACACCGCTCTCTATAAACATGGAAATAACTACACTGCGATCAGCATAAACGTGGAAATATCTACACCGCTATCTCTATAAACATGGAAATATCTCCACTGCTATCTCTATAAACATCGAAATAACTACACCGCCATCTGTATAAACATGGAAATACTGACAAAGTTATCTGTATAAACATGGAAATATCTACACCGCCATCTGTATAAACATGGAAATATATACACAGCCATGTGTACATATATGGAAGTATCTACAAAGCTCTCTATATAAACATGGAAATAACTACACCGCTATCTCTATATATATGGAAATATCTACACCGCCATCTACATTTCCACAGAAATATCTGCGCCGCCATCTGTATAAACATGGAAATATCTACACGGTCATCTGTGTATAGATGATAATATCAACACCGCCATCTGTACAAACATGGAAATATCTGCACCGCTATCTGTATAAAAATGGAAATATCTACACCGTGGTCTGTATAAACATGGAAATAACTACACCGCTAGCTGTAGAAACATGGAAATATCTACGCAGCTATCTCTATAAACATGGAAATATCTACACCGCCATCTCTATAAACATGGAAATACCTACAAGTCATCTGTACAAACATGGAAATATCTACAAAGCCATCAGTATAAACATTTAAATATCTACACAGCCATCTGTATATACATGGAAATATCTACACCGCCATCTGTATAAAGATAGAAATAACTACACCGCCATTTATATAAACAAGGAAATGTCTACACTGTGATCTGTATAAACATGGAAAAACCTACACTGCTATTTGTATAAACAAGGAAATATCTACACCGCTATCGGTATAAACATGGAAATAACTACACCGCTATTTGCATAAACAAGGAAATATCTACACCGTCATCTTTATAAACATGGAAATATCTACAACGCCATCTCTATAAACATGGAAATATCTAAACCCCTATCTGTATAAACATGGAAATATCCACACCGCTATCTCTATAAACATGGAAATAACTACACCGCGATCAGTGTAAACGAGGAAATATCTACACCGCTATCTCTATAAACATGGAAATATCTCCACTACTATCTCTATAAACATCGAAATATCTACACCGCCATCTGTATAAACATGGAAATACTGACAAAGTTATCTGTATAAACTTGGAAATATCTACACCGCCATCTATATAAACATGGTAATATCTACACAGCCATGTGTACATATATGGAAATATCTACACCGCTCTCTATATAAACATGGAAATAACTACACCGCTATCTGTATATATATGGAAATATCTACACCGCCATCTACATATCCATAGAAATATCTGCGCCGCCATCTGTATAAACATGGAAATATCTACACGGTCATCTGTGTATACATGGAAATATCAACACCGCCATCTGTACAAACATGGAAATATCTGCACCGCTATCTGTATAAACATGGAAATATCTACAAAGTGGTCTGTATAAACATGGAAATATCTACACCGCTATCTGTATAAACATGGAAATATATACACCGCTATCTCTATAAACATGGAAATATCTACACCGTGATCTGTATAAACATGGAAATATCTACACCGCTATCTGTATAAACCTGGAAATATCTACACCACTATCTGTATAAACCTGGAAATATCTACACCGCTACCTGTATAAACATGGTAATATCTACACCACCATCTATATAAACATGGAAATATCTACACCGCCATCTGTATAAACATGGAAATATCTACAATGCCGTCTGTAGAAAGATGGAAATATCTACACCGCAATCTGTGTAAACATGGAAATATCTACACCAATATCTGTAAAAACAAGGAAATATCTACACCGCTATCTGTATAAACATGGAAATATCTACACCGCGATCTGCATAAACATGGAAATATCTACAACGCGATCTGTATAAATATGGAAATATCTACACCGCTATCTGTAGAAACATGGAAATATCTACACCGCGATCTGTATAAACATGGAAATATCTACACCGCGATCTGTATAAACATGGAAATATCTACACCGCTATCTGTAGAAACATGGAAATATCTACACAGCTATCTCTATAAACATGGAAATATCTACACCGCCATCTGTATAAACATGGAAATATCTACACCGCCATCTCTATAAACATGGAAATATCTACACCGCCATCTGTATAAACATGGAAATATCTACACCGCTATCTGTATAAACCTGGAAGTATCTACACCGCTATCTGTATAAACATGGTAATATCTACACCACCGTCTATATAAACATGGAAATATCTACACCGCCATCTGTATAAACATGGAAATATCTACACTGCTATTTGTATAAACAAGTAAATATCTACACCGCTATCTGTGTAAACATGGAAATATCTACACCAATATCTGTAAAAACATGGAAATATCTACACCGCTATCTGTATAAACATGGAAATATCTACACCGCGATCTGCATAAACATGGAAATATCTACACCACGATCTGTATAAACATGGAAATATCTACACTGCTATCTGTAGAAACATGGAAATATCTACACCGCGATCTGCATATACATGGAAATATCTACACCGCGATCTGCATAAACATGGAAATATCTACACCGCTATCTGTAGAAACATGGAAATATCTACACAGCTATCTCTATAAACATGGAGATATCTTAACCGCCATCTGTATAAACATGGAAATACCTACAAGTCATCTGTATAAACATGGAAATATCTACACAGCCATCTGCATAAACATGGAAATATCTACACAGCCATCTGTATATACATGGAAATATCTACACCGCTATCTGTATAAACATTGAAATAACTACACCGCTATTTGTATAAACAAGGAAATATCTACACCGTGATCTGTATAAACATGGAAATATCTACACTGCTATTTGTATAAACAAGGAAATATCTACACCGCTATCTGTATAAACATGGAAATAACTACAATGCTATTTGCATAAACAAGGAAATATCTACACCGTGATCTATATAAACATGGAAATATCTACAACGCCATCTCTATAGAAATGGGAATATGTAAACCCCTATCTGTATAAACATGGAAATATCCACACCGCTCTCTATAAACATGGAAATAACTACACTGCGATCAGCATAAACGTGGAAATATCTACACCGCTATCTCTATAAACATGGAAATATCTCTACTGCTATCTCTATAAACATCGAAATAACTACACCGCCATCTGTATAAACATGGAAATACTGACAAAGTTATCTGTATAAACATGGAAATATCTACACCGCCATCTGTATAAACATGGAAATATCTACACAGCCATGTGTACATATATGGAAGTATCTACACAGCTCTCTATATAAACATGGAAATAACTACACCGCTATCTGTATATACATGGAAATATCTAAACCGCCATCTACATTTCCATAGAAATATCTGCGCCGCCATCTGTATAAACATGGAAATATCTACACGGTCATCTTTGTATAGATGGAAATATCAACACCACCATCTGTACAAACATGGAAATATCTGCACCGCTATCTGTATAAACATGGAAATATCTACACCGTTGTCTCTATAAACATGGAAATATCTACACCGCTGTCTGTATAAACATGGAAATATATACACCGCTATCTCTATAAACATGGAAATATCTACACCGTGATCTGTATAAACATGGAAATATTTACAACGATATCTTTATGAACATGGAAATATCTACAACGCCATCTCTATAAACATGGAAATATCTACACCGCCATCTGTATAAACATGGAAATATCTACACCGCTATCTGTATAAACCTGGAAATATCTACACCACTATCGGTATAAACATGGTAATATCTACACCACCATCTATATAAACATGGAAATATCTACACCGCCATCTGTATAAACATGGAAATATCTACAATGCCATCTGTAGAAAGATGGAAATATCTACACCGCAATCTGTGTAAACATGGAAATATCTACACCAATATCTGTAAAAACATGGAAATATCTACACCGCTATCTGTATAAACATGGAAATATCTACACCGCGATCTGCATAAACATGGAAATATCTACACCACGATCTGTATAAACATGGAAATATCTACACTGCTATCTGTAGAAACATGGAAATATCTACACCGCGATCTGCATATACATGGAAATATCTACACCGCGATCTGCATAAACATGGAAATATCTACACCGCTATCTGTAGAAACATGGAAATATCTACACAGCTATCTCTATAAACATGGAGATATCTTAACCGCCATCTGTATAAACATGGAAATACCTACAAGTCATCTGTATAAACATGGAAATATCTACACAGCCATCTGTATAAACATGGAAATATCTACACAGCCATCTGTATATACATGGAAATATCTACACCGCTATCTGTATAAACATTGAAATAACTACACCGCTATTTGTATAAACAAGGAAATATCTACACCGTGATCTATATAAACATGGAAATATCTACACTGCTATTTGTATAAACAAGGAAATATCTACACCGCTATCTGTATAAACATGGAAATAACTACAATGCTATTTGCATAAACAAGGAAATATCTACACCGTGATCTATATAAACATGGAAATATCTACAACGCCATCTCTATAGAAATGGGAATATGTAAACCCCTATCTGTATAAACATGGAAATATCCACACCGCTCTCTATAAACATGGAAATAACTACACTGCGATCAGCATAAACGTGGAAATATCTACACCGCTATCTCTATAAACATGGAAATATCTCCACTGCTATCTCTATAAACATCGAAATAACTACACCGCCATCTGTATAAACATGGAAATACTGACAAAGTTATCTGTATAAACATGGAAATATCTACACCGCCATCTGTATAAACATGGAAATATCTACACAGCCATGTGTACATATATGGAAGTATCTACACAGCTCTCTATATAAACATGGAAATAACTACACCGCTATCTGTATATACATGGAAATATCTAAACCGCCATCTACATTTCCATAGAAATATCTGCGCCGCCATCTGTATAAACATGGAAATATCTACACGGTCATCTTTGTATAGATGGAAATATCAACACCACCATCTGTACAAACATGGAAATATCTGCACCGCTATCTGTATAAACATGGAAATATCTACACCGTTGTCTCTATAAACATGGAAATATCTACACCGCTGTCTGTATAAACATGGAAATATATACACCGCTATCTCTATAAACATGGAAATATCTACACCGTGATCTGTATAAACATGGAAATATTTACAACGATATCTTTATGAACATGGAAATATCTACACCGCCATCTCTATAAACATGGAAATATCTACACCGCCATCTGTATAAACATGGAAATATCTACACCGCTATCTGTATAAACCTGGAAATATCTACACCACTATCGGTATAAACATGGTAATATCTACACCATCTATATAAACATGGAAATATCTACACCGCCATCTGTATAAACATGGAAATATCTACAATGCCATCTGTAGAAAGATGGAAATATCTACACCGCAATCTGTGTAAACATGGAAATATCTACACCAATATCTGTAAAAACATGGAAATATCTACACCGCTATCTGTATAAACATGGAAATATCTACACCGCGATCTGCATAAACATGGAAATATCTACACCACGATCTGTATAAACATGGAAATATATACACTGCTATCTGTAGAAACATGGAAATATCTACACCGCGATCTGCATATACATGGAAATATCTACACCGCGATCTGCATAAACATGGAAATATCTACACCGCCATCTGTATAAACATGGAAATATCTACAATGCCATCTGTAGAAAGATAGAAATATCTACACCGCAATCTGTGAAAACATGGAAATATCTACACCAATATCTGTAAAAACATGGAAATATCTACACCGCTATCTGTATAAACATGGAAATATCTACACCGCTATCTGAATAAACTTGGAAATATCTACACGGCTATCTGTATAAACATGGTAATATCTACACCACCGTCTATATAAACATGGAAATATCTACACCGCCATCTGTATAAACATGGAAATATCTACAATGCCATCTGTAGAAAGATGGAAATATCTACACCGCAATCTGTGTAAACGTGGAAATATCTACACCAATATCTGTAAAAACATGGAAATATCTACACCGCTATCTGTATAAACATGGAAATATCTACACCGCGATCTGCATAAACATGGAAATATCTACCCCACGATCTGTATAAACATGGAAATATCTACACCGCGATCTGCATATACATGGAAATATCTACACCGCGATCTGCATAAACATGGAAATATCTACACCGCTATCTGTAGAAACATGGAAATATCTACACAGCTATCTCTATAAACATGGAGATATCTTAACCGCCATCTGTATAAACATGGAAATACCAACAAGTCATCTGTATAAACATGGAAATATCTACACAGCCATCTGTATAAACATGGAAATATCTACACAGCCATCTGTATATACTTGGAAATACCTACACCGCGATCTGTATAAACATGGAAATAACTACCCCGCTATTTGCATAAACAAGGAAATATCTACACCGTGATCTGTATAAACATGGAAATATCTACACTGCTATTTGTATAAACAAGGAAATATCTACACCGCTATCTGTATAAAAATGGAAATAACTACAACGCTATTTGCATAAACAAGGAAATATCTACACCGTGATCTATATAAACATGGAAATATCTACAACGCCATCTCTATAAAAATGGAAATATCTAAACCCCTATCTGTATAAACATGGAAATATCCACACCGCTCTCTATAAACATGGAAATAACTACACTGCGATCAGCATAAACGTGGAAATATCTACACCGCTATCTCTATAAACATGGAAATATCTCCACTGCTATCTCTATAAACATCGAAATAACTACACCGCCATCTGTATAAACATGGAAATACTGACAAAGTTATCTGTATAAACATGGAAATATCTACACCGCCATCTGTATAAACATGGAAATATCTACACAGCCATGTGTACATATATGGATGTATCTACACAGCTCTCTATATAAACATGGAAATAACTACACCGCTATCTGTATATACATGGAAATATCTAAACCGCCATCTACATTTCCATAGAAATATCTGCGCCGCCATCTGTATAAACATGGAAATATCTACACGGTCATCTTTGTATAGATGGAAATATCAACACCGCCATCTGTACAAACATGGAAATTTCTGCACCACTATCTGTATAAACATGGAAATATCTACACCGTGGTCTGTATAAACATGGAAATATCTACACCGCTATCTGTATAAACATAGGAATATATACACCGCTATCTCTATAAACATGGAATTATCTACACCGTGATCTGTATAAACATGGAAATATTTACACAGATATCTGTATAAACATGGAAATATCTACACCGCCATCTCTAGAAACATGGAAATATCTACACCGCCATCTGTATAAACATGGAAATATCTACAATGCCATCTGTAGAAAGATAGAAATATCTACACCGCAATCTGTGAAAACATGGAAATATCTACACCAATATCTGTAAAAACATGGAAATATCTACACCGCTATCTGTATAAACATGGAAATATCTACACCGCTATCTGAATAAACTTGGAAATATCTACACGGCTATCTGTATAAACATGGTAATATCTACACCACCGTCTATATAAACATGGAAATATCTACACCGCCATCTGTATAAACATGGAAATATCTACAATGCCATCTGTAGAAAGATGGAAATATCTACACCGCAATCTGTGTAAACATGGAAATATCTACACCAATATCTGTAAAAACATGGAAATATCTACACCGCTATCTGTACAAACATGGAAATATCTACACCGCGATCTGCATAAACATGGAAATATCTACCCCACGATCTGTATAAACATGGAAATATCTACACCGCGATCTGCATATACATGGAAATATCTACACCGCGATCTGCATAAACATGGAAATATCTACACCGCTATCTGTAGAAACATGGAAATATCTACACAGCTATCTCTATAAAAATGGAAATATCTACACCGCCATCTGTATAAACATGGAAATACCTACAAGTCATCTATATAAACATGGAAATATTTACACCGCCATCTGTATAAACATGGAAATATCTACACAGCCATCTGTATATACTTGGAAATACCTACACCGCTATCTGTATAAACATGGAAATAACTACACCGCTATTTGCATAAACAAGGAAATATCTACACCGTGATCTGTATAAACATGGAAATAGCTACAATGCTATTTGTATAAACAAGGAAATATCTACACCGCTATCTATATAAACATGGAAATAACTACACCGCTATTTGCATAAACAAGGAAATATCTACACCGTGATCTGTAAAAACATGGAAATATCTACAACGCCATCTCTATAAAAATGGAAATATCTAAACACCTATCTGTATAAACATGAAATATCCACACCGCTCTCTATAAACACGGAAATAACTACACTGCGATCAGCATAAACGTGGAAATATCTACACCGCTATCTCTATAAACATGGAAATATCTCCACTGCTATCTCTATAAACATCGAAATAACTACACAACCATCTGTATAAACATGGAAATACTGACAAAGTTATATGTATAAACATGGAAGTATCTACACCGCCGTCTGTATAAACATGGAAATATCTACTCAGCCATGTGTACATATATGGAAGTATCTACACAGCTCTCTATATAAACATGGAAATAACTACACCACTATCTGTATATACATGGAAATATCTACACCGCAATCTACATATCCATAGAAATATCTGCGCCGCCATCTTTATAAACATGGAAATATCTACATGGTCATCTGTGTATAGATGGAAATATCAACACCGCCATCTGTACAAACATGGAAATATCTGCACCGCAATCTGTATAAACATGGAAATATCTACTCCGTGGTCTGTATAAACATTTAAATATCTACACCGCTATCTGTATAAACATGGAAATATATACACCGCTATCTCTATAAACATGGAATTATCTACACCGTGATCTGTATAAACATGGAAATATTTACACCGATATCTGTATAAACATGGAAATATCTACACCGCCATCTCTATAAACATGGAAATATCTACAGCGCCATCTGTATAAACATGGAAATATCTACACCGGTATCTGTATAAACTTGGAAATATCTACACCGCTATCTGTATAAACATGGTAATATCTACACCACCATCTATATAAACATAGAAATATCTACAATGCCATCTGTATAAACATGGAAATATCTACAATGCCATCTGTAGAAAGATGGAAATATCTACACCGCAATCTGTGTAAACTTGGAAATATCTACACCAATATCTGTAAAAACATGGAAATGTATACACCGCTATCTGTATAAACATGGAAATATCTTCACCGCGATCTGCATAAACATGGAAATATCTACACCGCGATCTGTATAAACATGGAAATATCTACACCGCTATCTGTAAAAACATGGAAATATCTACACAGCTATCTGTAGAAACATGGAAATATCTACACCGCGATCTGCATAAACTTGGAAATATCTACACCGCGATCTGTATAAACATGGAAATATCTACACCGCTATCTGTAGAAACATGTAAATATCTACACAGCTATCTCTATAAACATGGAAATATCTACACCGCCATCTCTATAAACATGGAAATACCTACAAGTCATCTGTACAAACATGGAAATATCTACAAAGCCATCAGTATAAACATGGAAATATCTACACAACCATCTGTATATACATGGAAATATCTACACCGCCATCTGTATAAACATAGAAATAACTACACCGCCATTTGTATAAACAAGGAAATGTCTACACTGTGATCTGTATAAACATGGAAATACCTACACTGCTATTTGTATAAACAAGGAAATATCTACACCGCTATATGTATAAACATGGAAATAACTACACCGCTATTTGCATAAACAAGGAAATATCTACACCGTTATCTTTATAAACATGGAAATATTTACAACGCCATCTCTATAAACATGGAAATATCTAAACCCCTATCTGTATAAACATGGAAATATCCACACCGCTATCTCTATAAACATGGAAATAACTACACCGCGATCAGTATAGACGAGGAAATATCTACACCGCTATCTCTATAAACATGGAAATATCTCTACTACTATCTCTATAAACATCGAAATATCTACACCGCCATCTGTATAAACATGGAAATACTGACAAAGTTATCTGTATAAACTTGGAAATACCTACACCGCCATCTATATAAACATGGAAATATCTACACAGCCATGTGTACATATATGGAAATATCTACACCGCTCTCTATATAAACATGGAAATAACTACACCGCTATCTGTATATACATGGAAATATCTACACCGCCATCTTCATATCCATAGAAATATCTGCGCCGCCATCTGTATAAACCTGGAAATATCTACACCGCTATCTGCAGAAACATGGAAATATCTACACCGCGATCTGCATAAACATGGAAATATCTACACCGCGATCTGTATAAACATGGAAATATCTACACCGCTATCTGTAGAAACATGGAAATATCTACACCGCCATCTCTATAAACATGGAAATATCTACACTGCCATCTGTATAAACATGGAAATATCTACACCGCCATCTGTAGATACATGGAAATATCTACACAGCTATCTCTATAAATATGGAAATATCTACACCGCCATCTGTATAAACACGGAAATACCTACAAGTCATCTGTATAAACATGGAAATATCTACACAGCCATCTGTATAAACATGGAAATATCTACACAGCCATGTGTACATATATGGAAATATCTACACCGCTCTCTATATAAACATGGAAATAACTACACCGCTATATGTATATACATGGAAATATCTACACCGCCATCTACATATCCATAGAAATAACTGCGCCGCCATCAGTATAAACATGGAAATATGTACACGGTCATCTTTGTATAGATGGAAATATCCACACCGCCATCTGTACAAACATGGAAATATCTGCACCGCTATCTGTATAAACATGGAAATATCTACACCGTGGTCTGTAAAAACATGGAAATATCTACACCGCTATCTGTATAAACATGGAAATATATACATCGCTATCTGTATAAACATGGAAATACCTACACCATGATCTGTATAAACATGGAAATATTTACAATGATATCTGTATAAACATGGAAATATCTACACCGCCATCTCTATAAACATGGAAATATCTACACTGCCATCTGTATAAACATGGAAATATCTACACCGCTATCTGTATAAACCTGAAAATATCTACACCGCTATCTGTATATACATGGTAATATCTACATCACCATCTATATAAACATGGAAATATCTACACCGCCATCTGTATAAACATGGAAAAACCTACACCGCTATCTGTATAAACCTGGAAATATCTACACCACTATCTGCAGAAACATGGAAATATCTACACCGCGATCTGCATAAACATGGAAATATCTACAACGCGATCTGCATAAACATGGAAATATCTACACCGCTATCTGTATAAACCTGGAAATATCTACACCACTATCGGTATAAACATGGTAATATCTACACCATCTATATAAACATGGAAATATCTACACCGCCATCTGTATAAACATGGAAATATCTACAATGCCATCTGTAGAAAGATGGAAATATCTACACCGCAATCTGTGTAAACATGGAAATATCTACACCAATATCTGTAAAAACATGGAAATATCTACACCGCTATCTGTATAAACATGGAAATATCTACACCGCGATCTGCATAAACATGGAAATATCTACACCACGATCTGTATAAACATGGAAATATATACACTGCTATCTGTAGAAACATGGAAATATCTACACCGCGATCTGCATATACATGGAAATATCTACACCGCGATCTGCATAAACATGGAAATATCTACACCGCCATCTGTATAAACATGGAAATATCTACAATGCCATCTGTAGAAAGATAGAAATATCTACACCGCAATCTGTGAAAACATGGAAATATCTACACCAATATCTGTAAAAACATGGAAATATCTACACCGCTATCTGTATAAACATGGAAATATCTACACCGCTATCTGAATAAACTTGGAAATATCTACACGGCTATCTGTATAAACATGGTAATATCTACACCACCGTCTATATAAACATGGAAATATCTACACCGCCATCTGTATAAACATGGAAATATCTACAATGCCATCTGTAGAAAGATGGAAATATCTACACCGCAATCTGTGTAAACGTGGAAATATCTACACCAATATCTGTAAAAACATGGAAATATCTACACCGCTATCTGTATAAACATGGAAATATCTACACCGCGATCTGCATAAACATGGAAATATCTACCCCACGATCTGTATAAACATGGAAATATCTACACCGCGATCTGCATATACATGGAAATATCTACACCGCGATCTGCATAAACATGGAAATATCTACACCGCTATCTGTAGAAACATGGAAATATCTACACAGCTATCTCTATAAACATGGAGATATCTTAACCGCCATCTGTATAAACATGGAAATACCAACAAGTCATCTGTATAAACATGGAAATATCTACACAGCCATCTGTATAAACATGGAAATATCTACACAGCCATCTGTATATACTTGGAAATACCTACACCGCGATCTGTATAAACATGGAAATAACTACCCCGCTATTTGCATAAACAAGGAAATATCTACACCGTGATCTGTATAAACATGGAAATATCTACACTGCTATTTGTATAAACAAGGAAATATCTACACCGCTATCTGTATAAAAATGGAAATAACTACAACGCTATTTGCATAAACAAGGAAATATCTACACCGTGATCTATATAAACATGGAAATATCTACAACGCCATCTCTATAAAAATGGAAATATCTAAACCCCTATCTGTATAAACATGGAAATATCCACACCGCTCTCTATAAACATGGAAATAACTACACTGCGATCAGCATAAACGTGGAAATATCTACACCGCTATCTCTATAAACATGGAAATATCTCCACTGCTATCTCTATAAACATCGAAATAACTACACCGCCATCTGTATAAACATGGAAATACTGACAAAGTTATCTGTATAAACATGGAAATATCTACACCGCCATCTGTATAAACATGGAAATATCTACACAGCCATGTGTACATATATGGATGTATCTACACAGCTCTCTATATAAACATGGAAATAACTACACCGCTATCTGTATATACATGGAAATATCTAAACCGCCATCTACATTTCCATAGAAATATCTGCGCCGCCATCTGTATAAACATGGAAATATCTACACGGTCATCTTTGTATAGATGGAAATATCAACACCGCCATCTGTACAAACATGGAAATTTCTGCACCACTATCTGTATAAACATGGAAATATCTACACCGTGGTCTGTATAAACATGGAAATATCTACACCGCTATCTGTATAAACATAGGAATATATACACCGCTATCTCTATAAACATGGAATTATCTACACCGTGATCTGTATAAACATGGAAATATTTACACAGATATCTGTATAAACATGGAAATATCTACACCGCCATCTCTAGAAACATGGAAATATCTACACCGCCATCTGTATAAACATGGAAATATCTACAATGCCATCTGTAGAAAGATAGAAATATCTACACCGCAATCTGTGAAAACATGGAAATATCTACACCAATATCTGTAAAAACATGGAAATATCTACACCGCTATCTGTATAAACATGGAAATATCTACACCGCTATCTGAATAAACTTGGAAATATCTACACGGCTATCTGTATAAACATGGTAATATCTACACCACCGTCTATATAAACATGGAAATATCTACACCGCCATCTGTATAAACATGGAAATATCTACAATGCCATCTGTAGAAAGATGGAAATATCTACACCGCAATCTGTGTAAACATGGAAATATCTACACCAATATCTGTAAAAACATGGAAATATCTACACCGCTATCTGTATAAACATGGAAATATCTACACCGCGATCTGCATAAACATGGAAATATCTACCCCACGATCTGTATAAACATGGAAATATCTACACCGCGATCTGCATATACATGGAAATATCTACACCGCGATCTGCATAAACATGGAAATATCTACACCGCTATCTGTAGAAACATGGAAATATCTACACAGCTATCTCTATAAAAATGGAAATATCTACACCGCCATCTGTATAAACATGGAAATACCTACAAGTCATCTATATAAACATGGAAATATTTACACCGCCATCTGTATAAACATGGAAATATCTACACAGCCATCTGTATATACTTGGAAATACCTACACCGCTATCTGTATAAACATGGAAATAACTACACCGCTATTTGCATAAACAAGGAAATATGTACACCGTGATCTGTATAAACATGGAAATAGCTACAATGCTATTTGTATAAACAAGGAAATATCTACACCGCTATCTATATAAACATGGAAATAACTACACCGCTATTTGCATAAACAAGGAAATATCTACACCGTGATCTGTAAAAACATGGAAATATCTACAACGCCATCTCTATAAAAATGGAAATATCTAAACACCTATCTGTATAAACATGAAATATCCACACCGCTCTCTATAAACACGGAAATAACTACACTGCGATCAGCATAAACGTGGAAATATCTACACCGCTATCTCTATAAACATGGAAATATCTCCACTGCTATCTCTATAAACATCGAAATAACTACACAACCATCTGTATAAACATGGAAATACTGACAAAGTTATATGTATAAACATGGAAGTATCTACACCGCCGTCTGTATAAACATGGAAATATCTACTCAGCCATGTGTACATATATGGAAGTATCTACACAGCTCTCTATATAAACATGGAAATAACTACACCGCTATCTGTATATACATGGAAATATCTACACCGCAATCTACATATCCATAGAAATATCTGCGCCGCCATCTGTATAAACATGGAAATATCTACATGGTCATCTGTGTATAGATGGAAATATCAACACCGCCATCTGTACAAACATGGAAATATCTGCACCGCAATCTGTATAAACATGGAAATATCTACTCCGTGGTCTGTATAAACATTTAAATATCTACACCGCTATCTGTATAAACATGGAAATATATACACCGCTATCTCTATAAACATGGAATTATCTACACCGTGATCTGTATAAACATGGAAATATTTACACCGATATCTGTATAAACATGGAAATATCTACACCGCCATCTCTATAAACATGGAAATATCTACAGCGCCATCTGTATAAACATGGAAATATCTACACCGGTATCTGTATAAACTTGGAAATATCTACACCGCTATCTGTATAAACATGGTAATATCTACACCACCATCTATATAAACATAGAAATATCTACAATGCCATCTGTATAAACATGGAAATATCTACAATGCCATCTGTAGAAAGATGGAAATATCTACACCGCAATCTGTGTAAACTTGGAAATATCTACACCAATATCTGTAAAAACATGGAAATGTATACACCGCTATCTGTATAAACATGGAAATATCTTCACCGCGATCTGCATAAACATGGAAATATCTACACCGCGATCTGTATAAACATGGAAATATCTACACCGCTATCTGTAAAAACATGGAAATATCTACACAGCTATCTGTAGAAACATGGAAATATCTACACCGCGATCTGCATAAACTTGGAAATATCTACACCGCGATCTGTATAAACATGGAAATATCTACACCGCTATCTGTAGAAACATGTAAATATCTACACAGCTATCTCTATAAACATGGAAATATCTACACCGCCATCTCTATAAACATGGAAATACCTACAAGTCATCTGTACAAACATGGAAATATCTACAAAGCCATCAGTATAAACATGGAAATATCTACACAACCATCTGTATATACATGGAAATATCTACACCGCCATCTGTATAAACATAGAAATAACTACACCGCCATTTGTATAAACAAGGAAATGTCTACACTGTGATCTGTATAAACATGGAAATACCTACACTGCTATTTGTATAAACAAGGAAATATCTACACCGCTATATGTATAAACATGGAAATAACTACACCGCTATTTGCATAAACAAGGAAATATCTACACCGTTATCTTTATAAACATGGAAATATTTACAACGCCATCTCTATAAACATGGAAATATCTAAACCCCTATCTGTATAAACATGGAAATATCCACACCGCTATCTCTATAAACATGGAAATAACTACACCGCGATCAGTATAGACGAGGAAATATCTACACCGCTATCTCTATAAACATGGAAATATCTCTACTACTATCTCTATAAACATCGAAATATCTACACCGCCATCTGTATAAACATGGAAATACTGACAAAGTTATCTGTATAAACTTGGAAATACCTACACCGCCATCTATATAAACATGGAAATATCTACACAGCCATGTGTACATATATGGAAATATCTACACCGCTCTCTATATAAACATGGAAATAACTACACCGCTATCTGTATATACATGGAAATATCTACACCGCCATCTTCATATCCATAGAAATATCTGCGCCGCCATCTGTATAAACCTGGAAATATCTACACCGCTATCTGCAGAAACATGGAAATATCTACACCGCGATCTGCATAAACATGGAAATATCTACACCGCGATCTGTATAAACATGGAAATATCTACACCGCTATCTGTAGAAACATGGAAATATCTACACCGCCATCTCTATAAACATGGAAATATCTACACTGCCATCTGTATAAACATGGAAATATCTACACCGCCATCTGTAGATACATGGAAATATCTACACAGCTATCTCTATAAATATGGAAATATCTACACCGCCATCTGTATAAACATGGAAATACCTACAAGTCATCTGTATAAACATGGAAATATCTACACAGCCATCTGTATAAACATGGAAATATCTACACAGCCATGTGTACATATATGGAAATATCTACACCGCTCTCTATATAAACATGGAAATAACTACACCGCTATATGTATATACATGGAAATATCTACACCGCCATCTACATATCCATAGAAATAACTGCGCCGCCATCAGTATAAACATGGAAATATGTACACGGTCATCTCTGTATAGATGGAAATATCCACACCGCCATCTGTACAAACATGGAAATATCTGCACCGCTATCTGTATAAACATGGAAATATCTACACCGTGGTCTGTAAAAACATGGAAATATCTACACCGCTATCTGTATAAACATGGAAATATATACATCGCTATCTGTATAAACATGGAAATACCTACACCATGATCTGTATAAACATGGAAATATTTACAATGATATCTGTATAAACATGGAAATATCTACACCGCCATCTCTATAAACATGGAAATATCTACACTGCCATCTGTATAAACATGGAAATATCTACACCGCTATCTGTATAAACCTGAAAATATCTACACCGCTATCTGTATATACATGGTAATATCTACATCACCATCTATATAAACATGGAAATATCTACACCGCCATCTGTATAAACATGGAAAAACCTACACCGCTATCTGTATAAACCTGGAAATATCTACACCACTATCTGCAGAAACATGGAAATATCTACACCGCGATCTGCATAAACATGGAAATATCTACAACGCGATCTGCATAAACATGGAAATATCTACACCGCTATCTGTAGAAACATGGAAATATCTACGCAGCTATCTCTATAAACATGGAAATATCTACACCGCCATCTCTATAAACATGGAAATACCTACAAGTCATCTGTACAAACATGGAAATATCTACAAAGCCATCAGTATAAACATTTAAATATCTACACAGCCATCTGTATATACATGGAAATATCTACACCGCCATCTGTATAAACATAGAAATAACTACACCGCCATTTATATAAACAAGGAAATGTCTACACTGTGATCTGTATAAACATGGAAAAACCTACACTGCTATTTGTATAAACAAGGAAATATCTACACCGCTATCTGTATAAACATGGAAATAACTACACCGCTATTTGCATAAACAAGGAAATATCTACACCGTGATCTTTATAAACATGGAAATATCTACAACGCCATCTCTATAAACATGGAAATATCTAAACCCCTATCTGTATAAACATGCAAATATCCACACCGCTATCTCTATAAACATGGAAATAACTACACCGCGTTCAGTATAAACGAGGAAATATCTACACCGCTATCTCTATAAACATGGAAATATCTCCACTACTATCTCTATAAACATCGAAATATCTACACCGCCATCTGTATAAACATGGAAATACTGACAAAGTTATCTGTATAAATTTGGAAATATCTACACCGCCATCTATATAAACATGGAAATATCTACACAGCCATGTGTACATATATGGAAATATCTACACCGCTCTCTATATAAACATGGAAATAACTACACCGCTATCTGTATATACATGGAAATATCTACACCGCCATCTACATATCCATAGAAATATCTGCGCCGCCATCTGTATAAACATGGAAATATCTACACGGTCATCTGTGTATACATGGAAATATCAACACCGCCATCTGTACAAACATGGAAATATCTGCACCGCTATCTGTATAAACATGGAAATATCTACACCGTGGTCTGTATAAACATGGAAATATCTACACCGCTATCTGTATAAACATGGAAATATATACACCGCAATCTCTATAAACATGGAAATATCTACACCGTGATCTGTATAAACATGGAAATATTTACACCGATATCTGTATAAACATGGAAATATCTACACCGCCACCTCTATAAACATGGAAATAACTACACCGCCATCTGTATAAACATTTAAATATCTACACCGCTATCTGTATAATCCTGGAAATATCTACAACGCTATCTGTATAAACATGGTAATATCTATACCACCATCTATATAAACATGGAAATATCTACACCGCCATCTGTATAAACATGGAAATATCTACACCAATATCTGTAAAAACATGGAAATATCTACACCGCTATCTGTATAAACACGGAAATATCAACACCGCGATCTGCATAAACATGGAAATATTTGCACCGCGATCTGTATAAACATGGAAATATCTACACCGCTATCTGTAGAAACATGGAAATATCTACACCGCGATCTGTATAAACATGGAAATATCTACACCGCGATCTGTATAAACATGGTAATATCTACACCACCATCTATATAAACATGGAAATATCTACACCGCCATCTGTATAAACATGGAAATATCTACAATGCCATCTGTAGAAAGATGGAAATATCTACACCGCAATCTGTGTAAACATGGAAATATCTACACCAATATCTGTAAAAACATGGAAATATCTACACCGCTATCTGTATAAACATGGAAATATCTACACCGTGATCTGCATAAACATGGAAATATCTACACCACGATCTGTATAAACATGGAAATATCTACACTGCTATCTGTAGAAACATGGAAATATCTACACCGCGATCTGCATATACATGGAAATATCTACACCGCGATCTGCATAAACATGGAAATATCTACACCGCTATCTGTAGAAACATGGAAATATCTACACAGCTATCTCTATCAACATGGAAATATCTACACCGCCATCTGTATAAACATGGAAATACCTACAAGTCATCTGTATAAACATGGAAATATCTACACAGCCATCTGTATAAACATGGAAATATCTACACAGCCATCTGTATATACATGGAAATAGCTACACCGCTCTCTTTATAAACATTGAAATAACTACACCGCTATTTGTATAAACAAGGAAATATCTACACCGTGATCTCTATAAACATGGAAATATCTACACTGCTATTTGTATAAACAAGGAAATATCTACACCGCTATCTGTATAAACATGGAAATAACTACACCGCTATTTGCATAAACAAGGAAATATCTACACCGTGATCTGTATAAACATGGAAATATCTACAACGACATCTCTATAAAAATGGAAATATCTAAACCCCTATCTGTATAAACATGGAAATATCCACACCGCTCTCTATAAACATGGAAATAACTACACTGCGATCAGCATAAACGTGGAAATATCTACACCGCTATCTCTATAAACATGGAAATATCTCCACTGCTATCTCTATAAACATCGAAATAACTACACCGCCATCTGTATAAACATGGAAATACTGACAAAGTTATCTGTATAAACATGGAAATATCCACACCGCCATCTGTATAAACATGGAAATATCTACACAGCCATGTGTACATATATGGAAGTATCTACAGAGCTCTCTATATAAACATGGAAATAACTACACCGCTATCTCTATATACATGGAAATATCTACACCGCCATCTACATTTCCACAGAAATATCTGCGCCGCCATCTGTATAAACATGGAAATATCTACACGGTCATCTGTGTATAGATGATAATATCAACACCGCCATCTGTACAAACATGGAAATATCTGCACCGCTATCTGTATAAAAATGGAAATATCTACACCGTGGTCTGTATAAACATGGAAATATCTACACCGCTATCTGTAGAAACATGGAAATATCTACGCAGCTATCTCTATAAACATGGAAATATCTACACCGCCATCTCTATAAACATGGAAATACCTACAAGTCATCTGTACAAACATGGAAATATCTACAAAGCCATCAGTATAAACATTTAAATATCTACACAGCCATCTGTATATACATGGAAATATCTACACCGCCATCTGTATAAACATAGAAATAACTACACCGCCATTTATATAAACAAGGAAATGTCTACACTGTGATCTGTATAAACATGGAAAAACCTACACTGCTATTTGTATAAACAAGGAAATATCTACACCGCTATCTGTATAAACATGGAAATAACTACACCGCTATTTGCATAAACAAGGAAATATCTACACCGTGATCTTTATAAACATGGAAATATCTACAACGCCATCTCTATAAACATGGAAATATCTAAACCCCTATCTGTATAAACATGCAAATATCCACACCGCTATCTCTATAAACATAGAAATAACTACACCGCGATCAGTATAATCGAGGAAATATCTACACCGCTATCTCTATAAACATGGAAATATCTCCACTACTATCTCTATAAACATCGAAATATCTACACCGCCATCTGTATAAACATGGAAATACTGACAAAGTTATCTGTATAAACTTGGAAATATCTACACCGCCATCTATATTAACATGGAAATATCTACACAGCCATGTGTACATATATGGAAATATCTACACCGCTCTCTATATAAACATGGAAATAACTACACCGCTATCTGTATATACATGGAAATATCTACACCGCCATCTACATATCCATAGAAATATCTGCGCCGCCATCTGTATAAACATGGAAATATCTACACGGTCATCTGTGTATACATGGAAATATCAACACCGCCATCTGTACAAACATGGAAATATCTGCACCGCTATCTGTATAAACATGGAAATATCTACACCGTGGTCTGTATAAACATGGAAATATCTACACCGCTATCTGTATAAACATGGAAATATATACACCGCTATCTCTATAAACATGGAAATATCTACACCGTGATCTGTATAAACATGGAAATATTTACACCGATATCTGTATAAACATGGAAATATCTACACCGCCACCTCTATAAACATGGAAATAACTACACCGCCATCTGTATAAACATGGAAATATCTACACCGCTATCTGTATAAACCTGGAAATATCTACACCGCTATCTGTATACACATGGTAATATCTATACCACCATCTATATAAACATGGAAATATCTACACCGCCATCTGTATAAACATGGAAATATCTACACCAATATCTGTAAAAACATGGAAATATCTACACCGCTATCTGTATAAACACGGAAATATCAACACCGCGATCTGCATAAACACGGAAATATTTACACCGCGATCTGTATAAACATGGAAATTTCTACACCGCTATCTGTAGAAACATGGAAATATCTACACCGTGATCTGTATAAACATGGAAATATCTACACCGCGATCTGTATAAACATGGTAATATCTACACCACCATCTATATAAACATGGAAATATCTACACCGCCATCTGTATAAACATGGAAATATCTACAATGCCATCTGTAGAAAGATGGAAATATCTACACCGCAATCTGTGTAAACATGGAAATATCTACACCAATATCTGTAAATACATGGAAATATCTACACCGCTATCTGTATAAACATGGAAATATCTACACCGCGATCTGCATAAACATGGAAATATCTACACCACGATCTGTATAAACATGGAAATATCTACACTGCTATCTGTAGAAACATGGAAATATCTACACCGCGATCTGCATATACATGGAAATATCTACACCGCGATCTGCATAAACATGGAAATATCTACACCGCTATCTGTAGAAACATGGAAATATCTACACAGCTATCTCTATCAACATGGAAATATCTACACCGCCATCTGTATAAACATGGAAATACCTACAAGTCATCTGTATAAACATGGAAATATCTACACAGCCATCTGTATAAACATGGAAATATCTACACAGCCATCTGTATATACATGGAAATAGCTACACCGCTCTCTTTATAAACATTGAAATAACTACACCGCTATTTGTATAAACAAGGAAATATCTACACCGTGATCTGTATAAACATGGAAATATCTACACTGCTATTTGTATAAACAAGGAAATATCTACACCGCTATCTGTATAAACATGGAAATAACTACACCGTTATTTGCATAAACAAGGAAATATCTACACCGTGATCTGTATAAACATGGAAATATCTACAACGCCATCTCTATAAAAATGGAAATATCTAAACCCCTATCTGTATAAACATGGAAATATCCACACCACTCTCTATAAACATGGAAATAACTACACTGCGATCAGCATAAACGTGGAAATATCTACACCGCTATCTCTGTAAACATGGAAATATCTTCACTGCTATCTCTATAAACATCGAAATAACTACACCGCCATCTGTATAAACATGGAAATACTGACAAAGTTATCTGTATAAACATGGAAATATCTACACCGCCATCTGTATAAACATGGAAATATCTACACAGCCATGTGTACATATATGGAAGTATCTACACAGCTCTCTATATAAACATGGAAATAACTACACCGCTATCTCTATATACATGGAAATATCTACACCGCCATCTACATTTCCACAGAAATATCTGCGCCGCCATCTGTATAAACATGGAAATATCTACACGGTCATCTGTGTATAGATGATAATATCAACACCGCCATCTGTACAAACATGGAAATATCTGCACCGCTATCTGTATAAAAATGGAAATATCTACACCGTGGTCTGTATAAACACGGAAATATCTACACCGCTATCTGTAGAAACATGGAAATATCTACACAGCTATCTCTATAAACATGGAAATATCTACACCGCCATCTCTATAAACATGAAAATACCTACAAGTCATCTGTACAAACATGGAAATATCTACAAAGCCATCAGTATAAACATTTAAATATCTACACAGCCATCTGTATATACATGGAAATATCTACACCGCCATCTGTGTAAACATAGAAATAACTACACCGCCATTTGTATAAACAAGGAAATGTCTACACTGTGATCTGTATAAACATGGAAAAACCTACACTGCTATTTTTATAAACAAGGAAATATCTACACCGCTATCTGTATAAACATGGAAATAACTACACCGCTATTTGCATAAACAAGGAAATATCTACACCGTGATCTTTATAAACATGGAAATATCTACAACGCCATCTCTATAAACATGGAAATATCTAAACCCCTATCTGTATAAACATGGAAATATCCACACCGCTATCTCTATAAACATGGAAATAACTACACCGCGATCAGTATAAACGAGGAAATATCTACACCGCTATCTCTATAAACATGGAAATATCTCCACTACTATCTCTATAAACATCGAAATATCTACACCGCCATCTGTATAAACATGGAAATACTGACAAAGTTATCTGTATAAACTTGGAAATATCTACACCGCCATCTATATAAACATGGAAATATCTACACAGCCATGTGTACATATATGGAAATATCTACACCGCTCTCTATATAAACATGGAAATAATTACACCGCTATCTGTATATACATGGAAATATCTACACCGCCATCTACATGTCCATAGAAATATCTGCGCCGCCATCTGTATAAACATGGAAATATCTACACGGTCATCTGTGTATACATGGAAATATCAACACCGCCATCTGTACAAACATGGAAATATCTGCACCGCTATCTGTATAAACATGGAAATATCTACACCGTGGTCTGTATAAACATGGAAATATCTACACCGCTATCTGTATAAACATGGAAATATATACACCGCTATCTCTATAAACATGGAAATATCTACACCGTGATCTGTATAAACATGGAAATATTTACACCGATATCTGTATAAACATGGAAATATCTACACCGCCACCTCTATAAACATGGAAATAACTACACCGCCATCTGTATAAACATGGAAATATCTACACCGCTATCTGTATAAACCTGGAAATATCTACACCGCTATCTGTATACACATGGTAATATCTATACCACCATCTATATAAACATGGAAATATCTACACCGCCATCTGTCTAAACATGGAAATATCTACAATGCCATCTGTACAAAGATGGAAATATCTACACCGCAATCTGTGTAAACATGGAAATATCTACACCAATATCTGTAAAAACATGGAAATATCTACACCGCTATCTGTATAAACATGGAAATATCTACACCGCGATCTGCATAAACATGGAAATATCTACACCACGATCTGTATAAACATGGAAATATCTACACTGCTATCTGTAGAAACATGGAAATATCTACACCGCGATCTGCATATACATGGAAATATCTACACCGCGATCTGCATAAACATGGAAATATCTACACCGCTATCTGTAGAAACATGGAAATATCTACACAGCTATCTCTATCAACATGGAAATATCTACACCGCCATCTGTATAAACATGGAAATACCTACAAGTCATCTGTATAAACATGGAAATATCTACACAGCCATCTGTATAAACATGGAAATATCTACACAGCCATCTGTATATACATGGAAATAGCTACACCGCTCTCTTTATAAACATTGAAATAACTACACCGCTATTTGTATAAACAAGGAAATATCTACACCGTGATCTGTATAAACATGGAAATATCTACACTGCTATTTGTATAAACAAGGAAATATCTACACCGCTATCTGTATAAACATGGAAATAACTACACCGCTATTTGCATAAACAAGGAAATATCTACACCGTGATCTGTATAAACATGGAAATATCTACAACGCCATCTCTATAAAAATGGAAATATCTAAACCCCTATCTGTATAAACATGGAAATATCCACACCACTCTCTATAAACATGGAAATAACTACACTGCGATCAGCATAAACGTGGAAATATCTACACCGCTATCTCTGTAAACATGGAAATATCTTCACTGCTATCTCTATAAACATCGAAATAACTACACCGCCATCTGTATAAACATGGAAATACTGACAAAGTTATCTGTATAAACATGGAAATATCTACACCGCCATCTGTATAAACATGGAAATATCTACACAGCCATGTGTACATATATGGAAGTATCTACACAGCTCTCTATATAAACATGGAAATAACTACACCGCTATCTCTATATACATGGAAATATCTACACCGCCATCTACATTTCCACAGAAATATCTGCGCCGCCATCTGTATAAACATGGAAATATCTACACGGTCATCTGTGTATAGATGATAATATCAACACCGCCATCTGTACAAACATGGAAATATCTGCACCGCTATCTGTATAAAAATGGAAATATCTACACCGTGGTCTGTATAAACACGGAAATATCTACACCGCTATCTGTAGAAACATGGAAATATCTACAAAGCTATCTCTATAAACATGGAAATATCTACACCGCCATCTCTATAAACATGAAAATACCTACAAGTCATCTGTACAAACATGGAAATATCTACAAAGCCATCAGTATAAACATTTAAATATCTACACAGCCATCTGTATATACATGGAAATATCTACACCGCCATCTGTGTAAACATAGAAATAACTACACCGCCATTTGTATAAACAAGGAAATGTCTACACTGTGATCTGTATAAACATGGAAAAACCTACACTGCTATTTGTATAAACAAGGAAATATCTACACCGCTATCTGTATAAACATGGAAATAACTACACCGCTATTTGCATAAACAAGGAAATATCTACACCGTGATCTTTATAAACATGGAAATATCTACAACGCCATCTCTATAAACATGGAAATATCTAAACCCCTATCTGTATAAACATGGAAATATCCACACCGCTATCTCTATAAACATGGAAATAACTACACCGCGATCAGTATAAACGAGGAAATATCTACACCGCTATCTCTATAAACATGGAAATATCTCCACTACTATCTCTATAAACATCGAAATATCTACACCGCCATCTGTATAAACATGGAAATACTGACAAAGTTATCTGTATAAACATGGAAATATCTACACCGCCATCTATATAAACATGGAAATATCTACACAGCCATGTGTACATATATGGAAATATCTACACCGCTCTCTATATAAACATGGAAATAACTACACCGCTATCTGTATATACATGGAAATATCTACACCGCCATCTACATGTCCATAGAAATATCTGCGCCGCCATCTGTATAAACATGGAAATATCTACACGGTCATCTGTGTATACATGGAAATATCAACACCGCCATCTGTACAAACATGGAAATATCTGCACCGCTATCTGTATAAACATGGAAATATCTACACCGTGGTCTGTATAAACATGGAAATATCTACACCGCTATCTGTATAAACATGGAAATATATACACCGCAATCTCTATAAACATGGAAATATCTACACCGTGATCTGTATAAACATGGAAATATTTACACCGATATCTGTATAAACATGGAAATATCTACACCGCCACCTCTATAAACATGGAAATAACTACACCGCCATCTGTATAAACATGGAAATATCTACACCGCTATCTGTATAAACCTGGAAATATCTACACCGCTATCTGTATACACATGGTAATATCTATACCACCATCTATATAAACATGGAAATATCTACACCGCCATCTGTATAAACATGGAAATATCTACACCAATATCTGTAAAAACATGGAAATATCTACACCGCTATCTGTATAAACACGGAAATATCAACACCACAATCTGCATAAACATGGAAATATTTACACCGCGATCTGTATAAACATGGAAATATCTACACCGCTATCTGTAGAAACATGGAAATATCTACACCGCGATCTGTATAAACATGGAAATATCTACACCACGATCTGTATAAACATGGTAATATCTACACCACCATCTATATAAACATGGAAATATCTACACCGCCATCTGTATAAACATGGAAATATCTACAATGCCATCTGTAGAAAGATGGAAATATCTACACCGCAATCTGTGTAAACATGGAAATATCTACACCAATAACTGTAAAAACATGGAAATATCTACACCGCTATCTGTATAAACATGGAAATATCTACACCGCGATCTGCATAAACATGGAAATATCTACACCACGATCTGTATAAACATGGAAATATCTACACTGCTATCTGTAGAAACATGGAAATATCTACACCGCGATCTGCATATACATGGAAATATCTACACCGCGATCTGCATAAACATGGAAATATCTACACCGCTATCTGTAGAAACATGGAAATATCTACACAGCTATCTCTATCAACATGGAAATATCTACACCGCCATTTGTATAAACATGGAAATACCTACAAGTCATCTGTATAAACATGGAAATATCTACACAGCCATCTGTATAAACATGGAAATATCTACACAGCCATCTGTATATACATGGAAATAGCTACAACGCTCTCTTTATAAACATTGAAATAACTACACCGCTATTTGTATAAACAAGGAAATATCTACACCGTGATCTGTATAAACATGGAAATATCTACACTGCTATTTGTATAAACAAGGAAATATCTACACCGCTATCTGTATAAACATGGAAATAACTACACCGCTATTTGCATAAACAAGGAAATATCTACACCGTGATCTGTATAAACATGGAAATATCAACAACGACATCTCTATAAAAATGGAAATATCTAAACCCCTATCTGTATAAACATGGAAATATCCACACCGCTCTCTATAAACATGGAAATAACTACACTGCGATCAGCATAAACGTGGAAATATCTACACCGCTATCTCTATAAACATGGAAATATCTCCACTGCTATCTCTATAAACATCGAAATAACTACACCGCCACCTGTATAAACATGGAAATACTGACAAAGTTATCTGTATAAACATGGAAATATCCACACCGCCATCTGTATAAACATGGAAATATCTACACAGCCATGTGTACATATATGGAAGTATCTACAGAGCTCTCTATATAAACATGGAAATAACTACACCGCTATCTCTATATACATGGAAATATCTACACCGCCATATACATTTCCACAGAAATATCTGCGCCGCCATCTGTATAAACATGGAAATATCTACACGGTCATCTGTGTATAGATGATAATATCAACACCGCCATCTGTACAAACATGGAAATATCTGCACCGCTATCTGTATAAAAATGGAAATATCTACACCGTGGTCTGTATAAACATGGAAATATCTACACCGCTATCTGTAGAAACATGGAAATATCTACGCAGCTATCTCTATAAACATGGAAATATCTACACCGCCATCTCTATAAACATGGAAATACCTACAAGTCATCTGTACAAACATGGAAATATCTACAAAGCCATCAGTATAAACATTTAAATATCTACACAGCCATCTGTATATACATGGAAATATCTACACCGCCATCTGTATAAAGATAGAAATAACTACACCGCCATTTATATAAACAAGGAAATGTCTACACTGTGATCTGTATAAACATGGAAAAACCTACACTGCTATTTATATAAACAAGGAAATATCTACACCGCTATCTGTATAAACATGGAAATAACTACACCGCTATTTGCATAAACAAGGAAATATCTACACCGTGATCTTTATAAACATGGAAATATCTACAACGCCATCTCTATAAACATGGAAATATCTAAACCCCTATCTGTATAAACATGCAAATATCCACACCGCTATCTCTATAAACATAGAAATAACTACACCGCGATCAGTATAATCGAGGAAATATCTACACCGCTATCTCTATAAACATGGAAATATCTCCACTACTATCTCTATAAACATCGAAATATCTACACCGCCATCTGTATAAACATGGAAATACTGACAAAGTTATGTGTATAAACTTGGAAATATCTACACCGCCATCTATATTAACATGGAAATATCTACACAGCCATGTGTACATATATGGAAATATCTACACCGCTCTCTATATAAACATGGAAATAACTACACCGCTATCTGTATATACATGGAAATATCTACACCGCCATCTACATATCCATAGAAATATCTGCGCCGCCATCTGTATAAACATGGAAATATCTACACGGTCATCTTTGTATACATGGAAATATCAACACCGCCATCTGTACAAACATGGAAATATCTGCACCGCTATCTGTATAAACATGGAAATATCTACACCGTGGTCTGTATAAACATGGAAATATCTACACCGCTATCTGTATAAACATGGAAATATATACACCGCTATCTCTATAAACATGGAAATATCTACACCGTGATCTGTATAAACATGGAAATATTTACACCGATATCTGTATAAACATGGAAATATCTACACCGCCACCTCTATAAACATGGAAATAACTACACCGCCATCTGTATAAACATGGAAATATCTACACCGCTATCTGTATAAACCTGGAAATATCTACACCGCTATCTGTATACACATGGTAATATCTATACCACCATCTATATAAACATGGAAATATCTACACCGCCATCTGTATAAACATGGAAATATCTACACCAATATCTGTAAAAACATGGAAATATCTACACCGCTATCTGTATAAACACGGAAATATCAACACCGCGATCTGCATAAACACGGAAATATTTACACCGCGATCTGTATAAACATGGAAATATCTACACCGCTATCTGTAGAAACATGGAAATATCTACACCGCGATCTGTATAAACATGGAAATATCTACACCGCGATCTGTATAAACATGGTAATATCTACACCACCATCTATATAAACATGGAAATATCTACACCGCCATCTGTCTAAACATGGAAATATCTACAATGCCATCTGTAGAAAGATGGAAATATCTACACCGCAATCTGTGTAAACATGGAAATATCTACACCAATATCTGTAAAAACATGGAAATATCTACACCGCTATCTGTATAAACATGGAAATATCTACACCGCGATCTGCGTAAACATGGAAATATCTACACCACGATCTGTATAAACATGGAAATATCTACACTGCTATCTGTAGAAACATGGAAATATCTACACCGCGATCTGCATATACATGGAAATATCTACACCGCGATCTGCATAAACATGGAAATATCTACACCGCTATCTGTAGAAACATGGAAATATCTACACAGCTATCTCTATCAACATGGAAATATCTACACCGCCATCTGTATAAACATGGAAATACCTACAAGTCATCTGTATAAACATGGAAATATCTACACAGCCATCTGTATAAACATGGAAATGTCTACACAGCCATCTGTATATACATGGAAATAGCTACACCGCTCTCTTTATAAACATTGAAATAACTACACCGCTATTTGTATAAACAAGGAAATATCTACACCGTGATCTGTATAAACATGGAAATATCTACACTGCTATTTGTATAAACAAGGAAATATCTACACCGCTATCTGTATAAACATGGAAATAACTACACCGCTATTTGCATAAACAAGGAAATATCTACACCGTGATCTGTATAAACATGGAAATATCTACAACGCCATCTCTATAAAAATGGAAATATCTAAACCCCTATCTGTATAAACATGGAAATATCCACACCACTCTCTATAAACCTGGAAATAACTACACTGCGATCAGCATAAACGTGGAAATATCTACACCGCTATCTCTGTAAACATGGAAATATCTTCACTGCTATCTCTATAAACATCGAAATAACTACACCGCCATCTGTATTAACATGGAAATACTGACAAAGTTATCTGTATAAACATGGAAATATCTACACCGCCATCTGTATAAACATGGAAATATCTACACAGCCATGTGTACATATATGGAAGTATCTACACAGCTCTCTATATAAACATGGAAATAACTACACCGCTATCTCTATATACATGGAAATATCTACACCGCCATCTACATTTCCACAGAAATATCTGCGCCGCCATCTGTATAAACATGGAAATATCTACACGGTCATCTGTGTATAGATGATAATATCAACACCGCCATCTGTACAAACATGGAAATATCTGCACCGCTATCTGTATAAAAATGGAAATATCTACACCGTGGTCTGTATAAACACGGAAATATCTACACCGCTATCTGTAGAAACATGGAAATATCTACACAGCTATCTCTATAAACATGGAAATATCTACACCGCCATCTCTATAAACATGAAAATACCTACAAGTCATCTGTACAAACATGGAAATATATACAAAGCCATCAGTATAAACATTTAAATATCTACACAGCCATCTGTATATACATGGAAATATCTACACCGCCATCTGTGTAAACATAGAAATAACTACACCGCCATTTGTATAAACAAGGAAATGTCTACACTGTGATCTGTATAAACATGGAAAAACCTACACTGCTATTTGTATAAACAAGGAAATATCTACACCGCTATCTGTATAAACATGGAAATAACTACACCGCTATTTGCATAAACAAGGAAATATCTACACCGTGATCTTTATAAACATGGAAATATCTACAACGCCATCTCTATAAACATGGAAATATCTAAACCCCTATCTGTATAAACATGGAAATATCCACACCGCTATCTCTATAAACATGGAAATAACTACACCGCGATCAGTATAAACGAGGAAATATCTACACCGCTATCTCTATAAACATGGAAATATCTCCACTACTATCTCTATAAACATCGAAATATCTACACCGCCATCTGTATAAACATGGAAATACTGACAAAGTTATCTGTATAAACTTGGAAATATCTACACCGCCATCTATATAAACATGGAAATATCTACACAGCCATGTGTACATATATGGAAATATCTACACCGCTCTCTATATAAACATGGAAATAACTACACCGCTATCTGTATATACATGGAAATATCTACACCGCCATCTACATGTCCATAGAAATATCTGCGCCGCCATCTGTATAAACATGGAAATATCTACACGGTCATCTGTGTATACATGGAAATATCAACACCGCCATCTGTACAAACATGGAAATATCTGCACCGCTATCTGTATAAACATGGAAATATCTACACCGTGGTCTGTATAAACATGGAAATATCTACACCGCTATCTGTATAAACATGGAAATATATACACCGCTATCTCTATAAACATGGAAATATCTACACCGTGATCTGTATAAACATGGAAATATTTACACCGATATCTGTATAAACATGGAAATATCTACACCGCCACCTCTATAAACATGGAAATAACTACACCGCCATCTGTATAAACATGGAAATATCTACACCGCTATCTGTATAAACCTGGAAATATCTACACCGCTATCTGTATACACATGGTAATATCTATACCACCATCTATATAAACATGGAAATATCTACACCGCCATCTGTATAAACATGGAAATATCTACACCAATATCTGTAAAAACATGGAAATATCTACACCGCTATCTGTATAAACACGGAAATATCAACACCGCGATCTGCATAAACACGGAAATATTTACACCGCGATCTGTATAAACATGGAAATATCTACACCGCTATCTGTAGAAACATGGAAATATCTACACCGCGATCTGTATAAACATGGAAATATCTACACCGCGATCTGTATAAACATGGTAATATCTACACCACCATCTATATAAACATGGAAATATCTACACCGCCATCTGTATAAACATGGAAATATCTACAATGCCATCTGTAGAAAGATGGAAATATCTACACCGCAATCTGTGTAAACATGGAAATATCTACACCAATAACTGTAAAAACATGGAAATATCTACACCGCTATCTGTATAAACATGGAAATATCTACACCGCGATCTGCATAAACATGGAAATATCTACACCACGATCTGTATAAACATGGAAATATCTACACTGCTATCTGTAGAAACATGGAAATATCTACACCGCGATCTGCATATACATGGAAATATCTACACCGCGATCTGCATAAACATGGAAATATCTACACCGCTATCTGTAGAAACATGGAAATATCTACACAGCTATCTCTATCAACATGGAAATATCTACACCGCCATTTGTATAAACATGGAAATACCTACAAGTCATCTGTATAAACATGGAAATATCTACACAGCCATCTGTATAAACATGGAAATATCTACACAGCCATCTGTATATACATGGAAATAGCTACACCGCTCTCTTTATAAACATTGAAATAACTACACCGCTATTTGTATAAACAAGGAAATATCTACACCGTGATCTGTATAAACATGGAAATATCTACACTGCTATTTGTATAAACAAGGAAATATCTACACCGTTATCTTTATAAACATGGAAATATCTACACTGCTGTTTGTACAAACAAGGAAATATCTACACCGCCATCTGTATAAACATGGAAATAACTACCCCCCTATCTGTATAAACATGGAAATATCCACACCGCTATCTCTATAAACATGGAAATAACTACACCGCGATCAGTATAAACGTGGAAATATCTACACCGCTATCTCTATAAACATGGAAATATCTCCACGGTTATCTCTATAAACATCGAAATACCTACACCGCCATCAGTATAAACATGGAAATACTTACAAAGCTATCTCTATAAACATGGAAATATCTTCACCGCTCTCTATATAAACATGGAAATATCTACACCGCTATCTGTATATACATGGAAATATCTACACCGCCATCTACATATCCATAGAAATATATGTGCCGCCATCTGTATAAACATGGAAATATCTACACGGTCATCTGTGTATAGATGGAAATAGCAACACCGCCATCTGTACAAACATGGAAATATCTGAACCGCTATCTGTATAAACATGGAAATATCTACACCGTGGTGTTTATAAATATGGAAATATCTACACCGCTATCTGTATAAACATGAAAATATATACACTGCTATCTCACTAAACATGGAAATATCTACACCATGATCTGTATAAACATGGAAATATCTACACCGCTATCTGTAGAAACATGGAAATATCTACACCGCGATCTGCATAAACTTGGAAATATCTTCACCGCGATCTGTATAAAAATGGAAATATCTACACCGCTATCTGTAGAAACATGGAAATATCTACACACCTATCTCTATAAACATGGAAATATCTACTCCGCCATCTGTATAAACATGGAAATACCTACAAGTCATCTGTAGAAACATGGAAATATCTACACAGCCATCTGTATATACATGGAAATATCTACACCGCTATCTGTATAAACATGGAAATAACTACACCGCTATTTGTATAAACAAGGAAATATCTACACCGTAATCTGTATAAACATGGAAATATCTACACTGCTATTTGTGTAAACAAGGAAATATCTACACCGCTATCTGAATAAACATGGAAATAACTACACCACTATTTGCATAAACAAGGAAATATCTACACCGTGATCTGTATAAACATGGAAATATCTACAACGCCATCTCTATAAACATGGAAATATCTACACCACTATCTGTATAAACATGGAAATATCCACACCGCTATCTCTATAAACATGGAAAAAACTACAACGCGATCAGTATAAACGTGGAAATATCTACAACGCTATCTCTATAAACATGGAAATATCTCCACTGCTATCTCTATAAACATCGAAATATCTCCACTGCCATCTGTATAAAATGGAAATACTTACAAAGTTATCTATATAAACATGGAAATATCTACACCGCCATCTGTATAAACATGGAAATATCTACACAGCCATGTGTACATACATGGAAATATCTACACCGCTCTCTATATAAACATGGAAATATCTACACCGCTATCTGTATATACATGGAAATATCTACACCACCATCTACATATCCATAGAAATATCTGCGCCGCCATCTGTATAAACATGGAAATATCTACACGGTCATCAATGTATACATGGAAATATCAACACCGCCATCTGTACAAACATGGAAATATCTGCACCGCTATGTGTATAAACATGGAAATATCTACACCGTGGTCTGTATAAACATGGAAATATTTACACCGCAATCTGTATAAACATGGAAATATATACACCGCTATCTCTATAAACATGAAAATATCTACACCGTGATCTGTATAAACATGGAAATATTTACACCGATATCTGTATAAACTTGGAAATATCTACACCGCCATCTCTATAAACATGGAAATCTCTACACCGCTATCTGTATAAACATGGAAATATCTACACCACGATCTGCATAAACATGGAAATATCTACACCGCGATCTGTATAAACCTGGAAATACCTACACAGCTATCTGTAGAAACATGGAAATATCTACACAGCTATCTCTATAAACATGGAAATATCTACACCGCCATCTGTATAAACCTGGAAATACCTACAAGTCATCTGTATAAACATGGAAATACCTACACAGCCATCTGTATAAACATGGAAATATCTACACAGCCATCTGTATATACTTGGAAATATCTACACCGCTATCTCTATAAACATGCAAATAACTACACCGCTATTTGTATAAACAAGGAAATATCTACACCGTGATCTGCATAAACATGGAAATACCTCCACTGCTATCTCTATAAACATCAAAATATCTACACCGCCATCTCTATAAACATGGAAATATCTACACAGCCTTGTGAACATATAAGGAAATACCTTCACCGCTCTCAATATAAACATGGAAATAACTACACCGCTATCTGTATATACATGGAAATATCTACACCACCATCTACATATCCATAGAAATATCTGCGCCGCCATCTGTATAAACATGGAAATATCTACACGGTCATCTGTGTATAGATGGAAATATCAACACCGCCATCTGTACAAACATGGACATATCTGCACCGCTATCTGTATAAACATGGAAATATCTACACCGTGGTCTGTATAAACATGGAAATATCTACACCGTGATCTGTATAAACATGTTAATATTTACACCGATATCTGTATAAACATGGAAATATCTACACCGCCATCTGTATAAACATGGAAATATCTACACCGCAATCTGTATAAACATGGAAATATCTACACCGCTATCTGTATAAACCTGGAAATATCTACACCGCTATCTCTATAAACATGGAAATATCTACACCGCCAACTGTATAAACATGGAAATACCTACAAGATATCTGTATAAACATGGAAATATCTACACAGCCATCTGTATAAACATGTTAATATCTACACAGCCATCTGTATATGCATGTAAATATCTACACCGCTATCTGTACAAACATGGAAATAAGTACACCGCTATTTGAATAAACAAGGAAATATCTACACCGTGATCTTTATAAACATGGAAATATCTACACTGCTATTTGTATAAACAAGGAAATATCTACACCGCCATCTGTATAAACATGGAAATAACTACACCGCTATTTGCATAAACAAGGAAATATCAACACCGTGATCTGTATAAACATGGAAATATCTACAACGCCATCTCTATAAACATGGAAATATCTACACCCCTATCTGTATAAACATGGAAATATCCACACCGCTATCTCTATAAACATGGAAATAACTACACCGTGATCAGTATAAACGTGGAAATATCTACACCGCTATCTCTATAAACATCGAAATATCTACACCGCCATCTGTATAAACGTGGAAATACTTACAAAGTTATCTCTATAAACCTGGAAATATCTTCACCGCTCTCTATATAAACATGCAAATAACTACGCCGCTATCTGTATATACATGGAAATATCTACACCGCCATCTACATATCCATAGAAATATCTGCGCCGCCATCTGTATAAACATGGAAATATCTACACTGTCATCTGTGTATAGATGGAAATATCAACAGCACCATCTGTACAAACATGGAAATATCTGCACTGCTATCTGTATAAACATGGAAATATCTACACCGTGGTGTTTATAAACATGGAAATATCTACACCGCTATCTGTATCAACATGAAAATATATACACTGCTATCTCACTAAACATGGAAATATCTACACCATGATCTGTATAAACATGGAAATATCTACACCGCTATCTGTAGAAACATGGAAATATCTACACCGCGATCTGCATAAACATGGAAATATCTACACCGCAATCTGTATAAACATGGAAATATCTACACCGCTATCTGTAGAAACATGGAAATATCTACACCGCCATCTGTACAAACATGTAAATACCTACAAGTCATCTGTATAAACATGGAAATATCTACACAGCCATCTGTATAAACATGGGAATATCTACACAGCCATCTGTATATACATGGAAATATCTACACCGCTATCTGTATAAACATGGAAATAACTACACCGCTATTTGTATAAACAAGGAAATATCTACACCGTGATCTGTATAAACATGGAAATATCTACACTGCTGTTTGTGTAAACAAGGAAATATCTACACCGCTATCTGAATAAACATGGAAATAACTACACCACTATTTGCATAAACAAGGAAATATCTACACCGTGATCTGTATAAACATGGAAATATCTACAACGCCATCTCTATAAACATGGAAATATCTACACCACTATCTGTATAAACATGGAAATATCCACACCGCTATCTCTATAAACATGGAAATAACTACAACGCGATCAGTATAAACGTGGAAATATCTACAACGCTATCTTTATAAACATGGAAATATCTCCACTGCTATCTCTATAAACATCGAAATATCTCCACTGCCATCTGTATAAACATGGAAATACTTACAAAGTTATCTATATAAACATGGAAATATCTACACCACAATCTGTATAAACATGGAAATATCTACACAGCCATGTGTACATACATGGAAATATCTACACCGCTCTCTATATAAACATGGAAATAACTACACCGCTATCTGTATATACATGGAAATATCTACACCACCATCTACATATCCATAGAAATATCTGCACCACCATCTGTATAAACATGGAAGTATCTACACGGACATCTGTGTATAGATGGAAATATCAACACCGCCATCTGTACATACATGGAAATATCTGCACCGCTATGTGTATAAACATGGAAATATCTACACCGTGGTCTGTATAAACATGGAAATATCTACACCGCTATCTGTATAAAAATGGAAATATATACACCGCTTTCTCTATAAACATGAAAATATCTACACCGTGATCTGTATAAACATGGAAATATTTACACCGATATCTGTATAAACATGGAAATATCTACACCGCCGTATCTATAAACATGGAAATATCTACACCACCATCTGTTTAAACATGGAAATATCTACACCACGATCTGCATAAACATGGAAATATCTACACCGCGATCTGTATAAACCTGGAAATATCTACACAGCAATCTGTGGAAACATGGAAATATCTACACCGCGATCTGCATAAACATGGAAATATATACACCGTGATCTGTATAAACATGGAAATATCTACACCGCTATCTGTAGAAACATGGAAATATCTACACAGCTATCTCTATAAACATGGAAATATCTACACCGCCATCTGTATAAACCTGGAAATACCTACAAGTCATCTGTATAAACATGGAAATACCTACACAGCCATCTGTATAAACATGGAAATATCTACACAGCCATCTGTATATACTTGGAAATATCTACACCGCTATCTCTATAAACATGGAAATAACTACACCGCTATTTGTATAAACAAGGAAATATCTACACCGCTATCTGTATAAACATGGTAATATCTACACCACCATCTACGTAAACATGGAAATATCTACACCGCCATCTATATAAACATGGAAATATCTACAATGCCATCGGTAGAAAGATGGAAATATCTACTCCGCAATCTGTGTAAACATGGAAATATCTACACCAATATCTGTAAAAACATGGAAATATCTACACCGCGATCTGCATAAACATGGAAATATCTACACCGCGATCTGTATAAACATGGAAATATCTACACCGCTATCTGTAGAAACGTGGAAATATCTACACAGCTATGTCTATAAACATGGAAATATCTACACCGCCATCTGTATAAACATGGAAATACCTACAAGATATCTGAATAAACATGGAAATATTTACACAGCCATCTGTATATACATGGAAATATCTACACCGCTATCTGTACAAACATGGAAATAAGTACACCGCTATTTGTATAAACAAGGAAATATCTACACCGTGATGTTTATAAACATGGAAATATCTACACTGCTATTTATATAAACAAGGAAATAGCTACACCGCCATCTGTATAAACATGGAAATAACTACACCGCTATTTGCATAAACAAGGAAATATCAACACCGTGATCTGTATAAACATGGAAATATCTACAACGCCATCTCTATAAACATGGAAATATCTACACCCCTATCTGTATAAACATGGAAATATCCACACCGCTATCTCTATAAACATGGAAATAACTACACCGCGATCAATATAAACGTGGAAATATCTACACCGCTATCTCTATAAACATGGAAATATCTCCACTGCTATCTCTATAAACATCGAAATATCTACACCGCCATCTGTATAAACATGGAAATACTTACAAAGTTATCTCTATAAACATGGAAATATCTTCACCGCTCTCTATATAAACATGGAAATAACTACACCGCTATCTGTATATACATGGAAATATCTACACCGACATCTACATATCCATAGAAATATCTGCGCCGCCATCTGTATAAACATGGAAATATCTACACGGTCATCTGTGTATAGATGGAAATATCAACACCACCATCTGTGCAAACATGGAAATATCTGCACCGCTATCTGTATAAACATGGAAATATCTACACCGTGGTGTTTATAAACATGGAAATATCTACACCGCTATCTGTATAAACATGAAAATATATACACTGCTATCTCACTAAACATGGAAATATCTACACCATGATCTGTATAAAGATGGAAATATCTACACCGCTATCTGTAGAAACATGGAAATATCTACACCGCGATCTGAATAAACATGGAAATATCTACACCGCGATCTGTATAAACATGGAAATATCTACACCGCTATCTGTAGAAACATGGAAATATCTACAGAGCTATCTCTATAAACATGGAAATATCTACACCGCCATCTGTATAAACATGGAAATACCAACAAGTCATCTGTATAAACATGGAAATATCTACACAGCCATCTGTATAAACCTGGAAATATCTACACAGCCATCTGTATATACATGGAAATATCTACACCGCTATCTGTATAAACATGGAAATAACTACACCGCTATTTGTATAAACAAGGAAATATCTACACCGTGATCTGTATAAACATGGAAATATCTACACTGCTATTTGTGTAAACAAGGAAATATCTACACCGCTATCTGAATAAACATGGAAATAACTACACCACTATTTGCATAAACAAGGAAATATCTACACCGTGATCTGTATAAACATGGAAATATCTACAACGCCATCTCTATAAACATGGAAATATCTACACCACTATCTGTATAAACATGGAAATATCCGCACCGCAATCTCTATAAACATGGAAATAACTACACCGCGATCAGTATAAACTTGGAAATATCTACACCTCTATCTCTATAAACATGGAAATAACTCCACTGCTATCTCTATAAACATCGAAATATCTACACCGCCATCTGTATAAACATGGAAATATTTACAAGGTTATCTGTGTAAACATGGAAATATCTACACCGCCATCTCTATAAACATGGAAATATCTACAAAGCCATGTGTACATACATGGAAATATTTACACCGCTGTCTATATAAACATGGAAATAACTACACCGCTATCTGTATATACATGGAAATATCTACACCGCCATCTACATATCCATAGAAATATCTGAGCCGCCATCTTTATAAACATGGAAATATCTACACGGTCATCTGTGTATAGATGGAAATATCAACATCGCCATCTCTATAAACATGGAAATATCTACACCGATATCTGTATAAACATGGAAATATCTACACCGCCATTTCTATAAACATGGAAATATCTACACCGCCATCTCTATGAACATGGAAATATCTACACCGTCATCTTTTTAAACATGGAAATATCTACACCGCTATCTGTATAAACCTGGAAATATCTACACCGCTATCTGTATAAACATGGTAATATCTACACCACCATCTATATAAACATGGAAATATCTACACCGACATCTGTATAAGCATGGAAATATCTACCATGCCATCTGTAGAAAGATGGAAATATCTACACCGCCATCTGTGTAAACATGGAAATATCTACACCAATATCTGTAAAAACATGGAAATATCTACACCGCTATCTGTAAAAACATGGAAATATCTACACCGCGATCTGCATAAACATGGAAATATCTACACCGCGATCTGTATAAACATGGAAATATCTACACCGCTATCTGTAGAAACATGGAAATACCTACACAGCTATCCCTATAAATATGGAAATATCTACACCGCCATCTACATAAACATGGAGATATCTACACCGCGATCTGTATAAACATGGAAATATCTACACCGCTATTTGTATAAACAAGGAAATATCTACACCGTGATCTGTATAAACATGGAAATAGCTACACTGCTATTTGTATAAACAAGGAAATATCTACACCGCTATCTGTATAAACATGGAAATAACTACACCGCTATTTGCAGAAACAAGGAAATATCTACACCGTGATCTGTATAAACATGGAAATAACTACAACGCCATCTCTATAAACATGGAAATATCTACACCGCTATCTGTAGAAACATGGTAATATCTACACCGCGATCTGCATAAACATGTAAATATCTACACAGCTATCTCTATAAACATGGAAATATCTACACCGCCATCTGTATAAACATGGAAATACCTACAAGTCATCTGTATTAACATGGAAATATCTACACCGCCATCTGTATAAACATGGAAATATCTACACAGCTATCTGTATAAAGCTGGAAATGACAACACCGCTATCTGTATAAACATGGTAATATCTACACCACCATCTATATAAACATGGAAATATCTACACCGCCATCTGTATAAACATGGAAATATCTACAATGCCATCTGTAGAAAGATGGAAATATCTACACCGCAATCTGTGTAAACATGGAAATATCTTCACCAATATCTGCAAAAACATGGAAATATCTACACCTCTATCTGTATAAACATGGAAATATCTACACCGCGATCTGCATAAACATGGAAATATCTACACCACGATCTCTATAAACATGGAAATATCTACACCGCTATCTGTAGAAACATGGAAATATCTACACCGTGATCTGCATAAACATAGAAATATCTACACCGTGTTCTGTATAAACATGGAAATATCTACACCGCTATCTATAGAAACATGGAAATATCTACACAGCTATCCCTACAAACATGGAAATCTCTACACCGCCACCTGTATAAACATGGAAATACCTACTAGTCATCTGTATAAACATGGAAATAACTACACAGCCATCTGTATAAACATGGAAATATCTACACCGCTATCTGTATAAACATGGTAATATCTACGCCACCATCTATATAAACATGGAAATATCTACACCACCATCTGTGTAAACATGGAAATATCTACAATGCCATCTGTAGAAAGATGGAAATATCTACACCGCAATCTGTGTAAACATGGAAATATCTACACCAATATCTGTAAAAACATGGAAATATCTACACCATGATCTGTATAAACATGGAAATATCTACACCGCGATCTGCATAAACATGGAAATATCTACACCACGATCTGTATAAACATGGAAATATCTACACCGCTATCTGTAGAAACATGGAAATATCTACACAGCTATCTCTATAAACATGGAAATATCTACACCGCCATCTGTATAAACATGGAAATACCTACAAGTCATCTGTATAAACATGGAAATATCTACACAGCCATCTGTATAAACATGGAAATATCTACACAGCCATCTGTATATACATGGAAATATCTACACCGCTATCTGTATAAACATGGAAATAACTACACCGCTATTTGTATAAACAAGGAAATATCTACACCGTCATCTGTATAAACATGGAAATATCTACACTGCTATTTGTATAAACAGGGAAATATCTACACCGCTATCTGTATAAACATGGAAATAACTACACCGCTATTTGCATAAACAAGGAAATATCTACACCGTGATCTGTATAAACATGGAAATATCTACAACGCCATCTCTATAAACATGGAAATATCTAAACCCCTATCTGTATATACATGGAAATATCCACCCCGCTCTCTATAAACATGGAAATAACTACACCGCGATCAGCATAAACGTGGAAATATCTACACCGCTAACTCTATAAACATGGAAATATCTCCACTGCTATCTCTATAAACATTGAAATATCTACACCGCCATCTGTATAAACATGGAAATACTGACAAAGTTATCTGTATAAACATGGAAATATCTACACCGCCATCTGTATAAACATGGAAATATCTACACAGCCATGTGTACATATATGGAAATATCTACACCGCTCTGTACATAAACATGGAAATAACTACACCGTTATCTGTATATACATGGAAATATCTACACCGCCATCTACATATCCATAGAAATATCTGCGCTGCCATCTGTATAAACATGGAAATATCTACACCCCCATCTCTATAAACATGGAAATATCTACACCGCCATCTGTATAAACATGGAAATATCTACACCGCTATCTGTATATACATGGAAATATCTACACCACTATCTCTATAAACATGGAAATATCTCCACTGCTATGTCTATAAACATCGAAATATCTACACCGCCATCTGTATAAACATGGAAATACTTACAAAGTTATCTGTATAAACATGGAAATATCTACACCGCCATCTATATTAACATGGAAATACCTACACAGCCATGTGTACATACATGGAAATATCTACACCGCTCTCTATATAAACATGGAAATAACTACACCGCTATCTGTATATACATGGAAATATCTACACCGCCATCTACATATCCATAGAAACATCTGCGCCGCCATCAGTATAAACATGGAAATATCTACACGGTCATCTGTGTATAGATGGAAATATCAACACCGCCATCTGTGCAAACATGGAAATATCTGCACCGCTATCTGTATAAACATGGAAATATCTACACCGTGGTCTGTATCAACATGGAAATAACTACACCGCTATCTGTATAAACATGGAAATATATACACCGCTATCTCTATAAACATGGAAATATCTACACCGTGTTCTGTATAAACATGGAAATATTTACACCGATATCTGTATAAACATGGAAATATCTACACCGCCATCTCTAAAAACATGGAAATATCTACACCGCCATCTGTATAAACATGGAAATATCTACAGCGCTATCTGTATAAACCTGGAAATATCTACACCGCCATCTGTATAAACATGGTATTATCTTCACCACCATCTGTATAAACATGGAAATATCTACACCGCTATCTTTATAAACCTGGAAATATCTACACCGCTATCTGTATAAACATGGTAATATCTACACCACCATCTACATAAACATGGAAATATCTACACCGCCATCTGTATAAACATGGAAATATCTACAATGCCATCTGTAGAAAGACGGAAATATCTACACCGCAATCTGTGTAAACATGGAAATATCTACACCAATATCTGTAAAAACATGGAAATATCTACACCGCTATCTGTATAAACATGGAAATATCTACACCGCCATCTGCATAAACATGGAAATATCTACACTGCGATCTGTATAAAAATGGAAATATCTACAACGCCATCTCAATAAACAAGGAAATATCTAAACCCCTATCTGTATAAACATGGAAATATCCACACCGCTCTCTATAAACGTGGAAATAACTACACCGCGATCAGCATAAACGTGGAAATATCTACACCGCTATCTCTATAAACATGGAAATATCTCCACTGCTATCTCTATAAACATCGAAATAGCTACACCGCCATCTGTATAAACATGGAAATACTGACAAAGTTATCTGTATAAACATGGAAATATCTACACCGCCATCTGTATAAACATGGAAATATCTACACAGCCATGTGTACATATATGGAAATATCTACACCGCTCTCTATATAAACATGGAAAAAACTACACCGCTATCTGTATATACATGGAAATATCTACACCGCCATCTACATATCCATAGAAATATCTGTGCCGCCATCTGTATAAACATGGAAATATCTACACGGTCAACCGTGTATAGATGGAAATATCAACATCGCCATCTGTACAAACATGGAAATATCTGCACCGCTATCTGTATAAACATGGAAATATCTACACCGTGGTCTGTATAAACATGGAAATATCTACACCGTGTTCTGTATAACCATGGAAATATGTACACCGATATCTGTATAAACATGGAAATACCTACACCGCCATCTCTATAAACATGGAAATATCTACACCGCTATCTGTATAAACATGGTAATATCTACACCACCATCTATATAAACATGGAAATATCTACACCGCCATCCATATAAACATGGAAATATCTACAATGCCATCTGTAGAATTATGGAAATATCTACACCGCAATCTGTGTAAACTTGGAAATATCTACACCAATATCTGTAAAAACATGGAAATATCTACACCGCTATCGGTATAAACATGGAAATATCTACACCGCAGTCTGCATGAACATGGAATTATCTACACCGTGATCTGTATAAACATGGAAATATCTACACCGCGATCTGTATAAACATGGAAATATCTACACCGCTATCTGTAGAAACATGGACATATCTACACAGCTATCTCCATAAACATGGAAATATCTACACGGCCATCTGTATAAACATGGAAATACCTACAAGTCATCTGTATAAACATGGAAATATCTACACAGCCATCTGTATAAACATGGAAATACCCAGAAGTCATATGTATAAACATGGAAATATCTACACAGCCATCTGTATAAACATGGAAATATCTACACAGCCATCTGTATATACATGGAAATATCTACACCGCTATCTGTGTAAACATGGAAATAACTACAGCGCTATTTGTATAAACAAGGAAATATCTACACCGTGATCTGTATAAACATCGAAATATCTACACTGCTATTTGTATAAAAAAGGAAATATCTACACCGCTATCTGTATAAACATGGAAATAACTACACTGCTATTTGCATAAACTAGGAAATATCTACACCGTGATCTGTATAAACATGGAAATATCTACAACGCCATCTCTATAAACATGGAAATATCTACACCCCTATCTGTATAAACATGGAAATATCCACACTGCTATCTGTAGAAGCATGGAAATATCTACACCGCGATCTGCATAAACATGGAAATATCTACACCGTGATCTGTATAAACATGGAAATATCTACACCTCTATCTGTAGAAACATGGAAATATCTACACAGCTATCTCTATAAACATGGGAATATCTACACCGTCATCTCTATAAACATGGAAATACCTACAAGTCATCTGTATAAACATGGAAATATCTACAAAGCCATCAGTATAAACATGGAAATATCTACACAGCCATCTGTATATACATGGAAATATCTACACCGCCATCTGTATAAACATGGAAATAACTACACCGCTATTTGTATAAACAAGGAAATATCTACACCATGATCTGTATAAACATGGAAATACCTACACTGCTATTTGTATAAACAAGGAAATATGTACACCGCTATCTCTATAAACATGGAAATAACTACACCGCTATTTGCATAAACAAGGAAATATCTACACCGTGATCTTTATAAACATGGAAATATCTACAATGCCATCTCTATTAACATGGAAATATCTAAACCCCTATCTGTATAAACATGGAAATATCCACACTGCTATCTCTATAAACATGGAAATAACTACACCGCGATCAGTATAAACGTGGAGATATCTACACTGCTATCTCTATAAACATGGAAATATCTCCACTACTATCTCTATAAACATCGAAATATCTACACCGCCATCTGTATAAACATGGAAATACTGACAAAGTTATCTGTATAAACATGGAAATATCTACACCGCCATCTGTATAAACATGGAAATATCTACACAGTCATGTGTACATATATGGAAATATCTACACCGCTCTCTATATAAACATGGAAATAACTACACCGCTATCAGTATATACATGGAAATATCTACACCGCCATCTACATATCCATAGAAATATCTGCGCCGCCATCTGTATAAACATGGAAATATCTACACGGTCATCTGTGTATAGATGGAAATATCAACACCACCATCTGTACAAACATGGAAATATCTGCACCGCTATCTGTATAAACATGGAAATATCTACACCGTGGTCTGTATAAACATGGAAATATCTACACCGCTGTCTGTATAGACATGGAAATATATACAACGATATCTCTATAAACATGGAAATATCTACACCGTGATCTGTATAAACATGGAAATATTTACAACGATATCTGTATGAACATGGAAATATCTACACCGCCATCTCTATAAACATGGAAATATCTACACCGCCATCTGTATAAACGTGGAAATATCTACACCGCTATCTGTATAAACCCGGAAATATCTACACCGCTATCTGTATAAACATGGTAATATCTACACCACCATCTATATAAACATGGAAATATCTACACCAATATCTGTAAAACCATGGAAATATCTACACCGCTATCTGTATAAACATGGAAATATCTACACCGCGATCTGCTTAAACATTGAAATATCTACACCGCGATCTGTATAAACATGGAAATATCTACACCGCTATCTGTAGAAACATGGAAATATCTACACCGCGATCTGCATAAACATGGAAATATCTACACCGCGATCTGTATAAACATGGAAATATCTACACAACTATCTGTAGAAACATGGAAATATCTACACAGCTATCTCTATAAACATGGACATATCTACACCGCCATCTGTATAAACATGGAAATACCTACAAGTCATCTGTATAAACATGGAAATATCTACACAGCAATCTGTATAAACATGGAAATATCTACACCGCTATTTGTATAAACAAGGAAATATCTACACCGTGATCTGTATAAACATGGAAATATCTACACTGCTATTTGTATAAACAAGGAAATATCTACACCGCTATCTGTATAAACATGGAAATAACTACTCCGCTATTTGCATAAACAAGGAAATATCTACACCGTGATCTGTATAAACATGGAAATATCTACAACGCCATTTCTATAATCATGGAAATATCTAAACCCCTATCTGTATAAACATGGAAATATCCACACCACTCTCTATAAACATGGAAATAACGACACCGCGATCAGCATAAACGTGGAAATATCTACACCACTATCTCTATAAACATGGAAATATCTCCTCTGCTATCTCTATAAACATTGAAATATCTACACCGCCATCTGTATAAACATGGAAATACTTACAAAGTTATCTGTAAACATGGAAATATCTACACCGCCATCTGTATAAACATGGAAATATCTACACAGCCATGTGTACATATATGGAAATATCTACACCGCTCTCTATATAAACATGGAAATAACTACACCGCTATCTGTATATACATGGAAACATCTACACCGCCATCTACATATCCATAGAAATATCTGCGCCGCCTTCTGTATAAACATGGAAATATCTACACGGTCAACTGTGTATAGATGGAAATATCAACACCGCCATCTGTACAAACATGGAAATATCTACACCGCTATCTGTATAAATATGGAAATATCTACACCGTGGTCTGTATAAATATGGAAATATCTACACCGCTATCTGTATTAACATGGAAATATATACACCGCTATCTCTATAAACATTTAAATATCTACACCATGATCTGTATAAACGTGGAAATATCTACACCGCTATCTCTATAAACATGGAAATATCTCCACTGCTATCTCTATAAGCATCGAAATATCTACACCGCCATCTGTATAAACATGGAAATACTTACAAAGTTTTCTGTATAAACATGGAAATATCTACACCGCCGTCTATATAAACATGGAAATATCTACACAGCCATGTGTACATACATGGAAATACCTACACCGCTCTCTATATAAACATGGAAATAACTACACTGCTATCTGCATATACATGGCAATATCTACACCGCCATCTACATATCCATAGAAATATCTGTGCCGCCATCTGTATAAACATGGAAATATCTACACGGTCATCTGTGTATAGATGGAAATATCAACACCGCCAACTGTACAAACATGGAAATATCTGCACCGCTATCTGTATAAACATGGAAATATCTACACCGCGGTCTGTATAAACATGGAAATATCTACACCGCTATCTGTATAAACATGGAAATATATACACCGCTATCTCTATAAACATGGAAATATCTACACCATGATCTGTATAAACGTGGAAATATCTACACCGCAATCTCTATAAACATGGAAATATCTCCACTGCTATCTCTATAAACATCGAAATATCTACACCGCCATCTGTATAAACATGGAAATACTTACAAAGTCTTCTGTATAAACATGGAAATGGCTACATCGCCATCTATATAAAGATGGAAATATCTACACCGTGTTCTGTATAAACCTGGAAATATTTACACCTATATCTGTATAAACATGGAAATATCTACACCGCCATCTCTATAAACATGGAAATATCTACACTGCCATCTGTATAAACATGGAAATATCTACACCGCTATCTGTATAAGCCTGGAAAATCTACACCGCTATCTGTATAAACATGGTAATAAGTACACCACGATCTATATAAACATGGAAATATTTACACCACCATCCGTATAAACATGGAAATATCTACAATGCCATCTGTAGAATGATGGAAATATCTACACCGCAATCTGTGGAAACATGGAAATATCTACACCAATATCTGTAAAAACATGGAAATATCTAAACCTCTATCGGTATAAACATGGAAATATCTACACCGCGATCTGCATAAACATGGAAATATCTACACCGCGATCTGTAAAAACATGGAAATATCTACACCGCTATCTGTAGAAATATGGAAATATCTACACCGCGATCTGCATAAACATGGAAATATCTACACCGAGATCTGTATAAACATGGAAATATCTACACCGCCATCTGTATAAACATGGAAATATCTACACCGCTATCTGTATAAACCTGGAAAATCTACACCGCTATCTGTATAAAAATGGTAATATCTGCACCACCATCTATATAAACATGGAAATATTTACACCGCCATCCGTATAAACATGGAAATATCTACAATGCCATCTGTAGAATGATGGAAATATCTACACCGCAATCTGTGTAAACATGGAAATATCTACACCAATATCTGTAAAAACATGGAAATATCTAAACCGCTATCGGTATAAACATGGAAATATCTACACCGCGATCTGCATAAACATGGAAATATCTACACCGCGATCTGTAAAAACATGGAAATATCTACACCGCTATCTGTAGAAATATGGAAATATCTACACCGCGATCTGCATAAACATGGAAATATCTACACCGTGATCTGTATAAACATGGAAATATCTACACCGCTATGTGTAGAAACATGGAAATATATACACAGCTATCTCTATAAACATGGAAATATCTACACCGCCATCTGTATAAACATGGAAATATCTACAAGTCATCTGTATAAACATGGAAATATCTACACAGCCATCTGTATAAACATGGAAATATCTACAGACCCATCTGTATATACATGGAAATATCTACATCGCTATCTGTATAAACATGGAAATATATACACCGCTATCTCTATAAACATGGAAATATCTACACCATGATCTGTATAAACGTGGAAATATCTACACCGCAATCTCTATAAACATGGAAATATCTCCAGTGCTATCTCTATAAACATCGAAATATCTACACCGCCATCTGTATAAACATGGAAATACTTACAAAGTTTTCTGTATAAACATGGAAATAGCTACATCGCCATCTATATAAACATGGAAATATCTACACCGTGTTCTGTATAAACATGGAAATATTTACACCTATATCTGTATAAACATGGAAATATCTACACCGCCATCTCTATAAACATGTAAATATCTACACCGCCATCTGTATAAACATGGAAATATCTACACCGCTATCTGTATAAACCTGGAAAATCTACACCGCTATCTGTATAAACATGGTAATATCTACACCACCATCTATATAAACATGGAAATATTTACACCGCCATCCGTATAAACATGGAAATATCTACAATGCCATCTGTAGAATGATGGAAATATCTACACCGCAATCTGTGTAAACATGGAAATATCTACACCAATATCTGTCAAAACATGGAAATATCTAGACCGCTATCGGTATAAACATGGAAATATCTACACCGTGATCTGCATAAACATGGAAATATCTACACCGCGATCTGTAAAAACATGGAAATATCTACACCGCTATCTGTAGAAATATGGAAATATCTACACCGCGATCTGCATAAACATGGAAATATCTACACCGCGATCTATATAAACATGGAAATATCTACACCGCTATCTGTAGAAACATGGAAATATATACACAGCTATCTCTATAAACATGGAAATATCTACACCGCCATCTGTATAAACATGGAAATATCTACAAGTCATCTGTGTAAACATGGAAATATTTACACAGCCATCTGTATAAACATGGAAATATCTACACAGCCATCTGTATATACATGGAAATATCTACATCGCTATCTGTATAAACATGGAAATAACTACACCGCTATTTGTATAAACAAGGAAATATCTACACCATGATCTGTATAAACATGGAAATATCTACACTGCTATTTGTATAAACAAGGAAATATCTACACCGCTATCTGTATAAACATGGATATAACTACACCGCTATTTGCATAAACAAGGAAATATCTACACCGTGATCTGTATAAACATGGAAATATCTACAACGCCATCTCTATAAACATGGAAATATCTACACCCCTATCTGTATAAACATGGAAATATCCACAGCGCTATCTCTATAAACATGGAAATTACTACACCGCGATCAGTGTAAATGTGGAAATATCTACACCGCTATCTCTATAAACATGGAAATATCTCCACTGCTATCTCTATAAACATCGAAATATCTTCACCTCCATCTGTATAAACATGGAAATACTTACAATGTTATCTGTATAAACATGGAAATCTCTACACCGCCATCTATATAAACATGGAAATACCTACACAGCCATGTGTACATACATGGAAATATCTACACCGCTCTCTATATAAACTTGGAAATAACTACACCGCTATCTGTATATACATGGAAATATCTACACCGCCATCTACATATCCATAGAAATATCTGCGCCGCCATCTGTATAAACATAGAAATATCTACACGGTCATCTGTGTATAGATGGAAATATCAACATCGCCATCTGTACAAACATGGAAATATCTTCACCGCTATCTGTATAAACATGGAAATATCTACACCGTGGTCTGTATAAAATGGAAATATCTACACCGCTATCTGTATAAACATGGAAATATATACACCGCTATCTCTATAAACATGGAAATATCTACACCGTGTTCTGTATAAACATGGAAATATTTACACCGATATCTGTATAAACATGGAAATATCTACACCGCCATCTCTATAAACATGGAAATATCTACACCGCCATCTGTATAAACATGGAAATATCTACACCGCTATCTGTATAAACCTGGAAATATCTACACCGCTATCTGTATAAACATGGTAATATCTACACCACCATCTATAGAAACATGGAAATATCTACACCGCCATCTGTATAAACATGGAAATATCTACAATGCCATCTGTAGAAAGATGGAAATATGTACACCGCAATCTGTGTAAACATGGAAATATCTACACGAATATCTGAAAAACATGGAAATATCTACACCGCTATCTGTATAAACATGGAAATATCTACACCGCTATCGGTATAAACATGGAAATATCTACACCGCGATCTGCATAACATGGAAATATCTACACCGCGATCTGTAAAAACATGGAAATATCTACACCGCTATCTGTAGAAATATGGAAATATCTACACCGCGATCTGCATAAACATGGAAATATCTACACCGCGATCTGTATAAACATGGAAATATCTACACCGCTATCTGTAGAAACATGGAAATATATACACAGCTATCTCTATAAACATGGAAATTTCTACACCGCCATCTGTATAAACATGGAAATATTTACAAGTCATCTGTATATACATGGAAATATCTACACAGCCATCTGTATAAACATGGAAATATCTTCACAGCCATCTGTATATACATGGAAATATCTACATCGCTATCTGTATAAACATGGAAATAACTACACCGCTATTTGTATAAACAAGGAAATATCTACACCATGATCTGTATAAACATGGAAATATCTACAATGCTATTTGTATAAACAAGGAAATATCTACACCGTTATCTGTATAAACATGGAAATAACTACACCGCTATTTGCATAAACAAGGAAATATCTACACCGTGATCTGCATAAACATGGAAATATCTACAACGCCATCTCTATAAACATGGAAATATCTACACCCCTATCTGTATAAACAAGGAAATATCCACAGCGCTATCTCTATAAACATGGAAATAACTAGAGCGCGATCAGTGTAAACGTGGAAATATCTACACCGCTATCTCTATAAACATGGATATATCTCCACTGCTATCTCTATAAACATCGAAATATCTACACCTCCATCTGTATAAACATGGAAATACCTACAAAGTTATCTGTATAAACATGGAAATATCTACACCGCCATCTATATAAACATGGAAATACCTACACAGCCATGTGTACATACATGGAAATATCTACACCGCTCTCTATATAAACATGGAAATAACTACACCGCTATCTGTATATACATGGAAATATCTACACCGCCATCTACATATCCATAGAAATATCTGCGCCGCCATCTGTATATACATGGAAATATCTACACGGTCATCTGTGTATAGATGGAAATAACAACATCGCCATCTGTACAAACATGGAAATATCTTCACCGCTATCTGTATAAACATGGAAATATCTACACCGTGGTCTGTTTAAAATGGAAATATCTACACCGCTATCTGTATAAACATGGAAATATATACACCGCTATCTCTATAAACATGGAAATATCTACACCGTGTTCTGTATAAACATGGAAATATTTACACCGATATCTGTTTAAACATGGAAATATCTACACCGCCATCTCTATAAACATGGAAATATCTACACCGCCATCTGTATAAACATGGAAATATCTACACCGCTATCTGTATAAACATGGAAATATCTACACCGCGATCTGCATAAACATGGGAATATCTACATCGCGATCTGTATAAACATGGAAATATCTACACCGCGATCTGCATAAATATGGAAATATCTACACCGTGATCTGTGTAAACATGGAAATATCTACACCACTATCTGTAGAAACTTGGAAATATGTACACAGCTATCTCTATAAACATGGACATATCTACACCGCCATCTGTATAAACATGGAAATACCTACAAGTCATCTGTATAAACATGGAAATATCTACACAGCCATCTGTATAAACATGGAAATATCTACACCGCTATTTGTATAAACAAGGAAATATCTACACCGGATTCTGTATAAACATGGAAATATCAACTCTGCTATTTGTATAAACAAGGAAATATCTACACCGCTATCTGTATAAACATGGAAATAACTACACCGCTATTTGCATAAACAAGGAAATATCTACACTGTGATCTGTATAAAGATGGAAATATCTACATCGCCATTTCTATAAACATGGAAATATCTAAACCCCTATCTGTATAAACATGGAAATATCCACACCGCTCTCTATAAACATGGAAATAACTACACCGCAATCAGCATAAACGTGGAAATATCTACACCGCTATCTCTATAACCATGGAAATATCTCCACTGCTATCTCTATAAACATCGAAATATCTACACCGCCATCTGTATAAACATGGAAATACTGACAAAGTTATCTGTATAAACATGGAAATATCTACACCGCCATCTGTATAAACATGGAAATATCTACACAGCCATGTGTACATATATGGAAATATCTACACCGCTCTCTATATAAACATGGAAATAACTACTCCGCTATCTGTATATACATGGAAATATCTACACCGCCATCTACATATCCATAGAAATATCTGCGCCGCCTTCTGTATAAACATGGAAATATCTACACGGTCAACTGTATAGATGGAAATATCAACACCGCCATCTGTACAAACATGGAAATATCTGCACCGCTATCTGTATAAACATGGAAATATCTACACCGTGGTCTGTATAAACATGGAAATATCTACACCGCTATCTGTATTAACATGGAAATATATACACCGCTAACTCTATAAACACGGAAATATCAACACCATGATCTGTATAAACGTGGAAATATCTACACCGCTATCTCTATAAACATGGAAATATCTCCACTGCTATCTCTATAAACATCGAAATATCTACACCGCCATCTGTATAAACATGGAAATACTTACAAAGTTTTCTGTATAAACATGGAAATATCTACACCGCCATCTATATAAACATGGAAATATCTACACAGCCATGTGTACATACATGGAAATATCTTCACCGCTCTCTATATAAACATGGAAATAACTACACTGCTATCTGCATATACATGGAAATATCTACACCGCCATTTACATATCCATAGAAATATCTGCGCCGCCATCTGTATAAACCTGGAAATATCTACACGGTCATCTGTGTATAGATGGAAATATCAACACCGCCAACTGTACAAACATGGAAATATCTGCACCGCTATCTGTATAAACATGGAAATATCTACACCGTGGTCTGTATAAACATGGAAATATCTACACCGGTATCTGTATAAACATGGAAATATATACACCGCTATCTCTATAAACATGGAAATATCTACACCATGATCTGTATAAACGTGGAAATATCTACACCGCAATCTCTATAAACATGGAAATATCTCCACTGCTATCTCTATAAACGTCGAAATATCTACACCGCCATCTGCATAAACATGGAAATACTTACAAAGTTTTCTGTATAAACATGGAAATATCTACATCGCCATCTATATAAACATGGAAATATCTACACCGTGTTCTGTATAAACATGGAAATATTTACACCTATATCTGTATAAACATGGAAATATCTACACCGCCATCACTATAAACATGGAAATATCTACACCGCCATCTGTATAAACATGCAAATATCTACACCGCTATCTGTATAAACCTGGAAAATCTACACCGCTATCTGTATAATCATGGTAATATCTACACCACCATCTATATAAACATGGAAATATTTACACCGCCATCCGTATAAACATGGAAATATCTACAATGCCATCTGTAGAATGATGGAAATATCTACACCGCAATCTGTGTAAACATGGAAATATCTGCACCAATATCTGTAAATACATGGAAATATCTACACTGCTATCGGTATAAACATGGAAATATCTACACCGCGATCTGCATAAACATGGAAATATCTACACCGCGATCTGTAAAAACATGGAAATATCTACACCGCTATCTGTAGAAATATGGAAATATCTACACCGCGATCTGCATAAACATGGAAATATCTACACCTCGATCTGTATAAACATGGAAATATCTACACCGCTATCTGTAGAAACATGGAAATATATACACAGCTATCTCTATAAACATGGAAATATCTACACCGCCATCTGTATAAACATGGAAATATCTACAAGTCATCTGTATAAACATGGAAATATCTACACAGCCATCTGTATAAACATGGAAATATCTTCACAGCCATCTGTATATACATGGAAATATCTACATCGCTATCTGTATAAACATGGAATTAACTACACCGCTATTTGTATAAACAAGGAAATATCTACACCATGATCTGTATAAACATGGAAATATCTACACTGCTATTTGTATAAACAAGGAAATATCTACACGGCTATCTGTATAAACATGGATATAACTACACCGTTATTTGCATAAACAAGGAAATATCTACACCGTGATCTGTATAAACATGGAAATATCTACAACGCCATCTCTATAAACATGGAAATATCCACACCCCTATCTGTATAAACATGGAAATATCCACAGCGCTATCTCTATAAACATGGAAATAACTACACCGCGATCAGTGTAAACGTGGAAATATCTACACCGCTATCTCTATAAACATGGAAATATCCTCCACTGCTATCTCTATAAACATCGAAATATCTACACCTCCATCTGTATAAACATGGAAATACTTACAAAGTTATCTGTATAAACGTGGAAATATCTACACTGCCATCTATATAAACATGGAAACACCTACACAGCCATGTGTACATACATGGAAATATCTACACCGCTCTCTATATAAACATGGAAATAACTACACCGCTATCTGTATATACATGGAAATATCTACACCGCCATCTACATATCCATAGAAATATCTGCGCCGCCATCTGTATAAACATGGAAATATCTACACGGTCATCTGTGTATAGATGGAAATATCAACATCGCCATCTTTACAAACATGGAAATATCATCACCGCTATCTGTATAAACATGGAAATATCTACACCGTGGTCTGTATAAAATGGAAATATCTACACCGCTATCTGTATAAACATGGAAATATATACACCGCTATCTCTATAAACATGGAAATATCTACACCGTGTTCTGTAGAAACATGGAAATATTTACACCGATATCTGTATAAACATGGAAATATCTACACCGCCATCTCTATAAACATGGAAATATCTACACCGCCATCTGTATAAACATGGAAATATCTACACCGCTATCTGTATAAACCTGGCAATATCTACACCGCTATCTGTATAAACATGGTAATATCTACACCACCATCTATATAAACATGGAAATATCTACACCGCCATCTGTATAAACATGGAAATATCTACAATGCCATCTGTAGAAAGATGGAAATATCTACAAAGCAATGTGTGTAAACATGGAAATATCTACACCAATATCTGTAAAAACATGGAAATATCTAAACCGCTATCTGTATAAACATGGAAATATCTACACCGCGATCTGCATAAACATGGGAATATCTACACCGCGATCTGTATAAACATGGAAATATCTACACCGCTATCTGTAGAAACATGGAAATATCTACACCGCGATCTGCATAAACATGGAAATATCTACACCGCGATCTGTATAAACATGGAAATATCTACACCACTATCTGTAGAAACCTGGAAATATCTACACAGCTATCTCTATAAACATGGACATATCTACACCGCCATCTGTATAAACATGGAAATAACTACAAGTCATCTGTATAAACATGGAAATATCTACACAGCCATCTGTATAAACATGGAAATATCTACACCGCTATTTGTATAAACAAGGAAATATCTACACCGGATTCTGTATAAACATGGAAATATCTACTTTGCTATTTGTATAAACAAGGAAATATCTACACCGCTATCTGTATAAACATGGAAATAACTACACCGCTATTTGCATAAACAAGGAAATATCTACACCGTGATCTGTATAAACATGGAAATATCTACATCGCCATCTCTATAAACATGGAAATATCTAAACCCCTATCTGTATAAACATGGAAATATCCACACCACTCTCTATAAACATGGAAATAACTACACCGCGATCAGCATAAACGTGGAAATATCTACACCGCTATCTCTATAACCATGGAAATATCTCCACTGCTATCTCTATAAACATCGAAATATCTACACCGCCATCTGTATAAACATGGAAATACTGACAAAGTTATCTGTATAAACATGGAAATATCTAAACCATGGTCAGTATAAACATGGAAATATATACACCGATATCTGCATAAACATGGAAATATATACACCGCTATCTCTATAAACATGGAAATATCTACACCATGATCTGTATAAACGTGGAAATATCTACACCGCAATCTCTATAAACATGGAAATATCTCCACTGCTATCTCTATAAATATCGAAATATCTACACCGCCATCTGTATAAACATGGAAATACATACAAAGTTTTCTGTATAAACATGGAAATATCTACATCGCCATCTATATAAACATGGAAATATCTACACCGTGTTCTGTATAAACATGGAAATAATTACTCCTATATCTGTATAAACATGGAAATATCTACACCGCCATCTCTATAAACATGGAAATATCTACACCGCCATCTGTATAAACAAGGAAATATCTACACCGCTATGTGCATAAACCTGGAAATATCTACAATGCCATCTGTAGAATGATGGAAATATCTACACCGCAATCTGTGTAAACATGGAAATATCTACACCAATATCTGTAAAAACATGGAAATATCTACACCGCTATCGGTATAAACATGGAAATATCTACACCGCGATCTGCATAAACATGGAAATATCTACACCGCAATCTGTAAAAACATGGAAATATCTACACCGCTATCTGTAGAAATATGGAAATATCTACACCGCGATCTGCATAAACATGGAAATATCTACACCGCGATCTGTATAAACATGGAAATACCTACACCGCTATCTGTAGAAACATGGAAATACATACACAGCTATCTCTATAAACATGGAAATATCTACACCGCCATCTGTATAAACATGGAGATATCTACAAGTAATCTGTATAAACATGGAAATCTCTACACAGCCATCTGTATATACATGGAAATATCTACATCGCTATCTGTATAAACATGGAAATAACTACACCGCTATTTGTATAAACAAGGAAATATCTACACCGTGATCTGTATAAACATGGAAATATCTACACTGCTATTTGTATAAACAAGGAAATATCTACACCGCTATCTGTATAAACATGGAAATAATTACACCGCTATTTGCATAAACAAGGATATATCTACACCGTGATCTGTATAAACATGGAAATATCTACAACGCCATCTCTATAAACATGGAAATATCTACACCCCTATCTGTATAAACATGGAAATATCCACAGCGCTATCTCTATAAACATGGAAATAACTACACCGCGATCAGTGTAAACGTGGAAATATCTACACCGCTATCTCTATAAACATGGAAATATCTCCACTGCTATCTCTATAAACTTCGAAATATCTACACCTCCATCTGTATAAACATGGAAATACTTACAAAGTTATCTGTATAAACATGGAAATATCTACACCGCCATCTATATAAACATGGAAATACCTACACAGCCATGTGTACATACATGGAAATATCTACACTGCTCTGTATATAAACATGGAAATAACTACACCGCTATCTGTATATACATGGAAATATCTACACCGCCATCTACATTTCCATAGAAATATCTGCGCCGCCATCTGTATAAACATGGAAATATCTACACGGTCATCTGTGTATAGATGGAAATATCAGCACCGCCATCTGTACAAACATGGAAATATCTTCACCGCTATCTGTATAAACATGGAAATATCTACACCGTGGTCTGTATAAAATGGAAATATCTACACCGCTATCTGTATAAACATGGAAATATATACACCGCTATCTCTATAAACATGGAAATATCTACACCGTGTTCTGTATAAACATGGAAATATTTACACCGATATCTGTACAAACATGGAAATATCTACACCGCCATCTCTATAAACATGGAAATATCTTCACCGCCATCTGTATAAACATGGAAATATCTACACCGCTATCTGTATAAACCTGGAAATATCTACACCGCTATCTGTATAAACATGGTAATATCTACACCACCATCTATATAAACATGGAAATATCTACACCGCCATCTGTATGAACATGGAAATATCTACAAAGCCATCTGTAGAAAAATGGAAATATCTACACCGCAATCTGTGTAAACATGGAAATATCTACACCAATATCTGTAAAAACATGGAAATATCTACACCGCTATCTGTAGAAACATGGAAATATCTACACCGCAATCTGCATAAACATGGAAATATCTACACCGCGATCTGTATAAACATGGAAATATCTACAACGCTATCTGTAGCAATATGGACATATCTACACAGCTATCTCTATAAACATGGAAATATCTACACGGCCATCTGTATAAACATGGAAATACCTACAAGTCATCTGTATAAACATGGAAATATCTACACAGCCATATGTAGAAACATGGAAATATCTACACAGCCATGTGTACATACATGGAAATATCTACACCGCTCTCTATATAAACATGGAAATAACTACACCACTATCTGTATATACATGGAAATATCTACACCGCCATCTAAATATCCATAGAAATATCTGCGCCGCCATCTGTATCAACATGGAAATATCTACACGGTCATCTGTGTATAGATGGAAATATCAACACCACCATCTGTACAAACATGGAAATATCTTCACCGCTATCTGTATAAACATGGAAATATCTACACTGTGGTCTGTATAAAATGGAAATATCTACACCGCTATCTGTATAAACATGGAAATATATACACAGCTATCTCTATAAACATGGAAGTATCTACACCCTGTTCTGTATAAACATGGAAATATTTACACCGATATCTGTATAATCATGGAAATATCTACACCGCCATCTCTATAAACATGGAAATATCTGCACCGCCATCTTTATAAACATGGAAATATCTACACCGCTATCTGTATAAACCTGGAAATATCTACACCGCTATCTGTATAAACATGGTAATATCTCCACCACCGTCTATATAAACAAGGAAATATCTAAAACGCCATCTCTATAAACATGGAAATATCTACACCCCTATCTGTATAAACATGGAAATATCCACACCGCTATCTCTATAAACATGGAAATAACTACACCGCGATCAGTATAAACGTGGAAATATCTACACCGCTATCTCTATAAACATGGAAATATCTCCACTGCTATCTCTATAAACATCGAAATATCTACACCGCCATCTGTATAAACATGGAAATACTGACAAAGTTATCTGTATAAACATGGAAATATCTACACAGCCATGTGTACATATATGGAAATATCTACAACGCTCTCTATATAAACATGGAAATATCTACACCGCTATCTGTATATACATGGAAATGTTTACACCGCCATCTACATATCCATAGAAATATCTGCGCCGCCATCTGTATAAACATGGAATTATCTACACGGTCATCTGTGTACAGATGGAAATATCAACACCGCCATCTGTACAAACATGGAAATATCTGCACCGCTCTCTGTATAAACACGGAAAAAACTACATCGTGTTCTGTGTAAACATGGAAATATCTACACCGCTATCTGTATAAACATGGAAATATATACACCGCTATCTCTATAAACATGGAGATATATACACCGTGATCTGTATAACCATGGAAATATTTACACCGATATCTGTATAAACATGGAAATATCTACACCGCCATCTCTATAAACATGGAAATATCTACACCGCCATCTGTATAAACATGGAAATATCTACACCGCTATCTGTATAAACCTGGAAATATCTACACCGCTATCTGTATAAACATGGTAATATCTACACCACCATCTATATAAACATGGAAATATCTACACAGCCATCTGTATAAACATGGAAATATCTACAATGCCATCTGTAGAAAGATGGAAATATCTACACCGCAATCTGTGTAAACATGGAAATATCTACAACAATATCTGTAAAAACATGGAAATATCTACACCTCTATCAGTATAAACATGGAAATATCTAAAACGCGATCTGCATAAACATGGAATTATCTAAACCACGATCTGTATAAACATGGAAATATCTCCACCGTGGTCTGTATAAACATGGAAATATCTACACCGCCATCTGTATAAACATGGAAATATCTACACCGCTATCTGTAGAAACATGGAAATATCTACACCGCGATCTGCATAAACATGGAAATATTTACACCGCGATCTGTATAAACATGGAAATATCTACACAGCTATCTGTAGAAACATGGAAATATCTACACAGCTATCTCTATAAACATGGAAATATCTACACCGCCATCTGTATAAACATGGAAATACCTACAAGTCATCTGTATAAACATGGAAATAACTACACCGCTATTTGTATAAACAAGGAAATATCTACACCGTGAATTGTATAAACATGGAAATATCTACACTGCTATTTGTATAAACAAGGAAATATCTACACCGCTATCTGTATAAACATGGAAGTAACTACACCGCTATTTGCATAAACAAGGAAATATCTACACCGTGATCTGTATAAACATGGAAATATCCACAACGCCATCTCTATAAACATGGAAATATCTACACCCCTATCTGTATAAACATGGAAATATCCACACCGCTATCTCTATAAACATGGAAATAACTACACCGCGATCTGTATAAACGTGGAAATATCTACACCGCTATCTCTATAAACATGGAAATATCTCCACTGCTATCTCTATAAACATGGAAATATCTACACCGCCATCTGTATAAACATGGAAATACTTACAAAGTTATCTTTATAAACATGGAAATATCTACACCGCCATCTGTATAAACATGGAAATATCTACACAGCCATGTGTACATATATGTTAATATCTACACCGCTCTCTATATAAACATAGAAATAACTACACCGCTATCTGTATATACATGGAAATGTTTACACCGCCATCTACATATCCATAGAAATATCTGCGCCGCCATCTGTATAAACATGGAAATATCTACACGGTCATCTGTGTACAGATGGAAATATCAACACCGCCATCTGTACAAACATGGAAATATCTGCACCGCTCTCTGTATAAACATGGAAATATCTACACCGTGTTCTGTATAAACATGGAAATATCTACACCGCTATCTGTATAAACATGGAAATATATACACCGCTATCTCTATAAACATGGAAATATCTACACCGTGATCTGTATAACCTTGGAAATATTTACACCGACATCTGTATAAACATGGAAATATCTACACCGCCATCTCTATAAACATGGAAATATCTACACCGCCATCTGTATAAACATGGAAATATCTACACCGCTATCTGTATAAACCTGGAAATATCTACACCGCTATCTGTAGAAACATGGAAATATCTACACAGCTATCTCTATAAACATGGAAATATCTACACCGCCATCTGTATAAACATGGAAATACCTACAAGTCATCTGTATAAACGTGGAAATAACTACACCGCTATTTGTATAAACAAGGAAATATCTACACCGTGATCTGTATAAACATGGAAATATCTACACTGCTATTTGTATAAACAAGGAAATATCTACACCGCTATCTGTATAAACATGGAAATAACTACACCGCTATTTGCATAAACAAGGAAATATCTACACCGTGATCTGTATAAACATGGAAATATCTACAACACCATCTCTATAAACATGGAAATATCTACACCCCTATCTGTATAAACATGGAAATATCCACACCGCTATCTCTATAAACATGGAAATAACTACACCGCGATCAGTATAAACGTGGAAATATCTACACCGCTATCTCTATAAACATGGAAATATCTCCACTGCTATCTCAATAAACATGGAAATATCTACACCGCCATCTGTATAAACATGGAAATACTTACAAAGTTATCTTTATAAACATGGAAATATCTACACCGCCATCTGTATAAACATGGAAATATCTACACAGCCATGTGTACATATATGTTAATATCTACACCGCTCTCTATATAAACATGGAAATAACTACACCGCTATCTGTATATACATGGAAAGGTTTACACCGCCATCTACATATCCATAGAAATCTCTGCGCCGCCATCTGTATAAACATGGAAATATCTACACGGTCATCTGTGTACAGATGGAAATATCAACACCGCCATCTGTACAAACATGGAAATATCTGCACCGCTCTCTGTATAAACATGGAAATATCTACACCGTGTTCTGTATAAACATGGAAATATCTACACCGCTATCTGTATAAACATGGAAATATATACACCGCTATCTCTATAAACATGGAAATATCTACACCGTGATCTGTATAACCTTGGAAATATTTACACTGACATCTGTATAAACATGGAAATATCTACACCGCCATCTCTATAAACATGGAAATATCTACACCGCCATCTCTATAAACATGGAAATATCTACACCGCTATCTGTATAAACCTGGAAATATCTACACCGCTATCTGTATAAACATGGTAATATCTACACCACCATCTATATAAACATGGAAATATCTACACCGCCATCTGTATAAACATGGAAATATCTACAATGCCATCTGTAGAAAGATGGAAATATCTACACCGCAATCTGTGTAAACATGGAAATATCTACACCAATATCTGTAAAAACATGGAAATATCGACACCGCTAACTGTATAAACATGGAAATAACTACACTGCTCTTTGCATAAACAAGGAAATATCTACACCGTCATCTGTATAAACATGGAAATATCTACAACGCCATCTCTATAAACATGGAAATATCTACACCCCTATCTGTATAAACATGGAAATATCCACACCGCTATCTCTATAAACATGGAAATAACTACACCGCGATCAGTATAAACGTGGAAATATCTACACCGCTATCTCTATAAACATGGAAATATCTCCACTGCTATCTCTATAAACATCGAAATATCTACACCGCCATCTGTATAAACATGGAAATACTTACAAAGTTATCTGTATAAACATGGAAATATCTACACTGCCATCTGTATAAACATGGAAATATCTACACAGCCATGTGTACATATATGGAAATATCTACAGCGCTCTCTATATAAACATGGAAATATCTACACCGCTATCTGTATATACATGGAAATGTTTACACCGCCATCTACATATCCATAGAAATATCTGCGCCGCCATCTGTATAAACATGGAATTATCTACACGGTCATCTGTGTACAGATGGAAATATCAACACCGCCATCTGTACAAACATGGAAATATCTGCACCGCTCTCTGTATAAACACGGAAAAATCTACATCGTGTTCTGTATAAACATGGAAATATCTACACCGCTATCTGTATAAACATGGAAATATATACACCGCTATCTCTATAAACAAGGAAATATCTACACCGTGATCTGTATAACCATGGAAATATTTACACCGATATCTGTATAAACATGGAAATATCTACACCGCCATCTCTATAAACATGGAAATATCTACACCGCCATCTGCATAAACATGGAAATATCTACACCGCTATCTGTATAAACCTGGAAATATCTACACCGCTATCTGTATAAACATGGTAATATCTACACCACCATCTATATAAACATGGAAATATCTACACCGCCATCTGTATAAACATGGAAATATCTACAATGCCATCTGTAGAAAGATGGAAATATCTACACCGCAATCTGTGTAAACATGGAAATATCTACACCAATATCTGTAAAAACATGGAAATATCTACACCGCTGACTGTATAAACATGGAAATATCTACACCGCGATCTGCATAAACATGGAAATATCTTCACTGCGATCTGCATAAACATGGAAATATCTACACCGCAATCTGTATAAACATGGAAATATCTACATCGCTATCTGTAGAAACATGGAAATATCTACCCAGCTATCTCTATATACATGGAAATATCTACACCGCCATCTGTATAAACATGGAAATACCTACAAGTCATCTGTATAAACATGGAAATATCTACACAGCCATCTGTATAAACATGGAAATAGCTACGCAGCCATCTGTATATACATGGAAATATCTACACTGCTATTTGTATAAACAAGGAAATACCTACACCGCTATCTGTATAAACATGGAAATAACTACACCGCTATTTGCATAAATAAGGAAATATCTACACCGTGATATGTATAAACATGGAAATACCTACAAAGTTATCTGTATAAACATGGAAATATCTACACCGCCATCTGTATAAACGTGGAAATATCTACACAGCCATCTGTACATATATGGAAATATCTACACCGCTCTCTATATAAACATGGAAATATCTACACCGCTATCTGTATATACATGGAAATGTTTACACCGCCATCTACATATCCATAGAAATATCTGCGCCGCCATCTGTATAAACATGGAATTATCTACATGGTCATCTGTGTACAGATGGAAATATCAACACCGCCATCTGTACAAACATGGAAATATCTGCACCGATCTCTGTATAAACACGGAAAAATCTACATCGTGTTCTGTATAAACATGGAAATATCTACACCGCTATCTGTATATACATGGAAATGTTTACACCGCCATCTACATATCCATAGAAATATCTGCGCCGCCATCTGTATAAACATGGAATTATCTACACGGTCATCTGTGTACAGATGGAAATATCAACACCGCCGTCTGTACAAACATGGAAATATCTGCACCGCTCTCTGTATAAACACGGAAAAAACTACATCGTGTTCTGTACAAACATGGAAATATCTACACCGCTATCTGTATAAACATGGAAATATATACACCGCTATCTCTATAAACATGGAAATATCTACACCGTGATCTGTATAACCATGGCAATATTTACACCGATATCTGTATAAACATGGAAATATCTACACCGCCATCTCTATAAACATGGAAATATCTACACCGCCATCTGTATAAACATGGAAATATCTACACCGCTATCTGTATAAACCTGGAAATATCTACACCGCTATCTGTATAAACATGGTAATATCTACACCACCATCTATATAAACATGGAAATATCTACACAGCCATCTGTATAAACATGGAAATATCTACAATGCTATCTGTAGAAAGATGGAAATATCTACACCGCAATCTGTGTAAACATGGAAATATCTACAACAATATCTGTAAAAACATGTAAATATCTACACCGCTAACTGTATAAACATGGAAATATCTACACCGCGATCTGCATAAACATGGAAATATCTACACCACAATCTGTATAAACATGGAAATATCTACACCGCTATCTGTAGAAACATGGAAATATCTACACCGCGATCTGCATAAACATGGAAATATTTACACCGCGATCTGTATAAACATTGAAATATCTACACCGCTATCTGTAGAAACATGGAAATATCTACACAGCTATCTCTATAAACATGGAAATATCTACACCGCCATCTGTATAAACATGGAAATACCTACAAGTCATCTGTATAAACATGGAAATAACTACACCGCTATTTGTATAAACAAGGAAATATCTACACCGTGAATTGTATAAACATGGAAATATCTACACTGCTATTTGTATAAACAAGGAAATATCTACACCGCTATCTGTATAAACATGGAAGTAACTACACCGCTATTTGCATAAACAAGGAAATATCTACACCGTGATCTGTATAAACATGGAAATATCCACAACGCCATCTCTATAAACATGGAAATATCTACAGCCCTATCTGTATAAACATGGAAATATCCACACCGCTATCTCTATAAACATGGAAATAACTACACCGCGATCTGTATAAACGTGGAAATATCTACACCGCTATCTCTATAAACATGGAAATATCTCCACTGCTATCTCTATAAACATGGAAATATCTACACCGCCATCTGTATAAACATGGAAATACTTACAAAGTTATCTTTATAAACATGGAAATATCTACACCGCCATCTGTATAAACATGGAAATATCTACACAGCCATGTGTACATATATGTTAATATCTACACCGCTCTCTATATAAACATAGAAATAACTACACCGCTATCTATATATACATGGAAATGTTTACACCGCCATCTACATATCCATAGAAATATCTGCGCCGCCATCTGTATAAACATGGAAATATCTACACGCTCATCTGTGTACAGATGGAAATATCAACACCGCCATCTGTACAAACATGGAAATATCTGCACCGCTCTCTGTATAAACATGGAAATATCTACACCGTGTTCTGTATAAACATGGAAATATCTACACCGCTATCTGTATAAACATGGAAATATATACACCGCTATCTCTATAAACATGGAAATATCTACACCGTGATCTGTATAACCTTGGAAATATTTACACCGACATCTGTATAAACATGGAAATATCTACACCGCCATCTCTATAAACATGGAAATATCTACACCGCCATCTGTATAAACATGGAAATATCTACACCGCTATCTGTATAAACCTGGAAATATCTACACCGCTATCTGTAGAAACATGGAAATATCTACACAGCTATCTCTATAAACATGGAAATATCTACACCGCCATCTGTATAAACATGGAAATACCTACAAGTCATCTGTATAAACATGGAAATAACTACACCGCTATTTGTATAAACAAGGAAATATCTACACCGTGATCTGTATAAACATGGAAATATCTACACTGCTATTTGTATAAACAAGGAAATATCTACACCGCTATCTGTATAAACATGGAAATAACTACACCGCTATTTGCATAAACAAGGAAATATCTACACCGTGATCTGTATAAACATGGAAATATCTACAACGCCATCTCTATAAACATGGAAATATCTACACCCCTATCTGTATAAACATGGAAATATCCACACCGCTATCTCTATAAACATGGAAATAACTACACCGCGATCAGTATAAACGTGGAAATATCTACACCGCTATCTCTATAAACATGGAAATATCTCCACTGCTATCTCAATAAACATGGAAATATCTACACCGCCATCTGTATAAACATGGAAATACTTACAAAGTTATCTTTATAAACATGGAAATATCTACACCGCCATCTGTATAAACATGGAAATATCTACACAGCCATGTGTACATATATGTTAATATCTACACCGCTCTCTATATAAACATGGAAATAACTACACCGCTATCTGTATATACATGGAAAGGTTTACACCGCCATCTACATATCCATAGAAATCTCTGCGCCGCCATCTGTATAAACATGGAAATATCTACACGGTCATCTGTGTACAGATGGAAATATCAACACCGCCATCTGTACAAACATGGAAATATCTGCACCGCTCTCTGTATAAACATGGAAATATCTACACCGTGTTCTGTATAAACATGGAAATATCTACACCGCTATCTGTATAAACATGGAAATATATACACCGCTATCTCTATAAACATGGAAATATCTACACCGTGATCTGTATAACCTTGGAAATATTTACACTGACATCTGTATAAACATGGAAATATCTACACCGCCATCTCTATAAACATGGAAATATCTACACCGCCATCTGTATAAACATGGAAATATCTACACCGCTATCTGTATAAACCTGGAAATATCTACACCGCTATCTGTATAAACATGGTAATATCTACACCACCATCTATATAAACATGGAAATATCTACACCGCCATCTGTATAAACATGGAAATATCTACAATGCCATCTGTAGAAAGATGGAAATATCTACACCGCAATCTGTGTAAACATGGAAATATCTACACCAATATCTGTAAAAACATGGAAATATCGACACCGCTAACTGTATAAACATGGAAATAACTACACTGCTCTTTGCATAAACAAGGAAATATCTACACCGTCATCTGTATAAACATGGAAATATCTACAACGCCATCTCTATAAACATGGAAATATCTACACCCCTATCTGTATAAACATGGAAATATCCACACCGCTATCTCTATAAACATGGAAATAACTACACCGCGATCAGTATAAACGTGGAAATATCTACACCGCTATCTCTATAAACATGGAAATATCTCCACTGCTATCTCTATAAACATCGAAATATCTACACCGCCATCTGTATAAACATGGAAATACTTACAAAGTTATCTGTATAAACATGGAAATATCTACACTGCCATCTGTATAAACATGGAAATATCTACACAGCCATGTGTACATATATGGAAATATCTACAGCGCTCTCTATATAAACATGGAAATATCTACACCGCTATCTGTATATACATGGAAATGTTTACACCGCCATGTACATATCCATAGAAATATCTGCGCCGCCATCTGTATAAACATGGAATTATCTACACGGTCATCTGTGTACAGATGGAAATATCAACACCGCCATCTGTACAAACATGGAAATATCTGCACCGCTCTCTGTATAAACACGGAAAAATCTACATCGTGTTCTGTATAAACATGGAAATATCTACACCGCTATCTGTATAAACATGGAAATATATACACCGCTATCTCTATAAACAAGGAAATATCTACACCGTGATCTGTATAACCATGGAAATATTTACACCGATATCTGTATAAACATGGAAATATCTACACCGCCATCTCTATAAACATGGAAATATCTACACCGCCATCTGCATAAACATGGAAATATCTACACCGCTATCTGTATAAACCTGGAAATATCTACACCGCTATCTGTATAAACATGGTAATATCTACACCACCATCTATATAAACATGGAAATATCTACACCGCCATCTGTATAAACATGGAAATATCTACAATGCCATCTGTAGAAAGATGGAAATATCTACACCGCAATCTGTGTAAACATGGAAATATCTACACCAATATCTGTAAAAACATGGAAATATCTACACCGCTGACTGTATAAACATGGAAATATCTACACCGCCATCTGCATAAACATGGAAATATCTACACCGCAATCTGTATAAACATGGAAATATCTACATCGCTATCTGTAGAAACATGGAAATATCTACCCAGCTATCTCTATATACATGGAAATATCTACACCGCCATCTGTATAAACATGGAAATACCTACAAGTCATCTGTATAAACATGGAAATATCTACACAGCCATCTGTATAAACATGGAAATAGCTACACAGCCATCTGTATATACATGGAAATATCTACACTGCTATCTGTATAAACATGGAAATAACTACACCGGTTTTTGTATAAACAAGGAAATATTTACACCGTGATCTGTATAAACATGGAAATATCTACACTGCTATTTGTATAAACAAGGAAATACCTACACCGCTATCTGTATAAACATGGAAATAACTACACCGCTATTTGCATAAATAAGGAAATATCTACACCGTGATATGTATAAACATGGAAATACCTACAAAGTTATCTGTATAAACATGGAAATATCTACACCGCCATCTGTATAAACGTGGAAATATCTACACAGCCATCTGTACATATATGGAAATATCTACACCGCTCTCTATATAAACATGGAAATATCTACACCGCTATCTGTATATACATGGAAATGTTTACACCGCCATCTACATATCCATAGAAATATCTGCGCCGCCATCTGTATAAACATGGAATTATCTACATGGTCATCTGTGTACAGATGGAAATATCAACACCGCCATCTGTACAAACATGGAAATATCTGCACCGATCTCTGTATAAACACGGAAAAATCTACATCGTGTTCTGTATAAACATGGAAATATCTACACCGCTATCTGTATATACATGGAAATGTTTACACCGCCATCTACATATCCATAGAAATATCTGCGCCGCCATCTGTATAAACATGGAATTATCTACACGGTCATCTGTGTACAGATGGAAATATCAACACCGCCGTCTGTACAAACATGGAAATATCTGCACCGCTCTCTGTATAAACACGGAAAAAACTACATCGTGTTCTGTACAAACATGGAAATATCTACACCGCTATCTGTATAAACATGGAAATATATACACCGCTATCTCTATAAACATGGAAATATCTACACCGTGATCTGTATAACCATGGCAATATTTACACCGATATCTGTATAAACATGGAAATATCTACACCGCCATCTCTATAAACATGGAAATATCTACACCGCCATCTGTATAAACATGGAAATATCTACACCGCTATCTGTATAAACCTGGAAATATCTACACCGCTATCTGTATAAACATGGTAATATCTACACCACCATCTATATAAACATGGAAATATCTACACCGCCATCTGTATAAACATGGAAATATCTACAATGCCATCTGTAGAAAGATGGAAATATCTACACCGCAATCTGTGTAAACATGGAAATATCTACACCAATATCTGTAAAAACATGGAAATATCTACACCGCTAACTGTATAAACATGGAAATATCTACACCGCGATCTGCATAAACATGGAAATATCTACACCACAATCTGTATAAACATGGAAATATCTACACCGCTATCTGTAGAAACATGGAAATATCTACACTGTGATCTGCATAAACATGGAAATATTTACACCGCGATCTGTATAAACATGGAAATATCTACACCGCTATCTGTAGAAACATGGAAATATCTACACAGCTATCTCTATAAACATGGAAATGTCTACACCGCCATCTGTATAAACATGGAAATACCTACAAGTCATCTGTATAAACATGGAAATAACTACACTGCTATTTGTATAAACAAGGAAATATCTACACCGCTATCTGTATAAACATGGAAATAACTACACCGCTATTTGTATAAACAAGGAAACATCTACACCGTGAATTGTATAAACATGGAAATATCTACACTGCTATTTGTATAAACAAGGAAATATCTACACCGCTATCTGTATAAACATGGAAATAACTACACCGCTATTTGCATAAACAAGGAAATATCTACACCGTGATCTGTATAAACATGGAAATATCCACAACGCCATCTCTATAAACATGGAAATATCTACACCCCTATCTGTATAAACATGGAAATATCCACACCGCTATCTCTATAAACATGGAAATAACTACACCGCGATCTGTATAAACGTGGAAATATCTACACCGCTATCTCTATAAACATGGAAATATCTCCACTGCTATCTCTATAAACATCGAAATATCTACACCGCCATCTGTATAAACATGGAAATACTTCAAAGTTATCTTCATAAACATGGAAATATCTACACCGCCATCTGTATAAACATGGAAATATCTACACAGCCATGTGTACATATATGTTAATATCTACACCGCTCTCTATATAAACATAGAAATAACTACACCGCTATCTATATATACATGGAAATGTTTACACCGCCATCTACATATCCATAGAAATATCTGCGCCGCCATCTGTATAAACATGGAAATATCTACACGCTCATCTGTGTACAGATGGAAATATCAACACCGCCATCTGTACAAACATGGAAATATCTGCACCGCTCTCTGTATAAACATGGAAATATCTACACCGTGTTCTGTATAAACATGGAAATATCTACACCGCTATCTGTATAAACATGGAAATATATACACCGCTATCTCTATAAACATGGAAATATCTACACCGTGATCTGTATAACCTTGGAAATATTTACACCGACATCTGTATAAACATGGAAATATCTACACCGCCATCTCTATAAACATGGAAATATCTACACCGCCATCTGTATAAACATGGAAATATCTACACCGCTATCTGTATAAACCTGGAAATATCTACACCGCTATCTGTAGAAACATGGAAATATCTACACAGCTATCTCTATAAACATGGAAATATCTACACCGCCATCTGTATAAACATGGAAATACCTACAAGTCATCTGTATAAACATGGAAATAACTACACCGCTATTTGTATAAACAAGGAAATATCTACACCGTGATCTGTATAAACATGGAAATATCTACACTGCTATTTGTATAAACAAGGAAATATCTACACCGCTATCTGTATAAACATGGAAATAACTACACCGCTATTTGCATAAACAAGGAAATATCTACACCGTGATCTGTATAAACATGGAAATATCTACAGCGCCATCTCTATAAACATGGAAATATCTACACCCCTATCTGTATAAACATGGAAATATCCACACCGCTATCTCTATAAACATGGAAATAACTACACCGCGATCAGTATAAACGTTGAAATATCTACACCGCTATCTCTATAAACATGGAAATATCTCCACTGCTATCTCAATAAACATGGAAATATCTACACCGCCATCTGTATAAACATGGAAATACTTACAAAGTTATCTTTATAAACATGGAAATATCTACACCGCCATCTGTATAAACATGGAAATATCTACACAGCCATGTGTACATATATGTTAATATCTACAGCGCTCTCTATATAAACATGGAAATAACTACACCGCTATCTGTATATACATGGAAAGGTTTACACCGCCATCTACATATCCATAGAAATCTCTGCGCCGCCATCTGTATAAACATGGAAATATCTACACGGTCATCTGTGTACAGATGGAAATATCAACACCGCCATCTGTACAAACATGGAAATATCTGCACCGCTCTCTGTATAAACATGGAAATATCTACACCGTGTTCTGTATAAACATGGAAATATCTACACCGCTATCTGTATAAACATGGAAATATATACACCGCTATCTCTATAAACATGGAAATATCTACACCGTGATCTGTATAACCTTGGAAATATTTACACTGACATCTGTATAAACATGGAAATATCTACACCGCCATCTCTATAAACAGGGAAATATCTACACCGCCATCTGTATAAACATGGAAATATCTACACCGCTATCTGTATAAACCTGGAAATATCTACACCGCTATCTGTATAAACATGGTAATATCTACACCACCATCTATATAAACATGGAAATATCTACACCGCCATCTGTATAAACATGGAAATATCTACAATGCCATCTGTAGAAAGATGGAAATATCTACACCGCAATCTGTGTAAACATGGAAATATCTACACCAATATCTGTAAAAACATGGAAATATCGACACCGCTAACTGTATAAACATGGAAATAACTACACTGCTCTTTGCATAAACAAGGAAATATCTACACCGTCATCTGTATAAACATGGAAATATCTACAACGCCATCTCTATAAACATGGAAATATCTACACCCCTATCTGTATAAACATGGAAATATCCACACCGCTATCTCTATAAACATGGAAATAACTACACCGCGATCAGTATAAACGTGGAAATATCTACACCGCTATCTCTATAAACATGGAAATATCTCCACTGCTATCTCTATAAACATCGAAATATCTACACCGCCATCTGTATAAACATGGAAATACTTACAAAGTTATCTGTATAAACATGGAAATATCTACACTGCCATCTGTATAAACATGGAAATATCTACACAGCCATGTGTACATATATGGAAATATCTACAGCGCTCTCTATATAAACATGGAAATATCTACACCGCTATCTGTATATACATGGAAATGTTTACACCGCCATGTACATATCCATAGAAATATCTGCGCCGCCATCTGTATAAACATGGAATTATCTACACGGTCATCTGTGTACAGATGGAAATATCAACACCGCCATCTGTACAAACATGGAAATATCTGCACCGCTCTCTGTATAAACACGGAAAAATCTACATCGTGTTCTGTATAAACATGGAAATATCTACACCGCTATCTGTATAAACATGGAAATATATACACCGCTATCTCTATAAACAAGGAAATATCTACACCGTGATCTGTATAACCATGGAAATATTTACACCGATATCTGTATAAACATGGAAATATCTACACCGCCATCTCTATAAACATGGAAATATCTACACCGCCATCTGCATAAACATGGAAATATCTACACCGCTATCTGTATAAACCTGGAAATATCTACACCGCTATCTGTATAAACATGGTAATATCTACACCACCATCTATATAAACATGGAAATATCTACACCGCCATCTGTATAAACATGGAAATATCTACAATGCCATCTGTAGAAAGATGGAAATATCTACACCGCAATCTGTGTAAACATGGAAATATCTACACCAATATCTGTAAAAACATGGAAATATCTACACCGCTGACTGTATAAACATGGAAATATCTACACCGCCATCTGCATAAACATGGAAATATCTACACCGCAATCTGTATAAACATGGAAATATCTACATCGCTATCTGTAGAAACATGGAAATATCTACCCAGCTATCTCTATATACATGGAAATATCTACACCGCCATCTGTATAAACATGGAAATACCTACAAGTCATCTGTATAAACATGGAAATATCTACACAGCCATCTGTATAAACATGGAAATAGCTACACAGCCATCTGTATATACATGGAAATATCTACACTGCTATCTGTATAAACATGGAAATAACTACACCGGTTTTTGTATAAACAAGGAAATATTTACACCGTGATCTGTATAAACATGGAAATATCTACACTGCTATTTGTATAAACAAGGAAATACCTACACCGCTATCTGTATAAACATGGAAATAACTACACCGCTATTTGCATAAATAAGGAAATATCTACACCGTGATATGTATAAACATGGAAATACCTACAAAGTTATCTGTATAAACATGGAAATATCTACACCGCCATCTGTATAAACGTGGAAATATCTACACAGCCATCTGTACATATATGGAAATATCTACACCGCTCTCTATATAAACATGGAAATATCTACACCGCTATCTGTATATACATGGAAATGTTTACACCGCCATCTACATATCCATAGAAATATCTGCGCCGCCATCTGTATAAACATGGAATTATCTACATGGTCATCTGTGTACAGATGGAAATATCAACACCGCCATCTGTACAAACATGGAAATATCTGCACCGATCTCTGTATAAACACGGAAAAATCTACATCGTGTTCTGTATAAACATGGAAATATCTACACCGCTATCTGTATATACATGGAAATGTTTACACCGCCATCTACATATCCATAGAAATATCTGCGCCGCCATCTGTATAAACATGGAATTATCTACACGGTCATCTGTGTACAGATGGAAATATCAACACCGCCGTCTGTACAAACATGGAAATATCTGCACCGCTCTCTGTATAAACACGGAAAAAACTACATCGTGTTCTGTACAAACATGGAAATATCTACACCGCTATCTGTATAAACATGGAAATATATACACCGCTATCTCTATAAACATGGAAATATCTACACCGTGATCTGTATAACCATGGCAATATTTACACCGATATCTGTATAAACATGGAAATATCTACACCGCCATCTCTATAAACATGGAAATATCTACACCGCCATCTGTATAAACATGGAAATATCTACACCGCTATCTGTATAAACCTGGAAATATCTACACCGCTATCTGTATAAACATGGTAATATCTACACCACCATCTATATAAACATGGAAATATCTACACCGCCATCTGTATAAACATGGAAATATCTACAATGCCATCTGTAGAAAGATGGAAATATCTACACCGCAATCTGTGTAAACATGGAAATATCTACACCAATATCTGTAAAAACATGGAAATATCTACACCGCTAACTGTATAAACATGGAAATATCTACACCGCGATCTGCATAAACATGGAAATATCTACACCACAATCTGTATAAACATGGAAATATCTACACCGCTATCTGTAGAAACATGGAAATATCTACACTGTGATCTGCATAAACATGGAAATATTTACACCGCGATCTGTATAAACATGGAAATATCTACACCGCTATCTGTAGAAACATGGAAATATCTACACAGCTATCTCTATAAACATGGAAATGTCTACACCGCCATCTGTATAAACATGGAAATACCTACAAGTCATCTGTATAAACATGGAAATAACTACACTGCTATTTGTATAAACAAGGAAATATCTACACCGCTATCTGTATAAACATGGAAATAACTACACCGCTATTTGTATAAACAAGGAAACATCTACACCGTGAATTGTATAAACATGGAAATATCTACACTGCTATTTGTATAAACAAGGAAATATCTACACCGCTATCTGTATAAACATGGAAATAACTACACCGCTATTTGCATAAACAAGGAAATATCTACACCGTGATCTGTATAAACATGGAAATATCCACAACGCCATCTCTATAAACATGGAAATATCTACACCCCTATCTGTATAAACATGGAAATATCCACACCGCTATCTCTATAAACATGGAAATAACTACACCGCGATCTGTATAAACGTGGAAATATCTACACCGCTATCTCTATAAACATGGAAATATCTCCACTGCTATCTCTATAAACATCGAAATATCTACACCGCCATCTGTATAAACATGGAAATACTTCAAAGTTATCTTCATAAACATGGAAATATCTACACCGCCATCTGTATAAACATGGAAATATCTACACAGCCATGTGTACATATATGTTAATATCTACACCGCTCTCTATATAAACATAGAAATAACTACACCGCTATCTATATATACATGGAAATGTTTACACCGCCATCTACATATCCATAGAAATATCTGCGCCGCCATCTGTATAAACATGGAAATATCTACACGCTCATCTGTGTACACATGGAAATATCAACACCGCCATCTGTACAAACATGGAAATATCTGCACCGCTCTCTGTATAAACATGGAAATATCTACACCGTGTTCTGTATAAACATGGAAATATCTACACCGCTATCTGTATAAACATGGAAATATATACACCGCTATCTCTATAAACATGGAAATATCTACACCGTGATCTGTATAACCTTGGAAATATTTACACCGACATCTGTATAAACATGGAAATATCTACACCGCCATCTCTATAAACATGGAAATATCTACACCGCCATCTGTATAAACATGGAAATATCTACACCGCTATCTGTATAAACCTGGAAATATCTACACCGCTATCTGTAGAAACATGGAAATATCTACACAGCTATCTCTATAAACATGGAAATATCTACACCGCCATCTGTATAAACATGGAAATACCTACAAGTCATCTGTATAAACATGGAAATAACTACACCGCTATTTGTATAAACAAGGAAATATCTACACCGTGATCTGTATAAACATGGAAATATCTACACTGCTATTTGTATAAACAAGGAAATATCTACACCGCTATCTGTATAAACATGGAAATAACTACACCGCTATTTGCATAAACAAGGAAATATCTACACCGTGATCTGTATAAACATGGAAATATCTACAGCGCCATCTCTATAAACATGGAAATATCTACACCCCTATCTGTATAAACATGGAAATATCCACACCGCTATCTCTATAAACATGGAAATAACTACACCGCGATCAGTATAAACGTGGAAATATCTACACCGCTATCTCTATAAACATGGAAATATCTCCACTGCTATCTCAATAAACATGGAAATATCTACACCGCCATCTGTATAAACATGGAAATACTTACAAAGTTATCTTTATAAACATGGAAATATCTACACCGCCATCTGTATAAACATGGAAATATCTACACAGCCATGTGTACATATATGTTAATATCTACAGCGCTCTCTATATAAACATGGAAATAACTACACCGCTATCTGTATATACATGGAAAGGTTTACACCGCCATCTACATATCCATAGAAATCTCTGCGCCGCCATCTGTATAAACATGGAAATATCTACACGGTCATCTGTGTACAGATGGAAATATCAACACCGCCATCTGTACAAACATGGAAATATCTGCACCGCTCTCTGTATAAACATGGAAATATCTACACCGTGTTCTGTATAAACATGGAAATATCTACACCGCTATCTGTATAAACATGGAAATATATACACCGCTATCTCTATAAACATGGAAATATCTACACCGTGATCTGTATAACCTTGGAAATATTTACACTGACATCTGTATAAACATGGAAATATCTACACCGCCATCTCTATAAACAGGGAAATATCTACACCGCCATCTGTATAAACATGGAAATACCTACACCGCTATCTGTATAAACCTGGAAATATCTACACCGCTATCTGTATAAACATGGTAATATCTACACCACCATCTATATAAACATGGAAATATCTACACCGCCATCTGTATAAACATGGAAATATCTACAATGCCATCTGTAGAAAGATGGAAATATCTACACCGCAATCTGTGTAAACATGGAAATATCTACACCAATATCTGTAAAAACATGGAAATATCGACACCGCTAACTGTATAAACATGGAAATAACTACACTGCTCTTTGCATAAACAAGGAAATATCTACACCGTCATCTGTATAAACATGGAAATATCTACAACGCCATCTCTATAAACATGGAAATATCTACACCCCTATCTGTATAAACATGGAAATATCCACACCGCTATCTCTATAAACATGGAAATAACTACACCGCGATCAGTATAAACGTGGAAATATCTACACCGCTATCTCTATAAACATGGAAATATCTCCACTGCTATCTCTATAAACATCGAAATATCTACACCGCCATCTGTATAAACATGGAAATACTTACAAAGTTATCTGTATAAACATGGAAATATCTACACTGCCATCTGTATAAACATGGAAATATCTACACAGCCATGTGTACATATATGGAAATATCTACAGCGCTCTCTATATAAACATGGAAATAACTACACCGCTATCTGTATATACATGGAAATGTTTACACCGCCATGTACATATCCATAGAAATATCTGCGCCGCCATCTGTATAAACATGGAATTATCTACACGGTCATCTGTGTACAGATGGAAATATCAACACCGCCATCTGTACAAACATGGAAATATCTGCACCGCTCTCTGTATAAACACGGAAAAATCTACATCGTGTTCTGTATAAACATGGAAATATCTACACCGCTATCTGTATAAACATGGAAATATATACACCGCTATCTCTATAAACAAGGAAATATCTACACCGTGATCTGTATAACCATGGAAATATTTACACCGATATCTGTATAAACATGGAAATATCTACACCGCCATCTCTATAAACATGGAAATATCTACACCGCCATCTGCATAAACATGGAAATATCTACACCGCTATCTGTATAAACCTGGAAATATCTACACCGCTATCTGTATAAACATGGTAATATCTACACCACCATCTATATAAACATGGAAATATCTACACCGCCATCTGTATAAACATGGAAATATCTACAATGCCATCTGTAGAAAGATGGAAATATCTACACCGCAATCTGTGTAAACATGGAAATATCTACACCAATATCTGTAAAAACATGGAAATATCTACACCGCTGACTGTATAAACATGGAAATATCTACACCGCCATCTGCATAAACATGGAAATATCTACACCGCAATCTGTATAAACATGGAAATATCTACATCGCTATCTGTAGAAACATGGAAATATCTACCCAGCTATCTCTATATACATGGAAATATCTACACCGCCATCTGTATAAACATGGAAATACCTACAAGTCATCTGTATAAACATGGAAATATCTACACAGCCATCTGTATAAACATGGAAATAGCTACACAGCCATCTGTATATACATGGAAATATCTACACTGCTATCTGTATAAACATGGAAATAACTACACCAGTTTTTGTATAAACAAGGAAATATTTACACCGTGATCTGTATAAACATGGAAATATCTACACTGCTATTTGTATAAACAAGGAAATACCTACACCGCTATCTGTATAAACATGGAAATAACTACACCGCTATTTGCATAAATAAGGAAATATCTACACCGTGATATGTATAAACATGGAAATACCTACAAAGTTATCTGTATAAACATGGAAATATCTACACCGCCATCTGTATAAACGTGGAAATATCTACACAGCCATCTGTACATATATGGAAATATCTACACCGCTCTCTATATAAACATGGAAATATCTACACCGCTATCTGTATATACATGGAAATGTTTACACCGCCATCTACATATCCATAGAAATATCTGCGCCGCCATCTGTATAAACATGGAATTATCTACATGGTCATCTGTGTACAGATGGAAATATCAACACCGCCATCTGTACAAACATGGAAATATCTGCACCGATCTCTGTATAAACACGGAAAAATCTACATCGTGTTCTGTATAAACATGGAAATATCTACACCGCTATCTGTATATACATGGAAATGTTTACACCGCCATCTACATATCCATAGAAATATCTGCGCCGCCATCTGTATAAACATGGAATTATCTACACGGTCATCTGTGTACAGATGGAAATATCAACACCGCCGTCTGTACAAACATGGAAATATCTGCACCGCTCTCTGTATAAACACGGAAAAAACTACATCGTGTTCTGTACAAACATTTAAATATCTACACCGCTATCTGTATAAACATGGAAATATATACACCGCTATCTCTATAAACATGGAAATATCTACACCGTGATCTGTATAACCATGGCAATATTTACACCGATATCTGTATAAACATGGAAATATCTACACCGCCATCTCTATAAACATGGAAATATCTACACCGCCATCTGTATAAACATGGAAATATCTACACCGCTATCTGTATAAACCTGGAAATATCTACACCGCTATCTGTATAAACATGGTAATATCTACACCACCATCTATATAAACATGGAAATATCTACACCGCCATCTGTATAAACATGGAAATATCTACAATGCCATCTGTAGAAAGATGGAAATATCTACACCGCAATCTGTGTAAACATGGAAATATCTACACCAATATCTGTAAAAACATGGAAATATCTACACCGCTAACTGTATAAACATAGAAATATCTACACCGCGATCTGCATAAACATGGAAATATCTACACCACAATCTGTATAAACATGGAAATATCTACACCGCTATCTGTAGAAACATGGAAATATCTACACTGTGATCTGCATAAACATGGAAATATTTACACCGCGATCTGTATAAACATGGAAATATCTACACCGCTATCTGTAGAAACATGGAAATATCTACACAGCTATCTCTATAAACATGGAAATATCTACACCGCCATCTGTATAAACATGGAAATACCTACAAGTCATCTGTATAAACATGGAAATAACTACACTGCTATTTGTGTAAACAAGGAAATATCTACACCGCTATCTGTATAAACATGGAAATAACTACACCGCTATTTGTATAAACAAGGAAACATCTACACCGTGAATTGTATAAACATGGAAATATCTACACTGCTATTTGTATAAACAAGGAAATATCTACACCGCTATCTGTATAAACATGGAAATAACTACACCGCTATTTGCATAAACAAGGAAATATCTACACCGTGATCTGTATAAACATGGAAATATCCACAACGCCATCTCTATAAACATGGAAATATCTACACCCCTATCTGTATAAACATGGAAATATCCACACCGCTATCTCTATAAACATGGAAATAACTACACCGCGATCTGTATAAACGTGGAAATATCTACACCGCTATCTCTATAAACATGGAAATATCTCCACTGCTATCTCTATAAACATCGAAATATCTACACCGCCATCTGTATAAACATGGAAATACTTCAAAGTTATCTTCATAAACATGGAAATATCTACACCGCCATCTGTATAAACATGGAAATATCTACACAGCCATGTGTACATATATGTTAATATCTACACCGCTCTCTATATAAACATAGAAATAACTACACCGCTATCTGTATATACATGGAAATGTTTACACCGCCATCTACATATCCATAGAAATATCTGCGCCGCCATCTGTATAAACATGGAAATATCTACACGGTCATCTGTGTACAGATGGAAATATCAACACCGCCATCTGTACAAACATGGAAATATCTGCACCGCTCTCTGTATAAACATGGAAATATCTACACCGTGTTCTGTATAAACATGGAAATATCTACACCGCTATCTGTATAAACATGGAAATATATACACCGCTATCTCTATAAACATGGAAATATCTACACCGTGATCTGTATACCCTTGGAAATATTTACACCGACATCTGTATAAACATGGAAATATCTACACCGCCATCTCTATAAACATGGAAATATCTACACCGCCATCTGCATAAACATGGAAATATCTACACCGCTATCTGTATAAACCTGGAAATATCTACACCGCTATCTGTATAAACATGGTAATTTCTACACCACCATCTATATAAACATGGAAATATCTACACCGCCATCTGTATAAACATGGAAATATCTACAATGCCATCTGTAGAAAGATGGAAATATCTACACCGCAATCTGTGTAAACATGGAAATATCTACACCAATATCTGTAAAAACATGGAAATATCTACACCGCTAACTGTATAAACATGGAAATAACTACATCGCTATCTGTAGAAACATGGAAATATCTACACAGCTATCTCTATAAACATTGAAATATCTACACCGCCATCTGTATAAACATGGAAATACCTGCAAGTCATCTGTATAAACATGGAAATATCTACACCGCCATCTCTATAAACATGGAAATATCTACACCGCCATCTGTATAAACATGGAAATATCTACACCGCTATCTGTATAAACCTGGAATTATCTACACCACTATCTGTATAAACATGGTAATATCTACACCACCATCTATATAAACATGGAAATATCTACACAGCCATCTGTATAAACATGGAAATATCTACACAGCCATCTGTATATACATGGAAATATCTACACCGCTATCTGTATAAACATGGAAATAACTACACCGCTATTTGTATAAACAAGGAAATATCTACACCGTGAACTGTATAAACATGGAAATAACTACACTGCTCTTTGCATAAACAAGGAAATATCTACACCGTGATCTGTATAAACATGGAAATATCTACAACGCCATCTCTATAAACATTGAAATATCTACACCCCTATCTGTATAAACATGGAAATATCCACAGCGCTATCTCTACAAACATGGAAATAACTACACCGCGATCAGTATAAACGTGGAAATATCTACACCGCTATCTCTATAAACATGGAAATATCTCCACTGCTATCTCTATAAACATCGAAATATCTACACCGCCATCTGTATAAACATGGAAATACTTACAAAGTTATCTGTATAAACATGGAAATATCTACACTGCCATCTGTATAAACATGGAAATATCTACACAGCCATGTGTACATATATGGAAATATCTACAACGCTCTCTATATAAACATGGAAATATCTACACCGCTATCTGTATATACATGGAAATGTTTACACCGCCATCTACATATCCATAGAAATATCTGCGCCGCCATCTGTATAAACATGGAATTATCTACACGGTCGTCTGTGTACAGATGGAAATATCAACACCGCCATCTGTACAAACATGGAAATATCTGCACCGCTCTCTGTATAAACACGGAAAAAACTACATCGTGTTCTGTATAAACATGGAAATATCTGCACCGCTATCTGTATAAACATGGAAATATATACACCGCTATCTCTATAAACATGGAAATATCTACACCGTGATCTGTATAACCATGGAAATATTTACACCGATATCTGTATAAACTTGGAAATATCTACACAGCCATCTGTATAAACATGGAAATATCTACACAGCCATGTGTATATACATGGAAATATCTACACCGCTATCTGTATAAACATGGAAATAACTACACCGCTATTTGTATAAACAAGGAAATATCTACACCGTGATCTGTATAAACATTGAAATATCTACACTGCTATTTGTATAAACAAGTAAATATCTACACCGCTATCTGTATAAACATGGAAATAACTACACCGCTATTTGCATAAACAAGGAAATATCTACACCGTGATCTGTATAAACATGGAAATATCTACAACGCCTTCTCTGTAAACATGGAAATATCTAAACCCCTATCTGTATAAACATGGAAATATCCACACTGCTCTCTATAAACATGGAAATAACTACACCGCGATCAGCATAAACGTGGAAATATCTACACCGCTATCTCTATAAACATGGAAATATCTCCACTGCTATCTCTATAAACATCGAAATATCTACACCGCCATCTGTATAAACATGGAAATACTGACAAAGTTATTTGTATAAACATGGAAATATCTACACCACCATCTGTATAAACATGGAAATATCTACACAGCCATGTGTACATATATGGAAATATCTACACAGATCTCTATATAAACATGGAAATAACTACACCGCTATCTGTATATACATGGAAATATCTACACCGCCATCTACATAACCATAGAAATATCTGCGCCGCCATCTGTATAAACATGGAAATATCTACACGGTCATCTGTGTATAGATGGAAATAACAACACCACCATCTGTAAAACATGGAAATATCTGCAGGGCTATCTGTATAAACATGGAAATATCTACACCGTGGTCTGTATAAACGTGGAAATATCTACACCGCTATCTGTATAAACATGGAAATATATACACCGCTATCTCTATAAACATGGAAATATCTACACCGTGATCTGTATAAACATGGAAATATTTACACCGATATCTGTATAAACATGGAAATATCTACACCGCCATCTCTATAAACATGGAAATATCTACACCGCCATCTGTGTAAACATGGAAATATCTACACCGCTATCTGTATAAACCTGTAAATATCTACACTGCTATCTGTATAAACATGGTAACATCTACACCACCATCTATATAAACATGGAAATATCTACACCGCCATCTGTATAAACATGGAAATATCTACAATGCCATCTGAAGAAAGATGGAAATATCTACACCGCAATCTGTGTAAACATGGAAATATCTTCACCAATATCTGCAAAAACATGGAAATATCTACACCTCTATCTGTATAAACATGGAAATATCTACACCGCGATCTGCATAAACATGGAAATATCTACACCACGATCTCTATAAACATGGAAATATCTACACCGCTATCTGTAGAAACATGGAAATATCTACACCGTGATCTGCATAAACATAGAAATATCTACACCGTGTTCTGTATAAACATGGAAATATCTACACCGCTATCTATAGAAACATGGAAATATCTACACAGCTATCCCTATAAACATGGAAATCTCTACACCGCCACCTGTATAAACATGGAAATACCTACAAGTCATCTGTATAAACATGGAAATAACTACACAGCCATCTGTATAAACATGGAAATATCTACACAGCCATCTGTATATACATGGAAATATCTACACCGCTCTCTGTATAAACATGGAAATAACTACACCGATATTTGTATAAACAAGGAAATATCTACACCGTGATCTTTATAAACATGGAAATATCTACACTGCTATTTGTATAAACAAGGAAATATCTACACCGCTATCTGTATAAACATGGAAACAACTACACCGATATTTGCATAAACAAGGAAATATCTACACCGTGATCTGTATAAACATGGAAATATCTCCAACGCCATCTCTATAAACATGGAAATATCTACACCCCTGTCTGTATAAACATGGAAATATCCACACCGCTGTCTCTATAAACATGGAAATAACTACAACACGATCAGTATAAACGTGGAAATATCTACACCGCTATCTCTATAAACATGGAAATATCTCCACTGCTATCTCTATAAACATCGAAATATCTACACCGCCATCTGTATAAACATGGAAATACTTACAAAGTTATCTGTATAAACATGGAAATATCTACACCGCCATCTGTATAAACATGGAAATATCTACACAGCCATGTGTACATAAATGGAAATATCTACACCGCTCTCTATATATACATGGAAATAACTACACCGCTATCTGTATATACATGGAAATATCTACACCGCCATCTCCATATCCATAGAAATATCTGCGCCGCCCTCTGTATAAACATGGAAATATCTACACGGTCATCTGTATAAACATGGAAATATCTACACCACTATCTGTATAAACCTGGAAATATCTACACCGCTATCTGTATAAACATGGTAATATCTACAATGCCATCTGTAGAAAGATGGAAATAGCTACAACGCAATCTGTGTAAACATGGAAATATCTACAGCAATATCTGTAAAAACATGGAAATATCTACACCGCTATCTGTATTAACATGGAAATATCTACACCGCGATCTGCATAAACATGGAAATATCTACACCGCGATCTGTATAAACATGGAAATATCTCCACCGCTATCTGTAGAAACATGGAAATAACTACACCGCGATCTGCATATACATGGAAATATCTACACCACAATCTGTATAAACATGGAAATATCTACACTGCTATCTGTAGAAACATGGAAATATCTACATAGCTATCTCTAAAAACATGGAAATATCTTCACCGCCATCTGTATAAACATGGAAATACCTACAAGTCATCTGTATAAACATGGAAATATCTACACAGCCATCTGTATAAACATGGAAATATCTACATAGCCATCTGTATATACATGGAAATATCTACACCGCTACCTGTATAAACATGGAAATAACTACACCGCTATTTGTATAAACAAGGAAATATCTACACTGTGATCTGTATAAACATGGAAATATCTACACTGCTATTTGTATAAACAAGGAAATATCTACATCGATATCTGTATAAACATGGAAATAACTACTCCGCTATTTGCATAAACAAGGAAATATCTACATCGTGATCTGTATAAACCTGGAAATATCTACAACCCCATCTCTATAAACATGGAAATATCTACACCCCTAGCTGTATAAACTTGGAAATATCCACACCGCTATCTCTATAAACATGGAAATATCTCCACTGCTATCTCTATAAACATCGAAATATCTACACCGCCATCTGTATAAACATGGAAATACTTACAAAGTTATCTGTATAAACATGGAAATATCTACACCGCCATCTGTATAAACATGGAAATATCTACACAGCCATGTGTACATACATGGAAATATGTACACCGCTCTCTATATAAACATGGAAATAACTACACCGCTATCTGTATCTACATGGAAATATCTACACCGCCATCTACATATCCATAGAAATATCTGTGCGGCCATCTGTATAAACATGGAAATATCTACACGGTCATCTGTGTATAGATGGAAATATCAACACCGCCATCTGTACAAACATGGAAATATCTGCACCGCTATCTGTATAAACATGGAAATATCTACACCGAGGTCTGTATAAACATGGAAATATCTACAACGCCATCTATATGAACTTGGAAATACCTAGACAGTCATGTGTAGGAACATGGAAATATCTACACTGCCATCTGTATAAACATGGATATATCTACAGAGCCCTCTGTATAAATATGGAAATATCTGCATAGGCATCTGTATAAACATGGAAATACCTACACCGCTGTCTCTATAAACATGGAAATATGTACACCGTTATGTGTATAAACATGGAAATATCTCCACTGCTGTCTGTCTAAACATGGAAATATCTACACCGATATCTGTATAAACGTGGAAATATCTGCACAGCTATCTCTATAAACATGGAAATACCTACGTCGCCATTTGTATAAACATGGAAATACCTACAAAGTCATCTGTATAAACATGGATATCTACATAGCCATCTGTATAAACATGGAAATATCTACACAACCATCTGTATATACATGGAAATATCTACACCGCTATCTGTATAAACATGGAAATAACTACAACGCTATTTGTTTAAACAAGGAAATGTCTACACTGCCATCTGTTTAAACATGGAAATATATACACAGACATCTCTTTATACATGGAAATGTCTACACCGTTATCTGTATAAACATGCTAATAACTGCACCGCTATCAGTATAAATGTGGAAATATTTGCAACGCTATCCCTATAAACATGGTAATATCAACACCGCGATCTGTATAAACATGGAATTATGTACACCATGATCTGTATAAACATCTAAATATCTACCCCGCGATCTGTACAAACATGGCAATATCTACAACGTGATCTGTATAAACATGGAAATATCTACACCGCCATCTCTATAAACATGGAAATATCTACATCCCTATCTGAATAAACATGGAAATATCCACACAGCTATCTCTATAAACATGGAAAAATCAACACCGCTATCTCTATGAACATGGAAATATCTACACCGCCATCTCTATAAACATGGAAATATCTACACCGTTATCAGTATAAACATGGAAATATCTACACCGCTATCTGTATAAACATAGAAATATCTCCACTGCTATCTCTATAAACATCGAAATATCTACACCGCCATCTGTATAAACATGGAAATAATTACAAAGTTATCAGTATAAACATGGAAATATCTACACTGCCATCTGTAAACATGGAAATATCTACACAGCCATGTGTATATACATGTAAATATCTACACCGCTATCTATATAAACATGGAAATAACTACACCGCTATTTGTATAAACATGGAAATATCTCCACTGCTATCTCTATAAACATCGAAATATCTACACCGCCATCTGTATAAACATGGAAATAGTTACAAAGTTATCTGTATAAACATGGAAATATCTACACCGCTCTCTATATAAACATGGAAATAACTACACCGCTATCTGTATATACATGGAAATATCTACACCGCCATCTACATATCCATAGAAATATCTGCGCTGCCATCTGTATAAACATGGAAATATCTACACGGACATCTATGTATAGATGGAAATATCAACACCGCCATCTGTACAAACATGGAAATATCTGCACCGCTATCTGTAAAACATGGAAATATCTACACCGCGGTCTTTATAAACATGGAAATATCTACACCGCTATCTGTATAAACATGGAAATATATAAACCGCTATGTCTATAAACATGGAAATATCTACAGCGTGATTTGTATAAACATGGAAATATTTACACCGATATCTGTATAAACATGGAAATTTCTACACCGTTATCTGTATAAACATGGAAATATCTACACTGCTATCTCCATAAACATGGAAATATCTACACTGCGGTCTGTATAAACATGGAAATATCTACACCGGTATCTGTATAAACATGGAAATATCTACACCACGATCTGTATAAATATGGAAATATATTCACCGCTATCTGTATAAACATGGAAATATCTGCACCGCTATCTGTATAAATATGGAAATATCTACACCGCTATCTCTATAAACATGGAAATATGTACGCCATCTGTATAAACATGGAAATACCTATACAGTCATCTGTGTAAACATGGAAATATCTACACCACCATCTGTATAAACATGGAAATATCTACAATGCCATCTGTATACACATGGAAATACCTACACGGCAATCTGTGTATAGATGGAAACATCATCACCGCCATCTGTAGAAACATGGAAATATCTACATTGCTCTCTCTATAAACATGGAAATATCTACAGTGCGGTCTGTATAAACATGGAAATATCTACACCGGTATCTGTGTAAACATGGAAATTTCTACACCACGATCTGTATAAACATGGAAATAACTACACCGCTTTCTGTATAAACATGGAAATATATACACCGCTATATCTATAAACATGGAAATATCTACACCGTGATCTGTATAAACATGGAAATATTTACACCGATATCTCTATAAACATGGAAATTTCTACACCGTTATCTGTATAAATATGGAAATATCTACACTGCTATCTCTATAAACAATGAAATATCTACACGGCGGTCTGTATAAACATGGACATATCTACACCGGTATCTGTATAAACATGGAAATATCTACACCACGATCTGTATAAACATGGAAATATATTCACCGCTATCTGTATAAACATGGAAATATCTGCACCGCTATCTCTGTAAACATGGAAATATCTACACCGCGATCTGTATAAACATGGAAATATCTACACCGCGATCTGTATAAACATGGAAATATCTACAGCGCCATCTCCATAAACACTGAAATATCTACACTGCCATCTGCAAAAACATGGAAATAACTACACAGTCATCTGAATAAACATGGAAATATCTACACCACCATCTGTATAAACATGGAAGTAACTACAATATCATATGTATACACATGGAAATATCTACACCACCATCTGTATAAACATGGAAGTAACTACAATATCATCTGTATACACATGGAAATATCTACACAGACATCTGTATAAATATGGAAATATCTACACCGCCATCTGTATAAACATGGAAATATCTACACTGCCATCTGTAGAAAGATGGAAATATCTACACCGCTATCTCTATAAATATGGAAATATCTACACTGCCATCTCTATAAACATGAAAATATCTACACTGCCATCTCCATAAAGATGGAAATATCTACTCCGCCATGTGTATAAACATGGAAATATCTACACCACCATCTGTGAAAACATGGAAATATCTACACCGCTATCTTTATAAACATGGAAATACCTATACCGCCATCTGCATGTCCATGGAAATATCTACACCACCATCTGTGAAAACATGGAAATATGTACACCGCTATCTTTATAAACATGGAAATACCTACACCGCCATCTGCATGTCCATGGACATATCTACGCCACCCTCTGTAAAAACAAGGAAATGTCTACACGGCCATCTGTGTATAGATAGAAATATCAACACCGACATCTGTACAAACATGGAATTATCTACACCGCTATCTCTATAAACATGGAAATATTTGCACTGCCATCTGTAAAAACATGGAAATACCTATACAGCCATCTGTATAAACATGTAAATATCTACACTGCTATCTCTATAAACATGGAAATATCTACACAACCATCTCTATAAACATGAAAATATCTACACTGCCATCTCCATAAACATGGAACTAACTACTCCGCCATCTGTATAAACATGGAAACATCTACACCGCCATCAGTGTGAATAAGGAAATACCTACAATGCCATCTGTATAAAGATATAAATATCTGCACCGTGAGCTGTATAAACATGGAAATATCTACACCGATATCTGTATAAACGTGGAAATAACTTCACAGTCATCTGTATAAACATAGAAATATCCACACCAATATCTGTATAAACACGGAAATATCTACACTGCCATCTGTATAAACATGGAAATATCTACACAGCCATCTCTATAAACTCGGAAATATCTACATCGCTATCTGAATAAACATGGAAATAGCTAAACCGCTATCTGTATAAACATGGAAATGTCTACACCGCCATCTGTGTAAACATGGAAATATGTACACAGTCATCTGTAAACATGGAAATAACTACACCACTATCTGTATAAACATGGAAATACCTACAACACTATCCGTATAAACATGGAAATATCTACACCGCTATCTGTATAAATACGGAAATATCCACACCGCTATCTCTATAAACATGGAAATATCTCCACCGCTATCTGTATAAGCATGGAAATATCTCCACCACTCTCTGTATAAACATGGAAATATCTACAACACTGTCTGTATAAACATGGAAATATCTACACCACTATCTCTATAAAAATGGAAATATCTACACCGCTATTTTTATAGACATGGAAATATCTACACCGCAATCTGTACAAACATGGAAATATCTGCACTGCTATCTCTATAAACATGGAAATATCTACAATGCCATCTGTAAACACATGGAAATACCTATACAGTCATCTGTATAAACATGGAAATATCTACACGGATCTCTTTATAAACATAGAAATATCTACACCACGATATGTATAAACAAGGAAATATCTCCACCTTTATCTGTATAAACATGGAAATATCTACTCCACCATCTGTATACACATGGAAATATCTACACAGTCATCTGTATAAACATAGAAATATCTACACCACCATCTCTGTAAACATGAAAATATTTACATCGCCATCTCCATAAACATGGAACAATCTACACCGCTATCTGTATAAACATGGAAATAACAACACACCTATCTGTATAAACATGGAAATATCTAAACCGATATCTGTATAAACATGGAAATATCTACACCGCCATCTGTATAAACATGGAAATATCTAAACCGCTATCTGTATAAACCTGGAAATAACTACACTGCCATCTCTATAAAGATGGAAATATCTACACCGCGAGCTGTATAAACATGGAAATATCTACAATGCTAGTTGTATAAACATGGAAATACCAACACCGCTATCTGTGTAAACATGGAAATATCTACACTACTATCTGTATTAAAATGGAAATATCTACACAACTATCTCTATAAACATGGAAATACCTTCACCGCCATCTCTATACACTTAGAAATATCTACACCGCTATCTCTATAAACATAGAAATATCTACACCGCCATGTCTATAAACATGGAAATATCTACACCGCCATCTGCATGAACATGGAAATATCTACACCACTATCTGTATAAACATGGAAATACCTACACTGTCATCTGTATAAACATGGAAATATCTACACTGCCATCTGTGGAAAGATGGAAATATCTACACCACTATCTGTATAAACATGGCAATATCTACATCGCTATCTGTATAAACATGGATATATCTACACTGTTATCTGTATAAACATGGAAATATCTACACCGCTATCTGTATAAATATGGAAATATCTACACCGCCATTTGTGTAAGCATACAAATATCTACACAGTCATCTGTATAGACATGGAAATACCTACACAGCCATCTGTATAAACATGGATGTATCTACACAGCTATCTCTATAAACAAGGAAATACCTACACAGCTATCTCTATAAACATGGAAATATCTACACCGCAAACTCTAAAAACATGGAAATATCTACACGGCCATGTATATAAACATGAAAATATCTACACCGCCATCTCCATAAACATGGAACTATCTACACCACCATCTGTATAAACATGGAAATATCTACACCGCTATCTGCATAAAGATGGAAATATCTACACCGCTATCTCTATAAACATGGAAATACCTACACCACTATCTGTATAAAGTTGGAAATATCTACACCGCTATCTGTATAAACATGGAAATATCTTCACCGCCATCTGTATAAACATGGACATAACTACACAGTCATCTGTATAAACATGGAAATATCTACACCGCCATCTCTATAAACATAAAAACATCTACAACGCCATCTTCAGAAACATGGATGTATCTACACCGCCATCTGTAAAAACATTGAAATACCTACACCACTATCTGTATAAACATGGAAATATCTTCACTGCTATCTGTATAAATATGGAAATATCTACACCGCCATCTGTATAAAGATGGAAATATCTACACCGTAATCTGTATAAATATGGAACTACCTACACCGCTATCTCTGTAGACATGGAAATATCTACACCGCTATCTGTATAAACATGGAAATATCTACACCGCCATCTGTATAAAGATGGAAATCTCAACACCGCGAGCTGTATAAACATAGAAATATCTACACCGCTATCTGTATAAACATGGAAATATTAACACCGCTATCTGTATAAACATGGAAATATCTACACCGCTATCTCTATAAACATGAAAATACTTACACCATGACCTCTATAAACATGGAAATATTTACACCGCTATCTCTATAAACATAGAAATAACTACACCGCCATCTCCATAAACATGGAAATATCTACACCGCCATCTGCATAAACTTGGAAATATCTACACAGACATCTGTATAAACATGGAAATATCTACACCGCAATCTCTATAAACATGAAAATATCTACACCGCCATCTTCTGAAACATGGATATATCTACACCACCATCTGTATAAACATGGAAATATCTACACCACTATCTGCATAAACATGGAAATATCTTCACTGCCATCTGTATAAACATGGAAATATCTACACCACCATCTGTATGAAGATTGAAATATATACACCGTAATCTGTATAAATATGGAAATAACTACACCGTTATCTCTATAGACATGGAAATATCTACACCGCTATCTGTATAAACATGGAAATAACAACACCGTTATCTGTATAAACATGGAAATATCTACACAGCTATCTGTGTAAAAATGGAAATATCTACACAGCAATCTGTGCAAAGATGGAAATATCTACACCGCAGTCTCTATAAACATGGAAATATCTACACCGCTATCTGTATAAGCATGGAAATATCTGCACCGCAATCTGTAAAAACATGGAAATTTTTACACCGCTATATGTATAAACATGGAAATATCTTCACCGCTATCTTTAAAAACACGGAAATACTTACACCGGTATCTTTATCAACATGGAAATACCTACACCGCTATCTCTATATACAATGAAATATCTACAACGCTATCTGTGTAAACATGGAAATATCTACACAGCTATCTGTGTAAACTTGGAAATATCTACACCGCAATCTGTGTAAGCATGGAAATATCTACAACGCTATCTGTGTAAACATGGAAATATTTACAACGCTATCTGTGTAAACAGGGAAATATCTACACAGCTATCTGTAAAACGTGAAAATATCTACACCGCTATCTGTATAAACGTTGAAATATCTAAACCGCTATCAGTATAAATGTGGAAATACCTACAACGCTATCTGCATAAACGTGGAAATATCTACATCGCTATCTGTATAAACGTGGAAATACCTTCTCCACTATCTGTATAACCCTGAAAATATCTACACCGCTATCTGTATAAACATGTAAATAACTACACCGCTATCTGTATAAACATGGAAACATCTACAATGCTATCTCTGTACACATGGAAATATAGACACAGTTATCTGTGTAAACTTGGAAACATCTACACTGCTATCTGTGTAAAGTTTGCAATGTCTACACCGCAATCTGTGCAAAGTTGGAAATAACTTTACCGCTGTATCTGTAAACATGGAAATATCTACACCGCTATATGTATAAACATGGAAATATCTACAACGCCATCTGTATACACATGGAAATATCTACACAGCCATTTGTATAAACATGGAAATATCTACACCGTTATCGCTATGAACATGGAAATATCTGCACCGCTATCTGTATAAACATGGAAATATCTGCATCGATATCTGTATAAACAGGGAAATATCTCCACCGCTATCTGTATAAACATGGAAATATCTACACCGCTATCTGTATAAACATGGAAATATCTACACCGCTATCTGTATAAACATGGAAATATCTACAACGCTATCTGTGTAACCATGGAAATATCTACACAGCAATCTGTGGAAACTTGGAAATATCTACACAGCTATCTGTTTAAAAATGGTAATATTTACACGGCAATCTGTACAAAGATGGAAATATCTACACCGCTATCTCTGTAAACATGGAAATATCTACAGCCCTATCTGTATAAACATGGAAATATCTTCACCGCTATCTGTATAAACAAGGAAATACCTACACCGCCATCTTTAGAAACATGGAAATGTCTACACCGCCATCTGTATAAACATGGAAATATCTACAATGCCATCTGAAGAAAGATGGAAATATCTACACCGCAATCTGTGTAAACATGGAAATATCTTCACCAATATCTGCAAAAACATGGAAATATCTACACCTCTATCTGTATAAACATGGAAATATCTACACCGCGATCTGCATAAACATGGAAATATCTACACCACGATCTCTATAAACATGGAAATATCTACACCGCTATCTGTAGAAACATGGAAATATCTACACCGTGATCTGCATAAACATAGAAATATCTACACCGTGTTCTGTATAAACATGGAAATATCTACACCGCTATCTATAGAAACATGGAAATATCTACACAGCTATCCCTATAAACATGGAAATCTCTACACCGCCACCTGTATAAACATGGAAATACCTACAAGTCATCTGTATAAACATGGAAATAACTACACAGCCATCTGTATAAACATGGAAATATCTACACAGCCATCTGTATATACATGGAAATATCTACACCGCTCTCTGTATAAACATGGAAATAACTACACCGATATTTGTATAAACAAGGAAATATCTACACCGTGATCTTTATAAACATGGAAATATCTACACTGCTATTTGTATAAACAAGGAAATATCTACACCGCTATCTGTATAAACATGGAAACAACTACACCGATATTTGCATAAACAAGGAAATATCTACACCGTGATCTGTATAAACATGGAAATATCTCCAACGCCATCTCTATAAACATGGAAATATCTACACCCCTGTCTGTATAAACATGGAAATATCCACACCGCTGTCTCTATAAACATGGAAATAACTACAACACGATCAGTATAAACGTGGAAATATCTACACCGCTATCTCTATAAACATGGAAATATCTCCACTGCTATCTCTATAAACATCGAAATATCTACACCGCCATCTGTATAAACATGGAAATACTTACAAAGTTATCTGTATAAACATGGAAATATCTACACCGCCATCTGTATAAACATGGAAATATCTACACAGCCATGTGTACATAAATGGAAATATCTACACCGCTCTCTATATATACATGGAAATAACTACACCGCTATCTGTATATACATGGAAATATCTACACCGCCATCTCCATATCCATAGAAATATCTGCGCCGCCCTCTGTATAAACATGGAAATATCTACACGGTCATCTGTATAAACATGGAAATATCTACACCACTATCTGTATAAACCTGGAAATATCTACACCGCTATCTGTATAAACATGGTAATATCTACAATGCCATCTGTAGAAAGATGGAAATAGCTACAACGCAATCTGTGTAAACATGGAAATATCTACAGCAATATCTGTAAAAACATGGAAATATCTACACCGCTATCTGTATTAACATGGAAATATCTACACCGCGATCTGCATAAACATGGAAATATCTACACCGCGATCTGTATAAACATGGAAATATCTCCACCGCTATCTGTAGAAACATGGAAATAACTACACCGCGATCTGCATATACATGGAAATATCTACACCACAATCTGTATAAACATGGAAATATCTACACTGCTATCTGTAGAAACATGGAAATATCTACATAGCTATCTCTAAAAACATGGAAATATCTTCACCGCCATCTGTATAAACATGGAAATACCTACAAGTCATCTGTATAAACATGGAAATATCTACACAGCCATCTGTATAAACATGGAAATATCTACATAGCCATCTGTATATACATGGAAATATCTACACCGCTACCTGTATAAACATGGAAATAACTACACCGCTATTTGTATAAACAAGGAAATATCTACACTGTGATCTGTATAAACATGGAAATATCTACACTGCTATTTGTATAAACAAGGAAATATCTACATCGATATCTGTATAAACATGGAAATAACTACTCCGCTATTTGCATAAACAAGGAAATATCTACATCGTGATCTGTATAAACCTGGAAATATCTACAACCCCATCTCTATAAACATGGAAATATCTACACCCCTAGCTGTATAAACTTGGAAATATCCACACCGCTATCTCTATAAACATGGAAATATCTCCACTGCTATCTCTATAAACATCGAAATATCTACACCGCCATCTGTATAAACATGGAAATACTTACAAAGTTATCTGTATAAACATGGAAATATCTACACCGCCATCTGTATAAACATGGAAATATCTACACAGCCATGTGTACATACATGGAAATATGTACACCGCTCTCTATATAAACATGGAAATAACTACACCGCTATCTGTATCTACATGGAAATATCTACACCGCCATCTACATATCCATAGAAATATCTGTGCGGCCATCTGTATAAACATGGAAATATCTACACGGTCATCTGTGTATAGATGGAAATATCAACACCGCCATCTGTACAAACATGGAAATATCTGCACCGCTATCTGTATAAACATGGAAATATCTACACCGAGGTCTGTATAAACATGGAAATATCTACAACGCCATCTATATGAACTTGGAAATACCTAGACAGTCATGTGTAGGAACATGGAAATATCTACACTGCCATCTGTATAAACATGGATATATCTACAGAGCCCTCTGTATAAATATGGAAATATCTGCATAGGCATCTGTATAAACATGGAAATACCTACACCGCTGTCTCTATAAACATGGAAATATGTACACCGTTATGTGTATAAACATGGAAATATCTCCACTGCTGTCTGTCTAAACATGGAAATATCTACACCGATATCTGTATAAACGTGGAAATATCTGCACAGCTATCTCTATAAACATGGAAATACCTACGTCGCCATTTGTATAAACATGGAAATACCTACAAAGTCATCTGTATAAACATGGATATCTACATAGCCATCTGTATAAACATGGAAATATCTACACAACCATCTGTATATACATGGAAATATCTACACCGCTATCTGTATAAACATGGAAATAACTACAACGCTATTTGTTTAAACAAGGAAATGTCTACACTGCCATCTGTTTAAACATGGAAATATATACACAGACATCTCTTTATACATGGAAATGTCTACACCGTTATCTGTATAAACATGCTAATAACTGCACCGCTATCAGTATAAATGTGGAAATATTTGCAACGCTATCCCTATAAACATGGTAATATCAACACCGCGATCTGTATAAACATGGAATTATGTACACCATGATCTGTATAAACATCTAAATATCTACCCCGCGATCTGTACAAACATGGCAATATCTACAACGTGATCTGTATAAACATGGAAATATCTACACCGCCATCTCTATAAACATGGAAATATCTACATCCCTATCTGAATAAACATGGAAATATCCACACAGCTATCTCTATAAACATGGAAAAATCAACACCGCTATCTCTATGAACATGGAAATATCTACACCGCCATCTCTATAAACATGGAAATATCTACACCGTTATCAGTATAAACATGGAAATATCTACACCGCTATCTGTATAAACATAGAAATATCTCCACTGCTATCTCTATAAACATCGAAATATCTACACCGCCATCTGTATAAACATGGAAATAATTACAAAGTTATCAGTATAAACATGGAAATATCTACACTGCCATCTGTAAACATGGAAATATCTACACAGCCATGTGTATATACATGTAAATATCTACACCGCTATCTATATAAACATGGAAATAACTACACCGCTATTTGTATAAACATGGAAATATCTCCACTGCTATCTCTATAAACATCGAAATATCTACACCGCCATCTGTATAAACATGGAAATAGTTACAAAGTTATCTGTATAAACATGGAAATATCTACACCGCTCTCTATATAAACATGGAAATAACTACACCGCTATCTGTATATACATGGAAATATCTACACCGCCATCTACATATCCATAGAAATATCTGCGCTGCCATCTGTATAAACATGGAAATATCTACACGGACATCTATGTATAGATGGAAATATCAACACCGCCATCTGTACAAACATGGAAATATCTGCACCGCTATCTGTAAAACATGGAAATATCTACACCGCGGTCTTTATAAACATGGAAATATCTACACCGCTATCTGTATAAACATGGAAATATATAAACCGCTATGTCTATAAACATGGAAATATCTACAGCGTGATTTGTATAAACATGGAAATATTTACACCGATATCTGTATAAACATGGAAATTTCTACACCGTTATCTGTATAAACATGGAAATATCTACACTGCTATCTCCATAAACATGGAAATATCTACACTGCGGTCTGTATAAACATGGAAATATCTACACCGGTATCTGTATAAACATGGAAATATCTACACCACGATCTGTATAAATATGGAAATATATTCACCGCTATCTGTATAAACATGGAAATATCTGCACCGCTATCTGTATAAATATGGAAATATCTACACCGCTATCTCTATAAACATGGAAATATGTACGCCATCTGTATAAACATGGAAATACCTATACAGTCATCTGTGTAAACATGGAAATATCTACACCACCATCTGTATAAACATGGAAATATCTACAATGCCATCTGTATACACATGGAAATACCTACACGGCAATCTGTGTATAGATGGAAACATCATCACCGCCATCTGTAGAAACATGGAAATATCTACATTGCTCTCTCTATAAACATGGAAATATCTACAGTGCGGTCTGTATAAACATGGAAATATCTACACCGGTATCTGTGTAAACATGGAAATTTCTACACCACGATCTGTATAAACATGGAAATAACTACACCGCTTTCTGTATAAACATGGAAATATATACACCGCTATATCTATAAACATGGAAATATCTACACCGTGATCTGTATAAACATGGAAATATTTACACCGATATCTCTATAAACATGGAAATTTCTACACCGTTATCTGTATAAATATGGAAATATCTACACTGCTATCTCTATAAACAATGAAATATCTACACGGCGGTCTGTATAAACATGGACATATCTACACCGGTATCTGTATAAACATGGAAATATCTACACCACGATCTGTATAAACATGGAAATATATTCACCGCTATCTGTATAAACATGGAAATATCTGCACCGCTATCTCTGTAAACATGGAAATATCTACACCGCGATCTGTATAAACATGGAAATATCTACACCGCGATCTGTATAAACATGGAAATATCTACAGCGCCATCTCCATAAACACTGAAATATCTACACTGCCATCTGCAAAAACATGGAAATAACTACACAGTCATCTGAATAAACATGGAAATATCTACACCACCATCTGTATAAACATGGAAGTAACTACAATATCATATGTATACACATGGAAATATCTACACCACCATCTGTATAAACATGGAAGTAACTACAATATCATCTGTATACACATGGAAATATCTACACAGACATCTGTATAAATATGGAAATATCTACACCGCCATCTGTATAAACATGGAAATATCTACACTGCCATCTGTAGAAAGATGGAAATATCTACACCGCTATCTCTATAAATATGGAAATATCTACACTGCCATCTCTATAAACATGAAAATATCTACACTGCCATCTCCATAAAGATGGAAATATCTACTCCGCCATGTGTATAAACATGGAAATATCTACACCACCATCTGTGAAAACATGGAAATATCTACACCGCTATCTTTATAAACATGGAAATACCTATACCGCCATCTGCATGTCCATGGAAATATCTACACCACCATCTGTGAAAACATGGAAATATGTACACCGCTATCTTTATAAACATGGAAATACCTACACCGCCATCTGCATGTCCATGGACATATCTACGCCACCCTCTGTAAAAACAAGGAAATGTCTACACGGCCATCTGTGTATAGATAGAAATATCAACACCGACATCTGTACAAACATGGAATTATCTACACCGCTATCTCTATAAACATGGAAATATTTGCACTGCCATCTGTAAAAACATGGAAATACCTATACAGCCATCTGTATAAACATGTAAATATCTACACTGCTATCTCTATAAACATGGAAATATCTACACAACCATCTCTATAAACATGAAAATATCTACACTGCCATCTCCATAAACATGGAACTAACTACTCCGCCATCTGTATAAACATGGAAACATCTACACCGCCATCAGTGTGAATAAGGAAATACCTACAATGCCATCTGTATAAAGATATAAATATCTGCACCGTGAGCTGTATAAACATGGAAATATCTACACCGATATCTGTATAAACGTGGAAATAACTTCACAGTCATCTGTATAAACATAGAAATATCCACACCAATATCTGTATAAACACGGAAATATCTACACTGCCATCTGTATAAACATGGAAATATCTACACAGCCATCTCTATAAACTCGGAAATATCTACATCGCTATCTGAATAAACATGGAAATAGCTAAACCGCTATCTGTATAAACATGGAAATGTCTACACCGCCATCTGTGTAAACATGGAAATATGTACACAGTCATCTGTAAACATGGAAATAACTACACCACTATCTGTATAAACATGGAAATACCTACAACACTATCCGTATAAACATGGAAATATCTACACCGCTATCTGTATAAATACGGAAATATCCACACCGCTATCTCTATAAACATGGAAATATCTCCACCGCTATCTGTATAAGCATGGAAATATCTCCACCACTCTCTGTATAAACATGGAAATATCTACAACACTGTCTGTATAAACATGGAAATATCTACACCACTATCTCTATAAAAATGGAAATATCTACACCGCTATTTTTATAGACATGGAAATATCTACACCGCAATCTGTACAAACATGGAAATATCTGCACTGCTATCTCTATAAACATGGAAATATCTACAATGCCATCTGTAAACACATGGAAATACCTATACAGTCATCTGTATAAACATGGAAATATCTACACGGATCTCTTTATAAACATAGAAATATCTACACCACGATATGTATAAACAAGGAAATATCTCCACCTTTATCTGTATAAACATGGAAATATCTACTCCACCATCTGTATACACATGGAAATATCTACACAGTCATCTGTATAAACATAGAAATATCTACACCACCATCTCTGTAAACATGAAAATATTTACATCGCCATCTCCATAAACATGGAACAATCTACACCGCTATCTGTATAAACATGGAAATAACAACACACCTATCTGTATAAACATGGAAATATCTAAACCGATATCTGTATAAACATGGAAATATCTACACCGCCATCTGTATAAACATGGAAATATCTAAACCGCTATCTGTATAAACCTGGAAATAACTACACTGCCATCTCTATAAAGATGGAAATATCTACACCGCGAGCTGTATAAACATGGAAATATCTACAATGCTAGTTGTATAAACATGGAAATACCAACACCGCTATCTGTGTAAACATGGAAATATCTACACTACTATCTGTATTAAAATGGAAATATCTACACAACTATCTCTATAAACATGGAAATACCTTCACCGCCATCTCTATACACTTAGAAATATCTACACCGCTATCTCTATAAACATAGAAATATCTACACCGCCATGTCTATAAACATGGAAATATCTACACCGCCATCTGCATGAACATGGAAATATCTACACCACTATCTGTATAAACATGGAAATACCTACACTGTCATCTGTATAAACATGGAAATATCTACACTGCCATCTGTGGAAAGATGGAAATATCTACACCACTATCTGTATAAACATGGCAATATCTACATCGCTATCTGTATAAACATGGATATATCTACACTGTTATCTGTATAAACATGGAAATATCTACACCGCTATCTGTATAAATATGGAAATATCTACACCGCCATTTGTGTAAGCATACAAATATCTACACAGTCATCTGTATAGACATGGAAATACCTACACAGCCATCTGTATAAACATGGATGTATCTACACAGCTATCTCTATAAACAAGGAAATACCTACACAGCTATCTCTATAAACATGGAAATATCTACACCGCAAACTCTAAAAACATGGAAATATCTACACGGCCATGTATATAAACATGAAAATATCTACACCGCCATCTCCATAAACATGGAACTATCTACACCACCATCTGTATAAACATGGAAATATCTACACCGCTATCTGCATAAAGATGGAAATATCTACACCGCTATCTCTATAAACATGGAAATACCTACACCACTATCTGTATAAAGTTGGAAATATCTACACCGCTATCTGTATAAACATGGAAATATCTTCACCGCCATCTGTATAAACATGGACATAACTACACAGTCATCTGTATAAACATGGAAATATCTACACCGCCATCTCTATAAACATAAAAACATCTACAACGCCATCTTCAGAAACATGGATGTATCTACACCGCCATCTGTAAAAACATTGAAATACCTACACCACTATCTGTATAAACATGGAAATATCTTCACTGCTATCTGTATAAATATGGAAATATCTACACCGCCATCTGTATAAAGATGGAAATATCTACACCGTAATCTGTATAAATATGGAACTACCTACACCGCTATCTCTGTAGACATGGAAATATCTACACCGCTATCTGTATAAACATGGAAATATCTACACCGCCATCTGTATAAAGATGGAAATCTCAACACCGCGAGCTGTATAAACATAGAAATATCTACACCGCTATCTGTATAAACATGGAAATATTAACACCGCTATCTGTATAAACATGGAAATATCTACACCGCTATCTCTATAAACATGAAAATACTTACACCATGACCTCTATAAACATGGAAATATTTACACCGCTATCTCTATAAACATAGAAATAACTACACCGCCATCTCCATAAACATGGAAATATCTACACCGCCATCTGCATAAACTTGGAAATATCTACACAGACATCTGTATAAACATGGAAATATCTACACCGCAATCTCTATAAACATGAAAATATCTACACCGCCATCTTCTGAAACATGGATATATCTACACCACCATCTGTATAAACATGGAAATATCTACACCACTATCTGCATAAACATGGAAATATCTTCACTGCCATCTGTATAAACATGGAAATATCTACACCACCATCTGTATGAAGATTGAAATATATACACCGTAATCTGTATAAATATGGAAATAACTACACCGTTATCTCTATAGACATGGAAATATCTACACCGCTATCTGTATAAACATGGAAATAACAACACCGTTATCTGTATAAACATGGAAATATCTACACAGCTATCTGTGTAAAAATGGAAATATCTACACAGCAATCTGTGCAAAGATGGAAATATCTACACCGCAGTCTCTATAAACATGGAAATATCTACACCGCTATCTGTATAAGCATGGAAATATCTGCACCGCAATCTGTAAAAACATGGAAATTTTTACACCGCTATATGTATAAACATGGAAATATCTTCACCGCTATCTTTAAAAACACGGAAATACTTACACCGGTATCTTTATCAACATGGAAATACCTACACCGCTATCTCTATATACAATGAAATATCTACAACGCTATCTGTGTAAACATGGAAATATCTACACAGCTATCTGTGTAAACTTGGAAATATCTACACCGCAATCTGTGTAAGCATGGAAATATCTACAACGCTATCTGTGTAAACATGGAAATATTTACAACGCTATCTGTGTAAACAGGGAAATATCTACACAGCTATCTGTAAAACGTGAAAATATCTACACCGCTATCTGTATAAACGTTGAAATATCTAAACCGCTATCAGTATAAATGTGGAAATACCTACAACGCTATCTGCATAAACGTGGAAATATCTACATCGCTATCTGTATAAACGTGGAAATACCTTCTCCACTATCTGTATAACCCTGAAAATATCTACACCGCTATCTGTATAAACATGTAAATAACTACACCGCTATCTGTATAAACATGGAAACATCTACAATGCTATCTCTGTACACATGGAAATATAGACACAGTTATCTGTGTAAACTTGGAAACATCTACACTGCTATCTGTGTAAAGTTTGCAATGTCTACACCGCAATCTGTGCAAAGTTGGAAATAACTTTACCGCTGTATCTGTAAACATGGAAATATCTACACCGCTATATGTATAAACATGGAAATATCTACAACGCCATCTGTATACACATGGAAATATCTACACAGCCATTTGTATAAACATGGAAATATCTACACCGTTATCGCTATGAACATGGAAATATCTGCACCGCTATCTGTATAAACATGGAAATATCTGCATCGATATCTGTATAAACAGGGAAATATCTCCACCGCTATCTGTATAAACATGGAAATATCTACACCGCTATCTGTATAAACATGGAAATATCTACACCGCTATCTGTATAAACATGGAAATATCTACAACGCTATCTGTGTAACCATGGAAATATCTACACAGCAATCTGTGGAAACTTGGAAATATCTACACAGCTATCTGTTTAAAAATGGTAATATTTACACGGCAATCTGTACAAAGATGGAAATATCTACACCGCTATCTCTGTAAACATGGAAATATCTACAGCCCTATCTGTATAAACATGGAAATATCTTCACCGCTATCTGTATAAACAAGGAAATACCTACACCGCCATCTTTAGAAACATGGAAATGTCTACACCGCCATCTGTATAAACATGGAAATACCTACAGCGTTACCTGTACAAATATGGAAATGACTACACCAATATCTCTATAAACATGGAAATACCTACAACACTTGCACTATAAACACGGAAATATCTACACCGAAATCTCTGTAAACATGGAAATATCTACACCGCCATCTTAGTAAACATGAAAATATCTACACCGCCATCTTCAGAATCATGGCTGTATCTACACCGCCATCTGTTTAAACATGGAAATATATACACCACTATCTGTATAAAGATGGAAATATCTTCACTGCCATCTGTATAAAGATGGAAATATCTGCACTGTGAGCTGTATAAACATGAAAATATCTACACCGCTATCTGTATAAACATGCAAATACCAACACTGCTATATGTATAAACATGGAAATATCTACACCTCTATCTGAATAAACATGAAAATATCTGCACTGCTATCTCTATAAACATGGAAATACCTACACCACCATCTCTGTAAAAATGGAAATATCTACACGGCTCTCTGTATAAACATGGAAATATGTACACCGCTACCTGTATAAACCTGGAAAAATCTACTCCGCTATGTGTATAACTATGGAAATATCTACACCGCTATCTCTGTAAACGTGAAAATGTCTACACAGCTATCTGTATAAACATGGAAATATCTACACCGCTGTCTGTATAAACATGGAAATACCTACACAGTCATCTGTATAAACATGGAAATATCTACACCACCATCTGTATAAACATGCAAATATCTACACGGAAATCTCTATAAACATGGAAATATCTACACCGGTATCTGTATAAACATGGAAATATCTACACCGCTATCTGTATAAAGATGGAAATACCGACACTGCTATCTGTATAAACATGGAAATATCTGCAACGCTATCTTTTTTAACATGGAAATATCTGCAAATATATCTGTATAAACATCGAAATATCTACACGGCTATCTGTGTAAACATGGAAATATCTGCACCGCTATCTGTATAAAGATGGAAATATCTACACCACTATCTGAAAAACTTGGAAATACCTACACCGCTCTCTGTATAAACTTGGAAATATCTACACCGATATCTCTATAAACATGGAAATATGTACACCGCTATCTTTATAAACAAGGAAATATCTACACCGCCATCTGTATAAACATGGAAATATCTACACAGCCATTTGTATAAACATGGAAATATCTGCACCGCTATCTGTATAAATACGGAAATTTCTACACCGCAATCTCTATAAACATGGAAATATCTAAACCACTATCTTCATAAACATGGAAATATCTACACCGTTATCTCTATAAACATGGAAATATCTACGCCGCCATCTGTATAAACATGCAAATACCTACCCAGTCATCTGCATAAACATGGAAATATCTACACCGGCATCTCTATAAACATGGAAATATCTGCACCACTATATCTATATACATGGAAATATCTACACAGCTATCTGTAAAACGTGGAAATATCTACACAGCTATCTGTATAAACGTGGAAATATCTAAACCGCTATCTGTATAAATGTGGAAATATCTTCAACGCTATCTGTATAAACGTGGAAATACCTACAACGCTATCTGTATAAGCGTGGAAATACCTTCACCGATATCTCTATAAACCTGGAAATATCTACACCGCTATCTGTATCAACATGGAAATAACTACACCGGTATCTGTATAAACATGGAAATATCTACAATGCTATCTCTGTAAACATGGAAATATCTACACAGCTATCTGTGTAAACTTGGAAATATCTACACCGCTATCTGTGTAAAGTTGACAATATCTACACCGCAATCTGTGCAAAGATGGAAATATCTACTCCGCTATCTCTGTAAACAAGGAAATATCTACTCCGCTATCTGTATAAACATGGAAATATCTACACTGCCATCTGTCTAAACATGGAAATATCTACAGCGCCATCTGTATGAACATGGAAATATCTACAGCGCTATCTTTGTAAACATTGAAATATCTACACTGCCATCTTTAAATATATGGAATTATGTACCCAGTCATCTGTATAAACATGGATATATCTACAACACCATCCCTATAAAAATGGAAGTATCTACAATGCGATCTGTATTCACATGGAAATATCTACACAGCCATCTGTTTAAACATGGAAATATCTACACCGCTATCTCCATAAACATGGAAATACCTACACCGCTATCTCTATAAACATGGAAATATGTACACCGCCATCTGTATAAACATGGAAATACTTACAAAGTTATCTGTATAAACATGGAAATATCTACACCGCCATCTGTATAAACATGGAAATATCTACACAGCCATCTGTATATACATGGAAATATCTACACCGCCATCTGCATATCCATGGAAATATCTATGCCGCCAACTGTATAAACTTGGAAATATCTACACGGCCATCTGTGTATAGATGGAAATATCAACACTGCCATCTGTAAAAACATGGAAATATCTACACCGCTCTCTCTATAAACATGGAAATATCTACACTGACATCTGTAAAAACATGGAAATACCTATACAGTCATCTGTATAAACATGGGAATATCTACACCATCATCTGCATAAACATGGAAATATCTACAATGCCATCTGTATACACATGGAAATATCTACACAGCCATCTGTATAGACATGTAAATATCTACACTGCTATCTCTATAAACATGGAAATATCTACACCGCCATCTCTATAAACATGAAAATATCTACACTGCCATCTCCATAAACATGGAACTATTTATGACATCCAAGCTGTATCTTCTGTATTATATTCCACATTAGCATCTATCACCTTACATTTGGGAGATCCTGTCCAAAAAATGATTATGCCTCCTAACCAAACATTCAGCAGGGCTGCAGGAACAGGCCCCCTGAACCAACATCCTGCCAAAGTACTTTAAAGCACCGTGAGCTGCCACAGCTGTGCATTTTCAGATGACTCAGCAGATTAGCGTGGAGTCTCTTAGCCTCTGCTTGGTCTGTTCCTTTCAGTGATCTCTCACATGGCCCAGTCCATTCGGTTTGAAAATCCTCATGAAATGAGCAGATTATGATCTGGCTTCAGTAGAGGGCCATGGGGTGGGCATGGAGGGGAGAGGGTTTGCTCTTAACACAGCCTGAGCCTCAGAAAGGTTTCAGATGGAAAAGCATGGCACTGACTCAGCTCATGCTTAACAGGAAATAATGCACACACCACACCAAAAAAGCCCTTTATGTTGTATGAAAGTCTATGCCGGAGCAGCTGCTGCCACCTCATGTACTGTGATAGAGTGTGCATGTGTGTGTTTGTGTGTGCATGAGTGTGAGTATGCACACAAATGTGTGCTGGGTGGGGGAGGAGATCACACCTTCCACAGTCGCCACCTCAGCCTTAGCTAGCAGCGTGAAGAATTGCCAAAAGTCAACAGGAAGCTGCACCAAAGCAACTGTGATCACCACATCAGCAGGCGCTTTCTGGTTAGTAAAGCTACTGGGACTGAAAAACACACACGATCTCGTCCTTCTTTTATTTTAATCAGAGCAAACTATTTTTATAATAATTGTGTTCTATGAATAAATAATTCATAATGCTGTAACCCATTATCACATTCAATCCTCCCAACAACACTAGAAGATATGTAGACAAGTATTATTACTTTCCCTATTTTTATAAATGAGGAAATAAACCCCAGGAGGCTAGGCGACTTCCCCACGGTCATAGAAGTTGCAAACAGTAGTATCATGATTCAAATCCAAAGCTTCTCCTTTTGTCTTTATCATTTTAATTTTGAAGGTAATGCATATGCATGTATGATCTTTTAAATCCAGAGATGTATATGGAATAGATAGGAAAAGGGACTCTCCTTCCCCATTATACACCCCCTCCACCCAAGCTATATACACTGTTGACTAGAGTATGTCCTTTCAATCCTATTTTCTATGCCTACATTATATACAGAAAAGCAGGATTACGTTACACACAATATTCCAGTCATTGCTGTTTTTCACCAACAAGCCATCATTCACATCTTTTTCATACTTCATATAAATTTATATCCTCTATTTTAGTGGTGTATATTGTGCAGTTGTGTCATAAATTATGTACCTGTTCTCCGTTGAACATATAGATTTTTTCTGAGTTTTTCCTTAGCAAAATGCTGCAGTGAGTACCCTTGTACACAGATGTTTGTACATTTGTTCTAGAAAAATCTACAGCAAAGATTCTTAGATTAAGAGATTCCCAGGTTATTAGAAAACTACTCTATTAATTTAGATATATACTTCCAAATTGCCTGACCAAAAAGTTATGTCAATTTAACTTCTATGAACAGTATACAAACATGACAATTTTCCATCACCTACACCAACTCTGGGTAATTTCATCTTTTTTACAAGTTGATGGATTGTTTTAATTTATATTTCTCTGGTTATTAATAAGGTTGGCCACCTGTTCATGTGTTATTATTGATGATATTTGTATTGAATTGTTTGAATTTTCTTGATTTCAAAAAACGTTTTACATGTCATAGATATTAAATATTTGTTGTAAAACTCTCCTTCCAGTATTGTGTATGTGTTTGGTCAAGTAGAATAAACTCTCGTCCTCTGATTTCAGATTCCTTTCTCTTTCCATTAGAAATCCCTAAATGTAAAACTACATATTGATAGCTAAAAACCAGGATGTTTACTAGAGAAAAAGAATACAAAGGCAATAATTAAATATTATATTTATACAAAATACCTACTAGTACAAACTTAAAAAGAGAAAGTAAAAGTCAAATGCTTCTACGACTTCAGACTAAGAAAAAGAACTTTTGAGGTTGAATGCTCCTGAAATTTTTCTTTTCATACAACTACGGACATGACTTCAAAAGTTGATGTGACTAAAAAATGTAAGATATGAAAGATATTTGAAGACTCAGAGAAGGTGGATTTTCATTTTAACAAGTCACATATATATTCTAGATATCCTCTTATTCGTAACTAAGAGAGTCAAATCAGATGAAAGAATCTAAAAATTTCCCTTTGACTGTGTTAAGTAGAAGTAGTAGAGGCATACTGGCCAAATCTTGAGTGTTTGCAAATTGACTCTTAAGGCTATAGGCTGGCACAGGTCATTGAAGCCCTAGCTTTTTATCTTTAATTTTAAAATCCCCAAACAATTTATACTAATTTTTCTTGTCCATTATTTCCAAATAATCTTGTTTAAAGGTTATTACAGTGCTTGCTCATGTTACTGTTGTCTAACAGAAGGGTATCCGGGGCCTTAAAACTGAGAGGGTTAGGATTAATGATTCCAATACCTATGCTTGGACATCTCCAAAAGCGGGTTCCAACTTCTTGTCCTCAAGTCTGTATAGAAACTAGCAAACTTCCAGAGTTCACAAAAGGCTCCAAGAGAACAGATGTTTTATAGAAAATTCTTAGAGCAAGTTTCACGCATAATGTTGCTGATGCGTGTCTGCCTTTTCAATAAACATCGCTATGCTTTATCACAAGATTTAATAAAGCAGCTTAGTTAAAAATGCCATCTGGGTCTCTGGACACATTAAACAAAGCTTAAAATAACCACCCCAGCAACTGGGAGGACCCAGCTGTTCTCATAATCTGTCCCACTCCTTTTACTTCCCCATAAAAAGAGTGAATGAAGACCACAGACTAAAAGCATCCAGAAGGAACTGACACAAACAGGGAGATAGATGGAGCCAAGGGCTCCTGTAAGTTTGCTATTGCTCACATAATAGATTTGCTAATTCCACAGCCTGCGGATGGTGATTAAGAACGGGAAGCAGAAAGAGGGAAGAGAGAATCATAGAAGGGCTCATTCAAGTTTTCTAATGTATCACAAACCTGTCCTCCCTAATGTCTGGATCATAGCAGCCCATTCCATTCACCTATTCTCTAGTGAACTCCAATAGAAAATACAAAGCCATCACCACCCAGTTCTTTCTCCCTTCTAGAGATGAGATATTAGCCACCCAATCCCAGATTCTCAGATCCATTCCAGGAAAGAAGCCCTAGGTATTGAAGCACAGCTTTCCCTCCCTCCCTTCTTTCTTCCACCCCAAGATTTGTTCCCCAGATAGTTCTAGTAAATGCAAAACCAAGTATATTCTCATTCTTTAGAGCAACCAGCTTTTCATGGCCAACTGGAATCAAACACAACCTGCACAAACATCTATCTGGAGGACACTCCCAAGGCTCCTACTGAGCCAGCCTTCTGCATACCACTGCATTTCAGCTTCCTAGTTCACAAGACACTGAGACATTCTTGAATTCTGCAAGGTGCACTGTGTGTTAATATCTTGGCTGCTCATCATGTGGCCAATAAAGGGCATGACTAGTCAACAAATAAATTTTCTCTTGGCTAAAACTTGCAACAAAACTGTAAGCTGTTTACCAAGGGGCCCACTACAGGTTATATTCAATATATACAGTCAAATCCTAACTATCTGAGATATATTCAGTTGACCATACACCTTTATATTTCAGTAAAAGGTCTTTACATTTCCCAGTGCTATCGATGTTACAAAGTGCTTTCATATGCAGTGCTTCATCTGATTTCCAGGATAATTAAATGATCCTGTCATACCTGATTTTTAGATGAGGAAACAAGTGGTTTCTGGGTATTTCAAGAGGCTAACGCATCTGCCCTCCAACTTGTATGTGAAAACCAAAAACAAAATTCCAAGGCCCTTCAACCATCTGAATGGACTTTAACTCTTTTGGTCAATATATGGCAGAGCTAGGAAAAGAAGGTGAGTCTTCCAGCTGCTGATACAGGGTTTTTTCTGCCATACTCCATTACCTCCAAGGCTAAAGTCAAAAGAGGGTGTGGTTATCACATGAAAAAATCTGGTTTGGATTTCCCAAATGTGTATGTAGTATTTGGGGATTTACCTTAATTTAACCTACAGTTCTTTTGGGTTGTAACAGTCTGACTCCATTTTTGAAAACAAAACAAAATCGATTTTAAATGCTGAATTATAGATCTTTGCTGTCCAGTATGGTAGCTACTAACCACTTATGGTTATTTGCATTTCTATTTTAATTAATTAAAATTCAGTAAAATGCAAAATTCAGTTCTTCAGTTGCTCTAGCCACATTTCAAGTGTTACAGTAGTCACATATGGCTAGTGGCTGGGACAATGCAGATTATAGAACAGTTCCATCATCAAAGAAACTTCTATTGAACAGTGCTATTATATAATGTCATCTCCAGAGAAAGAAGACTTTAGAAAAAGTCAGAAACGGCCGGGTACAGTGGCTCACACGTGTAATCCCAGCACTTTGGGAGGCCAAGGCAGGCAGATCCCTTGAGGTCAGGAGTTCAAGACCAGCCTGGCCAACATGGTGAAACCCCATCTCTAGTAAAAATACAAAAAAATTAGCTAGGCGTGGTGGTGCATGCCTGTAACCACAGCTACTCAGGAGGCTGAGTTGGGAGAATCACTGGAACCCAGGAGACAGAAGTTGTAGTGAGCCAAGATTGTGCCACTGCACTCTAGCCTGGGTGACAGAGCAAGACTCCATCTCAAAAAAAAAAAAAAAAAAAAAGAAAAAGAAAAAGTCAGAAACATCTTGAGGCAGGCATAGTGCTGTCATCTGTCCAATATTGAAGATGATTTAAGAATAATAAGAAGAGAACAAAGAAGAGTAAAAGAAGTTGCCTTAGGTGTACCTACCCAGAAAAGGACAAGGGCATTCCTGTAGTCATTGTGTTGTATTTTAGCTCTTAAACTTTCTAAGAGATTAGAATAATTTGACACATAGAAGATCTAAACCACTGAAGAGGCTCTGAAGCAGATAAAAGTAGAAAGAAAATAAAAAACTAATGAGTTACAAACTAAGCTTAACCACAATTCGTTTAAACGATACTATTTACTCTTCACATGATTGGTTTTTCTTTTGCTTTATAGTATGACATAGTTTATATCTTTAAAGGGGAATTAAAATATTTCTGGGAATTTTTAAAAGTAAGTTCACACAGCCACATAAAAACTACAGAAACAGATAAAACCTATCTTCTCATTTATTCCCTAATCCATTCAAATTAAATATAAAAATCCAAGCAGCCACAGTGATATTCAAAAAAGCAAAAGTGAGACAAAACAAAATTCATTTGTCACCTGTGGAGGTAGTTAGCTCACCTAATCTTCACTCCAAACACCAGTAATTTTTAAAAGACAGAAATAAACATATGTTCTGCCTTCCCGGAAGGAACTATGTTTCAGGGTAGCCAAATAACCCAGTTGTGAAGAAAATGGTCTGCTTATAGAAAAATGCCAGCTAAAACATGTAGATAGAATTAGAGAATTAGAAATTCACCATTTTGAAACCCCTAATGAAATAATCAACTCAAGCAAGGATCATTAATAAATGCTAAAACAATCAAGTAACTATTGATACAGAATATAACTGAATATACACATGGTACAAAGTTCACGTCACAGACTACCGGCTTGACCCAAGGGGGAATATAGCAGAGGAGATAGGCAGTGATCACCCTAACCTTGCGATCATCTCACCATCACTAATGATGGGATGTGAATACACATTATTGCCTATGAAATAGTCTTTAAAAAAAGAAGTTGAACCTGAATCTAACTAAACCTTGCAATGGGCTGAACGTGTATGTCTTCCCAAAATTAATATGTTGACATCCTAACCCCAAAGGTGCTGGTATTAAAAGGTGGGGCCTTTAGGGGGTCATTAGATCATAAGGACAGAGGCTTCATGATTGGAATTAGTGCCCTTATAAAAGAGGCCCCAGAGAGCTAGCTAGTCTCTCCCACTATGTGAGGGCCCAGCAAGAAGGCCAATCTATGAACCAGAAAGTTGGTCCTAACCAGATATCAAAACCACATGCTCCTTGATTTTAAACTTGCTAGCCTCTAGGACTGTGAGAAATAAATTTCTGTTCTTTATAAGTCATCCAGTTTTTGGTATTTTGTTATAGCAGGCCTAAAAGCCTTTAGAACTAACTTCCAGTTAACCAGGAAAAAACAGAGTGAAAAGTTAAATGACACCATAAAAAGCAACCAGAAAATTCCAGAAGGGGAAATATTCTACAGGACAACTGACTAGTTTTTCAACAAGTCAATTTCACTAAATAAATACATAAACAAAGAGTATGGGTATTTTCCAGGTTAAAAAAGTCTTGAGCTAAATAATCAAATGCAATGTGTATCCCTTGATTAGAAGAAACTAATTTGAACAAACCAGCCACAAAAGATATTTCAGGGAGACCAAGCTGGAAGGATCACTTGAGGCCAGGAGTTTGAGACCAGCCTGGGCAACGTAGTAAGACCTCCATCTCTACAAAAACAATAAATTAGCTGGGCATGGTGGTGTGCACCTCTAGTCCTAGCTACTCAGGAAGCTGAGGCAGGAAGATCACTTGAGCCCAGGAGTTTGAGGCTGCAATGAGCTATGATTGTTTCACTGCACTTCAGGCTGTGTGAAAGAGCAAGACTTTGTCTCAAAAGATAAAAGGACATTTCATAATAATTGAGGAAATCTGAATGTGGACTGGGTAATAAATGATATAAAAAAGCCATTTTTTTATTTTGTTTGAAAAGATGATTTTGTAACTATACAGGAAAATGTTCTTATTTTTTTAGAAATCTGTACTAAAGAATTTAGGGGTAAAATATCATTTTCTTTAATATACTTTCAAACACAAGCAAAAAATAGTCATGACACAAATATAGCAAAATGTTTACAATCTATGTTCTATGCTTGCCTGTGAGTGCCATTAATCTCATCTCTCTGCTTTTCTGAAAGTTTGAAAATTTCAAAGTTTTATAATAAATTTTTTTACATCCCATAATTTTATAATAATTTTTTTAAAGTTTGAAGCAAATCAACAACTATAGCTTCAAAAATATCCTGACCCACAATAAACATTGAACAGGGTATATTTCTCCCATTTCCTAAAAAAGTTGGCCCAGGAAGGAGTATGAGAGCTGCCATAGCTCTCCCAAGGCTCATTATTCTCCATCACTCCATGGGAAATCCCAAAATAAATTTTTTAAAAAGTTGTTTAAATTTATAATGTTTTTGATTCTATAATAATTTTATAATAAAATAATTGTAAAATGTTTTTGATTTTATAATTTATAAAAATTTTTATACATGTTTATGTTTGAAATGTCTATTTCAAACTTTATGAGATATTAAAATATAAGTAATATAGTTCATCATTTTAGAAATGCCATGCTTTTCTTCTCCAGCAATTACATAATCAAAGAGTAACTGTAGTTTTTCCTAGAACATTGCTTTGTAGGCTGGGCATGGTGGTTCATGACACTTTAGGAGGCCAAGGCAGGCAGATCTCTTGAGATCAGGAGTTTGAGACTAGACTGGGCAACAGAGAAACCCTATGAGTAGTAAAAACACAAAAATCAGCTGTGCGTAGTGGCGTGCACCTATAGCCCCAGCTACTCAGGAGGCTGAGGTGGGAAGATCACCTGAATCTGGGGAAGTCAAGGCTACAGTGAGCCAAGACTGTACCATTGCACTCCAGCCTGGGCAACAAAGTGAGACCCTGTGTCAAAAAAAAAATGAAATTTAATTGAAAAAAAGAAAGTTGCTTTGTAAAATTAATTTTTCAATCAAAACCAAGATTTTTCAGATATAGAGAATGCAGCCCACTGGTCAGATTTGTCAGTTCAAAGAGAATAAATTCTAGTTTCCTATTTTTCTAGCCTGCTTATGATTATCCAATAGGATATCAAAAAAGACCAAAGCCTTTGGGATCCATGTTCAGTATTCCTGAGTCTAACTCAGGATGCCAAATCAGGAGACAAGCACATTCTCATCAATTTTCAATCATTCGAGACCAATTTTGCTTATAATTATCCAGTTCTTTTAGACCACCTTTCTCCTGAAGCCAGCCTTATGGCTATTCACTTCACTTTAGCATAAGCCCCCAAGAAGGTGAACAAAATGAGGAAACGATTGGTTAAAGTTGGCATTTGAAATTCTGAAACATGTCCACCATTCCCTTCACCCATGCCCGCCCCTCTTAGAAGTAGTACTTTCAGATTATTTAAGAGTCGATGCTTCTATGTGGATTTTGTCATCTGTCCTTTATAACAGCTAGTAGGTTTAATTTGACTCTATTTTCAGCATATATTGACCTATGCTAATTATCTGTTAAAATAAATTCCACTCTTAGAGTTAATAAAGTGTGTGTGTCATGGAAGACCCATTGAAGTAAGAAGCTGAGGAGCCCTTATGGTAAAGTGGGACAAGAAATAATAAGACATAATAATTTTCCCATGCAAATCAACAACCGTAGCTTCAAAAATATCTTGACCCACAACAAGTATTGGACAGGCCATGTTTCTCTCACTCCCTAAAAAATTGGCTCGGGAAGGAGTATGAGAGCTCCCATAGCTCTCCCAAGGCTCATTATTCTCCATCACTCCACAGGAACAGCCTGTCAGAGAAGAGTGAAAGACCATTTGTCAACCTCTCTTCAACTCCCTGATTCTAGCCAAACTTCATCAATCTCAAGTGAGGAGCCAGAGAGAAATCAAACCCCATATATCCAGCATCATTGTCTACTGGAGTCAAAAATCACAATTCCACTACCCACCCCAACACCATTGGCCCTGTTTCTCCCAATTGCTTTTTATTGTGTTTTTTAAAAAATCCTCTTTCCCCATCCCTGCAACACCGAGAAGGAGGAATTATAGTAGATAAATATGAAGCATGGAGATCCTTTAAAAATGTTTTTAATAATAAATGAGAAAATGGAAAGGAGAGGGTTGGGAAGGAAGGAGGGAATTCAAATGCCAGGGAATTGTGCAGTTTCGCTTTTAAAGATGTTAACACTCATTTATACATCTGCAAGACACTCCCCTTAAAGAAAAGTTCTATGAGTGTGGGTCTGGTTGCATGAATAAGGATAAAATTACTTTTTTAGACGATGTTTCCCACATATCATTCAGAGACCCCTGAAGTTAGGTATCCCTCTTGTAGATGTCCTTGAGATGCTGCTGGACCTGGGAAAGAGGAAACTGGGATACGGGTCTATGCCAAAAGGTGCTTCTAGTTATAGGACAGAGAGGAAAGGGGCAGAGGGAGAAAAACCCGAAGTCTGAGAATCTGGATTGCAGAAGACTACCGAGGTCGTGGGAGAAGGGAGAGAAAACAAGGATGAAAAGCGAAAGGGGAAGAGGCATGAAATGTTGTCAAATGTCAAAAGGCATTTGGGGAGAAGGTGGGAATTGCATTAAGAAAACCACTGCAAATCTCGTTTCAGACCATTTAGAGATATGCCCCCTGGGAACTGCGAGCTCAGGCTGTTTAGCATCAAACAAATGGATCCACTCCATCCCTACCCTAATTAAATAAATCATTCAGTAATTCCACTGGGTTAAAGAACCAAAATATTAAAAACCTTCAGGGCCTACTCTTGCCAAATATGTCAGGGATCGTGTGTGTGTGTGTGTGTGTGTGTGTGTGTGTGTGTGTGTGTGTTCTGAGACACCACTACTGCTAAATAGGCAGAGCTAAGATTTAGGGGACTGGCAGATTATTGCAAAAAGGGCACGGGGCAGAGGGACTATGTTGTGAGCCTGGGAAAGAAGTTTGTGTGGGGACTGTGGGCAGTGAACGTGTTGGGAACAATATGGAAAACTGGGAACTGCCTTGGAATCTACAGGGCCGGGTAAGAGAATGTCCGAAAGAAAAATGAGCAGGTGCGGGATGTGTGCAGAGTCGGAGAAGAGTCCAGGGCACCCGGAGTGGCTCCAGGAACGACGGACACCCCTCAAGGCTTTTGGGGGCGGTGGGTACTAATAGAACCCAGTGTCCGGGGTGCGCCGGGGAGGCTGCAAGCACGATGGGAGTGGGGCGCTGGAGGGTGAGGACGCGGGAGTGAGGAAGCAAAGCCTGGGCCGGGCAGGGGCCTCCCAGCTGGGCCTGGAGGCAGCAGGGGGACAAGGGCTAGGAGAGGGCATGGCGGCAGCGCGGCGGGAAGCGAGGGGCATCCGGACACTCACCCCGTTGGCCGCGGCCATCTGCCCCACGATCTCGATGGCCGTCCTGCTAAAGTACCTGCCGTCGCTGCCCACCACCGTGGTGCAGCCCGACGGTCGCGCAGGTCAATGGACGATAGCACGCTCTGGATGAATTTGGGCAGGTAGTTGCGCTGGCCCTCGAAGAGGCCGGTAGGTCGCCGCAGAACCCCGCCGCCGGCCCGCCGCGAGTCCTCGTAGGGCACGGTGGGCACTGTCAGCACCGGGATGGGGCTCCCCTCCGTGGTGCCTCCTGGCCGGTCCTGCTGTGGCTCCCGGGGCCGGAGGGAATCTGCAGCCTGCCGGGGGCCCCCACCAGCCTGGCCGCGTGCCGGGACTCGGCCTTGCGCCCGGGCCCCCTCTCCGGCAGGTCGGCGCCCTGCGCCCGCCCGCCTGGGGACCGCCCGCCCCTCCTCTCCACGCGGCCGCTCGCTGACTCCCTCGGCGGAGATTGCTTCTGCCTTCCTGTAAAGTTTTCTCCCGCCCACCTTCTCCGCTGCCAGACCGCCCGAGGTGTCCTCAGTTTCTCCCCAAGTTGGACTCACTTTCGGGGTGTCCCAAAAGCCTGATTCCAGGGCCTGCTAGCCCGACCCCGGTGACGCCTGCACCCGCGCCTGGCCCCAGCCTTCACGCGCGATCGCCGCCCTCCGGGGCACACCCTCCGCCAGAAAACAGCCGGCGGGCGGCGAGACTTTGGGCAGAGTCCGGGTTCCTCTCCGGCGCCAGGCCCGTCTCCCTGTCTCCCTGGGAGTGCGCAGCCTACACGCACCAGTTTCTCTTTAGAACAAGCATGGGGAGGGATTTGGGAGGGGGCTGAAACCTTTTGCCATCAGCGAACAGCCTCAGCCAAAAATAACCCTGGAAAGGCGAGCTAAGAATGGTTATCTCCTGCCAGCGCTGAAATCGGAGGCTTGGTGCTGCGTGTGGGGTGTGTGTGTGTGTGTATGTGTGTGTGTACCCTCCAACCCCGACCATTTGTTGAAGGGAATCACCACTGTCAGACTTCAATCCAACAGGACCCACTCGAGCCATCCACACTTTCCCCAGCCTCCTCCAAAACAGCACACTTTCCGGTATGGACAATTCTTTTTTTTTTTTTTTTCACTTGTTTGTTTGTTTTGGTGGTTGCAACAGCAGCAACACAGACGACACATATTTCCCTATTCTTCTCGCCCTTCTCACCCTCCCTACCCAGCTCCTGCCTTAGAAACAGGCTTGGCCTACACTGTATCTGTCCACACTGCCTGAACTCTTCCCTGAATTAATCGTTTTCAATAGGAGGGGGCTAAATCCCTTATTAATGCCCTACCAGGAGTGAATGAATAAAGCCAAGTTAAAGGGGAACTGGGTACCACATACTGTGCTAGGTTCCTTTGCATGTATCCTTTCATTCTGCTGGAGCTAAAGATGTTCTGCCTCCTCTCCATAAAACGCACCCAAACTCCAAAACCAGGAAATTCTCCATAGAAAATAGGAGTGAAGAGAGAAAAGACTAACAGGATAAACCCCAAAGCAGGAAGAAAGTTTTGTCTCCCATTTCGCTCAAGGAATTTTTGGACCCACCAAGGCTACTGTCCTGAAAGATCCTGCTGCTTCTCCTTCCCCAAATATTGTCCACTTCCTGAGAGTAAGGCTGACTTGCCACAGGCTTATAAAGTGTTTGGTCACAGTAAGACAACTGTGAGTAATAACACACATTGTATACTGTTTTGCAATTGATAAAAGGCTTTGCATCTGTTTTTTCTTTGGAGGCTGAAGAAAAGAAGAATGGTATTCACGCAGTTCCCATTTTACAGATGAAAACAAGAGGACTTTTTCTGTGAAGTCAGGAAAGTGGTTACAGTGGTACTTTCCGCCTGTCCAAATTATGTATTGCCCCTCCCCTTTCTATTAATAACATTGAAGTGTGATGGGACAACCACTGAAGCCGTCAGTTGAAACCTGCTGGGACTTTTTAGCCATTCTCTTCAACATAAAGAATGGGTGTTTTTGGAGGGGGTGAGAGGAATGGGGAAATGTTGTCAAAGAGTACAATGTTTTAGTTGAGACAGGAAGAATACATTTTGTTGAGATCTACAGCACAGCATGGTGACTGTAGTTAACAATGAAATATTGTGTATTTCAAAATTGCTAAGACAATAAATTTCAAATGTTCTCACCACAAAAAAGATAGGTTTTGAGGTGATGAATCTATTAATTCTCTGGATTTAATTATTCCACAATGTATACATATATCATAACATCACATTATACCTCCGTAAATACATACAATTTTAATTTGTCAATTAACATTTTTTAAAAGAATAGTGTGGCCAGTTGGGGAGGTAGTTTTTTTTTTTTTCCTCTAGTCTCTACTCAGTCTCCAAGATCCCATTCCCCAGAAAGTTCCTGTCACCCAGGTGGAGTGCAGTGGCACAATCATGGCTCACTGCACCCTCTCCCTCTTGGGCTCAAGCGATCCTCCCGCCTACAGGTACATGCAACCACGCCCAGCTAATTTTTGTAGTTTTTGTAGACATGGGGTTTCACCATGTTGCCTAGGCTGGTCTCGAACTCCTCAGCTCAATCAATCTGCCCACTTTAGCCTCCCACAGTGCTGGGATTACAGGTGGGAGCCACCAAGCCCAACCCATAAAGTTCCTAACTTTTTATCTCCCTGGGAATGCACAGCCTACACACACCAGTTTCTCTTTAGAACATACTTAAGAGTCTTGGCTTAGCATCCAACAGACAGAACTTTAACACTTCTACGGATCTGTGCACCTGTCTATGGTGTGGGGTTTTTAAGATCTCTTTCTAATGACACTTTATTTTGCAAAGCAGGACAGTTTCATTCCCAGAAGAGCAGGTATGGTAAATCCTTTGTTCCAGTAACGAAGACAATGATCCAAACCCTAAGCCTCAGAGAAGCCCAGAAACCCTCCAGGCCTCCATTTCTCTGCTCCTAGCACCTGCCTCTCTCTTGACATCAACATCATTCTCCCCTCTCACAGCCCAGCTCCTTCCACAGACCCAGGGATTAGGCACCAGCACCTCAGACTAGATTTTAGAGAATTACCATTCAAGAGGCAATCCTCTTCCCTTGGTTCCAATTTCAAGGTTCTCAAAGACTGGAACAGGGCTAGTTTGAGGCAATGTGCCTCATCGCATAGCCAGAAAGAACCTTACAGTGAAAAGGAAAACAATTCTTCCAAAGTAAGGGGGTGCTGATCCCAGAGGGAGGACAGATGGGCAACCAAACAGTAACCGGGCCACCACATGCTTCACACTCACTGATCAAGGATTTCTAAAACCACTTTTCTTTTCTCTGAATTTACATAGGACTTTGTATCACTCATAAAGGAATGTCTTATAGGCTAATAACACCTTTCTATTCATGCTTATACTTAACATTTAGGCTAGGATAATTTCCTAACCTCAGTGTCCTCACTATAAGATGGGAATTATTATAATCCCTACCTCATAAATTGTTGGGAGGATTAAAATACTTAGTAAAGTGCCTGACTAATAGAAAGGCATTCAATAAATGTTAGCTATTCATGGTGTCATCATCATTATATTGACCATTATTACTAATCTCCTGTATTGCAAGAATTACAGTTTATATTTTTGTAGACCATCACTGTAGCTAAAGGGTCTTTGGGCCATAGGTGATATTCCATAAAGGTTGGTTAAATTGATCTGTGGTTTTTGACTATGGAAACTCAGAACTCCCTCAAAATGTACAAAACAGATTTACCTGCTAAATAAATCTCTTCAAAGCTGACCCCAGGTTTAATTGAATTAATTCCAATGAATTTGTCACAATGATGGAGAAAGGAAACTTAGAGGGCCCCACAGTTGTTTGCTGGTAAAATGAGAAGTTTGGATTAGATCAATGTTTCCCAAAATATTTTCCTCAGAATGTTAGTGCCCCTCGAATCCTGCACAAAGCAAGAGTTTCATGACCAAGTAGCTTTTAAAACTCCTGTACACTCTACTCCCATTCTTCACAATGCACACTTTCATATTAAAAGTTCTGAGAGGTCCTCAACAGAAGACATCACTTAACTTTTTTTTTTTTTTTAAGACAGATTCTCACTCTGTCACCCAGGCTGGAGTACAGTGGCCACCACTCCTGGCCTAAAATTTTTTTAACTTGGTGCTTCCCAATCTAAACTCACAGGGACCAGTTTTCTTAATGAAAGATAATCAGACTAGCTTGTAACCATAGCTGGTGACACTCCCCTGCCCCATTCCTTGTATGTCCTCAGTGGACTAGGTCAGGAATAAATAAATTTTCCTGATTCTCAAGGGCTGGTCACTCCTTTGCACTGAGCTCAAAGCTTCTCTGTAGCATGGGTCACAATGAATGGTAGCCCTGATAGCCTAGAGTAGCCTTTCAGCCTTCTCTGAGCCTCTAAAGACTGAGGATCCTTGGCATGAAATGGAGCAACTGATATACCCTTGCTTCCCCTGGGGACTCTCTTGCTCTCAAAAAGGAATCAGCCATCATCTCCATCTAGAGAATATACTATCTGACTCAGCTTGACCAGCCTGTCCCAAAATGAGAATCTGGGTAAAATAAGCATTGAAACACTTCATTCCTTGTAGATTCACAAAACATATTAGCATATTAAAGACTATGAAGTTCTGCAGGAAAAAAAAAAACTATTTAACTTTAATCCAACATTGCCAAGTTTTATTTGACCATGGAAGATTTTTCCAAAACACTTACAAACAGATCAAGGACATTAATCTTTCATGAAACACTAGATCCCCAGGGTCCTCTCCAGCTACATCATTCTGTGATTTTCTTTTTTATTTATGATGCATTAAAAGATTAATCTCTATCAGACTTCCATTTAGAAATTCACCAGAATGTGCAAAGGCAGCAGGTAAAATTGCTGAAGGGTATTATAAAAATACCCTCCAGTGATTTTTGAAACTTAAACTGAAATATTTATATAACTATATATTTCAGTTTGTATATTATATATATATGTATATACACACATATATATGTATGTATATACACACATATATATGTGTGTATATATATGTATACACACATATATATGTGTGTATATATATTGGTGTATGTATATCTATATCTATGTATATATGGCATTATATCCATTTTACAGATGCAGAAACTGAGCTTTAGAGGGGGTGAGCAATTGGTCCAAAGCCACACAGCACACAGGTAGTCATTGATAAAGGTAAAAACAAGAGTTGAAGCCTGAGGTGTAAGGACACAGAGACAAGTACACAAATGTTTACAAGTTACACATATGACACGTGCCTTTAACATGAATTTCTTGAACATTCATTTAGAGACCTTACAATGAAGACATCAGAGTGGCAGCAAGTTCTGTTGGAATCAGGGGAGCGTGTTCTTCTATAATCCCCTGGCTAACAGGAAAGCACACTGATTTGGCCCATGGTAGTTATACACTCCCATTGAGTCAGGGGCCACTTCTATGCACACAGGAGGTGCTAAAAATATGCTGTTGACTCATTGCCTCTAAGAGCAGAAGAAATGCCAAAAGTATAGGACAAGAGGCAGAAAAGCACACGGAAAAATGTCGTAGGGCAGTCCTCTGAGGAAGTGTTAGATCCCTTTGAAATCTGTCCAAACACTTTCTTGTGCTGGGGAAAGTCAATTACATATTTCAAGCAACCCCACATGTCATACGAGTATGTTGTACGTGTTTGTGTACTCGTGTCTGTGAACTTACATCTCAGACTTCAACTTCTCACTCCCCACCCTTATCAATGACTGCCTGCATGGCCTTGGGCAAGTTGCTTTCCCTCTTCAAAGCTCAGTTTCTGCATCTATAAAATGGACATAATGCTACCTACCTCATGGGGTTAGTGATCACATTTAAGGAGCTAATATGTGGAAATTGCTTACACAGTACCTATCACATAATAAGGGTTTAATAAGTGTTTGATGTAATTGTTTTGATTATTACTACTATTACTAAAATAATAATTACTACAATAATAATGATTCTTATTCTCTATATTAGTATTATCTTTGAAAATGGGCATGGATTATGTCTATGTAACACTTTTGGCACAATATCTAGCATTATATCACACACAAATTAGAGAATTCATGTTATTAAGGATGAAAAAATATTTTTACTGTCCCTTAAATTCTTCGTAAGTAACTGCAAAAGAAGCCATTATCCCAACACATGAAATTAAAAAAAAAAAAAATTCAGTTCCTCTGGAGTTTGTTTTTGGAGGTAGCCACAGGATACCTAATTTTTTTTTCTTTTCAGAGAGACCGAGGGGCTCACTAGGTTGACCAGGCTGGTCTTGAACTCCTGGTCTCAAGCCATCCTCCCACCTCAGCCTCCCAAAGTGCTGGGCTTACATGCATGAGCCACCACATCCAGCCTACCTAAAATATTGAATGCTGTTAATAAATCTCCTGAGGCCAGCATAAGAAGGTGATGGGCAAAACTAATGCAGGTATGTTTTTCTGGCTTTTTCATGTATTGGGCCAAACTTTGAAAAGCACTTACTATTAATGGCTAACTTGCAAAATTTGTGATTTATTAAAAGCAGATTTTAATTGTTTTACCTAAAAATAATAGGCCTCTGATCTGCCAAAGATGAAGATTTAATTTCTAGGTGTTCCCCACAATACCTAGAAACATCAGTGGAATCGAGTATTAAACACTTTAGAACTATTCTCATCAAAGTTCTTTAATATATCATACAGCAAAAGAAAAGTTTCTTTTCTAAAGGCTTCTCTATACTTTTTTTAATAGTTGAATTTCATTTCTGAAGGCTCCTAAAAAGAATAGAATTTAGATCTTTATTAAAGAGGAAATATATTTTCCATGTTTAATTTAAATTACATTCCATCAGTCATTTGCAATCTTAGCCTACACGGAATTTCTTTTTTTGGTAGTTTTTATGTTTGGGCTTTAGGAGGGGATTCCCAATAATCTCTATATAAATATTTCTAATCTCTATAGAAATATTTTAACATTTCAATGTAAATTAGTTTTTTAAAGCTATTTTATCCATAAAAATAATGAATTTGCATGGCTGAGGGTGAAATAATGTGTTACCAGGACCCCTCAGTTTTGGGGGTTGTGAGTAGATCCCATCTTCATGTTCCTCCAGCCCAGCCCAAGCCTGGCTCAGGTCCTCCTCCCCCATTTGCCAGGAACCACCATCCCCAGGGATTCTATGTGCCCTGCCTGACCAGTGTTCTCCATCAGAGTTTACCAATCTTTTGTTCATTCCCTCAGAGCACAGCTAAGCAAGTGTACACTAATTTGAAAATTAACTCAAGCAAATAGAGGAACAATATCCCCAACACATTGCATTTTAACATAGGGTTTCCTGGACACACTGTTTCAACCCAAGAGTTGGGCTAATAGTAGGAGTTCCATCTGCTAAAATACGGCTGTCAGCTTCAGAGGGAAATTCATGAACGTCTTCGTAGTTTGCTTTTACGTTTCACTTGGCACTGTTTCTAAAATTTCCTCTGAAGCCAAAAAATAAGTTATTTCCCAGCACACTGGGCACTTTTCATTTATCATTGGATTGATTTTTGTAACTTGCAGTAGGAGCTGAAATCGACCAGGGGGTTCTTATCCAACAGACAGCAGCAAAACTCTTTGTGTATCTGCGTTCCTTTCAACAAGCGTGACTTCCTCAATGGCATCATTCGTGAGCGTAACACAGAGCTCAGCAATAACGTTTCTTCACTAACCCTACCAGGTATCCAACATAGGATGTTACTTCCTTTCACTGTTTTCCGACTCCTGGCAGATATTAATCATTGGGATTTGGGAACAAGGAAATAGAATTTCTGAGAATGCTTGGGAATTCCCAAATTCATATGATTTTCATAACACTTCACTTACAAGTTTTTGAAAAATAATAAGTGACTATAATAACAAGCAAATAGTCGTTTTTTTCTGTAACAGGATTATATGAAAAGTTTTAGTAGTCTTTTGTTTTTAAAAGATATGATAACAAATGATGATTTCTTATTATTAGGAGCCAACATATTGTAACAAGATTATAAAATCCAATAGCATTAATAGAGAAAACATTAAAAAGAAATGAATATTATCACAAAACAAATGCTAAAGAAAAGTCCTTTAAAGATTGAAAGGTAACACCACAAATGCTTAATGCTTTAATCGTTGTTTACATGACATTGTTAAACAAGGCATCAATCATCCCCTCCAATACCATTTAAATAACATAACATTCTGATCTCCTGGCAAGATGAATAGCACTAGAAAGAAGCAACTGTCAAAATTGCCGATTTAAGGGCATATTTTGTTTCTAAAACTTGGCATTTCTTAGAAAACCTCTCATAGGATTTGTAAAACATATACTATGCCTATGAACACATTAATATTTATTTGCAGAAATGGTTCACTGTTAGCAGTGGACAAGGCCGTGAACACACACTTGTAACACAGCAACAGATACAAGAAAGTCTGACTGAGGCTCCTTTACTGCTCCTGTCCTGTTCACCTTAACTTTCATCTCCACATGTCAGTGCTTCCTCATCTTGCTTGACTTGAAGTCAGTGCATTTCTTCAAGCCAGTAAGTTCTCTATACTGACTATTAAGCTGTAATTTTCACAGGAAAATTAGAATGTTCCTTCCCATTTTCCTAATTTCTCAACTGATTTTTCTCAGAATTCAGAATCCATAAATATTGAAATGCCAGGAGAGAATTTCCAAATGGAAATGCTGTTCCCTTCGTCCATTTTCAGAAGAAACCGTAGGATAGTGTTATCCTTCTCTTCTCCAATTTTTTTTTTCCTGCAAACTTATGGTTATCACCTCTTTAAGTGAGTAGCTCATAATTTTGCCTCCCCTGCAAATGGTCCCAAAATAGTGAAGTGGGTCCTCTTTAGCTGTGTCTTTAGTACATAATCCTGCATTTCTGACCATATGCAGGGAGTGTGACCCAGGGAAGGATCCCTGACTCAATGGGATTTCTCTTGCTGTCTCTAGAATTTGAACACCGGAACCCAGACGTACAGAGGCTGGGAGCCATCGTGGTGTGCTATATTGATGACGGCAGCAGTGGGTGGTGTGGGGGCAGTTAATTGACAGCTACCTGTTGCTGACATCCCAGGAACTGCCTGAACCTCCTCTTTCCCAGTCATAAGATATCTAAGATTCTGCAGTATTCTTCATTAAATCCTAGCATGGTTTAAGCTAGCCAGAATTAGGTTCTGTTGCTTTCAATCAACAGAACCTTAGCTAATACATTGTTATTTCCTGGTCTTTGTTCCTTTAATTATCCAGGAAAAGAAGGGAAAATGGCTTACTGGTTTTAAAAAGAGACAAGGGACAACATACCATTTATGCAAAATTTAGAAGCACTCAAAGGAAACTCTGGAAAGTTCCTGAGACATACCTAGGTAGGATCAGCATAAAACTTGAACAGTGTATCTAGATCATGGTTGCCATGGTTGCCTTGACACAATGAACATCTGTATCAAGATCATATTTTCTTGGTGGGACAGAGAGAAGCACAAGGCGGGACTCACATTTACAGTAATCCTTGTTTTCCAGGGACCATACAACCCAGTTTGTCCAGAGCTGTTCATCTTAAGTTTGTTATCCCACCATAATTATAAATAGAACCTCCTTTTTCTCTCAAGAATATCCCACTTTGGATGATAATTTCTGTGGCTACCCATTAACAATATTTAATAACTATAGAAAACTGCTTCTCTATATTTTTTGTATGTTTGAAACATTTTATAACAAAAATATCTTTAAAGTTATCACCTACACAGAATATAGCTGCCAAATGCTCCTACTCTGCTATTCTAACCATGAATCCCTCTGGGGCCCCTTCCTCCTACGGCGCTTGTGAGGATGAAATGAAATAAGCTCTATGAAGTGCCCAACAGTGACCAACACTGAATAAAATACAGCCACCATAGGTGGCCTTCCCTTATGTTCACCAAACTCCTGATAAGTTATTCGGTGATGTTTTAATCTTAATATTTTATGTAGATTATACATTCATCTGATTCAAAATGCAAAAGGTACAAAAGCGTATACAGTTAAAAGTTTCCCAACCCACTACCATTTATCTCCCTGGAGGCAACTGTTTCCAGATTTTTGAATATCCTTAAAGAATATCATATGTATGGAAAAGAAAGATTATATATTTATATGCATCTGTGTATGCATTTTCCTATGAGAGGCTCACAAAGTCTCCTTGAAGAGATATCATTATTACAAATACCCCTCAATTTACAATAGGGTTATATTCCAATAAACTTATGAAAATATTGTAAGCTGAAAATGCATTTAATACACTTAACCTACTAAACATCATAGCTTAGCTCGGCCTACCTTAAACACTCACATTAACCTACAGTTAGGCAAAATCATCTAACAGAAAGCCCATTTTATAATAAAGTGGGCTTTGAATATCTCATGTAATATAATGAATACTGCACTGAAAGTGGAAAACAGAATGGTTGTATGAGTACTCAAAGTACAGCTTCTGCTGAATGTGTATTGCTTTCAAACTATCTTAAAGTTGAAAAATCGTAAGTCAAAATATTCTAAGTCAGGGATTGTTTGTACTTCTACTTTCCATGATGAAATTGAGCCTTGAAAAGATTAAGTGACTCGCCCAAGGTCACACTGGCAGTTAAATAGTGAAACTTGGATCCAAATTGTTCAGTCACTACATGTATTGTCTTGAAATTTGAAAAAGTGGAAGAGGAATTAAACTACTAAATTGAAGGACTATTTTAGGCATAGAAGAAGCAGATGCCTTCATGTCCAAGTGATTGTGAAAAGCCCACTTGCCCCAAAATATGTCTCCTGATCATATGAAATTCCACCATTTCAGATTTTTACCTGGGGATTTAGAGTAATCTGCTGTTTTCCTAGAGCTCCCCTAAAATAGAAATAGAAAATTTTGGAAGGCTAAATATATGCTAACATTGGAAAACTCATTTTCTCCCCTTCGTAAGGCAAGGTACTGAAGGAGGGGGCCCTACGGGCCGTGCAGGGACATCCTGGAGGCATGGGGAGAAGAAACTGAAAGGCAAGTTTGTATGGAACAAAGAATACCGATCTCAGGATTCTCCCTTGAACCTGCCCTAACTTTGTTCAAATAGACTTAGCCACTGACCTGCTGTCAAAAGACCACAGCCAATCTGACTTGTTTTCAATATAATGATGAATATTGATTTGGTCCCTTCATCCAACATTCTCAGCTGGATCTTTTTTGACCAAGGATATACATTACTAGGTGAGTACAGGCAGTTAATTCTTCCACACGGGACTTCGGAGTTTCTGAGTTAACCAGAATCACCCACCTTAACATCTGCCAGTTTATACCCCAAGTCCTGACCAGTGCCCCCTACCTGCTATGCCTCATGTTTTCAATAGAGCATAAAATCAGAAATGAAAGATGAAATATCATAGCCAATATCACAGAAATACACAGGATCCTAAGAAACTGCTAGGTATAATTACACACTAACTAATTGGATCATCTAGAAGAAATGGATAAATTCCCAGACACATAAAACCTACTAAGATTGACTCATGAAGAAATTTAAAAATCTGAACAGACTAATAGCAAGCAAGGAGGTTGAATGAGTAAGAAAATGTCTCCTATCAATGAAAAACCCAAAACCAGATGGCTTCCCAGATTAATTCTACCAAATATTTTAAGAAGAACTAATACCAGTCCTTCTCAAACTCTTCCAAAAAGCTGAAGTGGAGGGAATACTTCCAAACTCATCTTACAGGGCCAGCATTACCCTGATTCCAAAGCCAGACAAGAACACTACAAGAAAGGAAAATGACAGGCCAATATCCTTGATCTACATAGATGCAAAAATCCTCAACAAAATCCTAGCAAACCAAATTCAATAGCACATTGAAAGAATCATTCACCATGATCATGTCATGGTTCAACATAAGCAAATCAATACATAAAATATACCATATTAGAAAAATAAAGGATAGAAACTATATGGCCATCACAATAGATATAGAAAAAGCTTTTGACAAAATTCGAAACCCTTTCATGGTGAAAAAAAAAAACACCCAACAGATCACGTATTGAGGGACTGTATCCCAACAAAATAAAGGCCATATATGACAAACCCATAGCTAACACCATGATCAATGGTGAAAAGTTGAAACTTTTCCTCTACCATCAGGAACAAGACAAGGATGCCCACAGACACCACTTCTCAGGGTAATTAGGCAAAAGAAAGAAATAAAAGGCATCTTAATAGGAAAGGAAGAAGTGAAACTGTCTCTACTGACGGCATGATCTTGTTATATATAGAAAACCCTACAAACTTCACTCAAAAAAGGTTAGAACTCAACACAAAGAAGGGAACAATAGACACTGGGGGACTCCAAAGGTGGGAGGGAAGGATGGTGGGAGCAAGGGTTGAAAAACTACCTATCGATTACTATGCTCACTGCTTGGGTGGTGGGATCATTAGAAGCCCAAACCTCAGCACCATGCAATATACCTGTTTAAGAAACCTGTACATCTACGCTCCTGACTCTAAAATGAAACATGCAATATTTAAAAAACAAAAACAAATAAATAAAATTTGAAAACTGTTAGAACTGAACTGATAGGTGATATCAGTAAAGTTGTAGGATACAAAATCAACAGATAGAGCCTTGAACACAGCAACATCCAGCTGTCTGACACGAAAGTCTCAGGGGCAAGAAAACCTCTATATGAACTCAGAAACAATGAGCTAAGTTGTGTTTATGTCTGAAAGGATGTTAAGAACTTCATTCATGTTACATCAGAGCCAACAGAAAGAACCAACAGGAAACCTGTACCCAACAAACAGAAATGACAAGATGAAGGGAAAGCAGAGGTAAGGGCTTACCTTAGAAAGGGCAAGTGATTAGCTCAATATACAATACAATGTTTGCTCCTGAGCCAAAAATTTGTACAATAATTTGGATATTACTTGCACAACCAGAAAAATCAGCCACTCATTAGGAAAATGTGTTTCTGTAGAAGTCTTAGGACTCAGCTATCTATAATAACATGAAAAGACAATATTTTCATCCAAAATGAGTATTTTTGTTTGTCTTGGCTTGTTATTCTAACGTCAACAGCCTCTAAATAAACTGTTGAAGTACATGATATAACCACCTCTTTCTCCATCTTTCCCATTGCTCCCATAGGGTTTCAGTTGTGCAATTTCACCATTAGCAAAGCTTTTTGCTGAAATCTGGCTTTTCAAAGGGAGAGTATCCAGAAACAGAAGATGCTGATCTGGGAGGCTCTTCCTAATAGAACTGCTGCTTCAGTTTAACTTGAAAAAGCCCACACCCAGTTCCTAATGACAAACATCTGAACACCGGGTCTTCCCCTGAGCAAGACCATGCTATGCCTCCTGCTCGCTCTGTTCTATAAGCAACCCACAGATTGCTCCCTGTGAAGAGGAGCCTGCCAGGGGAGCAGCATTCCACCAGACCCTGATTTAGCAAGATATTTCCGTGTCATTCCCCCAACCAGCTGGAAGTCCTCCACTGCTCTTGTGTAAAAATCTAACTCATCTCTCTGAATTTCCTGATTTAAAAGTCTAATTCATTTCACCAAAAGTGTGACAGAAGGAAACCAAGTACACCATCTCTCTCTTACCAAACCAAAGCTATTGCATGTGCATTCTGGGGGGAAAACATGGTCCAAATATGTTATGGAGGGGGTGCCAGCCCAGTGTCATCCTCTTACTATTGCCATAGGATCTTGGCTGATGGCATCAGAGGAAAAACAAGTTTATCGATTACTTTCAACCATTAAGCTCACTCCTCCATGAAAAATAAGTCACAAGTCCAATGTCTCTTATTAAAATAAGCACTGCAAAATATAAAGGAGTCACAGTTTTAAAATGGGACACACGTTCTCTAAGCAGTGAACCATGTTAGAGGTGCACTGTTTACATTGTATAAAGTCCCCTGGAGCCAGGGTTAGGAAGCGCATCTGTTCTTTGGTGTTCTGGGATGAAGGAGAAAGGAAAATGTGCTGCCAGAAGTGAGTGGGAAGGAGCCCATGAGATAAAGGAAGTAAATCCATTTGCTGATTGCAATAATAATGGTAATACACGAAGCTATACATACATACATACATGCAAACTTTCACATTTTTTTAAAAAAAGAACTTAAGGCTTCCACTCATGTAGTCAGCCCTTATGAACTCTCCTGATTAGCTGCAAGGAAAATCTTCCTTTCTCCTCTTTCTTGCACCATCCTGGGCTCCCTTTTGACTTGTTTTTTTTTTTTTTTTAACTTATAAACGATCAGCTCATATTCTGAAGTTTGTAGTCCCCTCCCGCCCCCTCTCTCTCTATACGGCTCATTTACATTGGCAGCTGTCGTGCTGCTGGGCATCCTCAAACCCACAAGTTTCCCTTTAATGTTTGAGCAGACAAACATGATCATGCACTAGGCATCACTGTGCCACTCAAAATGCTTTTTTGTTTTTTTTATTGCATCTGAGAGAAATCTCAAGGTTGCAAACCTGGAGTCAGAATTGTCTCCATGTGTCTCAGTGGGAAGAGTATCGTGTGAAGAAACAAGTTGATTCTACTAATCAAAAGGAATTTTTTTTGATATCAGGTCATCCTCCGAATGAATTTATATTACCGAGTGGAGGGTCACATGAAGAAAATGGTCAAACAGCACCACCTAGAGCAAGAGCTGAGAAGTGCAGTGGAGCCGGGCTGTGTCAGGAAAGAAAAGCAAGCTGGGGCCTGGCTCAGCGCTCTCCCCTCTGCTCCTGTCTGCACGGAAAGATTAGGATGACAGTGGCAGGAAGCCTGTGCACCTAGTATGCATCACTTGAAGGGAACACACAGATTCCAGTAAACAGTTGGAAGGAAATGTTAATACCAGGCTCTGCTAAACAATATGAAATGACTCCTAGATGAGACAAGCGACTTTCATCAAAGTTCCCTGATACCTGAAAAGACAGCCCAGGGGATCCTGCACTACATGTGGTGTATGTAAATTAAGCGGGTTTTTTTCCCCTTTGTAATCAAGGCTCATACACAAACAAAATCACACTTTAGAAACGGCCTATTTCAACTTGTAACTAGCTTGCTTTCAGGGGCTCCAGGTCAAAAAGAAATAGAGAACAAAGACGCTTTCTCCTTAGGGATCATACACAAATTCACTCTGTCCGTTTCTTTCCCACATGGAGCAACAAAGCCGTCAGACCTCTCCATCCACACATCGGGTCCTTCCTGATTAAAGTGAGATAAATCACAGCCCTCTCTCTCCAGATGGCAGGCGACAAGAGGGGGATGCTTGCCTCAAGAAGTCCTCCCCATCCCTCTGCATTCATGCAAGCCCGAGCGGAGAGATGCAAGAAATTACGGATGCATTTTAATTCCCCAGACCCTGCAATTAAAAATGGAAATTTTTTGGCCACGCCTGTTGGCTCACGCCTGTAATCCCAGCACTTTCAGAGGCCGAGGTCGGCGGATCACCTGGGGTCAGGAGTTCGAGACCAGCCTGGCCAACATGGTGAAACCCTGTCTCTACTAAAAATACAAAAATCAGCTAGGAATGGTGGTGGGCGCCTGTAGTCCCAGCTACTCGGGAGGATGAGGCAGGAGAATCACTTGAACCCGGGAGGCAAAGTTTGCAGTGAGCCAAGATCGCACCACTGCACTCCACTCTGGGTGACAAAGCAAGACTTCATCTCAAAAAATGTTTTTAAAAAATGGAAGTGTTGTTCTTTCATTTGTAAATGTGTTTTGGTAAAAGAGGGGCAGTTTAAGCAACCCTTTCTATTGTCTACATTGTTAAAATTCATCCGACATGGACTCTTGACTCCGTTTTGCCTGGGCAGACCCAATTCAAGCATTTACAACAGCTATAACCTCCTCAAATCAAAAAGAGGAATCAGCATTATTGCTAAGTTCAAATAAGGTCTTGTTTTATTTCATTTTTATTTTTGAATGCAGCCATTCCTCCATGTGCTGTCATCAGGTAAGACTGTCAGTCCTGATTAGGTAAAGGTATTATTACAAAATGCAATTCTTAAAAATTCAGTGTCTAACTACACTTTTAATAAGCCTTTCCCCCTCCCCTATGTATTCTCCCTTAGACACCCCTTCTCAAATTTAAAATCACAGAAACTAAAATATGATGCCTAAAGAGAGCCTAGCGACTGCCCAGTCCTCTAATTTGATGAGTGGGAGTACTGAAGCCCAGAGGAGGTCAAGTAATTTGTTCCCAATGTCTTAGATAAGAAGAAAATGACCAGCTGGGAAATCCCACTCATGTCAAGGCAGAGGCACAGGGCCACAGACTGTGGTTGAATTGTGCCACACTCCTACATCCTTCTTTAGGAATCACAGAACATTCCTGTGTTGAGTCGGAGTCACTGACTTCCTTTTCAGGCTGATTGAGTTCTGTCCTTACAGGCTGCGACAAGAAGTTTTGGTATTATGCTACACCAAGACCATTTATCTAGTTCAAGAAATGCACAGTCCTTAGAGCCCAGCAACTTTCTCCATGTCCAGTAAATGTAGCTTCTCCATTAGAAGCTGTCAGAATGGAGCCTTCTGGCTCATCTTGATTTTGATTTGTGCAAGAATGAATGGTTGTGCTAAGACAGCTTTCCTAGCTGATAGAGAGCGAAACTTTTTTCTCATAATCTATAAAAAAATTAAATTAGAACTTTTTTCTCATAATCTGTGAAAAAATATTAAATTAAATCTGGCTCGTCTTGATTTTGATTTGTGCAAGAATGAATGGTTGTGCTAAGACAGCTTTCCTAGCTGATAGTGAGCAAAACTTTTTTCTCATAATCTATAAAAAATATTAAATTAGAAGCATAGAGTTTATTTCATGACTTTTATCTTCCTGCAATTTTCTTGTGGGCATAAATGATTTGTTTTTATCCTGCCTGCCCCCCAATCCCTTTTCCAAGAGACTAAAAGAGTATCTAGTGCAAAGTGGAGACTCAAATATTTTTTAATAAACAGTGATCCCAGCCACCCAGTGCATGTTGCCAAATGCCAACCCCATAAATAATCAAACACATCATCTCATTCAGCCAATCAAAATCAAGTGCTACCTATTTTTTTAAGTTTTCGTAGCCCTTGGGCATCTGCTTTCTCAGCATTTCCCAAACTTGAGTCATTCTCATCCTGCCTTCCTAATTTTGATCTGTCAATTACCTCTACTATTATTTATTTCATATATTTTTAAATAGACCCACTTTGAAACTTTAATACACGCCTTTTAAAAGGAAGCTTTCTTACTACTATACATCAAAAGCCATTATTACTTGTTATAAGTACTCATAACAAGATGGTCACAACTATTAAAATTTACTAATGTGCATCCACATACTCTCTAAATTCATGGAGCATCTGCACACACTTTAAGAAACAATTCTGCATTACTCACTCAATTTTCTTGACATCCTTCTGAGGCAGGACAAACCTTGGGCCCAAAGAATTGAGGTAGGAGTCCAAGCAAGTTGCCAGCCACATAAAGGCAAACCTTGGCTCGGAAGTCAGTACTACCAGCCCCTAGGTTATGGTTCATGCTCTTTCCTCTGCTCTCCAGAACCTCCTATCTCCAAGTGTAGTTAGTAGCCCAGATGCAGCAGCATCATCTAGAGACTTGTTAAAAATGCAGAAGCTCAGGCTCCACCCCAGGCCTATGCAGACTGAATCTGCCTTTTTACAATGTCCAGGTAATTCACGTGCACATTAAGTTTGAAAAGGCCTGGTCTAGATCAGCCGTTCTCTAACTTAGCAGCACATTAGAACCATCTGTAGAGACTTTAAAAATACCAGTGCCTGGGCTTCACCTCCCAGAGAATCTGACTTAAGTGTCTGGGGTTTGCCCTGAGTCTAGGTATTTTTAAAAACTCCTCAGCTTATACAAAGCTGGCAGGGCCGGGCACAGTGGCTCATGCCTATAATCCCAGCAGTTCGTGAGGCCAAAGTGGGCAGATTGCTTGAGTCCAGGAGTTTGAGATTAGCCTGGGTTAAAACCCCATCCCTACAAAAAAAAAAAAAAATACAAAAAGTAGTTGGGCATGGTGGTGGCACATACCTGTAGTCCCGGCTACTCAGGAGGCTGAGTCCTCGCTTGAACCCAGGAGGTCACGGTCTGGTCAACAGAGCAAGACCCTGTATCAAAACAAACAAACAAGCAAACAATAAATGCTAGCAGCTTACCAGCTAGGGAGGCCTGTAGAGCCAAGTTTTCCAAATGGGGCTACATTAGTTGTCCCAGAACTTTAGCTGCATCAAAACCACCTGGATGGCTTGTTCAGCTACAGAGGGTCTGGCCATGCCCCTAGAGTTTCCAGCTGAGGGTCTGGAATGAGGCCCGATGATTTGCATTTCTAACAATCTCCAGGTGATGCTGATGCTGTGGGTCCAGGGACCACATTTTGAGAATCTATGCTAAATGAATCGGAGAAGACCAAAGCTCAAACTTATTCCAAGAACTTTTCAAGGCCCACCTGCAAGTTGTAGTGGAAGTAAGCATCTAAGGGTGCAAAAAAGTTTCACTGTCGACTAAGGCCTTTTACCTGAGCTCTCAAATGTTCACATTTCTCTTATCAACCTAAATAACAAACAGAGAGAGGCTCTCCACAAGAAAAAGATATTTGTTTGGAAACAGAGCCTTGCAATAGAAACAGGCAAGCCAGAGTAAACTATATGCATATTCACGGAGGTAAAGGAAGACAAAAGAAAAAATGAGGAAGATTATATGATCATTTGGAAATGATTATCCTTGGCTACAAAGATCAATAACAAAGGTGATGCCAGGCCCAGGTTGGACAGGCAGTTGTTGGGCAAATATCCTTCAGAAGCATTGTTGTGTGCAAAGTTGCAATGGGCTTTGTGCAAGATTGTGTTTTTTGCAGTCTTCTGTGATAAGATTTTGTTATCAGGCATACAAGCCCAAGAATCCTTTATTGAATGGCCTTCCCTGGCTCTATTTGTCAGGGTTTTGGTTAGGGGAGGGGTATTTTTAACACTCTCAATGTAAAAAATGCCATAAGGTAGGTACCCCAATTGCTTGTTTCGTCTTCATAAAATAACTTTTCCACCCGAACAAAGTCTACACATAAATTGTAAAAATACCCTGGCATGCAGTCCCTGGAAAAGTCTGGAGTCATTCTCGGGGTTCCCACCCAGGTGGGCAAGCGTAGCCACCACAGATAAACACAAAGTAGGGGTCCCCGCTGGGGTTCAGCGGCAGGCAGTGGCCCTGGTGCTGATATTTGGCTGAAAACACAGCTCCTATTTGTCACCCTCAGGACATTTCAGCTATTTCCTAGATAATAATCTCACTTCACCCTGCACAAAACAGGCACAAGATCATGTCACTCTGACCTGGTTTGAGTCCAAGGAGAATTTTGTTTTTAAAATAATTTAGGTTAGTAGTTAAAATATGAACTTTGGGCCAGGAGTGGTGGCCCATGCCTATAATCCCAGCAGTTCGTGAGGCCAAAGTGGGCAGATTGCTTGAGTCCAGGAGTTTGAGACTAGCCTGGGCTAAAACCCCATCCCTACAAAAAAAAATTACAAAAAGTAGTTGGGCATGGTGGTGGCACATACCTGTAGTCCCGGCTACTCAGGAGGCTGAGTCCTCGCTTGAACCCAGGAGGTCACGGTCTGGTCAACAGAGCAAGACCCTGTATCAAAACAAACAAACAAACAAACAAAAAATGCTAGCAGCTTACCAGCTAGGGAGGCCTGTAGAGCCAAGTTTTCCAAATGGGGCTACATTAGTTGTTCCAGAACTTTAGCTGCATCAAAACCACCTGGATGGCTTGTTCAGCTACAGAGGGTCTGGCCATGCCCCTAGAGTTTCCAGCTGAGGGTCTGGAATGAGGCCCGATGATTTGCATTTCTAACAATCTCCAGGTGATGCTGATGCTGTGGGTCCAGGGACCACATTTTGAGAATCTATGCTAAATGAATCGGAGAAGACCAAAGCTCAAACTTATTCCAAGAACTTTTCAAGGCCCACCTGCAAGTTGTAGTGGAAGTAAGCATCTAAGGGTGCAAAAAAGTTTCACTGTCGACTAAGGCCTTTTACCTGAGCTCTCAAATGTTCACATTTCTCTTATCAACCTAAATAACAAACAGAGAGAGGCTCTCCACAAGAAAAAGATATTTGTTTGGAAACAGAGCCTTGCAATAGAAACAGGCAAGCCAGAGTAAACTATATGCATATTCACGGAGGTAAAGGAAGACAAAAGAAAAAATGAGGAAGATTATATGATCATTTGGAAATGATTATCCTTGGCTACAAAGATCAATAACAAAGGTGATGCCAGGCCCAGGTTGGACAGGCAGTTGTTGGGCAAATATCCTTCAGAAGCATTGTTGTGTGCAAAGTTGCAATGGGCTTTGTGCAAGATTGTGTTTTTTGCAGTCTTCTGTGATAAGATTTTGTTATCAGGCATACAAGCCCAAGAATCCTTTATTGAATGGCCTTCCCTGGCTCTATTTGTCAGGGTTTTGGTTAGGGGAGGGGTATTTTTAACACTCTCAATGTAAAAAATGCCATAAGGTAGGTACCCCAATTGCTTGTTTCGTCTTCATAAAATAACTTTTCCACCCGAACAAAGTCTACACATAAATTGTAAAAATACCCTGGCATGCAGTCCCTGGAAAAGTCTGGAGTCATTCTCGGGGTTCCCACCCAGGTGGGCAAGCGTAGCCACCACAGATAAACACAAAGTAGGGGTCCCCGCTGGGGTTCAGCGGCAGGCAGTGGCCCTGGTGCTGATATTTGGCTGAAAACACAGCTCCTATTTGTCACCCTCAGGACATTTCAGCTATTTCCTAGATAATAATCTCACTTCACCCTGCACAAAACAGGCACAAGATCATGTCACTCTGACCTGGTTTGAGTCCAAGGAGAATTTTGTTTTTAAAATAATTTAGGTTAGTAGTTAAAATATGAACTTTGGGCCAGGAGTGGTGGCCCATGCCTATAATCCCAGCACTTCGTGAGGCCAAAGTGGGCAGATTGCTTGAGTCCAGGAGTTTGAGACTAGCCTGGGCTAAAACCCCATCCCTACAAAAAAAAATTACAAAAAGTAGTTGGGCATGGTGGTGGCACATACCTGTAGTCCCGGCTACTCAGGAGGCTGAGTCCTCGCTTGAACCCAGGAGGTCACGGTCTGGTCAACAGAGCAAGACCCTGTATCAAAACAAAGAAACAAACAAACAAAAAATGCTAGCAGCTTACCAGCTAGGGAGGCCTGTAGAGCCAAGTTTTCCAAATGGGGCTACATTAGTTGTTCCAGAACTTTAGCTGCATCAAAACCACCTGGATGGCTTGTTCAGCTACAGAGGGTCTGGCCATGCCCCTAGAGTTTCCAGCTGAGGGTCTGGAATGAGGCCCGATGATTTGCATTTCTAACAATCTCCAGGTGATGCTGATGCTGTGGGTCCAGGGACCACATTTTGAGAATCTATGCTAAATGAATCGGAGAAGACCAAAGCTCAAACTTATTCCAAGAACGTTTCAAGGCCCACCTGCAAGTTGTAGTGGAAGTAAGCATCTAAGGGTGCAAAAAAGTTTCACTGTCGACTAAGGCCTTTTACCTGAGCTCTCAAATGTTCACATTTCTCTTATCAACCTAAATAACAAACAGAGAGAGGCTCTCCACAAGAAAAAGATATTCGTTTGGAAACAGAGCCTTGCAATAGAAACAGGCAAGCCAGAGTAAACTATATGCATATTCACGGAGGTAAAGGAAGACAAAAGAAAAAATGAGGAAGATTATATGATCATTTGGAAATGACTATCCTTGGCTACAAAGATCAATAACAAAGGTGATGCCAGGCCCAGGTTGGACAGGCAGTTGTTGGGCAAATATCCTTCAGAAGCATTGTTGTGTGCAAAGTTGCAATGGGCTTTGTGCAAGATTGTGTTTTTTGCAGTCTTCTGTGATAAGATTTTGTTATCAGGCATACAAGCCCAAGAATCCTTTATTGCATGGCCTTTCCTGGCTCTATATGTCAGGGTTTTGGTTAGGGTAGGGGTATTTTTAACACTCTCAATATAAAAAATGACATAAGGTAGGTACCCCAATGACTTGTTAGGTCTTCATAAAATAACTTTTCATAAAATCTCGGTAAACGTGGAAATATCTACACCGCTATCTCTGTAACCATGGAAATATCTACACCGCTACCTGTATAAACATGGAAATATCTACACCGCTGTCTGTATAAACAAGGAAATATCTACACCGCCATCTGTAGAAACATGGAAATATCTACACCGCAATCTGTATAAACATTTAAATACCTACACCGCTATCTGTATAAATATGGAAATATCTACACAGCTATCTCTATAAACATGGAAATACCTACACCGCTTTCTCTATAAACATGGAAATATCTTCACTGCAATCTCTATATACATGGAAATATCTACACCGCCATCTCTATAAACATGAAAATATCTACACCGCCATCTTCAGAAACATGGACGTATCTACACCGCCATCTGTATAAACTTGGAAATATCTACACCACTATCTGTATAAACATGGAAATATCTTCACTTCTATCTGTATAAACATGGAAATATCTACACCGCCATCTGTATAAAGATGGAAATATCTTCACCGCAATCTGTATAAATATTGAAATACCTACACAGCTATCTCTATAGACATGGAAATATCTACACCGCTATCTGTATAAAAATGGAAATATCTCCACCGCTATCTTTATAAACACGGAAATACCTACACCGGTATCATTAAAAACATGGAAATACCTACCCCGCTATCTCTGTAAACAATGAAATATCTACAACGCTATCTGTGTAAACATGGAAATATCTACACAGCTATCTGTGTAAACTTGGAAACATCTACACCACAATCTGAGTAAGCATGGAAATATCTACAACGCTATCTGTGTAAACAGGGAAATATCTACACAGCTATCTGTAAAACGTGGAAATATCTACACCACTATCTGTATAACCCTGAAAATATCTACACCACTATCTGTATCAACATGTAAATAACTACACCGCTATTTGTATAAACATGGAAATATCTAAAATGATATCTCTGTAAACATGGAAATATCGACAGAGGTATCTGTGTAAACTTGGAAATATCTACACCGCTATCTGTGTAAAGTTTGCAATGTCTACACCGCAATCTGTGCAAAGATGGAAATATCTTTACCGCTATATCTGTAAACATGGAAATATCTACACTGCTACATGTATAAACATGGAAATACCTACAACGCCATCTGTATACACATGGAAATATCTACACAGCCATCTGTATAAACATGGAAATATCTACACCGCTATTTCAATAAACATGGAAATATCTACACCGCTACCTGTATAAACATGGAAATATCTACATCGCTATCTGTATAAACAGGGAAATATCTCCACCGCTATCTGTGTAAACATGGAAATATCTACACCGCTATCTGTATAAACAAGGAAATATCTACACCGCCATCTTTAGAAACATGGAAATATCTACGCCGCCAACGGTATAAACATGGAAATAACTACAATGCTACCTGTATAAATATGGAAATGTCTACAAAGCTATCTCTATAAACATGGAAATACCTACACCACGTGCACTATAAACGTGGAAATATCTACACCACAATCTCTGTAAACATGGAAATATCTACACCGCCATCTATGTAAACATGAAAATATCTACACTGCCATCTTCAGAAACATGGCTGTATCTACACCGCCATATGTATAAACATGGAATTATCTACACCACTATCTGTATAAAGATGGAAATATTTAAAAAGCTATCTCTATAAACATGGAAATATCTACACCGCTATCTCTATAAACATGGAAATATCTACACCGCCATCTGTATTAACATGGAAATATCTACACAGTCATCTGTATAAACCTGGAAATATCTACACTGTCATCTATATAAACATGGAAATATATGGAGAGAACACTGTATAAACATGGAAATATCGGCACAGCCATCTGTATAAACATGGAGATATCTACACCGCTATCTGCAGAAACATGGAAATATCTACACAGCTATCTCTATAAACATGGAAATATCTACACCGCCATCTGTATAAACATGGAAATACCTACAAGTCATCTGTATAAACATGGAAATATCTACACAGCCATCTGTATAAACATGGAAATATCTACACAGCCATTTGTATATACAAGGAAATATCTCCACCGCTATCTGTATAAACATGGAAATAACTACACCGCTATTTGTATGAACAAGGAAATATCTACACCGTTATCTGTATAAACATGGAAATATCTACACTGCTATTTGTATAAACAAGGAAATATCTACACCACTATCTGTATAAACATGGAGATAAATACACCGCTATTTGCATAAACAAGGAAATATCTACACCGTGATCTGTATAAACATGGAAATATCTACAACGCCCTCTCTATAAACATGGAAATATCTACACCCCCATCTGTATAAACATGGAAATATCCACACCGCTATCTCTATAAACATGGAAATAACTACACCGCGATCAGTATAAACGAGGAAATATCTACACCGCTATCTCTATAAACATGGAAATATCTCCACTGCTATCTCTATAAACATCGAAATATCTACACCGCCATGTGTATAAACATGGAAATACTTACAAAGTTATCTGCATAAACATGGAAATATCTACACCGCCATCTGTAAAAACATGGAAATATCTACACAGCCATGTGTACATATATGGAAATATCTACACCGCTCTCTATATAAACATGGAAATAACTACACCGCTATCTGTATATACATGGAAATATCTACACCGCCATCTACATATCCATAGAAATATCTGCACCGCCATCTGTATAAACATGGAAATATCTACACGGTTATCTGTGTACAGATGGAAATATCAACACCGCCATCTGTACAAACATGGAAATATCTGCACCGCTATCTGTATAAACATGGAAATATCTACACCGTGGTCTGTATAAACATGGAAATATCTACACCGCTATCTGTATAAACATGGAAATATATACACCGCTATCTCTATAAACATGGAAATATCTTCACCGTGATCTGTATAACCATGGAAATATTTACACCGATATCTGTATAAACATGGAAATATCTACACCGCCATCTCTATAAACATGGAAATATCTACACCGCCATCTGTATAAACATGGAAATATCTACAATGCCGTCTGTAGAAAGATGGAAATATCTACACCGCAATCTGTGTAAACATGGAAATATCTACACCAATATCTGAAAAAACAACGAAATACCTACACCGCTATCTGTATAAACATGGAAATATCTACACCGCGATCTGCATAAACATGGAAATATCTACACCTTGATCTGTATAAATATGGAAATATCTACACCGCGATCTGTAGAAACATGGAAATATCTACACCGCGATCTGTATAAACATGGAAATATCTACAACGCGATCTGTATAAACATGGAAATATCTACACCGCTATCTGTAGAAACATGGAAATATCTACACAGCTATCTCTATAAACATGGAAATATCTACACCGCCATCTGTATAAACATGGAAATACCTACAATCATCTGTATAAACACGGAAATATCTACACAGCCATCTGTATAAACATGGAAATATCTACACAGCCATGTGTATATTCACGGAAATATCTACACCGCTATCTGTATAAACATGGAAATAACTACACCGCTATTTGTATAAACAAGGAAATATCTACACCGTGATCTGTATAAACATGGAGATATCTACAATGCTATTTGTATAAACAAGGAAATATCTACACCGCTATCTGTATAAACATGGAAATAACTACACCGCTATTTGCATAAACAAGGAAATATCTACACCGTGATCTGTATAAACATGGAAATATCTACAACGACATCTCTATCAACATGGAAATATCTACACCCCTATCTGTATAAACATGGAAATATCCACACCGCTATCTCTAAAAACATGGAAATAACTACACCGTGATCAGTATAAACGTGGAAATATCTACACCGCTATCTCTATAAACATGGAAATATCTCCACTGCTATTTCAATAAACATCGAAATATCTACACCGCCATCTGTATAAACATGGAAATACTTACAAAGTTATCTGTATAAACATGGAAATATCTACACTGCCATCTGTATGAACATGGAAATATCTACACAGCCATGTGTACATATATGGAAATATCTACACCGCTCTCTATATAAACATGGAAATATCTACACCGCTATCTGTATATACATGGAAATATCTACACCGCCATCTACATATCCATAGAAATATCTGCGCCGCCATCTGTATAAACATGGAAATATCTACACGGTCATCTGTGTATAGATGGAAATATCAACACCGCCATCTGTACAAACATGGAAATATCTGCACCGCTATCTGTATAAACATGGAAATATCTACACCGTGGTCTGTAAAAACATGGAAATATCTACACCGCTATCTGTATAAACATGGAAATATATACATCGCTATCTGTATAAACATGGAAATACCTACACCGTGATCTGTATAAACATGGAAATATCTACACCGCCATCTGTATAAACATGGAAATATCTACACCGCCATGTGTATAAACATAGAAATATCTACACCGCTATCTGTATAAACCTGGAAATATCTACAACGCTATCTGTATAAACATGGTAATATCTACACCACCATCTATATAAACATGGAAATATCTACACCGCCATCTGTATAAACATGGAAATATCTACAATGCCATCTGTAGATAGATGGAAATATCTACACCGCAATCTGTATAAACATGGAAATATCTACACCAATATCTGTAAAAACTTGGAAATATCTACACCGCTATCTGTATAAACATGGAAATATCTACACCGCTATCTGCATAAAGATGGAAATATCTACACCGCGATCTGTATAAATATGGAAATATCTACACCGCTATCTGTAGAAACATGGAAATATCTACACCGCGATCTGTATAAACATGGAAATATCTACACCGTGATCTGTATAAACATGGAAATATCTACACCGCTATCTGTAGAAACATGGAAATATCTACACAGCTATCTCTATAAACATGGAAATATCTACACCGCGATCTGTATAAACATGGAAATACCTACAAGTCATCTCTATAAACATGGAAATATCTACACAGCCATCTGTATAAACATGGAAATATCTACACAGCCATCTGTATTTACATGGAAATATCTACACCGCTATCTGTATAAACTTGGAAATAACTACACCGCTATTTGTATAAACAAGGAATTATCTACACCGTGATCTGTATAAACATGGAAATATCTACAATGCTATTTGTATAAACAAGGAAATATCTACACCGCTATCTGTATAAACATGGAAATAACTGCACCGCTATTTGCATAAACAAGGAAATATCTACACCGTGATCTGTATAAACATGGAAATATCTACAACGCCATCTCTATAAACATGGAAATATCTACACCCCTATCTGTATAAACATGGAAATATCCGCACCGCTATCTCTAAAAACATGGAAATAACTACACCGTGATCAGTATAAACGTGGAAATATCTACACCGCTATCTCTATAAACATGGAAATATCTCCACTGCTATCTCTATAAACATCGAAATATCTACACCGCCATCTGTATAAACATGGAAATAACTACACCGCCATTTGTATAAACAAGAAAATATCTACACCGTGATCTGTAAAAACATGGAATTGTCTACACCGCCATCTCTATAAACATGGAAATACCTACAAGTCATCTGTACAAACATGGAAATATCTACAAAGCCATCAGTATAAACATGGAAATATCTACACAGCCATCTGTATATACATGGAAATATCTAGACCGCTATCTGTATAAACATGGAAATAACTACACCGCTATTTGTATAAACATGGAAATATCTACACCGTGATCTGTATAAACATGGAAATATCTACAACGCCATCTCTCTAAACATGGAAATATCTACACCCCTATCTGTATAAACATGGAAATATCCACACCGCTATCTCAAAAAAGATGGAAATAACTACACCGTGATCAGTATAAACGTGGAAATATGTACACCGCTATCTCAATAAACATGGAAATATCTCCACTGCTAGCTCTATAAACATCGAAATATCTACACCGCCATCTGTATAAACATGGAAATACTTACAAAGTTATCTGTATAAACATGGAAATATCTACACCGCCATCTGTATAAACATGGAAATATCTACACAGCCATGTGTACATATATGGAAATATCTACACTGCTCTCTATATAAACATGGAAATAACTACACCGCTATCTGTATATACATGGAAATATCTACACCGCCATCTACATATCCATAGAAATATCTGCGCCGCCATCTGTATAAACATGGAAATATCTACACGGTCATCTGTGTATAGATGGAAATATCAACACCGCCATCTGTACAAACGTGGAAATATCTGCACCGCTATCTGTATAAACATGGAAATATCTACACCGTGGTCTGTAAAAACATGGAAATATCTACACCGCTATCTGTGTAAACATGGAAATACCTACACCGTGATCTGTATAAACATGGAAATATTTACAACGATATCTGTGTAAACATGCAAATATCTACACCGCCATCTCTATAAACATGGAAATATCTACACTGCCATCTGTATAAACATGGAAATATCTACACCGCTATCTGTATAAACCTGAAAATATCTACACCGCTATCTGTATAAACATGGTAATATCTACATCACCATCTATATAAACATGGAAATATCTACACCGCCATCTGTATAAACATGGAAATACCTACACCGCTATCTGTATAAACCTGGAAATATCTACACCGCTATCTGTAGAAACATGGAAATATCCACACCGCGATCTGCATAAACATGGAAATATCTACACCGCGATCTGTATAAACATGGAAATATCTACACCGCTATCTGTAGAAACATGGAAATATCTACACAGCTATCTCTATAAACACGGAAATATCTACACCGCCATCTGTATAAACATGGAAATACCTACAAGTCATCTGTATAAACATGGAAATATCTACACAGCCATCTGTATAAACATGGAAATATCTACACAGCCATTTGTATATACAAGGAAATATCTACACCGCTATCTGTATAAACATGGAAATAACTACACCGCTATTTGTATAAACAAGGAAATATCTACACCGCTATCTGTATAAACATGGAAATATCTACACCGCTATCTGCATAAACATGGAAATATCTACACCGCGATCTGTATAAATATGGAAATATCTACACCGCTATCTGTAGAAACATGGAAATATCTACACCGCGATCTGTATAAACATGGAAATATCTACACCGCGATCTGTATAAACATGGAAATATCTACACCGCTATCTGTAGAAACATGGAAATATCTACACAGCTATCTCTATAAACATGGAAATATCTACACCGCCATCTGTATAAACATGGAAATACCTACAAGTCATCTGTATAAACATGGAAATATCTACACAGCCATCTGAATAAACATGGAAATATCTACACAGCCATCTGTATTTACATGGAAATATCTACACCGCTATCTGTATAAACTTGGAAATAACTACACCGCTATTTGTATAAACAAGGAAATATCTACACCGTGATCTGTATAAACATGGAAATATCTACAATGCTATTTGTATAAACAAGGAAATATCTACACCGCTATCTGTATAAACATGGAAATAACTGCAACGCTATTTGCATAAACAAGGAAATATCTACACCGTGATCTGTATAAACATGGAAATATCTACAACGCCATCTCTATAAACATGGAAATATCTACACCCCTATCTGTATAAACATGGAAATATCCGCACCGCTATCTCTAAAAACATGGAAATAACTACACCGTGATCAGTATAAACGTGGAAATATCTACACCGCTATCTCTATAAACATGGAAATATCTCCACTGCTATCTCTATAAACATCGAAATATCTACACCGCCATCTGTATAAACATGGAAATAACTACACCGCCATTTGTATAAACAAGAAAATATCTACACCGTGATCTGTAAAAACATGGAATTATCTGCACCGCCATCTCTATAAACATGGAAATACCTACAAGTCATCTGTACAAACATGGAAATATCTACAAAGCCATCAGTATAAACATGGAAATATCTACACAGCCATCTGTATATACATGGAAATATCTAGACCGCTATCTGTATAAACATGGAAATAACTACACAGCTATTTGTATAAACACGGAAATATCTACACCGTGATCTGTATAAACATGGAAATATCTACAACGCCCTCTCTATAAACATGGAAATATCTACACCCCTATCTGTATAAACATGGAAATATCCACACCGCTATCTCTATAAACATGGAAATAACTACACCGCGATCAGTATAAAGGAGGAAATATCTACACCGCTATCTCTATAAACATGGAAATATCTCCACTGGTATCTCTATAAACATCGAAATATCTACACCGCCATGTGTATCAATATGGAAATACTTACAAAGTTATCTGCATAAACATGGAAATATCTACACCGCCATCTGTAAAAACATGGAAATATCTACACAGCCATGTGTACATATATGGAAATATCTACACCGCTCTCTATATAAACATGGAAATAACTACACCGCTATCTGTATATACATGGAAATATCTACACCGCCATCTACATATCCATAGAAACATCTGCGCCACCATCTGTATAAACATGGAAATATCTACACGGTCATCTGTGTACAGATGGAAATATCAACACCGCCATCTGTACAAACATGGAAATATCTGCACCGCTATCTGTATAAACATGGAAATATCTACAAAGTGGTCTGTATAAACATGGAAATATCTACACCGCTATCTGTATAAATATGGAAATACATACACCGCTATCTCTATAAACATGGAAATATCTACACCGTGATCTGTATAACCATGGAAATATTTACACCGATATCTGTATGAACATGGAAATATCTACACCGCCATCTCTATAAACATGGAAATATCTACACCGCCATCTGTATAAACATGGAAATATCTACAATGCCGTCTGTAGAAAGATGGAAATATCTACACCGCAATCTGTGTAAACATGGAAATATCTACACCAATATCTGTAAAAACAACGAAATACCTACACCGCTATCTGTATAAACATGGAAATATCTACACCGCGATCTGCATAAACATGGAAATATCTACACCTCGATCTGTATAAATATGGAAATATCTACACCGCGATCTGTAGAAACATGGAAATATCTACACCGCGATCTGTATAAACATGGAAATATCTACAACGCGATCTGTATAAACATGGAAATCTCTACACCGCTATCTGTATAAACATGGAAATATCTACACCGTGGTCTGTAAAAACATGGAAATATCTACACCGCTATCTGTATAAACATGGAAATATATACATCGCTATCTGTATAAACATGGAAACACCTACACCGTGATCTGTATAAACATGGAAATATTTACAACGATATCTGTATAAACATGGAAATATCTACACCGCCATCTGTATAAACATGGAAATATCTACACCGCCATCTGTATAAACATAGAAATATCTACACCGCTATCTGTATAAACCTGGAAATATCTGCAACGCTATCTGTATAAACATGGTAATATCTACACCACCATCTATATAAACATGGAAATATCTACACCGCCATCTGTATAAACATGGAAATATCTACAATGCCATCTGTACATAGATGGAAATATCTACACCGCCATCTGTATAAACCTGGAAATATCTACAATGCCATCTATAGAAAGATGGAAATACCTACACCGCAATCTGTGTAAACATGGAAATATCTACACCAATATCTGTAAAAACATGGAAATATCTACACCGCTATCTGTATAAACATGGAAGTATCTATACTGCGATCTGCATAAACATGGAAATATCTACACCACGATCTGTATAAACATGGAAATATCTACACCGCTATCTGTAGAAACACGGAAATATCTACACCGCGATCTGAATAAACATGGAAATATCTACACCGCGATCTGTATAAACATGGAAATATCTACACCGCTATCTGTAGAAATATGGAAATATCTACACAGCTATCTCTATAAACATGGAAATATCTACACCGCCATCTGTATAAACATGGAAATACCTACAAGTCATCTGTATAAACATGGAAATATCTTCACAGCCATCTGTATAAACATGGAAATATCTACACAGCCATCTGTATATACATGGAAATATCTACACCGCTATCTGTATAAACATGGAAATATCTACACCCCTATTTGTATAAATAAGGAAATATCTACACTGTGATCTGTATATACATGGAAATATCTACACTGCTATTTGTATAAACAAGGAAATATCTACACCGCTATCTGCATAAACATGGAAATAACTACACTGCTATTTGCATAAACAAGGAAATATCTACACCGTGATCTGTATAAACATGGAAATATCTACAATGCCATCTCTATAAACATGGAAATATCTACACCCCTATCTGTATAAACATGAAAATATCCACACCGCTATCTCTGTAAACATGGAAATAACTTCATCGCCATCAGTATAAACGTGGAAATATCTACACCGCTATCTGTATAAACATGGAAATATCTACACCGCCATCTGCATAAACATGGAAATATCTACACCGCGATCTGTATAAACATGGAAATATCTACACCGCGATCTGTATAAACATGGAAATATCTACACCGCTATCTGTAGAAACATGGAAATATCTACACAGCTATCTCTATAAACATGGACATATCTACACCGCCGTCTGTATAAACATGGAAATACCTACAAGTCATCTGTATAAACATGGAAATATCTACACAGACATCTGTGTAAACATGGAAATATCTACACAGCCATCTGTATATACATGGAAATATCTACACCGCTATCTGTATAAACATGGAAATAACCAGACCGCTATTTGTAGAAACAAGGAAATATCTACACCGTGATCTGTATAAACATGGAAATATCTACACTTCTATTTGTATAAACAAGGAAATATCTACACCGCTATCTGTATAAACATGGAAATAACTACACTGCTATTTGCATAAACAAGGAAATATCTACACCGTGATCTGTATAAACATGGAAATATCTACTCTGCTATTTGTATAAACAAGGAAATATCTACACAGCTATCTGTATAAACATGGAAATAACTACACCGCTATTTGCATAAACTAGGAAATATCTACACCGTGATCTGTATAAACATGGAAATATCTACACCGCCATCTGTATAAACATGGAAATATCTACACCGTGATCTGTATAAACATGGAAATATCTACACCGCCATCTGTATAAACATGGAAATATATACACAGCCATGTGTACATATGTGGAAATATCTACACCGCTCTCTACATAAACATGGAAATAACTACACCGCTATCTGTATATACATGGAAATATCTATACCGCCATGTACATATCCATAGAAATTTCTGCGCCACCATCTGTATAAACATGGAAATATCTACACGGTCATCTGTGTATAGATAGAAATATCAACACCACCATCTGTACAAACATGGAAATATCTGCACCGCTATCTGTATAAACATGGAAATATCTACACCGTGGTATCTATAAACATGGAAATATCTACACCGCTGTCTGTATAAACATGGAAATATATACACCGCTATCTCTATAAACATGGAAATATCTACACCGTGATCTGTATAAACATGGAAATATTTACAACGATATCTGTATGAACATGGAAATATCTACACCACCATCTTTATAAACATGGAAATATCTACACCGCCATCTGTATAAACATGGAAATATCTACAAAGCTATCTGTATAAACCTGGGAATATCTACACCGCTATCTGTATAAACATGGTAATATCTACACCACCATCTATATAAACATGGAAATATCTACACCGCCATCTGTATAAACATGGAAATATCTACAATGCCATCTGTAGAAAGATGGAAATATCTACACCGCAATCTGTGTAAACATGGAAATATCTACACAAATATCTGTAAAAACATGGAAATATCTACACCGCTATCTGTATAAACATGGAAATATCTACACCGCGATCTGCATAAACATGGAAATATCTACACCACGATCTGTATAAACATGGAAATATCTACACCGCTATCTGTAGAAACATGGAAATATCTACACCGCGATCTGCATAAACATGGAAATATCTACACCGCGATCTGCATAAACATGGAAATATCTACACCTCGATCTGTATAAATATGGAAATATCTACACCGCTATCTGTAGAAACATGGAAATATCTACACCGCGATCTGTATAAACATGGAAATATCTACACCGCGATCTGTATAAACATGGAAATATCTACACCGCTATCTGTAGAAACATGGAAATATCTACACAGCTTTCTCTATAAACATGGAAATATCTACACCGCCATCTGTATAAACATGGAAATACCTACAAGTCATCTGTATAAACATGGAAATATCTACACAGCCATCTGTATAAACATGGAAATATCTACACAGCCATCTGTATATACATGGAAATATCTACACCGCTATCTGTATAAACATGGAAATAACTACACCGCTATTTGTATAAACAAGGAAATATCTACACCGTGATCTGTATAAACATGGAAATATCTACAATGCTATTTGTATAAACAAGGAAATATCTACTCCGCTATCTGTATAAACATGGAAATAACTGCACCGCTATTTGCATAAACAAGGAAATATCTACACCGTGATCTGTATAAACATGGAAATGTCTACAACGCCATCTCTATAAACATGGAAATATGTACACCCCTATCTGTATAAACATGGAAATATCCACACCGCTATCTCTAAAAACATGGAAATAACTACACCGTGATCAGTATAAACGTGGAAATATCTACACCGCTATCTCTATAAACATGGAAATATCTCCACTGCTATCTCTATAAACATCGAAATATCTACACCGCCATCTGTATAAACATGGAAATAACTACACCGCCATTTGTATAAACAAGAAAATATCTACACCGTGATATGTATAAACATGGAATTATCTACACCGCCATCTCTATAAACATGGAAATACCTACAAGTCATCTGTACAAACATGGAAATATCTACAAAGCCATCAGTATAAACATGGAAATATCTACACAGCCATCTGTATATACATGGAAATATCTAGACCGCTATCTGTATAAACATGGAAATAACTACACCGCTATTTGTATAAACAAGGAAATATCAACACCGTGATCTGTATAAACATGGAAATATCTACAACGCCATCTCTCTAAACATGGAAATACCTACACCCCTATCTGTATAAACATGGAAATATCCACACCGCTATCTCTAAAAACATGGAAATAACTACACCGTGATCAGTATAAACGTGGAAATATGTACACCGCTATCTCAATAAACATGGAAATATCTCCACTGCTAGCTCTATAAACATCGAAATATCTACACCGCCATCTGTATAAACATGGAAATACTTACAAAGTTATCTCTATAAACATGGAAATATCTACGCCGCCATCTGTATAAACATGGAAATATATACACAGCCATGTGTACATATATGGAAATATCTACACTGCTCTCTATATAAACATGGAAATAACTACACCGCTATCTGTATATACATGGAAATATCTACACCGCCATCTACATATCCATAGAAATATCTGCGCCGCCATCTGTATAAACATGGAAATATCTACACGGTCATCTGTGTACAGATGGAAATATCAACACCGCCATCTGTACAAACATGGAAATATCTTCACCGCTATCTGTATAAACCTGGAAATATCTACACCGTGGTCTGTATAAACATGGAAATATCTACACCACTATCTGTATAAACATGGAAATATATACACCGCTATCTCTATAAACATGGAAATATCTACACCGTGATCTGTATAACCATGGAAATATTTACACCGATATCTGTATAAACATGGAAATATCTACACCGCCATCTCTATAAACATGGAAATATCTACACCGCCATCTGTATAAACATGGAAATATCTACAATGCTGTCTGTAGAAAGATGGAAATATCTACACCGCAATCTGTGTAAACATGGAAATATCTACACCAATATCTGTAAAAACAACGAAATACCTACACCGCTATCTGTATAAACATGGAAATATCTACACCGCGATCTGCATAAACATGGAAATATCTACACCTCGATCTGTATAAATATGGAAATATCTACAACGCGATCTGTAGAAACATGGAAATATCTACACCGCGATCTGTATAAACATGGAAATATCTACAACGCGATCTGTATAAACATGGAAATATCTACACCGACATCTACATATCCATAGAAATATCTGCGCCGCCATCTGTATAAACATGGAAATATCTACACGGTCATCTGTGTATAGATGGAAATATCAACACCGCCATCTGTACAAACATGGAAATATCTGCACCGCTATCTGTATAAACATGGAAATATGTACACCGTGGTCTGTAAAAACATGGAAATATCTACACCGCTATCTGTATAAACATGGAAATATATACATCGCTATCTGTATAAACATGGAAATACCTACACCGTGATCTGTATAAACATGGAAATATTTACAACGATATCTGTATAAACATGGAAATATCTACACCGCCATCTGTATAAACATGGAAATATCTACACCGCCATCTGTATAAACATAGAAATATCTACACCGCTATCCGTATAAACCTGGAAATATCTACAACGCTATCTGTATAAACATGGTAATATCTACACCACCATCTATATAAACATGGAAATATCTACACCGCCATCTGTATAAACATGGAAATATCTACAATGCCATCTGTAGATAGATGGAAATATCTACACCGCAATCTGTGTAAACATGGAAATATCTACACCAATATCTGTAAAAACATGGAAATATCTACACCGCTATCTGTATAAACATGGAAATAACTACACCGCTATTTGTATAAACAAGGAAATATCTACACCGCTATCTGTATAAACATGGAAATATCTACACCGCTATCTGCATAAACATGGAAATATCTACACCGCGATCTGTATAAATATGGAAATATCTACACCGCTATCTGTAGAAACATGGAAATATCTACACCGCGATCTGTATAAACATGGAAATATCTACACCGCGATCTGTATAAACATGGAAATATCTACACCGCTATCTGTAGAAACATGGAAATATCTACACAGCTATCTCTATAAACATGGAAATATCTACACCGCCATCTGTATAAACATGGAAATACCTACAAGTCATCTGTATAAACATGGAAATATCTACACAGCCATCTGTATAAACATGGAAATATCTACACAGCCATCTGTATTTACATGGAAATATCTACACCGCTATCTGTATAAACTTGGAAATAACTACACCGCTATTTGTATAAACAAGGAAATATCTACACCGTGATCTGTATAAACATGGAAATATCTACAATGCTATTTGTATAAACAAGGAAATATCTACACCGCTATCTGTATAAACATGGAAATAACTGCACCGCTATTTGCATAAACAAGGAAATATCTACACCGTGATCTGTATAAACATGGAAATATCTACAACGCCATCTCTATAAACATGGAAATATCTACACCAGATCTGTATAAATATGGAAATATCCGCACCGCTATCTCTAAAAACATGGAAATAACTACACCGTGATCAGTATAAACGTGGAAATATCTACACCGCGATCTCTATAAACATGGAAATATCTCCACTGCTATCTCTATAAACATCGAAATATCTACACCGCCATCTGTATAAACATGGAAATAACTACACCGCCATTTGTATAAACAAGAAAATATCTACACCGTGATCTGTAAAAACATGGAATTATCTACACCGCCATCTCTATAAACATGGAAATACCTACAAGTCATCTGTACAAACATGGAAATATCTACAAAGCCATCAGTATAAACATGGAAATATCTACAGAGCCATCTGTATATACATGGAAATATCTAGACCGCTATCTGTATAAACATGGAAATAACTACACCGCTATTTGTATAAACACGGAAATATCTACACCGTGATCTGTATAAACATGGAAATATCTACAACGCCATCTCTCTAAACATGGAAATATCTACACCCCTATCTGTATAAACATGGAAATATCCACACCGCTATCTCTAAAAACATGGAAATAACTACACCGTGATCAGTATAAACGTGGAAATATTTACACCGCTATCTCAATAAACATGGAAATATCTCCACTGCTAGCTCTATAAACATCGAAATATCTACACCGCCATCTGTATAAACATGGAAATACTTACAAAGTTATCTGTATAAACATGGAAATATCTACACCGCCATCTATATAAACATGGAAATATATACAAAGCCATGTGTACATATATGGAAATATCTACACTGCTCTCTATATAAACATGGAAATAACTACACCGCTATCTGTATATACATGGAAATATCTACACCGCCATCTACATATCCATAGAAATATCTGCGCCGCCATCTGTATAAACATGGAAATATCTACACGGTCATCTCTGTATAGATGGAAATATCAACACCGCCATCTGTACAAACGTGGAAATATCTGCACCGCTATCTGTATAAACATGGAAATATCTACACCGTGGTCTGTAAAAACATGGAAATATCTACACCGCTATCTGTGTAAACATGGAAATACCTACACCGTGATCTGTATAAACATGGAAATATTTACAACGATATCTGTATAAACATGGAAATATCTACACCGCCATCTCTATAAACATGGAAATATCTACACTGCCATCTGTATAAACATGGAAATATCTACACCGCTATCTGTATAAACCTGAAAATATCTACACCGCTATCTGTATAAACATGGTAATATCTACATCACCATCTATATAAACATGGAAATATCTACACCGCCATCTGTATAAACCTGGAAATACCTACACCGCTATCTGTATAAACCTGGAAATATCTACACCGCTATCTGTAGAAACATGGAAATATCTACACAGCTATCTCTATAAACATGGAAATATCTACACCGCCATCTGTATAAACATGGAAATACCTACCAGTCATCTGTATAAACATGGAAATATCTACACAGCCATCTGTATAAACATGGAAATATCTACACAGCCATTTGTATATACAAGGAAATATCTACACCGCTATCTGTATAAACATGGAAATAACTACACCGCTATTTGTATAAACAAGGAAATATCTACACCGTGATCTGTATAAACATGGAAATATCAACACTGCTATTTGTATAAACAAGGAAATATCTACACCACTATCTGTATAAACATGGAGATAAATACACCGCTATTTGCATAAACAAGGAAATATCTACACCGTGATCTGTATAAACATGGAAATATCTACAACGCCCTCTCTATAAACATGGAAATATCTACACCCCTATCTGTATAAACATGGAAATATCCACACCGCTATCTCTATAAACATGGAAATAACTACACCGCGATCAGTATAAACGAGGAAATATCTACACCGCTATCTCTATAAACATGGAAATATCTCCACTGCTATCTCTATAAACATCGAAATATCTACACCGCCATGTGTATCAATATGGAAATACTTACAAAGTTATCTGCATAAACATGGAAATATCTACACCGCCATCTGTAAAAACATGGAAATATCTACACAGCCATGTGTACATATATGGAAATATCTACACCGCTCTCTATATAAACATGGAAATAACTACACCGCTATCTGTATATACATGGAAATATCTACACCGCCATCTACATATCCATAGAAATATCTGCGCCGCCATCTGTATAAACATGGAAATATCTACACGGTCATCTGTGTACAGATGGAAATATCAACACCGCCATCTGTACAAACATGGAAATATCTGCACCGCTATCTGTATAAACATGGAAATATCTACACCGTGGTCTGTATAAACATGGAAATATCTACACCGCTATCTGTATAAATATGGAAATACATACACCGCTATCTCTATAAACATGGAAATATCTACACCGCCATCTGTATAAACATGGAAATATCTACAATGCCGTCTGTAGAAAGATGGAAATATCTACACCGCAATCTGTGTAAACATGGAAATATCTACACCAATATCTGTAAAAACAACGAAATACCTACACCGCTATCTGTATAAACATGGAAATATCTACACCGCGATCTGCATAAACATGGAAATATCTACACCTCGATCTGTATAAATATGAAAATATCTACAACGCGATCTGTAGAAACATGGAAATATCTACACCGCGATCTGTATAAACATGGAAATATCTACAACGCTATCTGTATAAACATGGAAATATCTACACCGCGATCTGTATAAACATGGAAATATCTACAACGCGATCTGTATAAACATGGAAATATCTACACCGCCATCTACATATCCATAGAAATATCTGCGCCGCCATCTGTATAAACATGGAAATATCTCCACGGTCATCTGTGTATAGATGGAAATATCAACACCGCCATCTGTACAAACATGGAAATATCTGCACCGCTATCTGTATAAACATGGAAATATCTACACCGTGGTCTGTAAAAACATGGAAATATCTACACCGCTATCTGTATAAACATGGAAATATATACATCGCTATCTGTATAAACATGGAAATACCTACACCGTGATCTGTATAAACATGGAAATATTTACAACGATATCTGTATAAACATGGAAATATCTACACCGCCATCTGTATAAACATGGAAATATCTACACCGCGATCTGTATAAATATGGAAATATCTACACCGCTATCTGTAGAAACATGGAAATATCTACACCGCGATCTGTATAAACATGGAAATATCTACACCGCGATCTGTATAAACATGGAAATATCTACACCGCTATCTGTAGAAACATGGAAATATCTACACAGCTATCTCTATAAACATGGAAATATCTACACCGCCATCTGTATAAACATGGAAATACCTACAAGTCATCTGTATAAACATGGAAATATCTACACAGCCATCTGTATATACATGGAAATATCTACACAGCCATCTGTATATACATGGAAATATCTACACCGCTATCTGTATAAACATGGAAATAACTACACCGCTATTTGTATAAACAAGGAAATATCTACACCGTGATCTGTATAAACATGGAAATATCTACAATGCTATTTGTATAAACAAGGAAATATCTACACCGCTATCTGTATAAACATGGAAATAACTGCACCGCTATTTGCATAAACAAGGAAATATCTACACCGTGATCTGTATAAACATAGAAATATCTACAACGCCATCTCTATAAACATGGAAATATGTACACCCCTATCTGTATAAACATGGAAATATCCACACCGCTATCTCTAAAAACATGGAAATAACTACACCGTGATCAGTATAAACGTGGAAATATCTACACCGCTATCTCTATAAACATGGAAATATCTCCACTGCTATCTCTATAAACATCGAAATATCTACACCGCCATCTGTATAAACATGGAAATAACTACACCGCCATTTGTATAAACAAGAAAATATCTACACCGTGATCTGTATAAACATGGAATTATCTACACCGCCATCTCTATAAACATGCAAATACCTACAAGTCATCTGTACAAACATGGAAATATCTACAAAGCCATCAGTATAAACATGGAAATATCTACACAGCCATCTGTATATACATGGAAATATCTAGACCGCTATCTGTATAAACATGGAAATAACTACACCGTTTTGTATAAACAAGGAAATATCTACACCGTGAACTGTATAAACATGGAAATATCTACAACGCCATCTCTCTAAACATGGAAATATCTACACCCCTATCTGTATAAACATGGAAATATCCACACCGCTATCTCTAAAAACATGGAAATAACTACACTGTGATCAGTATAAACGTGGAAATATGTACACCGCTATCTCAATAAACATGGAAATATCTCCACTGCTAGCTGTATAAACATCGAAATATCTACACCGCCATCTGTATAAACATGGAAATACTTACAAAGTTATCTCTATAAACATGGAAATATCTACACCGCCATCTGTATAAACATGGAAATATCTACACAGCCATGTGTACATATATGGAAATATCTACACTGCTCTCTATATAAACATGGAAATAACTACACCGCTATCTGTATATACATGGAAATATCTACACCGCCATCTACATATCCATAGAAATATCTGCGCCGCCATCTGTATAAACATGGAAATATCTACACCGTGGTCTGTAAAAACGTGGAAATATCTACACCGCTATCTGTATAAACATGGAAATACCTACACCGTGATCTGTATAAACATGGAAATATTTACAACGATATCTGTAAAAACATGGAAATATCTACACCGCCATCTCTATAAACATGGAAATATCTACACTGCCATCTGTATAAACATGGAAATATCTACACCGCTATCTGTATAAACCTGAAAATATCTACACCGCTATCTGTAAAAACATGGTAATATCTACATCACCATCTATATAAACATGGAAATATCTACACCGCCATCTGTATAAACATGGAAATACCTACACCGCTATATGTATAAACCTGGAAATATCTACACCGCTATCTGTAGAAACATGGAAATATCCACACCGCGATCTGCATAAACATGGAAATATCTACACCGCGATCTGTATAAACATGGTAATATCTACACCACCATCTAAATAAACATGGAAATATCTACACCGCCATCTGTATAAACATGGAAATATCTACAATGCCATCTGTAGAAAGATGGAAATATCTACACCGCAATCTGTGTAAACATGGAAATACCTACACCAATATCTGTAAAAACATGGAAATATCTACACCGCTATCTGCATAAACATGGAAATATCTACACCGCGATCTGAATAAACATGGAAATATCTACACCGCTATCTGTAGAAACATGGAAATATCTACACCGCGATCTGCATAAACATGGAAATACCTACACCGTGATCTGTATAAACATGGAAATATCTACACTGCTATTTGTATAAACAAGGAAATATCTACACCGCTATCTGTATAAACATGGAAATAACTACACCGCTATGTGCATAAACAAGGAAATATCTGCACTGTGATCTGTATAAACATGGAAATATCTACAAGCCATCTCTATAAACATGGAGATATCTACACTCCTATCTGTATAAACATGGAAATATCCACACCTCTATCTCTATAAACATGGAAATAACTACACCGCGATCAGTTTAAACGTGGAAATATCTACACCGCAATCTCTATAAACATGGAAATATCTCCACTGCTATGTCTATAAACATCGAAATATCTACACCGCCATCTGTATAAACATGGAAATATCTACACCGCTATCTGTATAAACCTGGAAATATCTACATCGCTATCTGTATAAACATGGTAATACCTACACCACCATCTATATAAACAAGGAAATATCTACACCACCATCTGTAGAAACTTGTAAATATCTACAATGCCATCTGTAGAAAGATGGAAATATCTACACCGCAATCTGTGTAAACATGGAAATATCTACACCAATATCTGTAAAAACATGGAAATATCTACACCGCTATCTGTATAAACATGGAAATATCTACACCGCGATGTGCATAAACATGGAAATATCTACACCGCGATCTGTATAAACATGGAAATATCTACACCGCTATCTGTAGAAACATGGAAATATCTACACCGCGATCTGCATAAACATGGAAATATCTACACCGCGATCTGTATAAACATGGAAATATCTACACCGCTATCTGTAGAAACATGGAAATATGTACACAGCTATCTCTATAAACATGGAAAAATCTACACCGCCATCTCTATAAACATGGAAATACCTACAAGTCATCTGTATAAACATGGAAATATCTACACCGCTATCTGTATAAACATGGTAATATCTACAACACCATCTATATAAACATGGAAATATCTTCACCGCCATCTGTATAAACATGGAAATATCTACAATGCCATCTGTAGAAAGATGGAAATATCTACACTGCAATCTGTGTAAACATGGAAATATCTACACCGCCATCTGTATAAACATGGAAATATCTACAATGCCATCTGTAGAAAGATGGAAATATCTACACCGCAATCTGTGTAAACATGGAAATATCTACACCAATATCTGTAAAAACATGGAAATATCTACACCGCTATCTGTATAAACATGGAAATATCTACACCGCGATCTGCATAAACATGGAAATATCTACACTGCGATGTGCATAAACATGGAAATATTTACACCGATATCTGTATAAACATGGAAATATCTACACCGCCATCTCTATAAACATGGAAATATCTACACCGCCATCTGTATAAACATGGAAATATCTACACCGCTATGTGTATAAACCTGGAAATATCTACACCGCTATCTGTATAAACATGGTAATATCTACACCACCATCTAAATAAACATGGAAATATCTACACCGCCATCTGTATAAACATGGAAATATCTACAATGCCATCTGTAGAAAGATGGAAATATCTACACCGCAATCTGTGTAAACATGGAAATACCTACACCAATATCTGTAAAAACATGGAAATATCTACACCGCTATCTGCATAAACATGGAAATATCTACGCCGCGATCTGTATAAACATGGAAATATCTACACCGCTATCTGTAGAAACATGGAAATATCTACACCGCGATCTGCATAAACATGGAAATACCTACACCGTGATCTGTATAAACATGGAAATATCTACACTGCTATTTGTATAAACAAGGAAATATCTACACCGCTATCTGTATAAACATGGAAATAACTACACCGCTATGTGCATAAACAAGGAAATATCTGCACTGTGATCTGTATAAACATGGAAATATCTACAAGCCATCTCTATAAACATGGAGATATCTACACCCCTATCTGTATAAACATGGAAATATCCACACCTATATCTCTATAAACATGGAAATAACTACACCGCGATCAGTATAAACGTGGAAATATCTACACCGCAATCTCTATAAACATGGAAATATCTCCACTGCTATGTCTATAAACATCGAAATATCTACACCGCCATCTGTATAAACATGGAAATATCTACACCGCTATCTGTATAAACCTGGAAATATCTACAACGCTATCTGTATAAACATGGTAATACCTACACCACCATCTATATAAACAAGGAAATATCTACACCACCATCTGTAGAAACTTGTAAATATCTACAATGCCATCTGTAGAAAGATGGAAATATCTACACCGCAATCTGTGTAAACATGGAAATATCTACACCAATATCTGTAAAAACATGGAAATATCTACACCGCTATCTGTATAAACATGGAAATATCTACACCGCGATCTGCATAAACATGGAAATATCTACACCGCGATCTGTATAAACATGGAAATATCTACACCGCTATCTGTAGAAACATGGAAATATCTACACCGCGATCTGCATAAACATGGAAATATCTACACCGCGATCTGTATAAACATGGAAATATCTACACCGCTATCTGTAGAAACATGGAAATATGTACACAGCTATCTCTATAAGCATGGAAAAATCTACACCGCCATCTCTATAAACATGGAAATACCTACAAGTCATCTGTATAAACATGGAAATATCTACACAGCCATCTGTATAAACATGGAAATATCAACACAGCCATCTGTATATACATGGAAATATCTACACCGCTATCTGTATAAACATGGAAATAACTACACCGCTATTTGTATAAAGAAGGAAATATCTACACCGTGATTTGTATAACCATGGAAATATCTACAATGCTATTTGTATAAACAAGGAAATATCTACACCGCTATCTGTATAAACATGGAAATATCTACAACGCTATTTGCATAAACAAGGAAATATCTACACCGTGATCTGTATAAACGTGGAAATATCTACAACGCCATCTCTATAAACATGGAAATATCTACACTCCTATGTGTATAAACATGGAAATGTCCACACCGCTATCTCTATAAACATGGAAATAACTACACCGCGATCAGTATAAACGTGGAAATATCTACACCGATATCTCTATAAACATGGAAATATCTCCACTGCTATCTCTATAAACATCGAAATATCTACACCGCCATCTGTATAAACTTGGAAATACTTACAAAGTTATTTGTATAAACATGGGAATATCTACACCGCCATCTGTATAAACATGGAAATATCTACACAGCCATGTGTACATACATGGAAATATCTACACCGCTCTCTATATAAACATGGAAATAACTACACCGCTATCTGTATATACATGGAAATACCTACACCGAGATCTACATATCCATAGAAATATCTGCGCCGCCATCTGTATAAACATGGAAATATCTACACGTTCATCTGTGTATAGATGGAAATATCAACACCGCCATCTGTACAAACATGGAAATATCTGCACCGCTATCTGTATAAGCATGGAAATATCTACACCGTGGTCTGTATAAACATGGAAATATCTACACCGCTATCTGTATAAACATGGAAATATATACACCGCTATCTCTATAAACATGGAAATATCTACACCGTGATCTGTATAAACACGGAAATATTTACACCGATATCTGTATAAACATGGAAATATCTACACCGCCATCTCTATAAACATGGAAATATCTACACCGCCATCTGTATAAACATGGAAATATCTACACCGCTAAATGTATAAACCTGGAAATATCTACAGTGATATCTGTCTAAACATGGTAATATCTACACCACCATCTATATAAACATGGAAATATCTACACTGCGAACTGCATAAACATGGAAATATCAACACCGCTATCTGTATAAAGATGGAAATATCTACACCGCGATCTGCATAAGCATGGAAATATCTACACCGCAATCTGCATAAACATGAATATATCGACACCGCTATCTGTAGAAACATGGAATTATCTACACAACTATCTCTATAAACATGGAAATATCTACACCGCCATCTGTATAAACATGGAAATACCTACAAGTCATCTGTATAAACATGGAAATATCTACACAGCCATCTGTATAAACATGGAAATATCTACACCAATATCTGTAAAAACATGGAAATATCTACACCGCTATCTGTATAAACATGGAAATATCTACACCGCGATCTGCATAAACATGGAAATATCTACACCGCGATCTGTATAAACATGGAAATATCTACACCGCTATCTGTAGAATCATGGAAATATCTACACTGCGATGTGCATAAACATGGAAATATCTACACCGCTATCTGTATAAACATGGAAATATCTACACAGCTATCTCTATAAACATGGAAATATCTACACCGCCATCTGTATAAACATGGAAATATCTACACCGCTATCTGTAGAAACATGGAAATATCTACACTGCGATGTGCATAAACATGAAAATATCTACACCGCTATCTGTAGAAACATGGAAATATCTACACAGCTATCTCTATAAACATGGAAATATCTACACCGCCGTCTGTATAAACATGGAATTACCAACAAGTCACCTGTATAAACATGGAAATATCTACACAGCCATCTGTATAAACATGGAAATATGTACACAGCCATCTTTATATACATGGAAATATCTACACCGCTATCTCTATTAACATGGAAATAACTAAACCGCTATTTGTATGAACAAGGAAATATCTACACCGTGATCTGTATAAACATGGAAATATCTACACTGCTATTTGTATAAACAAGGACATATCTACACCGCTATCTGTATAAACATGGAAATAACTACACCGCTATTTGCATAAACAAGGAAATATCTACACCGTGATCTGTATAAACATGGAAATATGTACAACGCCATCTCTATAAACATGGAAATATCTACACCCCTATCTGTATAAACATGGAAATATCCACACCGCTATCTCTATAAACATGGAAATAACTACACCGCGATCAGTATAAACGTGGAAATATCTACACCGCTATCTCTATAAACATGGAAATATCTCCACTGCTATCTCTATAAACATCGAAATATCTACACCGCCATCTGTATAAACATGGAAATACTTACAAAGTTATCTGTATAAACATGTAAATATCTACACCGCCATCTGTATAAACATGGGAATATCTACACAGCCATGTGTACATATATGGAAATATCTACACCGCTCTCCATATAAACATGGAAATAACTACACCGCTATCTCTATATACATGGAAATATCTACACCGCCATCTACATATCCATAGAAATATCTGCGCCACCATCTGTATAAACATGGAAATATCTACACTTTCATCTGTGTATAGATGGAAGTATCAACACCGCCATCTGTACAAACATGGAAATATCTGCACCGTTATCTGTATAAACATGGAAATATCTACACCGTGGTCTGTATAAACATGGAAATATCTACACCGCTATCTGTATAAACATGGAAATATATACACCGCCATCTCTATAAACATGGAAATATCTACACCGTGATCTGTATAAACATGGAACTATTTACACCGATATCTGTATAAACATGGAAATATCTACACAGCCATCTGTATAAACATGGAAATATCTACACGGCCATCTGTATAAACATGGAAATATCTACACCGCTATCTGTATAAACCTGAAAATATCTACACCGCTATCTGTACAAACATGGTAATATCTACAACACCATCCATATAAACATGGAAATATCTTCACCGCCATCTGTATAAACATGGAAATATCTACAATGCCATCTGTAGAAAGATGGAAATATCTACACTGCAATCTGTGTAAACATGGAAATATCTACACCGCAATCTGTATAAACATGGAAATATCTACAATGCCATCTGTAGAAAGATGGAAATATCTACACCGCAATCTGTGTAAACATGGAAATATCTACACCAATATCTGTAAAAACATGGAAATATCTACACCGCTATCTGTAGAAACATGGAAACATCTACACTGCGATGTGCATAAACATGGAAATATCTACACCGCTATCTGTATAAACATGGAAATATCTACACAGCTATCTCTATAAACATGGAAATATCTACACCGCCATCTGTATAAACATGGAAATATCTACACCGCTATCTGTAGAAACATGGAAATATCTACACTGCGATGTGCATAAACATGAAAATATCTACACCGCTATCTGTAGAAACATCGAAATATCTACACAGCTATCTCTATAAACATGGAAATATCTACACCGCCATCTGTATAAACATGGAATTACCTACAAGTCATCTGTATAAACATGGTAATATCTACACAGCCATCTGTATAAACATGGAAATATGTACACAGCCATCTTTATATACATGGAAATATCTACACCGCTATCTCTATTAACATGGAAATAACTAAACCGCTATTTGTATGAACAAGGAAATATCTACACCATGATCTGTATAAACATGGAAATATCTACACTGCTATTTGTATAAACAAGGACATATCTACACCGCTATCTGTATAAACATGGAAATAACTACACCGCTATTTGCATAAACAAGGAAATATCTACACCGTGATCTGTATAAACATGGAAATATGTACAACGCCATTTCTATAAACATGGAAATATCTACACCCCTATCTGTATAAACATGGAAATATCCACACCGCTATCTCTATAAACATGGAAATAACTACACCGCGATCAGTATAAACGTGGAAATATCTACACCGCTATCTCTATAAACATGGAAATATCTCCAATGCTATCTCTATAAACATCGAAATATCTACACCGCCATCTGTATAAACATGGAAATACTTACAAAGTTATCTGTATAAACATGTAAATATCTACACCGCCATCTGTATAAACATGGGAATATCTACACAGCCATGTGTACATATATGGAAATATCTACACCGCTCTCCATATAAACATGGAAATAACTACACCGCTATCTCTATATACATGGAAATATCTACACCGCCATCTACATATCCATAGAAATATCTGCGACACCATCTGTATAAACATGGAAATATCTACACGGTCATCTGTGTATAGATGGAAGTATCAACACCGCCATCTGTACAAACATGGAAATATCTGCACCGTTATCTGTATAAACATGGAAATATCTACACCGTGGTCTGTATAAACATGGAAATATCTACACCGCTATCTGTATAAACATGGAAATATATACACCGCCATCTCTATAAACATGGAAATATCTACACCGTGATCTGTATAAACATGGAACTATTTACACCGATATCTGTATAAACATGGAAATATCTACACAGCCATCTGTATAAAAATGGAAATATCTACACCGCCATCTGTATAAACATGGAAATATCTACACCGCTATCTGTATAAACCTGAAAATATCTACACCGCTATCTGTATAAACATGGTAATATCTACAACACCATCTATATAAACATGGAAATATCTTCACCGCCATCTGTATAAACATGGAAATATCTACAATGCCATCTGAAGAAAGATGGAAATATCTACACTGCAATCTGTGTAAACATGGAAATATCTACACCGCCATCTGTATAAACATGGAAATATCTACAATGCCATCGGTAGAAAGATGGAAATATCTACACCGCAATCTGTGTAAACATGGAAATATCTACACCAATATCTGTAAAAACATGGAAATATCTACACCGCTATCTGTATAAACATGGAAATATCTACACCGCGATCTGCATAAACATGGAAATATCTACACCGCGATCTGTATAAACATGGAAATATCTACACCGCTATCTGTAGAAACATGGAAATATCTACACTGCGATGTGCATAAACATGGAAATATTTACACCGATATCTGTATAAACATGGAAATATCTACACCGCCATCTCTATAAACATGGAAATATCTACACCGCCATCTGTATAAACATGGAAATATCTACACCGCTATGTGTATAAACCTGGAAATATCTACACCGCTATCTGTATAAACATGGTAATATCTACACCACCATCTAAATAAACATGGAAATATCTACACCGCCATCTGTATAAACATGGAAATATCTACAATGCCATCTGTAGAAAGATGGAAATATCTACACCGCAATCTGTGTAAACATGGAAATACCTACACCAATATCTGTAAAAACATGGAAATATCTACACCGCTATCTGCATAAACATGGAAATATCTACACCGCGATCTGTATAAACATGGAAATATCTACACCGCTATCTGTAGAAACATGGAAATATCTACACCGCGATCTGCATAAACATGGAAATACCTACACCGTGATCTGTATAAACATGGAAATATCTACACTGCTATTTGTATAAACAAGGAAATATCTACACCGCTATCTGTATAAACATGGAAATAACTACACCGCTATGTGCATAAACAAGGAAATATCTGCACTGTGATCTGTATAAACATGGAAATATCTACAAGCCATCTCTATAAACATGGAGATATCTACACCCCTATCTGTATAAACATGCAAATATCCACACCTCTATCTCTATAAACATGGAAATAACTACACCGCGTTCAGTATAAACGTGGAAATATCTACACCGCTATCTCTATAAACATGGAAATATCTCCACTGCTATGTCTATAAACATCGAAATATCTACACCGCCATCTGTATAAACATGGAAATATCTACACCGCTATCTGTATAAACCTGGAAATATCTACATCGCTATCTGTATAAACATGGTAATAACTACACCACCATCTATATAAACAAGGAAATATCTACACCACCATCTGTAGAAACTTGTAAATATCTACAATGCCATCTGTAGAAAGATGGAAATATCTACACCGCAATCTGTGTAAACATGGAAATATCTACACCAATATCTGTAAAAACATGGAAATATCTACACCGCTATCTGTATAAACATGGAAATATCTACACTGCGATCTGCATAAACATGGAAATATCTACACCGCGATCTGTATAAACATGGAAATATCTACACCGCTATCTGTAGAAACATGGAAATATCTACACCGCGATCTGCATAAACATGGAAATATCTACACCGCGATCTGTATAAACATGGAAATATCTACACCGCTATCTGTAGAAACATGGAAATATCTACACAGCTATCTCTATAAACATGGAAAAATCTACACCGCCATCTCTATAAACATGGAAATACCTACAAGTCATCTGTATAAACATGGAAATATCTACACAGCCATCTGTATAAACATGGAAATATCAACACAGCCATCTGTATATACATGGAAATATCTACACCGCTATCTGTATAAACATGGAAATAACTACACCGCTATTTGCATAAACAAGGAAATATCTACACCGTGATTTGTATAAACATGGAAATATCTACACTGCTATTTGTATAAACAAGGAAATATATACACCGCTATCTGTATAAACATGGAAATAACTACACCGCTATTTGCATAAACAAGGAAATATCTGCACAGTGATCTGTATAAACATGGAAATATCTACAACGCCATCTCTATAAACATGGAAATAACTACACCGCTATTTGCATAAACAAGGAAATATCTACACCGTGATCTGTATAAACATGGAAATATCTACAACCCCATCTCTATAAACATGGAAATATCTACACTCCTATGTCTACAAACATGGAAATATCCACACCGCTATCTCAATAAACATTGAAATAACTACACCGCGGTCAGTAGAAACGTGGAAATATCTACACCGCTATCTCTATAAACATGGAAATATCTCCACTGCTATCTCTATAAACATCGAAATATCTACACAGCCATCTGTATAAACATGGAAATACTTACAAAGTTATCTGTAGAAACCTGGAAATATCTACACAGCTATCTCTATAAACATGGAAATATCTACACAGTTATCTGCATAAACATGGAAATACCTACAAGTCATCTGTATAAACATGGAAATATCTGCACAGCCATCTGTATAAACATGGAAATATCTACACAGCCATCTGTATATACATGGAAATATCTACACCGCTAACTGAATTAATATGGAAATAACTACACCGCTATTTTTATAAACAAGGAATTATCTACACCGTGATCTGTATAAACATGGAAATATCTACACTGCTATTTGTATAAACAAGGAAATATCTACACCGCTATCTGTATAAACATGGAAATAACTACACCGCTATTTGCATAAACAAGGAAATATCTACACCGTGATCTGTATATACATGGAAATATTTACACCGATATCTGTATAAACATGGAAATATCTACACCGCCATCTCTATAAACATGGAAATATCTACACCGCCATCTGTATAAACATGGAAATATCTACACCGCTATCTGTATAAACCTGGAAATATCTACACCGCTATCTGTATAAACATGGTAATATCTACACCACCATCTATATAAACTTGGAAATATCTACACCGCCATCTGTATAAACATGGAAATATCTACAATGCCATCTGTAGAAAGATGGAAATATCTACACTTCAATCTGTGTAAACAAGCAAATACCTACACCAATAACAGTAAAAACATGGAAATATCTACACCGCTATCTGTATAAAGATGGAAATATCTGCACCGTGATCTGCATAAGCATGGAAATATCTACACCGCGATCTGCATAAACATGGAAATATCTACACCGCTATCTGTAGAAACTTGGAAATATCTACACAGCTATCTCTATAAACATGGAAATATCTCCACCACCATCTGTATAAACATGGAAATACCTACAAGTCATCTGTATAAACATGGAAATATCTACACAGCCATCTGTATAAACATGGAAATATATACACCGCTATCTCTATAAACATGGAAATATCTACACCGTGATCTGTATAAACATGGAAATATCTACACTGCTATTTGTATAAACAAGGAAATATCTACACCGCTATCTGTATAAACATGGAAATAACTACACCGCTGTTTGCATAAACAAGGAAATATCTACACCGTGATCTGTATAAACATGGAAATATCTACAACGCCATCTCTATAAACATGGAAATATCTACACCCCTATCTGTATAAACATGGAAATATCCACTCCGCTATCTCTACAAACATGGAAATAACTACACCACGATCAGTATAAACGTGGAAATATCTACACCATGGTCTGTATAAACATGGAAATATCTATACCGCTATCTGTATAAACATGGAAATATATACACCGCTATCTCTATAAACATGGAAATATCTACACCGTGATCTGTATAAACATGGAAATATTTACACCGATATCTGTATAACATGGAAATATCTACACCGCCATCTCTATAAACATGGAAATATCTACACCGCCATCTGTATAAACATGGAAATATCTACACCGCTATCTGTATAAACCTGGAAATATCTACACTGCTATCTGTACAAACATGGTAATATCTACTCCACCATCTATATAAACATGGAAATATCTACACCGCCATCTGTATAAACATGGAAATATCTACAATGCCATCTGTAGAAAGATGGAAATATCTACACCACGATCTGCATAAACATGGAAATATTTACACCACTATCTGTATAAAGATGGAAATATCTACACCGCGATCTGCATAAGCATGGAAATATCTACACCGCGATCTGCATAAACATGGAATTATCTACACCGCTATCTGTAGAAACATGGAGATATCTACACAGCTATCTCTGTAAACATGGAAATATCTACACTGCCAACTGTATCAACATGGAAATACCTACAAGCCATCTGTATAAACATGGAAATATCTACACAGCCATCTCTATATACATGGAAATATCTACACCGCTATCTGTATAAACATGGAAATAACTACACCGCTATTTGTATAAACAAGGAAATACCTACACAGTGATCTGTATAAACATGGAAATATCTACACTGCTATTTGTATAAACAAGGAAATATCTACACCGCTATCAGTATAAACATGGAAATAACTACACCGCTATTTGCACAAACAAGGAAATATCTACACCGTGATCTGTATAAACATGGAAATATCTTCCACGCCATCTCTATAAACCTGGAAATATCTACAACCCTATCTGTATAAACATGGAAATATCCACACCGCTATCTCTATAAACATGGAAATAACTACCCCGCGATCAGTATAAACGTGGAAATATCTACACCGCTATCTCTATAAACATGGAAATATCTCCACTGCTATCTCTATAAACATCGAAATATCTACACCGCCATCTGTAAAAACATGGAAATAATTACAAAGTTATCTGTATAAACATGGAAATATCTTCACCGCCATCTGTATATACATGGAAATATCTACACAGCCATGTGTACACACATGGAAATATCTACACAGCCATCTGTATATACATGGAAATATCTACACCGCTACCTGTATAAACATGGAAATAACTACACCGCTATTTGTATAACCAAGGAAATATCTACACCGTGATCTGTATAAACATGGAAATATCTACACTGCTATTTGTATAAACAAGGAAATATCTACACCGCTATCTGTATAAACATGGAAATAACTACACCGCTATTTGCATAAACAAGGAAATATCTACACCGTGATGTGTATAAACATGGAAATATCTACAACGCCATCTCTATAAACATGGAAATATCTACACCCCTATCTGTATAAACATGGAAATATCCACACGGCTATCTCTATAAACATGGAAATAACTACAACGCGATCAGTATAAACGTGGAAATATCTACACTGCTATCTCTATAAACATGGAAATATCTCCACTGCTATCTCTATAAACATCGAAATATCTACACCGCCATCTGTATAAACATGGAAATACTTACAAAGTTATCTGTATAAACTTGGAAATATCTACACCGCCATCTGTATAAACATGGAAATATCTACACAGCCATGTGTACATACATGGAAATATCTACACCGCTCTCTATATAAACATGGAAATAACTACACCGCTATCTGTATATACATGGAAATATCTACACCGCCATCTACATATCCATAGAAATATCTGCGCCGCCATCTGTATAAACATGGAAATATCTACACGGTCATCTGTGTATAGATGGAAATATCAACACCGCCATCTGTACAAACATGGAAATATCTGCACCGCTATCTGTATAAACATGGAAATATCTACACCGTGGTCTGTATAAACATGGAAATATCTACACCGCTATCTGTATAAACATGGAAATATGTGCACCGCTATCTCTATAAACATGGAAATATCTACACCGTGATCTGTATAAACATGGAAATATTTACACCGATATCTGTATAAACATGGAAATATCCACAACGCTAACTGAATAAACCTGGAAATATCAGCACCGCTATCTGTATAAACATGGTAATATCTACACCACCATCTAAATATACATGGAAATATCTACACCGCCATCTGTATTAACATGGAAATATCTACAATGCCATCTGTAGAAAGATGGAAATATCTGCACCGCAATCTGTGTAAACATGGAAATATCTACACCAATGTCTGTAAAAACATGGAAATATCTACACCTCTATCTGTATAAACATGGAAATATCTACACCGCGATCTGCATAAACATGGAAATATCTACACCGTGATCTGTATAAACATGGAAATATATACACTGCTATCTGTAGATATATGGAAATATCTGCACCGCGATCTGCATAAACATGGAAATATCTACACCGCGATCTGTATAAACATTTAAATATCTACACCGCGATCTGTATAAACATGTAAATATTTCAACCGCTATCTGTAGAAACATGGAAATATCTACACAGCTATCTCTATAAACATGGTAATATCTACACCGCCATCTGTATAAACATGGAAATACCTACAAGTCATCTGTATAAACATGGAAATATCTACACCGCCATCTGTATAAACATGGAAATATCTACACAGCCATGTGTACATACATGGAAATATCTACACCGCTCTCTATATAAACATGGAAATAACTACACCGCTATCTGTATATACATGGAAATATCTACACCGCCATCTACATATCCATAGAAATATCTGCGCCGCCATCTGTATAAACATGGAAATATCTACACGGTCATCTGTGTATAGATGGAAATATCAACACCGCCATCTGTACAAACATGGAAATATCTGCACCGCTATCTGTATAAACATGGAAATATCTACGCCGTGGTCTGTATAAACATGAAAATATCTACACCGCTATCTGTATAAACATGGAAATATATACACCGCTATCTCTATAAACATGGAAATATCTACACCGTGATCTGTATAAACATGGAAATATTTACACCGATATCTGTATAAACATGGAAATATCTACACCGCCATCTCTATAAACATGGAAATATCTACACCGCCATCTGTATAAACATGGAAATATCTACACCGCTATCTGTATAAACCTGGAAATAGCTACACCGCTATCTGTATAAACATGGTAATATCTACACCGCCATCTATATAAACATGGAAATATCTACACCGCCATCTGTATAAACATGGAAATATCTACAATGCCATCTGTAGAAAGATGGAAATATCTACACCACGATCTGCATAAACATGGAAATATCTACACCACTATCTGTATAAAGATGGAAATATCTACACCGCGATCTGCATAAGCATGGAAATATCTACACCGCAATCTGCATAAACATGGAATTATCTACACCGCTATCTGTAGAAACATGGAAATATCTACACAGCTATCTCTATAAACATGGAAATATCTACACTGCCATCTGTATAAACATGGAAATATCTACACAGCTATCTCTATAAACATGGAAATATCTACACCGCCATCTGTATAAACATGGAAATATCTACACCGCTATCTGTAGAAACATGGAAATATCTACACTGCGATGTGCATAAACATGAAAATATCTACACCGCTATCTGTAGAAACATGGAAATATCTACACAGCTATCTCTATAAACATGGAAATATCTACACCGCCGTCTGTATAAACATGGAATTACCAACAAGTCACCTGTATAAACATGGAAATATCTACACAGCCATCTGTATAAACATGGAAATATGTAAACAGCCATCTTTATATACATGGAAATATCTACACCGCTATCTCTATTAACATGGAAATAACTAAACCGCTATTTGTATGAACATGGAAATATCTACACCGTGATCTGTATAAACATGGAAATATCTACACTGCTATTTGTATAAACAAGGACATATCTACACCGCTATCTGTATAAACATGGAAATAACTACACCGCTATTTGCATAAAAAAGGAAATATCTACACCGTGATCTGTATAAACATGGAAATATGTACAACGCCATCTCTATAAACATGGAAATATCTACACCCCTATCTGTATAAACATGGAAATATCCACACCGCTATCTCTATAAACATGGAAATAACTACACCGCGATCAGTATAAACGTGGAAATATCTACACCGCTATCTCTATAAACATGGAAATATCTCCACTGCTATCTCTATAAACATCGAAATATCTACACCGCCATCTGTATAAACATGGAAATACTTACAGTTATCTGTATAAACATGTAAATATCTACACCGCCATCTGTATAAACATGGGAATATCTACACAGCCATGTGTACATATATGGAAATATCTACACCGCTCTCCATATAAACATGGAAATAACTACACCGCTATCTCTATATACATGGAAATATCTACACCGCCATCTACATATCCATAGAAATATCTGCGCCACCATCTGTATAAACATGGAAATATCTACACTTTCATCTGTGTATAGATGGAAGTATCAACACCGCCATATGTACAAACATGGAAATATCTGCACCGTTATCTGTATAAACATGGAAATATCTACACCGTGGTCTGTATAAACATGGAAATATCTACACCGCTATCTGTATAAACATGGAAATATATACACCGCCATCTCTATAAACATGGAAATATCTACACCGTGATCTGTATAAACATGGAACTATTTACACCGATATCTGTATAAACATGGAAATATCTACACAGCCATCTGTATAAACATGGAAATATCTACACCGCCATCTGTATAAAGATGGAAATATCTACACCGCGATCTGCATAAGCATGGAAATATCTACACCGCGATCTGCATAAACATGGAATTATCTACACCGCTATCTGTAGAAACATGGAAATATCTACACAGCTATCTCTATAAACATGGAAATATCTACACTGCCATCTGTATAAACATGGAAATATCTACACAGCTATCTCTATAAACATGGAAATATCTACACCGCCATCTGTATAAACATGGAAATATCTACACCGCTATCTGTAGAAACATGGAAATATCTACACTGCGATGTGCATAAACATGAAAATATCTACACCGCTATCTGTAGAAACATGGAAATATCTACACAGCTATCTCTATAAACATGGAAATATCTACACCGCCGTCTGTATAAACATGGAATTACCAACAAGTCACCTGTATAAACATGGAAATATCTACACAGCCATCTGTATAAACATGGAAATATGTACACAGCCATCTTTATATACATGGAAATATCTACACCGCTATCTCTATTAACATGGAAATAACTAAACCGCTATTTGTATGAACAAGGAAATATCTACACCGTGATCTGTATAAACATGGAAATATCTACACTGCTATTTGTATAAACAAGGACATATCTACACCGCTATCTGTATAAACATGGAAATAACTACACCGCTATTTGCATAAACAAGGAAATATCTACACCGTGATCTGTATAAACATGGAAATATGTACAATGCCATCTCTATAAACATGGAAATATCTACACCCCTATCTGTATAAACATGGAAATATCCACACCGCTATCTCTATAAACATGGAAATAACTACACCGCGATCAGTATAAATGTGGAAATATCTACACCGCTATCTCTATAAACATGGAAATATCTCCACTGCTATCTCTATAAACATCGAAATATCTACACCGCCATCTGTATAAACATGGAAATACTTACAAAGTTATCTGTATAAACATGTAAATATCTACACCGCCATCTGTATAAACATGGGAATATCTACACAGCCATGTGTACATATATGGAAATATCTACACCGCTCTCCATATAAACATGGAAATAACTACACCGCTATCTCTATATACATGGAAATATCTACACCGCCATCTACATATCCATAGAAATATCTGCGCCACCATCTGTATAAACATGGAAATATCTACACTTTCATCTATGTATAGATGGAAGTATCAACACCGCCATCTGTACAAACATGGAAATATCTGCACCGTTATCTGTATAAACATGGAAATATCTACACCGTGGTCTGTATAAACATGGAAATATCTACACCGCTATCTGTATAAACATGGAAATATATACACCGCCATCTCTATAAACATGGAAATATCTACACCGTGATCTGTATAAACATGGAACTATTTACACCGATATCTGTATAAACATGGAAATATCTACACAGCCATCTGTATAAACATGGAAATATCTACACCGCCATCTGTATAAACATGGAAATATCTACACCGCTATCTGTATAAACCTGAAAATATCTACACCGCTATCTGTACAAACATGGTAATATCTACAACACCATCTATATAAACATGGAAATATCTTCACCGCCATCTGTATAAACATGGAAATATCTACAATGCCATCTGTAGAAAGATGAAAATATCTACACTGCAATCTGTGTAAACATGGAAATATCTACACCGCAATCTGTATAAACATGGAAATATCTACAATGCCATCTGTAGAAAGATGGAAATATCTACACCGCAATCTGTGTAAACATGGAAATATCTACACCAATATCTGTAAAAACATGGAAATATCTACACCGCTATCTGTATAAACATGGAAATATCTACACCGCGGTCTGCATAAACATGGAAATATCTACACCGCGATCTGTATAAACATGGAAATATCTACACCGCTATCTGTAGAAACATGGAAACATCTACACTGCGATGTGCATAAACATGGAAATATCTACACCGCTATCTGTATAAACATGGAAATATCTACACAGCTATCTCTATAAACATGGAAATATCTACACCGCCATCTGTATAAACATGGAAATATCTACACCGCTATCTGTAGAAACATGGAAATATCTACACTGCGATGTGCATAAACATGAAAATATCTACACCGCTATCTGTAGAAACATCGAAATATCTACACAGCTATCTCTATAAACATGGAAATATCTACACCGCCATCTGTATAAACATGGAATTACCTACAAGTCATCTGTATAAACATGGAAATATCTACACAGCCATCTGTATAAACATGGAAATATGTACACAGCCATCTTTATATACATGGAAATATCTACACCGCTATCTCTATTAACATGGAAATAACTAAACCGCTATTTGTATGAACAAGGAAATATCTACACCATGATCTGTATAAACATGGAAATATCTACACTGCTATTTGTATAAACAAGGACATATCTACACCGCTATCTGTATAAACATGGAAATAACTACACCGCTATTTGCATAAACAAGGAAATATCTACACCGTGATCTGTATAAACATGGAAATATGTACAACGCCATTTCTATAAACATGGAAATATCTACACCCCTATCTGTATAAACATGGAAATATCCACACCGCTATCTCTATAAACATGGAAATAACTACACCGCGATCAGTATAAACGTGGAAATATCTACACCGCTATCTCTATAAACATGGAAATATCTCCACTGCTATCTCTATAAACATCGAAATATCTACACCGCCATCTGTATAAACATGGAAATACTTACAAAGTTATCTGTATAAACATGTAAATATCTACACCGCCATCTGTATAAACATGGGAATATCTACACAGCCATGTGTACATATATGGAAATATCTACACCGCTCTCCATATAAACATGGAAATAACTACACCGCTATCTCTATATACATGGAAATATCTACACCGCCATCTACATATCCATAGAAATATCTGCGCCACCATCTGTATAAACATGGAAATATCTACACTTTCATCTGTGTATAGATGGAAGTATCAACACCGCCATCTGTACAAACATGGAAATATCTGCACCGTTATCTGTATAAACATGGAAATATCTACACCGTGGTCTGTATAAACATGGAAATATCTACACCGCTATCTGTATAAACATGGAAATATATACACCGCCATCTCTATAAACATGGAAATATCTACACCGTGATCTGTATAAACATGGAACTATTTACACCGATATCTGTATAAACATGGAAATATCTACACAGCCATCTGTATAAACATGGAAATATCTACACCGCCATCTGTATAAACATGGAAATATCTACACCGCTATCTGTATAAACCTGAAAATATCTACACCGCTATCTGTACAAACATGGTAATATCTACAACACCATCTATATAAACATGGAAATATCTTCACCGCCATCTGTATAAACATGGAAATATCTACAATGCCATCTGTAGAAAGATGGAAATATCTACACTGCAATCTGTGTAAACATGGAAATATCTACACCGCAATCTGTATAAACATGGAAATATCTACAATGCCATCTGTAGAAAGATGGAAATATCTACACCGCAATCTGTGTAAACATGGAAATATCTACACCAATATCTGTAAAAACATGGAAATATCTACACCGCTATCTGTATAAACATGGAAATATCTACACCGCGGTCTGCATAAACATGGAAATATCTACACCGCGATCTGTATAAACATGGAAATATCTACACCGCTATCTGTAGAAACATGGAAACATCTACACTGCGATGTGCATAAACATGGAAATATCTACACCGCTATCTGTATAAACATGGAAATATCTACACAGCTATCTCTATAAACATGGAAATATCTACACCGCCATCTGTATAAACATGGAAATATCTACACCGCTATCTGTAGAAACATGGAAATATCTACACTGCGATGTGCATAAACATGAAAATATCTACACCGCTATCTGTAGAAACATCGAAATATCTAAACAGCTATCTCTATAAACATGGAAATATCTACACCGCCATCTGTATAAACATGGAATTACCTACAAGTCATCTGTATAAACATGGAAATATCTACACAGCCATCTGTATAAACATGGAAATATGTACACAGCCATCTTTATATACATGGAAATATCTACACCGCTATCTCTATTAACATGGAAATAACTAAACCGCTATTTGTATGAACAAGGAAATATCTACACCATGATCTGTATAAACATGGAAATATCTACACTGCTATTTGTATAAACAAGGACATATCTACACCGCTATCTGTATAAACATGGAAATAACTACACCGCTATTTGCATAAACAAGGAAATATCTACACCGTGATCTGTATAAACATGGAAATATGTACAACGCCATTTCTATAAACATGGAAATATCTACACCCCTATCTGTATAAACATGGAAATATCCACACCGCTATCTCTATAAACATGGAAATAACTACACCGCGATCAGTATAAACGTGGAAATATCTACACCGCTATCTCTATAAACATGGAAATATCTCCAATGCTATCTCTATAAACATCGAAATATCTACACCGCCATCTGTATAAACATGGAAATACTTACAAAGTTATCTGTATAAACATGTAAATATCTACACCGCCATCTGTATAAACATGGGAATATCTACACAGCCATGTGTACATATATGGAAATATCTACACCGCTCTCCATATAAACATGGAAATAACTACACCGCTATCTCTATATACATGGAAATATCTACACCGCCATCTACATATCCATAGAAATATCTGCGACACCATCTGTATAAACATGGAAATATCTACACGGTCATCTGTGTATAGATGGAAGTATCAACACCGCCATCTGTACAAACATGGAAATATCTGCACCGTTATCTGTATAAACATGGAAATATCTACACCGTGGTCTGTATAAACATGGAAATATCTACACCGCTATCTGTATAAACATGGAAATATATACACCGCCATCTCTATAAACATGGAAATATCTACACCGTGATCTGTATAAACATGGAACTATTTACACCGATATCTGTATAAACATGGAAATATCTACACAGCCATCTGTATAAAAATGGAAATATCTACACCGCCATCTGTATAAAGATGGAAATATCTACACCGCGATCTGCATAAGCATGGAAATATCTACACCGCGATCTGCATAAACATGGAATTATCTACACCGCTATCTGTAGAAACATGGAAATATCTACACAGCTATCTCTATAAACATGGAAATATCTACACTGCCATCTGTATAAACATGGAAATATCTACACAGCTATCTCTATAAACATGGAAATATCTACACCGCCATCTGTATAAACATGGAAATATCTACACCGCTATCTGTAGAAACATGGAAATATCTACACTGCGATGTGCATAAACATGAAAATATCTACACCGCTATCTGTAGAAACATGGAAATATCTACACAGCTATCTCTATAAACATGGAAATATCTACACCGCCGTCTGTATAAACATGGAATTACCAACAAGTCACCTGTATAAACATGGAAATATCTACACAGCCATCTGTATAAACATGGAAATATGTACACAGCCATCTTTATATACATGGAAATATCTACACCGCTATCTCTATTAACATGGAAATAACTAAACCGCTATTTGTATGAACAAGGAAATATCTACACCGTGATCTGTATAAACATGGAAATATCTACACTGCTATTTGTATAAACAAGGACATATCTACACCGCTATCTGTATAAACATGGAAATAACTACACCGCTATTTGCATAAACAAGGAAATATCTACACCGTGATCTGTATAAACATGGAAATATGTACAACGCCATCTCTATAAACATGGAAATATCTACACCCCTATCTGTATAAACATGGAAATATCCACACCGCTATCTCTATAAACATGGAAATAACTACACCGCGATCAGTATAAACGTGGAAATATCTACACCGCTATCTCTATAAACATGGAAATATCTCCACTGCTATCTCTATAAACATCGAAATATCTACACCGCCATCTGTATAAACATGGAAATACTTACAAAGTTATCTGTATAAACATGTAAATATCTACACCGCCATCTGTATAAACATGGGAATATCTACACAGCCATGTGTACATATATGGAAATATCTACACCGCTCTCCATATAAACATGGAAATAACTACACCGCTATCTCTATATACATGGAAATATCTACACCGCCATCTACATATCCATAGAAATATCTGCGCCACCATCTGTATAAACATGGAAATATCTACACTTTCATCTGTGTATAGATGGAAGTATCAACACCGCCATCTGTACAAACATGGAAATATCTGCACCGTTATCTGTATAAACATGGAAATATCTACACCGTGGTCTGTATAAACATGGAAATATCTACACCGCTATCTGTATAAACATGGAAATATATACACCGCCATCTCTATAAACATGGAAATATCTACACCGTGATCTGTATAAACATGGAACTATTTACACCGATATCTGTATAAACATGGAAATATCTACACAGCCATCTGTATAAACATGGAAATATCTACACCGCCATCTGTATAAACATGGAAATATCTACACCGCTATCTGTATAAACCTGAAAATATCTACACCGCTATCTGTACAAACATGGTAATATCTACAACACCATCTATATAAACATGGAAATATCTTCACCGCCATCTTTATAAACATGGAAATATCTACAATGCCATCTGTAGAAAGATGGAAATATCTACACTGCAATCTGTGTAAACATGAAAATATCTACACCGCAATCTGTATAAACATGGAAATATCTACAATGCCATCTGTAGAAAGATGGAAATATCTACACCGCAATCTGTGTAAACATGGAAATATCTACACCAATATCTGTAAAAACATGGAAATATCTCCACCGCTATCTGTATAAACATGGAAATATCTACACCGCGGTCTGCATAAACATGGAAATATCTACACCGCGATCTGTATAAACATGGAAATATCTACACCGCTATCTGTAGAAACATGGAAACATCTACACTGCGATGTGCATAAACATGGAAATATCTACACCGCTATCTGTATAAACATGGAAATATCTACACAGCTATCTCTATAAACATGGAAATATCTACACCGCCATCTGTATAAACATGGAAATATCTACACCGCTATCTGTAGAAACATGGAAATATCTACACTGCGATGTGCATAAACATGAAAATATCTACACCGCTATCTGTAGAAACATCGAAATATCTACACAGCTATCTCTATAAACATGGAAATATCTACACCGCCATCTGTATAAACATGGAATTACCTACAAGTCATCTGTATAAACATGGAAATATCTACACAGCCATCTGTATAAACATGGAAATATGTACACAGCCATCTTTATATACATGGAAATATCTACACCGCTATCTCTATTAACATGGAAATAACTAAACCGCTATTTGTATGAACAAGGAAATATCTACACCATGATCTGTATAAACATGGAAATATCTACACTGCTATTTGTATAAACAAGGACATATCTACACCGCTATCTGTATAAACATGGAAATAACTACACCGCTATTTGCATAAACAAGGAAATATCTACACCGTGATCTGTATAAACATGGAAATATGTACAACGCCATTTCTATAAACATGGAAATATCTACACCCCTATCTGTATAAACATGGAAATATCCACACCGCTATCTCTATAAACATGGAAATAACTACACCGCGATCAGTATAAACGTGGAAATATCTACACCGCTATCTCTATAAACATGGAAATATCTCCAATGCTATCTCTATAAACATCGAAATATCTACACCGCCATCTGTATAAACATGGAAATACTTACAAAGTTATCTGTATAAACATGTAAATATCTACACCGCCATCTGTATAAACATGGGAATATCTACACAGCCATGTGTACATATATGGAAATATCTACACCGCTCTCCATATAAACATGGAAATAACTACACCGCTATCTCTATATACATGGAAATATCTACACCGCCATCTACATATCCATAGAAATATCTGCGACACCATCTGTATAAACATGGAAATATCTACACGGTCATCTGTGTATAGATGGAAGTATCAACACCGCCATCTGTACAAACATGGAAATATCTGCACCGTTATCTGTATAAACATGGAAATATCTACACCGTGGTCTCTATAAACATGGAAATATCTACACCGCTATCTGTATAAACATGGAAATATATACACCGCCATCTCTATAAACATGGAAATATCTACACCGTGATCTGTATAAACATGGAACTATTTACACCGATATCTGTATAAACATGGAAATATCTACACAGCCATCTGTATAAACATGGAAATATCTACACCGCCATCTGTATAAACATGGAAATATCTACACCGCCATCTGTATAAACATGGAAATATCTACACCGCTATCTGTATAAACCTGAAAATATCTACACCGCTATCTGTACAAACATGGTAATATCTACAACACGATCTATATAAACATGGAAATATCTTCACCGCCATCTGTATAAACATGGAAATATCTACAATGCCATCTGTAGAAAGATGGAAATATCTACACTGCAATCTGTGTAAACATGGAAATATCTACACCGCAATCTGTATAAACATGGAAATATCTACAATGCCATCTGTAGAAAGATGGAAATATCTACACCGCAATCTGTGTAAACATGGAAATATCTACACCAATATCTGTAAAAACATGGAAATATCTACACCGCTATCTGTATAAACATGGAAATATCTACACCGCGGTCTGCATAAACATGGAAATATCTACACCGCGATCTGTATAAACATGGAAATATCTACACCGCTATCTGTAGAAACATGGAAACATCTACACTGCGATGTGCATAAACATGGAAATATCTACACCGCTATCTGTATAAACATGGAAATATCTACACAGCTATCTCTATAAACATGGAAATATCTACACCGCCATCTGTATAAACATGGAAATATCTACACCGCTATCTGTAGAAACATGGAAATATCTACACTGCGATGTGCATAAACATGAAAATATCTACACCGCTATCTGTAGAAACATCGAAATATCTAAACAGCTATCTCTATAAACATGGAAATATCTACACCGCCATCTGTATAAACATGGAATTACCTACAAGTCATCTGTATAAACATGGAAATATCTACACAGCCATCTGTATAAACATGGAAATATGTACACAGCCATCTTTATATACATGGAAATATCTACACCGCTATCTCTATTAACATGGAAATAACTAAACTGCTATTTGTATGAACAAGGAAATATCTACACCATGATCTGTATAAACATGGAAATATCTACACTGCTATTTGTATAAACAAGGACATATCTACACCGCTATCTGTATAAACATGGAAATAACTACACAGCTATTTGCATAAACAAGGAAATATCTACACCGTGATCTGTATAAACATGGAAATATGTACAACGCCATTTCTATAAACATGGAAATATCTACACCCCTATCTGTATAAACATGGAAATATCCACACCGCTATCTCTATAAACATGGAAATAACTACACCGCGATCAGTATAAACGTGGAAATATCTACACCGCTATCTCTATAAACATGGAAATATCTCCAATGCTATCTCTATAAACATCGAAATATCTACACCGCCATCTGTATAAACATGGAAATACTTACAAAGTTATCTGTATAAACATGTAAATATCTACACCGCCATCTGTATAAACATGGGAATATCTACACAGCCATGTGTACATATATGGAAATATCTACACCGCTCTCCATATAAACATGGAAATAACTACACCGCTATCTCTATATACATGGAAATATCTACACCGCCATCTACATATCCATAGAAATATCTGCGACACCATCTGTATAAACATGGAAATATCTACACGGTCATCTGTGTATAGATGGAAGTATCAACACCGCCATCTGTACAAACATGGAAATATCTGCACCGTTATCTGTATAAACATGGAAATATCTACACCGTGGTCTGTATAAACATGGAAATATCTACACCGCTATCTGTATAAACATGGAAATATATACACCGCCATCTCTATAAACATGGAAATATCTACACCGTGATCTGTATAAACATGGAACTATTTACACCGATATCTGTATAAACATGGAAATATCTACACAGCCATCTGTATAAAAATGGAAATATCTACACCGCCATCTGTATAAACATGGAAATATCTACACCGCTATCTGTATAAACCTGAAAATATCTACACCGCTATCTGTATAAACATGGTAATATCTACAACACCATCTATATAAACATGGAAATATCTTCACCGCCATCTGTATAAACATGGAAATATCTACAATGCCATCTGTAGAAAGATGGAAATATCTACACTGCAATCTGTGTAAACATGGAAATATCTACACCGCCATCTGTATAAACATGGAAATATCTACAATGCCATCGGTAGAAAGATGGAAATATCTACACCGCAATCTGTGTAAACATGGAAATATCTACACCAATATCTGTAAAAACATGGAAATATCTACACCGCTATCTGTATAAACATGGAAATATCTACACCGCGATCTGCATAAACATGGAAATATCTACACCGCGATCTGTATAAACATGGAAATATCTACACCGCTATCTGTAGAAACATGGAAATATCTACACTGCGATGTGCATAAACATGGATATATTTACACCGATATCTGTATAAACATGGAAATATCTACACCGCCATCTCTATAAACATGGAAATATCTACACCGGCATCTGTATAAACATGGAAATATCTACACCGCTATGTGTATAAACCTGGAAATATCTACACCGCTATCTGTATAAACATGGTAATATCTACACCACCATCTAAATAAACATGGAAATATCTACACCGCCATCTGTATAAACATGGAAATATCTACAATGCCATCTGTAGAAAGATGGAAATATCTACACCGCAATCTGTGTAAACATGGAAATACCTACACCAATATCTGTAAAAACATGGAAATATCTACACCGCTATCTGCATAAACATGGAAATATCTACACCGCGATCTGTATAAACATGGAAATATCTACACCGCTATCTGTAGAAACATGGAAATATCTACACCGCTATCTGTAGAAACATGGAAATATCTACACCGCGATCTGCATAAACATGGAAATATCTACACCGCGATCTGTATAAACATGGAAATATCTACACCGCTATCTGTAGAAACATGGAAATATCTACACAGCTATCTCTATAAACATGGAAATATCTACACCGACATCTGTAAAAACATGGAAATACCTACAAGTCATCTGTATAAACATGGAAATATCTACACAGCCATCTGTATAAACATGAAAATATCTACACAGCCATGTGTATATACATGGAAATATCTACACCGCTATCTGTATAAACATGGAAATAACTACACCGCTATTTGTATAAACAAGGAAATATCTACACCGTGATCTGTATCAACATGGAAATATCTACACGACTATTTGTATAAACAAGGAAATATCCTCACCGCTATCAGTATAAGCATGGAAATAACTACACCGCTATTTGCATAAACAAGGAAATATCTACACCGTGATCTGTATAAACATGGAAATATCTACAACGCCATCTCTATAAACATGGAAATATCTACACCCCTATCTGTATAAACATGGAAATATCCACACCGCTATCTCTATAAACATGGAAATAACTACACCGCGATCAGTATAAACGTGGAAATATCTACACCGCTATCTCTATAAACATGGAAATATCTCCACTACTATCTCTATAAACATCGAAATATCTACACCGCCATCTGTATAAACATGGAAATACTTACAAAGTAATCTGTATAAACATGGAAATATCTACACCGCCATCTGTATAAACATGGAAATACCTACACAGCCATGTGTACATACATGCAAATATCTACACCGCTCTCTATATAAACATGGAAATAACTACACCGCTATCTGTATATACATGGAAATATCTACACCGCCGTCTACGTATCCATAGAAATAACTGCACCACCATCTGTACAAACAGGGAAATATCTACACGGTCATCTGTGTATACATGGAAATATCAACACCGCCATCTGTACAAACATGGAAATATCTGCACCGCTATCTGTATAAACATGGAAATATCTACACCGTGGTCTGTATAAACATGGAAATATCTACACCGCTATCTGTATAAACATGGAAATATATACACCGCAATCTCTATAAACATGGAAATATCTACATCGTAATATGTATAAACATGGAAATATTTTCACCGATATCTGTATAAACATGGAAATATCTACACCGCCATATCTATAAACATGGAAATATCTACACCGCCATCTGTATTAACATGGAAATATCTACACCGCTATCTGTATAAACCTGGAAATATCTACACCGCAATCTGTGTAAACGTGGAAATATCTACACCAATATCTGTAAAAACATGGAAATATCTACACCGCTATCTGTATAAACATGGAAATATCTACACCGCGATCTGCATAAACATGGAAATATCTACACCGCGATCTGTATAAACATGGAAATATCTACACCGCTATCTGTAGAAACATGGAAATATCTACACCGCGATCTGCAAAAACATGGAAATATCTACACCGCGATCTGTATAAACATGGAAATATCTACACCGCTATCTGTAGAAACATGGAAATATCTACACAGCTATCTCTATAAACATGGAAATATCTACACCGCCATCTGTATAAACATGGAAATACCTACAAGTCATCTGAATAAACATGGAAATATCTACACAGCCATCTGCATAAACATGGAAATATCTACACAGAAATCTGTATATACATGGAAATATCTACACCGCTATCTGTATAAACATGGAAATAACTACACCGCTATTTGTATAAACAAGGAAATATCTACACCGTGATCTGTATAAACATGGAAATATCTACACTGCTATTTGTATAAACAAGGAAATATCTACACCGCTATCTGTATAAACATGGAAATAACTACACCGCTATTTGCATAAACAAGGAAATATCTACACCGTGATCTGTATAAACATGGAAATATGTACAACGCCATCTCTATAAACATGGAAATATCTTAACCCCTATCTGTATAAACATGGAAATATCCACACAGCTCTCTATAAACATGGAAATAACTACACCGCGATCAGCATAAACGTGGAAATATCTACACCGCTATCTCTATAAACATGGAAATATCTCCACTGCTATCTCTATAATCATCGAAATATCTACACCGCCATCTGTATAAACATGGAAATACTGACAAAGTTATCTGTATAAACATGGAAATATCTACACCGCCGTCTGTATAAACATGGAAATATCTACACAGCCATGTGTACATATCTGGAAATATCTACACAGCTCTCTATATAAACATGGAAATAACTACACCGCTATCTGTATATACATGGAAATATCTACACCACCATCTACATATCCATAGAAATATCTGCGCCGCCATCTGTATAAACATGGAAATATCTACACGGTCATCTGTGTATAGATGGAAATATCAACACCGCCATCTGAACAAATATGGAAATATCTGCACCGCTATCTGTATAAACATGGAAATACCTACACCGTGGTCTGTATAAACATGGAAATATCTACACCGCTATCTGTATAAACATGGAAATATATACACCGCTATCTCTATAAACATGGAAGTATCTACACGGTGATCTGTATAAACATGGAAATATTTACACCGATATCTGTATAAACATGGAAATATCTACACCGCCATCTCTATAAACATGGAAATATCTACACCGCCATCTGTATAAACATGGAAATATCTACACCGCTATCTGTATAAACATGGAAATATCTACACCGCTATCTGTATAAACATGGTAATATCTACACCGCCATCTATATAAACATGGAAATATCTACACCGCTATCTGCATAAACATGGAAATATCTACAATGCCATCTGTAGAAAGATGGAAATATCTACAGCGCAATCTGCGTAAACATGGAAATATCTACACCAATATCTGCATAAACATGGAAATATCTACACCGCGATCTGCATAAACATGGAAATATCTACACCGCGATCTGTATAAACATGGAAATATCTACACCGCTATCTGCAGAAACATGGAAATATCTACACAGCTATCTCTATAAACATGGAAATATCTACACCGCCATCTGCATAAACATGGAAATACCTACAAGTCATCTGTATAAACATGGAAATATCTACACAGCCATCTGCATAAACATGGAAATAACTACACAGCAATCTGTATATACATGGAAATATCTACACCGCTAACTGTATAAACATGGAAATAACTACACCGCTATTTGTATAAACAAGGAAATATCTACACCGTGATCTGTATAAACATGGAAATATCTACACTGCTATTTGTATAAACAAGGAAATATCTACACCGCTATCTGTATAAACATGGAAATAACTACACCGCTATTTGCATAAACAAGGAAATATCTACACCGTGATCTGTATAAACATGGAAATATGTACAACGCCATCTCTATAAACATGGAAATATCTTAACCCCTATCTGTATAAACATGGAAATATCCACACAGCTCTCTATAAACATGGAAATAACTACACCGCGATCAGCATAAACGTGGAAATATCTACACCGCTATCTCTATAAACATGGAAATATCTCCACTGCTATCTCTATAATCATCGAAATATCTACACCGCCATCTGTATAAACATGGAAATACTGACAAAGTTATCTGTATAAACATGGAAATATCTACACCGCCGTCTGTATAAACATGGAAATATCTACACAGCCATGTGTACATATCTGGAAATATCTACACAGCTCTCTATATAAACATGGAAATAACTACACCGCTATCTGTATATACATGGAAATATCTACACCACCATCTACATATCCATAGAAATATCTGCGCCGCCATCTGTATAAACATGGAAATATCTGCACGGTCATCTGTGTATAGATGGAAATATCAACACCGCCATCTGAACAAATATGGAAATATCTGCACCGCTATCTGTATAAACATGGAAATACCTACACCGTGGTCTGTATAAACATGGAAATATCTACACCGCTATCTGTATAAACATGGAAATATATACACCGCTATCTCTATAAACATGGAAGTATCTACACGGTGATCTGTATAAACATGGAAATATTTACACCGATATCTGTATAAACATGGAAATATCTACACCGCCATCTCTATAAACATGGAAATATCTACACCGCCATCTGTATAAACATGGAAATATCTACACCGCTATCTGTATAAACATGGAAATATCTACACCGCTATCTGTATAAACATGGTAATATCTACACCGCCATCTATATAAACATGGAAATATCTACACCGCTATCTGCATAAACATGGAAATATCTACAATGCCATCTGTAGAAAGATGGAAATATCTACAGCGCAATCTGCGTAAACATGGAAATATCTACACCAATATCTGCATAAACATGGAAATATCTACACCGCGATCTGCATAAACATGGAAATATCTACACCGCGATCTGTATAAACATGGAAATATCTACACCGCTATCTGCAGAAACATGGAAATATCTACACAGCTATCTCTATAAACATGGAAATATCTACACCGCCATCTGCATAAACATGGAAATACCTACAAGTCATCTGTATAAACATGGAAATATCTACACAGCCATCTGCATAAACATGGAAATAACTACACAGCAATCTCTATATACATGGAAATATCTACACCGCTAACTGTATAAACATGGAAATAACTACAGCGCTATATGTGTAAACAAGGAAATATCTACACCGTGATCTGTATAAACATGGAAATATCTACACTGCTATTTGTATAAACAAGGAAATATCTACACCGCTATCTGTATAAACATGGAAATAACTACACCGCTATTTGCATAAACAAGGAAATATCTACACCGTGATCTGTATAAACATGGAAATATCTACAACGCCATCTCTATAAACATGGAAATATCTAAACCCCTATCTGTATAAACATGGAAATATCCACACCGCTCTCTATAAACATGGAAATAACTACACCGCGATCAGCATAAACGTGGAAATATCTACACCGCTATCTCTATAAACATGGAAATATCTCCACTGCTATCTCTATAAACATCGAAATATCTACACCGCCATCTGTATAAACATGGAAATACTGACAAAGTTATCTGTATAAACATGGAAATATCTACACCGCCGTCTGTATAAACATGGAAATATCTACACGGCCATGTGTACATATATGGAAATATCTACACAGCTCTCTATATAAACATGGAAATAACTACACCGCTATCTTTATATACATGGAAATATCTACACCGCCATCTACATATCCATAGAAATATCTGCGCTGCCATCTGTATAAACATGGAAATATCCACACCGCTATCTCTAAAAACATGGAAATAACTACACCGTGTTCAGTATAAACGTGGAAATATCTACACCGCTATCTCTATAAACATGGAAATATCTCCACTGCTATCTCTATAAACATCGAAATATCTACACCGCCATCTGTATAAACATGGAAATACTTACAAAGTTATCTGTATAAACAAGGAAATATCTACAATGCCATCTGTAGAAAGATGGAAATATGTACACCGCAATCTGTAAACATGGAAATATCTACACCAATATCTGTAAAAACATGGAAATATCTACACCTCTATCAGTATAAACATGGAAATATCTAAAACGCGATCTGCATAAACATGGAATTATCTAAACCACGATCTGTATAAACATGGAAATATCTCCACCGTGGTCTGTATAAACATGGAAATATCTACACCGCCATCTGTATAAACATGGAAATATTTAAAACGCCATCTGTATAAACATGGAAATATCTACACCGCTATCTGTATAAACCTGGAAATATCGACACAGCTATCTGTAGAAACATGGAAATATCTACACCACGATCTGCATAAACATGGAACTATATAAACTGTGATCTGTATAAAGATGGAAATATCTACACCGCTATCTGTAGAAACATGGAAATAACTACACAGCTATCTCTATAAACATGGAAATATCTACACCGCCATCTGTATAAACCTGAAAATACCTACAAGTCATCTGTATAAACATGGAAATACCTACATAGCCATCTGTATAGACATGGAAATATCTACACAGCCATCTGTATATACTTGGAAATATCTACACCGCTATCTCTATAAACATGGAAATAACTACACCGCTATTTGTATAAACAAGGAAATATCTACACCGTGATCTGCATAAACATGGAAATATCTCCACTGCTATCTCTATTAACATCAAAATATCTACACCGCCATCTCTATAAACATGGAAATATCTACACAGCCTTGTGAACATATAAGGAAATAACTTCACCGCTCTCAATATAAACATGGAAATAACTACACCGCTATTTGTACATACATGGAAATATCTACACCACCATCTACATATCCATAGAAATATCTTCGCCGCCATCTGTATAAACATGGAAATATCTACACGGTCATCTGTGTATAAATGGAAATATCAACACCGCCATCTGTACAAACATGGAAATATCTGCACCGCTATCTGTATAAACATGGAAATATCTACACCGTGGTCTGTATAAACATGGAAATATCTACACCGCTATCTGTATAAACATGGAAATATCTACACCGCTATCTCTATAAACATGGAAATATCTACACCGTGATCTGTAAAAACATGTTAATATTTACACCGATATCTGTATAAACATGGAAATATCTACACCGCCATCTCTATAAACATGGAAATATCTACACCGCCATCTGTATAAACATGGAAATATCTACACCGCTATCTGTATAAACCTGGAAATATCTACACCGCTATCTGTATAAACATGGTAATATCTACACCACCATCTACATAAACATGGAAATATCTACACCGCCATCTGTATAAACATGGAAATATCTACAATGCCATCTGTAGAAAGATGGAAATATCTACACCGCAATCTGTGTAAACATGGAAATATCTACACCAATATCTGTAAAAACATGGAAATATCTACACCGCTATCTGTATAAACATGGAAATATCTACACCGCGATCTGCATAAACATGGAAATATCTACACCGCGATCTGTATAAACATGGAAATATCTACACCGCTATCTGTAGAAACGTGGAAATATCTACACAGCTATCTCTATAAAATTGGAAATATCTACACCGCCATCTGTATAAACATGGAAATATCTACACAGCCATCTGTATATACATGGAAATATCTACACCGCTATCTGTGCAAACATGGAAATAAGTACACCGCTATTTGTATAAACAAGGAAATATCTACACCGTTATCTTTATAAACATGGAAATATCTACACTGCTATTTGTACAAACAAGGAAATATCTACACCGCCATCTGTATAAACATGGAAATAACTACCCCCCTATCTGTATAAACATGGAAATATCCACACCGCTATCTCTATAAACATGGAAATAACTACACCGCGATCAGTATAAACGTGGAAATATCTACACCGCTATCTCTATAAACATGGAAATATCTCCACGGTTATCTCTATAAACATCGAAATACCTACACCGCCATCTGTATCAACATGGAAATACTTACAAAGTTATCTCTATAAACATGGAAATATCTTCACCGCTCTCTATATAAACATGGAAATATCTACACCGCTATCTGTATATACATGGAAATATCTACACCGCCATCTACATATCCATAGAAATATATGCGCCGCCATCTGTATAAACATGGAAATATCTACACGGTCATCTGTGTATAGATGGAAATAGCAACACCGCCATCTGTACAAACATGGAAATATCTGCACCGCTATCTGTATAAACATGGAAATATCTACACCGTGGTGTTTATAAATATGGAAATATCTACACCGCTATCTGTATAAACATGAAAATATATACACTGCTATCTCACTAAACATGGAAATATCTACACCATGATCTGTATAAACATGGAAATATCTACACCGCTATCTGTAGAAACATGGAAATATCTACACCGCGATCTGCATAAACTTGGAAATATCTTCACCGCGATCTGTATAAAAATGGAAATATCTACACCGCTATCTGTAGAAACATGGAAATATCTACACACCTATCTCTATAAACATGGAAATATCTACTCCGCCATCTGTATAAACATGTAAATACCTACAAGTCATCTGTATAAACATGGAAATATCTACACAGCCATCTGTATAAACATGGAAATATCTACACAGCCATCTGTATATACATGGAAATATCTACACCGCTATCTGTATAAACATGGAAATAACTACACCGCTATTTGTATAAACAAGGAAATATCTACACCGTGATCTGTATAAACATGGAAATATCTACACTGCTATTTGTGTAAACAAGGAAATATCTACACCGCTATCTGAATAAACATGGAAATAACTACACCACTATTTGCATAAACAAGGAAATATCTACACCGTGATCTGTATAAACATGGAAATATCTACAACGCCATCTCTATAAACATGGAAATATCTACACCACTATCTGTATAAACATGGAAATATCCACACCGCTATCTCTATAAACATGGAAAAAACTACAACGCGATCAGTATAAACGTGGAAATATCTACAACGCTATCTCTATAAACATGGAAATATCTCCACTGCTATCTCTATAAACATCGAAATATCTCCACTGCCATCTGTATAAAATGGAAATACTTACAAAGTTATCTATATAAACATGGAAATATCTACACCGCCATCTGTATAAACATGGAAATATCTACGCAGCCATGTGTACATACATGGAAATATCTACACCGCTCTCTATATAAACATGGAAATATCTACACCGCTATCTGTATATACATGGAAATATCTACACCACCATCTACATATCCATAGAAATATCTGCGCCGCCATCTGTATAAACATGGAAATATCTACACGGTCATCAATGTATACATGGAAATATCAACACCGCCATCTGTACAAACATGGAAATATCTGCACCGCTATGTGTATAAACATGGAAATATCTACACCGTGGTCTGTATAAACATGGAAATATTTACACCGCAATCTGTATATACATGGAAATATATACACCGCTATCTCTATAAACATGAAAATATCTACACCGTGATCTGTATAAACATGGAAATATTTACACCGATATCTGTATAAACTTGGAAATATCTACACCGCCATCTCTATAAACATGGAAATCTCTACACCGCTATCTGTATAAACATGGAAATATCTACACCACGATCAGCATAAACATGGAAATATCTACACCGCGATCTGTATAAACATGGAAATATCTACACAGCTATCTGTAGAAACATGGAAATATCTACACAGCTATCTCTATAAACATGGAAATATCTACACCGCCATCTGTATAAACCTGGAAATACCTACAAGTCATCTGTATAAACATGGAAATACCTACACAGCCATCTGTATAAACATGGAAATATCTACACAGCCATCTGTATATACTTGGAAATATCTACACCGCTATCTCTATAAACATGCAAATAACTACACCGCTATTTGTATAAACAAGGAAATATCTACACCGTGATCTGCATAAACATGGAAATACCTCCACTGCTATCTCTATAAACATCAAAATATCTACACCGCCATCTCTATAAACATGGAAATATCTACACAGCCTTGTGAACATATAAGGAAATACCTTCACCGCTCTCAATATAAACATGGAAATAACTACACCGCTATCTGTATATACATGGAAATATCTACACCACCATCTACATATCCATAGAAATATCTGCGCCGCCATCTGTATAAACATGGAAATATCTACACGGTCATCTGTGTATAGATGGAAATATCAACACCGCCATCTGTACAAACATGGACATATCTGCACCGCTATCTGTATAAACATGGAAATATCTACACCGCAATCTGTATAAACATGGAAATATCTACACCGCTATCTGTATAAACCTGGAAATACCTACACCGCTATCTGTATAAACATGGTAATATCTACACCACCATCTACATAAACATGGAAATATCTACACCGCCATCTGTATAAACATAGAAATATCTACAATGCCATCTGTAGAAAGATGGAAATATCTACACCGCAATCTGTGTAAACAAGGAAATATCTACACCAATATCTGTAAAAACATGGAAATATCTACACCGCTATCTGTATAAACATGGAAATATCTACACCGCGATCTGCATAAACATGGAAATATCTATACCGCGATCTGTATAAACATGGAAATATCTACACAGCTATCTGTAGAAACGTGGAAATATCTACACAGCTATCTCTATAAACATGGAAATATCTACACCGCCAACTGTATAAACATGGAAATACCTACAAGATATCTTTATAAACATGGAAATATCTACACAGCCATCTGTATAAACATGGAAATATCTACACAGCCATCTGTATATACATGTAAATATCTACACCGCTATCTGTACAAACATGGAAATAAGTCCACCGCTATTTGAATAAACAAGGAAATATCTACACCGTGATCTTTATAAACATGGAAATATCTACACTGCTATTTGTATAAACAAGGAAATATCTACACCGCCATCTGTATAAACATGGAAATAACTACACCGCTATTTGCATAAACAAGGAAATATCAACACCGTGATCTGTATAAACATGGAAATATCTACAACGCCATCTCTATAAACATGGAAATAACTACACCGCGATCAGTATAAACGTGGAAATATCTACACCGCTATCTCTATAAACATCGAAATATCTACACCGCCATCTGTATAAACGTGGAAATACGTACATAGTTATCTCTATAAACCTGGAAATATCTTCACCGCTCTCTATATAAACATGGAAATAACTACGCCGCTATCTGTATATACATGGAAATATCTACACCGCCATCTACATATCCATAGAAATATCTGCGCCGCCATCTGTATAAACATGGAAATATCTACACTGTCATCTGTGTATAGACGGAAATATCAACAGCACCATCTGTACAAACATGGAAATATCTGCACTGGTATCTGTATAAACATGGAAATATCTACACCGTGGTGTTTATAAACATGGAAATATCTACACCGCTATCTGTATAAACATGAAAATATATACACTGCTATCTCACTAAACATGGAAATATCTACACCATGATCTGTATAAACATGGAAATATCTACACCGCTATCTGTAGAAACATGGAAATATCTACACCGCGATCTGCATAAACATGGAAATATCTACACCGCGATCTGTATAAACATGGAAATATCTACACCGCTATCTGTAGAAACATGGAAATATCTACACAGCTATCTCTATAAACATGGAAATATCTACACCGCCATCTGTACAAACATGTAAATACCTACAAGTCATCTGTATAAACATGGAAATATCTACAAAGCCATCTGTATATACATGGAAATATCTACACCGCTATCTGTATAAACATGGAAATAACTACACCGCTATTTGTATAAACAAGGAAATATCTACACCGTGATCTGTATAAACATGGAAATATCTACACTGCTGTTTGTGTAAACAAGGAAATATCTACACCGCTATCTGAATAAACATGGAAATAACTACACCACTATTTGCATAAACAAGGAAATATCTACACCGTGATTTGTATAAACATGGAAATATCTACAACGCCATCTCTATAAACATGGAAATAACTACACCACTATCTGTATAAACATGGAAATATCCACACCGCTATCTCTATAAACATGGAAATAACTACAACGCGATCAGTATAAACGTGGAAATATCTACAACGCTATCTTTATAAACATGGAAATATCTCCACTGCTATCTCTATAAACATCGAAATATCTCCACTGCCATCTGTATAAACATGGAAATACTTACAAAGTTATCTATATAAACATGGAAATATCTACACCACAATCTGTATAAACATGGAAATATCTACACAGCCATGTGTACATACATGGAAATATCTACACCGCTCTCTATATAAACATGGAAATAACTACACCGCTATCTGTATATACATGGAAATATCTACACCACCATCTACATATCCAAAGAAATATCTGCACCACCATCTGTATAAACATGGAAGTATCTACACGGACATCTGTGTATAGATGAAAATATCAACACCGCCATCTGTACATACATGGAAATATCTGCACCGCTATGTGTATAAACATGGAAATATCTACACCGTGGTCTGTATAAACATGGAAATATCTACGCCGCTATCTGTATAAAAATGGAAATATATACACCGCTATCTCTATAAACATGAAAATATCTACACCGTGATCTGTATAAACATGGAAATATTTACACCGATATCTGTATAAACATGGAAATATCTACACCGCCATATCTATAAACATGGAAATATCTACACCACCATCTGTTTAAACATGGAAATATCTACACCACGATCTGCATAAACATGGAAATATCTACACCGCGATCTGTATAAACCTGGAAATATCTACACAGCAATCTGTGGAAACATGGAAATATCTACACCGCGATCTGCATAAACATGGAAATATATACACCGTGATCTGTATAAACATGGAAATATCTACATCGCTATCTGTAGAAACATGGAAATATCTACCCAGCTATCTCTATAAACATGGAAATATCTACACCGCCATCTGTATAAACCTGGAAATACCTACAAGTCATCTGTATAAACATGGAAATACCTACACAGCCATCTGTATAAACATGGAAATATCTACACAGCCATCTGTATATACCTGGAAATATCTACACCGCTATCTCTATAAACATGGAAATAACTACACCGCTATTTGTATAAACAAGGAAATATCTACACCGCTATCTGTATAAACATGGTAATATCTACACCACCATCTACGTAAACATGGAAATATCTACACCGCCATCTATATAAACATGGAAATATCTACAATGCCATCGGTAGAAAGATGGAAATATCTACTCCGCAATCTGTGTAAACATGGAAATATCTACACCAATATCTGTAAAAACATGGAAATATCTACACCGCTATCTGTATAAACATGGAAATATCTACACCGCGATCTGCATAAACATGGAAATATCTACACCGCGATCTGTATAAACATGGAAATATCTACACCGCTATCTGTAGAAACGTGGAAATATCTACACAGCTATGTCTATAAACATGGAAATATCTACACCGCCATCTGTATAAACATGGAAATACCTACAAGATATCTGAATAAACATGGAAATATTTACACAGCCATCTGTATATACATGGAAATATCTACACCGCTATCTGTACAAACATGGAAATAAGTACACCGCTATTTGTATAAACAAGGAAATATCTACACCGTGATGTTTATAAACATGGAAATATCTACACTGCTATTTATATAAACAAGGAAATAGCTACAGCGCCATCTGTATAAACATGGAAATAACTACACCGCTATTTGCATAAACAAGGAAATATCAACACCGTGATCTGTATAAACATGGAAATATCTACAACGCCATCTCTATAAACATGGAAATATCTACACCCCTATCTGTATAAACATGGAAATATCCACACCGCTATCTCTATAAACATGGAAATAACTTACACCGCGATCAATATAAACGTGGAAATATCTACACCGCTATCTCTATAAACATGGAAATATCTCCACTGCTATCTCTATAAACATCGAAATATCTACACCGCCATCTGTATAAACATGGAAATACTTACAAAGTTATCTCTATGAACATGGAAATATCTTCACCGCTCTCTATATAAACATGGAAATAACTACACCGCTATCTGTATATACATGGAAATATCTACACCAACATCTACATATCCATAGAAATATCTGCGCCGCCATCTGTATAAACATGGAAATATCTACACGGTCATCTGTGTATAGATGGAAATATCAACACCACCATCTGTGCAAACATGGAAATATCTGCACCGCTATCTGTATAAACATGGAAATATCTACACCGTGGTGTTTATAAACATGGAAATATCTACACCGCTATCTGTATAAACATGAAAATATATACACTGCTATCTCACTAAACATGGAAATATCTACACCATGATCTGTATAAAGATGGAAATATCTACACCGCTATCTGTAGAAACATGGAAATATCTACACCGCGATCTGAATAAACATGGAAATATCTACACCGCGATCTGTATAAACATGGAAATATCTACACCGCTATCTGTAGAAACATGGAAATATCTACAGAGCTATCTCTATAAACATGGAAATATCTACACCGCCATCTGTATAAACATGGAAATACCAACAAGTCATCTGTATAAACATGGAAATATCTACACAGCCATCTGTATAAACCTGGAAATATCTACACAGCCATCTGTATATACATGGAAATATCTACACCGCTATCTGTATAAACATGGAAATAACTACACCGCTATTTGTTTAAACAAGGAAATATCTACACCGTGATCTGTATAAACATGGAAATATCTACACTGCTATTTGTGTAAACAAGGAAATATCTACACCGCTATCTGAATAAACATGGAAATAACTACACCACTATTTGCATAAACAAGGAAATATCTACACCGTGATCTGTATAAACATGGAAATATCTACAACGCCATCTCTATAAACATGGAAATATCTACACAACTATCTGTATAAACATGGAAATATCCACACCGCAATCTCTATAAACATGGAAATAACTACACCGCGATCAGTATAAACGTGGAAATATCTACACCGCTATCTCTATAAACATGGAAATGTCTCCACTGCTATCTCTATAAACATCGAAATATCTACACCGCCATCTGTATAAACATGGAAATACTTACAAAATTATCTCTATAAACCTGGAAATATCTACACCGCAATCTGTATAAACATGGAAATATCTACACAGCCATGTGTACATACATGGAAATATCTACACCGCTCTCTATATAAACATGGAAATAACTACACCGCTATCTGTATATACATGGAAATATCTACACCGTCATCTACATATCCATAGAGATATCTGCGCCGCCATCTGTTTAAACATGGAAATATCTACACGGTCATCTGTGTATAGATGGAAATATCAACACCGCCATCTGTACAAACATGGAAATATCTGCACCGCTATCTGTATAAACATGGAAATATGTACACCGTGGTGTTTATAAACATGGAAATATCTACACCGCTATCTGTATAAACATGAAAATATATACACTGCTATCTCACTAAACATGGAAATATCTACACCATGATCTGTATAAACATGGAAATATCTACACCGCTATCTGTAGAAACATGGAAATATCTACACCGCGATCTGCATAAACATGGAAATATCTACACCGCGATCTGTATAAACATGGAAATATCTACACCGCTATCTGTAGAAACATGGAAATATCTACACAGCTATCTTTATAAACATGGAAATATCTACACCGCCATCTGTATAAACATGGAAATACCAACAAGTCATCTGTATAAACATGGAAATATCTACACAGCCATCTGTATAAACATGGAAATATCTACACAGCCATCTGTATATACATGGAAATATCTACACCGCTATCTGTATAAACATGGAAATAACTACACCGCTATTTGTATAAACAAGGAAATATCTACACCGTGATCTGTATAAACATGGAAATATCTACACTGCTATTTCTGTAAACAAGGAAATATCTACACCGCTATCTGAATAAACATGGAAATAACTACACCACTATTTGCATAAACAAGGAAATATCTACACCGTGATCTGTATAAACATGGAAATATCTACAACGCCATCTCTATAAACATGGAAATATCTACACCACTATCTGTATAAACATGGAAATATCCACACCGCTATCTCTATAAACATGGAAATAACTACAACGCGATCAGTATAAACGTGGAAATATCTACAATGCTATCTCTATAAACATGGAAATATCTCCACTGCTATCTCTATAAACATCGAAATATCTCCACTGCCATCTGTATAAACATGGAAATACTTACAAAGTTATCTATATAAACATGGAAATATCTACACCGCCATCTGTATAAACATGGAAATATCTACAAAGCCATGTGTACATACATGGAAATATCTACACCGCTCTCTATATAAACATGGAAATAACTACACCACTATCTGTATATACATGGAAATATCTACACCACCATCTACATATCCATAGAAATATCTGCGCCGCCATCTGTATAAACATGGAAATATCTACACGGTCATCTGTGTATAGATGGAAATATCAACACCGCAATCTGTACAAACATGGATATATCTGCACCGCTATGTGTATATACATGGAAATATCTACACCGTGGTCTGTATAAACATGGAAATATCTACACCGCTATCTGTATAAACATGGAAGTATATACACCGCTATCTCTATAAACATGAAAATATCTACACCGTGATCTGTATAAACATGGAAATATTTACACCGATATCTGTATAAACATGGAAATATCTACACCGCCATCTCTATAAACATGGAAATATCTACACCGCCATCTCTATAAACATGGAAATATCTACACCGTCATCTTTTTAAACATGGAAATATCTACACCGCTATCTGTATAAACCTGGAAATATCTACACCGCTATCTGTATAAACATGGTAATATCTACACCACCATCTATATAAACATGGAAATATCTACACCGCCATCTGTATAAGCATGGAAATACCTTCCATGCCATCTGTAGAAAGATGGAAATATCTACACCGCCATCTGTGTAAACATGGAAATATCTACACCAATATCTGTAAAAACATGGAAATATCTACACCGCTATCTGTAAAAACATGGAAATATCTACACCGCGATCTGCATAAACATGGAAATATCTACACCGCGATCTGTATAAACATGGAAATATCTACACCGCTATCTGTAGAAACATGGAAATACCTACACAGCTATCTCTATGAATATGGAAATATCTACACCGCCATCTGCATAAACATGGAGATATCTACACCGCGATCTGTATAAACATGGAAATATCTACACCGCTATTTGTATAAACAAGGAAATATCTACACCGTGATCTGTATAAACATGGAAATATCTACACTGCTATTTGTATAAACAAGGAAATATCTACACCGCTATCTGTATAAACATGGAAATAACTACACCGCTATTTGCAGAAACAAGGAAATATCTACACCGTGATCTGTATAAACATGGAAATAACTACAACGCCATCTCTATAAACATGGAAATATCTACACCGCTATCTGTAGAAACATGGTAATATCTACACCGCGATCTGCATAAACATGTAAATATCTACACAGCTATCTCTATAAACATGGAAATATCTACACCGCCATCTGTATAAACATGGAAATACCTACAAGTCATCTGTATTAACATGGAAATATCTACACAGCCATCTGCATAAACATGGAAATATCTACACAGCCATCTTATATACATGGAAATATCTACACCGCTATCTGTATAAACATGGAAATAACTACACCGCTATTTGTATAAACAAGGAAATATCTACACCGTGATCTGTATAAACATGGAAATATCTACACTGCTATTTGTATAAACAAGGAAATATCAACACCGCCATCTGTATAAACATGGAAATAACTACACTGCTATTTGCATAAACAAGGAAATATCTACACCGTGATCTGTATAAACATGGAATTATCTACAACGCCATCTCTATAAACATGGAAATATCTACACCACTATCTGTATAAACATGGAAATATCCACACCGCTATCTCTATAAACATGGAAATAACCACACCGCGATCAGTATAAACGTGGAAATATCTACACCGCTATCTCTATAAACATGGAAATATCTCCACTGCTATCTCTATAAACATCAAAATATCTACACTGCCATCTGTATAAACGTGGAAATACTTACAAAGTTATCTGTATAAACATGGAAATATCTACACAGCCATGTGTTCATACATGGAAATATCTACACCGCTCTCTATATAAACATGGAAATAACTACACCGCTATCTGTATATACATGGAAATATCTACAAGGCCATCTACATATCCATAGAAATATCTGCGCCGCCATCTGTATAAACATGGAAATATCTACACGGTCATCTGTGTATAGATGGAAATATCAACACCGCCCTCTGTACAAACATGGAAATATCTGCACCGCTATCTGTATAAACATGGAAATATCTACACAGTGGTCTGTATAAACATGGAAATATCTACACCGCTATCTGTATAAACATGGAAATATATACACCGCTATCTCTATAAACATGGAAATATCTACACCGTGATCTATATAAACATGGAAATATCTACACCGCCATCTGTATAAACATGGAAATATCTACAATGTCATCTGTACAAAGATGGAAATATCTACACCGCAATCTGTATAAACATGGAAATATCTACAATGCCATCTGTAGAAAGATGGAATTATCTACACCGCAATCTGTGTAAACATGGAAATATCTACACCAATATCTGTAAAAACATGGAAATATCTACATCGCTATCTGTATAAACATGGAAATATCTACACCGCGATCTGCATAAACATGGATATATCTACACCGCGATCTGTATAAACATGGAAATATCTACACCGCTATCTGTAGAAACATGGAAATATCTACACCGCAATCTGCATAAACATGGAAATATCTGCACCGCGATCTGTATAAACATGGAAATATCTACACCGCTATCTGTAGAAACATGGAAATATCTACACAGCTATCTCTATAAACATGGAAATATCTACACCGCCATCTGTATAAACATGGAAATACCTACAAGTCATCTGTATAAACATGGAAATATCTACACAGCCATCTGTATAAACATGGAAATATCTACACAGCCATCTGTATATACATGGAAATATCTACACCGCTATCTGTGTAAACATGGAAATAACTACACCGCTATTTGTATAAACAAGGAAATATCTACACCATGATCTGTATAAACATGGAAATATCTACACTGCTATTTGTATAAAGAAGGAAATATCTACAACGCTATCTGTATAAACATGGAAATAACTACACCGCTATTTGCATAAACAAGGAAATATCTACACCGTGATCTGTATAAACATGGAAATATCTACAATGCCATCTCTATAAACATGGAAATATCTACACCCCTATCTGTATAAACATGGAAATATGCACACCGCTATCTCCATAAACATGGAAATAACTACACCGCGATCAGTATAAACTTGGAAATATCTACACCTCTATCTCTATAAACATGGAAATAACTCCACTGCTATCTCTATAAACATCGAAATATCTACACCGCCATCTGTATAAACATGGAAATATTTACAAGGTTATCTGTGTAAACATGGAAATATCTCCACCGCCATCTCTATAAACATGGAAATATCTACAAAGCCATGTGTACATACATGGAAATATTTACACCGCTGTCTATATAAACATGGAAATAACTACACCGCTATCTGTATATACATGGAAATATCTACACCGCCATCTACATATCCATAGAAATATCTGAGCCGCCATCTTTATAAACATGGAAATATCTACACGGTCATCTGTGTATAGATGGAAATATCAACACCGCCATCTCTATAAACATGGAAATATCTACACCGTGATCTGTATAAACATGGAAATATTTAAATGGATATCGGTATAAAAATGGAAATATCTACACCACCATCTCTATAAACATGGAAATATCTACACCGCCATCTGATTAAACATGAAAATATCTACACCGCTATCTGTATAAACTTGGAAATATCTACACCGCTATCTGTATAAACATGGTAATATCTACACCACCATCTATATAAACATGGAAATATCTACACTGCCATCTGTATAAACATGGAAATATCTACAATGCCATCTGTAGAAAGATGGAAATATCTACACCGCAATCTGTGTAAACATGGAAATATCTACACCAATATCTGTAAAAACATGGAAATATCTACACCGCTATCTGTATAAACATGGAAATATCTACACCGCGATCTGCATAAACATGGAAATATCTACACCACGATCTGTATAAACATGGAAATATCTACACCGCTATCTGTAGAAACATGGAAATATCTACACCGCGATCTGCATAAACATGTAAATATCTACACAGCTATCTCTATAAACATGGAAATATCTACACCGCCATCTCTATAAACATGGAAATATCTACAACGCCATCTGTATAAAAATGGAAATATCTACACCGCTATCTGTATAAACCTGGAAATATCTACACCGCTATCTGTATAAACGTGGTAATATCTACACGAACATCTATATAAACATGGAAATATCTACACCGCCATCTGTATAAACATGGAAAAATCTACAATGCCATCTGTAGAAAGATGGAATTATCTACACCGCAATCTGTGTAAACATGGAAATATCTACACCAATATCTGTAAAAACATGGAAATATCTACATCGCTATCTGTATAAACATGGAAATATATACACCGCTATCTCTATAAACATGGAAATATCTACACCGTGATCTATATAAACATGGAAATATCTACACCGCCATCTGTATAAACATGGAAATATCTACAATGTCATCTGTAGAAAGATGGAAATATCTACACCGCAATCTGTGTAAACATTGAAATATCTACACCAATATCTGTAAAAACATGGAAATATCTACACTGCTATCTGTATAAACATGGAAATATCTACACCGCGATCTGTATAAACATGGAAATATCTACACGGTCATCTGTGTATAGATGGAAATATCAACACCGCCATCTGTACAAACATGGAAATATCTGCACCGCTATCTGTATAAACATGGAAATATCTACACCGTGGTCTGTATAAACATTTAAATATCTACACCGCTATCTGTATAAACATGGAAATATATACACAGCTATCTCTATAAACATGGAAATATCTACAACGCCATCTGTATAAACATGGAAATATCTACACCGCTATCTGTATAAACATGGAAATATCTACACCGTGGTCTGTGTAAAGATGGAAATATCTACACCCCTATCTGTATAAACATGGAAATATGCACACCGCTATCTCTATAAACATGGAAATAACTACACCGCGATCAGTATAAACTTGGAAATATCTACACTTCTATCTCTATAAACATGGAAATAACTCCACTGCTATCTCTATAAACATCGAAATATCTACACCGCCATCTGTATAAACATGGAAATATTTACAAGGTTATCTGTGTAAACATGGAAATATCTACACCGCCATCTCTATAAACATGGAAATATCTACACAGCCATGTGTACATACATGGAAATATCTACACCGCTCTCTATATAAACATGGAAATAACTACACCGCTATCTGTATATACATGGAAATATCTACACCGCCATCTACATATCCATAGAAATATCTGCGCCGCCATCTTTATAAACATGGAAATATCTACACGGTCATCTGTGTATAGATGGAAATATCAACACTGCCCTCTGTACAAACATGGAAATATCTGCACCGCTATCTGTATAAACATGGAAATAGCTACACCGTGGTCTGTATAAACATGGAAATATCTACACCGCTATCTCTATAAACATGGAAATACCTACACTGTGATCTGTATTAACATGGAAATATTTACACCGATATCTGTATAAACATGGAAATATCTACACCGCCATCTCTATAAACATGGCAATATCTACACCACCATCTATATAAACATGGAAATATCTACACCGCCATCTGTATAAACATGGAAATATCTACAATGTCATCTGTAGAAAGATGGAAATATCTACCCCGCAATATGTGTAAACATGGAAATATCTACACCAATATCTGTAAAAACATGGAAATATCTACACCGCTATCTGCATAAACATGGAAATGTCTACACCGTGATCTGTATAAACATGGAAATATCTACACCGCTATCTGTAGAAACATGGAAATATCTACACCGCGATCTGCATAAACATGGAAATAACTACACCGCAATCTGTATAAACAAGGAAATATCTACACCGCTATCTGTAGAAACATGGAAATATCTACACAGCTATCTCTATAAACATGGAAATATCTACACCGCCATCTGTATAAACATGGAAATACCTACAAGTCATCTGTATAAACATGGAAATATATACACAGCCAGCTGTATAAACATGGAAATATCCACACAGCCATCTGTATATACATGGAAATATCTACACCGCTATCTGTATAATCATGGAAATAACTACACCGCTATTTGTATAAACAAGGAATTATCTACACCGTGATCTGTATAAACATGGAAATATCTACACTGCTATTTGAATAAACAAGGAAATATCTACACCGCTATCTGTATAAACATGGAAATAACTACACCGCTATTTGCATAAACAAGGAAATATCTACACCGTGATCTGTATAAACATGGAAATATCTACAACGCCATCTCTATAAATTTGGAAATATCTACACCCCTATGTGTATAAACATGGAAATATCCACACAGCTATCTCTATAAACATGGAAATAACCACACCGCGATCAGTATAAACGTGGGAATATCTACACAGCTATCTCTATAAACATGGAAATGTCTCCACTGCTATCTCTACAAACATCGAAATATCTTCACCCCCATCTGTATAAACATGGAAATACTTACAAAGTTATCTCTATAAACATGGAAATATCTACACCGCCATCTGTATAAACATGGAAATATCTACAAAGCCATGTGTACATTCATGGAAAGATCTACACCGCTCTCTATATAAACATGGAAAAAACTACACCGCTATCTGTATATACATGGAAATATCTACACCGCCATCTACATATCCATAGAAATATCTGCGCCGCCATCTGTATAAACATGGAAATATCTACACGGTCATCTGTGTATAGATGGAAATATCAACACCGCCATCTGTACAAACATGGAAATATCTGCACCGCTATCTGTATAAACATGGAAATATATACACCGCTATCTCTATAAACATGGAAATATCTACACCGTGATCTGGATAAACATGGAAACATTTACACCGATATCTGTATAAACATGGAAATAACTACACCGCCATCTCTATAAACATGGAAATATCTACACCGCCATCTGTATAAACATGGAAATATCTACACCCCTATCTGTATAAACCTGGAAATATCTACACCGCTATCTGTATAAACATGGTAATATCTACGCCACCATCTATATAAACATGGAAATATCTACACTGCTATCTCTATAAACATGGAAATATCTACACCACCATCTGTGTAAACATGGAAATATCTACACCGCTATCTGTATAAACCTGGAAATATCTACATCGCTATCTGTATAAACATGGTAATATCTACACCACCATCTATATAAACATGGAAATATCTACACTGCCATCTGTATAAACATGGAAATATCTACAATGCCATCTGTAGAAAGATAGAAATATCTACACCGCAATCTGTGTAAACATGGAAATATCTACACCAATATCTGTAAAAACATGGAAATATCTACACCGCTATCTGTATAAATATGGAAATATCTACAACGCGATCTGCAAAAATATGGAAATATCTACACCACGATCTGTACAAAGATGGAAATATCTACACCGCTATCTGTAGAAACATGGAAATAACTACACCGCGATCTGCATAAACATGGAAATATCTACAACGCGATCTGTATAAACATGGAAATATCTACACCGGTATCTGTAGAAACATGGAAATATCTACACAGCTATCTCTATAAACATGGAAATATCTACACCGCCATCTGCATAAACATGGATATACCTACAAGTCATCTGTATAAACATGGAAATATCTACACAACCATCTGTATAAACATGGAAATATCTACACAGCCATCTGTATATACATGGAAATATCTACACCGCTATCTGTATAAACATGGAAATAACTACACCGCTATTTGTATGAACAAGGATATCTCTACACCGTGATTTGTATAAACATGGAAATATCTACACTGCTATTTGTATAAACAAGGAAATATCTACACCGCTATTTGTAGAAACTAGGAAATAACTACACCGCTATTTGCATAAACAAGGAAATATCTACACCGTGATCTGTATAAACATGGAAATATTTACAACGCCATCTCTATAAACATGGAAATACCTACACTCCTATGGGTATAAACATGGAAATATCCACACCGCTATCTCTATAAACATGGAAATAACTACACCGCGATCAGTATAAACGTGGAAATATCTACACCGCTATTTCTATAAACATTTAAATATCTCCACTGCTATCTCTATAAACATCGAAATACCTACACCGCCATCTGTATAAACATGGAAATACTTACAAAGTTATCTGTATAAACATGGAAATATCTACACCGCCATCTGTATAAACATGGAAATATCTACACAGCCATGTGTACAAACATGGAAATATCTACACCGTTCTCTATATAAACATGGAAATAACTACACCGCTATCTGTATATACATGGAAATATCTACACCGCCATCTACATATCCAGAGAAATATCTGCGCCGCCATCTGTATAAACATGGAAATATCTACACGGTAATCTGTGCATAGATGGAAATATCAACACCGCCATCTGTACAAACATGGAAATATCTGCACCGCTATCTGTATAAACATGGAAATATCTACACCGTGGTCTGTATAAACATGGAAATATCTACACCGCTATCTGTATAAACATGGAAATATATACACCGCTATCTCTATAAACATGGAAATATCTACACCGTGATCTGTATAAACATGGAAATATTTACACCGATATCTGTATAAACATGGAAATATCTACACCGTCATCTCCATAAACATGGAAATATCTACACCGCCATCCATATAAACATGGAAATATCTACACCGCTATCTGTATAAACCTGGAAATATCTACACTGCTATCTGTATAAACATGGTAATATCTACACCACCATCTATATAAACATGGAAATATCTACACCGCCATCTGTATAAACATGGAAATATCTACAATGCCATCTGTAGAAAGATGGAAATATCTACACCGCGATCAGCATAAACATGGAAATATCTACACCGCTATCTGTATAAAGATGGAAATATCTACACCGCGATCTGCATAAGCATGGAAATATCGACACCGCGATCTGCATAAACGTGGAAATATCTACACCGCGATCTGTATAAACATGGAAATATCTACACCGCTATCTGTAGAAACATGGAAATATCTACACAGCTATCTCTATAAACATGGAAATATCTACACCGCCATCTCTATAAACATGGAAATACCTACAAGTCGTCTGTATAAACATGGAAATATCTACACAGCCATCTGAATAAACATGGAAATACCTACACAGCCGTCTGTTTATACTTGGAAATATCTACACCGCTACCTGTATAAACATGGAAATAACTACACCGCTATTTGTATAAACAAGGAAATATCTACACCGTGATTTGTATAAACATGGAAATATCTACACTGCTATTTGTATAAACAAGGAAATATCTACACCGCTATCTGTATAAACATGGAAATAACTACAAAGCTATTTGCATAAACAAGGAAATAGCTACACTGCGATCTGTATAAACATGGAAATATCTACAACGCCATCTCTATAAACATGGAAATATCTACACAACTATGTGTATAAACGTGGAAATATCCACACCGCTATCTCTATAAACATGGAAATAACCACACAGGGATCAGTATAAACGTGGAAATATCTACACCGCTATCTCTATAAACATGGATATATCTCCACTGCTATCTCTACAGACATCGAAATATCTACACCCCGTCTGTATAAACATGGAAATACTTACAAAGTTATCTGTATAAACATGGAAATATCTACACCGCCATCTGTATAAACATGGAAATATCTACACAGCCTTGTGTACATACATGGAAATATCTACACCGCTCTCTATATAAACATGAAAATAACTACACCGCTATCTGTATATACAGGGAAATATCTATACCGCCATCTACATATCCATAGAAATATCTGCGCCGCCATCTGTATAAACAAGGAAATATCTACACGGTCATCTGTGTATAGATGGAAATATCAACACCGCAATCTGTACAAACATGGAAATATCTGCACCGCTATCTGTATAAACATGGAAATAACTACACCGTGGTCTGTATAAACATGGAAATATCTACACCGCTATCTGTATAAACATGGAAATATATACACCGCTATCTCTATAAACATGGAAATATCTACACCGTGATCTGTATAAACATGGAAATATTTACACCGATATCTGTATAAACATGGAAATATCTACACCGCCATCTCTATAAACATGGAAATATCTACACCGCCGTGTGTATAAACATGGAAATATCTACACCGCTATCTGTATAAACCTGTAAATATCTACATCGCTATCTGTATAAACATGGTAATATCTACACCACCATCTATATAAACATGGAAATATCTACACCGCCATCTGTATAAACATGGAAATATCTACAATGTCATCTGTAGAAAGATGGAAATATCTACACCGCAATCTGTGTAAACATGGAAATATCTACACCAATATCTGTAAAAACATGGAAATATCTACACTGCTATCTGTATAAACATGGAAATATCTACACCGCGATCTGTATAAACATGGAAATATCTACACGGTCATCTGTGTATAGATGGAAATATCAACACCGCCATCTGTGCAAACATGGAAATATCTGCACCGCTATCTGTATAAACATGGAAATATCTACACCGCTATCTGTAGAAACATGGAAATACCTACACAGCTATCTCTATAATCATGGAAATATCTACACCGCCATCTGTATAAACATGGAAGTACCTACAAGTCATCTGTATAAACATGCAAATATCTACACAGCCATCTGTATAAACATGGAAATATCTACACAGCCATCTGTATATACATGGAAATATCTACACCGCTATCTGTATAAACATGGAAATAACTACACCGCTATGTGTATAAGCAAGGAAATATCTACACCGTGATCTGTATAAACACGGAAATATCTACACTGCTATTTGTATAAACAAGGAAATATCTACACCGCTATCTGTATAAACATGGAAATAACTACACCGCTATTTGCATAAAGAAGGAAATATCTACACCGTGATCTGTATAAACATGGAAATATCTACAACGCCATCTCCATAAACATGGAAATATCTACACCCCTATCTGTATAGACATGGAAATATCCACACCGCTATCTCTATAAACATGGAAATAACTACAATGCGACCAGTATAAACGTGGAAATATCTACACCGCTATGTCTATAAACATGGAAATATCTCCACTGCTATGTCTATAAACATTGAAATACCTACACCACCATCTGTATAAACATGGAAATACTTAAAAAGTTATCTGTATAAACATGGAAATATCTACACTGCCATCTGTATAAACATGGAAATATCTTCACAGCCATGTGTACATACTTGGAAATATCTACACCGCTCTCTATATAAACATGGAAATAACTACACTGCTCTCTGTATATACATGGAAATATCTACACCGACATCTACATATCCATAGAAATATCTGTGCTACCATCTGTATAAACATGGAAATATCTACACGTTCAACTGTGTATAGATGGAAATATCAACACCGCCATCTGTACAAGCATGGAAATGTCTGCACCGCTAACTGTATAAACATGGAAATATCTACACCGTGGTCTGTATAAACATGGAAATATCTACACCGCTATCTGTATAAACATTGAAATATATACACCGCTATCTCTATAAACATGGAAATATCTACACCGTGATCTGTATAAACATGGAAATATTTAAACCGATATCGGTATAAACATGGAAATATCTACACCGCCATCTCTATGAACATGGAAATATTTACACCGCCATCTGATTAAACATGGAAATATCTACACCGCTATCTGTATAAACCTGGAAATATCTACACCGCTATCTGTATAAACATGGTAATATCTACACCACCATCTATATAAACATGGAAATATCTACACTGCCATCTGTATAAACATGGAAATATCTACAATGCCATCTGTAGAAAGATGGAAATATCTACACCGCAATCTGTGTAAACATGGAAATATCTACACCAATATCTGTAAAAACATGGAAATATCTACACCGCTATCTGTATAAACATGGAAATATCTACACCGCGATCTGCATAAACATGGAAATATCTACACCGCGATCTGTATAAACATGGAAATATCTACACCGCTATCTGTAGAAACATGGAAATATCTACACCGCGATCTGCATAAACATGTAAATATCTACACAGCTATCTCTATAAACATGGAAATGTCTACACCGCCATCTGTATAAACATGGAAATAACTACAAGTCATCTGTATTAACATGGAAATATCTACACAGCCATCTGTATAAACATGGAAATATCTACACAGCCATCTGTATATACATGGAAATATCTACACCGCTATCTGTATAAACATGGAAATAACTACACCGCTATTTGTATAAACAAGGAAATATCTACACCGTGATCTGTATAAACATGGAAATATCTACACTGCTATTTGTATAAACAAGGAAATATCTACACCGCCATCTGTATAAACATGGAAATAACTACACCGCAATTTGCATAAACAAGGAAATATCTACACCGTGATATGTATAAACATGGAATTATCTAGAACGCCATCTCTATAAACATGGAAATATCTACACCACTATCTGTATAAACATGGAAATATCCACACCGCTATCTCTATAAACATGGAAATATCTACACCGCCATCTGTATAAACATGGAAAAATCTACAATGCCATCTGTAGAAAGATGGAATTATCTACACCGCAATCTGTGTAAACATGGAAATATCTACACCAATATCTGTAAATACATGGAAATATCTACATCGCTATCTGTATAAACATGGAAATATATACACCGCTTTCTCTATAAACATGGAAATATCTACACCGTGATCTATGTAAACATGGAAATATCTACACCGCCATCTGTATAAACATGGAAATATCTACAATGTCATCTGTAGAAAGATGGAAATATCTACACCGCAATCTGTGTAAACATTGAAATATCTACACCAATATCTGTAAAAACATGGAAATATCTACACTGCTATCTGTATAAACATGGAAATATCTACACCGCGATCTGTATAAACATGGAAATATCTACACGGTCATCTGTGTATAGATGGAAATATCAACACCGCCATCTGTACAAACATGGAAATATCTGCACCGCTATCTGTATAAACATGGAAATATCTACACCGTGGTCTGTATAAACATTTAAATATCTACACCGCTATCTGTATAAACATGGAAATATATACACAGCTATCTCTATAAACATGGAAATAGCTACACCGTGATCTGTATAAACATGGAAATATTTACACCGATACCTGTATAAACATGGAAATATCTAAACCGCCATCTCTATAAACATGGAAATATCTACAACGCCATCTGTATAAACATGGAAATATCTACACCGCTATCTGCATAAACATGGAAATATCTACACCGTGGTCTGTGTAAAGATGGAAATATCTACACCCCTATCTGTATAAACATGGAAATATGCACACCGCTATCTCTATAAACATGGAAATAACTACACCGCGATCAGTATAAACTTGGAAATATCTACACTTCTATCTCTATAAACATGGAAATAACTCCACTGCTATCTCTATAAACATCGAAATATCTACACCGCCATCTGTATAAACATGGAAATATTTACAAGGTTATCTGTGTAAACATGGAAATATCTACACCGCCATCTCTATAAACATGGAAATATCTACACAGCCATGTGTACATACATGGAAATATCTACACCGCTCTCTATATAAACATGGAAATAACTACACCGCTATCTGTATATACATGGAAATATCTACACCGCCATCTACATATCCATAGAAATATCTGTGCCGCCATCTTTATAAACATGGAAATATCTACACGGTCATCTGTGTATAGATGGAAATATCAACACTGCCATCTGTACAAACATGGAAATATCTGCAACGCTATCTGTATAAACATGGAAATATCTACACCGTGGTCTGTATAAACATGGAAATATCTACACCGCTATCTGTATAAACATGGAAATATATACACCGCTATCTCTATAAACATGGAAATATCTACAACGCCATCTGTATAAAAATGGAAATATCTACACCGCTATCTGTATAAACCTGGAAATATCTACACCGCTATCTGTATAAACGTGGTAATATCTACACGAACATCTATATAAACATGGAAATATCTACACCGCCATCTGTATAAACATGGAAAAATCTACAATGCCATCTGTAGAAAGATGGAATTATCTACACCGCAATCTGTGTAAACATGGAAATATCTACACCAATATCTGTAAAAACATGGAAATATCTACATCGCTATCTGTATAAACATGGAAATATATACACCGCTATCTCTATAAACATGGAAATATCTACACCGTGATCTATATAAACATGGAAATATCTACACCGCCATCTGTATAAACATGGAAATATCTACAATGTCATCTGTAGAAAGATGGAAATATCTACACCGCAATCTGTGTAAACATTGAAATATCTACACCAATATCTGTAAAAACATGGAAATATCTACACTGCTATCTGTATAAACATGGAAATATCTACACCGCGATCTGTATAAACATGGAAATATCTACACGGTCATCTGTGTATAGATGGAAATATCAACACCGCCATCTGTACAAACATGGAAATATCTGCACCGCTATCTGTATAAACATGGAAATATCTACACCGTGGTCTGTATAAACATTTAAATATCTACACCGCTATCTGTATAAACATGGAAATATATACACAGCTATCTCTATAAACATGGAAATATCTACAACGCCATCTGTATAAACATGGAAATATCTACACCGCTATCTGTATAAACATGGAAATATCTACACCGTGGTCTGTGTAAAGATGGAAATATCTACACCCCTATCTGTATAAACATGGAAATATGCACACCGCTATCTCTATAAACATGGAAATAACTACACCGCGATCAGTATAAACTTGGAAATATCTACACTTCTATCTCTATAAACATGGAAATAACTCCACTGCTATCTCTATAAACATCGAAATATCTACACCGCCATCTGTATAAACATGGAAATATTTACAAGGTTATCTGTGTAAACATGGAAATATCTACACCGCCATCTCTATAAACATGGAAATATCTACACAGCCATGTGTACATACATGGAAATATCTACACCGCTCTCTATATAAACATGGAAATAACTACACCGCTATCTGTATATACATGGAAATATCTACACCGCCATCTACATATCCATAGAAATATCTGCGCCGCCATCTTTATAAACATGGAAATATCTACACGGTCATCTGTGTATAGATGGAAATATCAACACTGCCCTCTGTACAAACATGGAAATATCTGCACCGCTATCTGTATAAACATGGAAATAGCTACACCGTGGTCTGTATAAACATGGAAATATCTACACCGCTATCTCTATAAACATGGAAATACCTACACTGTGATCTGTATTAACATGGAAATATTTACACCGATATCTGTATAAACATGGAAATATCTACACCGCCATCTCTATAAACATGGCAATATCTACACCACCATCTATATAAACATGGAAATATCTACACCGCCATCTGTATAAACATGGAAATATCTACAATGTCATCTGTAGAAAGATGGAAATATCTACCCCGCAATATGTGTAAACATGGAAATATCTACACCAATATCTGTAAAAACATGGAAATATCTACACCGCTATCTGCATAAACATGGAAATGTCTACACCGTGATCTGTATAAACATGGAAATATCTACACCGCTATCTGTAGAAACATGGAAATATCTACACCGCGATCTGCATAAACATGGAAATAACTACACCGCAATCTGTATAAACAAGGAAATATCTACACCGCTATCTGTAGAAACATGGAAATATCTACACAGCTATCTCTATAAACATGGAAATATCTACACCGCCATCTGTATAAACATGGAAATACCTACAAGTCATCTGTATAAACATGGAAATATATACACAGCCAGCTGTATAAACATGGAAATATCCACACAGCCATCTGTATATACATGGAAATATCTACACCGCTATCTGTATAATCATGGAAATAACTACACCGCTATTTGTATAAACAAGGAATTATCTACACCGTGATCTGTATAAACATGGAAATATCTACACTGCTATTTGAATAAACAAGGAAATATCTACACCGCTATCTGTATAAACATGGAAATAACTACACCGCTATTTGCATAAACAAGGAAATATCTACACCGTGATCTGTATAAACATGGAAATATCTACAACGCCATCTCTATAAATTTGGAAATATCTACACCCCTATGTGTATAAACATGGAAATATCCACACAGCTATCTCTATAAACATGGAAATAACCACACCGCGATCAGTATAAACGTGGGAATATCTACACAGCTATCTCTATAAACATGGAAATGTCTCCACTGCTATCTCTACAAACATCGAAATATCTTCACCCCCATCTGTATAAACATGGAAATACTTACAAAGTTATCTCTATAAACATGGAAATATCTACACCGCCATCTGTATAAACATGGAAATATCTACAAAGCCATGTGTACATTCATGGAAAGATCTACACCGCTCTCTATATAAACATGGAAAAAACTACACCGCTATCTGTATATACATGGAAATATCTACACCGCCATCTACATATCCATAGAAATATCTGCGCCGCCATCTGTATAAACATGGAAATATCTACACGGTCATCTGTGTATAGATGGAAATATCAACACCGCCATCTGTACAAACATGGAAATATCTGCACCGCTATCTGTATAAACATGGAAATATATACACCGCTATCTCTATAAACATGGAAATATCTACACCGTGATCTGGATAAACATGGAAACATTTACACCGATATCTGTATAAACATGGAAATAACTACACCGCCATCTCTATAAACATGGAAATATCTACACCGCCATCTGTATAAACATGGAAATATCTACACCCCTATCTGTATAAACCTGGAAATATCTACACCGCTATCTGTATAAACATGGTAATATCTACGCCACCATCTATATAAACATGGAAATATCTACACTGCTATCTCTATAAACATGGAAATATCTACACCACCATCTGTGTAAACATGGAAATATCTACACCGCTATCTGTATAAACCTGGAAATATCTACATCGCTATCTGTATAAACATGGTAATATCTACACCACCATCTATATAAACATGGAAATATCTACACTGCCATCTGTATAAACATGGAAATATCTACAATGCCATCTGTAGAAAGATAGAAATATCTACACCGCAATCTGTGTAAACATGGAAATATCTACACCAATATCTGTAAAAACATGGAAATATCTACACCGCTATCTGTATAAATATGGAAATATCTACAACGCGATCTGCAAAAATATGGAAATATCTACACCACGATCTGTACAAAGATGGAAATATCTACACCGCTATCTGTAGAAACATGGAAATAACTACACCGCGATCTGCATAAACATGGAAATATCTACAACGCGATCTGTATAAACATGGAAATATCTACACCGGTATCTGTAGAAACATGGAAATATCTACACAGCTATCTCTATAAACATGGAAATATCTACACCGCCATCTGCATAAACATGGATATACCTACAAGTCATCTGTATAAACATGGAAATATCTACACAACCATCTGTATAAACATGGAAATATCTACACAGCCATCTGTATATACATGGAAATATCTACACCGCTATCTGTATAAACATGGAAATAACTACACCGCTATTTGTATGAACAAGGATATCTCTACACCGTGATTTGTATAAACATGGAAATATCTACACTGCTATTTGTATAAACAAGGAAATATCTACACCGCTATTTGTAGAAACTAGGAAATAACTACACCGCTATTTGCATAAACAAGGAAATATCTACACCGTGATCTGTATAAACATGGAAATATTTACAACGCCATCTCTATAAACATGGAAATACCTACACTCCTATGGGTATAAACATGGAAATATCCACACCGCTATCTCTATAAACATGGAAATAACTACACCGCGATCAGTATAAACGTGGAAATATCTACACCGCTATTTCTATAAACATTTAAATATCTCCACTGCTATCTCTATAAACATCGAAATACCTACACCGCCATCTGTATAAACATGGAAATACTTACAAAGTTATCTGTATAAACATGGAAATATCTACACCGCCATCTGTATAAACATGGAAATATCTACACAGCCATGTGTACAAACATGGAAATATCTACACCGTTCTCTATATAAACATGGAAATAACTACACCGCTATCTGTATATACATGGAAATATCTACACCGCCATCTACATATCCAGAGAAATATCTGCGCCGCCATCTGTATAAACATGGAAATATCTACACGGTAATCTGTGCATAGATGGAAATATCAACACCGCCATCTGTACAAACATGGAAATATCTGCACCGCTATCTGTATAAACATGGAAATATCTACACCGTGGTCTGTATAAACATGGAAATATCTACACCGCTATCTGTATAAACATGGAAATATATACACCGCTATCTCTATAAACATGGAAATATCTACACCGTGATCTGTATAAACATGGAAATATTTACACCGATATCTGTATAAACATGGAAATATCTACACCGTCATCTCCATAAACATGGAAATATCTACACCGCCATCCATATAAACATGGAAATATCTACACCGCTATCTGTATAAACCTGGAAATATCTACACTGCTATCTGTATAAACATGGTAATATCTACACCACCATCTATATAAACATGGAAATATCTACACCGCCATCTGTATAAACATGGAAATATCTACAATGCCATCTGTAGAAAGATGGAAATATCTACACCGCGATCAGCATAAACATGGAAATATCTACACCGCTATCTGTATAAAGATGGAAATATCTACACCGCGATCTGCATAAGCATGGAAATATCGACACCGCGATCTGCATAAACGTGGAAATATCTACACCGCGATCTGTATAAACATGGAAATATCTACACCGCTATCTGTAGAAACATGGAAATATCTACACAGCTATCTCTATAAACATGGAAATATCTACACCGCCATCTCTATAAACATGGAAATACCTACAAGTCGTCTGTATAAACATGGAAATATCTACACAGCCATCTGAATAAACATGGAAATACCTACACAGCCGTCTGTTTATACTTGGAAATATCTACACCGCTACCTGTATAAACATGGAAATAACTACACCGCTATTTGTATAAACAAGGAAATATCTACACCGTGATTTGTATAAACATGGAAATATCTACACTGCTATTTGTATAAACAAGGAAATATCTACACCGCTATCTGTATAAACATGGAAATAACTACAAAGCTATTTGCATAAACAAGGAAATAGCTACACTGCGATCTGTATAAACATGGAAATATCTACAACGCCATCTCTATAAACATGGAAATATCTACACAACTATGTGTATAAACGTGGAAATATCCACACCGCTATCTCTATAAACATGGAAATAACCACACAGGGATCAGTATAAACGTGGAAATATCTACACCGCTATCTCTATAAACATGGATATATCTCCACTGCTATCTCTACAGACATCGAAATATCTACACCCCGTCTGTATAAACATGGAAATACTTACAAAGTTATCTGTATAAACATGGAAATATCTACACCGCCATCTGTATAAACATGGAAATATCTACACAGCCTTGTGTACATACATGGAAATATCTACACCGCTCTCTATATAAACATGAAAATAACTACACCGCTATCTGTATATACAGGGAAATATCTATACCGCCATCTACATATCCATAGAAATATCTGCGCCGCCATCTGTATAAACAAGGAAATATCTACACGGTCATCTGTGTATAGATGGAAATATCAACACCGCAATCTGTACAAACATGGAAATATCTGCACCGCTATCTGTATAAACATGGAAATAACTACACCGTGGTCTGTATAAACATGGAAATATCTACACCGCTATCTGTATAAACATGGAAATATATACACCGCTATCTCTATAAACATGGAAATATCTACACCGTGATCTGTATAAACATGGAAATATTTACACCGATATCTGTATAAACATGGAAATATCTACACCGCCATCTCTATAAACATGGAAATATCTACACCGCCGTGTGTATAAACATGGAAATATCTACACCGCTATCTGTATAAACCTGTAAATATCTACATCGCTATCTGTATAAACATGGTAATATCTACACCACCATCTATATAAACATGGAAATATCTACACCGCCATCTGTATAAACATGGAAATATCTACAATGTCATCTGTAGAAAGATGGAAATATCTACACCGCAATCTGTGTAAACATGGAAATATCTACACCAATATCTGTAAAAACATGGAAATATCTACACTGCTATCTGTATAAACATGGAAATATCTACACCGCGATCTGTATAAACATGGAAATATCTACACGGTCATCTGTGTATAGATGGAAATATCAACACCGCCATCTGTGCAAACATGGAAATATCTGCACCGCTATCTGTATAAACATGGAAATATCTACACCGCTATCTGTAGAAACATGGAAATACCTACACAGCTATCTCTATAATCATGGAAATATCTACACCGCCATCTGTATAAACATGGAAGTACCTACAAGTCATCTGTATAAACATGCAAATATCTACACAGCCATCTGTATAAACATGGAAATATCTACACAGCCATCTGTATATACATGGAAATATCTACACCGCTATCTGTATAAACATGGAAATAACTACACCGCTATGTGTATAAGCAAGGAAATATCTACACCGTGATCTGTATAAACACGGAAATATCTACACTGCTATTTGTATAAACAAGGAAATATCTACACCGCTATCTGTATAAACATGGAAATAACTACACCGCTATTTGCATAAAGAAGGAAATATCTACACCGTGATCTGTATAAACATGGAAATATCTACAACGCCATCTCCATAAACATGGAAATATCTACACCCCTATCTGTATAGACATGGAAATATCCACACCGCTATCTCTATAAACATGGAAATAACTACAATGCGACCAGTATAAACGTGGAAATATCTACACCGCTATGTCTATAAACATGGAAATATCTCCACTGCTATGTCTATAAACATTGAAATACCTACACCACCATCTGTATAAACATGGAAATACTTAAAAAGTTATCTGTATAAACATGGAAATATCTACACTGCCATCTGTATAAACATGGAAATATCTTCACAGCCATGTGTACATACTTGGAAATATCTACACCGCTCTCTATATAAACATGGAAATAACTACACTGCTCTCTGTATATACATGGAAATATCTACACCGACATCTACATATCCATAGAAATATCTGTGCTACCATCTGTATAAACATGGAAATATCTACACGTTCAACTGTGTATAGATGGAAATATCAACACCGCCATCTGTACAAGCATGGAAATGTCTGCACCGCTAACTGTATAAACATGGAAATATCTACACCGTGGTCTGTATAAACATGGAAATATCTACACCGCTATCTGTATAAACATTGAAATATATACACCGCTATCTCTATAAACATGGAAATATCTACACCGTGATCTGTATAAACATGGAAATATTTAAACCGATATCGGTATAAACATGGAAATATCTACACCGCCATCTCTATGAACATGGAAATATTTACACCGCCATCTGATTAAACATGGAAATATCTACACCGCTATCTGTATAAACCTGGAAATATCTACACCGCTATCTGTATAAACATGGTAATATCTACACCACCATCTATATAAACATGGAAATATCTACACTGCCATCTGTATAAACATGGAAATATCTACAATGCCATCTGTAGAAAGATGGAAATATCTACACCGCAATCTGTGTAAACATGGAAATATCTACACCAATATCTGTAAAAACATGGAAATATCTACACCGCTATCTGTATAAACATGGAAATATCTACACCGCGATCTGCATAAACATGGAAATATCTACACCGCGATCTGTATAAACATGGAAATATCTACACCGCTATCTGTAGAAACATGGAAATATCTACACCGCGATCTGCATAAACATGTAAATATCTACACAGCTATCTCTATAAACATGGAAATGTCTACACCGCCATCTGTATAAACATGGAAATAACTACAAGTCATCTGTATTAACATGGAAATATCTACACAGCCATCTGTATAAACATGGAAATATCTACACAGCCATCTGTATATACATGGAAATATCTACACCGCTATCTGTATAAACATGGAAATAACTACACCGCTATTTGTATAAACAAGGAAATATCTACACCGTGATCTGTATAAACATGGAAATATCTACACTGCTATTTGTATAAACAAGGAAATATCTACACCGCCATCTGTATAAACATGGAAATAACTACACCGCAATTTGCATAAACAAGGAAATATCTACACCGTGATATGTATAAACATGGAATTATCTAGAACGCCATCTCTATAAACATGGAAATATCTACACCACTATCTGTATAAACATGGAAATATCCACACCGCTATCTCTATAAACATGGAAATATCTACACCGCCATCTGTATAAACATGGAAAAATCTACAATGCCATCTGTAGAAAGATGGAATTATCTACACCGCAATCTGTGTAAACATGGAAATATCTACACCAATATCTGTAAATACATGGAAATATCTACATCGCTATCTGTATAAACATGGAAATATATACACCGCTTTCTCTATAAACATGGAAATATCTACACCGTGATCTATGTAAACATGGAAATATCTACACCGCCATCTGTATAAACATGGAAATATCTACAATGTCATCTGTAGAAAGATGGAAATATCTACACCGCAATCTGTGTAAACATTGAAATATCTACACCAATATCTGTAAAAACATGGAAATATCTACACTGCTATCTGTATAAACATGGAAATATCTACACCGCGATCTGTATAAACATGGAAATATCTACACGGTCATCTGTGTATAGATGGAAATATCAACACCGCCATCTGTACAAACATGGAAATATCTGCACCGCTATCTGTATAAACATGGAAATATCTACACCGTGGTCTGTATAAACATTTAAATATCTACACCGCTATCTGTATAAACATGGAAATATATACACAGCTATCTCTATAAACATGGAAATAGCTACACCGTGATCTGTATAAACATGGAAATATTTACACCGATACCTGTATAAACATGGAAATATCTAAACCGCCATCTCTATAAACATGGAAATATCTACAACGCCATCTGTATAAACATGGAAATATCTACACCGCTATCTGCATAAACATGGAAATATCTACACCGTGGTCTGTGTAAAGATGGAAATATCTACACCCCTATCTGTATAAACATGGAAATATGCACACCGCTATCTCTATAAACATGGAAATAACTACACCGCGATCAGTATAAACTTGGAAATATCTACACTTCTATCTCTATAAACATGGAAATAACTCCACTGCTATCTCTATAAACATCGAAATATCTACACCGCCATCTGTATAAACATGGAAATATTTACAAGGTTATCTGTGTAAACATGGAAATATCTACACCGCCATCTCTATAAACATGGAAATATCTACACAGCCATGTGTACATACATGGAAATATCTACACCGCTCTCTATATAAACATGGAAATAACTACACCGCTATCTGTATATACATGGAAATATCTACACCGCCATCTACATATCCATAGAAATATCTGTGCCGCCATCTTTATAAACATGGAAATATCTACACGGTCATCTGTGTATAGATGGAAATATCAACACTGCCATCTGTACAAACATGGAAATATCTGCAACGCTATCTGTATAAACATGGAAATATCTACACCGTGGTCTGTATAAACATGGAAATATCTACACCGCTATCTGTATAAACATGGAAATATATACACCGCTATCTCTATAAACATGGAAATACCTACACTGTGATCTGTATTAACATGGAAATATTTACACCGATATCTGTATAAACATGGAAATATCTACACCGCCATCTCTATAAACATGGCAATATCTACACCACCATCTATATAAACATGGAAATATCTACACCGCCATCTGTATAAACATGGAAATATCTACAATGTCATCTGTAGAAAGATGGAAATATCTACCCCGCAATATGTGTAAACATGGAAATATCTACACCAATATCTGTAAAAACATGGAAATATCTACACCGCTATCTGCATAAACATGGAAATGTCTACACCGTGATCTGTATAAACATGGAAATATCTACACCGCTATCTGTAGAAACATGGAAATATCTACACCGCGATCTGCATAAACATGGAAATAACTACACCGCAATCTGTATAAACAAGGAAATATCTACACCGCTATCTGTAGAAACATGGAAATATCTACACAGCTATCTCTATAAACATGGAAATATCTACACCGCCATCTGTATAAACATGGAAATACCTACAAGTCATCTGTATAAACATGGAAATATATACACAGCCAGCTGTATAAACATGGAAATATCCACACAGCCATCTGTATATACATGGAAATATCTACACCGCTATCTGTATAATCATGGAAATAACTACACCGCTATTTGTATAAACAAGGAATTATCTACACCGTGATCTGTATAAACATGGAAATATCTACACTGCTATTTGAATAAACAAGGAAATATCTACACCGCTATCTGTATAAACATGGAAATAACTACACCGCTATTTGCATAAACAAGGAAATATCTACACCGTGATCTGTATAAACATGGAAATATCTACAACGCCATCTCTATAAATTTGGAAATATCTACACCCCTATGTGTATAAACATGGAAATATCCACACATCTATCTCTATAAACATGGAAATAACCACACCGCGATCAGTATAAACGTGGGAATATCTACACAGCTATCTCTATAAACATGGAAATGTCTCCACTGCTATCTCTACAAACATCGAAATATCTACACCCCCATCTGTATAAACATGGAAATACTTACAAAGTTATCTGTATAAACATGGAAATATCTACACCGCCATCTGTATAAACATGGAAATATCTACAAAGCCATGTGTACATTCATGGAAAGATCTACACCGCTCTCTATATAAACATGGAAATAACTACACCGCTATCTGAATATACATGGAAATATCTACACCGCCATCAACATATCCATAGAAATATCTGCGCCGCCATCTGTATAAACATGGAAATATCTACACGGTCATCTGTGTATAGATGGAAATATCAACACCGCCATCTGTACGAACATGGAAATATCTGCACCGCTATCTGTATAAACATGGAAATATATACACCGCTATCTCTATAAACATGGAAATATCTACACCGTGATCTGGATAAACATGGAAATATTTACACCGATATCTGTATAAACATGGAAATATCTACACCGCCATCTCTATAAACATGGAAATATCTACACCGCCATCTGTATAAACATGGAAATATCTACACCGCTATCTGTATAAACCTGGAAATATCTACACCGCTATCTGTATAAACATGGTAATATCTACGCCACCATCTATATAAACATGGAAATATCTACACTGCTATCTCTATAAACATGGAAATATCTACACCACCATCTGTGTAAACATGGAAATATCTACACCGCTATCTGTATAAACCTGGAAATATCTACATCGCTATCTGTATAAACATGGTAATATCTACACCACCATCTATATAAACATGGAAATATCTACACTGCCATCTGTATAAACATGGAAATATCTACAATGCCATCTGTAGAAAGATAGAAATATCTACACCGCAATCTGTGTAAACATGGAAATATCTACACCAATATCTGTAAAAACATGGAAATATCTACACCGCTATCTGTATAAACATGGAAATATCTACAACGCGATCTGCAAAAATATGGAAATATCTACACCGCGAACTGTACAAAGATGGAAATATCTACACCGCTATCTGTAGAAACATGGAAATAACTACACCGCGATCTGCATAAACATGGAAATATCTACAACGCGATCTGTATAAACATGGAAATATCTACACCGGTATCTGTAGAAACATGGAAATATCTACACAGCTATCTCTATAAACATGGAAATATCTACACCGCCATCTGCATAAACATGGATATACCTACAAGTCATCTGTATAAACATGGAAATATCTACACAGCCATCTGTATAAACATGGAAATATCTACACAGCCATCTGTATATACATGGAAATATCTACACCGCTATCTGTATAAACATGGAAATAACTACACCGCTATTTGTATGAACAAGGATATCTCTACACCGTGATTTGTATAAACATGGAAATATCTACACTGCTATTTGTATAAACAAGGAAATATCTACACCGCTATCTGTAGAAACTAGGAAATAACTACACCGCTATTTGCATAAACAAGGAAATATCTACACCGTGATCTGTATAAACATGGAAATATTTACAACGCCATCTCTATAAACATGGAAATACCTACACTCCTATGGGTATAAACATGGAAATATCCACACCGCTATCTCTATAAACATGGAAATAACTACACCGCGATCAGTATAAACGTGGAAATATCTACACCGCTATTTCTATAAACATTTAAATATCTCCACTGCTATCTCTATAAACATCGAAATACCTACACCACCATCTGTATAAACATGGAAATACTTACAAAGTTATCTGTATAAACATGGAAATATCTACACCGCCATCTGTATAAACATGGAAATATCTACACAGCCATGTGTACAAACATGGAAATATCTACACCGTTCTCTATATAAACATGAAAATAACTACACCGCTATCTGTATATACATGGAAATATCTACACCGCCATCTACATATCCAGAGAAATATCTGCGCCGCCATCTGTATAAACATGGAAATATCTACACGGTAATCTGTGCATAGATGGAAATATCAACACCGCCATCTTTACAAACATGGAAATATCTGCACCGCTATCTGTATAAACATGGAAATATCTACACCGTGGTCTGTATAAACATGGAAATATCTACACCGCTATCTGTATAAACATGGAAATATATACACCGCTATCTCTATAAACAGGGAAATATCTACACCGTGATCTGTATAAACATGGAAATATTTACACCGATATCTCTATAAACATGGAAATATCTACACCGTCATCTCCATAAACATGGAAATATCTACACCGCCATCCGTATAAACATGGAAATATCTACACCGCTATCTGTATAAACCTGGAAATATCTACACTGCTATCTGTATAAACATGGTAATATCTACACCACCATCTATATAAACATGGAAATATCTACACCGCCATCTGTATAAACATGGAAATATCTACAATGCCATCTGTAGAAAGATGGAAATATCTACACCGCAATCAGCATAAACATGGAAATATCTACACCGCTATCTGTATAAAGATGGAAATATCTACACCGCGATCTGCATAAGCATGGAAATATCTACACCGCGATCTGCATAAACGTGGAAATATCTACACCGCGATCTGTATAAACATGGAAATATCTACACCGCTATCTGTAGAAACATGGAAATATCTACACAGCTATCTCTATAAACATGGAAATATCTACACCGCCATCTCTATAAACATGGAAATACCTACAAGTCGTCTGTATAAACATGGAAATATCTACACAGCCATCTGAATAAACATGGAAATATCTACACAGCCGTCTGTATATACATGGAAATATCTACACCGCTATCTGTATAATCATGGAAATAACTACACTGCTATTTGTATAAACAAGGAATTATCTACACCGTGATCTGTATAAACATGGAAATATCTACACTGCTATTTGAATAAACAAGGAAATATCTACACCGCTATCTGTATAAACATGGAAATAACTACACCGCTATTTGCATAAACAAGGAAATATCTACACCGTGATCTGTATAAACATGGAAATATCTACAACGCCATCTCTATAAATTTGGAAATATCTACACCCCTATGTGTATAAACATGGAAATATCCACACAGCTATCTCTATAAACATGGAAATAACCACACCGCGATCAGTATAAACGTGGGAATATCTACACAGCTATCTCTATAAACATGGAAATGTCTCCACTGCTATCTCTACAAACATCGAAATATCTACACCCCCATCTGTATAAACATGGAAATACTTACAAAGTTATCTGTATAAACATGGAAATATCTACACCGCCATCTGTATAAACATGGAAATATCTACAAAGCCATGTGTACATTCATGGAAAGATCTACACCGCTCTCTATATAAACATGGAAATAACTACACCGCTATCTGTATATACATGGAAATATCTACACCGCCATCAACATATCCATAGAAATATCTGCGCCGCCATCTGTATAAACATGGAAATATCTACACGGTCATCTGTGTATAGATGGAAATATCAACACCGCCATCTGTACAAACATGGAAATATCTGCACCGCTATCTGTATAAACATGGAAATATATACACCGCTATCTCTATAAACATGGAAATATCTACACCGTGATCTGGATAAACATGGAAATATTTACACCGATATCTGTATAAACATGGAAATATCTACACCGCCATCTCTATAAACATGGAAATATCTACACCGCCATCTGTATAAACATGGAAATATCTACACCGCTATCTGTATAAACCTGGAAATATCTACACCGCTATCTGTATAAACATGGTAATATCTACGCCACCATCTATATAAACATGGAAATATCTACACTGCTATCTCTATAAACATGGAAATATCTACACCGCCATCTGTGTAAACATGGAAATATCTACACCGCTATCCGTATAAACCTGGAAATATCTACATCGCTATCTGTATAAACATGGTAATATCTACACCACCATCTATATAAACATGGAAATATCTACACTGCCATCTGTATAAACATGGAAATATCTACAATGCCATCTGTAGAAAGATAGAAATATCTACACCGCAATCTGTGTAAACATGGAAATATCTACACCAATATCTGTAAAAACATGGAAATATCTACACCGCTATCTGTATAAACATGGAAATATCTACAACGCGATCTGCAAAAATATGGAAATATCTACACCGCGATCTGTACAAAGATGGAAATATCTACACCGCTATCTGTAGAAACATGGAAATAACTACACCGCGATCTGCATAAACATGGAAATATCTACAACGCGATCTGTATAAACATGGAAATATCTACACCGGTATCTGTAGAAACATGGAAATATCTACACAGCTATCTCTATAAACATGGAAATATCTACACCGCCATCTGCATAAACATGGATATACCTACAAGTCATCTGTATAAACATGGAAATATCTACACAGCCATCTGTATAAACATGGAAATATCTACACAGCCATCTGTATATACATGGAAATATCTACACCGCTATCTGTATAAACATGGAAATAACTACACCGCTATTTGTATGAACAAGGATATCTCTACACCGTGATTTGTATAAACATGGAAATATCTACACTGCTATTTGTATAAACAAGGAAATATCTACACCGCTATCTGTAGAAACTAGGAAATAACTACACCGCTATTTGCATAAACAAGGAAATATCTACACCGTGATCTGTATAAACATGGAAATATTTACAACGCCATCTCTATAAACATGGAAATACCTACACTCCTATGGGTATAAACATGGAAATATCCACACCGCTATCTCTATAAACATGGAAATAACTACACCGCGATCAGTATAAACGTGGAAATATCTACACCGCTATTTCTATAAACATTTAAATATCTCCACTGCTATCTCTATAAACATCGAAATACCTACACCACCATCTGTATAAACATGGAAATACTTACAAAGTTATCTGTATAAACATGGAAATATCTACACCGCCATCTGTATAAACATGGAAATATCTACACAGCCATGTGTACAAACATGGAAATATCTACACCGTTCTCTATATAAACATGAAAATAACTACACCGCTATCTGTATATACATGGAAATATCTACACCGCCATCTACATATCCAGAGAAATATCTGCACCGCCATCTGTATAAACATGGAAATATCTACACGGTAATCTGTGCATAGATGGAAATATCAACACCGCCATCTTTACAAACATGGAAATATCTGCACCGCTATCTGTATAAACATGGAAATATCTACACCGTGGTCTGTATAAACATGGAAATATCTACACCGCTATCTGTATAAACATGGAAATATATACACCGCTATCTCTATAAACATGGAAATATCTACACCGTGATCTGTATAAACATGGAAATATTTACACCGATATCTCTATAAACATGGAAATATCTACACCGTCATCTCCATAAACATGGAAATATCTACACCGCCATCCGTATAAACATGGAAATATCTACACCGCTATCTGTATAAACCTGGAAATATCTACACTGCTATCTGTATAAACATGGTAATATCTACACCACCATCTATATAAACATGGAAATATCTACACCGCCATCTGTATAAACATGGAAATATCTACAATGCCATCTGTAGAAAGATGGAAATATCTACACCGCGATCAGCATAAACATGGAAATATCTACACCGCTATCTGTATAAAGATGGAAATATCTACACCGCGGTCTGCATAAGCATGGAAATATCTACACCGCGATCTGCATAAACGTGGAAATATCTACACCGCGATCTGTATAAACATGGAAATATCTACACCGCTATCTGTAGAAACATGGAAATATCTACACAGCTATCTCTATAAACATGGAAATATCTACACCGCCATCTCTATAAACATGGAAATACCTACAAGTCGTCTGTATAAACATGGAAATATCTACACAGCCATCTGAATAAACATGGAAATATCTACACAGCCGTCTGTATATACTTGGAAATATCTACACCGCTACCTGTATAAACATGGAAATAACTACACCGCTATTTGTATAAACAAGGAAATATCTACACCGTGATTTGTATAAACATGGAAATATCTACACTGCTATTTGTATAAACAAGGAAATATCTACACCGCTATCTGTATAAACATGGAAATAACTACACCGCTATTTGCATAAACAAGGAAATACCTACACTGCGATCTGTATAAACATGGAAATATCTACAACGCCATCTCTATAAACATGGAAATATCTACACCCCTATGTGTATAAACATGGAAATATCCACACCGCTATCTCTATAAACATGGAAATAACCACACAGGGATCAGTATAAACGTGGAAATATCTACACCGCTATCTCTATAAACATGGAAATATCTCCACTGCTATCTCTACAGACATCGAAATATCTACACCCCATCTGTATAAACATGGAAATAACTACACCGTGGTCTGTATAAACATGGAAATATCTACACCGCTATCTGTATAAACATGGAAATATATACACCGCTATCTCTATAAACATGGAAATATCTACACCGTGATCTGTATAAACATGGAAATATTTACACCGATATCTGTATAAACATGGAAATATCTACACCGCCATCTCCATAAACATGGAAATATCTACACCGCCATGTGTATAAACATGGAAATATCTACACCGCTATCTGTATAAACCTGTAAATATCTACATCGCTATCTGTATAAACATGGTAATATCTACACCACCATCTATATAAACATGGAAATATCTACACCGCCATCTGTATAAACATGGAAATATCTACAATGTCATCTGTAGAAAGATGGAAATATCTACACCGCAATCTGTGTAAACATGGAAATATCTACACCAATATCTGTAAAAACATGGAAATATCTACACCGCTATCTGTATAAACATGGAAATATCTACACCGCGATCTGTATAAACATGGAAATATCTACACCGCTATCTGTAGAAACATGGAAATAACTACACCGTGATCAGCATAAACATGGAAATATCTACACCGCGATCTGTATAAACAAGGAAATATCTACACTGCTATCTGTAGAAACATGGAAATATCTACACAGCTATCTCTATAATCATGGAAATATCTACACCGCCATCTGTATAAACATGGAAGTACCTACAAGTCATCTGTATAAACATGGAAATATCTACACAGCCATCTGTATAAACATGGAAATATCTACACAGCCATCTGTATATACATGGAAATATCTACACCGCTATCTGTATAAACATGGAAATAACTACACCGCTATGTGTATAAACAAGGAAATATCTACACCGTGATCTGTATAAACACGGAAATATCTACACTGCTATTTGTATAAACAAGGAAATATCTACACCGCTATCTGTATAAACATGGAAATAACTACACCGCTATTTGCATAAAGAAGGAAATATCTACACCGTGATCTGTATAAACATGGAAATATCTACAACGCCATCTCCATAAACATGGAAATATCTACACCCCTATCTGTATAGACATGGAAATATCCACACCGCTATCTCTATAAACATGGAAATAACTACAACGCGACCAGTATAAACGTGGAAATATCTACACCGCTATCTCTATAAACATGGAAATATCTCCACTGCTATGTCTATAAACATTGAAATACCTACACCACCATGTGTATAAAGATGGAAATACTTAAAAAGTTATCTGTATAAACATGGAAATATCTACACTGCCATCTGTATAAACATGGAAATATCTTCACAGCCATGTGTACATACTTGGAAATATCTACACCGCTCTGTATATAAACATGGAAATAACTACACTGCTCTCTGTATATACATGGAAATATCTACACCGCCATCTACATATCCATAGAAATATCTGTGCCACCATCTGTATAAACATGGAAATATCTACACGTTCAACTGTGTATAGATGGAAATATCAACACCGCCATCTGTACAAGAATGGAAATGTCTGCACCGCTATCTGTATAAACATGGAAATATCTACACCGTGGTCTGTATAAACATGGAAATATCTACACCGCTATCTGTATAAACATTGAAATATATACACCGCTATCTCTATAAACATGGAAATATCTACACCGTGATCTGTATAAACATGGAAATATTTAAACCGATATCAGTATAAACATGGAAATATCTACACCGCCATCTCTATGAACATGGAAATATTTACACCGCCATCTGATTAAACATGGAAATATCTACACCGCTATCTGTATAAACCTGGAAATATCTACACCGCTATCTGTATAAACATGGTAATATCTACACCACCATATATATAAACATGGAAATATCTACACTGCCATCTGTATAAACATGGAAATATCTACAATGCCATCTGTAGAAAGATGGAAATATCTACACCGCAATCTGTGTAAACATGGAAATATCTACACCAATATCTGTAAAAACATGGAAATATCTACACCGCTATCTGTATAAACATGGAAATATCTACACCGCGATCTGCATAAACATGGAAATATCTACACCGCGATCTGTATAAACATGGAAATATCTACACCGCTATCTGTAGAAACATGGAAATATCTACACCGCGATCTGCATAAACATGTAAATATCTACACAGCTATCTCTATAAACATGGAAATGTCTACACCGCCATCTGTATAAACATGGAAATAACTACAAGTCATCTGTATTAACATGGAAATATCTACACAGCCATCTGTATAAACATGGAAATATCTACACAGCCATCTGTATATACATGGAAATATCTACACCGCTATCTGTATAAACATGGAAATAACTACACCGCTATTTGTATAAACAAGGAAATATCTACACCGTGATCTGTATAAACATGGAAATATCTACACTGCTATTTGTATAAACAAGGAAATATCTACACCGCCATCTGTATAAACATGGAAATAACTACACCGCTATTTGTATAAACAAGGAAATATCTACACCGTGATCTGTATAAACATGGAATTATCTACAACGCCATCTCTATAAACATGGAAATATCTACACCACTATCTGTATAAACATGGAAATATCCACACCGCTATCTCTATAAACATGGAAATAACTACACCGCGGTCAGTATAAACGTGGAAATATCTACACCGCTATCTCTATAAACATGGAAATATCTCCACTGCTATCTCTATAAACATCGAAATATCTGCACTGCCATCTGTATAAACATGGAAATACTTACAAAGTTATCTGTATAAACATGGAAATATCTACACCGCCATCTGTATAAACATGGAAATATCTACACAGCCATGTATTCATACATGGAAATATCTACACCGCTCTCTATATAAACATGGAAATAACTACACCGCTATCTCTATATACATGGAAATATCTACAAGGCCATCTACATATCCATAGAAATATCTGCGCCGCCATCTGTATAAACATGGAAATATCTACACGGTCATCTGTGTATAGATGGAAATATCAACACCGCCCTCTGTACAAACATGGAAATATCCGCACCGCTATCTGTATAAACATGGAAATATCTACACAGTGGTGTGCATAAACATGGAAATATCTACACCGCTATCTGTATAAACATGGAAATATATACACCGCTATCTCTATAAACATGGAAATATATACACCGTGATCTATATAAACAAGGAAATATCTACACCCCCATCTGTATAAACATGGAAATATCTACAATGTCATCTGTATTAAGATGGAAATATCTACACCGCAATCTGTGTAAACATTGAAATATCTACACCAATATCTGTAAAAACATGGAAATATCTACACCGCTATCTGTATAAACATGGAAATATCTACACCGCGATCTGTATAAACATGGAAATATCTACACGGTCATCTGTGTATAGATGGAAATATCAACACCGCCATCTGTACAAACATGGAAATATCTGCACCGCCATCTGTATAAACATGGAAATATCTACACCGTGGTCTGTATAAACATGGAAATATCTACACCGCTATCTGTATAAACATGGAAAGATATACACAGCTATCTCTATAAACATGGAAATATCTACACCGTGATCTGTATAAAGATGGAAATATGTACACCGATACCTGTATAAACATGGAAATATCTACACCGCCATCTCTATAAACATGGAAATATCTACAACGCCATCTGTATAAACATGGAAATATCTACACCGTGGTCTGTATAAACATGGAAATATCTACACCGCTATCTGTATAAACATGGAAATATATACACCGCCATCTCTATAAACATGGAAATATCTACACCGTGATCTGTATAAACATGGAACTATTTACACCGATATCTGTATAAACATGGAAATATCTACACAGCCATCTGTATAAACATGGAAATATCTACACCGCCATCTGTATAAACATGGAAATATCTACACCGCTATCTGTATAAACCTGAAAATATCTACACCGCTATCTGTACAAACATGGTAATATCTACAACACCATCTATATAAACATGGAAATATCTTCACCGCCATCTGTATAAACATGGAAATATCTACAATGCCATCTGTAGAAAGATGAAAATATCTACACTGCAATCTGTGTAAACATGGAAATATCTACACCGCAATCTGTATAAACATGGAAATATCTACAATGCCATCTGTAGAAAGATGGAAATATCTACACCGCAATCTGTGTAAACATGGAAATATCTACACCAATATCTGTAAAAACATGGAAATATCTACACCGCTATCTGTATAAACATGGAAATATCTACACCGCGGTCTGCATAAACATGGAAATATCTACACCGCGATCTGTATAAACATGGAAATATCTACACCGCTATCTGTAGAAACATGGAAACATCTACACTGCGATGTGCATAAACATGGAAATATCTACACCGCTATCTGTATAAACATGGAAATATCTACACAGCTATCTCTATAAACATGGAAATATCTACACCGCCATCTGTATAAACATGGAAATATCTACACCGCTATCTGTAGAAACATGGAAATATCTACACTGCGATGTGCATAAACATGAAAATATCTACACCGCTATCTGTAGAAACATCGAAATATCTACACAGCTATCTCTATAAACATGGAAATATCTACACCGCCATCTGTATAAACATGGAATTACCTACAAGTCATCTGTATAAACATGGAAATATCTACACAGCCATCTGTATAAACATGGAAATATGTACACAGCCATCTTTATATACATGGAAATATCTACACCGCTATCTCTATTAACATGGAAATAACTAAACCGCTATTTGTATGAACAAGGAAATATCTACACCATGATCTGTATAAGCATGGAAATATCTACACTGCTATTTGTATAAACAAGGACATATCTACACCGCTATCTGTATAAACATGGAAATAACTACACCGCTATTTGCATAAACAAGGAAATATCTACACCGTGATCTGTATAAACATGGAAATATGTACAACGCCATTTCTATAAACATGGAAATATCTACACCCCTATCTGTATAAACATGGAAATATCCACACCGCTATCTCTATAAACATGGAAATAACTACACCGCGATCAGTATAAACGTGGAAATATCTACACCGCTATCTCTATAAACATGGAAATATCTCCACTGCTATCTCTATAAACATCGAAATATCTACACCGCCATCTGTATAAACATGGAAATACTTACAAAGTTATCTGTATAAACATGTAAATATCTACACCGCCATCTGTATAAACATGGGAATATCTACACAGCCATGTGTACATATATGGAAATATCTACACCGCTCTCCATATAAACATGGAAATAACTACACCGCTATCTCTTTATACATGGAAATATCTACACCGCCATCTACATATCCATAGAAATATCTGCGCCACCATCTGTATAAACATGGAAATATCTACACTTTCATCTGTGTATAGATGGAAGTATCAACACCGCCATCTGTACAAACATGGAAATATCTGCACCGTTATCTGTATAAACATGGAAATATCTACACCGTGGTCTGTATAAACATGGAAATATCTACACCGCTATCTGTATAAACATGGAAATATATACACCGCCATCTCTATAAACATGGAAATATCTACACCGTGATCTGTATAAACATGGAACTATTTACACCGATATCTGTATAAACATGGAAATATCTACACAGCCATCTGTATAAACATGGAAATATCTACACCGCCATCTGTATAAACATGGAAATATCTACACCGCTATCTGTATAAACCTGAAAATATCTACACCGCTATCTGTACAAACATGGTAATATCTACAACACCATCTATATAAACATGGAAATATCTTCACCGCCATCTGTATAAACATGGAAATATCTACAATGCCATCTGTAGAAAGATGGAAATATCTACACTGCAATCTGTGTAAACATGGAAATATCTACACCGCAATCTGTATAAACATGGAAATATCTACAATGCCATCTGTAGAAAGATGGAAATATCTACACCGCAATCTGTGTAAACATGGAAATATCTACACCAATATCTGTAAAAACATGGAAATATCTACACCGCTATCTGTATAAACATGGAAATATCTACACCGCGGTCTGCATAAACATGGAAATATCTACACCGCGATCTGTATAAACATGGAAATATCTACACCGCTATCTGTAGAAGCATGGAAACATCTACACTGCGATGTGCATAAACATGGAAATATCTACACCGCTATCTGTATAAACATGGAAATATCTACACAGCTATCTCTATAAACATGGAAATATCTACACCGCCATCTGTATAAACATGGAAATATCTACACCGCTATCTGTAGAAACATGGAAATATCTACACTGCGATGTGCATAAACATGAAAATATCTACACCGCTATCTGTAGAAACATCGAAATATCTACACAGCTATCTCTATAAACATGGAAATATCTACACCGCCATCTGTATAAACATGGAATTACCTACAAGTCATCTGTATAAACATGGAAATATCTACACAGCCATCTGTATAAACATGGAAATATGTACACAGCCATCTTTATATACATGGAAATATCTACACCGCTATCTCTATTAACATGGAAATAACTAAACCGCTATTTGTATGAACAAGGAAATATCTACACCATGATCTGTATAAACATGGAAATATCTACACTGCTATTTGTATAAACAAGGACATATCTACACCGCTATCTGTATAAACATGGAAATAACTACACCGCTATTTGCATAAACAAGGAAATATCTACACCGTGATCTGTATAAACATGGAAATATGTACAACGCCATTTCTATAAACATGGAAATATCTACACCCCTATCTGTATAAACATGGAAATATCCACACCGCTATCTCTATAAACATGGAAATAACTACACCGCGATCAGCATAAACGTGGAAATATCTACACCGCTATCTCTATAAACATGGAAATATCTCCAATTCTATCTCTATAAACATCGAAATATCTACACCGCCATCTGTATAAACATGGAAATACTTACAAAGTTATCTGTATAAACATGTAAATATCTACACCGCCATCTGTATAAACATGGGAATATCTACACAGCCATGTGTACATATATGGAAATATCTACACCGCTCTCCATATAAACATGGAAATAACTACACCGCTATCTCTATATACATGGAAATATCTACACCGCCATCTACATATCCATAGAAATATCTGCGACACCATCTGTATAAACATGGAAATATCTACACGGTCATCTGTGTATAGATGGAAGTATCAACACCGCCATCTGTACAAACATGGAAATATCTGCACCGTTATCTGTATAAACATGGAAATATCTACACCGTGGTCTGTATAAACATGGAAATATCTACACCGCTATCTGTATAAACATGGAAATATATACACCGCCATCTCTATAAACATGGAAATATCTACACCGTGATCTGTATAAACATGGAACTATTTACACCGATATCTGTATAAACATGGAAATATCTACACAGCCATCTGTATAAACATGGAAATATCTACACCGCCATCTGTATAAACATGGAAATATCTACACCGCTATCTGTATAAACCTGAAAATATCTACACCGCTATCTGTACAAACATGGTAATATCTACAACACCATCTATATAAACATGGAAATATCTTCACCGCCATCTGTATAAACATGGAAATATCTACAATGCCATCTGTAGAAAGATGGAAATATCTACACTGCAATCTGTGTAAACATGGAAATATCTACACCGCAATCTGTATAAACATGGAAATATCTACAATGCCATCTGTAGAAAGATGGAAATATCTACACCGCAATCTGTGTAAACATGGAAATATCTACACCAATATCTGTAAAAACATGGAAATATCTACACCGCTATCTGTATAAACATGGAAATATCTACACCGCGGTCTGCATAAACATGGAAATATCTACACCGCGATCTGTATAAACATGGAAATATCTACACCGCTATCTGTAGAAACATGGAAACATCTACACTGCGATGTGCATAAACATGGAAATATCTACACCGCTATCTGTATAAACATGGAAATATCTACACAGCTATCTCTATAAACATGGAAATATCTACACCGCCATCTGTATAAACATGGAAATATCTACACCGCTATCTGTAGAAACATGGAAATATCTACACTGCGATGTGCATAAACATGAAAATATCTACACCGCTATCTGTAGAAACATCGAAATATCTAAACAGCTATCTCTATAAACATGGAAATATCTACACCGCCATCTGTATAAACATGGAATTACCTACAAGTCATCTGTATAAACATGGAAATATCTACACAGCCATCTGTATAAACATGGAAATATGTACACAGCCATCTTTATATACATGGAAATATCTACACCGCTATCTCTATTAACATGGAAATAACTAAACCGCTATTTGTATGAACAAGGAAATATCTACACCATGATCTGTATAAACATGGAAATATCTACACTGCTATTTGTATAAACAAGGACATATCTACACCGCTATCTGTATAAACATGGAAATAACTACACAGCTATTTGCATAAACAAGGAAATATCTACACCGTGATCTGTATAAACATGGAAATATGTACAACGCCATTTCTATAAACATGGAAATATCTACACCCCTATCTGTATAAACATGGAAATATCCACACCGCTATCTCTATAAACATGGAAATAACTACACCGCGATCAGTATAAACGTGGAAATATCTACACCGCTATCTCTATAAACATGGAAATATCTCCAATGCTATCTCTATAAACATCGAAATATCTACACCGCCATCTGTATAAACATGGAAATACTTACAAAGTTATCTGTATAAACATGTAAATATCTACACCGCCATCTGTATAAACATGGGAATATCTACACAGCCATGTGTACATATATGGAAATATCTACACCGCTCTCCATATAAACATGGAAATAACTACACCGCTATCTCTATATACATGGAAATATCTACACCGCCATCTACATATCCATAGAAATATCTGCGACACCATCTGTATAAACATGGAAATATCTACACGGTCATCTGTGTATAGATGGAAGTATCAACACCGCCATCTGTACAAACATGGAAATATCTGCACCGTTATCTGTATAAACATGGAAATATCTACACCGTGGTCTGTATAAACATGGAAATATCTACACCGCTATCTGTATAAACATGGAAATATATACACCGCCATCTCTATAAACATGGAAATATCTACACCGTGATCTGTATAAACATGGAACTATTTACACCGATATCTGTATAAACATGGAAATATCTACACAGCCATCTGTATAAAAATGGAAATATCTACACCGCCATCTGTATAAACATGGAAATATCTACACTGCTATCTGTATAAACCTGAAAATATCTACACCGCTATCTGTATAAACATGGTAATATCTACAACACCATCTATATAAACATGGAAATATCTTCACCGCCATCTGTATAAACATGGAAATATCTACAATGCCATCTGTAGAAAGATGGAAATATCTACACTGCAATCTGTGTAAACATGGAAATATCTACACCGCCATCTGTATAAACATGGAAATATCTACAATGCCATCGGTAGAAAGATGGAAATATCTACACCGCAATCTGTGTAAACATGGAAATATCTACACCAATATCTGTAAAAACATGGAAATATCTACACCGCTATCTGTATAAACATGGAAATATCTACACCGCGATCTGCATAAACATGGAAATATCTACACGGCGATCTGTATAAACATGGAAATATCTACACCGCTATCTGTAGAAACATGGAAATATCTACACTGCGATGTGCATAAACATGGATATATTTACACCGATATCTGTATAAACATGGAAATATCTACACCGCCATCTCTATAAACATGGAAATATCTACACCGCCATCTGTATAAACATGGAAATATCTACACCGCTATGTGTATAAACCTGGAAATATCTACACCGCTATCTGTATAAACATGGTAATATCTACACCACCATCTAAATAAACATGGAAATATCTACACCGCCATCTGTATAAACATGGAAATATCTACAATGCCATCTGTAGAAAGATGGAAATATCTACACCGCAATCTGTGTAAACATGGAAATACCTACACCAATATCTGTAAAAACATGGAAATATCTACACCGCTATCTGCATAAACATGGAAATATCTACACCGCGATCTGTATAAACATGGAAATATCTACACCGCTATCTGTAGAAACATGGAAATATCTACACCGCTATCTGTAGAAACATGGAAATATCTACACCGCGATCTGCATAAACATGGAAATATCTACACCGCGATCTGTATAAACATGGAAATATCTACACCGCTATCTGTAGAAACATGGAAATATCTACACAGCTATCTCTATAAACATGGAAATATCTACACCGACATCTGTAAAAACATGGAAATACCTACAAGTCATCTGTATAAACATGGAAATATCTACACAGCCATCTGTATAAACATGAAAATATCTACACAGCCATGTGTATATACATGGAAATATCTACACCGCTATCTGTATAAACATGGAAATAACTACACCGCTATTTGTATAAACAAGGAAATATCTACACCGTGATCTGTATCAACATGGAAATATCTACACGACTATTTGTATAAACAAGGAAATATCCTCACCGCTATCAGTATAAGCATGGAAATAACTACACCGCTATTTGCATAAACAAGGAAATATCTACACCGTGATCTGTATAAACATGGAAATATCTACAACGCCATCTCTATAAACATGGAAATATCTACACCCCTATCTGTATAAACATGGAAATATCCACACCGCTATCTCTATAAACATGGAAATAACTACACCGCGATCAGTATAAACGTGGAAATATCTACACCGCTATCTCTATAAACATGGAAATATCTCCACTACTATCTCTATAAACATCGAAATATCTACACCGCCATCTGTATAAACATGGAAATACTTACAAAGTAATCTGTATAAACATGGAAATATCTACACCGCCATCTGTATAAACATGGAAATACCTACACAGCCATGTGTACATACATGCAAATATCTACACCGCTCTCTATATAAACATGGAAATAACTACACCGCTATCTGTATATACATGGAAATATCTACACCGCCGTCTACGTATCCATAGAAATAACTGCACCGCCATCTGTACAAACAGGGAAATATCTACACGGTCATCTGTGTATACATGGAAATATCAACACCGCCATCTGTACAAACATGGAAATATCTGCACCGCTATCTGTATAAACATGGAAATATCTACACCGTGGTCTGTATAAACATGGAAATATCTACACCGCTATCTGTATAAACATGGAAATATATACACCGCAATCTCTATAAACATGGAAATATCTACATCGTAATATGTATAAACATGGAAATATTTTCACCGATATCTGTATAAACATGGAAATATCTACACCGCCATATCTATAAACATGGAAATATCTACACCGCCATCTGTATTAACATGGAAATATCTACACCGCTATCTGTATAAACCTGGAAATATCTACACCGCAATCTGTGTAAACGTGGAAATATCTACACCAATATCTGTAAAAACATGGAAATATCTACACCGCTATCTGTATAAACATGGAAATATCTACACCGCGATCTGCATAAACATGGAAATATCTACACCGCGATCTGTATAAACATGGAAATATCTACACCGCTATCTGTAGAAACATGGAAATATCTACACCGCGATCTGCAAAAACATGGAAATATCTACAACGCGATCTGTATAAACATGGAAATATCTACACCGCTATCTGTAGAAACATGGAAATATCTACACAGCTATCTCTATAAACATGGAAATATCTACACCGCCATCTGTATAAACATGGAAATACCTACAAGTCATCTGAATAAACATGGAAATATCTACACAGCCATCTGCATAAACATGGAAATATCTACACAGAAATCTGTATACACATGGAAATATCTACACCGCTATCTGTATAAACATGGAAATAACTACACCGCTATTTGTATAAACAAGGAAATATCTACACCGTGATCTGTATAAACATGGAAATATCTACACTGCTATTTGTATAAACAAGGAAATATCTACACCGCTATCTGTATAAACATGGAAATAACTACACCGCTATTTGCATAAACAAGGAAATATCTACACCGTGATCTGTATAAACATGGAAATATGTACAACGCCATCTCTATAAACATGGAAATATCTTAACCCCTATCTGTATAAACATGGAAATATCCACACCGCTCTCTATAAACATGGAAATAACTACACCGCGATCAGCATAAACGTGGAAATATCTACACCGCTATCTCTATAAACATGGAAATATCTCCACTGCTATCTCTATAATCATCGAAATATCTACACCGTCATCTGTATAAACATGGAAATACTGACAAAGTTATCTGTATAAACATGGAAATATCTACACCGCCGTCTGTATAAACATGGAAATATCTACACAGCCATGTGTACATATCTGGAAATATCTACACAGCTCTCTATATAAACATGGAAATAACTACACCGCTATCTGTATATACATGGAAATATCTACACCACCATCTACATATCCATAGAAATATCTGCGCCGCCATCTGTATAAACATGGAAATATCTACACGGTCATCTGTGTATAGATGGAAATATCAACACCGCCATCTGAACAAATATGGAAATATCTGCACCGCTATCTGTATAAACATGGAAATACCTACACCGTGGTCTGTATAAACATGGAAATATCTACACCGCTATCTGTACAAACATGGAAATATATACACCGCTATCTCTATAAACATGGAAATATCTACACGGTGATCTGTATAAACATGGAAATATTTACACCGATATCTGTATAAACATGGAAATATCTACACCGCCATCTCTATAAACATGGAAATATCTACACCGTGATCTGTATAAACATGGAACTATTTACACCGATATCTGTATAAACATGGAAATATCTACACAGCCATCTGTATAAAAATGGAAATATCTACACCGCCATCTGTATAAACATGGAAATATCTACACCGCTATCTGTATAAACCTGAAAATATCTACACCGCTATCTGTATAAACATGGTAATATCTACAACACCATCTATATAAACATGGAAATATCTTCACCGCCATCTGTATAAACATGGAAATATCTACAATGCCATCTGTAGAAAGATGGAAATATCTACACTGCAATCTGTGTAAACATGGAAATATCTACACCGCCATCTGTATAAACATGGAAATATCTACAATGCCATCGGTAGAAAGATGGAAATATCTACACCGCAATCTGTGTAAACATGGAAATATCTACACCAATATCTGTAAAAACATGGAAATATCTACACCGCTATCTGTATAAACATGGAAATATCTACACCGCGATCTGCATAAACATGGAAATATCTACACCGCGATCTGTATAAACATGGAAATATCTACACCGCTATCTGTAGAAACATGGAAATATCTACACTGCGATGTGCATAAACATGGATATATTTACACCGATATCTGTATAAACATGGAAATATCTACACCGCCATCTCTATAAACATGGAAATATCTACACCGCCATCTGTATAAACATGGAAATATCTACACCGCTATGGGTATAAACCTGGAAATATCTACACCGCTATCTGTATAAACATGGTAATATCTACACCACCATCTAAATAAACATGGAAATATCTACACCGCCATCTGTATAAACATGGAAATATCTACAATGCCATCTGTAGAAAGATGGAAATATCTACACCGCAATCTGTGTAAACATGGAAATACCTACACCAATATCTGTAAAAACATGGAAATATCTACACCGCTATCTGCATAAACATGGAAATATCTACACCGCGATCTGTATAAACATGGAAATATCTACACCGCTATCTGTAGAAACATGGAAATATCTACACCGCTATCTGTAGAAACATGGAAATATCTACACCGCGATCTGCATAAACATGGAAATATCTACACCGCGATCTGTATAAACATGGAAATATCTACACCGCTATCTGTAGAAACATGGAAATATCTGCACAGCTATCTCTATAAACATGGAAATATCTACACCGACATCTGTAAAAACATGGAAATACCTACAAGTCATCTGTATAAACATGGAAATATCTACACAGCCATCTGTATAAACATGAAAATATCTACACAGCCATGTGTATATACATGGAAATATCTACACCGCTATCTGTATAAACATGGAAATAACTACACCGCTATTTGTATAAACAAGGAAATATCTACACCGTGATCTGTATCAACATGGAAATATCTACACGACTATTTGTATAAACAAGGAAATATCCTCACCGCTATCAGTATAAGCATGGAAATAACTACACCGCTATTTGCATAAACAAGGAAATATCTACACCGTGATCTGTATAAACATGGAAATATCTACAACGCCATCTCTATAAACATGGAAATATCTACACCCCTATCTGTATAAACATGGAAATATCCACACCGCTATCTCTATAAACATGGAAATAACTACACCGCGATCAGTATAAACGTGGAAATATCTACACCGCTATCTCTATAAACATGGAAATATCTCCACTACTATCTCTATAAACATCGAAATATCTACACCGCCATCTGTATAAACATGGAAATACTTACAAAGTAATCTGTATAAACATGGAAATATCTACACCGCCATCTGTATAAACATGGAAATACCTACACAGCCATGTGTACATACATGCAAATATCTACACCGCTCTCTATATAAACATGGAAATAACTACACCGCTATCTGTATATACATGGAAATATCTACACCGCCGTCTACGTATCCATAGAAATAACTGCACCGCCATCTGTACAAACAGGGAAATATCTACACGGTCATCTGTGTATACATGGAAATATCAACACCGCCATCTGTACAAACATGGAAATATCTGCACCGCTATCTGTATAAACATGGAAATATCTACACCGTGGTCTGTATAAACATGGAAATATCTACACCGCTATCTGTATAAACATGGAAATATATACACCGCAATCTCTATAAACATGGAAATATCTACATCGTAATATGTATAAACATGGAAATATTTTCACCGATATCTGTATAAACATGGAAATATCTACACCGCCATATCTATAAACATGGAAATATCTACACCGCCATCTGTATTAACATGGAAATATCTACACCGCTATCTGTATAAACCTGGAAATATCTACACCGCAATCTGTGTAAACGTGGAAATATCTACACCAATATCTGTAAAAACATGGAAATATCTACACCGCTATCTGTATAAACATGGAAATATCTACACCGCGATCTGCATAAACATGGAAATATCTACACCGCGATCTGTATAAACATGGAAATATCTACACCGCTATCTGTAGAAACATGGAAATATCTACACCGCGATCTGCAAAAACATGGAAATATCTACAACGCGATCTGTATAAACATGGAAATATCTACACCGCTATCTGTAGAAACATGGAAATATCTACACAGCTATCTCTATAAACATGGAAATATCTACACCGCCATCTGTATAAACATGGAAATACCTACAAGTCATCTGAATAAACATGGAAATATCTACACAGCCATCTGCATAAACATGGAAATATCTACACAGAAATCTGTATATACATGGAAATATCTACACCGCTATCTGTATAAACATGGAAATAACTACACCGCTATTTGTATAAACAAGGAAATATCTACACCGTGATCTGTATAAACATGGAAATATCTACACTGCTATTTGTATAAACAAGGAAATATCTACACCGCTATCTGTATAAACATGGAAATAACTACACCGCTATTTGCATAAACAAGGAAATATCTACACCGTGATCTGTATAAACATGGAAATATGTACAACGCCATCTCTATAAACATGGAAATATCTTAACCCCTATCTGTATAAACATGGAAATATCCACACCGCTCTCTATAAACATGGAAATAACTACACCGCGATCAGCATAAACGTGGAAATATCTACACCGCTATCTCTATAAACATGGAAATATCTCCACTGCTATCTCTATAATCATCGAAATATCTACACCGCCATCTGTATAAACATGGAAATACTGACAAAGTTATCTGTATAAACATGGAAATATCTACACCGCCGTCTGTATAAACATGGAAATATCTACACAGCCATGTGTACATATCTGGAAATATCTACACAGCTCTCTATATAAACATGGAAATAACTACACCGCTATCTGTATATACATGGAAATATCTACACCACCATCTACATATCCATAGAAATATCTGCGCCGCCATCTGTATAAACATGGAAATATCTACACGGTCATCTGTGTATAGATGGAAATATCAACACCGCCATCTGAACAAATATGGAAATATCTGCACCGCTATCTGTATAAACATGGAAATACCTACACCGTGGTCTGTATAAACATGGAAATATCTACACCGCTATCTGTATAAACATGGAAATATATACACCGCTATCTCTATAAACATGGAAATATCTACACGGTGATCTGTATAAACATGGAAATATTTACACCGATATCTGTATAAACATGGAAATATCTACACCGCCATCTCTATAAACATGGAAATATCTACACCGCCATCTGTATAAACATGGAAATATCTACACCGCTATCTGTATAAACATGGAAATATCTACACCGCTATCTGTATAAACATGGTAATATCTACACCGCCATCTATATAAACATGGAAATATCTACACCGCTATCTGCATAAACATGGAAATATCTACAATGCCATCTGTAGAAAGATGGAAATATCTACAGCGCAATCTGCGTAAACATGGAAATATCTACACCAATATCTGTAAAAACATGGAAATATCTACACCGCTATCTGTATAAACATGGAAATATCTACACCGTGATCTGCATAAACATGGAAATATCTACACCGCGATCTGCATAAACATGGAAATATCTACACCGCGATCTGTATAAACATGGAAATATCTACACCGCTATCTGCAGAAACATGGAAATATCTACACAGCTATCTCTATAAACATGGAAATATCTACACCGCCATCTGCATAAACATGGAAATACCTACAAGTCATCTGTATAAACATGGAAATATCTACACAGCCATCTGCATAAACATGGAAATAACTACACAGCAATCTCTATATACATGGAAATATCTACACCGCTAACTGTATAAACATGGAAATAACTACAGCGCTATATGTGTAAACAAGGAAATATCTACACCGCTATCTGTATAAACATGGAAATAACTACACCGCTATTTGCATAAACAAGGAAATATCTACACCGTGATCTGTATAAACATGGAAATATCTACAACGCCATCTCTATAAACATGGAAATATCTAAACCCCTATCTGTATAAACATGGAAATATCCACACCGCTCTCTATAAACATGGAAATAACTACACCGCGATCAGCATAAACGTGGAAATATCTACACCGCTATCTCTATAAACATGGAAATATCTCCACTGCTATCTCTATAAACATCGAAATATCTACACCGCCATCTGTATAAACATGGAAATACTGACAAAGTTATCTGTATAAACATGGAAATATCTACACCGCCGTCTGTATAAACATGGAAATATCTACACGGCCATGTGTACATATATGGAAATATCTACACAGCTCTCTATATAAACATGGAAATAACTACACCGCTATCTTTATATACATGGAAATATCTACACCGCCATCTACATATCCATAGAAATATCTGCGCTGCCATCTGTATAAACATGGAAATATCCACACCGCTATCTCTAAAAACATGGAAATAACTACACCGTGTTCAGTATAAACGTGGAAATATCTACACCGCTATCTCTATAAACATGGAAATATCTCCACTGCTATCTCTATAAACATCGAAATATCTACACCGCCATCTGTATAAACATGGAAATACTTACAAAGTTATCTGTATAAACAAGGAAATATCTACAATGCCATCTGTAGAAAGATGGAAATATGTACACCGCAATCTGTGTAAACATGGAAATATCTACACCAATATCTGTAAAAACATGGAAATATCTACACCGCTATCTGTATAAACATGGAAATATCTACACCGCGATCTGCATAAACATGGAAATATCTACACCGCGATCTGTATAAACATGGAAATATCTACACCGCTATCTGTAGAAACGTGGAAATATCTACACAGCTATGTCTATAAACATGGAAATATCTACACCGCCATCTGTATAAACATGGAAATACCTACAAGATATCTGAATAAACATGGAAATATTTACACAGCCATCTGTATATACATGGAAATATCTACACCGCTATCTGTACAAACATGGAAATAAGTACACCGCTATTTGTATAAACAAGGAAATATCTACACCGTGATGTTTATAAACATGGAAATATCTACACTGCTATTTATATAAACAAGGAAATAGCTACAGCGCCATCTGTATAAACATGGAAATAACTACACCGCTATTTGCATAAACAAGGAAATATCAACACCGTGATCTGTATAAACATGGAAATATCTACAACGCCATCTCTATAAACATGGAAATATCTACACCCCTATCTGTATAAACATGGAAATATCCACACCGCTATCTCTATAAACATGGAAATAACTTACACCGCGATCAATATAAACGTGGAAATATCTACACCGCTATCTCTATAAACATGGAAATATCTCCACTGCTATCTCTATAAACATCGAAATATCTACACCGCCATCTGTATAAACATGGAAATACTTACAAAGTTATCTCTATAAACATGGAAATATCTTCACCGCTCTCTATATAAACATGGAAGTAACTACACCGCTATCTGTATATACATGGAAATATCTACACCAACATCTACATATCCATAGAAATATCTGCGCCGCCATCTGTATAAACATGGAAATATCTACACGGTCATCTGTGTATAGATGGAAATATCAACACCACCATCTGTGCAAACATGGAAATATCTGCACCGCTATCTGTATAAACATGGAAATATCTACACCGTGGTGTTTATAAACATGGAAATATCTACACCGCTATCTGTATAAACATGAAAATATATACACTGCTATCTCACTAAACATGGAAATATCTACACCATGATCTGTATAAAGATGGAAATATCTACACCGCTATCTGTAGAAACATGGAAATATCTACACCGCGATCTGAATAAACATGGAAATATCTACACCGCGATCTGTATAAACATGGAAATATCTACACCGCTATCTGTAGAAACATGGAAATATCTACAGAGCTATCTCTATAAACATGGAAATATCTACACCGCCATCTGTATAAACATGGAAATACCATCAAGTCATCTGTATAAACATGGAAATATCTACACAGCCATCTGTATAAACCTGGAAATATCTACACAGCCATCTGTATATACATGGAAATATCTACACCGCTATCTGTATAAACATGGAAATAACTACACCGCTATTTGTTTAAACAAGGAAATATCTACACCGTGATCTGTATAAACATGGAAATATCTACACTGCTATTTGTGTAAACAAGGAAATATCTACACCGCTATCTGAATAAACATGGAAATAACTACACCACTATTTGCATAAACAAGGAAATATCTACACCGTGATCTGTATAAACATGGAAATATCTACAACGCCATCTCTATAAACATGGAAATATCTACACCCCTATGTGTATAAACATGGAAATATCCACACAGCTATCTCTATAAACATGGAAATAACCACACCGCGATCAGTATAAACGTGGGAATATCTACACAGCTATCTCTATAAACATGGAAATGTCTCCACTGCTATCTCTACAAACATCGAAATATCTTCACCCCCATCTGTATAAACATGGAAATACTTACAAAGTTATCTCTATAAACATGGAAATATCTACACCGCCATCTGTATAAACATGGAAATATCTACAAAGCCATGTGTACATTCATGGAAAGATCTACACCGCTCTCTATATAAACATGGAAAAAACTACACCGCTATCTGTATATACATGGAAATATCTACACCGCCATCTACATATCCATAGAAATATCTGCGCCGCCATCTGTATAAACATGGAAATATCTACACGGTCATCTGTGTATAGATGGAAATATCAACACCGCCATCTGTACAAACATGGAAATATCTGCACCGCTATCTGTATAAACATGGAAATATATACACCGCTATCTATATAAACATGGAAATATCTACACCGTGATCTGTATAAACATGGAAATATTTACACCGATATCTGTATAAACATGGAAATAACTACACCGCCATCTCTATAAACATGGAAATATCTACACCGCCATCTGTATAAACATGGAAATATCTACACCCCTATCTGTATAAACCTGGAAATATCTACACCGCTATCTGTATAAACATGGTAATATCTACGCCACCATCTATATAAACATGGAAATATCTACACTGCTATCTCTATAAACATGGAAATATCTACACCACCATCTGTGTAAACATGGAAATATCTACACCGCTATCTGTATAAACCTGGAAATATCTACATCGCTATCTGTATAAACATGGTAATATCTACACCACCATCTATATAAACATGGAAATATCTACACTGCCATCTGTATAAACATGGAAATATCTACAATGCCATCTGTAGAAAGATAGAAATATCTACACCGCAATCTGTGTAAACATGGAAATATCTACACCAATATCTGTAAAAACATGGAAATATCTACACCGCTATCTGTATAAATATGGAAATATCTACAACGCGATCTGCAAAAATATGGAAATATCTACACCACGATCTGTACAAAGATGGAAATATCTACACCGCTATCTGTAGAAACATGGAAATAACTACACCGCGATCTGCATAAACATGGAAATATCTACAACGCGATCTGTATAAACATGGAAATATCTACACCGGTATCTGTAGAAACATGGAAATATCTACACAGCTATCTCTATAAACATGGAAATATCTACACCGCCATCTGCATAAACATGGATATACCTACAAGTCATCTGTATAAACATGGAAATATCTACACAACCATCTGTATAAACATGGAAATATCTACACAGCCATCTGTATATACATGGAAATATCTACACCGCTATCTGTATAAACATGGAAATAACTACACCGCTATTTGTATGAACAAGGATATCTCTACACCGTGATTTGTATAAACATGGAAATATCTACACTGCTATTTGTATAAACAAGGAAATATCTACACCGCTATTTGTAGAAACTAGGAAATAACTCCACCGCTATTTGCATAAACAAGGAAATATCTACACCGTGATCTGTATAAACATGGAAATATTTACAACGCCATCTCTATAAACATGGAAATACCTACACTCCTATGGGTATAAACATGGAAATATCCACACCGCTATCTCTATAAACATGGAAATAACTACACCGCGATCAGTATAAACGTGGAAATATCTACACCGCTATTTCTATAAACATTTAAATATCTCCACTGCTATCTCTATAAACATCGAAATACCTACACCGCCATCTGTATAAACATGGAAATACTTACAAAGTTATCTGTATAAACATGGAAATATCTACACCGCCATCTGTATAAACATGGAAATATCTACACAGCCATGTGTACAAACATGGAAATATCTACACCGTTCTCTATATAAACATGGAAATAACTACACCGCTATCTGTATATACATGGAAATATCTACACCGCCATCTACATATCCAGAGAAATATCTGCGCCGCCATCTGTATAAACATGGAAATATCTACACGGTAATCTGTGCATAGATGGAAATATCAACACCGCCATCTGTACAAACATGGAAATATCTGCACCGCTATCTGTATAAACATGGAAATATCTACACCGTGGTCTGTATAAACATGGAAATATCTACACCGCTATCTGTATAAACATGGAAATATATACACCGCTATCTCTATAAACATGGAAATATCTACACCGTGATCTGTATAAACATGGAAATATTTACACCGATATCTGTATAAACATGGAAATATCTACACCGTCATCTCCATAAACATGGAAATATCTACACCGCCATCCATATAAACATGGAAATATCTACACCGCTATCTGTATAAACCTGGAAATATCTACACTGCTATCTGTATAAACATGGTAATATCTACACCACCATCTATATAAACATGGAAATATCTACACCGCCATCTGTATAAACATGGAAATATCTACAATGCCATCTGTAGAAAGATGGAAATATCTACACCGCGATCAGCATAAACATGGAAATATCTACACCGCTATCTGTATAAAGATGGAAATATCTACACCGCGATCTGCATAAGCATGGAAATATCGACACCGCGATCTGCATAAACGTGGAAATATCTACACCGCGATCTGTATAAACATGGAAATATCTACACCGCTATCTGTAGAAACATGGAAATATCTACACAGCTATCTCTATAAACATGGAAATATCTACACCGCCATCTCTATAAACATGGAAATACCTACAAGTCGTCTGTATAAACATGGAAATATCTACACAGCCATCTGAATAAACATGGAAATACCTACACAGCCGTCTGTTTATACTTGGAAATATCTACACCGCTACCTGTATAAACATGGAAATAACTACACCGCTATTTGTATAAACAAGGAAATATCTACACCGTGATTTGTATAAACATGGAAATATCTACACTGCTATTTGTATAAACAAGGAAATATCTACACCGCTATCTGTATAAACATGGAAATAACTACACCGCTATTTGCATAAACAAGGAAATACCTACACTGCGATCTGTATAAACATGGAAATATCTACAACGCCATCTCTATAAACATGGAAATATCTACACAACTATGTGTATAAACGTGGAAATATCCACACCGCTATCTCTATAAACATGGAAATAACCACACAGGGATCAGTATAAACGTGGAAATATCTACACCGCTATCTCTATAAACATGGATATATCTCCACTGCTATCTCTACAGACATCGAAATATCTACACCCCGTCTGTATAAACATGGAAATACTTACAAAGTTATCTGTATAAACATGGAAATATCTACACCGCCATCTGTATAAACATGGAAATACCTACACAGCCTTGTGTACATACATGGAAATATCTACACCGCTCTCTATATAAACATGAAAATAACTACACCGCTATCTGTATATACAGGGAAATATCTATACCGCCATCTACATATCCATAGAAATATCTGCGCCGCCATCTGTATAAACAAGGAAATATCTACACGGTCATCTGTGTATAGATGGAAATATCAACACCGCAATCTGTACAAACATGGAAATATCTGCACCGCTATCTGTATAAACATGGAAATAACTACACCGTGGTCTGTATAAACATGGAAATATCTACACCGCTATCTGTATAAACATGGAAATATATACACCGCTATCTCTATAAACATGGAAATATCTACACCGTGATCTGTATAAACATGGAAATATTTACACCGATATCTGTATAAACATGGAAATATCTACACCGCCATCTCTATAAACATGGAAATATCTACACCGCCGTGTGTATAAACATGGAAATATCTACACCGCTATCTGTATAAACCTGTAAATATCTACATCGCTATCTGTATAAACATGGTAATATCTACACCACCATCTATATAAACATGGAAATATCTACACCGCCATCTGTATAAACATGGAAATATCTACAATGTCATCTGTAGAAAGATGGAAATATCTACACCGCAATCTGTGTAAACATGGAAATATCTACACCAATATCTGTAAAAACATGGAAATATCTACACCGCTATCTGTATAAACATGGAAATATCTACACCGCGATCTGTATAAACATGGAAATATCTACACCGCTATCTGTAGAAACATGGAAATAACTACACCGCGATCAGCATAAACATGGAAATATCTACACCGCGATCTGTATAAACAAGGAAATATCTACACCGCTATCTGTAGAAACATGGAAATATCTACACAGCTATCTCTATAATCATGGAAATATCTACACCGCCATCTGTATAAACATGGAAGTACCTACAAGTCATCTGTATAAACATGCAAATATCTACACAGCCATCTGTATAAACATGGAAATATCTACACAGCCATCTGTATATACATGGAAATATCTACACCGCTATCTGTATAAACATGGAAATAACTACACCGCTATGTGTATAAGCAAGGAAATATCTACACCCTGATCTGTATAAACACGGAAATATCTACACTGCTATTTGTATAAACAAGGAAATATCTACACCGCTATCTGTATAAACATGGAAATAACTACACCGCTATTTGCATAAAGAAGGAAATATCTACACCGTGATCTGTATAAACATGTAAATATCTACAACGCCATCTCCATAAACATGGAAATATCTACACCCCTATCTGTATAGACATGGAAATATCCACACCGCTATCTCTATAAACATGGAAATAACTACAACGCGACCAGTATAAACGTGGAAATATCTACACCGCTATCTCTATAAACATGGAAATATCTCCACTGCTATGTCTATAAACATTGAAATACCTACACCACCATCTGTATAAACATGGAAATACTTAAAAAGTTATCTGTATAAACATGGAAATATCTACACTGCCATCTGTATAAACATGGAAATATCTTCACAGCCATGTGTACATACTTGGAAATATCTACACCGCTCTCTATATAAACATGGAAATAACTACACTGCTCTCTGTATATACATGGAAATATCTACACCGACATCTACATATCCATAGAAATATCTGTGCTACCATCTGTATAAACATGGAAATATCTACACGTTCAACTGTGTATAGATGGAAATATCAACACCGCCATCTGTACAAGCATGGAAATGTCTGCACCGCTAACTGTATAAACATGGAAATATCTACACCGTGGTCTGTATAAACATGGAAATATCTACACCGCTATCTGTATAAACATTGAAATATATACACCGCTATCTCTATAAACATGGAAATATCTACACCGTGATCTGTATAAACATGGAAATATTTAAACCGATATCGGTATAAACATGGAAATATCTACACCGCCATCTCTATGAACATGGAAATATTTACACCGCCATCTGATTAAACATGGAAATATCTACACCGCTATCTGTATAAACCTGGAAATATCTACACCGCTATCTGTATAAACATGGTAATATCTACACCACCATCTATATAAACATGGAAATATCTACACTGCCATCTGTATAAACATGGAAATATCTACAATGCCATCTGTAGAAAGATGGAAATATCTACACCGCAATCTGTGTAAACATGGAAATATCCACACCAATATCTGTAAAAACATGGAAATATCTACACCGCTATCTGTATAAACATGGAAATATCTACACCGCGATCTGCATAAACATGGAAATATCTACACCGCGATCTGTATAAACATGGAAATATCTACACCGCTATCTGTAGAAACATGGAAATATCTACACCGCGATCTGCATAAACATGTAAATATCTACACAGCTATCTCTATAAACATGGAAATGTCTACACCGCCATCTGTATAAACATGGAAATAACTACAAGTCATCTGTATTAACATGGAAATATCTACACAGCCATCTGTATAAACATGGAAATATCTACACAGCCATCTGTATATACATGGAAATATCTACACCGCTATCTGTATAAACATGGAAATAACTACACCGCTATTTGTATAAACAAGGAAATATCTACACCGTGATCTGTATAAACATGGAAATATCTACACTGCTATTTGTATAAACAAGGAAATATCTACACCGCCATCTGTATAAACATGGAAATAACTACACCGCTATTTGCATAAACAAGGAAATATCTACACCGTGATATGTATAAACATGGAATTATCTAGAACGCCATCTCTATAAACATGGAAATATCTACACCACTATCTGTATAAACATGGAAATATCCACACCGCTATCTCTATAAACATGGAAATATCTACACCGCCATCTGTATAAACATGGAAAAATCTACAATGCCATCTGTAGAAAGATGGAATTATCTACACCGCAATCTGTGTAAACATGGAAATATCTACACCAATATCTGTAAAAACATGGAAATATCTACATCGCTATCTGTATAAACATGGAAATATATACACCGCTTTCTCTATAAACATGGAAATATCTACACCGTGATCTATGTAAACATGGAAATATCTACACCGCCATCTGTATAAACATGGAAATATCTACAATGTCATCTGTAGAAAGATGGAAATATCTACACCGCAATCTGTGTAAACATTGAAATATCTACACCAATATCTGTAAAAACATGGAAATATCTACACTGCTATCTGTATAAACATGGAAATATCTACACCGCGATCTGTATAAACATGGAAATATCTACACGGTCATCTGTGTATAGATGGAAATATCAACACCGCCATCTGTACAAACATGGAAATATCTGCACCGCTATCTGTATAAACATGGAAATATCTACACCGTGGTCTGTATAAACATTTAAATATCTACACCGCTATCTGTATAAACATGAAAATATATACACTGCTATCTCACTAAACATGGAAATATCTACACCATGATCTGTATAAAGATGGAAATATCTACACCGCTATCTGTAGAAACATGGAAATATCTACACCGCGATCTGAATAAACATGGAAATATCTACACCGCGATCTGTATAAACATGGAAATATCTACACCGCTATCTGTAGAAACATGGAAATATCTACAGAGCTATCTCTATAAACATGGAAATATCTACACCGCCATCTGCATAAACATGGAAATACCAACAAGTCATCTGTATAAACATGGAAATATCTACACAGCCATCTGTATAAACCTGGAAATATCTACACAGCCATCTGTATATACATGGAAATATCTACACCGCTATCTGTATAAACATGGAAATAACTACACCGCTATTTGTTTAAACAAGGAAATATCTACACCGTGATCTGTATAAACATGGAAATATCTACACTGCTATTTGTGTAAACAAGGAAATATCTACACCGCTATCTGAATAAACATGGAAATAACTACACCACTATTTGCATAAACAAGGAAATATCTACACCGTGATCTGTATAAACATGGAAATATCTACAACGCCATCTCTATAAACATGGAAATATCTACACCACTATCTGTATAAACATGGAAATATCCACACCGCAATCTCTATTAACATGGAAATAACTACACCGCGATCAGTATAAACGTGGAAATATCTACACCGCTATCTCTATAAACATGGAAATGTCTCCACTGCTATCTCTATAAACATCGAAATATCTACACCGCCATCTGTATAAACATGGAAATACTTACAAAATTATCTCTATAAACCTGGAAATATCTACACCGCAATCTGTATAAACATGGAAATATCTACACAGCCATGTGTACATACATGGAAATATCTACACCGCTCTCTATATAAACATGGAAATAACTACACCGCTATCTGTATATACATGGAAATATCTACACCGTCATCTACATATCCATAGAGATATCTGCGCCGCCATCTGTTTAAACATGGAAATATCTACACGGTCATCTGTGTATAGATGGAAATATCAACACCGCCATCTGTACAAACATGGAAATATCTGCACCGCTATCTGTATAAACATGGAAATATGTACACCGTGGTGTTTATAAACATGGAAATATCTACACCGCTATCTGTATAAACATGAAAATATATACACTGCTATCGCACTAAACATGGAAATATCTACACCATGATCTGTATAAACATGGAAATATCTACACCGCTATCTGTAGAAACATGGAAATATCTACACCGCGATCTGCATAAACATGGAAATAACTACACCGCGATCTGTATAAACATGGAAATATCTACACCGCTATCTGTAGAAACATGGAAATATCTACACAGCTATCTTTATAAACATGGAAATATCTACACCGCCATCTGTATAAACATGGAAATACCAACAAGTCATCTGTATAAACATGGAAATATCTACACAGCCATCTGTATAAACATGGAAATATCTACACAGCCATCTGTATATACATGGAAATATCTACACCGCTATCTGTATAAACATGGAAATAACTACACCGCTATTTGTATAAACAAGGAAATATCTACACCGTGATCTGTATAAACATGGAAATATCTACACTGCTATTTCTGTAAACAAGGAAATATCTACACCGCTATCTGTATAAACATGGAAATAACTACACCGCTATTTGCAGAAACAAGGAAATATCTACACCGTGATCTGTATAAACATGGAAATAACTACAACGCCATCTCTATAAACATGGAAATATCTACACCGCTATCTGTAGAAACATAGTAATATCTACACCGCGATCTGCATAAACATGTAAATATCTACACAGCTATCTCTATAAACATGGAAATATCTACACCGCCATCTGTATAAACATGGAAATACCTACAAGTCATCTGTATTAACATGGAAATATCTACACAGCCATCTGCATAAACATGGAAATATCTACACAGCCATCTTATATACATGGAAATATCTACACCGCTATCTATATAAACATGGAAATAACTACACCGCTATTTGTATAAACAAGGAAATATCTACACCGTGATCTGTATAAACATGGAAATATCTACACTGCTATTTGTATAAACAAGGAAATATCTACACCGCCATCTGTATAAACATGGAAATAACTACACTGCTATTTGCATAAACAAGGAAATATCTACACCGTGATCTGTATAAACATGGAATTATCTACAATGCCATCTCTATAAACATGGAAATATCTACACCACTATCTGTATAAACATGGAAATATCCACACCGCTATCTCTATAAACATGGAAATAACCACACCGCGATCAGTATAAACGTGGAAATATCTACACCGCTATCTCTATAAACATGGAAATATCTCCACTGCTATCTCTATAAACATCGAAATATCTACACTGCCATCTGTATAAACGTGGAAATACTTACAAAGTTATCTGTATAAACATGGAAATATCTACACAGCCATGTGTTCATACATGGAAATATCTACACCGCTCTCTATATAAACATGGAAATAACTACACCGCTATCTGTATATACATGGAAATATCTACAAGGCCATCTACATATCCATAGAAATATCTGCGCCGCCATCTGTATAAACATGGAAATATCTACACGGTCATCTGTGTATAGATGGAAATATCAACACCGCCCTCTGTACAAACATGGAAATATCTGCACCGCTATCTGTATAAACATGGAAATATCTACACAGTGGTCTGTATAAACATGGAAATATCTACACCGCTATCTGTATAAACATGGAAATATATACACCGCTATCTCTATAAACATGGAAATATCTACACCGTGATCTATATAAACATGGAAATATCTACACCGCCATCTGTATAAACATGGAAATATCTACAATGTCATCTGTAGAAAGATTGAAATATCTACACCGCAATCTGTGTAAACATGGAAATATCTACACCAATATCTGTAAAAACATGGAAATATCTACACCGCTATGTGTATGAACATGGAAATATCTACACCGCGATCTGTATAAACATGGAAATATCTACACGGTCATCTGTGTATAGATGGAAATATCAACACCGCCATCTGTACAAACATGGAAATATCTGCACCACTATCTGTATAAACATGGAAATACCTACACTGTGGTCTGTATAAACATTTAAATATCTACACCGCTATCTGTATAAACATGGAAATATATACACAGCTATCTCTATAAACATGGAAATATCTACACCGTGATCTGTATAAACATGGAAATATTTACACCGATACCTGTATAAACATGGAAATATCTACACCGCCATCTCTATAAACATGGAAATATCTACAACGCCATCTGTGTAAACATGGAAATATCTACACCGCTATCTGTATAAACCTGGAAATATCCACACGGCTATCTGTATAAACATGGTAATATCTACACCAACATCTATATAAACATGGAAATATCTACACCGCCATCTGTATAAACATGGAAATATCTACAATGCCATCTGTAGAAAGATGGAATTATCTACACCGCAATCTGTGTAAACATGGAAATATCTGCACCAATATCTGTAAAAACATGGAAATATCTACATCGCTATCTGTATAAACATGGAAATATCTACACCGCGATCTGCATAAACATGGATATATCTACACCGCGATCTGTATAAACATGGAAATATCTACACCGCTATCTGTAGAAACATGGAAATATCTACACCGCAATCTGCATAAACATGGAAATATCTGCACCGCGATCTGTATAAACATGGAAATATCTACACCGCTATCTGTAGAAACATGGAAATATCTACACAGCTATCTCTATAAACATGGAAATATCTACACCGCCATCTGTATAAACATGGAAATACCTACAAGTCATCTGTATAAACATGGAAATATCTACACAGCCATCTGTATAAACATGGAAATATCTACACAGCCATCTGTATATACATGGAAATATCTACACCGCTATCTGTGTAAACATGGAAATAACTACACCGCTATTTGTATAAACAAGGAAATATCTACACCATGATCTGTATAAACATGGAAATATCTACACTGCTATTTGTATAAAGAAGGAAATATCTACACCGCTATCTGTATAAACATGGAAATAACTACACCACTATTTGCATAAACAAGGAAATATCTACACCGTGATCTGTATAAACATGGAAATATCTACAATGCCATCTCTATAAACATGGAAATATCTACACCCCTATCTGTATAAACATGGAAATATGCACACCGCTATCTCCATAAACATGGAAATAACTACACCGCGATCAGTATAAACTTGGAAATATCTACACCTCTATCTCTATAAACATGGAAATAACTCCACTGCTATCTCTATAAACATCGAAATATCTACACCGCCATCTGTATAAACATGGAAATATTTACAAGGTTATCTGTGTAAACATGGAAATATCTACACCGCCATCTCTATAAACATGGAAATATCTACAAAGCCATGTGTACATACATGGAAATATTTACACCGCTGTCTATATAAACATGGAAATAACTACACCGCTATCTGTATATACATGGAAATATCTACACCGCCATCTACATATCCATAGAAATATCTGAGCCGCCATCTTTATAAACATGGAAATATCTACACGGTCATCTGTGTATAGATGGAAATATCAACACCGCCATCTCTATAAACATGGAAATATCTACACCGTGATCTGTATAAACATGGAAATATTTAAATCGATATCGGTATAAAAATGGAAATATCTACACCACCATCTCTATAAACATGGAAATATCTACACCGCCATCTGATTAAACATGAAAATATCTACACCGCTATCTGTATAAACCTGGAAATATCTACACCGCTATCTGTATAAACATGGTAATATCTACACCACCATCTATATAAACATGGAAATATCTACACTGCCATCTGTATAAACATGGAAATATCTACAATGCCATCTGTAGAAAGATGGAAATATCTACACCGCAATCTGTGTAAACATGGAAATATCTACACCAATATCTGTAAAAACATGGAAATATCTACACCGCTATCTGTATAAACATGGAAATATCTACACCGCGATCTGCATAAACATGGAAATATCTACACCACGATCTGTATAAACATGGAAATATCTACACCGCTATCTGTAGAAACATGGAAATATCTACACCGCGATCTGCATAAACATGTAAATATCTACACAGCTATCTCTATAAACATGGAAATATCTACACCGCCATCTCTATAAACATGGAAATATCTACAACGCCATCTGTATAAAAATGGAAATATCTACACCGCTATCTGTATAAACCTGGAAATATCTACACCGCTATCTGTATAAACGTGGTAATATCTATACGAACATCTATATAAACATGGAAATATCTACACCGCCATCTGTATAAACATGGAAAAATCTACAATGCCATCTGTAGAAAGATGGAATTATCTACACCGCAATCTGTGTAAACATGGAAATATCTACACCAATATCTGTAAAAACATGGAAATATCTACATCGCTATCTGTATAAACATGGAAATATATACACCGCTATCTCTATAAACATGGAAATATCTACACCGTGATCTATATAAACATGGAAATATCTACACCGCCATCTGTATAAACATGGAAATATCTACAATGTCATCTGTAGAAAGATGGAAATATCTACACCGCAATCTGTGTAAACATTGAAATATCTACACCAATATCTGTAAAAACATGGAAATATCTACACTGCTATCTGTATAAACATGGAAATATCTACACCGCGATCTGTATAAACATGGAAATATCTACACGGTCATCTGTGTATAGATGGAAATATCAACACCGCCATCTGTACAAACATGGAAATATCTGCACCGCTATCTGTATAAACATGGAAATATCTACACCGTGGTCTGTATAAACATTTAAATATCTACACCGCTATCTGTATAAACATGGAAATATATACACAGCTATCTCTATAAACATGGAAATATCTACAACGCCATCTGTATAAACATGGAAATATCTACACCGCTATCTGTATAAACATGGAAATATCTACACCGTGGTCTGTGTAAAGATGGAAATATCTACACCCCTATCTGTATAAACATGGAAATATGCACACCGCTATCTCTATAAACATGGAAATAACTACACCGCGATCAGTATAAACTTGGAAATATCTACACTTCTATCTCTATAAACATGGAAATAACTCCACTGCTATCTCTATAAACATCGAAATATCTACACCGCCATCTGTATAAACATGGAAATATTTACAAGGTTATCTGTGTAAACATGGAAATATCTACACCGCCATCTCTATAAACATGGAAATATCTACACAGCCATGTGTACATACATGGAAATATCTACACCGCTCTCTATATAAACATGGAAATAACTACACCGCTATCTGTATATACATGGAAATATCTACACCGCCATCTACATATCCATAGAAATATCTGTGCCGCCATCTTTATAAACATGGAAATATCTACACGGTCATCTGTGTATAGATGGAAATATCAACACTGCCATCTGTACAAACATGGAAATATCTGCAACGCTATCTGTATAAACATGGAAATATCTACACCGTGGTCTGTATAAACATGGAAATATCTACACCGCTATCTGTATAAACATGGAAATATATACACCGCTATCTCTATAAACATGGAAATACCTACACTGTGATCTGTATTAACATGGAAATATTTACACCGATATCTGTATAAACATGGAAATATCTACACCGCCATCTCTATAAACATGGCAATATCTACACCACCATCTATATAAACATGGAAATATCTACACCGCCATCTGTATAAACATGGAAATATCTACAATGTCATCTGTAGAAAGATGGAAATATCTACCCCGCAATATGTGTAAACATGGAAATATCTACACCAATATCTGTAAAAACATGGAAATATCTACACCGCTATCTGCATAAACATGGAAATGTCTACACCGTGATCTGTATAAACATGGAAATATCTACACCGCTATCTGTAGAAACATGGAAATATCTACACCGCGATCTGCATAAACATGGAAATAACTACACCGCAATCTGTATAAACAAGGAAATATCTACACCGCTATCTGTAGAAACATGGAAATATCTACACAGCTATCTCTATAAACATGGAAATATCTACACCGCCATCTGTATAAACATGGAAATACCTACAAGTCATCTGTATAAACATGGAAATATATACACAGCCAGCTGTATAAACATGGAAATATCCACACAGCCATCTGTATATACATGGAAATATCTACACCGCTATCTGTATAATCATGGAAATAACTACACCGCTATTTGTATAAACAAGGAATTATCTACACCGTGATCTGTATAAACATGGAAATATCTACACTGCTATTTGAATAAACAAGGAAATATCTACACCGCTATCTGTATAAACATGGAAATAACTACACCGCTATTTGCATAAACAAGGAAATATCTACACCGTGATCTGTATAAACATGGAAATATCTACAACGCCATCTCTATAAATTTGGAAATATCTACACCCCTATGTGTATAAACATGGAAATATCCACACATCTATCTCTATAAACATGGAAATAACCACACCGCGATCAGTATAAACGTGGGAATATCTACACAGCTATCTCTATAAACATGGAAATGTCTCCACTGCTATCTCTACAAACATCGAAATATCTACACCCCCATCTGTATAAACATGGAAATACTTACAAAGTTATCTGTATAAACATGGAAATATCTACACCGCCATCTGTATAAACATGGAAATATCTACAAAGCCATGTGTACATTCATGGAAAGATCTACACCGCTCTCTATATAAACATGGAAATAACTACACCGCTATCTGAATATACATGGAAATAACTACACCGCCATCAACATATCCATAGAAATATCTGCGCCGCCATCTGTATAAACATGGAAATATCTACACGGTCATCTGTGTATAGATGGAAATATCAACACCGCCATGTGTACGAACATGGAAATATCTGCACCGCTATCTGTATAAACATGGAAATATATACACCGCTATCTCTATAAACATGGAAATATCTACACCGTGATCTGGATAAACATGGAAATATTTACACCGATATCTGTATAAACATGGAAATATCTACACCGCCATCTCTATAAACATGGAAATATCTACACCGCCATCTGTATAAACATGGAAATATCTACACCGCTATCTGTATAAACCTGGAAATATCTACACCGCTATCTGTATAAACATGGTAATATCTACGCCACCATCTATATAAACATGGAAATATCTACACTGCTATCTCTATAAACATGGAAATATCTACACCACCATCTGTGTAAACATGGAAATATCTACACCGCTATCTGTATAAACCTGGAAATATCTACATCGCTATCTGTATAAACATGGTAATATCTACACCACCATCTATATAAACATGGAAATATCTACACTGCCATCTGTATAAACATGGAAATATCTACAATGCCATCTGTAGAAAGATAGAAATATCTACACCGCAATCTGTGTAAACATGGAAATATCTACACCAATATCTGTAAAAACATGGAAATATCTACACCGCTATCTGTATAAACATGGAAATATCTACAACGCGATCTGCAAAAATATGGAAATATCTACACCGCGATCTGTACAAAGATGGAAATATCTACACCGCTATCTGTAGAAACATGGAAATAACTACACCGCGATCTGCATAAACATGGAAATATCTACAACGCGATCTGTATAAACATGGAAATATCTACACCGGTATCTGTAGAAACATGGAAATATCTACACAGCTATCTCTATAAACATGGAAATATCTACACCGCCATCTGCATAAACATGGATATACCTACAAGTCATCTGTATAAACGTGGAAATATCTACACAGCCATCTGTATAAACATGGAAATATCTACACAGCCATCTGTATATACATGGAAATATCTACACCGCTATCTGTATAAACATGGAAATAACTACACCGCTATTTGTATGAACAAGGATATCTCTACACCGTGATTTTTATAAACATGGAAATATCTACACTGCTATTTGTATAAACAAGGAAATATCTACACCGCTATCTGTAGAAACTAGGAAATAACTACACCGCTATTTGCATAAACAAGGAAATATCTACACCGTGATCTGTATAAACATGGAAATATTTACAACGCCATCTCTATAAACATGGAAATACCTACACTCCTATGGGTATAAACATGGAAATATCCACACCGCTATCTCTATAAACATGGAAATAACTACACCGCGATCAGTATAAACGTGGAAAAATCTACACCGCTATTTCTATAAACATTTAAATATCTCCACTGCTATCTCTATAAACATCGAAATACCTACACCACCATCTGTATAAACATGGAAATACTTACAAAGTTATCTGTATAAACATGGAAATATCTACACCGCCATCTGTATAAACATGGAAATATCTACACAGCCATGTGTACAAACATGGAAATATCTACACCGTTCTCTATATAAACATGAAAATAACTACACCGCTATCTGTATATACATGGAAATATCTACACCGCCATCTACATATCCAGAGAAATATCTGCGCCGCCATCTGTATAAACATGGAAATATCTACACGGTAATCTGTGCATAGATGGAAATATCAACACCGCCATCTTTACAAACATGGAAATATCTGCACCGCTATCTGTATAAACATGGAAATATCTACACCGTGGTCTGTATAAACATGGAAATATCTACACCGCTATCTGTATAAACATGGAAATATATACACCGCTATCTCTATAAACAGGGAAATATCTACACCGTGATCTGTATAAACATGGAAATATTTACACCGATATCTGTATAAACATGGAAATATCTACACCGTCATCTCCATAAACATGGAAATATCTACACCGCCATCCGTATAAACATGGAAATATCTACACCGCTATCTGTATAAACCTGGAAATATCTACACTGCTATCTGTATAAACATGGTAATATCTACACCACCATCTATATAAACATGGAAATATCTACACCGCCATCTGTATAAACATGGAAATATCTACAATGCCATCTGTAGAAAGATGGAAATATCTACACCGCAATCAGCATAAACATGGAAATATCTACACCGCTATCTGTATAAAGATGGAAATATCTACACCGCGATCTGCATAAGCATGGAAATATCTACACCGCGATCTGCATAAACGTGGAAATATCTACACCGCGATCTGTATAAACATGGAAATATCTACACCGCTATCTCTAGAAACATGGAAATATCTACACAGCTATCTCTATAAACATGGAAATATCTACACCGCCATCTCTATAAACATGGAAATACCTACAAGTCGTCTGTATAAACATGGAAATATCTACACAGCCATCTGAATAAACATGGAAATATCTACACAGCCGTCTGTATATACATGGAAATATCTACACCGCTATCTGTATAATCATGGAAATAACTACACCGCTATTTGTATAAACAAGGAATTATCTACACCGTGATCTGTATAAACATGGAAATATCTACACTGCTATTTGAATAAACAAGGAAATATCTACACCGCTATCTGTATAAACATGGAAATAACTACACCGCTATTTGCATAAACAAGGAAATATCTACACCGTGATCTGTATAAACATGGAAATATCTACAACGCCATCTCTATAAATTTGGAAATATCTACACCCCTATGTGTATAAACATGGAAATATCCACACAGCTATCTCTATAAACATGGAAATAACCACACCGCGATCAGTATAAACGTGGGAATATCTACACAGCTATCTCTATAAACATGGAAATGTCTCCACTGCTATCTCTACAAACATCGAAATATCTACACCCCCATCTGTATAAACATGGAAATACTTAGAAAGTTATCTGTATAAACATGGAAATATCTACACCGCCATCTGTATAAACATGGAAATATCTACAAAGCCATGTGTACATTCATGGAAAGATCTACACCGCTCTCTATATAAACATGGAAATAACTACACCGCTATCTGTATATACATGGAAATATCTACACCGCCATCAACATATCCATAGAAATATCTGCGCCGCCATCTGTATAAACATGGAAATATCTACACGGTCATCTGTGTATAGATGGAAATATCAACACCGCCATCTGTACAAACATGGAAATATCTGCACCGCTATCTGTATAAACATGGAAATATATACACCGCTATCTCTATAAACATGGAAATATCTACACCGTGATCTGGATAAACATGGAAATATTTACACCGATATCTGTATAAACATGGAAATATCTACACCGCCATCCCTATAAACATGGAAATATCTACACCGCCATCTGTATAAACATGGAAATATCTACACCGCTATCTGTATAAACCTGGAAATATCTACACCGCTATCTGTATAAACATGGTAATATCTACGCCACCATCTATATAAACATGGAAATATCTACACTGCTATCTCTATAAACATGGAAATATCTACACCACCATCTGTGTAAACATGGAAATATCTACACCGCTATCTGTATAAACCTGGAAATATCTACATCGCTATCTGTATAAACATGGTAATATCTACACCACCATCTATATAAACATGGAAATATCTACACTGCCATCTGTATAAACATGGAAATATCTACAATGCCATCTGTAGAAAGATAGAAATATCTACACCGCAATCTGTGTAAACATGGAAATATCTACACCAATATCTGTAAAAACATGGAAATATCTACACCGCTATCTGTATAAACATGGAAATATCTACAACGCGATCTGCAAAAATATGGAAATATCTACACCGCGATCTGTACAAAGATGGAAATATCTACACCGCTATCTGTAGAAACATGGAAATAACTACACCGCGATCTGCATAAACATGGAAATATCTACAACGCGATCTGTATAAACATGGAAATATCTACACCGGTATCTGTAGAAACATGGAAATATCTACACAGCTATCTCTATAAACATGGAAATATCTACACCGCCATCTGCATAAACATGGATATACCTACAAGTCATCTGTATAAACATGGAAATATCTACACAGCCATCTGTATAAACATGGAAATATCTACACAGCCATCTGTATATACATGGAAATATCTACACCGCTATCTGTATAAACATGGAAATAACTACACCGCTATTTGTATGAACAAGGATATCTCTACACCGTGATTTGTATAAACATGGAAATATCTACACTGCTATTTGTATAAACAAGGAAATATCTACACCGCTATCTGTAGAAACTAGGAAATAACTACACCGCTATTTGCATAAACAAGGAAATATCTACACCGTGATCTGTATAAACATGGAAATATTTACAACGCCATCTCTATAAACATGGAAATACCTACACTCCTATGGGTATAAACATGGAAATATCCACACCGCTATCTCTATAAACATGGAAATAACTACACCGCGATCAGTATAAACGTGGAAATATCTACACCGCTATTTCTATAAACATTTAAATATCTCCACTGCTATCTCTATAAACATCGAAATACCTACACCACCATCTGTATAAACATGGAAATACTTACAAAGTTATCTGTATAAACATGGAAATATCTACACCGCCATCTGTATAAACATGGAAATATCTACACAGCCATGTGTACAAACATGGAAATATCTACACCGTTCTCTATATAAACATGAAAATAACTACACCGCTATCTGTATATACATGGAAATATCTACACCGCCATCTACATATCCAGAGAAATATCTGCGCCGCCATCTGTATAAACATGGAAATATCTACACGGTAATCTGTGCATAGATGGAAATATCAACACCGCCATCTTTACAAACATGGAAATATCTGCACCGCTATCTGTATAAACATGGAAATATCTACACCGTGGTCTGTATAAACATGGAAATATCTACACCGCTATCTGTATAAACATGGAAATATATACACCGCTATCTCTATAAACATGGAAATATCTACACCGTGATCTGTATAAACATGGAAATATTTACACCGATATCTCTATAAACATGGAAATATCTACACCGTCATCTCCATAAACATGGAAATATCTACACCGCCATCCGTATAAACATGGAAATATCTACACCGCTATCTGTATAAACCTGGAAATATCTACACTGCTATCTGTATAAACATGGTAATATCTACACCACCATCTATATAAACATGGAAATATCTACACCGCCATCTGTATAAACATGGAAATATCTACAATGCCATCTGTAGAAAGATGGAAATATCTACACCGCGATCAGCATAAACATGGAAATATCTACACCGCTATCTGTATAAAGATGGAAATATCTACACCGCGATCTGCATAAGCATGGAAATATCTACACCGCGATCTGCATAAACGTGGAAATATCTACACCGCGATCTGTATAAACATGGAAATATGTACACCGCTATCTGTAGAAACATGGAAATATCTACACAGCTATCTCTATAAACATGGAAATATCTACACCGCCATCTCTATAAACATGGAAATACCTACAAGTCGTCTGTATAAACATGGAAATATCTACACAGCCATCTGAATAAACATGGAAATATCTACACAGCCGTCTGTATATACTTGGAAATATCTACACCGCTACCTGTATAAACATGGAAATAACTACACCGCTATTTGTATAAACAAGGAAATATCTACACCGTGATTTGTATAAACATGGAAATATCTACACTGCTATTTGTATAAACAAGGAAATATCTACACCGCTATCTGTATAAACATGGAAATAACTACACCGCTATTTGCATAAACAAGGAAATACCTACACTGCGATCTGTATAAACATGGAAATATCTACAACGCCATCTCTATAAACATGGAAATATCTACACCCCTATGTGTATAAACATGGAAATATCCACACCGCTATCTCTATAAACATGGAAATAACCACACAGGGATCAGTATAAACGTGGAAATATCTACACCGCTATCTCTATAAACATGGAAATATCTCCACTGCTATCTCTACAGACATCGAAATATCTACACCCCATCTGTATAAACATGGAAATACTTACAAAGTTATCTGTATAAACATGGAAATATCTACACCGCCATCTGTATAAACATGGAAATATCTACACAGCCTTGTGTACATACATGGAAATATCTACACCGCTCTCTATATAAACATGAAAATAACTACACCGCTATCTGTATATACAGGGAAATATCTATACCGCCATCTACATATCCATAGAAATATCTGCGCCGCCATCTGTATAAACAAGGAAATATCTACACGGTCATCTGTGTATAGATGGAAATATCAACACCGCAATCTGTACAAACATGGAAATATCTGCACCGCTATCTGTATAAACATGGAAATAACTACACCGTGGTCTGTATAAACATGGAAATATCTACACCGCTATCTGTATAAACATGGAAATATATACACCGCTATCTCTATAAACATGGAAATATCTACACCGTGATCTGTATAAACATGGAAATATTTACACCGATATCTGTATAAACATGGAAATATCTACACCGCCATCTCCATAAACATGGAAATATCTACACCGCCATGTGTATAAACATGGAAATATCTACACCGCTATCTGTATAAACCTGTAAATATCTACATCGCTATCTGTATAAACATGGTAATATCTACACCACCATCTATATAAACATGGAAATATCTACACCGCCATCTGTATAAACATGGAAATATCTACAATGTCATCTGTAGAAAGATGGAAATATCTACACCGCAATCTGTGTAAACATGGAAATATCTACACCAATATCTGTAAAAACATGGAAATATCTACACCGCTATCTGTATAAACATGGAAATATCTACACCGCGATCTGTATAAACATGGAAATATCTACACCGCTATCTGTAGAAACATGGAAATAACTACACCGCGATCAGCATAAACATGGAAATATCTACACCGCGATCTGTATAAACAAGGAAATATCTACACTGCTATCTGTAGAAACATGGAAATATCTACACAGCTATCTCTATAATCATGGAAATATCTACACCGCCATCTGTATAAACATGGAAGTACCTACAAGTCATCTGTATAAACATGGAAATATCTACACAGCCATCTGTATAAACATGGAAATATCTACACAGCCATCTGTATATACATGGAAATATCTACACCGCTATCTGTATAAACATGGAAATAACTACACCGCTATGTGTATAAACAAGGAAATATCTACACCGTGATCTGTATAAACACGGAAATATCTACACTGCTATTTGTATAAACAAGGAAATATCTACACCGCTATCTGTATAAACATGGAAATAACTACACCGCTATTTGCATAAAGAAGGAAATATCTACACCGTGATCTGTATAAACATGGAAATATCTACAACGCCATCTCCATAAACATGGAAATATCTACACCCCTATCTGTATAGACATGGAAATATCCACACCGCTATCTCTATAAACATGGAAATAACTACAACGCGACCAGTATAAACGTGGAAATATCTACACCGCTATCTCTATAAACATGGAAATATCTCCACTGCTATGTCTATAAACATTGAAATACCTACACCACCATCTGTATAAAGATGGAAATACTTAAAAAGTTATCTGTATAAACATGGAAATATCTACACTGCCATCTGTATAAACATGGAAATATCTTCACAGCCATGTGTACATACTTGGAAATATCTACACCGCTCTCTATATAAACATGGAAATAACTACACTGCTCTCTGTATATACATGGAAATATCTACACCGCCATCTACATATCCATAGAAATATCTGTGCCACCATCTGTATAAACATGGAAATATCTACACGTTCAACTGTGTATAGATGGAAATATCAACACCGCCATCTGTACAAGCATGGAAATGTCTGCACCGCTATCTGTATAAACATGGAAATATCTACACCGTGGTCTGTATAAACATGGAAATATCTACACCGCTATCTGTATAAACATTGAAATATATACACCGCTATCTCTATAAACATGGAAATATCTACACCGTGATCTGTATAAACATGGAAATATTTAAACCGATATCAGTATAAACATGGAAATATCTACACCGCCATCTCTATGAACATGGAAATATTTACACCGCCATCTGATTAAACATGGAAATATCTACACCGCTATCTGTATAAACCTGGAAATATCTACACCGCTATCTGTATAAACATGGTAATATCTACACCACCATATATATAAACATGGAAATATCTACACTGCCATCTGTATAAACATGGAAATATCTACAATGCCATCTGTAGAAAGATGGAAATATCTACACCGCAATCTGTGTAAACATGGAAATATCTACACCAATATCTGTAAAAACATGGAAATATCTACACCGCTATCTGTATAAACATGGAAATATCTACACCGCGATCTGCATAAACATGGAAATATCTACACCGCGATCTGTATAAACATGGAAATATCTACACCGCTATCTGTAGAAACATGGAAATATCTACACCGCGATCTGCATAAACATGTAAATATCTACACAGCTATCTCTATAAACATGGAAATGTCTACACCGCCATCTGTATAAACATGGAAATAACTACAAGTCATCTGTATTAACATGGAAATATCTACACAGCCATCTGTATAAACATGGAAATATCTACACAGCCATCTGTATATACATGGAAATATCTACACCGCTATCTGTATAAACATGGAAATAACTACACCGCTATTTGTATAAACAAGGAAATATCTACACCGTGATCTGTATAAACATGGAAATATCTACACTGCTATTTGTATAAACAAGGAAATATCTACACCGCCATCTGTATAAACATGGAAATAACTACACCGCTATTTGTATAAACAAGGAAATATCTACACCGTGATCTGTATAAACATGGAATTATCTACAACGCCATCTCTATAAACATGGAAATATCTACACCACTATCTGTATAAACATGGAAATATCCACACCGCTATCTCTATAAACATGGAAATAACTACACCGCGATCAGTATAAACGTGGAAATATCTACACCGCTATCTCTATAAACATGGAAATATCTCCACTGCTATCTCTATAAACATCGAAATATCTGCACTGCCATCTGTATAAACATGGAAATACTTACAAAGTTATCTGTATAAACATGGAAATATCTACACCGCCATCTGTATAAACATGGAAATATCTACACAGCCATGTATTCATACATGGAAATATCTACACCGCTCTCTATATAAACATGGAAATAACTACACCGCTATCTCTATATACATGGAAATATCTACAAGGCCATCTACATATCCATAGAAATATCTGCGCCGCCATCTGTATAAACATGGAAATATCTACACGGTCATCTGTGTATAGATGGAAATATCAACACCGCCCTCTGTACAAACATGGAAATATCTGCACCGCTATCTGTATAAACATGGAAATATCTACACAGTGGTGTGCATAAACATGGAAATATCTACACCGCTATCTGTATAAACATGGAAATATATACACCGCTATCTCTATAAACATGGAAATATATACACCGTGATCTATATAAACATGGAAATATCTACACCCCCATCTGTATAAACATGGAAATATCTACAATGTCATCTGTATTAAGATGGAAATATCTACACCGCAATCTGTGTAAACATTGAAATATCTACACCAATATCTGTAAAAACATGGAAATATCTACACCGCTATCTGTATAAACATGGAAATATCTACACCGCGATCTGTATAAACATGGAAATATCTACACGGTCATCTGTGTATAGATGGAAATATCAACACCGCCATCTGTACAAACATGGAAATATCTGCACCGCCATCTGTATAAACATGGAAATATCTACACCGTGGTCTGTATAAACATGGAAATATCTACACCGCTATCTGTATAAACATGGAAATATATACACAGCTATCTCTATAAACATGGAAATATCTACACCGTGATCTGTATAAAGATGGAAATATGTACACCGATACCTGTATAAACATGGAAATATCTACACCGCCATCTCTATAAACATGGAAATATCTACAACGCCATCTGTATAAACATGGAAATATCTACACCGCTATCTGTATAAACCTGGAAATATCTACACGGCTATCTGTACAAACATGGTAATATCTACACCAACATCTATATAAACATGGAAATATCTACACCGCCATCTGTATAAACATGGAAATATCTACAATGCCATCTGTAGAAAGATGGAATTATCTACACCGCAATCTGTGTAAACATGGAAATATCTACACCAATATCTGTAAAAACATGGAAATATCTACATCGCTATCTGTATAAACATGGAAATATCTACACCGCGATCTGCATAAACATGGATATATCTACACCGCGATCTGTATAAACATGGAAATATCTACACCGCTATCTGTAGAAACATGGAAATATCTACACCGCAATCTGCATAAACATGGAAATATCTGCACCGCCATCTGTATAAACATGGAAATATCTACACCGCTATCTGTAGAAACATGGAAATATCTACACAGCTATCTCTATAAACTTGGAAATATCTACACCGCCATCTGTATAAACATGGAAATACCTACAAGTCATCTGTATAAACATGGAAATATCTACACAGCCATCTGTATAAACATGGAAATATCTACACAGCCATCTGTATATACATGGAAATATCTACACCGCTATCTGTATAAACATGGAAATAACTACACCGCTATTTGTATAAAAAAGGAAATATCTACACCGCTATCTGTATAAACATGGAAATAACTACACCGCTATTTGCATAAACAAGGAAATATCTACACCGTGATCTGTATAAACATGGAAATATCTACAATGCCATCTCTATAAACATGGAAATATCTACACCCCTATCTGTATAAACATGGAAATATGCACACCGCTATCTCCATAAACATGGAAATAACTACACTGCGATCAGTATAAACGTGGAAATATCTACATCTCTATCTCTATAAACATGGAAATAACTCCACTGCTATCTCTATAAACATCGAAATATCTACACCGCCATCTGTATAAACATGGAAATATTTACGAGGTTATCTGTGTAAACATGGAAATATCTACACCGCCATCTCTATAAACATGGAAATATCTACACAGCCATGTGTACATACATGGAAATATCTACACCGCTCTCTATATAAACATGGAAATAACTACACCGCTATCTTTATATACATGGAAATATCTACACCGCCATCTACATATCCATAGAAATATCTGCGCCGCCATCTTTATAAACATGGAAATATCTACACGGTCATCTGTGTATAGATGGAAATATCAACACCGCCATCTGTACATACATGGAAATATCTGCACCGCTATCTGTATAAACATGGAAATATCTACAATGCCATCTCTATAAACATGGAAATATCTACAACCCTATCTGTATAAACATGGAAATATGCACACCGTTATCTCCATAAACATGGAAATAACTACACCGCGATCAGTATAAACTTGGAAATATCTACACCTCTATCTCTATAAACATGGAAATAACTCCACTGCTATCTCTATAAACATCGAAATATCTACACCGCCATCTGTATAAACATGGAAATATTTACAAGGTTATCTGTGTAAACATGGAAATATCTACACCGCCATCTCTATAAACATGGAAATATCTACACAGCCATGTGTACATACATGGAAATATGTACACCGCTCTCTATATAAACATGGAAATAACTACACCGCTATCTGTATATACATGGAAATATCTACACCGCCATCTACATATCCATAGAAATATCTGCGCCGCCATCTTTATAAACATGGAAATATCTACACGGTCATCTGTGTATAGATGGAAATATGAACACTGCCATCTGTACATACATGGAAATATCTGCACCGCTATCTGTATAAACATGGAAATATCTACACCGTGGACTGTATAAAGATGGAAATATCTACACCCCTATCTGTATAAACATGGAAATATGCACACCGCTATCTCTATAAACATGGAAATAACTACACCGCGATCAGTATAAACTTGGAAATAGCTACACTTCTATCTCTATAAACATGGAAATAACTCCACTGCTATCTCTATAAACATCGAAATATCTACACCGCCATCTGTATAAACATGGAAATATTTACAAGGTTATCTGTGTAAACATGGAAATCTCTACACCGCCATCTCTATAAACATGGAAATATCTACACAGCCATGTGTACATACATGGAAATATCTACACCGCTCTCTATATAAACATGGAAATAACTACACCGCTATCTGTATATACATGGAAATATCTACACCGCCATCTGCATATCAATAGAAATATCTGCGCCGCCATCTTTATAAACATGGAAATATCTACACGGTCATCTGTGTATAGATGGAAATATCAACACTGCCATCTGTACAAACATGGAAATATCTGCACCGCTATCTGTATAAACATGGAAATATCTACACCATGGTCTGTATAAACATGGAAATATCTACACCGCTACCTGTATAAACATGGAAATATATACACCGCTATCTCTATAAACATGGAAATAGCTACACCGTGATCTGTATAAACATGGAAATATTTACACCGATATCTGTATAAACATGGGAATATCTACACCGCCATCTCTATAAACATGGCAATATCAACACCACCATCTATATAAACATGGAAATATCTACACCGCCATCTGTATAAACATGGAAATATCTACAATGTCATCTGTAGAAAGATGGAAATATCTACCCCGCAATATGTGTAAACATGGAAATATCTACACCAATATCTGTAAAAACATGGAAATATCTACACCGCTATCTGTATAAACATGGAAATATCTACACCGCGATCTGTATAAACATGGAAATACCTACACCGCTATCTGTAGAAACATGGAAATATCTACACAGCTATCTTTATAAACATGGAAATATCTACACCACCATCTGTATAAACATGGAAATACCTACAAGTCATCTGTGTAAACATGGAAATATCTACACAGCCATCTGTATAAACATGGAAATATCTACACAGCCATCTGTATATACATGGAAATATCTACACCGCTATCTGTATAAACATGGAAATAACTACACCGCTATGTGCATACACAATGAAATATCTACACCGTGATCTGTATAAACATGGAAATATCTACAACGCCATCTGTATAAACATGTAAATATCTACACCCCTATGTGTATAAACATGGAAATATCCACACGGCTATCTCTATAAACATGGAAATAACTACACCGCGATCAGTATAATCGTGGAAATATCTACACTGCTATCTCTATAAACATGGAAATATCTCCACTGCTATCTCTATAAACATCAAATTATCTACACCGCCATCTGTATAAACATGGAAATACTTACAATGTTATCTGTATAAACATGGAAATATCTACACCGCCAACTGTATAAACATGGAAATATCTACACAGCCATGTGTACATATATGGAAATATCTACACCGCTCTCTATATAAACATGGAAATAACTAGACCGCTATCTGTATATACCTGGAAATATCTACACCGCCATCTACATATCCATAGAAATATCTGCGCCGCCATCTGTATAAACATGGATATATCTACACGGTCATCTGTGTATAGATGGAAATATCAACACCGCCATCTGTACAAACATGGAAATATCTGCACCGCTATCTGTATAAACATGGAAATATCCACAACGTGGTCTGTATAAACATGGAAATATTTACACCGCTATATGCATAAACATGGAAAGATGTACTCCGCCATCTCTATAAACATGGAAATATCTACTCCGCCATCTGTATAAACATGGAAATATCTACACCGCAATCTATATAAACCTGGAAATATCTACACCGCTATCTGTATAAACATGGTAATATCTACCCCACCATCTATATAAACATGGAAATACCTACACCGCCATCTGTATAAACATGGAAATATCTACAATGCCATCTGTAGAAAGATGGAAATATCTACACCTCAATCTGTGTAAACATGGAAATACCTACACCAATATCTGTAAAAACATGGAAATATCTACACCGCTATCTGCATAAACATGGAAATGTCTACACCGCCATCTGTATAAACATGGAAATATCTACACCGCTATCTGTAGAAACATGGAAATATCTACACCGCGATCTGCATAAACATGGAAATATCTACACCGCGATCTGTATAAACAAGGAAATATCTACACCGCTATCTGTAGAAACATGGAAATATCTACACAGCCATCTCTATAAACATGGAAATATCTACACCGCCATCTGTATAAACATGGAAATACCTACAAGTCATCTGTATAAACATGGAAATATATACACAGCCATCTGTATAAACATGGAAATATCCACACAGCCATCTGTATATACATGGAAATATCTACACCGCTATCTGTATAATCATGGAAATAACTACACTGCTATTTGTATAAACAAGGATATCTCTACACCGTGATTTGTATAAACATGGAAATATCTACACTGCTATTTGTATAAACAAGGAAATATCTACACCGCTATCTGTAGAAACTTGGAAATAACTACACCGCTATTTGCATAAACAAGGAAATATCTACACCGTGATCTGTATAAACATGGAAATATCTACAACGCCATCTCTATAAACATGGAAATACCTACACTCCTATGTGTATAAACATGGAAATATCCACACCGCTATCTCTATAAACATGGAAATAACTACACAGCTATCTCTATAAACATGGAAATATCTACACCGCCATCTGTATAAACATGGAAATACCTACAAGTCATCTGTATAAATATGGAAATATCTACACAGCAATCTGTATAAACATGGATATATCTACACAGCCATCTGTATATACATGGAAATATCTACACCTGTATCTGTATAAACATCGAAATAAGTACACCGCGATCAGTATAAACGTGAAAATATCTACACCGCTATCTCTAGAAACATGAAAATATCTCCAATGCTATCTCTATAAACATCGAAATATCTTTACCGCCATCTGTATAAACATGGAAATGCTTACAAAGTTATCTGTATAAACATGGAAATATCTACACCGCCATCTGTATAAACATGGAAATATCTACACGGTCATCTGTGTATAGATGGAAATATCAACACCGCCATCTGTAGAAACATGGAAATATCTGCACCGCTATCTGTATAAAGATGGAAATATCTACACCGTGGTCTGTATAAACATGGAAATATCTACACGGCTCTCTGTATAAACATGGAAATATATACACCGCCATCTCTATAAACATGGAAATATCTACACCGTGATCTGTATAAACATGGAAATATTTACAACGATATCTGTATAAACATGGAAATATCTACACCTCTATCTGTATAAACATGGAAATATCTACACCGCGATCTGTATAAACATGGAAATATCTACACCGTTATCTGTATAAACCTGGAAATATCTACACCGCTATCTGTATAAACATGGTAGTATCCACACCACCATCTATGTAAACATGGAAATATCTACACCGCCGTCTGTATAAACATGGAAATATCTACACAGCCATGTGTACATATATGGAAATATCTACACCGCTCTCTATATAAACATGGAAATAACTACACCGCTATCTGTATATACATGGAAATATCTACACCGCCATCTACATATCCATAGAAATATCTGCGCCACCATCTGTATAAACATGGAAATATCTACACGGTCATCTGGGTATAGATGGAAATATCAACACCGCCATCTCTGCAAACATGGAAATATCTGCACCGCTATCTGTATAAACATGGAAATATCTACACCGTGGTCTGTATAAACATGGAAATATCTACACCGTGGTCTGTATAAACATGCTAATATCTACACCACCATGTATATAAACATGGAAATATCTACACCGCCATCTGTATAAACATGGAAATATCTACAAAGCCATCTGTAGAAAGATGGAAATATCTACACCGCAATCTGTGTAAACATGGAAATATCTACACCAATATCTGTAAAAACATGGAAATATCTACACCGCTATCTGTATAAACATGGAAATATCTACACCACGATCTGCATAAACATGGAAATAAGTACACCGCGATCGGTATAAACATGGAAATATCTACACCGCTTTCTGTAGAAACATGGAAAAATCTACACCGCGATCTGCTTAAACATGGAAATATCTACACAGCCATCTGTATATACATGGAAATATCTACACCTCTATCGGCATAAACATGGAAATAACTACACTGCTATTTGTATAAACAAGGAAATATCTACACCATGATCTGTATAAACATGGAAATATCTACACTGTTATTTGTATAAACAAGGAAATACCTACACCGCTATCTGTATAAACATGGAAATAACTACACCGCTATTTGCATAAACAAGGAAATATCTACACCGTGATCTGCATAAACATGGAAATATCTACAACGCCATCTCTATAAACATGGAAATATCTAAACCCCTATCTGTATAAACATGGAAATATCCACACCGCTATCTCTATACACATGGAAATAACTACACCGCGATCAGTATAAACGTGGAAATATCTACACCGCTATCTCTATAAACATGAAAATATCTCCACTGCTATCTCTATAAACATCGAAATATCTACACCGCCATCTGTATAAACATGGAAATACTTACAAAGTTATCTGTATAAACATGGAAATATCTACACCGTCATCTGTATAAACATGGAAATATCTACACAGCCTTGTGTACATATATGGAAATATCTTCACCGCTCTCAATATAAACATGGAAATAACTACACCGCTATCTGTATATACATGGAAATATCTACACCGCCATCTGTATAAACATGGAAATATCTACACCGCTATCTGTATAAAGCTGGAAATGACCACACCGCTATCTGTATAAACATGGTAATATCTACACCACCATCTATATAAACATGGAAATATCTACACCGCCATCTGTATAAACATGGAAATATCTACAATGCCATCTGTAGAAAGATGGAAATATCTACACCGCAATCTGTGTAAACATGGAAATATCTGCACCAATATCTGTAAAAACATGGAAATATCTACACCGCTATCTGTATAAACATGGAAATATCTACACGGCGATCTGCATAAACATGGAAATATCTACACCGCGATCTGTATAAACATGGAAATATCTGCACCGCTATCTGTAGAAACATGGAAATATCTACACCGCCATCTCTATATACATGGAAATATCTACACCGCCATCTGTATAAACATGGAAATATCTACACCGCTATCTGTATAAACCTGGAAATATCTACACCACTGTCTGCATAAACATGGTAATATCTACACCACCATCTATATAAAAATGGAAATATCTACACCGCTATCTGTAGAAACATGGAAATATCTACAATGCCATATGTAGAAAGATGGAAATATCTACACCACAATCTGTGTAAACATGGAAATATCTACACCAATATCTGTATAAACATGGAAATTTGTACACCGCGATCTGCATAAACATGGAAATATCTACACCACGATCTGTATAAACATGGAAATATGTACACCGCTATCTGTAGAAACATGGAAATATCTACACCGCGATCTGCATAAACATGGAAATATCTACACCGCCATCTACATATCCATAGAAATATCTGCGCCGCCATCTGTATAAACATGGAAATATCTACACGGTCATCTGTGTATAGATGGAAATATCAACACCGCAATCTGTACAAACATGGAAATATTTGCACCGCTATCTGTATAAACATGGAAATACCTACACCGTGGTCTGTATAAACATGGAAATATCTACACCGCTATCTGTATAAACATGGAAATATATACACCGCTATCTCTATAAACATGGAAATATCTACACCGTGATCTGTATAAACATGGAAATATTTACACCGATATCTGTATAAACTTTGAAATATCTACACCGCCATCTCTTTAAACATGGTAATATCTACACCGCCATCTGTATAAACATGGAAATATGTACACCGCTATCTGTATAAACCTGGAAATATCTACACCGCTATCTGTATAAACCTGGTAATATCTACGCCACCATCTATATAAACATGGAAATATCTACACCACCATCTGTATAAACATGGAAATATCTACAATGCCATCTGTAGAAAGATGGAAATATCTACACCGCAATCTGTGTAAACATGGAAATATCTACACCAATATCTGTAAAAACATGGAAATATCTACACCATGATCTCTATAAACATGGAAATATCTACACCGCGATCTGCATAAACATGGAAATATCTACACCACGATCTGTATAAACAGGGAAATATCTACACCGCTATCTGTAGAAACATGGAAATATCTACACCGCGATCTGCATAAACATGGAAATATCTACACCACGATCTGTATAAACATGGAAATATCTACACCGCTATCTGTAGAAACATGGAAATATCTACACAGCTATCTCTATAAACATGGAAATATCTACACCGCCATCTGTATAAACATGGAAATACCTACAAGTCATCTGTATAAACATGGAAATATCTACACAGCCATCTGTATAAACATGGAAATATCTACACAGCCATCTGTATATACATGGAAATATCTACACCGCTATCTGTATAAACATGGAAATAACTACACCGCTATTTGTATAAACAAGGAAATATCTACACCGTCATCTGTATAAACATGGAAATATCTACACTGCTATTTGTATAAACAGGGAAATATCTACACCGCTATCTGTATAAACATGGAAATAACTACACCGCTATTTGCATAAACAAGGAAATATCTACACCGTGATCTGTATAAACATGGAAATATCTACAACGCCATCTCTATAAACATGGAAATATCTACACCACTATCTGTATATACATGGAAATATCCACCCCGCTCTCTATAAACATGGAAATAACTACACCGCGATCAGCATAAATGTGGAAATATCTACACCGCTAACTCTATAAACATGGAAATATCTCCACTGCTATCTCTATAAACATTGAAATATCTACACCGCCATCTGTATAAACATGGAAATACTGACAAAGTTATCTGTATAAACATGGAAATATCTACACAGCCATGTGTACATATATGGAAATATCTACACCGCTCTCTACATAAACATGGAAATAACTACACCGTTATCTGTATATACATGGAAATATCTACACCGCCATCTACATATCCATAGAAATATCTGCGCTGCCATCTGTATGAACATGGAAATATCTACACGGTCATCTGTGTATAGATGGAAATATCAACACCGCCATCTGTACAAACATGGAAATATCTGCTCCGCAATCTGTATAAACATGGAAATATCTACACCGTGGTCTGCATAAACATGGAAATATCTACACCGCTATTCGTATAAACATGGAAATATATACACCCCTATCTCTATAAACATGGAAATATCTACACCGTGATCTGTATAAACATGGAAATATTTACAACGATATCTGTATAAACATGGAAATATCTACACCGCCATCTCTATAAACATGGAAATATCTACACCGCCATCTGTATAAACATGGAAATATCTACACCGCTATCTGTATAAACCTGGAATTGTCCACACCGCTATCTGTATAAACATGGTAATATCTACACCACCATCTATATAAACATGGAAATATCTACACCGCCATCTGCATAAACATGGAAATATCTACAATGCCATCTGTAGAAAGATGGAAATATCTACACCGCAATCTGTGTAAACATGGAAATATCTGCACCGCTATCTGTATAAACATGGAAATATCTACACCGTGGTCTGTATCAACATGGAAATAACTACACCGCTATCTGTATAAACATGGAAATATATACACCGCTATCTCTATAAACATGGAAATATCTACACCGTGTTCTGTATAAACATGGAAATATTTACACCGATATCTGTATAAACATGGAAATATCTACACCGCCATCTCTAAAAACATGGAAATATCTACACCGCCATCTGTATAAACATGGAAATATCTACAGCGCTATCTGTATAAACCTGGAAATATCTACACCGCCATCTGTATAAACATGGCATTATCTTCACCACCATCTGTATAAACATGGAAATATCTACACCGCTATCTGTATAAACCTGGAAATATCTACACCGCTATCTGTATAAACATGGTAATATCTACACCACCATCTATATAAACATGGAAATATCTACACCGCCATCTGTATAAACCTGGAAATATCTACAATGCCATCTGTAGAAAGATGGAAATATCTACACCTCAATCTGTGTAAACATGGAAATACCTACACCAATATCTGTAAAAACATGGAAATATCTACACCGCTATCTGCATAAACATGGAAATGTCTACACCGCCATCTGTATAAACATGGAAATATCTACACCGCTATCTGTAGAAACATGGAAATATCTACACCGCGATCTGCATAAACATGGAAATATCTACACCGCGATCTGTATAAACAAGGAAATATCTACACCGCTATCTGTAGAAACATGGAAATATCTACACAGCCATCTCTATAAACATGGAAATATCTACACCGCCATCTGTATAAACATGGAAATACCTACAAGTCATCTGTATAAACATGGAAATATATACACAGCCATCTGTATAAACATGGAAATATCCACACAGCCATCTGTATATACATGGAAATATCTACACCGCTATCTGTATAATCATGGAAATAACTACACCGCTATTTGTATAAACAAGGATATCTCTACACCGTGATTTGTATAAACATGGAAATATCTACACTGCTATTTGTATAAACAAGGAAATATCTACACCGCTATCTGTAGAAACTTGGAAATAACTACACCGCTATTTGCATAAACAAGGAAATATCTACACCGTGATCTGTATAAACATGGAAATATCTACAACGCCATCTCTATAAACATGGAAATACCTACACTCCTATGTGTATAAACATGGAAATATCCACACCGCTATCTCTATAAACATGGAAATAACTACACAGCTATCTCTATAAACATGGAAATATCTACACCGCCATCTGTATAAACATGGAAATACCTACAAGTCATCTGTATAAATATGGAAATATCTACACAGCAATCTGTATAAACATGGATATATCTACACAGCCATCTGTATATACATGGAAATATCTACACCTGTATCTGTATAAACATCGAAATAAGTACACCGCGATCAGTATAAACGTGAAAATATCTACACCGCTATCTCTAGAAACATGAAAATATCTCCAATGCTATCTCTATAAACATCGAAATATCTTTACCGCCATCTGTATAAACATGGAAATGCTTACAAAGTTATCTGTATAAACATGGAAATATCTACACCGCCATCTGTATAAACATGGAAATATCTACACGGTCATCTGTGTATAGATGGAAATATCAACACCGCCATCTGTAGAAACATGGAAATATCTGCACCGCTATCTGTATAAACATGGAAATATCTACACCGTGGTCTGTATAAACATGGAAATATCTACACGGCTCTCTGTATAAACATGGAAATATATACACCGCCATCTCTATAAACATGGAAATATCTACACCGTGATCTGTATAAACATGGAAATATTTACAACGATATCTGTATAAACATGGAAATATCTACACCGCCATCTGTATAAACATGGAAATATCTACACCGCCATCTGTATAAACATGGAAATATCTACACCGTTATCTGTATAAACCTGGAAATATCTACACCGCTATCTGTATAAACATGGTAGTATCCACACCACCATCTATGTAAACATGGAAATATCTACACCGCCGTCTGTATAAACATGGAAATATCTACACAGCCATGTGTACATATATGGAAATATCTACACCGCTCTCTATATAAACATGGAAATAACTACACCGCTATCTGTATATACATGGAAATATCTACACCGCCATCTACATATCCATAGAAATATCTGCGCCGCCATCTGTATAAACATGGAAATATCTACATGGTCATCTGGGTATAGATGGAAATATCAACACCGCCATCTCTGCAAACATGGAAATATCTGCACCGCTATCTGTATAAACATGGAAATATCTACACCGTGGTCTGTATAAACATGGAAATATCTACACCGTGGTCTGTATAAACATGCTAATATCTACACCACCATGTATATAAACATGGAAATATCTACACCGCCATCTGTATAAACATGGAAATATCTACAAAGCCATCTGTAGAAAGATGGAAATATCTACACCGCAATCTGTGTAAACATGGAAATATCTACACCAATATCTGTAAAAACATGGAAATATCTACACCGCTATCTGTATAAACATGGAAATATCTACACCACGATCTGCATAAACATGGAAATAAGTACACCGCGATCGGTATAAACATGGAAATATCTACACCGCTTTCTGTAGAAACATGGAAAAATCTACACCGCGATCTGCTTAAACATGGAAATATCTACACAGCCATCTGTATATACATGGAAATATCTACACCTCTATCGGCATAAACATGGAAATAACTACACTGCTATTTGTATAAACAAGGAAATATCTACACCATGATCTGTATAAACATGGAAATATCTACACTGTTATTTGTATAAACAAGGAAATACCTACACCGCTATCTGTATAAACATGGAAATAACTACACCGCTATTTGCATAAACAAGGAAATATCTACACCGTGATCTGCATAAACATGGAAATATCTACAACGCCATCTCTATAAACATGGAAATATCTAAACCCCTATCTGTATAAACATGGAAATATCCACACCGCTATCTCTATACACATGGAAATAACTACACCGCGATCAGTATAAACGTGGAAATATCTACACCGCTATCTCTATAAACATGAAAATATCTCCACTGCTATCTCTATAAACATCGAAATATCTACACCGCCATCTGTATAAACATGGAAATACTTACAAAGTTATCTGTATAAACATGGAAATATCTACACCGTCATCTGTATAAACATGGAAATATCTACACAGCCTTGTGTACATATATGGAAATATCTTCACCGCTCTCAATATAAACACGGAAATAACTACACCGCTATCTGTATATACATGGAAATATCTACACCGCCATCTGTATAAACATGGAAATATCTACACCGCTATCTGTATAAAGCTGGAAATGACCACACCGCTATCTGTATAAACATGGTAATATCTACACCACCATCTATATAAACATGGAAATATCTACACCGCCATCTGTATAAACATGGAAATATCTACAATGCCATCTGTAGAAAGATGGAAATATCTACACCGCAATCTGTGTAAACATGGAAATATCTGCACCAATATCTGTAAAAACATGGAAATATCTACACCGCTATCTGTATAAACATGGAAATATCTACACGGCGATCTGCATAAACATGGAAATATCTACACCGCGATCTGTATAAACATGGAAATATCTGCACCGCTATCTGTAGAAACATGGAAATATCTACACCGCCATCTCTATAAACATGGAAATATCTACACCGCCATCTTTATAAACATGGAAATATCTACACCGCTATCTGTATAAACCTGGAAATATCTACACCACTGTCTGCATAAACATGGTAATATCTACACCACCATCTATATAAAAATGGAAATATCTACACCGCTATCTGTAGAAACATGGAAATATCTACAATGCCATATGTAGAAAGATGGAAATATCTACACCACAATCTGTGTAAACATGGAAATATCTACACCAATATCTGTATAAACATGGAAATTTGTACACCGCGATCTGCATAAACATGGAAATATCTACACCACGATCTGTATAAACATGGAAATATGTACACCGCTATCTGTAGAAACATGGAAATATCTACACCGCGATCTGCATAAACATGGAAATATCTACACCGCCATCTACATATCCATAGAAATATCTGCGCCGCCATCTGTATAAACATGGAAATATCTACACGGTCATCTGTGTATAGATGGAAATATCAACACCGCAATCTGTACAAACATGGAAATATTTGCACCGCTATCTGTATAAACATGGAAATACCTACACCGTGGTCTGTATAAACATGGAAATATCTACACCGCTATCCGTATAAACATGGAAATATATACACCGCTATCTCTATAAACATGGAAATATCTACACCGTGATCTGTATAAACATGGAAATATTTACACCGATATCTGTATAAACATTGAAATATCTACACCGCCATCTCTTTAAACATGGTAATATCTACACCGCCATCTGTATAAATATGGAAATATGTACACCGCTATCTGTATAAACCTGGAAATATCTACACCGCTATCTGTATAAACATGGTAATATCTACGCCACCATCTATATAAACATGGAAATATCTACACCACCATCTGTATAAACATGGAAATATCTACAATGCCATCTGTAGAAAGATGGAAATATCTACACCGCAATCTGTGTAAACATGGAAATATCTACACCAATATCTGTAAAAACATGGAAATATCTACACCATGATCTCTATAAACATGGAAATATCTACACCGCGATCTGCATAAACATGGAAATATCTACACCACGATCTGTATAAACAGGGAAATATCTACACCGCTATCTGTAGAAACATGGAAATATCTACACCGCGATCTGCATAAACATGGAAATATCTACACCACGATCTGTATAAACATGGAAATATCTACACCGCTATCTGTAGAAACATGGAAATATCTACACAGCTATCTCTATAAACATGGAAATATCTACACCGCCATCTGTATAAACATGGAAATACCTACAAGTCATCTGTATAAACATGGAAATATCTACACAGCCATCTGTATAAACATGGAAATATCTACACAGCCATCTGTATATACATGGAAATATCTACACCGCTATCTGTATAAACATGGAAATAACTACACCGCTATTTGTATAAACAAGGAAATATCTACACCGTCATCTGTATAAACATGGAAATATCTACACTGCTATTTGTATAAACAGGGAAATATCTACACCGCTATCTGTATAAACATGGAAATAACTACACCGCTATTTGCATAAACAAGGAAATATCTACACCGTGATCTGTATAAACATGGAAATATCTACAACGCCATCTCTATAAACATGGAAATATCTACACCACTATCTGTATATACATGGAAATATCCACCCCGCTCTCTATAAACATGGAAATAACTACACCGCGATCAGCATAAATGTGGAAATATCTACACCGCTAACTCTATAAACATGGAAATATCTCCACTGCTATCTCTATAAACATTGAAATATCTACACCGCCATCTGTATAAACATGGAAATACTGACAAAGTTATCTGTATAAACATGGAAATATCTACACAGCCATGTGTACATATATGGAAATATCTACACCGCTCTCTACATAAACATGGAAATAACTACACCGTTATCTGTATATACATGGAAATATCTACACCGCCATCTACATATCCATAGAAATATCTGCGCTGCCATCTGTATAAAAATGGAAATATCTACACGGTCATCTGTGTATAGATGGAAATATCAACACCGCCATCTGTACAAACATGGAAATATCTGCTCCGCAATCTGTATAAACATGGAAATATCTACACCGTGGTCTGCATAAACATGGAAATATCTACACCGCTATTCGTATAAACATGGAAATATATACACCCCTATCTCTATAAACATGGAAATATCTACACCGTGATCTGTATAAACATGGAAATATTTACAACGATATCTGTATAAACATGGAAATATCTACACCGCCATCTCTATAAACATGGAAATATCTACACCGCCATCTGTATAAACATGGAAATATCTACACCGCTATCTGTATAAACCTGGAAATGTCCACACCGCTATCTGTATAAACATGGTAATATCTACACCACCATCTATATAAACATGGAAATATCTACACCGCCATCTGCATAAACATGGAAATATCTACAATGCCATCTGTAGAAAGATGGAAATATCTACACCGCAATCTGTGTAAACATGGAAATATCTGCACCAATATCTGTAAAAACATGGAAATATCTACACCGCTATCTGTATTAACATGGAAATATCTACACGGCGATCTGCATAAACATGGAAATATCTACACCGCGATCTGTATAAACATGGAAATATCTGCACCGCTATCTGTAGAAACATGGAAATATCTACACCCCCATCTCTATAAACATGGAAATATCTACACCGCCATCTGTATAAACATGGAAATATCTACACCGCTATCTGTATAAACATGGAAATATCTACACCACTATCTCTATAAACATGGAAATATCTCCACTGCTATGTCTATAAACATCGAAATATCTACACCGCCATCTGTATAAACATGGAAATACTTACAAAGTTATCTGTATAAACATGGAAATATCTACACCGCCATCTATATAAACATGGAAATACCTACACAGCCATGTGTACATACATGGAAATATCTACACCGCTCTCTATATAAACATGGAAATAACTACACCGCTATCTGTATATACATGGAAATATCTACACCGCCATCTACATATCCATAGAAACATCTGCGCCGCCATCAGTATAAACATGGAAATATCTACACGGTCATCTGTGTATAGATGGAAATATCAACACCGCCATCTGTGCAAACATGGAAATATCTGCACCGCTATCTGTATAAACATGGAAATATCTACACCGTGGTCTGTATCAACATGGAAATAACTACACCGCTATCTGTATAAACATGGAAATATATACACCGCTATCTCTATAAACATGGAAATATCTACACCGTGTTCTGTATAAACATGGAAATATTTACACCGATATCTGTATAAACATGGAAATATCTACACCGCCATCTCTAAAAACATGGAAATATCTACACCGCCATCTGTATAAACATGGAAATATCTACAGCGCTATCTGTATAAACCTGGAAATATCTACACCGCCATCTGTATAAACATGGTATTATCTTCACCACCATCTGTATAAACATGGAAATATCTACACCGCTATCTGTATAAACCTGGAAATATCTACACCGCTATCTGTATAAACATGGTAATATCTACACCACCATCTATATAAACATGGAAATATCTACACCGCCATCTGTATAAACCTGGAAATATCTACAATGCCATCTGTAGAAAGACGGAAATATCTACACCGCAATCTGTGTAAACATGGAAATATCTACACCAATATCTGTAAAAACATGGAAATATCTACACCGCTATCTGTATAAACATGGAAATATCTACACCGCCATCTGCATAAACATGGAAATATCTACACTGCGATCTGTATAAAAATGGAAATATCTACAACGCCATCTCTATAAACATGGAAATATCTAAACCCCTATCTGTATAAACATGGAAATATCCACACCGCTCTCTATAAACGTGGAAATAACTACACCGCGATCAGCATAAACGTGGAAATATCTACACCGCTATCTCTATAAACATGGAAATATCTCCACTGCTATCTCTATAAACATCGAAATAGCTACACCGCCATCTGTATATACATGGAAATACTGACAAAGTTATCTGTATAAACATGGAAATATCTACACCGCCATCTGTATAAACATGGAAATATCTACACAGCCATGTGTACATATATGGAAATATCTACACCGCTCTCTATATAAACATGGAAATAACTACACCGCTATCTGTATATACATGGAAATATCTACACCGCCATCTACATATCCATAGAAATATCTGTGCCGCCATCTGTATAAACATGGAAATATCTACACGGTCAACCGTGTATAGATGGAAATATCAACATCGCCATCTGTACAAACATGGAAATATCTGCACCGCTATCTGTATAAACATGGAAATATCTACACCGTGGTCTGTATAAACATGGAAATATCTACACCGTGTTCTGTATAACCATGGAAATATGTACACCGATATCTGTATAAACATGGAAATACCTACACCGTGGTCTGCATAAACATGGAAATATCTACACCGCTATTCGTATAAACATGGAAATATATACAACCCTATCTCTATAAACATGGAAATATCTACACCGTGATCTGTATAAACATGGAAATATTTACAACGATATCTGTATAAACATGGAAATATCTACACCGCCATCTCTATAAACATGGAAATATCTACACCGCCATCTGTATAAACATGGAAATATCTACACCGCTATCTGTATAAAGCTGGAAATGTCCACACCGCTATCTGTATAAACATGGTAATATCTACACCACCATCTATATAAACATGGAAATATCTACACCGCCATCTGCATAAACATGGAAATATCTACAATGCCATCTGTAGAAAGATGGAAATATCTACACCGCAATCTGTGTAAACATGGAAATATCTGCACCAATATCTGTAAAAACATGGAAATATCTACACCGCTATCTGTATTAACATGGAAATATCTACACGGCGATCTGCATAAACATGGAAATATCTACACCGCGATCTGTATAAACATGGAAATATCTGCACCGCTATCTGTAGAAACATGGAAATATCTACACCCCCATCTCTATAAACATGGAAATATCTACACCGCCATCTGTATAAACATGGAAATATCTACACCGCTATCTGTATATACATGGAAATATCTACACCACTATCTCTATAAACATGGAAATATCTCCACTGCTATGTCTATAAACATCGAAATATCTACACCGCCATCTGTATAAACATGGAAATACTTACAAAGTTATCTGTATAAACATGGAAATATCTACACCGCCATCTATATTAACATGGAAATACCTACACAGCCATGTGTACATACATGGAAATATCTACACCGCTCTCTATATAAACATGGAAATAACTACACCGCTATCTGTATATACATGGAAATATCTACACCGCCATCTACATATCCATAGAAACATCTGCGCCGCCATCAGTATAAACATGGAAATATCTACACGGTCATCTGTGTATAGATGGAAATATCAACACCGCCATCTGTGCAAACATGGAAATATCTGCACCGCTATCTGTATAAACATGGAAATATCTACACCGTGGTCTGTATCTACATGGAAATAACTACACCGCTATCTGTATAAACATGGAAATATATACACCGCTATCTCTATAAACATGGAAATATCTACACCGTGTTCTGTATAAACATGGAAATATTTACACCGATATCTGTATAAACATGGAAATATCTACACCGCCATCTCTAAAAACATGGAAATATCTACACCGCCATCTGTATAAACATGGAAATATCTACAGCGCTATCTGTATAAACCTGGAAATATCTACACCGCCATCTGTATAAACATGGTATTATCTTCACCACCATCTGTATAAACATGGAAATATCTACACCGCTATCTGTATAAACCTGGAAATATCTACACCGCTATCTGTATAAACATGGTAATATCTACACCACCATCTATATAAACATGGAAATATCTACACCGCCATCTGTATAAACATGGAAATATCTACAATGCCATCTGTAGAAAGACGGAAATATCTACACCGCAATCTGTGTAAACATGGAAATATCTACACCAATATCTGTAAAAACATGGAAATATCTACACCGCTATCTGTATAAACATGGAAATATCTACACCGCCATCTGCATAAACATGGAAATATCTACACTGCGATCTGTATAAAAATGGAAATATCTACAACGCCATCTCTATAAACAAGGAAATATCTAAACCCCTATCTGTATAAACATGGAAATATCCACACCGCTCTCTATAAACGTGGAAATAACTACACCGCGATCAGCATAAACGTGGAAATATCTACACCGCTATCTCTATAAACATGGAAATATCTCCACTGCTATCTCTATAAACATCGAAATAGCTACACCGCCATCTGTATATACATGGAAATACTGACAAAGTTATCTGTATAAACATGGAAATATCTACACCGCCATCTGTATAAACATGGAAATATCTACACAGCCATGTGTACATATATGGAAATATCTACACCGCTCTCTATATAAACATGGAAATAACTACACCGCTATCTGTATATACATGGAAATATCTACACCGCCATCTACATATCCATAGAAATATCTGTGCCGCCATCTGTATAAACATGGAAATATCTACACGGTCAACCGTGTATAGATGGAAATATCAACATCGCCATCTGTACAAACATGGAAATATCTGCACCGCTATCTGTATAAACATGGAAATATCTACACCGTGGTCTGTATAAACATGGAAATATCTACACCGTGTTCTGTATAACCATGGAAATATGTACACCGATATCTGTATAAACATGGAAATACCTACACCGCCATCTCTATAAACATGGAAATATCTACACCGCTATCTGTATAAACATGGTAATATCTACACCACCATCTATATAAACATGGAAATATCTACACCGCCATCCATATAAACATGGAAATATCTACAATGCCATCTGTAGAATTATGGAAATATCTACACCGCAATCTGTGTAAACTTGGAAATATCTACACCAATATCTGTAAAAACATGGAAATATCTACACCGCTATCGGTACAAACATGGAAATATCTACACCGCGGTCTGCATGAACATGGAATTATCTACACCGTGATCTGTATAAACATGGAAATATCTACACCGCGATCTGTATAAACATGGAAATATCTACACCGCTATCTGTAGAAACATGGACATATCTACACAGCTATCTCTATAAACATGGAAATATGTACACGGCCATCTGTATAAACATGGAAATACCTACAAGTCATCTGTATAAACATGGAAATATCTACACAGCCCTCTGTATAAACATGGAAATACCCAGAAGTCATATGTATAAACATGGAAATATCTACACAGCCATCTGTATAAACATGGAAATATCTACACAGCCATCTGTATATACATGGAAATATCTACACCGCTATCTGTGTAAACATGGAAATAACTACAGCGCTATTTGTATAAACAAGGAAATATCTACACCGTGATCTGTATAAACATCGAAATATCTACACTGCTATTTGTATAAAAAAGGAAATATCTACACCGCTATCTGTATAAACATGGAAATAACTATACTGCTATTTGCATAAACTAGGAAATATCTACACCGTGATCTGTATAAACATGGAAATATCTACAACGCCATCTCTATAAACATGGAAATATCTACACCCCTATCTGTATAAACATGGAAATATCCACACTGCTATCTGTAGAAGCATGGAAATATCTACACCGCGATCTGCATAAACATGGAAATATCTACACCGTGATCTGTATAAACATGGAAATATCTACACCTCTATCTGTAGAAACATGGAAATATCTACACAGCTATCTCTATAAACATGGGAATATCTACACCGTCATCTCTATAAACATGGAAATACCTACAAGTCATCTGTATAAACATGGAAATATCTACAAAGCCATCAGTATAAACATGGAAATATCTACACAGCCATCTGTATATACATGGAAATATCTACACCGCCATCTGTATAAACATGGAAATAACTACACCGCTATTTGTATAAACAAGGAAATATCTACACCGTGATCTGTATAAACATGGAAATACCTACACTGCTATTTGTATAAACAAGGAAATATGTACACCGCTATCTGTATAAACATGGAAATAACTACACCGCTATTTGCATAAACAAGGAAATATCTACACCGTGATCTTTATAAACATGGAAATATCTACAATGCCATCTCTATTAACATGGAAATATCTAAACCCCTATCTGTATAAAAATGGAAATATCCACACTGCTATCTCTATAAACATGGAAATAACTACACCGCGATCAGTATAAACGTGGAGATATCTACACTGCTATCTCTATAAACATGGAAATATCTCCACTACTATCTCTATAAACATCGAAATATCTACACCGCCATCTGTATAAACATGGAAATACTGACAAAGTTATCTGTATAAACATGGAAATATCTACACCGCCATCTGTATAAACATGGAAATATCTACACAGCCATGTGTACATATATGGAAATATCTACACCGCTCTCTATATAAACATGGAAATAACTACACCGCTATCAGTATATACATGGAAATATCTACACCGCCATCTACATATCCATAGAAATATCTGCGCCGCCATCTGTATAAACATGGAAATATCTACACGGTCATCTGTGTATAGATGGAAATATCAACACCACCATCTGTACAAACATGGAAATATCTGCACCGCTATCTGTATAAACATGGAAATATCTACACCGTGGTCTGTATAAACATGGAAATATCTACACCGCTGTCTGTATAGACATGGAAATATATACACCGATATCTCTATAAACATGGAAATATCTACACCGTGATCTGTATAAACATGGAAATATTTACAACGATATCTGTATGAACATGGAAATATCTACACCGCCATCTCTATAAACATGGAAGTATCTACACCGCCATCTGTATAAACATGGAAATATATACACCGCTATCTGTATAAACCCGGAAATATCTACACCGCTATCTGTATAAACATGGTAATATCTACACCACCATCTATATAAACATGGAAATATCCACACCGCCTTCTCTATAAACATGGAAATATCTACAATGCCATCTGTAGAAAGATGGAAATATCTACACCGCAATCTGTGTAAACATGGAAATATCTACACCAATATCTGTAAAAACATGGAAATATCTACACCGCTATCTGTATAAACATGGAAATATCTACACCGCGATCTGCTTAAACATGGAAATATCTACACCGCGATCTGTATAAACATGGAAATATCTACACCGCTATCTGTAGAAACATGGAAATATCTACACCGCGATCTGCATAAACATGGAAATATCTACACCGCGATCTGTATAAACATGGAAATATCTACACAACTATCTGTAGAAACATGGAAATATCTACACAGCTATCTCTATAAACATGGACATATCTACACCGCCATCTGTATAAACATGGAAATACCTACAAGTCATCTGTATAAACATGGAAATATCTACACAGCAATCTGTATAAACATGGAAATATCTACACCGCTATTTGTATAAACAAGGAAATATCTACACCGTGATCTGTATAAACATGGAAATATCTACACTGCTATTTGTATAAACAAGGAAATATCTACACCGCTATCTGTATAAACATGGAAATAACTACTCCGCTATTTGCATAAACAAGGAAATATCTACACCGTGATCTGTATAAACATGGAAATATCTACAACGCCATTTCTATAATCATGGAAATATCTAAACCCCTATCTGTATAAACATGGAAATATCCACACCACTCTCTATAAACATGGAAATAACGACACCGCGATCAGCATAAACGTGGAAATATCTACACCACTATCTCTATAAACATGGAAATATCTCCTCTGCTATCTCTATAAACATTGAAATATCTACACCGCCATCTGTATAAACATGGAAATACTTACAAAGTTATCTGTAAACATGGAAATATCTACACCGCCATCTGTATAAACATGGAAATATCTACACAGCCATGTGTACATATATGGAAATATCTACACCGCTCTCTATATAAACATGGAAATAACTACACCGCTATCTGTATATACATGGAAACATCTACACCGCCATCTACATATCCATAGAAATATCTGCGCCGCCTTCTGTATAAACATGGAAATATCTACACGGTCAACTGTGTATAGATGGAAATATCAACACCGCCATCTGTACAAACATGGAAATATCTACACCGCTATCTGTATAAATATGGAAATATCTACACCGTGGTCTGTATAAATATGGAAATATCTACACCGCTATCTGTATTAACATGGAAATATATACACCGCTATCTCTATAAACATGGAAATATCTACACCATGATCTGTATAAACGTGGAAATATCTACACCGCTATCTCTATAAACATGGAAATATCTCCACTGCTATCTCTATAAACATCGAAATATCTACACCGCCATCTGTATAAACATGGAAATACTGACAAAGTTGTCTGTATAAACATGGAAATAGCTACATCGCCATCTATATAAACATGGAGATATCTACACCGTGTTCTGTATAAACATGGAAATATTTACACCGATATCTGTATAAACATGGAAATATCTACACCGCCATATCTATAAACATGGAAATATCTACACCGCCATCTGTATAAACATGGAAATATCTACACTGCTATCTGTATAAACCTGGAAAATCTACACCGCTATCTGTATAAACATGGTAATATCTACACCACCATCTATATAAACATGGAAATATTTACACCGCCATCCGTATAAACATGGAAATATCTACAATGCCATCTGTAGAATGATGGAAATATCTACACCGCAATCTGTGTAAACATGGAAATATCTACACCAATGTCTGTCAAAACATGGAAATATCTAGACCGCTATCGGTATAAACATGGAAATATCTACACCGTGATCTGCATAAACATGGAAATATCTACACCGCGATCTGTAAAAACATGGAAATATCTACACCGCTATCTGTAGAAATATGGAAATATCTACACCGCGATCTGCATAAACATGGAAATATCTACACCGCGATCTGTATAAACATGGAAATATCTACACCGCTATCTGTAGAAACATGGAAATATATACACAGCTATCTCTATAAACATGGAAATATCTACACCGCCATCTGTATAAACATGGAAATATCTACAAGTCATCTGTATAAACATGGAAATATTTACACAGCCATCTGTATAAACATGGAAATATCTACACAGCCATCTGTATATACATGGAAATATCTACATCGCTATCTGTATAAACATGGAAATAACTACACCGCTATTTGTATAAACAAGGAAATATCTACACCATGATCTGTATAAACATGGAAATATCTACACTGCTATTTGAATAAACAAGGAAATATCTACACCGCTATCTGTATAAACATGGATATAACTACACCGCTATTTGCATAAACAAGGAAATATCTACACCGTGATCTGTATAAACATGGAAATATCTACAATGCCATCTCTATAAACATGGAAATATCTACACCCCTATCTGTAAAAACATGGAAATATCCACAGCGCTATCTCTATAAACATGGAAATACACCGCGATCAGTGTAAATGTGGAAATATCTACACCGCTATCTCTATAAACATGGAAATATCTCCACTGCTATCTCTATAAACATCGAAATATCTTCACCTCCCTCTGTATAAACACGGAAATACTTACAATGCTATCTGTATAAACATGGAAATCTCTACACCGCCATCTATATAAACATGGAAATACCTACACAGCCATGTGTACATACATGGAAATATCTACACCGCTCTCTATATAAACTTGGAAATAACTACACCGCTATCTGTATATACATGGAAATATCTACACCGCCATCTACATATGCATAAAAATATCTGTGCCGCCATCTGTATAAACATAGAAATATCTACACGGTCTTCTGTGTATAGATGGAAATATCAACATCGCCATCTGTACAAACATGGAAATATCTTCACCGCTATCTGTATAAACATGGAAATATCTACACCGTGGTCTGTATAAAATGGAAATATCTACACCGCTATCTGTATAAACATGGAAATATATACACCGCTATCTCTATAAACATGGAAATATCTACACCGTGTTCTGTATAAACATGGAAATATTTACACCGATATCTGTATAAACATGGAAATATCTACACCGCCATCTCTATAAACATGGAAATATCTACACCGCCATTTGTATAAACATGGGAATATCTACACCGCTATCTGTATAAACCTGGAAATTTCTACACCGCTATCTGTATAAACATGGTAATATCTACACCACCATCTATATAAACATGGAAATATCTACACCGCCATCTGTATAAACATGGAAATATCTACAATGCCATCTGTAGAAAGATGGAAATATCTACACCGCAATCTGTGTAAACATGGAAATATCTACACGAATATCTGAAAAACATGGAAATATCTACACCGCTATCTGTATAAACATGGAAATATCTACACCGCTATCGGTATAAACATGGAAATATCTACACCGCGATCTGCATAAACATGGAAATATCTACACCGCGATCTGAATAAACATGGAAATATCTACACCGCTATCTGTAGAAATATGGAAATATCTACACCGCGATCTGCATAAACATGTAAATATCTACAACGCGATCTGAATAAACATGGAAATATCTACACCGCTATCTGTAGAAACATGGAAATATATACACAGCTATCTCTATAAACATGGAAATATCTACACCACCATCTGTATAAACATGGAAATATTTACAAGTCATCTGTATAAACATGGAAATATCTACACAGCCATCTGTATAAACATGGAAATATCTACACAGCCATCTGTATATACATGGAAATATCTACATCGCTATCTGTATAAACATGGAAATAACTACACCGCTATTTGTATAAACAAGGAAATATCTACACCATGATCTGTATAAACATGGAAATATCTACACTGCTATTTGTATAAACAAGGAAATATCTACACCGCTATCTGTATAAACATGGATATAACTACACCGCTATTTGCATAAACAAGGAAATATCTACACCGTGATCTGCATAAACATGGAAATATCTACAACGCCATCTCTATAAACATGGAAATATCTACACCCCTATCTGTATAAACATGGAAATATCCACAGCGCTATCTCTATAAACATGGAAATAACTACACCGCGATCAGTGTAAACGTGGAAATATCTACACCGCTATCTCTATAAACATGGATATATCTCCACTGCTATCTCTATAAACATCGAAATATCTACACCTCCATCTGTATAAACATGGAAATACCTACAAAGTTATCTGTATAAACATGGAAATATCTACACCGCCATCTATATAAACATGGAAATACCTACACAGCCATGTGTACATACATGGAAATATCTACACCGCTCTCTATATAAACATGGAAATAACTACACCGCTATCTGTATATACATGGAAATATCTACACCGCCATCTACATATCCATAGAAATATCTGCGCCGCCATCTGTATAAACATGGAAATATCTACACGGTCATCTGTGTATAGATGGAAATAACAACATCGCCATCTGTACAAACATGGAAATATCTTCACCGCTATCTGTATAAACATGGAAATATCTACACCGTGGTCTATTTAAAATGGAAATATCTACACCGCTATCTGTATAAACATGGAAATATATACACCGCTATCTCTATAAACATGGAAATATCTACACCGTGTTCTGTATAAACATGGAAATATTTACACCGATATCTGTTTAAACATGGAAATATCTACACCGCCATCTCTATAAACATGGAAATATCTACACCGCCATCTGTATAAACATGGAAATATCTACACCGCTATCTGTATAAACCTGGAAATATCTACACCGCTATCTGTATAAACGTGGTAATATCTACACCACCGTCTATATAAACATGGAAATATCTACACCGCCATCTGTATAAACATGGAAATATCTACAATGCCATCTGTAGAAAGATGGAAATATCTACACCGCAATCTGTGTAAACATGGAAATATCTACACCAATATCTGTAAAAACATGGAAATATCTACACCGCTATCTGTATAAACATGGAAATATCTACACCGCGATCTGCATAAACATGGGAATATCTACACCGCGATCTGTATAAACATGGAAATATCTACACCGCGATCTGCATAAATATGGAAATATCTACACCGCGATCTGTGTAAACATGGAAATATCTACACCACTATCTGTAGAAACATGGAAATATCTACACAGCTATCTCTATAAACATGGATATATCTACACCGCCATCTGTATAAACATGGAAATACCTACAAGTCATCTGTATAAACATGGAAATATCTACACAGCCATCTGTATAAACATGGAAATATCTACACCGCTATTTGTATAAACAAGGAAATATCTACACCGGATTCTGTATAAACATGGAAATATCTACTCTGCTATTTGTATAAACAAGGAAATATCTACACCGCTATCTGTATAAACATGGAAATAACTACACCGCTATTTGCATAAACAAGGAAATATCTACACTGTGATCTGTATAAAGATGGAAATATCTACATCGCCATCTCTATAAACATGGAAATATCTAAACCCCTATCTGTATAAACATGGAAATATCCACACCGCTCTCTATAAACATGGAAATAACTACACCGCAATCAGCATAAACGTGGAAATATCTACACCGCTATCTCTATAACCATGGAAATATCTCCACTGCTATCTCTATAAACATCGAAATATCTACACCGCCATCTGTATAAACATGGAAATACTGACAAAGTTGTCTGTATAAACATGGAAATATCTACACCGCCATCTGTATAAACATGGAAATATCTACACAGCCATGTGTACATATATGGAAATATCTACACCGCTCTCTATATAAACATGGAAATAACTACTCCGCTATCTGTATATACATGGAAATATCTACACCGCCATCTACATATCCATAGAAATATCTGCGCCGCCTTCTGTATAAACATGGAAATATCTACACGGTCAACTGTGTATAGATGGAAATATCAACACCGCCAACTGTACAAACATGGAAATATCTGCACCGCTATCTGTATAAACATGGAAATATCTATACCGTGGTCTGTATAAACATGGAAATATCTACATCGCTATCTGTATAAACATGGAAATATATACACCGCTATCTCTATAAACATGGAAATATCTACACCATGATCTGTATAAACGTGGAAATATCTACACCGCAATCTCTATAAACATGGAAATATCTCCACTGCTATCTCTATAAACATCGAAATATCTACACCGCCATCTGTATAAACATGGAAATACTTACAAAGTTTTCTGTATAAACATGGAAATAGCTACATCGCCATCTATATAAACATGGAGATATCTACACCGTGTTCTGTATAAACATGGAAATATTTACACCTATATCTGTATAAACATGGAAATATCTACACCGCCATCTCTATAAACATGGAAATATCTACACCGCCATCTGTATAAACATGGAAATATCTACACTGCTATCTGTATAAACCTGGAAAATCTACACCGCTATCTGTATAAACATGGTAATATCTACACCACCATCTATATAAACATGGAAATATTTACACCGCCATCCGTATAAACATGGAAATATCTACAATGCCATCTGTAGAATGATGGAAATATCTACACCGCAATCTGTGTAAACATGGAAATATCTACACCAATGTCTGTCAAAACATGGAAATATCTAGACCGCTATCGGTATAAACATGGAAATATCTACACCGTGATCTGCATAAACATGGAAATATCTACACCGCGATCTGTAAAAACATGGAAATATCTACACCGCTATCTGTAGAAATATGGAAATATCTACACCGCGATCTGCATAAACATGGAAATATCTACACCGCGATCTGTATAAACATGGAAATATCTACACCGCTATCTGTAGAAACATGGAAATATATACACAGCTATCTCTATAAACATGGAAATATCTACACCGCCATCTGTATAAACATGGAAATATCTACAAGTCATCTGTATAAACATGGAAATATTTACACAGCCATCTGTATAAACATGGAAATATCTACACAGCCATCTGTATATACATGGAAATATCTACATCGCTATCTGTATAAACATGGAAATAACTACACCGCTATTTGTATAAACAAGGAAATATCTACACCATGATCTGTATAAACATGGAAATATCTACACTGCTATTTGAATAAACAAGGAAATATCTACACCGCTATCTGTATAAACATGGATATAACTACACCGCTATTTGCATAAACAAGGAAATATCTACACCGTGATCTGTATAAACATGGAAATATCTACAATGCCATCTCTATAAACATGGAAATATCTACACCCCTATCTGTAAAAACATGGAAATATCCACAGCGCTATCTCTATAAACATGGAAATACACCGCGATCAGTGTAAATGTGGAAATATCTACACCGCTATCTCTATAAACATGGAAATATCTCCACTGCTATCTCTATAAACATCGAAATATCTTCACCTCCCTCTGTATAAACATGGAAATACTTACAATGCTATCTGTATAAACATGGAAATCTCTACACCGCCATCTATATAAACATGGAAATACCTACACAGCCATGTGTACATACATGGAAATATCTACACCGCTCTCTATATAAACTTGGAAATAACTACACCGCTATCTGTATATACATGGAAATATCTACACCGCCATCTACATATGCATAAAAATATCTGTGCCGCCATCTGTATAAACATAGAAATATCTACACGGTCTTCTGTGTATAGATGGAAATATCAACATCGCCATCTGTACAAACATGGAAATATCTTCACCGCTATCTGTATAAACATGGAAATATCTACACCGTGGTCTGTATAAAATGGAAATATCTACACCGCTATCTGTATAAACATGGAAATATCTACACTGCTATTTGTATAAACAAGGAAATATCTACACCGCTATCTGTATAAACATGGATATAACTACACCGCTATTTGCATAAACAAGGAAATATCTTCACCGTGATCTGCATAAACATGGAAATATCTACAACGCCATCTCTATAAACATGGAAATATCTACACCCCTATCTGTATAAACATGGAAATATCCACAGCGATATCTCTATAAACATGGAAATAACTACACCGCGATCAGTGTAAACGTGGAAATATCTACACCGCTATCTCTATAAACATGGATATATCTCCACTGCTATCTCTATAAACATCGAAATATCTACACCTCCATCTGTATAAACATGGAAATACCTACAAAGTTATCTGTATAAACATGGAAATATCTACACCGCCATCTATATAAACATGGAAATACCTACACAGCCATGTGTACATACATGGAAATATCTACACCGCTCTCTATATAAACATGGAAATAACTACACCGCTATCTGTATATACATGGAAATATCTACACTGCCATCTACATATCCATAGAAATATCTGCGCCGCCATCTGTATAAACATGGAAATATCTACACGGTCATCTGTGTATAGATGGAAATAACAACATCGCCATCTGTACAAACATGGAAATATCTTCACCGCTATCTGTATAAACATGGAAATATCTACACCGTGGTCTGTTTAAAATGGAAATATCTACACCGCTATCTGTATAAACATGGAAATATATACACCGCTATCTCTATAAACATGGAAATATCTACACCGTGTTCTGTATAAACATGGAAATATTTACACCGATATCTGTTTAAACATGGAAATATCTACACCGCCATCTCCATAAACATGGAAATATCTACACCGCCATCTGTATAAACATGGAAATATCTACACCGCTATCTGTATAAACCTGGAAATATCTACACCGCTATCTGTATAAACATGGTAATATCTACACCACCATCTATATAAACATGGAAATATCTACACCGCCATCTGTATAAACATGGAAATATCTACAATGCCATCTGTAGAAAGATGGAAATATCTACACCGCAATCTGTGTAAACATGGAAATATCTACACCAATATCTGTAAAAACATGGAAATATCTACACCGCTATCTGTATAAACATGGAAAATCTACACCGCGATCTGCATAAACATGGGAATATCTACACCGCGATCTGTATAAACATGGAAATATCTACACCGCGATCTGCATAAATATGGTAATATCTACACCGCGATCTGTGTAAACATGGAAATATCTACACCACTATCTGTAGAAACTTGGAAATATGTACACAGCTATCTCTATAAACATGGACATATCTACACCGCCATCTGTATAAACATGGAAATACCTACAAGTCATCTGTATAAACATGGAAATATCTACACAGCCATCTGTATAAACATGGAAATATCTACACCGCTATTTGTATAAACAAGGAAATATCTACACCGGATTCTGTATAAACATGGAAATATCAACTCTGCTATTTGTATAAACAAGGAAATATCTACACCGCTATCTGTATAAACATGGAAATAACTACACCGCTATTTGCATAAACAAGGAAATATCTACACTGTGATCTGTATAAAGATGGAAATATCTACATCGCCATTTCTATAAACATGGAAATATCTAAACCCCTATCTGTATAAACATGGAAATATCCACACCGCTCTCTATAAACATGGAAATGACTACACCGCAATCAGCATAAACGTGGAAATATCTACACCGCTATCTCTATAACCATGGAAATATCTCCACTGCTATCTCTATAAACATCGAAATATCTACACCGCCATCTGTATAAACATGGAAATACTGACAAAGTTATCTGTATAAACATGGAAATATCTACACCGCCATCTGTATAAACATGGAAATATCTACACAGCCATGTGTACATATATGGAAATATCTACACCGCTCTCTATATAAACATGGAAATAACTACTCCGCTATCTGTATATACATGGAAATATCTACACCGCCATCTACATATCCATAGAAATATCTGCGCCGCCTTCTGTATAAACATGGAAATATCTACACGGTCAACTGTGTATAGATGGAAATATCAACACCGCCATCTGTACAAACATGGAAATATCTGCACCGCTATCTGTATAAACATGGAAATATCTACACCGTGGTCTGTATAAACATGGAAATATCTACACCGCTATCTGTATTAACATGGAAATATATACACCGCTAACTCTATAAACATGGAAATATCAACACCATGATCTGTATAAACGTGGAAATATCTACACCGCTATCTCTATAAACATGGAAATATCTCCACTGCTATCTCTATAAACATCGAAATATCTACACCGCCATCTGTATAAACATGGAAATACTTACAAAGTTTTCTGTATAAACATGGAAATATCTACACCGCCATCTATATAAACATGGAAATATCTACACAGCCATGTGTACATACATGGAAATATCTTCACCGCTCTCTATATAAACATGGAAATAACTACACTGCTATCTGCATATACATGGAAATATCTACACCGCCATTTACATATCCATAGAAATATCTGCGCCGCCATCTGTATAAACCTGGAAATATCTACACGGTCATCTGTGTATAGATGGAAATATCAACACCGCCAACTGTACAAACATGGAAATATCTGCACCGCTATCTGTATAAACATGGAAATATCTACACCGTGGTCTGTATAAACATGGAAATATCTACACCGGTATCTGTATAAACATGGAAATATATACACCGCTATCTCTATAAACATGGAAATATCTACACCATGATCTGTATAAATGTGGAAATATCTACACCGCAATCTCTATAAACATGGAAATATCTCCACTGCTATCTCTATAAACATCGAAATATCTACACCGCCATCTGCATAAACATGGAAATACTTACAAAGTTTTCTGTATAAACATGGAAATATCTACATCGCCATCTATATAAACATGGAAATATCTACACCGTGTTCTGTATAAACATGGAAATATTTACACCTATATCTGTATAAACATGGAAATATCTACACCGCCATCACTATAAACATGGAAATATCTACACCGCCATCTGTATAAACATGCAAATATCTACACCGCTATCTGTATAAACCTGGAAAATCTACACCGCTATCTGTATAAACATGGTAATATCTACACCACCATCTATATAAACATGGAAATATTTACACCGCCATCCGTATAAACATGGAAATATCTACAATGCCATCTGTAGAATGATGGAAATATCTACACCGCAATCTGTGTAAACATGGAAATATCTGCACCAATATCTGTAAATACATGGAAATATCTACACCGCTATCGGTATAAACATGGAAATATCTACACCGCGATCTGCATAAACATGGAAATATCTACACCGCGATCTGTAAAAACATGGAAATATCTACACCGCTATCTGTAGAAATATGGAAATATCTACACCGCGATCTGCATAAACATGGAAATATCTACACCACGATCTGTATAAACATGGAAATATCTACACCGCTATCTGTAGAAACATGGAAATATATACACAGCTATCTCTATAAACATGGAAATATCTACACCGCCATCTGTATAAACATGGAAATATCTACAAGTCATCTGTATAAACATGGAAATATCTACACAGCCATCTGTATAAACATGGAAATATCTTCACAGCCATCTGTATATACATGGAAATATCTACATCGCTATCTGTATAAACATGGAAATAACTACACCGCTATTTGTATAAACAAGGAAATATCTACACCATGATCTGTATAAACATGGAAATATCTACACTGCTATTTGTATAAACAAGGAAATATCTACACCGCTATCTGTATAAACATGGAAATATCTACAACGCCATCTCTATAAACATGGAAATATCTACACCCCTATCTGTATAAACATGGAAATATCCACAGCGCTATCTCTATAAACATGGAAATAACTACACCGCGATCAGTGTAAACGTGGAAATATCTACACCGCTATCTCTATAAACATGGAAATATCTCCACTGCTATCTCTATAAACATCGAAATATCTACACCTCCATCTGTATAAACATGGAAATACTTACAAAGTTATCTGTATAAACATGGAAATATCTACACTGCCATCTATATAAACATGGAAACACCTACACAGCCATGTGTACATACATGGAAATATCTACACCGCTCTCTATATAAACATGGAAATAACTACACCGCTATCTGTATATACCTGGAAATATCTACACCGCCATCTACATATCCATAGAAATATCTGCGCCGCCATCTGTATAAACATGGAAATATCTACACGGTCATCTGTGTATAGATGGAAATATCAACATCGCCATCTTTACAAACATGGAAATATCGTCACCGCTATCTGTATAAACATGGAAATATCTACACCGTGGTCTGTATAAAATGGAAATATCTACACCGCTATCTGTATAAACATGGAAATATATACACCGCTATCTCTATAAACATGGAAATATCTACACCGTGTTCTGTAGAAACATGGAAATATTTACACCGATATCTGTATAAACATGGAAATATCTACACCGCCATCTCTATAAACATGGAAATATCTACACCGCCATCTGTATAAACATGGAAATATCTACACCGCTATCTGTATAAACCTGGCAATATCTACACCGCTATCTGTATAAACATGGTAATATCTACACCACCATCTATATAAACATGGAAATATCTACACCGCCATCTGTATAAACATGGAAATATCTACAATGCCATCTGTAGAAAGATGGAAATATCTACACCGCAATGTGTGTAAACATGGAAATATCTACACCAATATCTGTAAAAACATGGAAATATCTACACCGCTATCTGTATAAACATGGAAATATCTACACCGCGATCTGCATAAACATTGGAATATCTACACCGCGATCTGTATAAACATGGAAATATCTACACCGCTATCTGTAGAAACATGGAAATATCTACACCGCGATCTGCATAAACATGGAAATATCTACACCGCGATCTGTATAAACATGGAAATATCCACACCACTATCTGTAGAAACATGGAAATATCTACACAGCTATCTCTATAAACATGGACATATCTACACCGCCATCTGTATAAACATGGAAATACCTACAAGTCATCTGTATAAACATGGAAATATCTACACAGCCATCTGTATAAACATGGAAATATCTACACCGCTATTTGTATAAACAAGGAAATATCTACACCGGATTCTGTATAAACATGGAAATATCTACTTTGCTATTTGTATAAACAAGGAAATATCTACACCGCTATCTGTATAAACATGGAAATAACTACACCGCTATTTGCATAAACAAGGAAATATCTACACCGTGATCTGTATAAACATGGAAATATCTACATCGCCATCTCTATAAACATGGAAATATCTAAACCCCTATCTGTATAAACATGGAAATATCCACACCACTCTCTATAAACATGGAAATAACTACACCGCGATCAGCATAAACGTGGAAATATCTACACCGCTATCTCTATAACCATGGAAATATCTCCACTGCTATCTCTATAAACATCGAAATATCTACACCGCCATCTGTATAAACATGGAAATACTGACAAAGTTATCTGTATAAACATGGAAATATCTAAACCATGGGCAGTATAAACATGGAAATATACACACCGATATCTGTATAAACATGGAAATATATACACCGCTATCTCTATAAACATGGAAATATCTACACCATGATCTGTATAAACGTGGAAATATCTACACCGCAATCTCTATAAACATGGAAATATCTCCACTGCTATCTCTATAAATATCGAAATATCTACACCGCCATCTGTATAAACATGGAAATACTTACAAAGTTTTCTGTATAAACATGGAAATATCTACATCGCCATCTATATAAACATGGAAATATCTACACCGTGTTCTGTATAAACATGGAAATAATTACTCCTATATCTGTATAAACATGGAAATATCTACACCGCCATCTCTATAAACATGGAAATATCTACACCGCCATCTGTATAAACAAGGAAATATCTACACCGCTATCTGTATAAACCTGGAAATATCTACAATGCCATCTGTAGAATGATGGAAATATCTACACCGCAATCTGTGTAAACATGGAAATATCTACACCAATATCTGTAAAAACATGGAAATATCTACACCGCTATCGGTATAAACATGGAAATATCTACACCGCGATCTGCATAAACATGGAAATATCTACACCGCAATCTGTAAAAACATGGAAATATCTACACCGCTATCTGTAGAAATATGGAAATATCTACACCGCGATCTGCATAAACATGGAAATATCCACACCGCGATCTGTATAAACATGGAAATACCTACACCGCTATCTGTAGAAACATGGAAATACATACACAGCTATCTCTATAAACATGGAAATATCTACACCGCCATGTGTATAAACATGGAGATATCTACAAGTAATCTGTATAAACATGGAAATATCTACACAGCCATCTGTATATACATGGAAATATCTACATCGCTATCTGTATAAACATGGAAATAACTACACCGCTATTTTATAAACAAGGAAATATCTACACCGTGATCTGTATAAACATGGAAATATCTACACTGCTATTTGTATAAACAAGGAAATATCTACACCGCTATCTGTATAAACATGGAAATAATTACACCGCTATTTGCATAAACAAGGATATATCTACACCGTGATCTGTATAAACATGGAAATATCTACAACGCCATCTCTATAAACATGGAAATATCTACACCCCTATCTGTATAAACATGGAAATATCCACAGCGCTATCTCTATAAACATGGAAATAACTACACCGCGATCAGTGTAAACGTGGAAATATCTACACCGCTATCTCTATAAACATGGAAATATCTCCACTGCTATCTCTATAAACTTCGAAATATCTACACCTCCATCTGTATAAACATGGAAATACTTACAAAGTTATCTGTATAAACATGGAAATATCTACACCGCCATCTATATAAACATGGAAATACCTACACAGCCATGTGTACATACATGGAAATATCTACACCGCTCTGTATATAAACATGGAAATAACTACACCGCTATCTGTATATACATGGAAATATCTACACCGCCATCTACATTTCCATAGAAATATCTGCGCCGCCATCTGTATAAACATGGAAATATCTACACGGTCATCTGTGTATAGATGGAAATATCAGCACCGCCATCTGTACAAACATGGAAATATCTTCACCGCTATCTGTATAAACATGGAAATATCTACACCGTGGTCTGTATAAAATGGAAATATCTACACCGCTATCTGTATAAACATGGAAATATATACACCGCTATCTCTATAAACATGGAAATATCTACACCGTGTTCTGTATAAACATGGAAATATTTACACCGATATCTGTATAAACATGGAAATATCTACACCGCCATCTCTATAAACATGGAAATATCTTCACCGCCATCTGTATAAACATGGAAATATCTACACCGCTATCTGTATAAACCTGGAAATATCTACACCGCTATCTGTATAAACATGGTAATATCTACACCACCATCTATATAAACATGGAAATATCTACACCGCCATCTGTATAAACATGGAAATATCTACAAAGCCATCTGTAGAAAAATGGAAATATCTACACCGCAATCTGTGTAAACATGGAAATATCTACACCAATATCTGTAAAAACATGGAAATATCTACACCGCTATCTGTAGAAACATGGAAAAATCTACACCGCAATCTGCATAAACATGGAAATATCTACACCGCGATCTGTAGAAACATGGAAATATCTACAACGCTATCTGTAGCAATATGGACATATCTACACAGCTATCTCTATAAACATGGAAATATCTACACGGCCCTCTGTATAAACATGGAAATACCTACAACTCATCTGTATAAACATGGAAATATCTACACAGCCATATGTAGAAACATGGAAATATCTACACAGCCATGTGTACATACATGGAAATATCAACACCGCTCTCTATATAAACATGGAAATAACTACACCACTATCTGTATATACATGGAAATATCTACACCGCCATCTAAATATCCATAGAAATATCTGCGCCGCCATCTGTATCAACATGGAAATATCTACACGGTCATCTGTGTATAGATGGAAATATCAACACCACCATCTGTACAAACATGGAAATATCTTCACCGCTATCTGTATAAACATGGAAATATCTACACCGTGGTCTGTATAAAATGGAAATATCTACACCGCTATCTGTATAAACATGGAAATATATACACAGCTATCTCTATAAACATGGATGTATCTACACCCTGTTCTGTATAAACATGGAAATATTTACACCGATATCTCTATAATCATGGAAATATCTACACCGCCATCTCTATAAACATGGAAATATCTGCACCGCCATCTTTATAAACATGGAAATATCTACACCGCTATCTGTATAAACCTGGAAATATCTACACCGCTATCTGTATAAACATGGTAATATCTCCACCACCGTCTATATAAACAAGGAAATATCTAAAACGCCATCTCTATAAACATGGAAATATCTACACCCCTATCTGTATAAACATGGAAATATCCACACCGCTATCTCTATAAACATGGAAATAACTACACCGCGATCAGTATAAACGTGGAAATATCTACACCGCTATCTCTATAAGCATGGAAATATCTCCACTGCTATCTCTATAAACATCGAAATATCTACACCGCCATCTGTATAAACATGGAAATACTGACAAAGTTATCTGTATAAACATGGAAATATCTACACAGCCATGTGTACATATATGGAAATATCTACAACGCTCTCTATATAAACATGGAAATATCTACACCGCTATCTGTATATACATGGAAATGTTTACACCGCCATCTACATATCCATAGAAATATCTGCGCCGCCATCTGTATAAACATGGAATTATCTACACGGTCATCTGTGTACAGATGGAAATATCAACACCGCCATCTGTACAAACATGGAAATATCTGCACCGCTCTCTGTATAAACACGGAAAAAACTACATCGTGTTCTGTATAAACATGGAAATATCTACACCGCTATCTGTATAAACATGGAAATATATACACCGCTATCTCTATAAACATGGAAATATCTACACCGTGATCTGTATAACCATGGAAATATTTACACCGATATCTGTATAAACATGGAAATATCTACACCGCCATCTCTATAAACATGGAAATATCTACACCGCCATCTGTATAAACATGGAAATATCTACACCGCTATCTGTATAAACCTGGAAATATCTACACCGCTATCTGTATAAACATGGTAATATCTACACCACCATCTATATAAACATGGAAATATCTACACAGCCATCTGTATAAACATGGAAATATCTACAATGCCATCTGTAGAAAGATGGAAATATCTACACCGCAATCTGTGTAAACATGGAAATATCTACAACAATATCTGTAAAAACATGGAAATATCTACACCGCTAACTGTATAAACATGGAAATATCTACACCGCGATCTGCATAAACATGGAAATATCTACACCGCAATCTGTATAAACATGGAAATATCTACACCGCTATCTGTAGAAACATGGAAATATCTACACCGCGATCTGCATAAACATGGAAATATTTACACCGCGATCTGTATAAACATGGAAATATCTACACAGCTATCTGTAGAAACATGGAAATATCTACACAGCTATCTCTATAAACATGGAAATATCTACACCGCCATCTGTATAAACATGGAAATACCTACAAGTCATCTGTATAAACATGGAAATAACTACACCGCTATTTGTATAAACAAGGAAATATCTACACCGTGAATTGTATAAACATGGAAATATCTACACTGCTATTTGTATAAACAAGGAAATATCTACACCGCTATCTGTATAAACATGGAAGTAACTACACCGCTATTTGCATAAACAAGGAAATATCTACACCGTGATCTGTATAAACATGGAAATATCCACAACGCCATCTCTATAAACATGTAAATATCTACACCCCTATCTGTATAAACATGGAAATATCCACACCGCTATCTCTATAAACATGGAAATAACTACACCGCGATCTGTATAAACGTGGAAATATCTACACCGCTATCTCTATAAACATGGAAATATCTCCACTGCTATCTCTATAAACATGGAAATATCTACACCGCCATCTGTATAAACATGGAAATACTTACAAAGTTATCTTTATAAACATGGAAATATCTACACCGAAATCTGTATAAACATGGAAATATCTACACAGCCATGTGTACATATATGTTAATATCTACACCGCTCTCTATATAAACATAGAAATAACTACACCGCTATCTGTATATACATGGAAATGTTTACACCGCCATCTACATATCCATAGAAATATCTGCGCCGCCATCTGTATAAACATGGAAATATCTACACGCTCATCTGTGTACAGATGGAAATATCAACACCGCCATCTGTACAAACATGGAAATATCTGCACCGCTCTCTGTATAAACATGGAAATATCTACACCGTGTTCTGTATAAACATGGAAATATCTACACCGCTATCTGTATAAACATGGAAATATATACACCGCTATCTCTATAAACATGGAAATATCTACACCGTGATCTGTATAACCTTGGAAATATTTACACCAACATCTGTATAAACATGGAAATATCTACACCGCCATCTCTATAAACATGGAAATATCTACACCGCCATCTGTATAAACATGGAAATATCTACACCGCTATCTGTATAAACCTGGAAATATCTACACCGCTATCTGTAGAAACATGGAAATATCTACACAGCTATCTCTATAAACATGGAAATATCTACACCGCCATCTGTATAAACATGGAAATAACTACACCGCTATTTGTATAAACAAGGAAATATCTACACCGTGATCTGTATAAACATGGAAATATCTACACTGCTATTTGTATAAACAAAGAAATATCTACACCGCTATCTGTATAAACATGGAAATAACTACAACGCTATTTGCATAAACAAGGAAATATCTACACCGTGATCTGTATAAACATGGAAATATCTACAACGCCATCTCTATAAACATGGAAATATCTACACCCCTATCTGTATAAACATGGAAATATCCACACCGCTATCTCTATAAACATGGAAATAACTACACCGCGATCAGTATAAACGTGGAAATATCTACACCGCTATCTCTATAAACATGGAATTATCTCCACTGCTATCTCAATAAACATGGAAATATCTACACCGCCATCTGTATAAACATGGAAATACTTACAAAGTTATCTTTATAAACATGGAAATATCTACACCGCCATCTGTTTAAACATGGAAATATCTACACAGCCATGTGTACATATATGTTAATATCTACACCGCTCTCTATATAAACATGGAAATAACTACACCGCTATCTGTATATACATGGAAAGGTTTACACCGCCATCTACATATCCATAGAAATCTCTGCGCCGCCATCTGTATAAACATGGAAATATCTACACGGTCATCTGTGTACAGATGGAAATATCAACACCGCCATCTGTACAAACATGGAAATATCTGCACCGCTCTCTGTATAAACATGGAAATATCTACACCGTGTTCTGTATAAACATGGAAATATCTACACCGCTATCTGTATAAACATGGAAATATATACACCGCTATCTCTATAAACATGGAAATATCTACACCGTGATCTGTATAACCTTGGAAATATTTACACTGACATCTGTATAAACATGGAAATATCTACACCGCCATCTCTATAAACAGGGAAATATCTACACCGCCATCTGTATAAACATGGAAATATCTACACCGCTATCTGTATAAACCTGGAAATATCTACACCGCTATCTGTATAAACATGGTAATATCTACACCACCATCTATATAAACATGGAAATATCTACACCACCATCTGTATAAACATGGAAATATCTACAATGCCATCTGTAGAAAGATGGAAATATCTACACCGCAATCTGTGTAAACATGGAAATATCTACACCAATATCTGTAAAAACATGGAAATATCGACACCGCTAACTGTATAAACATGGAAATAACTACACTGCTCTTTGCATAAACAAGGAAATATCTACACCGTCATCTGTATAAACATGGAAATATCTACAATGCCATCTCTATAAACATGGAAATATCTACACCCCTATCTGTATAAACATGGAAATATCCACACCGCTATCTCTATAAACATGGAAATAACTACACCGCGATCAGTATAAACGTAGAAATATCTACACCGCTATCTCTATAAACATGGAAATATCTCCACTGCTATCTCTATAAACATCGAAATATCTACACCGCCATCTGTATAAACATGGAAATACTTACAAAGTTATCTGTATAAACATGGAAATATCTACACTGCCATCTGTATAAACATGGAAATATCTACACAGCCATGTGTACATATATGGAAATATCTACAGCGCTCTCTATATAAACATGGAAATATCTACACCGCTATCTGTATATACATGGAAATGTTTACACCGCCATCTACATATCCATAGAAATATCTGCGCCGCCATCTGTATAAACATGGAATTATCTACACGGTCATCTGTGTACAGATGGAAATATCAACACCGCCATCTGTACAAACATGGAAATATCTGCACCGCTCTCTGTATAAACACGGAAAAATCTACATCGTGTTCTGTATAAACATGGAAATATCTACACCGCTATCTGTATATACATGGAAATGTTTACACCGCCATGTACATGTCCATAGAAATATCTGCGCCGCCATCTGTATAAACATGGAATTATCTACACGGTCATCTGTGTACAGATGGAAATATCAACACCGCCGTCTGTACAAACATGGAAATATCTGCACCGCTCTCTGTATAAACACGGAAAAAACTACATCGTGTTCTGTACAAACATGGAAATATCTACACCGCTATCTGTATAAACATGGAAATATTTACACCGCTATCTCTATAAACATGGAAATATCTACACCGTGATCTGTATAACCATGGCAATATTTACACCGATATCTGTATAAACATGGAAATATCTACACCGCCATCTCTATAAACATGGAAATATCTACACCGCCATCTGTATAAACATGGAAATATCTACACCGCTATCTGTATAAACCTGGAAATATCTACACCGCTATCTGTATAAACATGGTAATATCTACACCACCATCTATATAAACATGGAAATATCTACACAGCCATCTGTATAAACATGGAAATATCTACAATGCCATCTGTAGAAAGATGGAAATATCTACACCGCAATCTGTGTAAACATGGAAATATCTACAACAATATCTGTAAAAACATGGAAATATCTACACCGCTAACTGTATAAACATGGAAATATCTACACCGCGATCTGCATAAACATGGAAATATCTACACCACAATCTGTATAAACATGGAAATATCTACACCGCTATCTGTAGAAACATGGAAATATCTACACCGTGATCTGCATAAACATGGAAATATTTACACCGCGATCTGTATAAACCTGGAAATATCTACACCGCTATCTGTAGAAACATGGAAATATCTACACAGCTATCTCTATAAACATGGAAATATCTACACCGCCATCTGTATAAACATGGAAATACCTACAAGTCATCTGTATAAACATGGAAATATCTACACCGCCATCTGTATAAACATGGAAATACTTACAAAGTTATCTTTATAAACATGGAAATATCTACACCGCCATCTGTATAAACATGGAAATATCTACACAGCCATGTGTACATATATGTTAATATCTACACCGCTCTCTATATAAACATAGAAATAACTACACCGCTATCTGTATATACATGGAAATGTTTACACCGCCATCTACATATCCATAGAAATATCTGCGCCGCCATCTGTATAAACATGGAAATATCTACACGCTCATCTGTGTACAGATGGAAATATCAACACCGCCATCTGTACAAACATGGAAATATCTGCACCGCTCTCTGTATAAACATGGAAATATCTACACCGTGTTCTGTATAAACATGGAAATATCTACACCGCTATCTGTATAAACATGGAAATATATACACCGCTATCTCTATAAACATGGAAATATCTACACCTTGATCTGTATAACCTTGGAAATATTTACACCGACATCTGTATAAACATGGAAATATCTACACCGCCATCTCTATAAACATGGAAATATCTACACCGCCATCTGTATAAACATGGAAATATCTACACCGCTATCTGTATAAACCTGGAAATATCTACACCGCTATCTGTAGAAACATGGAAATATCTACACAGCTATCTCTATAAACATGGAAATATCTACACCGCCATATGTATAAACATGGAAATACCTACAAGTCATCTGTATAAACATGGAAATATCTACACCGCTATTTGTATAAACAAGGAAATATCTACACCGTGATCTGTATAAACATGGAAATATCTACACTGCTATTTGTATAAACAAGGAAATATCTACACCGCTATCTGTATAAACATGGAAATAACTACACCGCTATTTGCATAAACAAGGAAATATCTACACCGTGATCTGTATAATCATGGAAATATCTACAACGCCATCTCTCTAAACATGGAAATATCTACACCCCTATCTGTATAAACATGGAAATATCCACACCGCTATCTCTATAAACATGGAAATAACTACACCGCGATCAGTATAAACGTGGAAATATCTACTCCGCTATCTCTATAAACATGGAAATATCTCCACTGCTATCTCAATAAACATGGAAATATCTACACCGCCATCTGTATAAACATGGAAATACTTACAAAGTTATCTTTATAAACATGGAAATATCTACACCGTCATCTGTATAAACATGGAAATATCTACACAGCCATGTGTACATATATGTTAATATCTACACCGCCCTCTATATAAACATGGAAATAACTACACCGCTATCTGTATATACATGGAAAGGTTTACACCGCCATCTACATATCCATAGAAATCTCTGCGCCGCCATCTGTATAAACATGGAAATATCTACACGGTCATCTGTGTACAGATGGAAATATCAACACCGACATCTGTACAAACATGGAAATATCTGCACCGCTCTCTGTATAAACATGGAAATATCTACACCGTGTTCTGTATAAACATGGAAATATCTACACCGCTATCTGTATAAACATGGAAATATATACACCGCTATCTCTATAAACATGGAAATATCTACACCGTGATCTGTATAACCTTGGAAATATTTACACTGACATCTGTATAAACATGGAAATATCTACACCGCCATCTCTATAAACAGGGAAATATCTACACCACCATCTGTATAAACATGGAAATATCTACACCGCTATCTGTATAAACCTGGAAATATCTACACCGCTATCTGTATAAACATGGTAATATCTACACCACCATCTATATAAACATGGAAATATCTACACCGCCATCTGTATAAACATGGAAATATCTACAATGCCATCTGTAGAAAGATGGAAATATCTACACCGCAATCTGTGTAAACATGGAAATATCTACACCAATATCTGTAAAAACATGGAAATATCGACACCGCTAACTGTATAAACATGGAAATAACTACACTGCTCTTTGCATAAACAAGGAAATATCTACACCGTCATCTGTATAAACATGGAAATATCTACAACGCCATCTCTATAAACATGGAAATATCTACACCCCTATCTGTATAAACATGGAAATATCCACACCGCTATCTCTATAAACATGGAAATAACTACACCGCGATCAGTATAAACGTGGAAATATCTACACCGCTATCTCTATAAACATGGAAATATCTCCACTGCTATCTCTATAAACATCGAAATATCTACACCGCCATCTGTATAAACATGGAAATACTTACAAAGTTATCTGTATAAACATGGAAATATCTACACTGCCATCTGTATAAACATGGAAATATCTACACAGCCATGTGTACATATATGGAAATATCTACAGCGCTCTCTATATAAACATGGAAATATCTACACTGCTATCTGTATATACATGGAAATGTTTACACCGCCATGTACATATCCATAGAAATATCTGCGCCGCCATCTGTATAAACATGGAATTATCTACACGGTCATCTGTGTACAGATGGAAATATCAACACCGCCATCTGTACAAACATGGAAATATCTGCACCGCTCTCTGTATAAACACGGAAAAATCTACATCGTGTTCTGTATAAACATGGAAATATCTACACCGCTATCTGTATAAACATGGAAATATATACACCGCTATCTCTATAAACAAGGAAATATCTACACCGTGATCTGTATAACCATGGAAATATTTACACCGATATCTGTATAAACATGGAAATATCTACACCGCCATCTCTATAAACATGGAAATATCTACACCGCCATCTGCATAAACATGGAAATATCTACACCGCTATCTGTATAAACCTGGAAATATCTACACCGCTATCTGTATAAACATGGTAATATCTACACCACCATCTATATAAACATGGAAATATCTACACCGCCATCTGTTTAAACATGGAAATATCTACAATGCCATCTGTGGAAAGATGGAAATATCTACACCGCAATCTGTGTAAACATGGAAATATCTACACCAATATCTGTAAAAACATGGAAATATCTACACCGCTGACTGTATAAACATGGAAATATCTACACCGCGATCTGCATAAACATGGAAATATCTACACCGCAATCTGTATAAACATGGAAATATCTACATCGCTATCTGTAGAAACATGGAAATATCTACCCAGCTATCTCTATATACATGGAAATATCTACACCGCCATCTGTATAAACATGGAAATACCTACAAGTCATCTGTATAAACATGGAAATATCTACACAGCCATCTGTATAAACATGGAAATAGCTACACAGCCATCTGTATATACATGGAAATATCTACACTGCTATCTGTATAAACATGGAAATAACTACACCGGTTTTTGTATAAACAAGGAAATATTTACACCGTGATCTGTATAAACATGGAAATATCTACACTGCTATTTGTATAAACAAGGAAATACCTACACCGCTATCTGTATAAACATGGAAATAACTACACCGCTATTTGCATAAATAAGGAAATATCTACACCGTGATATGTATAAACATGGAAATACCTACAAAGTTATCTGTATAAACATGGAAATATCTACACCGCCATCTGTATAAACGTGGAAATATCTACACAGCCATCTGTACATATATGGAAATATCTACACCGCTATCTGTATATACATGGAAATGTTTACACCGCCATCTACATATCCATAGAAATATCTGCGCCGCCATCTGTATAAACATGGAATTATCTACATGGTCATCTGTGTACAGATGGAAATATCAACACCGCCATCTGTACAAACATGGAAATATCTGCACCGATCTCTGTATAAACACGGAAAAATCTACATCGTGTTCTGTATAAACATGGAAATATCTACACCGCTATCTGTATATACATGGAAATGTTTACACCGCCATCTACATATCCATAGAAATATCTGCGCCGCCATCTGTATAAACATGGAATTATCTACACGGTCATCTGTGTACAGATGGAAATAACACCGCCGTCTGTACAAACATGGAAATATCTGCACCGCTCTCTGTATAAACACGGAAAAAACTACATCGTGTTCTGTACAAACATGGAAATATCTACACCGCTATCTGTATAAACATGGAAATATATACACCGCTATCTCTATAAACATGGAAATATCTACACCGTGATCTGTATAACCATGGCAATATTTACACCGATATCTGTATAAACATGGAAATATCTACACCGCCATCTCTATAAACATGGAAATATCTACACCGCCATCTGTATAAACATGGAAATATCTACACCGCTATCTGTATAAACCTGGAAATATCTACACCGCTATCTGTATAAACATGGTAATATCTACACCACCATCTATATAAACATGGAAATATCTACACCGCCATCTGTATAAACATGGAAATATCTACAATGCCATCTGTAGAAAGATGGAAATATCTACACCGCAATCTGTGTAAACATGGAAATATCTACACCAATATCTGTAAAAACATGGAAATATCTACACCGCTAACTGTATAAACATGGAAATATCTACACCGCGATCTGCATAAACATGGAAATATCTACACCACAATCTGTATAAACATGGAAATATCTACACCGCTATCTGTAGAAACATGGAAATATCTACACCGTGATCTGCATAAACATGGAAATATTTACACCGCGATCTGTATAAACATGGAAATATCCACACCGCTATCTGTAGAAACATGGAAATATCTACACAGCTATCTCTATAAACATGGAAATATCTACACCGCCATCTGTATAAACATGGAAATACCTACAAGTCATCTGTATAAACATGGAAATAACTACACTGCTATTTGTATAAACAAGGAATTATCTACACCGCTATCTGTATAAACATGGAAATAACTACACCGCTATTTGTATAAACAAGGAAACATCTACACCGTGAATTGTATAAACATGGAAATATCTACACTGCTATTTGTATAAACAAGGAAATATCTACACCGCTATCTGTATAAACATGGAAATAACTACACCGCTATTTGCATAAACAAGGAAATATCTACACCGTGATCTGTATAAACATGGAAATATCCACAACGCCATCTCTATAAACATGGAAATATCTACACCCCTATCTGTATAAACATGGAAATATCCACACCGCTATCTCTATAAACATGGAAATAACTACACCGCGATCTGTATAAACGTGGAAATATCTACACCGCTATCTCTATAAACATGGAAATATCTCCACTGCTATCTCTATAAACATCGAAATATCTACACCGCCATCTGTATAAACATGGAAATACTTCAAAGTTATCTTCATAAACATGGAAATATCTACACCGCCATCTGTATAAACATGGAAATATCTACACAGCCATGTGTACATATATGTTAATATCTACACCGCTCTCTATATAAACATAGAAATAACTACACCGCTATCTGTATATACATGGAAATGTTTACACCGCCATCTACATATCCATAGAAATATCTGCGCCGCCATCTGTATAAACATGGAAATATCTACACGGTCATCTGCGTACAGATGGAAATATCAACACCGCCATCTGTACAAACATGGAAATATCTGCACCGCTCTCTGTATAAACATGGAAATATCTACACCGTGTTCTGTATAAACATGGAAATATCTACACCGCTATCTGTATAAACATGGAAATATATACACCGATATCTCTATAAACATGGAAATATCTACACCGTGATCTGTATACCCTTGGAAATATTTACACCGACATCTGTATAAACATGGAAATATCTACACCGCCATCTCTATAAACATGGAAATATCTACACCGCCATCTGCATAAACATGGAAATATCTACACCGCTATCTGTATAAACCTGGAAATATCTACACCGCTATCTGTATAAACATGGAAATAACTACACCGCTATTTGCATAAACAAGGAAATATCTACACCGTGATCTGTATAAACATGGAAATATCCACAACGCCATCTCTATAAACATGGAAATATCTACACCCCTATCTGTATAAACATGGAAATATCCACACCGCTATCTCTATAAACATGGAAATAACTACACCGCGATCTGTATAAACGTGGAAATATCTACACCGCTATCTCTATAAACATGGAAATATCTCCACTGCTATCTCTATAAACATCGAAATATCTACACCGCCATCTGTATAAACATGGAAATACTTCAAAGTTATCTTCATAAACATGGAAATATCTACACCGCCATCTGTATAAACATGGAAATATCTACACAGCCATGTGTACATATATGTTAATATCTACACCGCTCTCTATATAAACATAGAAATAACTACACCGCTATCTGTATATACATGGAAATGTTTACACCGCCATCTACATATCCATAGAAATATCTGCGCCGCCATCTGTATAAACATGGAAATATCTACACGGTCATCTGTGTACAGATGGAAATATCAACACCGCCATCTGTACAAACATGGAAATATCTGCACCGCTCTCTGTATAAACATGGAAATATCTACACCGTGTTCTGTATAAACATGGAAATATCTACACCGCTATCTGTATAAACATGGAAATATATACACCGCTATCTCTATAAACATGGAAATATCTACACCGTGATCTGTATACCCTTGGAAATATTTACACCGACATCTGTATAAACATGGAAATATCTACACCGCCATCTCTATAAACATGGAAATATCTACACCGCCATCTGCATAAACATGGAAATATCTACACCGCTATCTGTATAAACCTGGAAATATCTACACCGCTATCTGTATAAACATGGTAATTTCTACACCACCATCTATATAAACATGGAAATATCTACACCGCCATCTGTATAAACATGGAAATATCTACAATGCCATCTGTAGAAAGATGGAAATATCTACACCGCAATCTGTGTAAACATGGAAATATCTACACCAATATCTGTAAAAACATGGAAATATCTACACCGCTAACTGTATAAACATGGAAATAACTACATCGCTATCTGTAGAAACATGGAAATATCTACACAGCTATCTCTATAAACATTGAAATATCTACACCGCCATCTGTATAAACATGGAAATACCTACAAGTCATCTGTATAAACATGGAAATATCTACACCGCCATCTCTATAAACATGGAAATATCTACACCGCCATCTGTATAAACATGGAAATATCTACACCGCTATCTGTATAAACCTGGAATTATCTACACCACTATCTGTATAAACATGGTAATATCTACACCACCATCTATATAAACATGGAAATATCTACACAGCCATCTGTATAAACATGGAAATATCTACACAGCCATCTGTATATACATGGAAATATCTACACCGCTATCTGTATAAACATGGAAATAACTACACCGCTATTTGTATAAACAAGGAAATATCTACACCGTGAACTGTATAAACATGGAAATATCTACACTGCTATTTGTATAAACAAGGAAATATCTACACCGTGAACTGTATAAACATGGAAATAACTACACTGCTCTTTGCATAAACAAGGAAATATCTACACCGTGATCTGTATAAACATGGACATATCTACAACGCCATCTCTATAAACATTGAAATATCTACACCCCTATCTGTATAAACATGGAAATATCCACAGCGCTATCTCTACAAACATGGAAATAACTACACCGCGATCAGTATAAACGTGGAAATATCTACACCGCTATCTCTATAAACATGGAAATATCTCCACTGCTATCTCTATAAACATCGAAATATCTACACCGCCATCTGTATAAACATGGAAATACTTACAAAGTTATCTGTATAAACATGGAAATATCTACACTGCCATCTGTATAAACATGGAAATATCTACACAGCCATGTGTACATATAAGGAAATATCTACAACGCTCTCTATATAAACATGGAAATATCTACACCGCTATCTGTATATACATGGAAATGTTTACACCGCCATCTACATATCCATAGAAATATCTGCGCCGCCATCTGTATAAACATGGAATTATCTACACGGTCGTCTGTGTACAGATGGAAATATCAACACCGCCATCTGTACAAACATGGAAATATCTGCACCGCTCTCTGTATAAACACGGAAAAAACTACATCGTGTTCTGTATAAACATGGAAATATCTACACCGCTATCTGTATAAACATGGAAATATATACACCGCTATCTCTATAAACATGGAAATATCTACACCGTGATCTGTATAACCATGGAAATATTTACACCGATATCTGTATAAACATGGAAATATCTACACAGCCATCTGTATAAACATGGAAATATCTACACAGCCATCTGTATATACATGGAAATATCTACACCGCTATCTGTATAAACATGGAAATAACTACACCGCTATTTGTATAAACAAGGAAATATCTACACCGTGATCTGTATAAACATTGAAATATCTACACTGCTATTTGTATAAACAAGTAAATATCTACACCGCTTTCTGTATAAACATGGAAATAACTACACCGCTATTTGCATAAACAAGGAAATATCTACACCGTGATCTGTATAAACATGGAAATATCTACAACGCCTTCTCTATAAACATGGAAATATCTAAACCCCTATCTGTATAAACATGGAAATATCCACACTGCTCTCTATAAACATGGAAATAACTACACCGCGATCAGCATAAACGTGGAAATATCTACACCGCTATCTCTATAAACATGGAAATATCTCCACTGCTATCTCTATAAACATCGAAATATCTACACCGCCATCTGTATAAACATGGAAATACTGACAAAGTTATCTGTATAAACATGGAAATATCTACACCACCATCTGTATAAACATGGAAATATCTACACAGCCATGTGTACATATATGGAAATATCTACACAGATCTCTATATAAACATGGAAATAACTACACCGCTATCTGTATATACATGGAAATATCTACACCGCCATCTACATAACCATAGAAATATCTGCGCCGCCATCTGTATAAACATGGAAATATCTACACGGTCATCTGTGTATAGATGGAAATAACAACACCACCATCTGTAAAACATGGAAATATCTGCAGGGCTATCTGTATAAACATGGAAATATCTACACCGTGGTCTGTATAAACGTGGAAATATCTACACCGCTATCTGTATAAACATGGAAATATATACACCGCTATCTCTATAAACATGGAAATATCTACACCGTGATCTGTATAAACATGGAAATATTTACACCGATATCTGTATAAACATGGAAATATCTACACCGCCATCTCTATAAACATGGAAATATCTACACCGCCATCTGTGTAAACATGGAAATATCTACACCGCTATCTGTATAAACCTGTAAATATCTACACTGCTATCTGTATAAACATGGTAACATCTACACAACCATCTATATAAACATGGAAATATCTACACCGCCATCTGTATAAGCATGGAAATATCTACAATGCCATCTGAAGAAAGATGGAAATATCTACACCGCAATCTGTGTAAACATGGAAATATCTTCACCAATATCTGCAAAAACATGGAAATATCTACACCTCTATCTGTATAAACATGGAAATATCTACACCGCGATCTGCATAAACATGGAAATATCTACACCACGATCTCTATAAACATGGAAATATCTACACCGCTATCTGTAGAAACATGGAAATATCTACACCGCGATCTGCATAAACATAGAAATATCTACACCGTGTTCTGTATAAACATGGAAATATCTACACCGCTATCTATAGAAACATGGAAATATCTACACAGCTATCCCTATAAACATGGAAATCTCTACACCGCCACCTGTATAAACATGGAAATACCTACAAGTCATCTGTATAAACATGGAAATAACTACACAGCCATCTGTATAAACATGGAAATATCTACACAGCCATCTGTATATACATGGAAATATCTACACCGCTCTCTGTATAAACATGGAAATAACTACACCGATATTTGTATAAACAAGGAAATATCTACACCGTGATCTTTATAAACATGGAAATATCTACACTGCTATTTGTATAAACAAGGAAATATCTACACCGCTATCTGTATAAACATGGAAACAACTACACCGCTATTTGCATAAACAAGGAAATATCTACACCGTGATCTGTATAAACATGGAAATATCTCCAACGCCATCTCTATAAACATGGAAATATCTACACCCCTGTCTGTATAAACATGGAAATATCCACACCGCTATCTCTATAAACATGGAAATAACTACAACACGATCAGTATAAACGTGGAAATATCTACACCGCTATCTCTATAAACATGGAAATATCTCCACTGCTATCTCTATAAACATCGAAATATCTACACCGCCATCTGTATAAACATGGAAATACTTACAAAGTTATCTGTATAAACATGGAAATATCTACACCGCCATCTGTATAAACATGGAAATATCTACACAGCCATGTGTACATAAATGGAAATATCTACACCGCTCTCTATATATACATGGAAATAACTACACCGCTATCTGTATATACATGGAAATATCTACACCGCCATCTCCATATCCATAGAAATATCTGCGCCGCCCTCTGTATAAACATGGAAATATCTACACGGTCATCTGTATAAACATGGAAATATCTACACCACTATCTGTATAAACCTGGAAATATCTACACCGCTATCTGTATAAACATGGTAATATCTACAAGGCCATCTGTAGAAAGATGGAAATACCTACACCGCAATGTGTGTAAACATGGAAATATCTACAGCAATATCTGTAAAAACATGGAAATATATACACCGCTATCTGTATTAACATGGAAATATCTACACCGCGATCTGCATAAACATGGAAATATCTACACCGCGATCTGTATAAACATGGAAATATCTCCACCGCTATCTGTAGAAACATGGAAATAACTACACCGCGATCTGCATATACATGGAAATATCTACACCACAATCTGTATAAACATGGAAATATCTACACTGCTATCTGTAGAAACATGGAAATATCTACATAGCTATCTCTAAAAACATGGAAATATCTTCACCGCCATCTGTATAAACATGGAAATACCTACAAGTCATCTGTATAAACATGGAAATATCTACACAGCCATCTGTATAAACATGGAAATATCTACATAGCCATCTGTATATACATGGAAATATCTACACCGCTACCTGTATAAACATGGAAATAACTACACCGCTATTTGTATAAACAAGGAAATATCTACACTGTGATCTGTATAAACATGGAAATATCTACACTGCTATTTGTATAAACAAGGAAATATCTACATCGATATCTGTATAAACATGGAAATAACTACTCCGCTATTTGCATAAACAAGGAAATATCTACATCGTGATCTGTATAAACCTGGAAATATCTACAACCCCATCTCTATAAACATGGAAATATCTACACCCCTAGCTGTATAAACTTGGAAATATCCACACCGCTATCTCTATAAACATGGAAATATCTCCACTGCTATCTCTATAAACATCGAAATATCTACACCGCCATCTGTATAAACATGGAAATACTTACAAAGTTATCTTTATAAACATGGAAATATCTACACCGCCATCTGTATAAACATGGAAATATCTACACAGCCATGTGTACATACATGGAAATATGTACACCGCTCTCTATATAAACATGGAAATAACTACACCGCTATCTGTATCTACATGGAAATATCTACACCGCCATCTACATATCCATAGAAATATCTGTGCGGCCATCTGTATAAACATGGAAATATCTACACGGTCATCTGTGTATAGATGGAAATATCAACACCGCCATCTGTACAAACATGGAAATATCTGCACCGCTATCTGTATAAACATGGAAATATCTACACCGAGGTCTGTATAAACATGGAAATATCTACAACGCCATCTATATGAACTTGGAAATACCTAGACAGTCATGTGTAGGAACATGGAAATATCTACACTGCCTTCTGTATAAACATGGATATATCTACAGAGCCCTCTGTATAAATATGGAAATATCTGCATAGGCATCTGTATAAACATGGAAATACCTACACCGCTGTCTCTATAAACATGGAAATATGTACACCGTTATGTGTATAAACATGGAAATATCTCCACTGCTGTCTGTCTAAACATGGAAATATCTACACCGATATCTGTATAAACATGGAAATATCTGCACAGCTATCTCTATAAACATGGAAATACCTACGTCGCCATTTGTATAAACATGGAAATACCTACAAAGTCATCTGTATAAACATGGAAATATCTACATAGCCATCTGTATAAACATGGAAATATCTACACAACCATCTGTATATACATGGAAATATCTACACCGCTATCTGTATAAACATGGAAATAACTACAACGCTATTTGTTTAAACAAGGAAATGTCTACACTGCCATCTGTTTAAACATGGAAATATATACACAGACATCTCTTTATACATGGAAATGTCTACACCGTTATCTGTATAAACATGCTAATAACTGCACCGCTATCAGTATAAATGTGGAAATATTTGCAACGCTATCCCTATAAACATGGTAATATCAACACCGCGATCTGTATAAACATGGAATTATGTACACCATGATCTGTATAAACATCTAAATATCTACCCCGCGATCTGTACAAACATGGCAATATCTACAACGTGATCTGTATAAACATGGAAATATCTACACCGCCATCTCTATAAACATGGAAATATCTACATCCCTATCTGAATAAACATGGAAATATCCACACAGCTATCTCTATAAACATGGAAAAATCAACACCGCTATCTCTATGAACATGGAAATATCTACACCGCCATCTCTATAAACATGGAAATATCTACACCGTTATCAGTATAAACATGGAAATATCTACACCGCTATCTGTATAAACATAGAAATATCTCCACTGCTATCTCTATAAACATCGAAATATCTACACCGCCATCTGTATAAACATGGAAATAATTACAAAGTTATCAGTATAAACATGGAAATATCTACACTGCCATCTGTAAACATGGAAATATCTACACAGCCATGTGTATATACATGTAAATATCTACACCGCTATCTATATAAACATGGAAATAACTACACCGCTATTTGTATAAACATGGAAATATCTCCACTGCTATTTCTATAAACATCGAAATATCTACACCGCCATCTGTATAAACATGGAAATAGTTACAAAGTTATCTGTATAAACATGGAAATATCTACACCGCTCTCTATATAAACATGGAAATAACTACACCGCTATCTGTATATACATGGAAATATCTACACCGCCATCTACATATCCATAGAAATATCTGCGCTGCCATCTGTATAAACATGGAAATATCTACACGGACATCTATGTATAGATGGAAATATCAACACCGCCATCTGTACAAACATGGAAATATCTGCACCGCTATCTGTAAAACATGGAAATATCTACACCGCGGTCTTTATAAACATGGAAATATCTACACCGCTATCTGTATAAACATGGAAATATATAAACCGCTATGTCTATAAACATGGAAATATCTACAGCGTGATTTGTATAAACATGGAAATATTTACACCGATATCTGTATAAACATGGAAATTTCTACACCGTTATCTGTATAAACATGGAAATATCTACACTGCTATCTCCATAAACATGGAAATATCTACACTGCGGTCTGTATAAACATGGAAATATCTACAACGGTATCTGTATAAACATGGAAATATCTACACCACGATCTGTATAAATATGGAAATATATTCACCGCTATCTGTATAAACATGGAAATATCTGCACCGCTATCTGTATAAATATGGAAATATCTACACCGCTATCTCTATAAACATGGAAATATGTACAACGCCATCTGTATAAACATGGAAATACCTATACAGTCATCTGTGTAAACATGGAAATATCTACACCACCATCTGTATAAACATGGAAATATCTACAATGCCATCTGTATACACATGGAAATACCTACACGGCAATCTGTGTATAGATGGAAACATCATCACCGCCATCTGTAGAAACATGGAAATATCTACATTGCTCTCTCTATAAACATGGAAATATCTACAGTGCGGTCTGTATAAACATGGAAATATCTACACCGGTATCTGTGTAAACATGGAAATTTCTACACCACGATCTGTATAAACATGGAAATAACTACACCGCTTTCTGTATAAACATGGAAATATATACACCGCTATATCTATAAACATGGAAATATCTACACCGTGATCTGTATAAACATGGAAATATTTACACCGATATCTGTATAAACATGGAAATTTCTACACCGTTATCTGTATAAATATGGAAATATCTACACTGCTATCTCTATAAACAATGAAATATCTACACGGCGGTCTGTATAAACATGGACATATCTACACCGGTATCTGTATAAACATGGAAATATCTACACCACGATCTGTATAAACATGGAAATATATTCACCGCTATCTGTATAAACATGGAAATATCTGCACCGCTATCTCTGTAAATATGGAAATATCTACACCGCGATCTGTATAAACATGGAAATATCTACACCGCGATCTGTATAAACATGGAAATATCTACAGCGCCATCTCCATAAACACTGAAATATCTACACTGCCATCTGCAAAAACATGGAAATAACTACACAGTCATCTGAATAAACATGGAAATATCTACACCACCATCTGTATAAACATGGAAGTAACTACAATATCATCTGTATACACATGGAAATATCTACACAGACATCTGTATAAATATGGAAATATCTACACCGCCATCTGTATAAACATGGAAATATCTACACTGCCATCTGTAGAAAGATGGAAATATCTACACCGCTATCTCTATAAATATGGAAATATCTACACCGCCATCTCTATAAACATGAAAATATCTACACTGCCATCTCCATAAAGATGGAAATATCTACTCCGCCATGTGTATAAACATGGAAATATCTACACCGCTATCTGCATAAAGATGGAAATATCTACACCGCTATCTCTATAAACATGGAAATACCTACACCACTATCTGTATAAAGTTGGAAATATCTACACCGCTATCTGTATAAACATGGAAATATCTTCACTGCCATCTGTATAAACATGGACATAACTACACAGTCATCTGTATAAACATGGAAATATCTACACCGCCATCTCTATAAACATAAAAACATCTACAACGCCATCTTCAGAAACATGGATGTATCTACACCGCCATCTGTAAAAACATTGAAATACCTACACCACTATCTGTATAAACATGGAAATATCTTCACTGCTATCTGTATAAATATGGAAATATCTACACCGCCATCTGTATAAAGATGGAAATATCTACACCGCAATCTGTATAAATATGGAACTACCTACACCGCTATCTCTGTAGACATGGAAATATCTACACCGCTATCTGTATAAACATGGAAATATCTACACCGCCATCTGTATAAAGATGGAAATCTCAACACCGCGAGCTGTATAAACATAGAAATATCTACACCGCTATCTGTATAAACATGGAAATATTAACACCGCTATCTGTATAAACATGGAAATATCTACACCGCTATCTCTATAAACATGAAAATACTTACACCATGACCTCTATAAACATGGAAATATTTACACCGCTATCTCTATAAACATAGAAATAACTACACCGCCATCTCCATAAACATGGAAATATCTACACCGCCATCTGCATAAACTTGGAAATATCAACACAGACATCTGTATAAACATGGAAATATCTACACCGCAATCTCTATAAACATTAAAATATCTACACCGCCATCTTCTGAAACATGGATATATCTACACCACCATCTGTATAAACATGGAAATATCTACACCACTATCTGCATAAACATGGAAATATCTTCACTGCCATCTGTATAAACATGGAAATATCTACACCACCATCTGTATGAAGATTGAAATATATACACCGTAATCTGTATAAATATGGAAATAACTACACCGTTATCTCTATAGACATGGAAATATCTACACCGCTATCTGTATAAACATGGAAATAACAACACCGTTATCTGTATAAACATGGAAATATCTACACAGCTATCTGTGTAAAAATGGAAATATCTACACAGCAATCTGTGCAAAGATGGAAATATCTACACCGCAGTCTCTATAAACATGGAAATATCTACACCGCTATCTGTATAAGCATGGAAATATCTGCACCGCAATCTGTAAAAACATGGAAATTTTTACACCGCTATATGTATAAACATGGAAATATCTTCACCGCTATCTTTAAAAACACGGAAATACTTACACCGGTATCTTTATCAACATGGAAATACCTACACCGCTATCTCTATATACAATGAAATATCTACAACGCTATCTGTGTAAACATGGAAATATCTACACAGCTATCTGTGTAAACTTGGAAATATCTACACCGCAATCTGTGTAAGCATGGAAATATCTACAACGCTATCTGTGTAAACATGGAAATATTTACAACGCTATCTGTGTAAACAGGGAAATATCTACACAGCTATCTGTAAAACGTGAAAATATCTACACCGCTATCTGTATAAACGTTGAAATATCTAAACCGCTATCAGTATAAATGTGGAAATACCTACAACGCTATCTGCATAAACGTGGAAATATCTACATCGCTATCTGTATAAACGTGGAAATACCTTCTCCACTATCTGTATAACCCTGAAAATATCTACACCGCTATCTGTATAAACATGTAAATAACTACACCGCTATCTGTATAAACATGGAAACATCTACAATGCTATCTCTGTACACATGGAAATATAGACACAGTTATCTGTGTAAACTTGGAAACATCTACACTGCTATCTGTGTAAAGTTTGCAATGTCTACACCGCAATCTGTGCAAAGTTGGAAATAACTTTACCGCTGTATCTGTAAACATGGAAATATCTACACCGCTATATGTATAAACATGGAAATATCTACAACGCCATCTGTATACACATGGAAATATCTACACAGCCATTTGTATAAACATGGAAATATCTACACCGTTATCGCTATGAACATGGAAATATCTGCACCGCTATCTGTATAAACATGGAAATATCTGCATCGATATCTGTATAAACAGGGAAATATCTCCACCGCTATCTGTATAAACATGGAAATATCTACACCGCTATCTGTATAAACATGGAAATATCTACACCGCTATCTGTATAAACATGGAAATATCTACAACGCTATCTGTGTAACCATGGAAATATCTACACAGCAATCTGTGGAAACTTGGAAATATCTACACAGCTATCTGTTTAAAAATGGTAATATTTACACGGCAATCTGTACAAAGATGGAAATATCTACACCGCTATCTCTGTAAACATGGAAATATCTACAGCCCTATCTGTATAAACATGGAAATATCTTCACCGCTATCTGTATAAACAAGGAAATACCTACACCGCCATCTTTAGAAACATGGAAATGTCTACACCGCCATCTGTATAAACATGGAAATACCTACAGCGTTACCTATACAAATATGGAAATGACTACACCGATATCTCTATAAACATGGAAATACCTACAACACTTGCACTATAAACACGGAAATATCTACACCGAAATCTCTGTAAACATGGAAATATCTACACCGCCATCTGAGTAAACATGAAAATATCTACACCGCCATCTTCAGAATCATGGCTGTATCTACACCGCCATCTGTTTAAACATGGAAATATATACACCACTATCTGTATAAAGATGGAAATATCTTCACTGCCATCTGTATAAAGATGGAAATATCTGCACTGTGAGCTGTATAAACATGAAAATATCTACACCGCTATCTGTATAAACATGCAAATACCAACACTGCTATATGTATAAACATGGAAATATCTACACCTCTATCTGAATAAACATGAAAATATCTGCACTGCTATCTCTATTAACATGGAAATACCTACACCACCATCTCTGTAAAAATGGAAATATCTACACGGCTCTCTGTATAAACATGGAAATATGTACACCGCTACCTGTATAAACCTGGAAAAATCTACTCCGCTATGTGTATAACTATGGAAATATCTACACCGCTATCTCTGTAAACGTGAAAATGTCTACACAGCTATCTGTATAAACATGGAAATATCTACACCGCTCTCTGTGTAAACATGGAAATACCTACACAGTCATCTGTATAAACATGGAAATATCTACACCACCATCTGTGTAAACATGCAAATATCTACACGGAAATCTCTATAAACATGGAAATATCTACACCGGTATCTGTATAAACATGGAAATATCTACACCGCTATCTGTATAAAGATGGAAATACCGACACCGCTATCTGTATAAACATGGAAATATCTGCAACGCTATCTTTTTTAACATGGAAATATCTGCAAATATATCTGTATAAACATCGAAATATCTACACGGCTATCTGTGTAAACATGGAAATATCTGCACCGTTATCTGTATAAAGATGGAAATATCTACACCACTATCTGAAAAACTTGGAAATACCTACACCGCTCTCTGTATAAACTTGGAAATATCTACACCGATATCTCTATAAACATGGAAATATGTACACCGCTATCTTTATAAACAAGGAAATATCTACGCCGCCATCTGTATAAACATGGAAATATCTACACAGCCATTTGTATAAACATGGAAATATCTGCACCGCTATCTGTATAAATACGGAAATTTCTACACCGCAATCTCTATAAACATGGAAATATCTAAACCACTATCTTCATAAACATGGAAATATCTACACCGTTATCTCTATAAACATGGAAATATCTACGCCGCCATCTGTATAAACATGCAAATACCTACCCAGTCATCTGCATAAACATGGAAATATCTACACCGGCATCTCTATAAACATGGAAATATCTGCACCACTATATCTATATACATGGAAATATCTACACAGCTATCTGTAAAACGTGGAAATATCTACACAGCTATCTGTATAAACGTGGAAATATCTAAACCGCTATCTGTATAAATGTGGAAATATCTTCAACGCTATCTGTATAAACGTGGAAATACCTACATCGCTATCTGTATAAGCGTGGAAATACCTTCACCGATATCTCTATAAACCTGGAAATATCTACACCGCTATCTGTATCAACATGGAAATAACTACACCGGTATCTGTATAAACATGGAAATATCTACAATGCTATCTCTGTAAACATGGAAATATCTACACAGCTATCTGTGTAAACTTGGAAATATCTACACCGCTATCTGTGTAAAGTTGACAATATCTACACCGCAATCTGTGCAAAGATGGAAATATCTACTCCGCTATCTCTGTAAACAAGGAAATATCTACTCCGCTATCTGTATAAACATGGAAATATCTACACTGCCATCTGTCTAAACATGGAAATATCTACAGCGCCATCTGTATGAACATGGAAATATCTACAGCGCTATCTTTGTAAACATTGAAATATCTACACTGCCATCTTTAAATATATGGAATTATGTACCCAGTCATCTGTATAAACATGGATATATCTACAACACCATCCCTATAAAAATGGAAGTATCTACAATGCGATCTGTATTCACATGGCAATATCTACACAGCCATCTGTTTAAACATGGAAATATCTACACCGCTATCTCCATAAACATGGAAATACCTACACCGCTATCTCTATAAACATGGAAATATGTACACCGCCATCTGTATAAACATGGAAATACTTACAAAGTTATCTGTATAAACATGGAAATATCTACACCGCCATCTGTATAAACATGGAAATATCTACACAGCCATCTGTATATACATGGAAATATCTACACCGCCATCTGCATATCCATGGAAATATCTATGCCGCCAACTGTATAAACTTGGAAATATCTACACGGCCATCTGTGTATAGATGGAAATATCAACACTGCCATCTGTAAAAACATGGAAATATCTACACCGCTCTCTCTATAAACATGGAAATATCTACACTGACATCTGTAAAAACATGGAAATACCTATACAGTCATCTGTATAAACATGGGAATATCTACACCATCATCTGCATAAACATGGAAATATCTACAATGCCATCTGTATACACATGGAAATATCTACACAGCCATCTGTATAGACATGTAAATATCTACACTGCTATCTCTATAAACATGGAAATATCTACACCGCCATCTCTATAAACATGAAAATATCTACACTGCCATCTCCATAAACATGGAACTATTTATGACATCCAAGCTGTATCTTCTGTATTATATTCCACATTAGCATCTATCACCTTACATTTGGGAGATCCTGTCCAAAAAATGATTATGCCTCCTAACCAAACATTCAGCAGGGCTGCAGGAACAGGCCCCCTGAACCAACATCCTGCCAAAGTACTTTAAAGCACCGTGAGCTGCCACAGCTGTGCATTTTCAGATGACTCAGCAGATTAGCGTGGAGTCTCTTAGCCTCTGCTTGGTCTGTTCCTTTCAGTGATCTCTCACATGGCCCAGTGCATTCGGTTTGAAAATCCTCATGAAATGAGCAGATTATGATCTGGCTTCAGTAGAGGGCCATGGGGTGGGCATGGAGGGGAGAGGGTTTGCTCTTAACACAGCCTGAGCCTCAGAAAGGTTTCAGATGGAAAAGCATGGCACTGACTCAGCTCATGCTTAACAGGAAATAATGCACACACCACACCAAAAAAGCCCTTTATGTTGTATGAAAGTCTATGCCGGAGCAGCTGCTGCCACCTCATGTACTGTGATAGAGTGTGCATGTGTGTGTTTGTGTGTGCATGAGTGTGAGTATGCACACAAATGTGTGCTGGGTGGGGGAGGAGATCACACCTTCCACAGTCGCCACCTCAGCCTTAGCTAGCAGCGTGAAGAATTGCCAAAAGTCAACAGGAAGCTGCACCAAAGCAACTGTGATCACCACATCAGCAGGCGCTTTCTGGTTAGTAAAGCTACTGGGACTGAAAAACACACACGATCTCGTCCTTCTTTTATTATAATCAGAGCAAACTATTTTTATAATAATTGTGTTCTATGAATAAATAATTCATAATGCTGTAACCCATTATCACATTCAATCCTCCCAACAACACTAGAAGATATGTAGACAAGTATTATTACTTTCCCTATTTTTATAAATGAGGAAATAAACCCCAGGAGGCTAGGCGACTTCCCCACGGTCATAGAAGTTGCAAACAGTAGTATCATGATTCAAATCCAAAGCTTCTCCTTTTGTCTTTATCATTTTAATTTTGAAGGTAATGCATATGCATGTATGATCTTTTAAATCCAGAGATGTATATGGAATAGATAGGAAAAGGGACTCTCCTTCCCCATTATACACCCCCTCCACCCAAGCTATATACACTGTTGACTAGAGTATGTCCTTTCAATCCTATTTTCTATGCCTACATTATATACAGAAAAGCAGGATTACGTTACACACAATATTCCAGTCATTGCTGTTTTTCACCAACAAGCCATCATTCACATCTTTTTCATACTTCATATAAATTTATATCCTCTATTTTAGTGGTGTATATTGTGCAGTTGTGTCATAAATTATGTACCTGTTCTCCGTTGAACATATAGATTTTTTCTGAGTTTTTCCTTAGCAAAATGCTGCAGTGAGTACCCTTGTACACAGATGTTTGTACATTTGTTCTAGAAAAATCTACAGCAAAGATTCTTAGATTAAGAGATTCCCAGGTTATTAGAAAACTACTCTATTAATTTAGATATATACTTCCAAATTGCCTGACCAAAAAGTTATGTCAATTTAACTTCTATGAACAGTATACAAACATGACAATTTTCCATCACCTACACCAACTCTGGGTAATTTCATCTTTTTTACAAGTTGATGGATTGTTTTAATTTATATTTCTCTGGTTATTAATAAGGTTGGCCACCTGTTCATGTGTTATTATTGATGATATTTGTATTGAATTGTTTGAATTTTCTTGATTTCAAAAAACGTTTTACATGTCATAGATATTAAATATTTGTTGTAAAACTCTCCTTCCAGTATTGTGTATGTGTTTGGTCAAGTAGAATAAACTCTCGTCCTCTGATTTCAGATTCCTTTCTCTTTCCATTAGAAATCCCTAAATGTAAAACTACATATTGATAGCTAAAAACCAGGATGTTTACTAGAGAAAAAGAATACAAAGGCAATAATTAAATATTATATTTATACAAAATACCTACTAGTACAAACTTAAAAAGAGAAAGTAAAAGTCAAATGCTTCTACGACTTCAGACTAAGAAAAAGAACTTTTGAGGTTGAATGCTCCTGAAATTTTTCTTTTCATACAACTACGGACATGACTTCAAAAGTTGATGTGACTAAAAAATGTAAGATATGAAAGATATTTGAAGACTCAGAGAAGGTGGATTTTCATTTTAACAAGTCACATATATATTCTAGATATCCTCTTATTCGTAACTAAGAGAGTCAAATCAGATGAAAGAATCTAAAAATTTCCCTTTGACTGTGTTAAGTAGAAGTAGTAGAGGCATACTGGCCAAATCTTGAGTGTTTGCAAATTGACTCTTAAGGCTATAGGCTGGCACAGGTCATTGAAGCCCTAGCTTTTTATCTTTAATTTTAAAATCCCCAAACAATTTATACTAATTTTTCTTGTCCATTATTTCCAAATAATCTTGTTTAAAGGTTATTACAGTGCTTGCTCATGTTACTGTTGTCTAACAGAAGGGTATCCGGGGCCTTAAAACTGAGAGGGTTAGGATTAATGATTCCAATACCTATGCTTGGACATCTCCAAAAGCGGGTTCCAACTTCTTGTCCTCAAGTCTGTATAGAAACTAGCAAACTTCCAGAGTTCACAAAAGGCTCCAAGAGAACAGATGTTTTATAGAAAATTCTTAGAGCAAGTTTCACGCATAATGTTGCTGATGCGTGTCTGCCTTTTCAATAAACATCGCTATGCTTTATCACAAGATTTAATAAAGCAGCTTAGTTAAAAATGCCATCTGGGTCTCTGGACACATTAAACAAAGCTTAAAATAACCACCCCAGCAACTGGGAGGACCCAGCTGTTCTCATAATCTGTCCCACTCCTTTTACTTCCCCATAAAAAGAGTGAATGAAGACCACAGACTAAAAGCATCCAGAAGGAACTGACACAAACAGGGAGATAGATGGAGCCAAGGGCTCCTGTAAGTTTGCTATTGCTCACATAATAGATTTGCTAATTCCACAGCCTGCGGATGGTGATTAAGAACGGGAAGCAGAAAGAGGGAAGAGAGAATCATAGAAGGGCTCATTCAAGTTTTCTAATGTATCACAAACCTGTCCTCCCTAATGTCTGGATCATAGCAGCCCATTCCATTCACCTATTCTCTAGTGAACTCCAATAGAAAATACAAAGCCATCACCACCCAGTTCTTTCTCCCTTCTAGAGATGAGATATTAGCCACCCAATCCCAGATTCTCAGATCCATTCCAGGAAAGAAGCCCTAGGTATTGAAGCACAGCTTTCCCTCCCTCCCTTCTTTCTTCCACCCCAAGATTTGTTCCCCAGATAGTTCTAGTAAATGCAAAACCAAGTATATTCTCATTCTTTAGAGCAACCAGCTTTTCATGGCCAACTGGAATCAAACACAACCTGCACAAACATCTATCTGGAGGACACTCCCAAGGCTCCTACTGAGCCAGCCTTCTGCATACCACTGCATTTCAGCTTCCTAGTTCACAAGACACTGAGACATTCTTGAATTCTGCAAGGTGCACTGTGTGTTAATATCTTGGCTGCTCATCATGTGGCCAATAAAGGGCATGACTAGTCAACAAATAAATTTTCTCTTGGCTAAAACTTGCAACAAAACTGTAAGCTGTTTACCAAGGGGCCCACTACAGGTTATATTCAATATATACAGTCAAATCCTAACTATCTGAGATATATTCAGTTGACCATACACCTTTATATTTCAGTAAAAGGTCTTTACATTTCCCAGTGCTATCGATGTTACAAAGTGCTTTCATATGCAGTGCTTCATCTGATTTCCAGGATAATTAAATGATCCTGTCATACCTGATTTTTAGATGAGGAAACAAGTGGTTTCTGGGTATTTCAAGAGGCTAACGCATCTGCCCTCCAACTTGTATGTGAAAACCAAAAACAAAATTCCAAGGCCCTTCAACCATCTGAATGGACTTTAACTCTTTTGGTCAATATATGGCAGAGCTAGGAAAAGAAGGTGAGTCTTCCAGCTGCTGATACAGGGTTTTTTCTGCCATACTCCATTACCTCCAAGGCTAAAGTCAAAAGAGGGTGTGGTTATCACATGAAAAAATCTGGTTTGGATTTCCCAAATGTGTATGTAGTATTTGGGGATTTACCTTAATTTAACCTACAGTTCTTTTGGGTTGTAACAGTCTGACTCCATTTTTGAAAACAAAACAAAATCGATTTTAAATGCTGAATTATAGATCTTTGCTGTCCAGTATGGTAGCTACTAACCACTTATGGTTATTTGCATTTCTATTTTAATTAATTAAAATTCAGTAAAATGCAAAATTCAGTTCTTCAGTTGCTCTAGCCACATTTCAAGTGTTACAGTAGTCACATATGGCTAGTGGCTGGGACAATGCAGATTATAGAACAGTTCCATCATCAAAGAAACTTCTATTGAACAGTGCTATTATATAATGTCATCTCCAGAGAAAGAAGACTTTAGAAAAAGTCAGAAACGGCCGGGTACAGTGGCTCACACGTGTAATCCCAGCACTTTGGGAGGCCAAGGCAGGCAGATCCCTTGAGGTCAGGAGTTCAAGACCAGCCTGGCCAACATGGTGAAACCCCATCTCTAGTAAAAATACAAAAAAATTAGCTAGGCGTGGTGGTGCATGCCTGTAACCACAGCTACTCAGGAGGCTGAGTTGGGAGAATCACTGGAACCCAGGAGACAGAAGTTGTAGTGAGCCAAGATTGTGCCACTGCACTCTAGCCTGGGTGACAGAGCAAGACTCCATCTCAAAAAAAAAAAAAAAAAAAAAGAAAAAGAAAAAGTCAGAAACATCTTGAGGCAGGCATAGTGCTGTCATCTGTCCAATATTGAAGATGATTTAAGAATAATAAGAAGAGAACAAAGAAGAGTAAAAGAAGTTGCCTTAGGTGTACCTACCCAGAAAAGGACAAGGGCATTCCTGTAGTCATTGTGTTGTATTTTAGCTCTTAAACTTTCTAAGAGATTAGAATAATTTGACACATAGAAGATCTAAACCACTGAAGAGGCTCTGAAGCAGATAAAAGTAGAAAGAAAATAAAAAACTAATGAGTTACAAACTAAGCTTAACCACAATTCGTTTAAACGATACTATTTACTCTTCACATGATTGGTTTTTCTTTTGCTTTATAGTATGACATAGTTTATATCTTTAAAGGGGAATTAAAATATTTCTGGGAATTTTTAAAAGTAAGTTCACACAGCCACATAAAAACTACAGAAACAGATAAAACCTATCTTCTCATTTATTCCCTAATCCATTCAAATTAAATATAAAAATCCAAGCAGCCACAGTGATATTCAAAAAAGCAAAAGTGAGACAAAACAAAATTCATTTGTCACCTGTGGAGGTAGTTAGCTCACCTAATCTTCACTCCAAACACCAGTAATTTTTAAAAGACAGAAATAAACATATGTTCTGCCTTCCCGGAAGGAACTATGTTTCAGGGTAGCCAAATAACCCAGTTGTGAAGAAAATGGTCTGCTTATAGAAAAATGCCAGCTAAAACATGTAGATAGAATTAGAGAATTAGAAATTCACCATTTTGAAACCCCTAATGAAATAATCAACTCAAGCAAGGATCATTAATAAATGCTAAAACAATCAAGTAACTATTGATACAGAATATAACTGAATATACACATGGTACAAAGTTCACGTCACAGACTACCGGCTTGACCCAAGGGGGAATATAGCAGAGGAGATAGGCAGTGATCACCCTAACCTTGCGATCATCTCACCATCACTAATGATGGGATGTGAATACACATTATTGCCTATGAAATAGTCTTTAAAAAAAGAAGTTGAACCTGAATCTAACTAAACCTTGCAATGGGCTGAACGTGTATGTCTTCCCAAAATTAATATGTTGACATCCTAACCCCAAAGGTGCTGGTATTAAAAGGTGGGGCCTTTAGGGGGTCATTAGATCATAAGGACAGAGGCTTCATGATTGGAATTAGTGCCCTTATAAAAGAGGCCCCAGAGAGCTAGCTAGTCTCTCCCACTATGTGAGGGCCCAGCAAGAAGGCCAATCTATGAACCAGAAAGTTGGTCCTAACCAGATATCAAAACCACATGCTCCTTGATTTTAAACTTGCTAGCCTCTAGGACTGTGAGAAATAAATTTCTGTTCTTTATAAGTCATCCAGTTTTTGGTATTTTGTTATAGCAGGCCTAAAAGCCTTTAGAACTAACTTCCAGTTAACCAGGAAAAAACAGAGTGAAAAGTTAAATGACACCATAAAAAGCAACCAGAAAATTCCAGAAGGGGAAATATTCTACAGGACAACTGACTAGTTTTTCAACAAGTCAATTTCACTAAATAAATACATAAACAAAGAGTATGGGTATTTTCCAGGTTAAAAAAGTCTTGAGCTAAATAATCAAATGCAATGTGTATCCCTTGATTAGAAGAAACTAATTTGAACAAACCAGCCACAAAAGATATTTCAGGGAGACCAAGCTGGAAGGATCACTTGAGGCCAGGAGTTTGAGACCAGCCTGGGCAACGTAGTAAGACCTCCATCTCTACAAAAACAATAAATTAGCTGGGCATGGTGGTGTGCACCTCTAGTCCTAGCTACTCAGGAAGCTGAGGCAGGAAGATCACTTGAGCCCAGGAGTTTGAGGCTGCAATGAGCTATGATTGTTTCACTGCACTTCAGGCTGTGTGAAAGAGCAAGACTTTGTCTCAAAAGATAAAAGGACATTTCATAATAATTGAGGAAATCTGAATGTGGACTGGGTAATAAATGATATAAAAAAGCCATTTTTTTATTTTGTTTGAAAAGATGATTTTGTAACTATACAGGAAAATGTTCTTATTTTTTTAGAAATCTGTACTAAAGAATTTAGGGGTAAAATATCATTTTCTTTAATATACTTTCAAACACAAGCAAAAAATAGTCATGACACAAATATAGCAAAATGTTTACAATCTATGTTCTATGCTTGCCTGTGAGTGCCATTAATCTCATCTCTCTGCTTTTCTGAAAGTTTGAAAATTTCAAAGTTTTATAATAAATTTTTTTACATCCCATAATTTTATAATAATTTTTTTAAAGTTTGAAGCAAATCAACAACTATAGCTTCAAAAATATCCTGACCCACAATAAACATTGAACAGGGTATATTTCTCCCATTTCCTAAAAAAGTTGGCCCAGGAAGGAGTATGAGAGCTGCCATAGCTCTCCCAAGGCTCATTATTCTCCATCACTCCATGGGAAATCCCAAAATAAATTTTTTAAAAAGTTGTTTAAATTTATAATGTTTTTGATTCTATAATAATTTTATAATAAAATAATTGTAAAATGTTTTTGATTTTATAATTTATAAAAATTTTTATACATGTTTATGTTTGAAATGTCTATTTCAAACTTTATGAGATATTAAAATATAAGTAATATAGTTCATCATTTTAGAAATGCCATGCTTTTCTTCTCCAGCAATTACATAATCAAAGAGTAACTGTAGTTTTTCCTAGAACATTGCTTTGTAGGCTGGGCATGGTGGTTCATGACACTTTAGGAGGCCAAGGCAGGCAGATCTCTTGAGATCAGGAGTTTGAGACTAGACTGGGCAACAGAGAAACCCTATGAGTAGTAAAAACACAAAAATCAGCTGTGCGTAGTGGCGTGCACCTATAGCCCCAGCTACTCAGGAGGCTGAGGTGGGAAGATCACCTGAATCTGGGGAAGTCAAGGCTACAGTGAGCCAAGACTGTACCATTGCACTCCAGCCTGGGCAACAAAGTGAGACCCTGTGTCAAAAAAAAAATGAAATTTAATTGAAAAAAAGAAAGTTGCTTTGTAAAATTAATTTTTCAATCAAAACCAAGATTTTTCAGATATAGAGAATGCAGCCCACTGGTCAGATTTGTCAGTTCAAAGAGAATAAATTCTAGTTTCCTATTTTTCTAGCCTGCTTATGATTATCCAATAGGATATCAAAAAAGACCAAAGCCTTTGGGATCCATGTTCAGTATTCCTGAGTCTAACTCAGGATGCCAAATCAGGAGACAAGCACATTCTCATCAATTTTCAATCATTCGAGACCAATTTTGCTTATAATTATCCAGTTCTTTTAGACCACCTTTCTCCTGAAGCCAGCCTTATGGCTATTCACTTCACTTTAGCATAAGCCCCCAAGAAGGTGAACAAAATGAGGAAACGATTGGTTAAAGTTGGCATTTGAAATTCTGAAACATGTCCACCATTCCCTTCACCCATGCCCGCCCCTCTTAGAAGTAGTACTTTCAGATTATTTAAGAGTCGATGCTTCTATGTGGATTTTGTCATCTGTCCTTTATAACAGCTAGTAGGTTTAATTTGACTCTATTTTCAGCATATATTGACCTATGCTAATTATCTGTTAAAATAAATTCCACTCTTAGAGTTAATAAAGTGTGTGTGTCATGGAAGACCCATTGAAGTAAGAAGCTGAGGAGCCCTTATGGTAAAGTGGGACAAGAAATAATAAGACATAATAATTTTCCCATGCAAATCAACAACCGTAGCTTCAAAAATATCTTGACCCACAACAAGTATTGGACAGGCCATGTTTCTCTCACTCCCTAAAAAATTGGCTCGGGAAGGAGTATGAGAGCTCCCATAGCTCTCCCAAGGCTCATTATTCTCCATCACTCCACAGGAACAGCCTGTCAGAGAAGAGTGAAAGACCATTTGTCAACCTCTCTTCAACTCCCTGATTCTAGCCAAACTTCATCAATCTCAAGTGAGGAGCCAGAGAGAAATCAAACCCCATATATCCAGCATCATTGTCTACTGGAGTCAAAAATCACAATTCCACTACCCACCCCAACACCATTGGCCCTGTTTCTCCCAATTGCTTTTTATTGTGTTTTTTAAAAAATCCTCTTTCCCCATCCCTGCAACACCGAGAAGGAGGAATTATAGTAGATAAATATGAAGCATGGAGATCCTTTAAAAATGTTTTTAATAATAAATGAGAAAATGGAAAGGAGAGGGTTGGGAAGGAAGGAGGGAATTCAAATGCCAGGGAATTGTGCAGTTTCGCTTTTAAAGATGTTAACACTCATTTATACATCTGCAAGACACTCCCCTTAAAGAAAAGTTCTATGAGTGTGGGTCTGGTTGCATGAATAAGGATAAAATTACTTTTTTAGACGATGTTTCCCACATATCATTCAGAGACCCCTGAAGTTAGGTATCCCTCTTGTAGATGTCCTTGAGATGCTGCTGGACCTGGGAAAGAGGAAACTGGGATACGGGTCTATGCCAAAAGGTGCTTCTAGTTATAGGACAGAGAGGAAAGGGGCAGAGGGAGAAAAACCCGAAGTCTGAGAATCTGGATTGCAGAAGACTACCGAGGTCGTGGGAGAAGGGAGAGAAAACAAGGATGAAAAGCGAAAGGGGAAGAGGCATGAAATGTTGTCAAATGTCAAAAGGCATTTGGGGAGAAGGTGGGAATTGCATTAAGAAAACCACTGCAAATCTCGTTTCAGACCATTTAGAGATATGCCCCCTGGGAACTGCGAGCTCAGGCTGTTTAGCATCAAACAAATGGATCCACTCCATCCCTACCCTAATTAAATAAATCATTCAGTAATTCCACTGGGTTAAAGAACCAAAATATTAAAAACCTTCAGGGCCTACTCTTGCCAAATATGTCAGGGATCGTGTGTGTGTGTGTGTGTGTGTGTGTGTGTGTGTGTGTGTGTGTGTTCTGAGACACCACTACTGCTAAATAGGCAGAGCTAAGATTTAGGGGACTGGCAGATTATTGCAAAAAGGGCACGGGGCAGAGGGACTATGTTGTGAGCCTGGGAAAGAAGTTTGTGTGGGGACTGTGGGCAGTGAACGTGTTGGGAACAATATGGAAAACTGGGAACTGCCTTGGAATCTACAGGGCCGGGTAAGAGAATGTCCGAAAGAAAAATGAGCAGGTGCGGGATGTGTGCAGAGTCGGAGAAGAGTCCAGGGCACCCGGAGTGGCTCCAGGAACGACGGACACCCCTCAAGGCTTTTGGGGGCGGTGGGTACTAATAGAACCCAGTGTCCGGGGTGCGCCGGGGAGGCTGCAAGCACGATGGGAGTGGGGCGCTGGAGGGTGAGGACGCGGGAGTGAGGAAGCAAAGCCTGGGCCGGGCAGGGGCCTCCCAGCTGGGCCTGGAGGCAGCAGGGGGACAAGGGCTAGGAGAGGGCATGGCGGCAGCGCGGCGGGAAGCGAGGGGCATCCGGACACTCACCCCGTTGGCCGCGGCCATCTGCCCCACGATCTCGATGGCCGTCCTGCTAAAGTACCTGCCGTCGCTGCCCACCACCGTGGTGCAGCCCGACGGTCGCGCAGGTCAATGGACGATAGCACGCTCTGGATGAATTTGGGCAGGTAGTTGCGCTGGCCCTCGAAGAGGCCGGTAGGTCGCCGCAGAACCCCGCCGCCGGCCCGCCGCGAGTCCTCGTAGGGCACGGTGGGCACTGTCAGCACCGGGATGGGGCTCCCCTCCGTGGTGCCTCCTGGCCGGTCCTGCTGTGGCTCCCGGGGCCGGAGGGAATCTGCAGCCTGCCGGGGGCCCCCACCAGCCTGGCCGCGTGCCGGGACTCGGCCTTGCGCCCGGGCCCCCTCTCCGGCAGGTCGGCACCCTGCGCCCTGCGCCCGCCCGCCTGGGGACCGCCCGCCCCTCCTCTCCACGCGGCCGCTCGCTGACTCCCTCGGCGGAGATTGCTTCTGCCTTCCTGTAAAGTTTTCTCCCGCCCACCTTCTCCGCTGCCAGACCGCCCGAGGTGTCCTCAGTTTCTCCCCAAGTTGGACTCACTTTCGGGGTGTCCCAAAAGCCTGATTCCAGGGCCTGCTAGCCCGACCCCGGTGACGCCTGCACCCGCGCCTGGCCCCAGCCTTCACGCGCGATCGCTGCCCTCCGGGGCACACCCTCCGCCAGAAAACAGCCGGCGGGCGGCGAGACTTTGGGCAGAGTCCGGGTTCCTCTCCGGCGCCAGGCCCGTCTCCCTGTCTCCCTGGGAGTGCGCAGCCTACACGCACCAGTTTCTCTTTAGAACAAGCATGGGGAGGGATTTGGGAGGGGGCTGAAACCTTTTGCCATCAGCGAACAGCCTCAGCCAAAAATAACCCTGGAAAGGCGAGCTAAGAATGGTTATCTCCTGCCAGCGCTGAAATCGGAGGCTTGGTGCTGCGTGTGGGGTGTGTGTGTGTGTGTATGTGTGTGTGTACCCTCCAACCCCGACCATTTGTTGAAGGGAATCACCACTGTCAGACTTCAATCCAACAGGACCCACTCGAGCCATCCACACTTTCCCCAGCCTCCTCCAAAACAGCACACTTTCCGGTATGGACAATTCTTTTTTTTTTTTTTTTCACTTGTTTGTTTGTTTTGGTGGTTGCAACAGCAGCAACACAGACGACACATATTTCCCTATTCTTCTCGCCCTTCTCACCCTCCCTACCCAGCTCCTGCCTTAGAAACAGGCTTGGCCTACACTGTATCTGTCCACACTGCCTGAACTCTTCCCTGAATTAATCGTTTTCAATAGGAGGGGGCTAAATCCCTTATTAATGCCCTACCAGGAGTGAATGAATAAAGCCAAGTTAAAGGGGAACTGGGTACCACATACTGTGCTAGGTTCCTTTGCATGTATCCTTTCATTCTGCTGGAGCTAAAGATGTTCTGCCTCCTCTCCATAAAACGCACCCAAACTCCAAAACCAGGAAATTCTCCATAGAAAATAGGAGTGAAGAGAGAAAAGACTAACAGGATAAACCCCAAAGCAGGAAGAAAGTTTTGTCTCCCATTTCGCTCAAGGAATTTTTGGACCCACCAAGGCTACTGTCCTGAAAGATCCTGCTGCTTCTCCTTCCCCAAATATTGTCCACTTCCTGAGAGTAAGGCTGACTTGCCACAGGCTTATAAAGTGTTTGGTCACAGTAAGACAACTGTGAGTAATAACACACATTGTATACTGTTTTGCAATTGATAAAAGGCTTTGCATCTGTTTTTTCTTTGGAGGCTGAAGAAAAGAAGAATGGTATTCACGCAGTTCCCATTTTACAGATGAAAACAAGAGGACTTTTTCTGTGAAGTCAGGAAAGTGGTTACAGTGGTACTTTCCGCCTGTCCAAATTATGTATTGCCCCTCCCCTTTCTATTAATAACATTGAAGTGTGATGGGACAACCACTGAAGCCGTCAGTTGAAACCTGCTGGGACTTTTTAGCCATTCTCTTCAACATAAAGAATGGGTGTTTTTGGAGGGGGTGAGAGGAATGGGGAAATGTTGTCAAAGAGTACAATGTTTTAGTTGAGACAGGAAGAATACATTTTGTTGAGATCTACAGCACAGCATGGTGACTGTAGTTAACAATGAAATATTGTGTATTTCAAAATTGCTAAGACAATAAATTTCAAATGTTCTCACCACAAAAAAGATAGGTTTTGAGGTGATGAATCTATTAATCCTCTGGATTTAATTATTCCACAATGTATACATATATCATAACATCACATTATACCTCCGTAAATACATACAATTTTAATTTGTCAATTAACATTTTTTAAAAGAATAGTGTGGCCAGTTGGGGAGGTAGTTTTTTTTTTTTTTCCTCTAGTCTCTACTCAGTCTCCAAGATCCCATTCCCCAGAAAGTTCCTGTCACCCAGGTGGAGTGCAGTGGCACAATCATGGCTCACTGCACCCTCTCCCTCTTGGGCTCAAGCGATCCTCCCGCCTACAGGTACATGCAACCACGCCCAGCTAATTTTTGTAGTTTTTGTAGACATGGGGTTTCACCATGTTGCCTAGGCTGGTCTCGAACTCCTCAGCTCAATCAATCTGCCCACTTTAGCCTCCCACAGTGCTGGGATTACAGGTGGGAGCCACCAAGCCCAACCCATAAAGTTCCTAACTTTTTATCTCCCTGGGAGTGCACAGCCTACACACACCAGTTTCTCTTTAGAACATACTTAAGAGTCTTGGCTTAGCATCCAACAGACAGAACTTTAACACTTCTACGGATCTGTGCACCTGTCTATGGTGTGGGGTTTTTAAGATCTCTTTCTAATGACACTTTATTTTGCAAAGCAGGACAGTTTCATTCCCAGAAGAGCAGGTATGGTAAATCCTTTGTTCCAGTAACGAAGACAATGATCCAAACCCTAAGCCTCAGAGAAGCCCAGAAACCCTCCAGGCCTCCATTTCTCTGCTCCTAGCACCTGCCTCTCTCTTGACATCAACATCATTCTCCCCTCTCACAGCCCAGCTCCTTCCACAGACCCAGGGATTAGGCACCAGCACCTCAGACTAGATTTTAGAGAATTACCATTCAAGAGGCAATCCTCTTCCCTTGGTTCCAATTTCAAGGTTCTCAAAGACTGGAACAGGGCTAGTTTGAGGCAATGTGCCTCATCGCATAGCCAGAAAGAACCTTACAGTGAAAAGGAAAACAATTCTTCCAAAGTAAGGGGGTGCTGATCCCAGAGGGAGGACAGATGGGCAACCAAACAGTAACCGGGCCACCACATGCTTCACACTCACTGATCAAGGATTTCTAAAACCACTTTTCTTTTCTCTGAATTTACATAGGACTTTGTATCACTCATAAAGGAATGTCTTATAGGCTAATAACACCTTTCTATTCATGCTTATACTTAACATTTAGGCTAGGATAATTTCCTAACCTCAGTGTCCTCACTATAAGATGGGAATTATTATAATCCCTACCTCATAAATTGTTGGGAGGATTAAAATACTTAGTAAAGTGCCTGACTAATAGAAAGGCATTCAATAAATGTTAGCTATTCATGGTGTCATCATCATTATATTGACCATTATTACTAATCTCCTGTATTGCAAGAATTACAGTTTATATTTTTGTAGACCATCACTGTAGCTAAAGGGTCTTTGGGCCATAGGTGATATTCCATAAAGGTTGGTTAAATTGATCTGTGGTTTTTGACTATGGAAACTCAGAACTCCCTCAAAATGTACAAAACAGATTTACCTGCTAAATAAATCTCTTCAAAGCTGACCCCAGGTTTAATTGAATTAATTCCAATGAATTTGTCACAATGATGGAGAAAGGAAACTTAGAGGGCCCCACAGTTGTTTGCTGGTAAAATGAGAAGTTTGGATTAGATCAATGTTTCCCAAAATATTTTCCTCAGAATGTTAGTGCCCCTCGAATCCTGCACAAAGCAAGAGTTTCATGACCAAGTAGCTTTTAAAACTCCTGTACACTCTACTCCCATTCTTCACAATGCACACTTTCATATTAAAAGTTCTGAGAGGTCCTCAACAGAAGACATCACTTAACTTTTTTTTTTTTTTTAAGACAGATTCTCACTCTGTCACCCAGGCTGGAGTACAGTGGCCACCACTCCTGGCCTAAAATTTTTTTAACTTGGTGCTTCCCAATCTAAACTCACAGGGACCAGTTTTCTTAATGAAAGATAATCAGACTAGCTTGTAACCATAGCTGGTGACACTCCCCTGCCCCATTCCTTGTATGTCCTCAGTGGACTAGGTCAGGAATAAATAAATTTTCCTGATTCTCAAGGGCTGGTCACTCCTTTGCACTGAGCTCAAAGCTTCTCTGTAGCATGGGTCACAATGAATGGTAGCCCTGATAGCCTAGAGTAGCCTTTCAGCCTTCTCTGAGCCTCTAAAGACTGAGGATCCTTGGCATGAAATGGAGCAACTGATATACCCTTGCTTCCCCTGGGGACTCTCTTGCTCTCAAAAAGGAATCAGCCATCATCTCCATCTAGAGAATATACTATCTGACTCAGCTTGACCAGCCTGTCCCAAAATGAGAATCTGGGTAAAATAAGCATTGAAACACTTCATTCCTTGTAGATTCACAAAACATATTAGCATATTAAAGACTATGAAGTTCTGCAGGAAAAAAAAAAAACTATTTAACTTTAATCCAACATTGCCAAGTTTTATTTGACCATGGAAGATTTTTCCAAAACACTTACAAACAGATCAAGGACATTAATCTTTCATGAAACACTAGGTCCCCAGGGTCCTCTCCAGCTACATCATTCTGTGATTTTCTTTTTTATTTATGATGCATTAAAAGATTAATCTCTATCAGACTTCCATTTAGAAATTCACCAGAATGTGCAAAGGCAGCAGGTAAAATTGCTGAAGGGTATTATAAAAATACCCTCCAGTGATTTTTGAAACTTAAACTGAAATATTTATATAACTATATATTTCAGTTTGTATATTATATATATATGTATATACACACATATATATGTATGTATATACACACATATATATGTGTGTATATATATGTATACACACATATATATGTGTGTATATATATTGGTGTATGTATATCTATATCTATGTATATATGGCATTATATCCATTTTACAGATGCAGAAACTGAGCTTTAGAGGGGGTGAGCAATTGGTCCAAAGCCACACAGCACACAGGTAGTCATTGATAAAGGTAAAAACAAGAGTTGAAGCCTGAGGTGTAAGGACACAGAGACAAGTACACAAATGTTTACAAGTTACACATATGACACGTGCCTTTAACATGAATTTCTTGAACATTCATTTAGAGACCTTACAATGAAGACATCAGAGTGGCAGCAAGTTCTGTTGGAATCAGGGGAGCGTGTTCTTCTATAATCCCCTGGCTAACAGGAAAGCACACTGATTTGGCCCATGGTAGTTATACACTCCCATTGAGTCAGGGGCCACTTCTATGCACACAGGAGGTGCTAAAAATATGCTGTTGACTCATTGCCTCTAAGAGCAGAAGAAATGCCAAAAGTATAGGACAAGAGGCAGAAAAGCACACGGAAAAATGTCGTAGGGCAGTCCTCTGAGGAAGTGTTAGATCCCTTTGAAATCTGTCCAAACACTTTCTTGTGCTGGGGAAAGTCAATTACATATTTCAAGCAACCCCACATGTCATACGAGTATGTTGTACGTGTTTGTGTACTCGTGTCTGTGAACTTACATCTCAGACTTCAACTTCTCACTCCCCACCCTTATCAATGACTGCCTGCATGGCCTTGGGCAAGTTGCTTTCCCTCTTCAAAGCTCAGTTTCTGCATCTATAAAATGGACATAATGCTACCTACCTCATGGGGTTAGTGATCACATTTAAGGAGCTAATATGTGGAAATTGCTTACACAGTACCTATCACATAATAAGGGTTTAATAAGTGTTTGATGTAATTGTTTTGATTATTACTACTATTACTAAAATAATAATTACTACAATAATAATGATTCTTATTCTCTATATTAGTATTATCTTTGAAAATGGGCATGGATTATGTCTATGTAACACTTTTGGCACAATATCTAGCATTATATCACACACAAATTAGAGAATTCATGTTATTAAGGATGAAAAAATATTTTTACTGTCCCTTAAATTCTTCGTAAGTAACTGCAAAAGAAGCCATTATCCCAACACATGAAATTAAAAAAAAAAAAAATTCAGTTCCTCTGGAGTTTGTTTTTGGAGGTAGCCACAGGATACCTAATTTTTTTTTCTTTTCAGAGAGACCGAGGGGCTCACTAGGTTGACCAGGCTGGTCTTGAACTCCTGGTCTCAAGCCATCCTCCCACCTCAGCCTCCCAAAGTGCTGGGCTTACATGCATGAGCCACCACATCCAGCCTACCTAAAATATTGAATGCTGTTAATAAATCTCCTGAGGCCAGCATAAGAAGGTGATGGGCAAAACTAATGCAGGTATGTTTTTCTGGCTTTTTCATGTATTGGGCCAAACTTTGAAAAGCACTTACTATTAATGGCTAACTTGCAAAATTTGTGATTTATTAAAAGCAGATTTTAATTGTTTTACCTAAAAATAATAGGCCTCTGATCTGCCAAAGATGAAGATTTAATTTCTAGGTGTTCCCCACAATACCTAGAAACATCAGTGGAATCGAGTATTAAACACTTTAGAACTATTCTCATCAAAGTTCTTTAATATATCATACAGCAAAAGAAAAGTTTCTTTTCTAAAGGCTTCTCTATACTTTTTTTAATAGTTGAATTTCATTTCTGAAGGCTCCTAAAAAGAATAGAATTTAGATCTTTATTAAAGAGGAAATATATTTTCCATGTTTAATTTAAATTACATTCCATCAGTCATTTGCAATCTTAGCCTACACGGAATTTCTTTTTTTGGTAGTTTTTATGTTTGGGCTTTAGGAGGGGATTCCCAATAATCTCTATATAAATATTTCTAATCTCTATAGAAATATTTTAACATTTCAATGTAAATTAGTTTTTTAAAGCTATTTTATCCATAAAAATAATGAATTTGCATGGCTGAGGGTGAAATAATGTGTTACCAGGACCCCTCAGTTTTGGGGGTTGTGAGTAGATCCCATCTTCATGTTCCTCCAGCCCAGCCCAAGCCTGGCTCAGGTCCTCCTCCCCCATTTGCCAGGAACCACCATCCCCAGGGATTCTATGTGCCCTGCCTGACCAGTGTTCTCCATCAGAGTTTACCAATCTTTTGTTCATTCCCTCAGAGCACAGCTAAGCAAGTGTACACTAATTTGAAAATTAACTCAAGCAAATAGAGGAACAATATCCCCAACACATTGCATTTTAACATAGGGTTTCCTGGACACACTGTTTCAACCCAAGAGTTGGGCTAATAGTAGGAGTTCCATCTGCTAAAATACGGCTGTCAGCTTCAGAGGGAAATTCATGAACGTCTTCGTAGTTTGCTTTTACGTTTCACTTGGCACTGTTTCTAAAATTTCCTCTGAAGCCAAAAAATAAGTTATTTCCCAGCACACTGGGCACTTTTCATTTATCATTGGATTGATTTTTGTAACTTGCAGTAGGAGCTGAAATCGACCAGGGGGTTCTTATCCAACAGACAGCAGCAAAACTCTTTGTGTATCTGCGTTCCTTTCAACAAGCGTGACTTCCTCAATGGCATCATTCGTGAGCGTAACACAGAGCTCAGCAATAACGTTTCTTCACTAACCCTACCAGGTATCCAACATAGGATGTTACTTCCTTTCACTGTTTTCCGACTCCTGGCAGATATTAATCATTGGGATTTGGGAACAAGGAAATAGAATTTCTGAGAATGCTTGGGAATTCCCAAATTCATATGATTTTCATAACACTTCACTTACAAGTTTTTGAAAAATAATAAGTGACTATAATAACAAGCAAATAGTCGTTTTTTTCTGTAACAGGATTATATGAAAAGTTTTAGTAGTCTTTTGTTTTTAAAAGATATGATAACAAATGATGATTTCTTATTATTAGGAGCCAACATATTGTAACAAGATTATAAAATCCAATAGCATTAATAGAGAAAACATTAAAAAGAAATGAATATTATCACAAAACAAATGCTAAAGAAAAGTCCTTTAAAGATTGAAAGGTAACACCACAAATGCTTAATGCTTTAATCGTTGTTTACATGACATTGTTAAACAAGGCATCAATCATCCCCTCCAATACCATTTAAATAACATAACATTCTGATCTCCTGGCAAGATGAATAGCACTAGAAAGAAGCAACTGTCAAAATTGCCGATTTAAGGGCATATTTTGTTTCTAAAACTTGGCATTTCTTAGAAAACCTCTCATAGGATTTGTAAAACATATACTATGCCTATGAACACATTAATATTTATTTGCAGAAATGGTTCACTGTTAGCAGTGGACAAGGCCGTGAACACACACTTGTAACACAGCAACAGATACAAGAAAGTCTGACTGAGGCTCCTTTACTGCTCCTGTCCTGTTCACCTTAACTTTCATCTCCACATGTCAGTGCTTCCTCATCTTGCTTGACTTGAAGTCAGTGCATTTCTTCAAGCCAGTAAGTTCTCTATACTGACTATTAAGCTGTAATTTTCACAGGAAAATTAGAATGTTCCTTCCCATTTTCCTAATTTCTCAACTGATTTTTCTCAGAATTCAGAATCCATAAATATTGAAATGCCAGGAGAGAATTTCCAAATGGAAATGCTGTTCCCTTCGTCCATTTTCAGAAGAAACCGTAGGATAGTGTTATCCTTCTCTTCTCCAATTTTTTTTTTTCCTGCAAACTTATGGTTATCACCTCTTTAAGTGAGTAGCTCATAATTTTGCCTCCCCTGCAAATGGTCCCAAAATAGTGAAGTGGGTCCTCTTTAGCTGTGTCTTTAGTACATAATCCTGCATTTCTGACCATATGCAGGGAGTGTGACCCAGGGAAGGATCCCTGACTCAATGGGATTTCTCTTGCTGTCTCTAGAATTTGAACACCGGAACCCAGACGTACAGAGGCTGGGAGCCATCGTGGTGTGCTATATTGATGACGGCAGCAGTGGGTGGTGTGGGGGCAGTTAATTGACAGCTACCTGTTGCTGACATCCCAGGAACTGCCTGAACCTCCTCTTTCCCAGTCATAAGATATCTAAGATTCTGCAGTATTCTTCATTAAATCCTAGCATGGTTTAAGCTAGCCAGAATTAGGTTCTGTTGCTTTCAATCAACAGAACCTTAGCTAATACATTGTTATTTCCTGGTCTTTGTTCCTTTAATTATCCAGGAAAAGAAGGGAAAATGGCTTACTGGTTTTAAAAAGAGACAAGGGGCAACATACCATTTATGCAAAATTTAGAAGCACTCAAAGGAAACTCTGGAAAGTTCCTGAGACATACCTAGGTAGGATCAGCATAAAACTTGAACAGTGTATCTAGATCATGGTTGCCATGGTTGCCTTGACACAATGAACATCTGTATCAAGATCATATTTTCTTGGTGGGACAGAGAGAAGCACAAGGCGGGACTCACATTTACAGTAATCCTTGTTTTCCAGGGACCATACAACCCAGTTTGTCCAGAGCTGTTCATCTTAAGTTTGTTATCCCACCATAATTATAAATAGAACCTCCTTTTTCTCTCAAGAATATCCCACTTTGGATGATAATTTCTGTGGCTACCCATTAACAATATTTAATAACTATAGAAAACTGCTTCTCTATATTTTTTGTATGTTTGAAACATTTTATAACAAAAATATCTTTAAAGTTATCACCTACACAGAATATAGCTGCCAAATGCTCCTACTCTGCTATTCTAACCATGAATCCCTCTGGGGCCCCTTCCTCCTACGGCGCTTGTGAGGATGAAATGAAATAAGCTCTATGAAGTGCCCAACAGTGACCAACACTGAATAAAATACAGCCACCATAGGTGGCCTTCCCTTATGTTCACCAAACTCCTGATAAGTTATTCGGTGATGTTTTAATCTTAATATTTTATGTAGATTATACATTCATCTGATTCAAAATGCAAAAGGTACAAAAGCGTATACAGTTAAAAGTTTCCCAACCCACTACCATTTATCTCCCTGGAGGCAACTGTTTCCAGATTTTTGAATATCCTTAAAGAATATCATATGTATGGAAAAGAAAGATTATATATTTATATGCATCTGTGTATGCATTTTCCTATGAGAGGCTCACAAAGTCTCCTTGAAGAGATATCATTATTACAAATACCCCTCAATTTACAATAGGGTTATATTCCAATAAACTTATGAAAATATTGTAAGCTGAAAATGCATTTAATACACTTAACCTACTAAACATCATAGCTTAGCTCGGCCTACCTTAAACACTCACATTAACCTACAGTTAGGCAAAATCATCTAACAGAAAGCCCATTTTATAATAAAGTGGGCTTTGAATATCTCATGTAATATAATGAATACTGCACTGAAAGTGGAAAACAGAATGGTTGTATGAGTACTCAAAGTACAGCTTCTGCTGAATGTGTATTGCTTTCAAACTATCTTAAAGTTGCAAAATCGTAAGTCAAAATATTCTAAGTCAGGGATTGTTTGTACTTCTACTTTCCATGATGAAATTGAGCCTTGAAAAGATTAAGTGACTCGCCCAAGGTCACACTGGCAGTTAAATAGTGAAACTTGGATCCAAATTGTTCAGTCACTACATGTATTGTCTTGAAATTTGAAAAAGTGGAAGAGGAATTAAACTACTAAATTGAAGGACTATTTTAGGCATAGAAGAAGCAGATGCCTTCATGTCCAAGTGATTGTGAAAAGCCCACTTGCCCCAAAATATGTCTCCTGATCATATGAAATTCCACCATTTCAGATTTTTACCTGGGGATTTAGAGTAATCTGCTGTTTTCCTAGAGCTCCCCTAAAATAGAAATAGAAAATTTTGGAAGGCTAAATATATGCTAACATTGGAAAACTCATTTTCTCCCCTTCGTAAGGCAAGGTACTGAAGGAGGGGGCCCTACGGGCCGTGCAGGGACATCCTGGAGGCATGGGGAGAAGAAACTGAAAGGCAAGTTTGTATGGAACAAAGAATACCGATCTCAGGATTCTCCCTTGAACCTGCCCTAACTTTGTTCAAATAGACTTAGCCACTGACCTGCTGTCAAAAGACCACAGCCAATCTGACTTGTTTTCAATATAATGATGAATATTGATTTGGTCCCTTCATCCAACATTCTCAGCTGGATCTTTTTTGACCAAGGATATACATTACTAGGTGAGTACAGGCAGTTAATTCTTCCACACGGGACTTCGGAGTTTCTGAGTTAACCAGAATCACCCACCTTAACATCTGCCAGTTTATACCCCAAGTCCTGACCAGTGCCCCCTACCTGCTATGCCTCATGTTTTCAATAGAGCATAAAATCAGAAATGAAAGATGAAATATCATAGCCAATATCACAGAAATACACAGGATCCTAAGAAACTGCTAGGTATAATTACACACTAACTAATTGGATCATCTAGAAGAAATGGATAAATTCCCAGACACATAAAACCTACCAAGATTGACTCATGAAGAAATTTAAAAATCTGAACAGACTAATAGCAAGCAAGGAGGTTGAATGAGTAAGAAAATGTCTCCTATCAATGAAAAACCCAAAACCAGATGGCTTCCCAGATTAATTCTACCAAATATTTTAAGAAGAACTAATACCAGTCCTTCTCAAACTCTTCCAAAAAGCTGAAGTGGAGGGAATACTTCCAAACTCATCTTACAGGGCCAGCATTACCCTGATTCCAAAGCCAGACAAGAACACTACAAGAAAGGAAAATGACAGGCCAATATCCTTGATCTACATAGATGCAAAAATCCTCAACAAAATCCTAGCAAACCAAATTCAATAGCACATTGAAAGAATCATTCACCATGATCATGTCATGGTTCAACATAAGCAAATCAATACATAAAATATACCATATTAGAAAAATAAAGGATAGAAACTATATGGCCATCACAATAGATATAGAAAAAGCTTTTGACAAAATTCGAAACCCTTTCATGGTGAAAAAAAAAAACACCCAACAGATCACGTATTGAGGGACTGTATCCCAACAAAATAAAGGCCATATATGACAAACCCATAGCTAACACCATGATCAATGGTGAAAAGTTGAAACTTTTCCTCTACCATCAGGAACAAGACAAGGATGCCCACAGACACCACTTCTCAGGGTAATTAGGCAAAAGAAAGAAATAAAAGGCATCTTAATAGGAAAGGAAGAAGTGAAACTGTCTCTACTGACGGCATGATCTTGTTATATATAGAAAACCCTACAAACTTCACTCAAAAAAGGTTAGAACTCAACACAAAGAAGGGAACAATAGACACTGGGGGACTCCAAAGGTGGGAGGGAAGGATGGTGGGAGCAAGGGTTGAAAAACTACCTATCGATTACTATGCTCACTGCTTGGGTGGTGGGATCATTAGAAGCCCAAACCTCAGCACCATGCAATATACCTGTTTAAGAAACCTGTACATCTACGCTCCTGACTCTAAAATGAAACATGCAATATTTAAAAAACAAAAACAAATAAATAAAATTTGAAAACTGTTAGAACTGAACTGATAGGTGATATCAGTAAAGTTGTAGGATACAAAATCAACAGATAGAGCCTTGAACACAGCAACATCCAGCTGTCTGACACGAAAGTCTCAGGGGCAAGAAAACCTCTATATGAACTCAGAAACAATGAGCTAAGTTGTGTTTATGTCTGAAAGGATGTTAAGAACTTCATTCATGTTACATCAGAGCCAACAGAAAGAACCAACAGGAAACCTGTACCCAACAAACAGAAATGACAAGATGAAGGGAAAGCAGAGGTAAGGGCTTACCTTAGAAAGGGCAAGTGATTAGCTCAATATACAATACAATGTTTGCTCCTGAGCCAAAAATTTGTACAATAATTTGGATATTACTTGCACAACCAGAAAAATCAGCCACTCATTAGGAAAATGTGTTTCTGTAGAAGTCTTAGGACTCAGCTATCTATAATAACATGAAAAGACAATATTTTCATCCAAAATGAGTATTTTTGTTTGTCTTGGCTTGTTATTCTAACGTCAACAGCCTCTAAATAAACTGTTGAAGTACATGATATAACCACCTCTTTCTCCATCTTTCCCATTGCTCCCATAGGGTTTCAGTTGTGCAATTTCACCATTAGCAAAGCTTTTTGCTGAAATCTGGCTTTTCAAAGGGAGAGTATCCAGAAACAGAAGATGCTGATCTGGGAGGCTCTTCCTAATAGAACTGCTGCTTCAGTTTAACTTGAAAAAGCCCACACCCAGTTCCTAATGACAAACATCTGAACACCGGGTCTTCCCCTGAGCAAGACCATGCTATGCCTCCTGCTCGCTCTGTTCTATAAGCAACCCACAGATTGCTCCCTGTGAAGAGGAGCCTGCCAGGGGAGCAGCATTCCACCAGACCCTGATTTAGCAAGATATTTCCGTGTCATTCCCCCAACCAGCTGGAAGTCCTCCACTGCTCTTGTGTAAAAATCTAACTCATCTCTCTGAATTTCCTGATTTAAAAGTCTAATTCATTTCACCAAAAGTGTGACAGAAGGAAACCAAGTACACCATCTCTCTCTTACCAAACCAAAGCTATTGCATGTGCATTCTGGGGGGAAAACATGGTCCAAATATGTTATGGAGGGGGTGCCAGCCCAGTGTCATCCTCTTACTATTGCCATAGGATCTTGGCTGATGGCATCAGAGGAAAAACAAGTTTATCGATTACTTTCAACCATTAAGCTCACTCCTCCATGAAAAATAAGTCACAAGTCCAATGTCTCTTATTAAAATAAGCACTGCAAAATATAAAGGAGTCACAGTTTTAAAATGGGACACACGTTCTCTAAGCAGTGAACCATGTTAGAGGTGCACTGTTTACATTGTATAAAGTCCCCTGGAGCCAGGGTTAGGAAGCGCATCTGTTCTTTGGTGTTCTGGGATGAAGGAGAAAGGAAAATGTGCTGCCAGAAGTGAGTGGGAAGGAGCCCATGAGATAAAGGAAGTAAATCCATTTGCTGATTGCAATAATAATGGTAATACACGAAGCTATACATACATACATACATGCAAACTTTCACATTTTTTTAAAAAAAGAACTTAAGGCTTCCACTCATGTAGTCAGCCCTTATGAACTCTCCTGATTAGCTGCAAGGAAAATCTTCCTTTCTCCTCTTTCTTGCACCATCCTGGGCTCCCTTTTGACTTGTTTTTTTTTTTTTTTTAACTTATAAACGATCAGCTCATATTCTGAAGTTTGTAGTCCCCTCCCGCCCCCTCTCTCTCTATACGGCTCATTTACATTGGCAGCTGTCGTGCTGCTGGGCATCCTCAAACCCACAAGTTTCCCTTTAATGTTTGAGCAGACAAACATGATCATGCACTAGGCATCACTGTGCCACTCAAAATGCTTTTTTGTTTTTTTTATTGCATCTGAGAGAAATCTCAAGGTTGCAAACCTGGAGTCAGAATTGTCTCCATGTGTCTCAGTGGGAAGAGTATCGTGTGAAGAAACAAGTTGATTCTACTAATCAAAAGGAATTTTTTTTGATATCAGGTCATCCTCCGAATGAATTTATATTACCGAGTGGAGGGTCACATGAAGAAAATGGTCAAACAGCACCACCTAGAGCAAGAGCTGAGAAGTGCAGTGGAGCCGGGCTGTGTCAGGAAAGAAAAGCAAGCTGGGGCCTGGCTCAGCGCTCTCCCCTCTGCTCCTGTCTGCACGGAAAGATTAGGATGACAGTGGCAGGAAGCCTGTGCACCTAGTATGCATCACTTGAAGGGAACACACAGATTCCAGTAAACAGTTGGAAGGAAATGTTAATACCAGGCTCTGCTAAACAATATGAAATGACTCCTAGATGAGACAAGCGACTTTCATCAAAGTTCCCTGATACCTGAAAAGACAGCCCAGGGGATCCTGCACTACATGTGGTGTATGTAAATTAAGCGGGTTTTTTTCCCCTTTGTAATCAAGGCTCATACACAAACAAAATCACACTTTAGAAACGGCCTATTTCAACTTGTAACTAGCTTGCTTTCAGGGGCTCCAGGTCAAAAAGAAATAGAGCACAAAGACGCTTTCTCCTTAGGGATCATACACAAATTCACTCTGTCCGTTTCTTTCCCACATGGAGCAACAAAGCCGTCAGACCTCTCCATCCACACATCGGGTCCTTCCTGATTAAAGTGAGATAAATCACAGCCCTCTCTCTCCAGATGGCAGGCGACAAGAGGGGGATGCTTGCCTCAAGAAGTCCTCCCCATCCCTCTGCATTCATGCAAGCCCGAGCGGAGAGATGCAAGAAATTACGGATGCATTTTAATTCCCCAGACCCTGCAATTAAAAATGGAAATTTTTTGGCCACGCCTGTTGGCTCACGCCTGTAATCCCAGCACTTTCAGAGGCCGAGGTCGGCGGATCACCTGGGGTCAGGAGTTCGAGACCAGCCTGGCCAACATGGTGAAACCCTGTCTCTACTAAAAATACAAAAATCAGCTAGGAATGGTGGTGGGCGCCTGTAGTCCCAGCTACTCGGGAGGATGAGGCAGGAGAATCACTTGAACCCGGGAGGCAAAGTTTGCAGTGAGCCAAGATCGCACCACTGCACTCCACTCTGGGTGACAAAGCAAGACTTCATCTCAAAAAATGTTTTTAAAAAATGGAAGTGTTGTTCTTTCATTTGTAAATGTGTTTTGGTAAAAGAGGGGCAGTTTAAGCAACCCTTTCTATTGTCTACATTGTTAAAATTCATCCGACATGGACTCTTGACTCCGTTTTGCCTGGGCAGACCCAATTCAAGCATTTACAACAGCTATAACCTCCTCAAATCAAAAAGAGGAATCAGCATTATTGCTAAGTTCAAATAAGGTCTTGTTTTATTTCATTTTTATTTTTGAATGCAGCCATTCCTCCATGTGCTGTCATCAGGTAAGACTGTCAGTCCTGATTAGGTAAAGGTATTATTACAAAATGCAATTCTTAAAAATTCAGTGTCTAACTACACTTTTAATAAGCCTTTCCCCCTCCCCTATGTATTCTCCCTTAGACACCCCTTCTCAAATTTAAAATCACAGAAACTAAAATATGATGCCTAAAGAGAGCCTAGCGACTGCCCAGTCCTCTAATTTGATGAGTGGGAGTACTGAAGCCCAGAGGAGGTCAAGTAATTTGTTCCCAATGTCTTAGATAAGAAGAAAATGACCAGCTGGGAAATCCCACTCATGTCAAGGCAGAGGCACAGGGCCACAGACTGTGGTTGAATTGTGCCACACTCCTACATCCTTCTTTAGGAATCACAGAACATTCCTGTGTTGAGTCGGAGTCACTGACTTCCTTTTCAGGCTGATTGAGTTCTGTCCTTACAGGCTGCGACAAGAAGTTTTGGTATTATGCTACACCAAGACCATTTATCTAGTTCAAGAAATGCACAGTCCTTAGAGCCCAGCAACTTTCTCCATGTCCAGTAAATGTAGCTTCTCCATTAGAAGCTGTCAGAATGGAGCCTTCTGGCTCATCTTGATTTTGATTTGTGCAAGAATGAATGGTTGTGCTAAGACAGCTTTCCTAGCTGATAGAGAGCGAAACTTTTTTCTCATAATCTATAAAAAAATTAAATTAGAACTTTTTTCTCATAATCTGTGAAAAAATATTAAATTAAATCTGGCTCGTCTTGATTTTGATTTGTGCAAGAATGAATGGTTGTGCTAAGACAGCTTTCCTAGCTGATAGTGAGCAAAACTTTTTTCTCATAATCTATAAAAAATATTAAATTAGAAGCATAGAGTTTATTTCATGACTTTTATCTTCCTGCAATTTTCTTGTGGGCATAAATGATTTGTTTTTATCCTGCCTGCCCCCCAATCCCTTTTCCAAGAGACTAAAAGAGTATCTAGTGCAAAGTGGAGACTCAAATATTTTTTAATAAACAGTGATCCCAGCCACCCAGTGCATGTTGCCAAATGCCAACCCCATAAATAATCAAACACATCATCTCATTCAGCCAATCAAAATCAAGTGCTACCTATTTTTTTAAGTTTTCGTAGCCCTTGGGCATCTGCTTTCTCAGCATTTCCCAAACTTGAGTCATTCTCATCCTGCCTTCCTAATTTTGATCTGTCAATTACCTCTACTATTATTTATTTCATATATTTTTAAATAGACCCACTTTGAAACTTTAATACACGCCTTTTAAAAGGAAGCTTTCTTACTACTATACATCAAAAGCCATTATTACTTGTTATAAGTACTCATAACAAGATGGTCACAACTATTAAAATTTACTAATGTGCATCCACATACTCTCTAAATTCATGGAGCATCTGCACACACTTTAAGAAACAATTCTGCATTACTCACTCAATTTTCTTGACATCCTTCTGAGGCAGGACAAACCTTGGGCCCAAAGAATTGAGGTAGGAGTCCAAGCAAGTTGCCAGCCACATAAAGGCAAACCTTGGCTCGGAAGTCAGTACTACCAGCCCCTAGGTTATGGTTCATGCTCTTTCCTCTGCTCTCCAGAACCTCCTATCTCCAAGTGTAGTTAGTAGCCCAGATGCAGCAGCATCATCTAGAGACTTGTTAAAAATGCAGAAGCTCAGGCTCCACCCCAGGCCTATGCAGACTGAATCTGCCTTTTTACAATGTCCAGGTAATTCACGTGCACATTAAGTTTGAAAAGGCCTGGTCTAGATCAGCCGTTCTCTAACTTAGCAGCACATTAGAACCATCTGTAGAGACTTTAAAAATACCAGTGCCTGGGCTTCACCTCCCAGAGAATCTGACTTAAGTGTCTGGGGTTTGCCCTGAGTCTAGGTATTTTTAAAAACTCCTCAGCTTATACAAAGCTGGCAGGGCCGGGCACAGTGGCTCATGCCTATAATCCCAGCAGTTCGTGAGGCCAAAGTGGGCAGATTGCTTGAGTCCAGGAGTTTGAGATTAGCCTGGGTTAAAACCCCATCCCTACAAAAAAAAAAAAATACAAAAAGTAGTTGGGCATGGTGGTGGCACATACCTGTAGTCCCGGCTACTCAGGAGGCTGAGTCCTCGCTTGAACCCAGGAGGTCACGGTCTGGTCAACAGAGCAAGACCCTGTATCAAAACAAACAAACAAGCAAACAATAAATGCTAGCAGCTTACCAGCTAGGGAGGCCTGTAGAGCCAAGTTTTCCAAATGGGGCTACATTAGTTGTCCCAGAACTTTAGCTGCATCAAAACCACCTGGATGGCTTGTTCAGCTACAGAGGGTCTGGCCATGCCCCTAGAGTTTCCAGCTGAGGGTCTGGAATGAGGCCCGATGATTTGCATTTCTAACAATCTCCAGGTGATGCTGATGCTGTGGGTCCAGGGACCACATTTTGAGAATCTATGCTAAATGAATCGGAGAAGACCAAAGCTCAAACTTATTCCAAGAACTTTTCAAGGCCCACCTGCAAGTTGTAGTGGAAGTAAGCATCTAAGGGTGCAAAAAAGTTTCACTGTCGACTAAGGCCTTTTACCTGAGCTCTCAAATGTTCACATTTCTCTTATCAACCTAAATAACAAACAGAGAGAGGCTCTCCACAAGAAAAAGATATTTGTTTGGAAACAGAGCCTTGCAATAGAAACAGGCAAGCCAGAGTAAACTATATGCATATTCACGGAGGTAAAGGAAGACAAAAGAAAAAATGAGGAAGATTATATGATCATTTGGAAATGATTATCCTTGGCTACAAAGATCAATAACAAAGGTGATGCCAGGCCCAGGTTGGACAGGCAGTTGTTGGGCAAATATCCTTCAGAAGCATTGTTGTGTGCAAAGTTGCAATGGGCTTTGTGCAAGATTGTGTTTTTTGCAGTCTTCTGTGATAAGATTTTGTTATCAGGCATACAAGCCCAAGAATCCTTTATTGAATGGCCTTCCCTGGCTCTATTTGTCAGGGTTTTGGTTAGGGGAGGGGTATTTTTAACACTCTCAATGTAAAAAATGCCATAAGGTAGGTACCCCAATTGCTTGTTTCGTCTTCATAAAATAACTTTTCCACCCGAACAAAGTCTACACATAAATTGTAAAAATACCCTGGCATGCAGTCCCTGGAAAAGTCTGGAGTCATTCTCGGGGTTCCCACCCAGGTGGGCAAGCGTAGCCACCACAGATAAACACAAAGTAGGGGTCCCCGCTGGGGTTCAGCGGCAGGCAGTGGCCCTGGTGCTGATATTTGGCTGAAAACACAGCTCCTATTTGTCACCCTCAGGACATTTCAGCTATTTCCTAGATAATAATCTCACTTCACCCTGCACAAAACAGGCACAAGATCATGTCACTCTGACCTGGTTTGAGTCCAAGGAGAATTTTGTTTTTAAAATAATTTAGGTTAGCAGTTAAAATATGAACTTTGGGCCAGGAGTGGTGGCCCATGCCTATAATCCCAGCACTTCGTGAGGCCAAAGTGGGCAGATTGCTTGAGTCCAGGAGTTTGAGACTAGCCTGGGCTAAAACCCCATCCCTACAAAAAACAATTACAAAAAGTAGTTGGGCATGGTGGTGGCACATACCTGTAGTCCCGGCTACTCAGGAGGCTGAGTCCTCGCTTGAACCCAGGAGGTCACGGTCTGGTCAACAGAGCAAGACCCTGTATCAAAACAAACAAACAAGCAAACAATAAATGCTAGCAGCTTACCAGCTAGGGAGGCCTGTAGAGCCAAGTTTTCCAAATGGGGCTACATTAGTTGTCCCAGAACTTTAGCTGCATCAAAACCACCTGGATGGCTTGTTCAGCTACAGAGGGTCTGGCCATGCCCCTAGAGTTTCCAGCTGAGGGTCTGGAATGAGGCCCGATGATTTGCATTTCTAACAATCTCCAGGTGATGCTGATGCTGTGGGTCCAGGGACCACATTTTGAGAATCTATGCTAAATGAATCGGAGAAGACCAAAGCTCAAACTTATTCCAAGAACTTTTCAAGGCCCACCTGCAAGTTGTAGTGGAAGTAAGCATCTAAGGGTGCAAAAAAGTTTCACTGTAGACTAAGGCCTTTTACCTGAGCTCTCAAATGTTCACATTTCTCTTATCAACCTAAATAACAAACAGAGAGAGGCTCTCCACAAGAAAAAGATATTTGTTTGGAAACAGAGCCTTGCAATAGAAACAGGCAAGCCAGAGTAAACTATATGCATATTCACGGAGGTAAAGGAAGACAAAAGAAAAAATGAGGAAGATTATATGATCATTTGGAAATGACTATCCTTGGCTACAAAGATCAATAACAAAGGTGATGCCAGGCCCAGGTTGGACAGGCAGTTGTTGGGCAAATATCCTTCAAAAGCATTGTTGTGTGCAAAGTTGCAATGGGCTTTGTGCAAGATTGTGTTTTTTGCAGTCTTCTGTGATAAGATTTTGTTATCAGGCATACAAGCCCAAGAATCCTTTATTGCATGGCCTTTCCTGGCTCTATATGTCAGGGTTTTGGTTAGGGTAGGGGTATTTTTAACACTCTAAATATAAAAAATGACATAAGGTAGGTACCCCAATGACTTGTTAGGTCTTCATAAAATAACTTTTCATAAAATCTCGGTAAACGTGGAAATATCTACACCGCTATCTCTGTAACCATGGAAATATCTACACCGCTACCTGTATAAACATGGAAATATCTACACCGCTGTCTGTATAAACAAGGAAATATCTACACCGCCATCTGTAGAAACATGGAAATATCTACACCGCAATCTGTATAAACATTTAAATACCTACACCGCTATCTGTATAAATATGGAAATATCTACACCGCTATCTCTATAAACATGGAAATACCTACACCGCTTTCTCTATAAACATGGAAATATCTTCACTGCAATCTCTATATACATGGAAATATCTACACCGCCATCTCTATAAACATGAAAATATCTACACCGCCATCTTCAGAAACATGGACGTATCTACACCGCCATCTGTATAAACTTGGAAATATCTACACCACTATCTGTATAAACATGGAAATATCTTCACTTCTATCTGTATAAACATGGAAATATCTACACCGCCATCTGTATAAAGATGGAAATATCTTCACCGCAATCTGTATAAATATTGAAATACCTACACAGCTATCTCTATAGACATGGAAATATCTACACCGCTATCTGTATAAAAATGGAAATATCTCCACCGCTATCTTTATAAACACGGAAATACCTACACCGGTATCATTAAAAACATGGAAATACCTACCCCGCTATCTCTGTAAACAATGAAATATCTACAACGCTATCTGTGTAAACATGGAAATATCTACACAGCTATCTGTGTAAACTTGGAAACATCTACACCACAATCTGAGTAAGCATGGAAATATCTACAACGCTATCTGTGTAAACAGGGAAATATCTACACAGCTATCTGTAAAACGTGGAAATATCTACACCACTATCTGTATAACCCTGAAAATATCTACACCACTATCTGTATCAACATGTAAATAACTACACCGCTATTTGTATAAACATGGAAATATCTAAAATGATATCTCTGTAAACATGGAAATATCGACAGAGGTATCTGTGTAAACTTGGAAATATCTACACCGCTATCTGTGTAAAGTTTGCAATGTCTACACCGCAATCTGTGCAAAGATGGAAATATCTTTACCGCTATATCTGTAAACATGGAAATATCTACACTGCTACATGTATAAACATGGAAATACCTACAACGCCATCTGTATACACATGGAAATATCTACACAGCCATCTGTATAAACATGGAAATATCTACACCGCTATTTCAATAAACATGGAAATATCTACACCGCTATCTGTATAAACATGGAAATATCTACATCGCTATCTGTATAAACAGGGAAATATCTCCACCGTTATCTGTGTAAACATGGAAATATCTACACCGCTATCTGTATAAACAAGGAAATATCTACACCGCCATCTTTAGAAACATGGAAATATCTACGCCGCCAACGGTATAAACATGGAAATAACTACAACGCTACCTGTATAAATATGGAAATGTCTACAAAGCTATCTCTATAAACATGGAAATACCTACACCACGTGCACTATAAACATGGAAATATCTACACCACAATCTCTGTAAACATGGAAATATCTACACCGCCATCTATGTAAACATGAAAATATCTACACTGCCATCTTCAGAAACATGGCTGTATCTACACTGCCATATGTATAAACATGGAATTATCTACACCACTATCTGTATAAAGATGGAAATATTTAAAAAGCTATCTCTATAAACATGGAAATATCTACACCGCTATCTCTATAAACATGGAAATATCTACACCGCCATCTGTATTAACATGGAAATATCTACAAAGTCATCTGTATAAACCTGGAAATATCTACACTGTCATCTATATAAACATGGAAATATATGGAGAGAACACTGTATAAACATGGAAATATCGGCACAGCCATCTGTATAAACATGGAGATATCTACACCGCTATCTGTAGAAACATGGAAATATCTACACAGCTATCTCTATAAACATGGAAATATCTACACCGCCATCTGTATAAACATGGAAATACCTACAAGTCATCTGTATAAACATGGAAATATCTACACAGCCATCTGTATAAACATGGAAATATCTACACAGCCATTTGTATTTACAAGGAAATATCTACACCGCTATCTGTATAAACATGGAAATAACTACACCGCTATTTGTATGAACAAGGAAATATCTACACCGTTATCTGTATAAACATGGAAATATCTACACTGCTATTTGTATAAACAAGGAAATATCTACACCACTATCTGTATAAACATGGAGATAAATACACCGCTATTTGCATAAACAAGGAAATATCTACACCGTGATCTGTATAAACATGGAAATATCTACAACGCCCTCTCTATAAACATGGAAATATCTACACCCCCATCTGTATAAACATGGAAATATCCACACCGCTATCTCTATAAACATGGAAATAACTACACCGCGATCAGTATAAACGAGGAAATATCTACACCGCTATCTCTATAAACATGGAAATATCTCCACTGCTATCTCTATAAACATCGAAATATCTACACCGCCATGTGTATAAACATGGAAATACTTACAAAGTTATCTGCATAAACATGGAAATATCTACACCGCCATCTGTAAAAACATGGAAATATCTACAAAGCCATGTGTACATATATGGAAATATCTACACCGCTCTCTATATAAACATGGAAATAACTACACCGCTATCTGTATATACATGGAAATATCTACACCGCCATCTACATATCCATAGAAATATCTGCACCGCCATCTGTATAAACATGGAAATATCTACACGGTTATCTGTGTACAGATGGAAATATCAACACCGCCATCTGTACAAACATGGAAATATCTGCACCGCTATCTGTATAAACATGGAAATATCTACACCGTGGTCTGTATAAACATGGAAATATCTACACCGCTATCTGTATAAACATGGAAATATATACACCGCTATCTCTATAAACATGGAAATATCTTCACCGTGATCTGTATAACCATGGAAATATTTACACCGATATCTGTATAAACATGGAAATATCTACACCGCCATCTCTATAAACATGGAAATATCTACACCGCCATCTGTATAAACATGGAAATATCTACAATGCCGTCTGTAGAAAGATGGAAATATCTACACCGCAATCTGTGTAAACATGGAAATATCTACACCAATATCTGAAAAAACAACGAAATACCTACACCGCTATCTGTATAAACATGGAAATATCTACACCGCGATCTGCATAAACATGGAAATATCTACACCTTGATCTGTATAAATATGGAAATATCTACACCGCGATCTGTAGAAACATGGAAATATCTACACCGCGATCTGTATAAACATGGAAATATCTACAACGCGATCTGTATAAACATGGAAATATCTACACCGCTATCTGTAGAAACATGGAAATATCTACACAGCTATCTCTATAAACATGGAAATATCTACACCGCCATCTGTATAAACATGGAAATACCTACAATCATCTGTATAAACACGGAAATATCTACACAGCCATCTGTATAAACATGGAAATATCTACACAGCCATGTGTATATTCACGGAAATATCTACACCGCTATCTGTATAAACATGGAAATAACTACACCGCTATTTGTATAAACAAGGAAATATCTACACCGTGATCTGTATAAACATGGAGATATCTACAATGCTATTTGTATAAACAAGGAAATATCTACACCGCTATCTGTATAAACATAGAAATAACTACACCGCTATTTGCATAAACAAGGAAATATCTACACCGTGATCTGTATAAACATGGAAATATCTACAACGACATCTCTATCAACATGGAAATATCTACACCCCTATCTGTATAAACATGGAAATATCCACACCGCTATCTCTAAAAACATGGAAATAACTACACCGTGATCAGTATAAACGTGGAAATATCTACACCGCTATCTCTATAAACATGGAAATATCTCCACTGCTATTTCAATAAACATCGAAATATCTACACCGCCATCTGTATAAACATGGAAATACTTACAAAGTTATCTGTATAAACATGGAAATATCTACACTGCCATCTGTATGAACATGGAAATATCTACACAGCCATGTGTACATATATGGAAATATCTACACCGCTCTCTATATAAACATGGAAATATCTACACCGCTATCTGTATATACATGGAAATATCTACACCGCCATCTACATATCCATAGAAATATCTGCGCCGCCATCTGTATAAACATGGAAATATCTACACGGTCATCTGTGTATAGATGGAAATATCAACACCGCCATCTGTACAAACATGGAAATATCTGCACCGCTATCTGTATAAACATGGAAATATCTACACCGTGGTCTGTAAAAACATGGAAATATCTACACCGCTATCTGTATAAACATGGAAATATATACATCGCTATCTGTATAAACATGGAAATACCTACACCGTGATCTGTATAAACATGGAAATATCTACACCGCCATCTGTATAAACATGGAAATATCTACACCGCCATGTGTATAAACATAGAAATATCTACACCGCTATCTGTATAAACCTGGAAATATCTACAACGCTATCTGTATAAACATGGTAATATCTACACCACCATCTATATAAACATGGAAATATCTACACCGCCATCTGTATAAACATGGAAATATCTACAATGCCATCTGTAGATAGATGGAAATATCTACACCGCAATCTGTATAAACATGGAAATATCTACACCAATATCTGTAAAAACTTGGAAATATCTACACCGCTATCTGTATAAACATGGAAATATCTACACCGCTATCTGCATAAAGATGGAAATATCTACACCGCGATCTGTATAAATATGGAAATATCTACACTGCTATCTGTAGAAACATGGAAATATCTACACCGCGATCTGTATAAACATGGAAATATCTACACCGCGATCTGTATAAACATGGAAATATCTACACCGCTATGTGTAGAAACATGGAAATATCTACACAGCTATCTCTATAAACATGGAAATATCTACACCGCGATCTGTATAAACATGGAAATACCTACAAGTCATCTCTATAAACATGGAAATATCTACACAGCCATCTGTATAAACATGGAAATATCTACACAGCCATCTGTATTTACATGGAAATATCTACACCGCTATCTGTATAAACTTGGAAATAACTACACCGCTATTTGTATAAACAAGGAAATATCTACACCGTGATCTGTATAAACATGGAAATATCTACAATGCTATTTGTATAAACAAGGAAATATCTACACCGCTATCTGTATAAACATGGAAATAACTGCACCGCTATTTGCATAAACAAGGAAATATCTACACCGTGATCTGTATAAACATGGAAATATCTACAACGCCATCTCTATAAACATGGAAATATCTACACCCCTATCTGTATAAACATGGAAATATCCGCACCGCTATCTCTAAAAACATGGAAATAACTACACCGTGATCTGTATAAACGTGGAAATATCTACACCGCTATCTCTATAAACATGGAAATATCTCCACTGCTATCTCTATAAACATCGAAATATCTACACCGCCATCTGTATAAACATGGAAATAACTACACCGCCATTTGTATAAACAAGAAAATATCTACACCGTGATCTGTAAAAACATGGAATTGTCTACACCGCCATCTCTATAAACATGGAAATACCTACAAGTCATCTGTACAAACATGGAAATATCTACAAAGCCATCAGTATAAACATGGAAATATCTACACAGCCATCTGTATATACATGGAAATATCTAGACCGCTATCTGTATAAACATGGAAATAACTACACCGCTATTTGTATAAACATGGAAATATCTACACCGTGATCTGTATAAACATGGAAATATCTACAACGCCATCTCTCTAAACATGGAAATATCTACACCCCTATCTGTATAAACATGGAAATATCCACACCGCTATCTCAAAAAAGATGGAAATAACTACACCGTGATCAGTATAAACGTGGAAATATGTACACCGCTATCTCAATAAACATGGAAATATCTCCACTGCTAGCTCTATAAACATCGAAATATCTACACCGCCATCTGTATAAACATGGAAATACTTACAAAGTTATCTGTATAAACATGGAAATATCTACACCGCCATCTGTATAAACATGGAAATATCTACACAGCCATGTGTACATATATGGAAATATCTACACTGCTCTCTATATAAACATGGAAATAACTACACCGCTATCTGTATATACATGGAAATATCTACACCGCCATCTACATATCCATAGAAATATCTGCGCCGCCATCTGTATAAACATGGAAATATCTACACGGTCATCTGTGTATAGATGGAAATATCAACACCGCCATCTGTACAAACGTGGAAATATCTGCACCGCTATCTGTATAAACATGGAAATATCTACACCGTGGTCTGTAAAAACATGGAAATATCTACACCGCTATCTGTGTAAACATGGAAATACCTACACCGTGATCTCTATAAACATGGAAATATTTACAACAATATCTGTGTAAACATGCAAATATCTACACCGCCATCTCTATAAACATGGAAATATCTACACTGCCATCTGTATAAACATGGAAATATCTACACCGCTATCTGTATAAACCTGAAAATATCTACACCGCTATCTGTATAAACATGGTAATATCTACATCACCATCTATATAAACATGGAAATATCTACACCGCCATCTGTATAAACATGGAAATACCTACACCGCTATCTGTATAAACCTGCAAATATCTACACCGCTATCTGTAGAAACATGGAAATATCCACACCGCGATCTGCATAAACATGGAAATATCTACACCGCGATCTGTATAAACATGGAAATATCTACACCGCTATCTGTAGAAACATGGAAATATCTACACAGCTATCTCTATAAACATGGAAATATCTACACCGCCATCTGTATAAACATGGAAATACCTACAAGTCATCTGTATAAACATGGAAATATCTACACAGCCATCTGTATAAACATGGAAATATCTACACAGCCATTTGTATATACAAGGAAATATCTACACCGCTATCTGTATAAACATGGAAATAACTACACCGCTATTTGTATAAACAAGGAAATATCTACACCGCTATCTGTATAAACATGGAAATATCTACACCGCTATCTGCATAAACATGGAAATATCTACACCGCGATCTGTATAAATATGGAAATATCTACACCGCTATCTGTAGAAACATGGAAATATCTACACCGCGATCTGTATAAACATGGAAATATCTACACCGCGATCTGTATAAACATGGAAATATCTACACCGCTATCTGTAGAAACATGGAAATATCTACACAGCTATCTCTATAAACATGGAAATATCTACACCGCCATCTGTATAAACATGGAAATACCTACAAGTCATCTGTATAAACATGGAAATATCTACACAGCCATCTGTATAAACATGGAAATATCTACACAGCCATCTGTATTTACATGGAAATATCTACACCGCTATCTGTATAAACTTGGAAATAACTACACCGCTATTTGTATAAACAAGGAAATATCTACACCGTGATCTGTATAAACATGGAAATATCTACAATGCTATTTGTATAAACAAGGAAATATCTACACCGCTATCTGTATAAACATGGAAATAACTGCACCGATATTTGCATAAACAAGGAAATATCTACACCGTGATCTGTATAAACATGGAAATATCTACAACGCCATCTCCATAAACATGGAAATATCTACACCCCTATCTGTATAAACATGGAAATATCCGCACCGCTATCTCTAAAAACATGGAAATAACTACACCGTGATCAGTATAAACGTGGAAATATCTACACCGCTATCTCTATAAACATGGAAATATCTCCACTGCTATCTCTATAAACATCGAAATATCTACACCGCCATCTGTATAAACATGGAAATAACTACACCGCCATTTGTATAAACAAGAAAATATCTACACCGTGATCTGTAAAAACATGGAATTATCTACACCGCCATCTCTATAAACATGGAAATACCTACAAGTCATCTGTACAAACATGGAAATATCTACAAAGCCATCAGTATAAACATGGAAATATCTACACAGCCATCTGTATATACATGGAAATATCTAGACCGCTATCTGTATAAACATGGAAATAACTACACCGCTATTTGTATAAACACGGAAATATCTACACCGTGATCTGTATAAACATGGAAATATCTACAACGCCCTCTCTATAAACATGGAAATATCTACACCCCTATCTGTATAAACATGGAAATATCCACACCGCTATCTCTATAAACATGGAAATAACTACACCGCGATCAGTATAAACGAGGAAATATCTACACCGCTATCTCTATAAACATGGAAATATCTCCACTGGTATCTCTATAAACATCGAAATATCTACACCGCCATGTGTATCAATATGGAAATACTTACAAAGTTATCTGCATAAACATGGAAATATCTACACCGCCATCTGTAAAAACATGGAAATATCTACACAGCGATGTGTACATATATGGAAATATCTACACCGCTCTCTATATAAACATGGAAATAACTACACCGCTATCTGTATATACATGGAAATATCTACACCGCCATCTACATATCCATAGAAATATCTGCGCCGCCATCTGTATAAACATGGAAATATCTACACGGTCATCTGTGTACAGATGGAAATATCAACACCGCCATCTGTACAAACTTGGAAATATCTGCACCGCTATCTGTATAAACATGGAAATATCTACACCGTGGTCTGTATAAACATGGAAATATCTACACCGCTATCTGTATAAATATGGAAATACATACACCGCTATCTCTATAAACATGGAAATATCTACACCGTGATCTGTATAACCATGGAAATATTTACACCGATATCTGTATGAACATGGAAATATCTACACCGCCATCTCTATAAACATGGAAATATCTACACCGCCATCTGTATAAACATGGAAATATCTACAATGCCGTCTGTAGAAAGATGGAAATATCTACACCGCAATCTGTGTAAACATGGAAATATCTACACCAATATCTGTAAAAACAACGAAATACCTACACCGCTATCTGTATAAACATGGAAATATCTACACCGCGATCTGCATAAACATGGAAATATCTACACCTCGATCTGTATAAATATGGAAATATCTACACCGCGATCTGTAGAAACATGGAAATATCTACACCGCGACCTGTATAAACATGGAAATATCTACAACGCGATCTGTATAAACATGGAAATCTCTACACCGCTATCTGTATAAACATGGAAATATCTACACCGTGGTCTGTAAAAACATGGAAATATCTACACCGCTATCTGTATAAACATGGAAATATATACATCACTATCTGTATAAACATGGAAACACCTACACCGTGATCTGTATAAACATGGAAATATTTACAACGATATCTGTATAAACATGGAAATATCTACACCGCCATCTGTATAAACATGGAAATATCTACACCGCCATCTGTATAAACATAGAAATATCTACACCGCTATCTGTATAAACCTGGAAATATCTGCAACGCTATCTGTATAAACATGGTAATATCTACACCACCATCTATATAAACATGGAAATATCTACACCGCCATCTGTATAAACATGGAAATATCTACAATGCCATCTGTACATAGATGGAAATATCTACACCGCCATCTGTATAAACCTGGAAATATCTACAATGCCATCTGTAGAAAGATGGAAATACCTACACCGCAATCTGTGTAAACATGGAAATATCTACACCAATATCTGTAAAAACATGGAAATATCTACACCGCTATCTGTATAAACATGGAAGTATCTATACCGCGATCTGCATAAACATGGAAATATCTACACCACGATCTGTATAAACATGGAAATATCTACACCGCTATCTGTAGAAACACGGAAATATCTACACCGCGATCTGAATAAACATGGAAATATCTACACCGCGATCTGTATAAACATGGAAATATCTACACCGCTATCTGTAGAAATATGGAAATATCTACACAGCTATCTCTATAAACATGGAAATATCTACACTGCCATCTGTATAAACATGGAAATACCTACAAGTCATCTGTATAAACATGGAAATATCTTCACAGCCATCTGTATAAACATGGAAATATCTACACAGCCATCTGTATATACATGGAAATATCTACACCGCTATCTGTATAAACATGGAAATATCTACACCCCTATTTGTATAAATAAGGAAATATCTACACTGTGATCTGTATATACATGGAAATATCTACACTGCTATTTGTATAAACAAGGAAATATCTACACCGCTATCTGCATAAACATGGAAATAACTACACTGCTATTTGCATAAACAAGGAAATATCTACACCGTGATCTGTATAAACATGGAAATATCTACAATGCCATCTCTATAAACGTGGAAATATCTACACCCCTATCTGTATAAACATGAAAATATCCACACCGCTGTCTCTATAAACATGGAAATAACTTCATCGCCATCAGTATAAACGTGGAAATATCTACACCGCTATCTGTATAAACATGGAAATATCTACACCGCCATCTGCATAAACATGGAAATATCTACACCGCGATCTGTATAAACATGGAAATATCTACACCGCGATCTGTATAAACATGGAAATATCTACAGCGCTATCTGTAGAAACATGGAAATATCTACACAGCTATCTCTATAAACATGGACATATCTACACCGCCGTCTGTATAAACATGGAAATACCTACAAGTCATCTGTATAAACATGGAAATATCTACACAGACATCTGTGTAAACATGGAAATATCTACACAGCCATCTGTATATACATGGAAATATCTACACCGCTATCTGTATAAACATGGAAATAACCAGACCGCTTTTTGGAGAAACAAGGAAATATCTACACCGTGATCTGTATAAACATGGAAATATCTACACTTCTATTTGTATAAACAAGGAAATATCTACACCGCTATCTGTATAAACATGGAAATAACTACACTGCTATTTGCATAAACAAGGAAATATCTACACCGTGATCTGTATAAACATGGAAATATCTACTCTGCTATTTGTATAAACAAGGAAATATCTACACAGCTATCTGTATAAACATGGAAATAACTACACCGCTATTTGCATAAACTAGGAAATATCTACACCGTGATTTGTATAAACATGGAAATACCTACACCGCCATCTGTATAAACATGGAAATATCTACACCGTGATCTGTATAAACATGGAAATATCTACACCGCCATCTGTATAAACATGGAAATATATACACAGCCATGTGTACATATGTGGAAATATCTACACCGCTCTCTACATAAACATGGAAATAACTACACCGCTATCTGTATATACATGGAAATATCTACACCGCCATCTACATATCCATAGAAATTTCTGCGCCACCATCTGTATAAACATGGAAATATCTACACGGTCATCTGTGTATAGATAGAAATATCAACACCACCATCTGTACAAACATGGAAATATCTGCACCGCTATCTGTATAAACATGGAAATATCTACACCGTGGTCTCTATAAACATGGAAATATCTACACCGCTGTCTGTATAAACATGGAAATATATACACCGCTATCTCTATAAACATGGAAATATCTACACCGTGATCTGTATAAACATGGAAATATTTACAACGATATCTGTATGAACATGGAAATATCTACACCACCATCTTTATAAACATGGAAATATCTACACCGCCATCTGTATAAACATGGAAATATCTACACCGCTATCTGTATAAACCTGGGAATATCTACACCGCTATCTGTATAAACATGGTAATATCTACACCACCATCTATATAAACATGGAAATATCTACACCGCCATCTGTATAAACATGGAAATATCTACAATGCCATCTGTAGAAAGATGGAAATATCTACACCGCAATCTGTGTAAACATGGAAATATCTACACAAATATCTGTAAAAACATGGAAATATCTACACCGCTATCTGTATAAACATGGAAATATCTACACCGCGATCTGCATAAACATGGAAATATCTACACCACGATCTGTATAAACATGGAAATATCTACACCGCTATCTGTAGAAACATGGAAATATCTACACCGCGATCTGCATAAACATGGAAATATCTACACCGCGATCTGCATAAACATGGAAATATCTACACCTCGATCTGTATAAATATGGAAATATCTACACCGCTATCTGTAGAAACATGGAAATATCTACACCGCGATCTGTATAAACATGGAAATATCTACACCGCGATCTGTATAAACATGGAAATATCTACACCGCTATCTGTAGAAACATGGAAATATCTACACAGCTATCTCTATAAACATGGAAATATCTACACCGCCATCTGTATAAACATGAAAATACCTACAAGTCATCTGTATAAACATGGAAATATCTACACAGCCATCTGTATAAACATGGAAATATCTACACAGCCATCTGTATATACATGGAAATATCTACACCGCTATCTGTATAAACATGGAAATAACTACACCGCTATTTGTATAAACAAGGAAATATCTACAACGTGATCTGTATAAACATGGAAATATCTACAATGCTATTTGTATAAACAAGGAAATATCTACACCGCTATCTGTATAAACATGGAAATAACTGCACCGCTATTTGCATAAACAAGGAAATATCTACACCGTGATCTGTATAAACATGGAAATATCTACAACGCCATCTCTATAAACATGGAAATATGTACACCCCTATCTGTATAAACGTGGAAATATCTACACCGCTATCTCTATAAACATGGAAATATCTCCACTGCTATCTCTATAAACATCGAAATATCTACACCGCCATCTGTATAAACATGGAAATAACTACACCGCCATTTGTATAAACAAGAAAATATCTACACCGTGATATGTATAAACATGGAATTATCTACACCGCCATCTCTATAAACATGGAAATACCTACAAGTCATCTGTACAAACATGGAAATATCTACAAAGCCATCAGTATAAACATGGAAATATCTACACAGCCATCTGTATATACATGGAAATATCTAGACCGCTATCTGTATAAACATGGAAATAACTACACCGCTATTTGTATAAACAAGGAAATATCAACACCGTGATCTGTATAAACATGGAAATATCTACAACGCCCTCTCTATAAACATGGAAATATCTACACCCCTATCTGTATAAACATGGAAATATCCACACCGCTATCTCTAAAAACATGGAAATAACTACACCGTGATCAGTATAAACGTGGAAATATGTACACCGCTATCTCAATAAACATGGAAATATCTCCACTGCTAGCTCTATAAACATCGAAATATCTACACCGCCATCTGTATAAACATGGAAATACTTACAAAGTTATCTCTATAAACATGGAAATATCTACGCCGCCATCTGTATAAACATGGAAATATATACACAGCCATGTGTACATATATGGAAATATCTACACTGCTCTCTATATAAACATGGAAATAACTACACCGCTATCTGTATATACATGGAAATATCTACACCGCCATCTACATATCCATAGAAATATCTGCGCCGCCATCTGTATAAACATGGAAATATCTACACGGTCATCTGTGTACAGATGGAAATATCAACACCGCCATCTGTACAAACATGGAAATATCTTCACCGCTATCTGTATAAACCTGGAAATATCTACACCGTGGTCTGTATAAACATGGAAATATCTACACCACTATCTGTATAAACATGGAAATATATACACCGCTATCTCTATAAACATGGAAATATCTACACCGTGATCTGTATAACCATGGAAATATTTACACCGATATCTGTATAAACATGGAAATATCTACACCGCCATCTCTATAAACATGGAAATATCTACACCGCCATCTGTATAAACATGGAAATATCTACAATGCCGTCTGTAGAAAGATGGAAATATCTACACCGCAATCTGTGTAAACATGGAAATATCTACACCAATATCTGTAAAAACAACGAAATACCTACACCGCTATCTGTATAAACATGGAAATATCTACACCGCGATCTGCCTAAACATGGAAATATCTACACCTCGATCTGTATAAATATGAAAATATCTACAACGCGATCTGTAGAAACATGGAAATATCTACACCGCGATCTGTATAAACATGGAAATATCTACAACGCGATCTGTATATACATGGAAATATCTACACCGCTATCTGTAGAAACATGGAAATATCTACACAGCTATCTCTATAAACATGGCAATATCTACACCGCCATCTGTATAAACATGGAAATACCTACAAGTCATCTGTATAAACATGGAAATATCTACACAGCCATCTGTATAAACATGGAAATATCTACACAGCCATCTGTATATACATGGAAATATCTACACCGCTATCTGTATAAACATGGAAATAACTACACCCCTATTTGTATAAACAAGGAAATATCTACACCGTGATCTGTATAAACATGGAAATATCTACAACGCCATCTCTCTAAACATGGAAATATCTACACCCCTATCTGTATAAACATGGAAATATCCACACCGCTATCTCTAAAAACATGGAAATAACTACACCGTGATCAGTATAAACGTGGAAATATGTACACCGCTATCTCAATAAACATGGAAATATCTCCACTGCTAGCTCTATAAACATCGAAATATCTACACCGCCATCTGTATAAACATGGAAATACTTACAAAGTTATCTGTATATACATGGAAATATCTACACCGCCATCTGTATAAACATGGAAATATCTACACAGCCATGTGTACATATATGGAAATATCTACACTGCTCTCTATATAAACATGGAAATAACTACACCGCTATCTGTATATACATGGAAATATCTACACCGCCATCTACATATCCATAGAAATATCTGCACCGCCATCTGTATAAACATGGAAATATCTACACGGTCATCTGTGTATAGATGGAAATATCAACACCGCCATCTGTACAAACATGGAAATATCTGCACCGCTATCTGTATAAACATGGAAATATCTACACCGTGGTCTGTAAAAACATGGAAATATCTACACCGCTATCTGTATAAACATGGAAATACCTACACCGTGATCTGTATAAACATGGAAATATTTACAACGATATCTGTATAAACATGGAAATATCTACACCGCGATCTGCATAGACATGGAAATATCTACAACGCGATCTGTATAAACATGGAAATATCTACACCGCGATTTGTAGAAACATGGAAATATCTACACCGCGATCTGCATAAACATGGAAATATCTACACCGCGATCTGTAGAAACATGGAAATATCTACACAGCTATCTCTATAAACATGGAAATATCTACACCGCCATCAGTATAAACATGGAAATACCTAGAAGTCATCTGTATAAACATGGAAATATCTACACAGCCATCTGTATAAACATGGAAATATCTACACGGCCATCTGTATATACATGGAAATATCTACACCGCTATCTGTATAAACATGGAAATAACTACACCGCTATTTGTATAAACAAGGAAATATCTACATTGTGATCTGTATAAACATGGAAATACCTACACTGCTATTTGTATAAACAAGGAAATATCTACACCGCTATCTGTATAAACATGGAAATAACTACACTGCTATTTGCATAAACAAGGAAATATCTACACCGTGATCTGTATAAACATGGAAATATCTACACCGCGATCTGCATAAACATCGAAATATCTACACCGCAATCTGTATAAACATGGAAATATCTACACCGCTATCTGTAGAAACATGGAAATATCTACACAGCTATCTCTATAAACATGGAAATATCTGCACCGCCATCTGTATAAACATGGAAATACCTACAAGTCATCTGTATAAACATGGAAATATCTACACAGCCATCTGTATAAACATGGAAATATCTAAACAGCCATCTGTATATACATGGAAATATCTACACCGCTATCTGTATAAACATGGAAATAACTTCACCGCTATTTGTATAAACAAGGAAATATCTACACCGTGATCTGTATAAACATGGAAATATCTACACTGCTATTTGTATAAACAAGGAAATATCTACACCGCTATCTGTATAAACATGGAAATAACTACACCGCTATTTGCATAAACAAGGAAATATCTACACCGCGATCTGTATAAACATGGAAATATCTACAACGCCATCTCTATAAACATGGAAATATCTACACCCCTATCTGTATAAACATGGAAATATGCACACCGCTATCTCTATAAACATGGAAATAACTACACCGCGATCAGTATAAACGTGGAAATATCTACACCACTATCTCTATAAACATGGAAATATCTCCACTGCTATCTCTGTAAACATCGAAATGTCTACACCGCCATCTGTATAAACATGGAAATACTTACAAAGTTATCTGTATAAACATGGAAATATCTACACCGCCATCTGTATAAACATGGAAATATCTACACAGCCATGTGTACATATATGGAAATATCTACACTGCCATCTATATAAACATGGAAATATCTACACAGCCATGTGTACATACATGGAAATATCTACACCACTTTCTATATAAACATGGAAATAACTACACCGCTATCTGTATATACATGGAAATATCTACACCGCCGTCTACATATCCATAGAAATATCTGCGCCGCCATCTGTATAAACATGGAAATATCTACACGGTCATCTGTGTATAGATGGAAATATCAACACCGCCATCGGTACAAACATGGAAATATCTGCACCGCTATCTGTATAAACATGGAAATATCTACACCGTGGTCTGCTTAAACATGGAAATATCTTCACCGCTATCTGTATAAACATGGAAATATATACACCGCTATCTCTATAAACATGGAAATATCTACACCGTGTTCTGTATAAACATGGAAATAATTACACCGATATCTGTATAAACATGGAAATATCTACACCGCCATCTCCATAAACATGGAAATATCTACACGGCCATCTGTATAAACATGGAAATAAGTACACCGCTATCTGTATAAGCCTGGAAATATCTACACCGCTATCTGTATAAACATGGTAATATCTACACCACCATCTATATAAACATGGAAATATCTACACCGCCATCTGTATAAACATGGAAATATCTACACAGCCATGTGTACATATATGGAAATAACAACACCGCTGTCTATATAAACATGGAAATAACTACACCGCTATCTGTATATACATGGAAGTATCTACACCGCCATCTACATATGCATAGATATATCTGCGACGCCATCTGTTTAAACATGGAAATATCTACACGGTCATCTGTGTACAGATGGAAATATCAACACCGCCATCTGTACAAACATGGAAATATCTGCACCGCTATCTGTATAAACATGGAAATATCTACACCGTGGTCTTTATAAACATGGAAATATCTACACCGCTATCTGTAAAAACATGGAAATATATACACCGCTATCTCTATAAACATGGAAATATCTACACCGTGATCTGTATAACCATGGAAATATTTACACCGATATCTGTATAAACATGGAAATATCTACACCGCCATCTCAATAAACATGGAAATATCTACACCGCCATCTGTATTAACATGGAAATATCTACACCGCTATCTGTATAAACGTGGAAATATCTACACCGCTATCTGTATAAACACTGTAATATCTACACCACCATCTATATAAACCTGAAAATATCTACACCGCCATCTGTATAAACATGGAAATATCTACAATGCCATCTGTAGAAAGATGGAAATATCTACACCGCAATCTGTGTACACATGGAAATATCTACACCAATATCTGCAAAAACATGGAAATATCTACACGGCTATCTGTATAAACATGGAAATATCTACACCGCGATCTGCATAAACATGGAAATATCTACACCGCGATCTGTATAAATATGGAAATATCTACACCGCTATCTGTAGAAACATGGAAATATCTACACCGCGATCTGTATAAACATGGAAATATCTACACCGCGAGCTGTATAAACATGGAAATATCTACACCGCTATCTGTAGAAACATGGAAATATCTACACAGCTATCTCTATAAACATGGAAATATCTACACCGCCATCTGTATAAACATGGAAATACCTACAAGTCATCTGTATAAACATGGAAATATCCACACAGCCATCTGTATAAACATGGTAATATCTACACAGCCATCTGTATATACACGGAAATATCTACACCGCTATCTGTATAAACATGGAAATAACTACACCGCTATTTGTATAAACAAGGAAATATCTACACCGTGATCTGTATAAACATGGAAATATCTACAATGCTATTTGTATAAACAAGGAAATATCTACACCCCTATCTGTATAAACATGGAAATATCCACACCGCTATCTCTAAAAACATGGAAATAACTACACCGTGATCAGTATGAAGGTGGAAATATCTACACCGCTATCTCTATAAACATGGAAATATCTCCACTTCTATCTCTATAAACATCGAAATATCTACACCGCCATCTGTATAAACATCGAAATATCTACACCGCGATCTCATAAACATGGAAATATCTACACCGTGATCTGTATAAACATGGAAATATCTACACCGCTATCTGTAGAAACATGGAAATATCTACACTGCGATGTGCATAAACATGGAAATATCTACACCGCTATCTGTATAAACATGGAAATATCTACACAGCTATCTCTAGAAACATGGAGATATCTACACCGCCATCTGTATAAACATGGAAATATTTACACCGCTATCTGTAGAAACATGGAAATATCTACACTGCGATGTGCATAAACATGAAAATATCTACACCGCTATCTGTAGAAACATGGAAATATCTACACAGCTATCTCTATAAACATGGAAATATCTACACCGCCATCTGTATAAACATGGAATTACCTACAAGTCATCTGTATAAACATGGAAATATCTACACAGCCATCTGTATAAACATGGAAATATGTACACAGCCATCTTTATATACATGGAAATATCTACACCGCTATCTCTATTAACATGGAAATAACTAAACCGCTATTTGTATGAACAAAGAAATATCTACACCGTGATCTGTATAAACATGGAAATATCTACACTGCTATTTGTATAAACAAGGACATATCTACACCGCTATCTGTATAAACATGGAAATAACTACACCGCTATTTGCATAAACAAGGAAATATCTACACCGTGATCTGTATAAACATGGAAATATGTACAACGCCATCTCTATAAACATGGAAATATCTACACCCCTATCTGTATAAACATGGAAATATCCACACCGCTATCTCTATAAACATGGAAATAACTACACCGCGATCAGTATAAACGTGGAAATATCTACACCGCTATCTCTATAAACATGGAAATATCTCCACTGATATCTCTATAAACATCGAAATATCTACACCGCCATCTGTATAAACATGGAAATACTTCCAAAGTTATCTGTATAAACATGTAAATATCTACACCGCCATCTGCATAAACATGGGAATATCTACACAGCCATGTGTACATATATGCAAATAACTACACCGCTCTCCATATAAACATGGAAATAACTACACCGCTATCTCTATATACATGGAAATATCTACACCGCCATCTACATATCCATAGAAATATCTGCGCCACCATCTGTATAAACATGGAAATATCTACACGGTCATCTGTGTATAGATGGAAGTATCAACACCGCCATCTGTACAAACATGGAAATATCTGCACCGTTATCTGTATAAACATGGAAATATCTACACCGTGGTCTGTATAAACATGGAAATATCTACACCGCTATCTGTATAAACATGGAAATATATACACCGCCATCTCTATAAACATGGAAATATCTACACCGTGATCTGTATAAACATGGAACTATATACACCGATATCTGTATAAACATGGAAATATCTACACAGCCATCTGTATAAACATGGAAATATCTACACCGCCATCTGTATAAACATGGAAATATCTACACCGCTATCTGTATAAACCTGAAAATATCTACACCGCTATCTGTATAAACATGGTAATATCTACAACACCATCTATATAAACATGGAAATATCTTCACCGCCATCTTTATAAACATGGAAATATCTACAATGCCATCTGTAGAAAGATGGAAATATCTACACTGCAATCTGTGTAAACATGGAAATATCTACACCGCCATCTGTATAAACATGGAAATATCTACAATGCCATCTGTAGAAAGATGGAAATATCTACACCGCAATCTGTGTAAACATGGAAATATCTACACCAATATCTGTAAAAACATGGAAATATCTACACCGCTATCTGTATAAACATGGAAATATCTACACCGCGATCTGCATAAGCATGGAAATATCTACACCGCGATCTGTATAAACATGGAAATATCTACACCGCTATCTGTAGAAACATGGAAATATCTACACTGCGATGTGCATAAACATGGAAATATTTACACCGATATCTGTATAAACATGGAAATATCTACACCGCCATCTGTATAAACATGTTAATATCTACACCGCTATGTGTATAAACATGGAAATATCTACACCGCTATCTTTATAAACATGGTAATATCTACACCACCATCTAAATAAACATGGAAATATCTACACCGCCATCTGTATAAACATGGAAATATCTACAATGCCATCTGTAGAAAGATGGAAACATCTACACCGCAATCTGTGTAAACATGGAAATACCTACACCAATATCTGTAAAAACATGGAAATATCTACACCGCTATCTGCATAAACATGGAAATATCTACACCGCGATCTGTATAAACATGGAAATATCTACACCGCTATCTGTAGAAACATGGAAATATCTACACCGCGATCTGCATAAACATGGAAATACCTACACCGCGATCTGTATAAACATGGAAATATCTACACTGCTATCTGTAGAAACATGGAAATATCTACACAGCTATCTCTGTAAACATGGAAATATCTACACCGCCATCTGCATAAACATGGAAATACCTACAAGTCATCTGTATAAACATGGAAATATCTACACAGCCATCTGTATAAACATGGAAATATCTACACAGCCATCTGTATATACATGGAAATATCTACACCGCTATCTGTATAAACATGGAAATAACTACACCGCTATTTGTATAAACAAGGAATTATCTACACCGTGATCTGTATAAACATGGAAATATCTACACTGCTATTTGTATAAACAAGGAAATATCTGCACCGCTATCTGTATAAACATGGAAATAACTACACCGCTATGTGCATAAACAAGGAAATATCTGCACTGTGATCTGTATAAACATGGAAATATCTACAAGCCATCTCTATAAACATGGAGATATCTACAGCCCTATCTGTATAAACATGGAAATATCCACACCTCTATCTCTATAAACATGGAAATAACTACACCGCGATCAGTATGAACGTGGAAATATCTACACCGCTATCTCTATAAACATGGAAATATCTCCACTGCTATGTCTATAAACATCGAAATATCTACACCGCCATCTGTATAAACATGGAAATATCTACACCGCTATCTGTATAAACCTGGAAATATCTACATCGCTATCTGTATAAACATGGTAATACCTACACCACCATCTATATAAACAAGGAAATATCTACACCACCATCTGTATAAACATGGAAATATCTACAATGCCATCTGTAGAAAGATGGAAATATCTACACCGCAATCTGTGTAAACATGGAAATATCTACACCAATATCTGTAAAAACATGGAAATATCTACACCGCTATCTGTATAAACATGGAAATATCTACACCGCGATCTGCATAAACATGGAAATATCTACACCGCGATCTGTATAAACATGGAAATATCTACACCGCTATCTGTAGAAACATGGAAATATCTACACTGCGATGTGCATAAACATGGAAATATCTACACCGCTATCTGTATAAACATGGAAATATCTACACAGCTATCTCTATAAACATGGAAATATCTGCACCGCCATCTGTATAAACATGGAAATATCTACACCGCTATCTGTAGAAACATGGAAATATCTACACTGCGATGTGCATAAACATGAAAATATCTACACCGCTATCTGTAGAAACATGGAAATATCTACACAGCTATCTCTATAAACATGGAAATATCTACACCGCCATCTGTATAAACATGGAATTACCTACAAGTCATCTGTATAAACATGGAAATATCTACACAGCCATCTGTATAAACATGGAAATATGTACACAGCCATCTTTATATACATGGAAATATCTACACCGCTATCTCTATTAACATGGAAATAACTAAACCGCTATTTGTATGAACAAGGAAATATCTACACCGTGATCTGTATAAACATGGAAATATCTACACTGCTATTTGTATAAACAAGGACATATCTACACCGCTATCTGTATAAACATGGAAATAACTACACCGCTATTTGCATAAACAAGGAAATATCTACACCGTGATCTGTATAAACATGGAAATATGTACAACGCCATCTCTATAAACATGGAAATATCTACACCCCTATCTGTATAAACATGGAAATATCCACACCGCTATCTCTATAAACATGGAAATAACTACACCGCGATCAGTATAAACGTGGAAATATCTACACCGCTATCTCTATAAACATGGAAATATCTCCACTGCTATCTCTATAAACATCGAAATATCTACACCGCCATCTGTATAAACATGGAAATACTTACAAAGTTATCTGTATAAACATGTAAATATCTACACCGCCATCTGTATAAACATGGGAATATCTACACAGCCATGTGTACATATATGGAAATATCTACACCGCTCTCCATATAAACATGGAAATAACTACACCGCTATCTGTATATACATGGAAATATCTACACAGCCATCTACATATCCATAGAAATATCTGCGCCACCATCTGTATAAACATGGAAATATCTACACGGTCATCTGTGTATAGATGGAAGTATCAACACCGCCATCTGTACAAACATGGAAATATCTGCACCGTTATCTGTATAAACATGGAAATATCTACACCGTGGTCTGTATAAACATGGAAATATCTACAACGCTATCTGTATAAACATGGAAATATATACACCGCCATCTCTATAAACATGGAAATATCTACACCGTGATCTGTATAAACATGGAACTATTTACACCGATATCTGTATAAACATGGAAATATCTACACAGCCATCTGTATAAACATGGAAATATCTACACCGCCATCTGTATAAACATGGAAATATCTACACCGCTATCTGTATAAACCTGAAAATATCTACACCGCTATCTGTATAAACATGGTAATATCTACAACACCATCTATATAAACATGGAAATATCTTCACCGCCATCTGTATAAACATGGAAATATCTACAATGCCATCTGTAGAAAGATGGAAATATCTACACTGCAATCTGTGTAAACATGGAAATATCTACACCGCCATCTGTATAAACATGGAAATATCTACAATGCCATCTGTAGAAAGATGGAAATATCTACACCGCAATCTGTGTAAACATGGAAATATCTACACCAATATCTGTATAAACATGGAAATATCTACACCGCCATCTCTATAAACATGGAAATATCTACACCGCCATCTGTATAAACATGGAAATATCTACACCGCTATGTGTATAAACCTGGAAATATCTACACCGCTATCTGTATAAACATGGTAATATCTACACCACCATCTAAATAAACATGGAAATATCTACACCGCCATCTGTATAAACATGGAAATATCTACAATGCCATCTGTAGAAAGATGGAAATATCTACACCGCAATCTGTGTAAACATGGAAATACCTACACCAATATCTGTAAAAACATGGAAATATCTACACCGCTATCTGCATAAACATGGAAATATCTACACCGCGATCTGTATAAACATGGAAATATCTACACCGCTATCTGTAGAAACATGGAAATATCTACACCGCGATCTGCATAAACATGGAAATACCTACACCGTGATCTGTATAAACATGGAAATATCTACACTGCTATTTGTATAAACAAGGAAATATCTACACCGCTATCTGTATAAACATGGAAATAACTACACCGCTATGTGCATAAACAAGGAAATATCTGCACTGTGATCTGTATAAACATGGAAATATCTACAAGCCATCTCTATAAACATGGAGATATCTACACCCCTATCTGTATAAACATGGAAATATCCACACCTCTATCTCTATAAACATGGAAATAACTACACCGCGATCAGTATAAACGTGGAAATATCTACACCGCAATCTCTATAAACATGGAAATATCTCCACTGCTATGTCTATAAACATCGAAATATCTACACCGCCATCTGTATAAACATGGAAATATCTACACCGCTATCTGTATAAACCTGGAAATATCTACATCGCTATCTGTATAAACATGGTAATACCTACACCACCATCTATATAAACAAGGAAATATCTACACCACCATCTGTAGAAACTTGTAAATATCTACAATGCCATCTGTAGAAAGATGGAAATATCTACACCGCAATCTGTGTAAACATGGAAATATCTACACCAATATCTGTAAAAACATGGAAATATCTACACCGCTATCTGTATAAACATGGAAATATCTACACCGCGATCTGCATAAACATGGAAATATCTACACCGCGATCTGTATAAACATGGAAATATCTACACCGCTATCTGTAGAAACATGGAAATATCTACACGGCGATCTGCATAAACATGGAAATATCTACACCGCGATCTGTATAAACATGGAAATATCTACACCGCTATCTGTAGAAACATGGAAATATGTACACAGCTATCTCTATAAACATGGAAAAATCTACACTGCCATCTCTATAAACATGGAAATACCTACAAGTCATCTGTATAAACATGGAAATATCTACACAGCCATCTGTATAAACATGGAAATATCAACACAGCCATCTGTATATACCTGGAAATATCTACACCGCTATCTGTATAAACATGGAAATAACTACACCGCTATTTGTATAAAGAAGGAAATATCTACACCGTGATTTGTATAACCATGGAAATATCTACAATGCTATTTGTATAAACAAGGAAATATCTACACCGCTATCTGTATAAACATGGAAATATCTACAACGCTATTTGCATAAACAAGGAAATATCTACACCGTGATCTGTATAAACGTGGAAATATCTACAACGCCATCTCTATAAACATGGAAATATCTACACTCCTATGTGTATAAACATGGAAATGTCCACACCGCTATCTCTATAAACATGGAAATAACTACACCGCGATCAGTATAAACGTGGAAATATCTACACCGATATCTCTATAAACATGGAAATATCTCCACTGCTATCTCTATAAACATCGAAATATCTACACCGCCATCTGTATAAACTTGGAAATACTTACAAAGTTATCTGTATAAACATGGGAATATCTACACCGCCATCTGTATAAACATGGAAATATCTACACAGCCATGTGTACATACATGGAATTATCTACACCGCTCTCTATATAAACATGGAAATAACTACACCGCTATCTGTATATACATGGAAATACCTACACCGCCATCTACATATCCATAGAAATATCTGCGCCGCCATCTGTATAAACATGGAAATATCTACACGGTCATCTGTGTATAGATGGAAATATCAACACCGCCATCTGTACAAACATGGAAATATCTGCACCGCTATCTGTATAAGCATGGAAATATCTACACCGTGGTCTGTATAAACATGGAAATATCTACACCGCTATCTGTATAAACATGGAAATATATACACCGCTATCTCTATAAACATGGAAATATCTACACCGTGATCTGTATAAACACGGAAATATTTACACCGATATCTGTATAAACATGGAAATATCTACACCGCCAGCTCTATAAACATGGAAATATCTACACCGCCATCTGTATAAACATGGAAATATCTACACCGCTAAATGTATAAACCTGGAAATATCCACAGTGATATCTGTCTAAACATGGTAATATCTACACCACCATCTATATAAACATGGAAATATCTACACCGCGAACTGCATAAACATGGAAATATCAACACCGCTATCTGTATAAAGATGGAAATATCTACACCGCGATCTGCATAAGCATGGAAATATCTAGACCGCAATCTGCATAAACATGAATATATCGACACCGCTATCTGTAGAAACATGGAATTATCTAAACAACTATCTCTATAAACATGGAAATATCTACACCGCCATCTGTATAAACATGGAAATACCTACAATGCCATCTGTATAAACATGGAAATATCTACACAGCCATCTGTATAAACATGGAAATATCTACACCAATATCTGTAAAAACATGGAAATATCTACACCGCTATCTGTATAAACATGGAAATATCTACACCGCGATCTGCATAAACATGGAAATATCTACACCGCGATCTGTATAAACATGGAAATATCTACACCGCTATCTGTAGAATCATGGAAATATCTACACTGCGATGTGCATAAACATGGAAATATCTACACCGCTATCTGTATAAACATGGAAATATCTACACAGCTATCTCTATAAACATGGAAATATCTACACCGCCATCTGTATAAACATGGAAATATCTACACCGCTATCTGTAGAAACATGGAAATATCTACACTGCGATGTGCATAAACATGAAAATATCTACACCGCTATCTGTAGAAACATGGAAATATCTACACAGCTATCTCTATAAACATGGAAATATCTACACCGCCGTCTGTATAAACATGGAATTACCAACAAGTCACCTGTATAAACATGGAAATATCTACACAGCCATCTGTATAAACATGGAAATATGTACACAGCCATCTTTATATACATGGAAATATCTACACCGCTATCTCTATTAACATGGAAATAACTAAACCGCTATTTGTATGAACAAGGAAATATCTACACCGTGATCTGTATAAACATGGAAATATCTACACTGCTATTTGTATAAACAAGGACATATCTACACCGCTATCTGTATAAACATGGAAATAACTACACCGCTATTTGCATAAACAAGGAAATATCTACACCGTGATCTGTATAAACATGGAAATATGTACAACGCCATCTCTATAAACATGGAAATATCTACACCCCTATCTGTATAAACATGGAAATATCCACAACGCTATCTCTATAAACATGGAAATAACTACACCGCGATCAGTATAAACGTGGAAATATCTACACCGCTATCTCTATAAACATGGAAATATCTCCACTGCTATCTCTATAAACATCGAAATATCTACACCGCCATCTGTATAAACATGGAAATACTTACAAAGTTATCTGTATAAACATGTAAATATCTACACCGCCATCTGTATAAACATGGGAATATCTACACAGCCATGTGTACATATATGGAAATATCTACACCGCTCTCCATATAAACATGGAAATAACTACACCGCTATCTCTATATACATGGAAATATCTACACCGCCATCTACATATCCATAGAAATATCTGCGCCACCATCTGTATAAACATGGAAATATCTACACTTTCATCTGTGTATAGATGGAAGTATCAACACCGCCATCTGTACAAACATGGAAATATCTGCACCGTTATCTGTATAAACATGGAAATATCTACACCGTGGTCTGTATAAACATGGAAATATCTACACCGCTATCTGTATAAACATGGAAATATATACACCGCCATCTCTATAAACATGGAAATATCTACACCGTGATCTGTATAAACATGGAACTATTTACACCGATATCTGTATAAACATGGAAATATCTACACAGCCATCTGTATAAACATGGAAATATCTACACCGCCATCTGTATAAACATGGAAATATCTACACCGCTATCTGTATAAACCTGAAAATATCTACACCGCTATCTGTACAAACATGGTAATATCTACAACACCATCTATATAAACATGGAAATATCTTCACCGCCATCTGTATAAACATGGAAATATCTACAATGCCATCTGTAGAAAGATGGAAATATCTACACTGCAATCTGTGTAAACATGGAAATATCTACACCGCAATCTGTATAAACATGGAAATATCTACAATGCCATCAGTAGAAAGATGGAAATATCTACACCGCAATCTGTGTAAACATGGAAATATCTACACCAATATCTGTAAAAACATGGAAATATCTACACCGCTATCTGTATAAACATGGAAATATCTACACCGCGGTCTGCATAAACATGGAAATATCTACACCGCGATCTGTATAAACATGGAAATATCTACACCGCTATCTGTAGAAAGATGGAAACATCTACACTGCCATGTGCATAAACATGGAAATATCTACACCGCTATCTGTATAAACATGGAAATATCTACACAGCTATCTCTATAAACATGGAAATATCTACACCGCCATCTGTATAAACATGGAAATATCTACACCGCTATCTGTAGAAACATGGAAATATCTACACTGCGATGTGCATAAACATGAAAATATCTACACCGCTATCTGTAGAAACATCGAAATATCTACACAGCTATCTCTATAAACATGGAAATATCTACACCGCCATCTGTATAAACATGGAATTACCTACAAGTCATCTGTATAAACATGGAAATATCTACACAGCCATCTGTATAAACATGGAAATATGTACACAGCCATCTTTATATACATGGAAATATCTACACCGCTATCTCTATTAACATGGAAATAACTAAACCGCTATTTGTATGAACAAGGAAATATCTACACCATGATCTGTATAAACATGGAAATATCTACACTGCTATTTGTATAAACAAGGACATATCTACACCGCTATCTGTATAAACATGGAAATAACTACACCGCTATTTGCATAAACAAGGAAATATCTACACCGTGATCTGTATAAACATGGAAATATGTACAACGCCATTTCTATAAACACGGAAATATCTACACCCCTATCTGTATAAACATGGAAATATCCACACCGCTATCTCTATAAACATGGAAATAACTACACCGCGATCAGTATAAACGTGGAAATATCTACACCGCTATCTCTATAAACATGGAAATATCTCCACTGCTATCTCTATAAACATCGAAATATCTACACCGCCATCTGTATAAACATGGAAATACTTACAAAGTTATCTGTATAAACATGTAAATATCTACACCGCCATCTGTATAAACATGGGAATATCTACACAGCCATGTGTACATGTATGGAAATATCTACACCGCTCTCCATATAAACATGGAAATAACTACACCGCTATATCTACATACATGGAAATATCTACACCGCCATCTACATATCCATAGAAATATCTGCGCCACCATCTGTATAAACATGGAAATATCTACACTTTCATCTGTGTATAGATGGAAGTATCAACACCGCCATCTGTACAAACATGGAAATATCTGCACCGTTATCTGTATAAACATGGAAATATCTACACCGTGGTCTGTATAAACATGGAAATATCTACACCGCTATCTGTATAAACATGGAAATATATACACCGCCATCTCTATAAACATGGAAATATCTACACCGTGATCTGTATAAACATGGAACTATTTACACCGATATCTGTATAAACATGGAAATATCTACACAGCCATCTGTATAAACATGGAAATATCTACACCGCCATCTGTATAAACATGGAAATATCTACACCGCTATCTGTATAAACCTGAAAATATCTACACCGCTATCTGTACAAACATGGTAATATCTACAACACCATCTATATAAACATGGAAATATCTTCACCGCCATCTGTATAAACATGGAAATATCTACAATGCCATCTGTAGAAAGATGGAAATATCTACACTGCAATCTGTGTAAACATGGAAATAGCTACACCGCAATCTGTATAAACATGGAAATATCTACAATGCCATCTGTAGAAAGATGGAAATATCTACACCGCAATCTGTGTAAACATGGAAATATCTACACCAATATCTGTAAAAACATGGAAATATCTACACCGCTATCTGTATAAACATGGAAATATCTACACCGCGGTCTGCATAAACATGGAAATATCTACACCGCGATCTGTATAAACATGGAAATATCTACACCGCTATCTGTAGAAACATGGAAACATCTACACTGCGATGTGCATAAACATGGAAATATCTACACCGCTATCTGTATAAACATGGAAATATCTACACAGCTATCTCTATAAACATGGAAATATCTACACCGCCATCTGTATAAACATGGAAATATCTACACCGCTATCTGTAGAAACATGGAAATATCTACACTGCGATGTGCATAAACATGAAAATATCTACACCGCTATCTGTAGAAACATCGAAATATCTAAACAGCTATCTCTATAAACATGGAAATATCTACACCGCCATCTGTATAAACATGGAATTACCTACAAGTCATCTGTATAAACATGGAAATATCTACACAGCCATCTGTATAAACATGGAAATATGTACACAGCCATCTTTATATACATGGAAATATCTACACCGCTATCTCTATTAACATGGAAATAACTAAACCGCTATTTGTATGAACAAGGAAATATCTACACCATGATCTGTATAAACATGGAAATATCTACACTGCTATTTGTATAAACAAGGACATATCTACACCGCTATCTGTATAAACATGGAAATAACTACACCGCTATTTGCATAAACAAGGAAATATCTACACCGTGATCTGTATAAACATGGAAATATGTACAACGCCATTTCTATAAACATGGAAATATCTACACCCCTATCTGTATAAACATGGAAATATCCACACCGCTATCTCTATAAACATGGAAATAACTACACCGCGATCAGTATAAACGTGGAAATATCTACACCGCTATCTCTATAAACATGGAAATATCTCCAATGCTATCTCTATAAACATCGAAATATCTACACCGCCATCTGTATAAACATGGAAATACTTACAAAGTTATCTGTATAAACATGTAAATATCTACACCGCCATCTGTATAAACATGGGAATATCTACACAGCCATGTGTACATATATGGAAATATCTACACCGCTCTCCATATAAACATGGAAATAACTACACCGCTATCTCTATATACATGGAAATATCTACACCGCCATCTACATATCCATAGAAATATCTGCGCCACCATCTGTATAAACATGGAAATATCTACACGGTCATCTGTGTATAGATGGAAGTATCAACACCGCCATCTGTACAAACATGGAAATATCTGCACCGTTATCTGTATAAACATGGAAATATCTACACCGTGGTCTGTATAAACATGGAAATATCTACACCGCTATCTGTAGAAACATGGAAATATATACACCGCCATCTCTATAAACATGGAAATATCTACACCGTGATCTGTATAAACATGGAACTATTTACACCGATATCTGTATAAACATGGAAATATCTACACAGCCATCTGTATAAAAATGAAAATATCTACAACGCCATCTGTATAAACATGGAAATATCTACACCGCTATCTGTATAAACCTGAAAATATCTACACCGCTATCTGTATAAACATGGTAATATCTACAACACCATCTATATAAACATGGAAATATCCTCACCGCCATCTGTATAAACATGGAAATATCTACAATGCCATCTGTAGAAAGATGGAAATATCTACACTGCAATCTGTGTAAACATGGAAATATCTACACCGCGATCTGTATAAACATGGAAATATCTACACCGCTATCTGTAGAAACATGGAAATATCTACACTGCGATGTGCATAAACATGGAAATATTTACACCGATATCTGTATAAACATGGAAATATCTACACCGCCATCTCTATAAACATGGAAATATCTACACCGCCATCTGTATAAACATGGAAATATCTACACCGCTATGTGTATAAACCTGGAAATATCTACACCGCTATCTGTATAAACATGGTAATATCTACACCACCATCTAAATAAACATGGAAATATCTACACCGCCATCTGTATAAACATGGAAATATCTACAATGCCATCTGTAGAAAGATGGAAATATCTACACCGCAATCTGTGTAAACATGGAAATACCTACACCAATATCTGTAAAAACATGGCAATATCTACACCGCTATCTGCATAAACATGGAAATATCTACACCGCGATCTGTATAAACATGGAAATATCTACACCGCTATCTGTAGAAACATGGAAATATCTACACCGCGATCTGCATAAACATGGAAATACCTACACCGTGATCTGTATAAACATGGAAATATCTGCACTGCTATTTGTATAAACAAGGAAATATCTACACCGCTATCTGTATAAACATGGAAATAACTACACCGCTATGTGCATAAACAAGGAAATATCTGCACTGTGATCTGTATAAACATGGAAATATCTACAAGCCATCTCTATAAACATGGAGATATCTACACCCCTATCTGTATAAACATGGAAATATCCACACCTCTATCTCTATAAACATGGAAATAACTACACCGCGATCAGTATAAACGTGGAAATATCTACACCGCTATCTCTATAAACATGGAAATATCTCCACTGCTATGTCTATAAACATCGAAATATCTACACCGCCATCTGTATAAACATGGAAATATCTACACCGCTATCTGTATAAACCTGGAAATATCTACATCGCTATCTGTATAAACATGGTAATAACTACACCACCATCTATATAAACAAGGAAATATCTACACCACCATCTGTAGAAACTTGTAAATATCTACAATGCCATCTGTAGAAAGATGGAAATATCTACACCGCAATCTGTGTAAACATGGAAATATCTACACCAATATCTGTAAAAACATGGAAATATCTACACCGCTATCTGTATAAACATGGAAATATCTACACTGCGATCTGCATAAACATGGAAATATCTACACCGCGATCTGTATAAACATGGAAATATCTACACCGCTATCTGTAGAAACATGGAAATATCTACACCGCGATCTGCATAAACATGGAAATATCTACACCGCGATCTGTATAAACATGGAAATATCTACACCGCTATCTGTAGAAACATGGAAATATCTACACAGCTATCTCTATAAACATGGAAAAATCTACACCGCCATCTCTATAAACATGGAAATACCTACAAGTCATCTGTATAAACATGGAAATATCTACACAGCCATCTGTATAAACATGGAAATATCAACACAGCCATCTGTATATACATGGAAATATCTACACCGCTATCTCTATTAACATGGAAATAACTAAACCGCTATTTGTATGAACAAGGAAATATCTACACCGTGATCTGTATAAACATGGAAATATCTACACTGCTATTTGTGTAAACAAGGACATATCTACACCGCTATCTGTATAAACATGGAAATAACTACACCGCTATTTGCATAAACAAGGAAATATCTACACCGTGATCTGTATAAACATGGAAATATGTACAACGCCATCTCTATAAACATGGAAATATCTACACCCCTATCTGTATAAACATGGAAATATCCACACCGCTATCTCTAGAAACATGGAAATAACTACACCGCGATCAGTATAAACGTGGAAATATCTACACAGCTATCTCTATAAACATGGAAATATCTCCACTGCTATCTCTATAAACATCGAAATATCTACACCGCCATCTGTATAAACATGGAAATACTTACAAAGTTATCTGTATAAACATGTAAATATCTACACCGCCATCTGTATAAACATGGGAATATCTACACAGCCATGTGTACATATATGGAAATATCTACACCGCTCTCCATATAAACATGGAAATAACTACACCGCTATCTGTATATACATGGAAATATCTACACAGCCATCTACATATCCATAGAAATATCTGCGCCACCATCTGTATAAACATGGAAATATCTACACGGTCATCTGTGTATAGATGGAAGTATCAACACCGCCATCTGTACAAACATGGAAATATCTGCACCGTTATCTGTATAAACATGGAAATATCTACACCGTGGTCTGTATAAACATGGAAATATCTACACCGCTATCTGTATAAACATGGAAATATATACACCGCCATCTCTATAAACATGGAAATATCTACACCGTGATCTGTATAAACATGGAACTATTTACACCGATATCTGTATAAACATGGAAATATCTACACAGCCATCTGTATAAACAGGGAAATATCTACACCGCCATCTGTATAAACATGGAAATATCTACACCGCTATCTGTATAAACCTGAAAATATCTACACCGCTATCTGTATAAACATGGTAATATCTACAACACCATCTATATAAACATGGAAATATCTTCACCGCCATCTGTATAAACATGGAAATATCTACAATGCCATCTGTAGAAAGATGGAAATATCTACACTGCAATCTGTGTAAACATGGAAATATCTACACCGCCATCTGTATAAACATGGAAATATCTACAATGCCATCTGTAGAAAGATGGAAATATCTACACCGCAATCTGTGTAAACATGGAAATATCTACACCAATATCTGTAAAAACATGGAAATATCTACACCGCTATCTGTATAAACATGGAAATATCTACACCGCGATCTGCATAAACATGGAAATATCTACACTGCGATGTGCATAAACATGGAAATATTTACACCGATATCTGTATAAACATGGAAATATCTACACCGCCATCTCTATAAACATGGAAATATCTACACCGCCATCTGTATAAACATGGAAAATCTACACCGCTATGTGTATAAACCTGGAAATATCTACACCGCTATCTGTATAAACATGGTAATATCTACACCACCATCTAAATAAACATGGAAATATCTACACCGCCATCTGTATAAACATGGAAATATCTACAATGCCATCTGTAGAAAGATGGAAATATCTACACCGCAATCTGTGTAAACATGGAAATACCTACACCAATATCTGTAAAAACATGGAAATATCTACACCGCTATCTGCATAAACATGGAAATATCTACACCGCGATCTGAATAAACATGGAAATATCTACACCGCTATCTGTAGAAACATGGAAATATCTACACCGCGATCTGCATAAACATGGAAATACCTACACCGTGATCTGTATAAACATGGAAATATCTACACTGCTATTTGTATAAACAAGGAAATATCTACACCGCTATCTGTATAAACATGGAAATAACTACACCGCTATGTGCATAAACAAGGAAATATCTGCACTGTGATCTGTATAAACATGGAAATATCTACAAGCCATCTCTATAAACATGGAGATATCTACACCCCTATCTGTATAAACATGGAAATATCCACACCTCTATCTCTATAAACATGGAAATAACTACACCGCGATCAGTATAAACGTGGAAATATCTACACCGCAATCTCTATAAACATGGAAATATCTCCACTGCTATGTCTATAAACATCGAAATATCTACACCGCCATCTGTATAAACATGGAAATATCTACACCGCTATCTGTATAAACCTGGAAATATCTACATCGCTATCTGTATAAACATGGTAATACCTGCACCACCATCTATATAAACAAGGAAATATCTACACCACCATCTGTAGAAACTTGTAAATATCTACAATGCCATCTGTAGAAAGATGGAAATATCTACACTGCAATCTGTGTAAACATGGAAATATCTACACCAATATCTGTAAAAACATGGAAATATCTACACCGCTATCTGTATAAACATGGAAATATCTACACCGCGATCTGCATAAACATGGAAATATCTACACCGCGATCTGTATAAACATGGAAATATCTACACCGCTATCTGTAGAAACATGGAAATATCTACACCGCGATCTGCATAAACATGGAAATATCTACACCGCGATCTGTATAAACATGGAAATATCTACACCGCTATCTGTAGAAACATGGAAATATGTACACAGCTATCTCTATAAACATGGAAAAATCTACACCGCCATCTCTATAAACATGGAAATACCTACAAGTCATCTGTATAAACATGGAAATATCTACACCGCCATCTGTATAAACATGGAAATATCTACACCGCTATCTGTATAAACCTGAAAATATCTACACCGCTATCTGTATAAACATGGTAATATCTACAACACCATCTATATAAACATGGAAATATCTTCACCGCCATCTGTATAAACATGGAAATATCTACAATGCCATCTGTAGAAAGATGGAAATATCTACACTGCAATCTGTGTAAACATGGAAATATCTACACCGCCATCTGTATAAACATGGAAATATCTACAATGCCATCTGTAGAAAGATGGAAATATCTACACCGCAATCTGTGTAAACATGGAAATATCTACACCAATATCTGTAAAAACATGGAAATATCTACACCGCGATCTGTATAAACATGGAAATAACTACACCGCGATCTGCATAAACATGGAAATATCTAAACTGCGATGTGCATAAACATGGAAATATTTACACCGATATCTGTATAAACATGGAAATATCTACACCGCCATCTCTATAAACATGGAAATATCTACACCGCCATCTGTATAAACATGGAAATATCTACACCGCTATGTGTATAAACCTGGAAATATCTACACCGCTATCTGTATAAACATGGTAATATCTACACCACCATCTAAATAAACATGGAAATATCTACACCGCCATCTGTATAAACATGGAAATATCTACAATGCCATCTGTAGAAAGATGGAAATATCTACACCGCAATCTGTGTAAACATGGAAATACCTACACCAATATCTGTAAAAACATGGAAATATCTACACCGCTATCTGCATAAACATGGAAATATCTACACCGCGATCTGTATAAACATGGAAATATCTACACCGCTATCTGTAGAAACATGGAAATATCTACACCGCGATCTGCATAAACATGGAAATACCTACACCGTGATCTGTATAAACATGGAAATATCTACACTGCTATTTGTATAAACAAGGAAATATCTACACCGCTATCTGTATAAACATGGAAATAACTACACCGCTATGTGCATAAACAAGGAAATATCTGCACTGTGATCTGTATAAACATGGAAATATCTACAAGCCATCTCTATAAACATGGAGATATCTACACCCCTATCTGTATAAACATGGAAATATCCACACCTCTATCTCTATAAACATGGAAATAACTACACCGCGATCAGTATAAACGTGGAAATATCTACACCGCAATCTCTATAAACATGGAAATATCTCCACTGCTATGTCTATAAACATCGAAATATCTACACCGCCATCTGTATAAACATGGAAATATCTACACCACTATCTGTATAAACCTGGAAATATCTACATCGCTATCTGTATAAACATGGTAATACCTACACCACCATCTATATAAACAAGGAAATATCTACACCACCATCTGTAGAAACTTGTAAATATGTACAATGCCATCTGTAGAAAGATGGAAATATCTACACCGCAATCTGTGTAAACATGGAAATATCTACACCAATATCTGTAAAAACATGGAAATATCTACACCGCTATCTGTATAAACATGGAAATATCTACACCGCGATCTGCATAAACATGGAAATATCTACACCGCGATCTGTATAAACATGGAAATATCTACACCGCTATCTGTAGAAACATGGAAATATCTACACCGCGATCTGCATAAACATGGAAATATCTACACCGCGATCTGTATAAACATGGAAATATCTACACCGCTATCTGTAGAAACATGGAAATATGTACACAGCTATCTCTATAAACATGGAAAAATCTACACCGCCATCTCTATAAACATGGAAATACCTACAAGTCATCTGTATAAACATGGAAATATCTACACAGCCATCTGTATAAACATGGAAATATCAACACAGCCATCTGTATATACATGGAAATATCTACACCGCTATCTGTATAAACATGGAAATAACTACACCGCTATTTTTATAAAGAAGGAAATATCTACACCGTGATTTGTATAACCATGGAAATATCTACAATGCTATTTGTATAAACAAGGAAATATCTACACCGCTATCTGTATAAACATGGAAATATCTACAACGCTATTTGCATAAACAAGGAAATATCTACACCGTGATCTGTATAAACGTGGAAATATCTACAACGCCATCTCTATAAACATGGAAATATATACACTCCTATGTGTATAAACATGGAAATGTCCACACCGCTATCTCTATAAACATGGAAATAACTACACCGCGATCAGTATAAACGTGGAAATATCTACACCGATATCTCTATAAACATGGAAATATCTCCACTGCTATCTCTATAAACATCGAAATATCTACACCGCCATCTGTATAAACTTGGAAACACTTACAAAGTTATCTGTATAAACATGGGAATATCTACACCGCCATCTGTATAAACATGGAAATATCTACACAGCCATGTGTACATACATGGAAATATCTACACCGCTCTCTATATAAACATGGAAATAACTACACCGCTATCTGTATATACATGGAAATACCTACACCGCCATCTACATATCCATAGAAATATCTGCACCGCCATCTGTATAAACATGGAAATATCTACACGGTCATCTGTGTATAGATGGAAATATCAACACCGCCATCTGTACAAACATGGAAATATCTGCACCGCTATCTGTATAAGCATGGAAATATGTACACCGTGGTCTGTATAAACATGGAAATATCTACACTGCTATCTGTATAAACATGGAAATATATACACCGCTATCTCTATAAACATGGAAATATCTACACCGTGATCTGTATAAACACGGAAATATTTACACCGATATCTGTATAAACATGGAAATATCTACACCGCCAGCTCTATAAACATGGAAATATCTACACCGCCATCTGTATAAACATGGAAATATCTACACCGCTAAATGTATAAACCTGGAAATATCTACAGTGATATCTGTCTAAACATGGTAATATCTACACCACCATCTATATAAACATGGAAATATCTACACCGCGAACTGCATAAACATGGAAATATCAACACCGCTATCTGTATAAAGATGGAAATATCTACACCGCGATCTGCATAAGCATGGAAATATCTACACCGCAATCTGCATAAACATGAATATATCGACACCGCTATCTGTAGAAACATGGAATTATCTACACAACTATCTCTATAAACATGGAAATATCTACACCGCCATCTGTATAAACATGGAAATACCTACAATGCCATCTGTATAAACATGGAAATATCTACACAGCCATCTGTATAAACATGGAAATATCTACACCAATATCTGTAAAAACATGGAAATATCTACACCGCTATCTGTATAAACATGGAAATATCTACATCGCTATCTGTATAAACATGGTAATAACTACACCACCATCTATATAAACAAGGAAATATCTACACCACCATCTGTAGAAACTTGTAAATATCTACAATGCCATCTGTAGAAAGATGGAAATATCTACACCGCAATCTGTGTAAACATGGAAATATCTACACCAATATCTGTAAAAACATGGAAATATCTACACCGCTATCTGTATAAACATGGAAATATCTACACTGCGATCTGCATAAACATGGAAATATCTACACCGCGATCTGTATAAACATGGAAATATCTACACCGCTATCTGTAGAAACATGGAAATATCTACACCGCGATCTGCATAAACATGGAAATATCTACACCGCGATCTGTATAAACATGGAAATATCTACACCGCTATCTGTAGAAACATGGAAATATCTACACAGCTATCTCTATAAACATGGAAAAATCTACACCGCCATCTCTATAAACATGGAAATACCTACAAGTCATCTGTATAAACATGGAAATATCTACACAGCCATCTGTATAAACATGGAAATATCAACACAGCCATCTGTATATACATGGAAATATCTACACCGCTATCTCTATTAACATGGAAATAACTAAACCGCTATTTGTATGAACAAGGAAATATCTACACCGTGATCTGTATAAACATGGAAATATCTACACTGCTATTTGTGTAAACAAGGAAATATCTACACCGCTATCTGTATAAACATGGAAATAACTACACCGCTATTTGCATAAACAAGGAAATATCTACACCGTGATCTGTATAAACATGGAAATATGTACAACGCCATCTCTATAAACATGGAAATATCTACACCCCTATCTGTATAAACATGGAAATATCCACACCGCTATCTCTAGAAACATGGAAATAACTACACCGCGATCAGTATAAACGTGGAAATATCTACACCGCTATCTCTATAAACATGGAAATATCTCCACTGCTATCTCTATAAACATCGAAATATCTACACCGCCATCTGTATAAACATGGAAATACTTACAAAGTTATCTGTATAAACATGTAAATATCTACACCGCCATCTGTATAAACATGGGAATATCTACACAGCCATGTGTACATATATGGAAATATCTACACCGCTCTCCATATAAACATGGAAATAACTACACCGCTATCTGTATATACATGGAAATATCTACACAGCCATCTACATATCCATAGAAATATCTGCGCCACCATCTGTATAAACATGGAAATATCTACACGGTCATCTGTGTATAGATGGAAGTATCAACACCGCCATCTGTACAAACATGGAAATATCTGCACCGTTATCTGTATAAACATGGAAATATCTACACCGTGGTCTGTATAAAGATGGAAATATCTACACCGCTATCTGTATAAACATGGAAATATATACACCGCCATCTCTATAAACATGGAAATATCTACACCGTGATCTGTATAAACATGGAACTATTTACACCGATATCTGTATAAACATGGAAATATCTACACAGCCATCTGTATAAACAGGGAAATATCTACACCGCCATCTGTATAAACATGGAAATATCTACACCGCTATCTGTATAAACCTGAAAATATCTACACCGCTATCTGTATAAACATGGTAATATCTACAACACCATCTATATAAACATGGAAATATCTTCACCGCCATCTGTATAAACATGGAAATATCTACAATGCCATCTGTAGAAAGATGGAAATATCTACACTGCAATCTGTGTAAACATGGAAATATCTACACCGCCATCTGTATAAACATGGAAATATCTACAATGCCATCTGTAGAAAGATGGAAATATCTACACCGCAATCTGTGTAAACATGGAAATATCTACACCAATATCTGTAAAAACATGGAAATATCTACACCGCTATCTGTATAAACATGGAAATATCTACACCGCGATCTGCATAAACATGGAAATATCTACACTGCGATGTGCATAAACATGGAAATATTTACACCGATAACTGTATAAACATGGAAATATCTACACCGCCATCTCTATAAACATGGAAATATCTACACCGCCATCTGTATAAACATGGAAATATCTACACCGCTATGTGTATAAACCTGGAAATATCTACACCGCTATCTGTATAAACATGGTAATATCTACACCACCATCTAAATAAACATGGAAATATCTACACCGCCATCTGTATAAACATGGAAATATCTACAATGCCATCTGTAGAAAGATGGAAATATCTACACCGCAATCTGTGTAAACATGGAAATACCTACACCAATATCTGTAAAAACATGGAAATATCTACACCGCTATCTGCATAAACAATGAAATATCTACACCGCGATCTGAATAAACATGGAAATATCTACACCGCTATCTGTAGAAACATGGAAATATCTACACCGCGATCTGCATAAACATGGAAATACCTACACCGTGATCTGTATAAACATGGAAATATCTACACTGCTATTTGTATAAACAAGGAAATATCTACACCGCTATCTGTATAAACATGGAAATAACTACACCGCTATGTGCATAAACAAGGAAATATCTGCACTGTGATCTGTATAAACATGGAAATATCTACAAGCCATCTCTATAAACATGGAGATATCTACACCCCTATCTGTATAAACATGGAAATATCCACACCTCTATCTCTATAAACATGGAAATAACTACACCGCGATCAGTATAAACGTGGAAATATCTACACCGCAATCTCTATAAACATGGAAATATCTCCACTGCTATGTCTATAAACATCGAAATATCTACACCGCCATCTGTATAAACATGGAAATATCTACACCGCTATCTGTATAAACCTGGAAATATCTACATCGCTATCTGTATAAACATGGTAATACCTACACCACCATCTATATAAACAAGGAAATATCTACACCACCATCTGTAGAAACTTGTAAATATCTACAATGCCATCTGTAGAAAGATGGAAATATCTACACCGCAATCTGTGTAAACATGGAAATATCTACACCAATATCTGTAAAAACATGGAAATATCTACACCGCTATCTGTATAAACATGGAAATATCTACACCGCGATCTGCATAAACATGGAAATATCTACACCGCGATCTGTATAAACATGGAAATATCTACACCGCTATCTGTAGAAACATGGAAATATCTACACCGCGATCTGCATAAACATGGAAATATCTACACCGCGATCTGTATAAACATGGAAATATCTACACCGCTATCTGTAGAAACATGGAAATATGTACACAGCTATCTCTATAAACATGGAAAAATCTACACCGCCATCTCTATAAACATGGAAATACCTACAAGTCATCTGTATAAACATGGAAATATCTACACCGCCATCTGTATAAACATGGAAATATCTACACCGCTATCTGTATAAACCTGAAAATATCTACACCGCTATCTGTATAAACATGGTAATATCTACAACACCATCTATATAAACATGGAAATATCTTCACCGCCATCTGTATAAACATGGAAATATCTACAATGCCATCTGTAGAAAGATGGAAATATCTACACTGCAATCTGTGTAAACATGGAAATATCTACACCGCCATCTGTATAAACATGGAAATATCTACAATGCCATCTGTAGAAAGATGGAAATATCTACACCGCAATCTGTGTAAACATGGAAATATCTACACCAATATCTGTAAAAACATGGAAATATCTACACCGCTATCTGTATAAACATGGAAATATCTACACCGCGATCTGCATAAACATGGAAATATCTACACTGCGATGTGCATAAACATGGAAATATTTACACCGATATCTGTATAAACATGGAAATATCTACACCGCCATCTCTATAAACATGGAAATATCTACACCGCCATCTGTATAAACATGGAAATATCTACACCGCTATGTGTATAAACCTGGAAATATCTACACCGCTATCTGTATAAACATGGTAATATCTACACCACCATCTAAATAAACATGGAAATATCTACACCGCCATCTGTATAAACATGGAAATATCTACAATGCCATCTGTAGAAAGATGGAAATATCTACACCGCAATCCGTGTAAACATGGAAATACCTACACCAATATCTGTAAAAACATGGAAATATCTACACCGCTATCTGCATAAACATGGAAATATCTACACCGCGATCTGTATAAACATGGAAATATCTACACCGCTATCTGTAGAAACATGGAAATATCTACACCGTGATCTGCATAAACATGGAAATACCTACACCGTGATCTGTATAAACATGGAAATATCTACACTGCTATTTGTATAAACAAGGAAATATCTACACCGCTATCTGTATAAACATGGAAATAACTACACCGCTATGTGCATAAACAAGGAAATATCTGCACTGTGATCTGTATAAACATGGAAATATCTACAAGCCATCTCTATAAACATGGAGATATCTACACCCCTATCTGTATAAACATGGAAATATCCACACCTCTATCTCTATAAACATGGAAATAACTACACCGCGATCAGTATAAACGTGGAAATATCTACACCGCAATCTCTATAAACATGGAAATATCTCCACTGCTATGTCTATAAACATCGAAATATCTACACCGCCATCTGTATAAACATGGAAATATCTACACCGCTATCTGTATAAACCTCGAAATATCTACACCGCCATCTGTATAAACATGGAAATATCTACACCGCTATCTGTATAAACCTGGAAATATCTGCATCGCTATCTGTATAAACATGGTAATACCTACACCACCATCTATATAAACAAGGAAATATCTACACCACCATCTGTAGAAACTTGTAAATATCTACAATGCCATCTGTAGAAAGATGGAAATATCTACACCGCAATCTGTGTAAACATGGAAATATCTACACCAATATCTGTAAAAACATGGAAATATCTACACCGCTATCTGTATAAACATGGAAATATCTACACCGCGATCTGCATAAACATGGAAATATCTACACCGCGATCTGTATAAACATGGAAATATCTACACCGCTATCTGTAGAAACATGGAAATATCTACACCGCGATCTGCATAAACATGGAAATATCTACACCGCGATCTGTATAAACATGGAAATATCTACACCGCTATCTGTAGAAACATGGAAATATGTACACAGCTATCTCTATAAACATGGAAAAATCTACACCGCCATCTCTATAAACATGGAAATACCTACAAGTCATCTGTATAAACATGGAAATATCTACACAGCCATCTGTATAAACATGGAAATATCAACACAGCCATCTGTATATACCTGGAAATATCTACACCGCTATCTGTATAAACATGGAAATAACTACACCGCTATTTGTATAAACAAGGAAATATCTACACCGTGATTTGTATAACCATGGAAATATCTACAATGCTATTTGTATAAACAAGGAAATATCTACACCGCTATCTGTATAAACATGGAAATATCTACAACGCTATTTGCATAAACAAGGAAATATCTACACCGTGATCTGTATAAACGTGGAAATATCTACAACGCCATCTCTATAAACATGGAAATATCTACACTCCTATGTGTATAAACATGGAAATGTCCACACCGCTATCTCTATAAACATGGAAATAACTACACCGCGATCAGTATAAACGTGGAAATATCTACACCGATATCTCTATAAACATGGAAATATCTCCACTGCTATCTCTATAAACATCGAAATATCTGCACCGCCATCTGTATAAACTTGGAAATACTTACAAAGTTATCTGTATAAACATGGGAATATCTACACCGCCATCTGTATAAACATGGAAATATCTACACAGCCATGTGTACATACATGGAAATATCTACACCGCTCTCTATATAAACATGGAAATAACTACACCGCTATCTGTATATACATGGAAATACCTACACCGCCATCTACATATCCATAGAAATATCTGCGCCGCCATCTGTATAAACATGGAAATATCTACACGGTCATCTGTGTATAGATGGAAATATCAACACCGCCATCTGTACAAACATGGAAATATCTGCACCGCTATCTGTATAAGCATGGAAATATCTACACCGTGGTCTGTATAAACATGGAAATATCTACACCGCTATCTGTATAAACATGGAAATATATACACCGCTATCTCTATAAACATGGAAATATCTACACCGTGATCTGTATAAACACGGAAATATTTACACCGATATCTGTATAAACATGGAAATATCTACACCGCCAGCTCTATAAACATGGAAATATCTACACCGCCATCTGTATAAACATGGAAATATCTACACCGCTAAATGTATAAACCTGGAAATATCTACAGTGATATCTGTCTAAACATGGTAATATCTACACCACCATCTATATAAACATGGAAATATCTACACCGCGAACTGCATAAACATGGAAATATCAACACCGCTATCTGTATAAAGAAGGAAATATCTACACCGCGATCTGCATAAGCATGGAAATATCTACACCGCAATCTGCATAAACATGAATATATCGACACCGCTATCTGTAGAAACATGGAATTATCTACACAACTATCTCTATAAACATGGAAATATCTACACCGCCATCTGTATAAACATGGAAATACCTACAAGTCATCTGTATAAACATGGAAATATCTACACAGCCATCTGTATAAACATGGAAATATCTACACCAATATCTGTAAAAACATGGAAATATCTACACCGCTATCTGTATAAACATGGAAATATCTACACCGCGATCTGCATAAACATGGAAATATCTACACCACGATCTGTATAAACATGGAAATATCTACACCGCTATCTGTAGAATCATGGAAATATCTACACTGCGATGTGCATAAACATGGAAATATCTACACCGCTATCTGTATAAACATGGAAATATCTACACAGCTATCTCTATAAACATGGAAATATCTACACCGCCATCTGTATAAACATGGAAATATCTACACCGCTATCTGTAGAAACATGGAAATATCTACACTGCGATGTGCATAAACATGAAAATATCTACACCGCTATCTGTAGAAACATGGAAATATCTACACAGCTATCTCTATAAACATGGAAATATCTACACCGCCGTCTGTATAAACATGGAATTACCAACAAGTCACCTGTATAAACATGGAAATATCTACACAGCCATCTGTATAAACATGGAAATATGTACACAGCCACCTTTATATACATGGAAATATCTACACCGCTATCTCTATTAACATGGAAATAACTAAACCGCTATTTGTATGAACAAGGAAATATCTACACCGTGATCTGTATAAACATGGAAATATCTACACTGCTATTTGTATAAACAAGGAAATATCTACACCGCTATCTGTATAAACATGGAAATAACTACACCGCTATTTGCATAAACAAGGAAATATCTACACCGTGATCTGTATAAACATGGAAATATCTACAACGCCATCTCTATAAACATGGAAATAACTACACCGCTATTTGCATAAACAAGGAAATATCTACACCGTGATCTGTATAAACATGGGAATACTAACAAAGTTATCTGTATAAACATGGAAATATCTACACCGCCATCTGTATAAACATGGAAATATCTACTCAGCCATGTGTACATACATGGAAATATCTACACCGCTCTCTATATAAACATGGAAATAACTACACCGCTATCTGTATATACATGGAAATATCTACACCGCCATCTACATATCCATAGAAATATCTGCGCCACCATCTGTATAAACATGGAAATATCTACACGGTCATCTGTGCATAGATGGAAATATCAACACCGCCATCTGTACAAACATGGAAATATCTGCACCGCTATCTGTATAAACATGGTAATATTTACACCGTGGTCTGTATAAACATGGAAATATCTACACCGCTATCTGTATAAACATGGAAATATATACACCGCTATCTCTATAAACATGGAAATATCTACACCGTGATCTGTATAAACATGGAAATATTTATACCGATATCTGTATAAACATGGAAATATCTACACCGCAATCTGTATAAACCTGGAAATATCTACACTGCTATCTGTATAAACATGGTAATATCTACACCACCGTCTATATAAACATGGAAATATCTACACCGCCATCTGTATAAACATGGAAATATCTACAATGCCATCTGTAGAAAGATGGAAATATCTACACCGCGATCTGCATAAACATGGAAATATCTACACCGCTATCTGTAGAAACATGGAAATATCTACACAGCTATCTCTATAAACATGGAAATATCTACACCGCCATCTGTATAAACATGGAAATACCTACAAGTCATCTGTATAAACATGGAAATATCTACACAGCCATCTGTATAAACATGGAAATATCTACACAGCCATCTGTATATAAATGGAAATATCTACACCGCTATCTGTATAAACATGGAAATAACTACACCGCTATTTGTATAAACAAGGAAATATCTACACCGTGATTTGTATAAACATGGAAATATCTACACTGCTATTTGTATAAACAAGGAAATATCTACACCGCTATCTGTATAAACATGGAAATAACTACACCGCTATTTGCATAAACAAGGAAATATCTGCACAGTGATCTGTATAAACATGGAAATATCTACAACGCCATCTCTATAAACATGGAAATAACTACACCGCTATTTGCATAAACAAGGAAATATCTACACCGTGATCTGTATAAACATGGAAATATCTACAACCCCATCTCTATAAACATGGAAATATCTACACTCCTATGTCTACAAACATGGAAATATCCACACCGCTATCTCAATAAACATTGAAATAACTACACCGCGGTCAGTAGAAACGTGGAAATATCTACACCGCTATCTCTGTAAACATGGAAATATCTCCACTGCTATCTCTATAAACATCGAAATATCTACACAGCCATCTGTATAAACATGGAAATACTTACAAAGTTATCTCTAGAAACCTGGAAATATCTACACAGCTATCTCTATAAACATGGAAATATCTACACAGTCATCTGCATAAACATGGAAATACCTACAAGTCATCTGTATAAACATGGAAATATCTGCACAGCCATCTGTATAAACATGGAAATATCTACACAGCCATCTGTATATACATGGAAATATCTACACCGCTAACTGTATTAATATGGAAATAACTACACCGCTATTTTTATAAACAAGGAATTATCTACACCGTGATCTGTATAAACATGGAAATATCTACACTGCTATTTGTATAAACAAGGAAATATCTACACCGCTATCTGTATAAACATGGAAATAACTACACCGCTATTTGCATAAACAAGGAAATATCTACACCGTGATCTGTATATACATGGAAATATTTACACCGATATCTGTATAAACATGGAAATATCTACACCGCCATCTCTATAAACATGGAAATATCTACACCGCCATCTGTATAAACATGGAAATATCTACACCGCTATCTGTATAAACCTGGAAATATCTACACCGCTATCTGTATAAACATGGTAATATCTACACCACCATCTATATACACATGGAAATATCTACACCGCCATCTGTATAAACATGGAAATATCTACAATGCCATCTGTAGAAAGATGGAAATATCTACACTTCAATCTGTGTAAACAAGCAAATACCTACACCAATAACAGTAAAAACATGGAAATATCTACACCGCTATCTGTATAAAGATGGAAATATCTACACCGTGATCTGCATAAGCATGGAAATATCTACACCGCGATCTGCATAAACATGGAAATATCTACACCGCTATCTGTAGAAACTTGGAAATATCTACACAGCTATCTCTATAAACATGGAAATATCTCCACCACCATCTGTATAAACATGGAAATACCTACAAGTCATCTGTATAAACATGGAAATATCTACACAGCCATCTGTATAAACATGGAAATATCTACACAGCCATCTGTATATACATGGAAATATCTACACCGCTATCTGTATAAACATGGAAATAACTACACCACGATCAGTATAAACGTGGAAATATCTACACCATGGTCTGTATAAACATGGAAATATCTATACCGCTATCTGTATAAACATGGAAATATATACACCGCTATCTCTATAAACATGGAAATATCTACACCGTGATCTGTATAAACATGGAAATATTTACACCGATATCTGTATAACATGGAAATATCTACACCGCCATCTCTATAAACATGGAAATATCTACACCGCCATCTGTATAAACATGGAAATATCTACACCGCTATCTGTATAAACCTGGAAATATCTACACTGCTATCTGTACAAACATGGTAATATCTACTCCACCATCTATATAAACATGGAAATATCTACACCGCCATCTGTATAAACATGGAAATATCTACAATGCCATCTGTAGAAAGATGGAAATATCTACACCACGATCTGCATAAACATGGAAATATTTACACCACTATCTGTATAAAGATGGAAATATCTACACCGCGATCTGCATAAGCATGGAAATATCTACACCGCGATCTGCATAAACATGGAATTATCTACACCGCTATCTGTAGAAACATGGAGATATCTACACAGCTATCTCTGTAAACATGGAAATATCTACACTGCCAACTGTATCAACATGGAAATACCTACAAGCCATCTGTATAAACATGGAAATATCTACACAGCCATCTCTATATACATGGAAATATCTACACCGCTATCTGTATAAACATGGAAATAACTACACCGCTATTTGTATAAACAAGGAAATACCTACACAGTGATCTGTATAAACATGGAAATATCTACACTGCTATTTGTATAAACAAGGAAATATCTACACCGCTATCAGTATAAACATGGAAATAACTACACCGCTATTTGCACAAACAAGGAAATATCTACACCGTGATCTGTATAAACATGGAAATATCTTCCACGCCATCTCTATAAACCTGGAAATATCTACAACCCTATCTGTATAAACATGGAAATATCCACACCGCTATCTCTATAAACATGGAAATAACTAACCCGCGATCAGTATAAACGTGGAAATATCTACACCGCTATCTCTATAAACATGGAAATATCTCCACTGCTATCTCTATAAACATCGAAATATCTACACCGCCATCTGTAAAAACATGGAAATAATTACAAAGTTATCTGTATAAACATGGAAATATCTTCACCGCCATCTGTATATACATGGAAATATCTACACAGCCATGTGTACACACATGGAAATATCTACACAGCCATCTGTATATACATGGAAATATCTACACCGCTACCTGTATAAACATGGAAATAACTACACCGCTATTTGTATAACCAAGGAAATATCTACACCGTGATCTGTATAAACATGGAAATATCTACACTGCTATTTGTATAAACAAGGAAATATCTACACCGCTATCTGTATAAACATGGAAATAACTACACCGCTATTTGCATAAACAAGGAAATATCTACACCGTGATGTGTATAAACATGGAAATATCTACAACGCCATCTCTATAAACATGGAAATATCTACACCGCTATCTGTATAAACATGGAAATATCCACACGGCTATCTCTATAAACATGGAAATAACTACAACGCGATCAGTATAAAAGTGGAAATATCTACACTGCTATCTCTATAAACATGGAAATATCTCCACTGCTATCTCTATAAACATCGAAATATCTACACCGCCATCTGTATAAACATGGAAATACTTACAAAGTTATCTGTATAAACTTGGAAATATCTACACCGCCATCTGTATAAACATGGAAATATGTACACAGCCATGTGTACATACATGGAAATATCTACACCGCTCTCTATATAAACATGGAAATAACTACACCGCTATCTGTATATACATGGAAATATCTACACCGCCATCTACATATCCATAGAAATATCTGCGCCGCCATCTGTATAAACATGGAAATATCTACACGGTAATCTGTGTATAGATGGAAATATCAACACCGCCATCTGTACAAACATGGAAATATCTGCACCGCTATCTGTATAAACATGGAAATATCTACACCGTGGTCTGTATAAACATGGAAATATCTACACCGCTATCTGTATAAACATGGAAATATGTGCACCGCTATCTCTATAAACATGGAAATATCTACACCGTGATCTGTATAAACATGGAAATATTTACACCGATATCTGTATAAACATGGAAATATCCACACCGCTAACTGAATAAACCTGGAAATATCAGCACCGCTATCTGTATAAACATGGTAATATCTACACCACCATCTAAATAAACATGGAAATATCTACACCGCCATCTGTATTAACATGGAAATATCTACAATGCCATCTGTAGAAAGATGGAAATATCTGCACCGCAATCTGTGTAAACATGGAAATATCTACACCAATGTCTGTAAAAACATGGAAATATCTACACCGCTATCTGTATAAACATGGAAATATCTACACCGCGATCTGCATAAACATGGAAATATCTACACCGTGATCTGTATAAACATGGAAATATATACACTGCTATCAGTAGATACATGGAAATATCTGCACCGCGATCTGCATAAACATGGAAATATCTACACCGCGATCTGTATAAACATTTAAATATCTACACCGCGATCTGTATAAACATGTAAATATTTCAACCGCTATCTGTAGAAACATGGAAATATCTACACAGCTATCTCTATAAACATGGTAATATCTACACCGCCATCTGTATAAACATGGAAATACCTACAAGTCATCTGTATAAACATGGAAATATCTACACCGCCATCTGTATAAACATGGAGATATCTACACAGCCATGTGTACATACATGGAAATATCTACACCGCTCTCTATATAAACATGGAAATAACTACACCGCTATCTGTATATACATGGAAATATCTACACCGCCATCTACATATCCATAGAAATATCTGCGCCGCCATCTGTATAAACATGGAAATATCTACACGGTCATCTGTGTATAGATGGAAATATCAACACCGCCATCTGTACAAACATGGAAATATCTGCACCGCTATCTGTATAAACATGGAAATATCTACGCCGTGGTCTGTATAAACATGAAAATATCTACACCGCTATCTGTATAAACATGGAAATATATACACCGCTATCTCTATAAACATGGAAATATCTACACCGTGATCTGTATAAACATGGAAATATTTACACCGATATCTGTATAAACATGGAAATATCTACACCGCCATCTCTATAAACATGGAAATATCTACACCGCCATCTGTATAAACATGGAAATATCTACACCGCTATCTGTATAAACCTGGAAATAGCTACACCGCTATCTGTATAAACATGGTAATATCTACACCGCCATCTATATAAACATGGAAATATCTACACCGCCATCTGTATAAACATGGAAATATCTACAATGCCATCTGTAGAAAGATGGAAATATCTACACCACGATCTGCATAAACATGGAAATATCTACACCACTATCTGTATAAAGATGGAAATATCTACACCGCGATCTGCATAAGCATGGAAATATCTACACCGCGATCTGCATAAACATGGAATTATCTACACCGCTATCTGTAGAAACATGGAAATATCTACACAGCTATCTCTATAAACATGGAAATATCTACACTGCCATCTGTATAAACATGGAAATATCTACACAGCTATCTCTATAAACATGGAAATATCTACACCGCCATCTGTATAAACATGGAAATATCTACACCGCTATCTGTAGAAACATGGAAATATCTACACTGCGATGTGCATAAACATGAAAATATCTACACCGCTATCTGTAGAAACATGGAAATATCTACACAGCTATCTCTATAAACATGGAAATATCTACACCGCCGTCTGTATAAACATGGAATTACCAACAAGTCACCTGTATAAACATGGAAATATCTACACAGCCATCTGTATAAACATGGAAATATGTACACAGCCATCTTTATATACATGGAAATATCTACACCGCTATCTCTATTAACATGGAAATAACTAAACCGCTATTTGTATGAACAAGGAAATATCTACACCGTTATCTGTATAAACATGGAAATATCTACACTGCTATTTGTATAAACAAGGACATATCTACACCGCTATCTGTATAAACATGGAAATAACTACACCGCTATTTGCATAAACAAGGAAATATCTACACCGTGATCTGTATAAACATGGAAATATGTACAACGCCATCTCTATAAACATGGAAATATCTACACCCCTATCTGTATAAACATGGAAATATCCACACCGCTATCTCTATAAACATGGAAATAACTACACCGCGATCAGTATAAACGTGGAAATATCTACACCGCTATCTCTATAAACATGGAAATATCTCCACTGCTATCTCTATAAACATCGAAATATCTACACCGCCATCTGTATAAACATGGAAATACTTACAAAGTTATCTGTATAAACATGTAAATATCTACACCGCCATCTGTATAAACATGGGAATATCTACAAAGCCATGTGTACATATATGGAAATATCTACACCGCTCTCCATATAAACATGGAAATAACTACACCGCTATCTCTATATACATGGAAATATCTACACCGCCATCTACATATCCATAGAAATATCTGCGCCACCATCTGTATAAACATGGAAATATCTACACTTTCATCTGTGTATAGATGGAAGTATCAACACCGCCATCTGTACAAACATGGAAATATCTGCACCGTTATCTGTATAAACATGGAAATATCTACACCGTGGTCTGTATAAACATGGAAATATCTACACCGCTATCTGTATAAACATGGAAATATATACACCGCCATCTCTATAAACATGGAAATATCTACACCGTGATCTGTATAAACATGGAACTATTTACACCGATATCTGTATAAACATGGAAATATCTACACAGCCATCTGTATAAACATGGAAATATCTACACCGCCATCTGTATAAACATGGAAATATCTACACCGCTATCTGTATAAACCTGAAAATATCTACACCGCTATCTGTACAAACATGGTAATATCTACAACACCATCTATATAAACATGGAAATATCTTCACCGCCATCTGTATAAACATGGAAATATCTACAATGCCATCTGTAGAAAGATGGAAATATCTACACTGCAATCTGTGTAAACATGGAAATATCTACACCGCAATCTGTATAAACATGGAAATATCTACAATGCCATCTGTAGAAAGATGGAAATATCTACACCGCAATCTGTGTAAACATGGAAATATCTACACCAATATCTGTAAAAACATGGAAATATCTACACCGCTATCTGTATAAACATGGAAATATCTACACCGCGGTCTGCATAAACATGGAAATATCTACACCGCGATCTGTATAAACATGGAAATATCTACACCGCTATCTGTAGAAACATGGAAACATCTACACTGCGATGTGCATAAACATGGAAATATCTACACCGCTATCTGTATAAACATGGAAATATCTACACAGCTATCTCTATAAACATGGAAATATCTACACCGCCATCTGTATAAACATGGAAATATCTACACCGCTATCTGTAGAAACATGGAAATATCTACACTGCGATGTGCATAAACATGAAAATATCTACACCGCTATCTGTAGAAACATCGAAATATCTACACAGCTATCTCTATAAACATGGAAATATCTACACCGCCATCTGTATAAACATGGAATTACCTACAACTCATCTGTATAAACATGGAAATATCTACACAGCCATCTGTATAAACATGGAAATATGTACACAGCCATCTTTATATACATGGAAATATCTACACCGCTATCTCTATTAACATGGAAATAACTAAACCGCTATTTGTATGAACAAGGAAATATCTACACCATGATCTGTATAAACATTGAAATATCTACACTGCTATTTGTATAAACAAGGACATATCTACACCGCTATCTGTATAAACATGGAAATAACTACACCGCTATTTGCATAAACAAGGAAATATCTACACCGTGATCTGTATAAACATGGAAATATGTACAACGCCATTTCTATAAACATGGAAATATCTACACCCCTATCTGTATAAACATGGAAATATCCACACCGCTATCTCTATAAACATGGAAATAACTACACCGCGATCAGTATAAACGTGGAAATATCTACACCGCTATCTCTATAAACATGGAAATATCTCCAATGCTATCTCTATAAACATCAAAATATCTACACCGCCATCTGTATAAACATGGAAATACTTACAAAGTTATCTGTATAATCATGTAAATATCTACACCGCCATCTGTATAAACATGGGAATATCTACACAGCCATGTGTACATATATGGAAATATCTACACCGCTCTCCATATAAACATGGAAATAACTACACCGCTATCTCTATATACATGGAAATATCTACACCGCCATCTACATATCCATAGAAATATCTGCGACACCATCTGTATAAACATGGAAATATCTACACGGTCATCTGTGTATAGATGGAAGTATCAACACCGCCATCTGTACAAACATGGAAATATCTGCACCGTTATCTGTATAAACATGGAAATATCTACACCGTGGTCTGTATAAACATGGAAATATCTACACCGCTATCTGTATAAACATGGAAATATATACACCGCCATCTCTATAAACATGGAAATATCTACACCGTGATCTGTATAAACATGGAACTATTTACACCGATATCTGTATAAACATGGAAATATCTACACAGCCATCTGTATAAAAATGGAAATATCTACACCGCCATCTGTATAAACATGGAAATATCTACACCGCTATCTGTATAAACCTGAAAATATCTACACCGCTATCTGTATAAACATGGTAATATCTACAACACCATCTATATAAACATGGAAATATCTTCACCGCCATCTGTATAAACATGGAAATATCTACAATGCCATCTGTAGAAAGATGGAAATATCTACACTGCCATCTGTGTAAACATGGAAATATCTACACCGCCATCTGTATAAACATGGAAATATCTACAATGCCATCGGTAGAAAGATGGAAATATCTACACCGCAATCTGTGTAAACATGGAAATATCTACACCAATATCTGTAAAAACATGGAAATATCTACACCGCTATCTGTATAAACATGGAAATATCTACACCGCGATCTGCATAAACATGGAAATATCTACACCGCGATCTGTATAAACATGGAAATATCTACACCGCTATCTGTAGAAACATGGAAATATCTACACTGCGATGTGCATAAACATGGAAATATTTACACCGATATCTGTATAAACATGGAAATATCTACACCGCCATCTCTATAAACATGGAAATATCTACACCGCCATCTGTATAAACATGGAAATATCTACACCGCTATGTGTATAAACCTGGAAATATCTACACCGCTATCTGTATAAACATGGTAATATCTACACCACCATCTAAATAAACATGGAAATATCTACACCGCCATCTGTATAAACATGGAAATATCTACAATGCCATCTGTAGAAAGATGGAAATATCTACACCGCAATCTGTGTAAACATGGAAATACCTACACCAATATCTGTAAAAACATGGAAATATCTACACCGCTATCTGCATAAACATGGAAATATCTACACCGCGATCTGTATAAACATGGAAATATCTACACCGCTATCTGTAGAAACATGGAAATATCTACACCGCGATCTGCATAAACATGGAAATACCTACACCGTGATCTGTATAAACATGGAAATATCTACACTGCTATTTGTATAAACAAGGAAATATCTACACCGCTATCTGTATAAACATGGAAATAACTACACCGCTATGTGCATAAACAAGGAAATATCTGCACTGTGATCTGTATAAACATGGAAATATCTACAAGCCATCTCTATAAACATGGAGATATCTACACCCCTATCTGTATAAACATGGAAATATCCACACCTCTATCTCTATAAACATGGAAATAACTACACCGCGATCAGTATAAACGTGGAAATATCTACACCGCTATCTCTATAAACATGGAAATATCTCCACTGCTATGTCTATAAACATCGAAATATCTACACCGCCATCTGTATAAACATGGAAATATCTACACCGCTATCTGTATAAACCTGGAAATATCTACATCGCTATCTGTATAAACATGGTAATAACTCCACCACCATCTATATAAACAAGGAAATATCTACACCACCATCTGTAGAAACTTGTAAATATCTACAATGCCATCTGTAGAAAGATGGAAATATCTACACCGCAATCTGTGTAAACATGGAAATATCTACACCAATATCTGTAAAAACATGGAAATATCTACACCGCTATCTGTATAAACATGGAAATATCTACAATGCGATCTGCATAAACATGGAAATATCTACACCGCGATCTGTATAAACATGGAAATATCTACACCGCTATCTGTAGAAACATGGAAATATCTACACCGCGATCTGCATAAACATGGAAATATCTACACCGCGATCTGTATAAACATGGAAATATCTACACCGCTATCTGTAGAAACATGGAAATATCTACACAGCTATCTCTATAAACATGGAAAAATCTACACCGCCATCTCTATAAACATGGAAATACCTACAAGTCATCTGTATAAACATGGAAATATCTACACAGCCATCTGTATAAACATGGAAATATCAACACAGCCATCTGTATATACATGGAAATATCTACACCGCTATCTGTATAAACATGGAAATAACTACACTGCTATTTGTATAAACAAGGAAATATCTACACCGTGATTTGTATAACCATGGAAATATCTACAATGCTATTTGTATAAACAAGGAAATATCTACACCGCTATCTGTATAAACATGGAAATATCTACAACGCTATTTGCATAAACAAGGAAATATCTACACCGTGATCTGTATAAACGTGGAAATATCTACAACGCCATCTCTATAAACATGGAAATATCTACACTCCTATGTGTATAAACATGGAAATGTCCACAACGCTATCTTTATAAACATGGAAATAACTACACCGCGATCAGTATAAACGTGGAAATATCTACACCGCTATCTCTATAAACATGGAAATATCTCCACTGCTATCTCTATAAACATCGAAATATCTACACCGCCATCTGTATAAACTTGGAAATACTTACAAAGTTATCTGTATAAACATGGGAATATCTACACCGCCATCTGTATAAACATGGAAATATCTACACAGCCATGTGTACATACATGGAAATATCTACACTGCTCTCTATATAAACATGGAAATAACTACACCGCTATCTGTATATACATGGAAATACCTACACCGCCATCTACATATCCATAGAAATATCTGCGCCGCCATCTGTAATAAACATGGAAATATCTACACGGTCATCTGTGTATAGATGGAAATATCAACACCGCCATCTGTACAAACATGGAAATATCTGCACCGCTATCTGTATAAGCATGGAAATATCTACACCGTGGTCTGTATAAACATGGAAATATCTACACCGCTATCTGTATAAACATGGAAATATATACACCGCTATCTCTATAAACATGGAAATATCTACACCGTGATCTGTATAAACATGGAAATATTTACACCGATATCTGTATAAACATGGAAATATCTACACCGCCAGCTCTATAAACATGGAAATATCTACACCGCCATCTGTATAAACATGGAAATATCTACACCGCTAAATGTATAAACCTGGAAATATCTACACTGATATCTGTATAAACATGGTAATATCTACACCACCATCTATATAAACATGGAAATATCTACACCACCATCTGTATAAACATGGAAATATCTACAATGCCATCTGTAGAAAGATGGAAATATCTACACCGCGATCTGCATAAACATGGAAATATCAACACCGCTATCTGTATAAAGATGGAAATATCTACACCGCGATCTGCATAAGCATGGAAATATCTACACCGCAATCTGCATAAACATGAATATATCGACACCGCTATCTGTAGAAACATGGAATTATCTACACAACTATCTCTATAAACATGGAAATATCTACACCGCCATCTGTATAAACATGGAAATACCTACAAGTCATCTGTATAAACATGGAAATATCTACACAGCCATCTGTATAAACATGGAAATATCTACACAGCCATCTGTATATACATGGAAATATCTACACCGCTATCTGTATAAACATGGAGAAAACTACACCTCTATTTGTATAAACAAGGAAATATCTACACCGTGATTTGTATAAACATGGAAATATCTACACTGCTATTTGTATAAACAAGGAAATATCTACACCGCTATCTGTATAAACATGGAAATAACTACACCGCTATTTGCATAAACAAGGAAATATCTACACCGTGATCTGTATAAACATGGAAATATCTACAACGCCATCTCTATAAACATGGAAATAACTACACCGCTATTTGCATAAACAAGGAAATATCTACACCGTGATCTGTATAAACATGGGAATACTAACAAAGTTATCTGTATAAACATGGAAATATCTACACCGCCATCTGTATAAACATGGAAATATCTACTCAGCCATGTGTACATACATGGAAATATCTACACCGCTCTCTATATAAACATGGAAATAACTACACCGCTATCTGTATATACATGGAAATATCTACACCGCCATCTACATATCCATAGAAATATCTGCGCCACCATCTGTATAAACATGGAAATATCTACACGGTCATCTGTGCATAGATGGAAATATCAACACCGCCATCTGTACAAACATGGAAATATCTGCACCGCTATCTGTATAAACATGGTAATATTTACACCGTGGTCTGTATAAACATGGAAATATCTACACCGCTATCTGTATAAATATGGAAATATATACACCGCTATCTCTATAAACATGGAAATATCTACACCGTGATCTGTATAAACATGGAAATATTTATACCGATATCTGTATAAACATGGAAATATCTACACCGCAATCTGTATAAACCTGGAAATATCTACACTGCTATCTGTATAAACATGGTAATATCTACACCACCGTCTATATAAACATGGAAATATCTACACCGCCATCTGTATAAACATGGAAATATCTACAATGCCATCTGTAGAAAGATGGAAATATCTACACCGCGATCTGCATAAACATGGAAATATCTACACCGCTATCTGTAGAAACATGGAAATATCTACACAGCTATCTCTATAAACATGGAAATATCTACACCGCCATCTGTATAAACATGGAAATACCTACAAGTCATCTGTATAAACATGGAAATATCTACACAGCCATCTGTATAAACATGGAAATATCTACACAGCCATCTGTATATAAATGGAAATATCTACACCGCTATCTGTATAAACATGGAAATAACTACACCGCTATTTGTATAAACAAGGAAATATCTACACCGTGATTTGTATAAACATGGAAATATCTACACTGCTATTTGTATAAACAAGGAAATATCTACACCGCTATCTGTATAAACATGGAAATAACTACACCGCTATTTGCATAAACAAGGAAATATCTGCACAGTGATCTGTATAAACATGGAAATATCTACAACGCCATCTCTATAAACATGGAAATAACTACACCGCTATTTGCATAAACAAGGAAATATCTACACCGTGATCTGTATAAACATGGAAATATCTACAACCCCATCTCTATAAACATGGAAATATCTACACTCCTATGTCTACAAACATGGAAATATCCACACCGCTATCTCAATAAACATTGAAATAACTACACCGCGGTCAGTAGAAACGTGGAAATATCTACACCGCTATCTCTATAAACATGGAAATATCTCCACTGCTATCTCTATAAACATCGAAATATCTACACAGCCATCTGTATAAACATGGAAATACTTACAAAGTTATCTGTAGAAACCTGGAAATATCTACACAGCTATCTCTATAAACATGGAAATATCTACACAGTCATCTGCATAAACATGGAAATACCTACAAGTCATCTGTATAAACATGGAAATATCTGCACAGCCATCTGTATAAACATGGAAATATCTACACAGCCATCTGTATATACACGGAAATATCTACACCGCTAACTGTATTAATATGGAAATAACTACACCGCTATTTTTATAAACAAGGAATTATCTACACCGTGATCTGTATAAACATGGAAATATCTACACTGCTATTTGTATAAACAAGGAAATATCTACACCGCTATCTGTATAAACATGGAAATAACTACACCGCTATTTGCATAAACAAGGAAATATCTACACCGTGATCTGTATATACATGGAAATATTTACACCGATATCTGTATAAACATGGAAATATCTACACCGCCATCTCTATAAACATGGAAATATCTACACCGCCATCTGTATAAACATGGAAATATCTACACCGCTATCTGTATAAACCTGGAAATATCTACACCGCTATCTGTATAAACATGGTAATATCTACACCACCATCTATATAAACATGGAAATATCTACACCGCCATCTGTATAAACATGGAAATATCTACAATGCCATCTGTAGAAAGATGGAAATATCTACACTTCAATCTGTGTAAACAAGCAAATACCTACACCAATAACAGTAAAAACATGGAAATATCTACACCGCTATCTGTATAAAGATGGAAATATCTACACCGTGATCTGCATAAGCATGGAAATATCTACACCGCGATCTGCATAAACATGGAAATATCTACACCGCTATCTGTAGAAACTTGGAAATATCTACACAGCTATCTCTATAAACATGGAAATATCTCCACCACCATCTGTATAAACATGGAAATACCTACAAGTCATCTGTATAAACATGGAAATATCTACACAGCCATCTGTATAAACATGGAAATATCTACACAGCCATCTGTATATACATGGAAATATCTACACCGCTATCTGTATAAACATGGAAATAACTACACCGCTATTTGTATAAACAAGGAAATATCTACACCGTGATCTGTATAAACATGGAAATATCTACACTGCTATTTGTATAAACAAGGAAATATCTACACCGCTATCTGTATAAACATGGAAATAACTACACCGCTGTTTGCATAAACAAGGAAATATCTACACCGTGATCTGTATAAACATGGAAATATCTACAACGCCATCTCTATAAACATGGAAATATCTACACCCCTATCTGTATAAACATGGAAATATCCACACCGCTATCTCTATAAACATGGAAATAACTACACCACGATCAGTATAAACGTGGAAATATCTACACCATGGTCTGTATAAACATGGAAATATCTATACCGCTATCTGTATAAACATGGAAATATATACACCGCCATCTCTATAAACATGGAAATATCTACACCGTGATCTGTATAAACATGGAACTATTTACACCGATATCTGTATAAACATGGAAATATCTACACAGCCATCTGTATAAAAATGGAAATATCTACACCGCCATCTGTATAAACATGGAAATATCTACACCGCTATCTGTATAAACCTGAAAATATCTACACCGCTATCTGTATAAACATGGTAATATCTACAACACCATCTATATAAACATGGAAATATCTTCACCGCCATCTGTATAAACATGGAAATATCTACAATGCCATCTGTAGAAAGATGGAAATATCTACACTGCCATCTGTGTAAACATGGAAATATCTACACCGCCATCTGTATAAACATGGAAATATCTACAATGCCATCGGTAGAAAGATGGAAATATCTACACCGCAATCTGTGTAAACATGGAAATATCTACACCAATATCTGTAAAAACATGGAAATATCTACACCGCTATCTGTATAAACATGGAAATATCTACACCGCGATCTGCATAAACATGGAAATATCTACACCGCGATCTGTATAAACATGGAAATATCTACACCGCTATCTGTAGAAACATGGAAATATCTACACTGCGATGTGCATAAACATGGAAATATTTACACCGATATCTGTATAAACATGGAAATATCTACACCGCCATCTCTATAAACATGGAAATATCTACACCGCCATCTGTATAAACATGGAAATATCTACACCGCTATGTGTATAAACCTGGAAATATCTACACCGCTATCTGTATAAACATGGTAATATCTACACCACCATCTAAATAAACATGGAAATATCTACACCGCCATCTGTATAAACATGGAAATATCTACAATGCCATCTGTAGAAAGATGGAAATATCTACACCGCAATCTGTGTAAACATGGAAATACCTACACCAATATCTGTAAAAACATGGAAATATCTACACCGCTATCTGCATAAACATGGAAATATCTACACCGCGATCTGTATAAACATGGAAATATCTACACCGCTATCTGTAGAAACATGGAAATATCTACACCGCGATCTGCATAAACATGGAAATACCTACACCGTGATCTGTATAAACATGGAAATATCTACACTGCTATTTGTATAAACAAGGAAATATCTACACCGCTATCTGTATAAACATGGAAATAACTACACCGCTATGTGCATAAACAAGGAAATATCTGCACTGTGATCTGTATAAACATGGAAATATCTACAAGCCATCTCTATAAACATGGAGATATCTACACCCCTATCTGTATAAACATGGAAATATCCACACCTCTATCTCTATAAACATGGAAATAACTACACCGCGATCAGTATAAACGTGGAAATATCTACACCGCTATCTCTATAAACATGGAAATATCTCCACTGCTATGTCTATAAACATCGAAATATCTACACCGCCATCTGTATAAACATGGAAATATCTACACCGCTATCTGTATAAACCTGGAAATATCTACATCGCTATCTGTATAAACATGGTAATAACTCCACCACCATCTATATAAACAAGGAAATATCTACACCACCATCTGTAGAAACTTGTAAATATCTACAATGCCATCTGTAGAAAGATGGAAATATCTACACCGCAATCTGTGTAAACATGGAAATATCTACACCAATATCTGTAAAAACATGGAAATATCTACACCGCTATCTGTATAAACATGGAAATATCTACAATGCGATCTGCATAAACATGGAAATATCTACACCGCGATCTGTATAAACATGGAAATATCTACACCGCTATCTGTAGAAACATGGAAATATCTACACCGCGATCTGCATAAACATGGAAATATCTACACCGCGATCTGTATAAACATGGAAATATCTACACCGCTATCTGTAGAAACATGGAAATATCTACACAGCTATCTCTATAAACATGGAAAAATCTACACCGCCATCTCTATAAACATGGAAATACCTACAAGTCATCTGTATAAACATGGAAATATCTACACAGCCATCTGTATAAACATGGAAATATCAACACAGCCATCTGTATATACATGGAAATATCTACACCGCTATCTGTATAAACATGGAAATAACTACACTGCTATTTGTATAAACAAGGAAATATCTACACCGTGATTTGTATAACCATGGAAATATCTACAATGCTATTTGTATAAACAAGGAAATATCTACACCGCTATCTGTATAAACATGGAAATATCTACAACGCTATTTGCATAAACAAGGAAATATCTACACCGTGATCTGTATAAACGTGGAAATATCTACAACGCCATCTCTATAAACATGGAAATATCTACACTCCTATGTGTATAAACATGGAAATGTCCACAACGCTATCTTTATAAACATGGAAATAACTACACCGCGATCAGTATAAACGTGGAAATATCTACACCGCTATCTCTATAAACATGGAAATATCTCCACTGCTATCTCTATAAACATCGAAATATCTACACCGCCATCTGTATAAACTTGGAAATACTTACAAAGTTATCTGTATAAACATGGGAATATCTACACCGCCATCTGTATAAACATGGAAATATCTACACAGCCATGTGTACATACATGGAAATATCTACACTGCTCTCTATATAAACATGGAAATAACTACACCGCTATCTGTATATACATGGAAATACCTACACCGCCATCTACATATCCATAGAAATATCTGCGCCGCCATCTGTAATAAACATGGAAATATCTACACGGTCATCTGTGTATAGATGGAAATATCAACACCGCCATCTGTACAAACATGGAAATATCTGCACCGCTATCTGTATAAGCATGGAAATATCTACACCGTGGTCTGTATAAACATGGAAATATCTACACCGCTATCTGTATAAACATGGAAATATATACACCGCTATCTCTATAAACATGGAAATATCTACACCGTGATCTGTATAAACATGGAAATATTTACACCGATATCTGTATAAACATGGAAATATCTACACCGCCAGCTCTATAAACATGGAAATATCTACACCGCCATCTGTATAAACATGGAAATATCTACACCGCTAAATGTATAAACCTGGAAATATCTACACTGATATCTGTATAAACATGGTAATATCTACACCACCATCTATATAAACATGGAAATATCTACACCACCATCTGTATAAACATGGAAATATCTACAATGCCATCTGTAGAAAGATGGAAATATCTACACCGCGATCTGCATAAACATGGAAATATCAACACCGCTATCTGTATAAAGATGGAAATATCTACACCGCGATCTGCATAAGCATGGAAATATCTACACCGCAATCTGCATAAACATGAATATATCGACACCGCTATCTGTAGAAACATGGAATTATCTACACAACTATCTCTATAAACATGGAAATATCTACACCGCCATCTGTATAAACATGGAAATACCTACAAGTCATCTGTATAAACATGGAAATATCTACACAGCCATCTGTATAAACATGGAAATATCTACACAGCCATCTGTATATACATGGAAATATCTACACCGCTATCTGTATAAACATGGAGAAAACTACACCTCTATTTGTATAAACAAGGAAATATCTACACCGTGATTTGTATAAACATGGAAATATCTACACTGCTATTTGTATAAACAAGGAAATATCTACACCGCTATCTGTATAAACATGGAAATAACTACACCGCTATTTGCATAAACAAGGAAATATCTACACCGTGATCTGTATAAACATGGAAATATCTACAACGCCATCTCTATAAACATGGAAATAACTACACCGCTATTTGCATAAACAAGGAAATATCTACACCGTGATCTGTATAAACATGGGAATACTAACAAAGTTATCTGTATAAACATGGAAATATCTACACCGCCATCTGTATAAACATGGAAATATCTACTCAGCCATGTGTACATACATGGAAATATCTACACCGCTCTCTATATAAACATGGAAATAACTACACCGCTATCTGTATATACATGGAAATATCTACACCGCCATCTACATATCCATAGAAATATCTGCGCCACCATCTGTATAAACATGGAAATATCTACACGGTCATCTGTGCATAGATGGAAATATCAACACCGCCATCTGTACAAACATGGAAATATCTGCACCGCTATCTGTATAAACATGGTAATATTTACACCGTGGTCTGTATAAACATGGAAATATCTACACCGCTATCTGTATAAATATGGAAATATATACACCGCTATCTCTATAAACATGGAAATATCTACACCGTGATCTGTATAAACATGGAAATATTTATACCGATATCTGTATAAACATGGAAATATCTACACCGCAATCTGTATAAACCTGGAAATATCTACACTGCTATCTGTATAAACATGGTAATATCTACACCACCGTCTATATAAACATGGAAATATCTACACCGCCATCTGTATAAACATGGAAATATCTACAATGCCATCTGTAGAAAGATGGAAATATCTACACCGCGATCTGCATAAACATGGAAATATCTACACCGCTATCTGTAGAAACATGGAAATATCTACACAGCTATCTCTATAAACATGGAAATATCTACACCGCCATCTGTATAAACATGGAAATACCTACAAGTCATCTGTATAAACATGGAAATATCTACACAGCCATCTGTATAAACATGGAAATATCTACACAGCCATCTGTATATAAATGGAAATATCTACACCGCTATCTGTATAAACATGGAAATAACTACACCGCTATTTGTATAAACAAGGAAATATCTACACCGTGATTTGTATAAACATGGAAATATCTACACTGCTATTTGTATAAACAAGGAAATATCTACACCGCTATCTGTATAAACATGGAAATAACTACACCGCTATTTGCATAAACAAGGAAATATCTGCACAGTGATCTGTATAAACATGGAAATATCTACAACGCCATCTCTATAAACATGGAAATAACTACACCGCTATTTGCATAAACAAGGAAATATCTACACCGTGATCTGTATAAACATGGAAATATCTACAACCCCATCTCTATAAACATGGAAATATCTACACTCCTATGTCTACAAACATGGAAATATCCACACCGCTATCTCAATAAACATTGAAATAACTACACCGCGGTCAGTAGAAACGTGGAAATATCTACACCGCTATCTCTATAAACATGGAAATATCTCCACTGCTATCTCTATAAACATCGAAATATCTACACAGCCATCTGTATAAACATGGAAATACTTACAAAGTTATCTGTAGAAACCTGGAAATATCTACACAGCTATCTCTATAAACATGGAAATATCTACACAGTCATCTGCATAAACATGGAAATACCTACAAGTCATCTGTATAAACATGGAAATATCTGCACAGCCATCTGTATAAACATGGAAATATCTACACAGCCATCTGTATATACACGGAAATATCTACACCGCTAACTGTATTAATATGGAAATAACTACACCGCTATTTTTATAAACAAGGAATTATCTACACCGTGATCTGTATAAACATGGAAATATCTACACTGCTATTTGTATAAACAAGGAAATATCTACACCGCTATCTGTATAAACATGGAAATAACTACACCGCTATTTGCATAAACAAGGAAATATCTACACCGTGATCTGTATATACATGGAAATATTTACACCGATATCTGTATAAACATGGAAATATCTACACCGCCATCTCTATAAACATGGAAATATCTACACCGCCATCTGTATAAACATGGAAATATCTACACCGCTATCTGTATAAACCTGGAAATATCTACACCGCTATCTGTATAAACATGGTAATATCTACACCACCATCTATATAAACATGGAAATATCTACACCGCCATCTGTATAAACATGGAAATATCTACAATGCCATCTGTAGAAAGATGGAAATATCTACACTTCAATCTGTGTAAACAAGCAAATACCTACACCAATAACAGTAAAAACATGGAAATATCTACACCGCTATCTGTATAAAGATGGAAATATCTACACCGTGATCTGCATAAGCATGGAAATATCTACACCGCGATCTGCATAAACATGGAAATATCTACACCGCTATCTGTAGAAACTTGGAAATATCTACACAGCTATCTCTATAAACATGGAAATATCTCCACCACCATCTGTATAAACATGGAAATACCTACAAGTCATCTGTATAAACATGGAAATATCTACACAGCCATCTGTATAAACATGGAAATATCTACACAGCCATCTGTATATACATGGAAATATCTACACCGCTATCTGTATAAACATGGAAATAACTACACCGCTATTTGTATAAACAAGGAAATATCTACACCGTGATCTGTATAAACATGGAAATATCTACACTGCTATTTGTATAAACAAGGAAATATCTACACCGCTATCTGTATAAACATGGAAATAACTACACCGCTGTTTGCATAAACAAGGAAATATCTACACCGTGATCTGTATAAACATGGAAATATCTACAACGCCATCTCTATAAACATGGAAATATCTACACCCCTATCTGTATAAACATGGAAATATCCACACCGCTATCTCTATAAACATGGAAATAACTACACCACGATCAGTATAAACGTGGAAATATCTACACCATGGTCTGTATAAACATGGAAATATCTATACCGCTATCTGTATAAACATGGAAATATATACACCGCTATCTCTATAAACATGGAAATATCTACACCGTGATCTGTATAAACATGGAAATATTTACACCGATATCTGTATAACATGGAAATATCTACACCGCCATCTCTATAAACATGGAAATATCTACACCGCCATCTGTATAAACATGGAAATATCTACACCGCTATCTGTATAAACCTGGAAATATCTACACTGCTATCTGTACAAACATGGTAATATCTACTCCACCATCTATATAAACATGGAAATATCTACACCGCCATCTGTATAAACATGGAAATATCTACAATGCCATCTGTAGAAAGATGGAAATATCTACACCACGATCTGCATAAACATGGAAATATTTACACCACTATCTGTATAAAGATGGAAATATCTACACCGCGATCTGCATAAGCATGGAAATATCTACACCGCGATCTGCATAAACATGGAATTATCTACACCGCTATCCGTAGAAACATGGAGATATCTACACAGCTATCTCTGTAAACATGGAAATATCTACACTGCCAACTGTATCAACATGGAAATACCTACAAGCCATCTGTATAAACATGGAAATATCTACACAGCCATCTCTATATACATGGAAATATCTACACCGCTATCTGTATAAACATGGAAATAACTACACCGCTATTTGTATAAACAAGGAAATACCTACACAGTGATCTGTATAAACATGGAAATATCTATACTGCTATTTGTATAAACAAGGAAATATCTACACCGCTATCAGTATAAACATGGAAATAACTACACCGCTATTTGCACAAACAAGGAAATATCTACACCGTCATCTGTATAAACATGGAAATATCTTCCACGCCATCTCTATAAACCTGGAAATATCTACAACCCTATCTGTATAAACATGGAAATATCCACACCGCTATCTCTATAAACATGGAAATAACTACCCCGCGATCAGTATAAACGTGGAAATATCTACACCGCTATCTCTATAAACATGGAAATATCTCCACTGCTATCTCTATAAACATCGAAATATCTACACCGCCATCTGTAAAAACATGGAAATAATTACAAAGTTATCTGTATAAACATGGAAATATCTTCACCGCCATCTGTATAAACATGGAAATATCTACACAGCCATGTGTACATACATGGAAATATCTACACAGCCATCTGTATATACATGGAAATATCTACACCGCTACCTGTATAAACATGGAAATAACTACACCGCTATTTGTATAACCAAGGAAATATCTACACCGTGATCTGTATAAACATGGAAATATCTACACTGCTATTTGTATAAACAAGGAAATATCTACACCGCTATCTGTATAAACATGGAAATAACTACACCGCTATTTGCATAAACAAGGAAATATCTACACCGTGATGTGTATAAACATGGAAATATCTACAACGCCATCTCTATAAACATGGAAATATCTACACCCCTATCTCTATAAACATGGAAATATCCACACGGCTATCTCTATAAACATGGAAATAACTACAACGCGATCAGTATAAACGTGGAAATATCTACACTGCTATCTCTATAAACATGGAAATATCTCCACTGCTATCTCTATAAACATCGAAATATCTACACCGCCATCTGTATAAACATGGAAATACTTACAAAGTTATCTGTATAAACTTGGAAATATCTACACCGCCATCTGTATAAACATGGAAATATCTACACAGCCATGTGTACATACATGGAAATATCTACACCGCTCTCTATATAAACATGGAAATAACTACACCGCTATCTGTATATACATGGAAATATCTACACCGCCATCTACATATCCATAGAAATATCTGCGCCGCCATCTGTATAAACATGGGAATATCTACACGGTCATCTGTGTATAGATGGAAATATCAACACCGCCATCTGTACAAACATGGAAATATCTGCACCGCTATCTGTATAAACTTGGAAATATCTACACCGTGGTCTGTATAAACATGGAAATATCTACACCGCTATCTGTATAAACATGGAAATATGTGCACCGCTATCTCTATAAACATGGAAATATCTACACCGTTATCTGTATAAACATGGAAATATTTACACCGATATCTGTATAAACATGGAAATATCCACACCGCTAACTGAATAAACCTGGAAATATCAGCACCGCTATCTGTATAAACATGGTAATATCTACACCACCATCTAAATAAACATGGAAATATCTACACCGCCATCTGTATTAACATGGAAATATCTACAATGCCATCTGTAGAAAGATGGAAATATCTGCACCGCAATTTGTGTAAACATGGAAATATCTACACCAATGTCTGTAAAAACATGGAAATATCTACACCGCTATCTGTATAAACATGGAAATATCTACACCGCGATCTGCATAAACATGGAAATATCTACACCGTGATCTGTATAAACATGGAAATATATACACTGCTATCTGTAGAAACATGGAAATATCTGCACCGCGATCTGCATAAACATGGAAATATCTACACCGCGATCTGTATAAACATTTAAATATCTACACCGCGATCTGTATAAACATGTAAATATTTCAACCGCTATCTGTAGAAACATGGAAATATCTACACAGCTATCTCTATAAACATGGTAATATCTACACCGCCATCTGTATAAACATGGAAATACCTACAAGTCATCTGTATAAACATGGAAATATCTACACCGCCATCTGTATAAACATGCAAATATCTACACAGCCATGTGTACATACATGGAAATATCTACACCGCTCTCTATATAAACATGGAAATAACTACACCGCTATCTGTATATACATGGAAATATCTACACCGCCATCTACATATCCATAGAAATATCTGCGCCGCCATCTGTATAAACATGGAAATATCTACACGGTCATCTGTGTATAGATGGAAATATCAACACCGCCATCTGTACAAACATGGAAATATCTGCACCGCTATCTGTATAAACATGGAAATATCTACGCCGTGGTCTGTATAAACATGAAAATATCTACACCGCTATCTGTATAAACATGGAAATATATACACCGCTATCTCTATAAACATGGAAATATCTACACCGTGATCTGTATAAACATGGAAATATTTACACCGATATCTGTATAAACATGGAAATATCTACACCGCCATATCTATAAACATGGAAATATCTACACCGCCTTCTGTATAAACATGGAAATATCTACACCGCTATCTGTATAAACCTGGAAATATCTACACCGCTATCTGTATAAACATGGTAATATCTACACCACCATCTATATAAACATGGAAATACCTACACCGCTATCTGTATAAACATGGAAATATCTACAATGCCATCTGTAGAAAGACGGAAATATCAACACCGCAATCTTTGTAAACATGGAAATATCTACACCAATGTCTGTAAAAGCATGGAAATATCTACACCGCTATCTGTATAAACATGGAAATATCTACACCGCAATCTGCATAAACATGGAAATATCTTCTCCGCGATCTGTATAAACATGGAAACATCTACACCGCTATCTGTAGAAACATGGAAATATCTACACCGCGATCTGCATAAACATGGAAATATCTACACCGCGATCTGTATAAACATGTAAATATCTACACCGCGATCTGTATAAACATGTAAATATCTACACCGCTATCTGTAGAAACATGGAAATATCTACACAGCTATCTCTATAAACATGGACATATCTACACCGCCATCTCTATAAACATGGAAATACCTACAAGTCATCTGTATGAACATGGAAATATCTACACAGCCATCTGTATAAACATGGAAATATCTACACAGCCATCTTTATATACATGCAAATATCTACACCGCTACCTTTATAAACATGGAAATAACTACACCGCTATTTGTATAACCAAGGAAATATCTACACCGTGATCTGTATAAACATGGAAATATCTACACCCCTATCTGTATAAACATGGAAATACTTACAAGGTTATCTGTATAAACATGGAAATATCTACACCGCCATCTGTATAAACATGGAAATATCTACACAGCCATGTGTACATACATGGAAATATCTACACCGCTCTCTATATAAACATGGAAATAACTACACCGCTATCTGTTTATACATGGAAATATCTACACCGCCATCTACATATCCATAGAAATATCTGCGCCGCCATCTGTATAAACATGGAAATATCTACACGGTCATCTGTGTATAGATGGAAATATCAACACCACCATCTGTACAAACATGGAAATATCTGCACCGCTATCTGTATAAACATGGAAATATCTACACCGTGGTCTGTATAAACATGGAAATATCTACACCGCTATCTGTATAAACATGGACATATATACACCGCTAGCTCTATAAACATGAAAATATCTACACTGTGATCTGTATAAACATGGAAATATTTACACCGATATCTGTATAAACATGGAAATATCTACACCGCCATCTCTATAAACATGGAAATATCTACACCGCCATCTGTATAAACATGGAAATATCTACACCGCTATCTGTATAAACCTGGAAATATCTAAACCGCTATTTTTATAAACATGGTAATATCTACACCACCATCTAAATAAACATGGAAATATCTACACCGCCATCTGCATAAACATGGAAATACCTACAATGCCACCTGTAGAAAGATGGAAATATCAACACCGCAATCTGTGTAAACATGGAAATATCTGCACCAATGTCTGTAAAAACATGGAAACATCTACACCGCTATCTGTATAAACATGGAAATATCTACACCGCAATCTGAATAAACATGGAAATATCTACTCCGCGATCTGTATAAACATGGAAATATCTACACCGCTATCTGTAGAAACATGGAAATATCTACACCGCGATCTGCATAAACATGGAAATATCTGCACCGCGATCTGTATAAACATGTAAATATCTACACCGCGATCTGTATAAACATGTAAATATCTACACCGCTATCTGTAGAAACATGGAAATATCTACACAGCTATCTCTATAAACATGGAAATATCTACACCGCCATCTCTATAAACATGGAAATACCTACAAGTCATCTGTATAAACATGGAAGTATCTACACAGCCATCTGTATAAACATTGAAATATCTACACAGCCATCTGTATATACATGGAAATATCTACACCGCTACCTGTATAAACATGGAAATAACTACACCGCTATTTGTATAACCAAGGAAATATCTACACCGTGATCTGTATAAACATGGAAATATCTACACTGCTATTTGTATAAACAAGGAAATATCTACACCGCTATCTGTATAAACATGGAAATAACTACACCGCTATTTGCATAAACAAGGAAATATCTACACCGTGATCTGTATAAACATGGAAATATCTATAACGCCATCTCTATAAACATGGAAATATCTACACCCCTATCTGTATAAACATGGAAATATCCACACCGCTATCTCTATAAACATGGAAATAACTACACCGCGATCAGTATAAACGTGGAAATATCTACACCGCTATCTCTATAAACATGGAAATATCTCCACTGCTATCTCTATAAACATCGAAATATCTACACCGCCATCTGTATAAACATGGAAATACTTACAAAGTTATCAGTATAAACATGGAAATATCTACACCGCAATCTGTATAAACATGGAAATATCTAGACAGCCATTTGTACATACATGGAAATATGTACACCGCTCTCTATATAAACATGGAAATAACTACACCGCTATCTGTATATACATGGAAATATCTACACCGCCATCTACATATCCATAGAAATATCTGCGCCGCCATCTGTATAAACATGGAAATACCTACACGGTCATCTGTGTATAGATGGAAATATCAACACCGCCATCTGTTCAAACATGGAAATATCTGCACCGCTATCTGTATAAACATGGAAATAACTACACCGTGGTCTGTATAAACATGGAAATATCTACACCGTGGTCTGTATAAACATGGAAACATATACACCGCTATCTCTATAAACATGGAAATATCTACACCGTGATCTGTATAAACATGGAAATATTTACACCGATATCTGTATAAACATGGAAATATCTACACCGCCATCTCTATAAACATGGAAATATCTACACCGCCATCTGTATAAACATGGAAATATCTACACCGCTATCTGTATAAACCTGGAAATATCTACACCGCTATCTGTATAAACATGGTAATATCTACACCACCATCTATATAAACATGGAAATATCTACACCGCTATCTGTATAAACATGGAAATATCTACAATGCCATCTGTAGAAAGATGGAAATATCTACAGCGCAATCTGCGTAAACATGGAAATATCTACACCAATATCTGTAAAAACATGGAAATATCTACACCGGGATCTGTATAAACATGGAAATATCTACACCGCGATCTGCATAAACATGGAAATATCTACACCGCGATCTGTATAAACATGGAAATATCTACACCGCTATCTGTAGAAACATGGAAATATCTAAAACGCGATCTGCATAAACATGGAATTATCTAAACCACGATCTGTATAAACATGGAAATATCTACACCGCTATCTGTAGAAACATGGAAATATCTACACCGCGATCTGCATAAACATGGAAATATCTACACCGCGATCTGTATAAACATGGAAATATCTACACCGCTATCTGTAGAAACATGGAAATATCTACACTGCTATCTCTATAAACATGGAAATATCTACACCGCCATCTGTATAAACATGGAAATACCTACAAGTCATCTGTATAAACATGGAAATATCTACACAGCCATCTGTATAAACATGGAAATATCTACACAGCCATCTGTATATACACGGAAATATCTACACCGCTATGTGTATAAACATGGAAATAACTACACCGCTATTTGTATAAACAAGGAAATATCTACACCGTGATCTCTATAAACTTGGAAATATCTACAATGCTATTTGTATAAACAAGGAAATATCTACACCGCTATCTGTATAAACATGGAAATAACTACACCGTTATTTGCATAAACGAGGAAATATCTACACCGTGATCTCTATAAACATGGAAATATTTACAACGCCATCTCTATAAACATGGAAATATCTAAACCCCTATCTGTATAAACATGGAAATATCCACACCGCTCTCTATAAACATGGAAATAACTACACCGCGATCTGCATAAACGTGGAAATCTCTACACCGCTATCTCTATAAACATGGAAGTATCTCCACTGCTATCTCTATAAACATCGACATATCTACACCGCCATCTGTATAAACATGGAAATACTGACAAAGTTATGTGTATAAACATGGAAATATCTACACCGCCGTCTGTATAAACATGGAAATATCTACACAGCCATGTGTACATATATGGAAATATCTACACAGCTCTCTATATAAACATGGAAATAACTACACCACAATCTGTATATACATGGAAATATCTACACCGCCATCTACATATCCATAGAAATATCTGCGCCGCCATCTGTATAAACATGGAAATATCTACATGGTCATCAGTGTATAGATGGAAATATCAACACCGCCATCTGTACAAACATGGAAATATCTGCATGGCTATCTGTATAAACATGGAAATATCTACACCGTGGTCTGTATAAACATTTAAATATGTACACCGCTATCTTTATAAACATGGAAATATATACACCGCTATCTCTATAAACATGGAAATATCTACACCGTGATCTGTATAAACATGGAAATATTTACACCGATATCTGTATAAACATGGAAATATCTACAACGCCATTTCTATAAATATGGAAATATATACACCGCCATCAGAATAAACATGCAAATATCTACACCGCTATCTGTATAAACCTGTAAATATCTACACCGCTATCTGTCTAAACATGGTAATATCTACACCACCACCTATATAAACATGGAAATATCTACACCGCCATCTGTATAAACATGGAAATATCTACAATGCCATCTGTAGAAAGATGGAAATATCTACACCGCAATCTGTGTAAACATGGAAATATCTACACCAATATCTGTAAATCATGGAAATATCTACACCTCTATCAGTATAAACATGGAAATATCTAAAACGCGATCTGCAAAAACATGGAATTATCTAAACCACGATCTGTATAAACATGGAAATATCTACACCGCTATCTGTAGAAACATGGAAATATCTATACCGCGATCTGCATAAACATGGAAATATCTACACCGCGATCTGTATAAAGATGGAAATATCTCCACCGCTATCTATAGAAACATGGAAATATCTACACAGCTATCTCTATAAACATGGAAATATCTACACCGCCATCTGTATAAATATGGAAATACCTACAAGTCATCTGTATAAACATGGAAATATCTACACAGCCATCTGTATAAACATGGAAATATCTACACAGCCATCTGTATATACATGGAAATATCTACACCGCTATCTGTATAAACATGGAAATAACTACACCGCTATTTGTATAAACAAGGAAATATCTACACCGTGATCTGTATAAACATGGAAATATCTACACCGCTATTTGTATAAACAAGGAAATATCTACACCGCTATCTGTATAAACATGGAAATATCTACACCGCAATCTGAATAAACATGGAAATATCTACTCCGCGATCTGTATAAACATGGAAATATCTACACCGCTATCTGTAGAAACATGGAAATATCTACAACGCGATCTGCATAAACATGGAAATATCTGCACCGCGATCTGTATAAACATGTAAATATCTACACCGCGATCTGTATAAACATGTAAATATCTACACCGCTATCTGTAGAAACATGGAAATATCTACACAGCTATCTCTATAAACATGGAAATATCTACACCGCCATCTCTATAAACATGGAAATACCTACAAGTCATCTGTATAAACATGGAAGTATCTACACAGCCATCTGTATAAACATTGAAATATCTACACAGCCATCTGTATATACATGGAAATATCTACACCGCTACCTGTATAAACATGGAAATAACTACACCGCTATTTGTATAACCAAGGAAATATCTACACCGTGATCTGTATAAACATGGAAATATCTACACTGCTATTTGTATAAACAAGGAAATATCTACACCGCTATCTGTATAAACATGGAAATAACTACACCGCTATTTGCATAAACAAGGAAATATCTACACCGTGATCTGTATAAACATGGAAATATCTATAACGCCATCTCTATAAACATGGAAATATCTACACCCCTATCTGTATAAACATGGAAATATCCACACCGCTATCTCTATAAACATGGAAATAACTACACCGCGATCAGTATAAACGTGGAAATATCTACACCGCTATCTCTATAAACATGGAAATATCTCCACTGCTATCTCTATAAACATCGAAATATCTACACCGCCATCTGTATAAACATGGAAATACTTACAAAGTTATCAGTATAAACATGGAAATATCTACACCGCAATCTGTATAAACATGGAAATATCTAGACAGCCATTTGTACATACATGGAAATATGTACACCGCTCTCTATATAAACATGGAAATAACTACACCGCTATCTGTATATACATGGAAATATCTACACCGCCATCTACATATCCATAGAAATATCTGCGCCGCCATCTGTATAAACATGGAAATACCTACACGGTCATCTGTGTATAGATGGAAATATCAACACCGCCATCTGTTCAAACATGGAAATATCTGCACCGCTATCTGTATAAACATGGAAATAACTACACCGTGGTCTGTATAAACATGGAAATATCTACACCGTGGTCTGTATAAACATGGAAACATATACACCGCTATCTCTATAAACATGGAAATATCTACACCGTGATCTGTATAAACATGGAAATATTTACACCGATATCTGTATAAACATGGAAATATCTACACCGCCATCTCTATAAACATGGAAATATCTACACCGCCATCTGTATAAACATGGAAATATCTACACCGCTATCTGTATAAACCTGGAAATATCTACACCGCTATCTGTATAAACATGGTAATATCTACACCACCATCTATATAAACATGGAAATATCTACACCGCTATCTGTATAAACATGGAAATATCTACAATGCCATCTGTAGAAAGATGGAAATATCTACAGCGCAATCTGCGTAAACATGGAAATATCTACACCAATATCTGTAAAAACATGGAAATATCTACACCGGGATCTGTATAAACATGGAAATATCTACACCGCGATCTGCATAAACATGGAAATATCTACACCGCGATCTGTATAAACATGGAAATATCTACACCGCTATCTGTAGAAACATGGAAATATCTAAAACGCGATCTGCATAAACATGGAATTATCTAAACCACGATCTGTATAAACATGGAAATATCTACACCGCTATCTGTAGAAACATGGAAATATCTACACCGCGATCTGCATAAACATGGAAATATCTACACCGCGATCTGTATAAACATGGAAATATCTACACCGCTATCTGTAGAAACATGGAAATATCTACACTGCTATCTCTATAAACATGGAAATATCTACACCGCCATCTGTATAAACATGGAAATACCTACAAGTCATCTGTATAAACATGGAAATATCTACACAGCCATCTGTATAAACATGGAAATATCTACACAGCCATCTGTATATACACGGAAATATCTACACCGCTATGTGTATAAACATGGAAATAACTACACCGCTATTTGTATAAACAAGGAAATATCTACACCGTGATCTCTATAAACATGGAAATATCTACAATGCTATTTGTATAAACAAGGAAATATCTACACCGCTATCTGTATAAACATGGAAATAACTACACCGTTATTTGCATAAACGAGGAAATATCTACACCGTGATCTCTATAAACATGGAAATATTTACAACGCCATCTCTATAAACATGGAAATATCTAAACCCCTATCTGTATAAACATGGAAATATCCACACCGCTCTCTATAAACATGGAAATAACTACACCGCGATCTGCATAAACGTGGAAATCTCTACACCGCTATCTCTATAAACATGGAAGTATCTCCACTGCTATCTCTATAAACATCGACATATCTACACCGCCATCTGTATAAACATGGAAATACTGACAAAGTTATGTGTATAAACATGGAAATATCTACACCGCCGTCTGTATAAACATGGAAATATCTACACAGCCATGTGTACATATATGGAAATATCTACACAGCTCTCTATATAAACATGGAAATAACTACACCACAATCTGTATATACATGGAAATATCTACACCGCCATCTACATATCCATAGAAATATCTGCGCCGCCATCTGTATAAACATGGAAATATCTACATGGTCATCAGTGTATAGATGGAAATATCAACACCGCCATCTGTACAAACATGGAAATATCTGCATGGCTATCTGTATAAACATGGAAATATCTACACCGTGGTCTGTATAAACATTTAAATATGTACACCGCTATCTTTATAAACATGGAAATATATACACCGCTATCTCTATAAACATGGAAATATCTACACCGTGATCTGTATAAACATGGAAATATTTACACCGATGTCTGTATATACATGGAAATATCTACAACGCCATTTCTATAAATATGGAAATATATACACCGCCATCAGAATAAACATGCAAATATCTACACCGCTATCTGTATAAACCTGGAAATATCTACACCGCTATCTGTCTAAACATGGTAATATCTACACCACCACCTATATAAACATGGAAATATCTACACCGCCATCTGTATAAACATGGAAATATCTACAATGCCATCTGTAGAAAGATGGAAATATCTACACCGCAATCTGTGTAAACATGGAAATATCTACACCAATATCTGTAAATCATGGAAATATCTACACCTCTATCAGTATAAACATGGAAATATCTAAAACGCGATCTGCATAAACATGGAATTATCTAAACCACGATCTGTATAAACATGGAAATATCTACACCGCTATCTGTAGAAACATGGAAATATCTATACCGCGATCTGCATAAACATGGAAATATCTACACCGCGATCTGTATAAAGATGGAAATATCTCCACCGCTATCTATAGAAACATGGAAATATCTACACAGCTATCTCTATAAACATGGAAATATCTACACCGCCATCTGTATAAATATGGAAATACCTACAAGTCATCTGTATAAACATGGAAATATCTACACAGCCATCTGTATAAACATGGAAATATCTTCACAGCCATCTGTATATACATGGAAATATCTACACCGCTATCTGTATAAACATGGAAATAACTACACCGCTATTTGTATAAACAAGGAAATATCTACACCGTGATCTGTATAAACATGGAAATATCTACACCGCTATTTGTATAAACAAGGAAATATCTAAACCGCTATCTGTATAAACATGGAAATATCTACACCGCAATCTGAATAAACATGGAAATATCTACTCCGCGATCTGTATAAACATGGAAATATCTACACCGCTATCTGTAGAAACATGGAAATATCTACACCGCGATCTGCATAAACATGGAAATATCTGCACCGCGATCTGTATAAACATGTAAATATCTACACCGCGATCTGTATAAACATGTAAATATCTACACCGCTATCTGTAGAAACATGGAAATATCTACACAGCTATCTCTATAAACATGGAAATATCTACACCGCCATCTCTATAAACATGGAAATACCTACAAGTCATCTGTATAAACATGGAAATATCTACACAGCCATCTGTATAAACATTGAAATATCTACACAGCCATCTGTATATACATGGAAATATCTACACCGCTACCTGTATAAACATGGAAATAACTACACCGCTATTTGTATAACCAAGGAAATATCTACACCGTGATCTGTATAAACATGGAAATATCTACACTGCTATTTGTATAAACAAGGAAATATCTACACCGCTATCTGTATAAACATGGAAATAACTACACCGCTATTTGCATAAACAAGGAAATATCTACACCGTGATCTGTATAAACATGGAAATATCTATAACGCCATCTCTATAAACATGGAAATATCTACACCCCTATCTGTATAAACATGGAAATATCCACACCGCTATCTCTATAAACATGGAAATAACTACACCGCGATCAGTATAAACGTGGAAATATCTACACCGCTATCTCTATAAACATGGAAATATCTCCACTGCTATCTCTATAAACATCGAAATATCTACACCGCCATCTGTATAAACATGGAAATACTTACAAAGTTATCAGTATAAACATGGAAATATCTACACCGCAATCTATATAAACATGGAAATATCTAGACAGCCATTTGTACATACATGGAAATATGTACACCGCTCTCTATATAAACATGGAAATAACTACACCGCTATCTGTATATACATGGAAATATCTACACCGCCATCTACATATCCATAGAAATATCTGCGCCGCCATCTGTATAAACATGGAAATACCTACACGGTCATCTGTGTATAGATGGAAATATCAACACCGCCATCTGTTCAAACATGGAAATATCTGCACCGCTATCTGTATAAACATGGAAATAACTACACCGTGGTCTGTATAAACATGGAAATATCTACACCGTGGTCTGTATAAACATGGAAACATATACACCGCTATCTCTATAAACATGGAAATATCTACACCGTGATCTGTATAAACATGGAAATATTTACACCGATATCTGTATAAACATGGAAATATCTACACCGCCATCTCTATAAACATGGAAATATCTACACCGCCATCTGTATAAACATGGAAATATCTACACCGCTATCTGTATAAACCTGGAAATATCTACACCGCTATCTGTATAAACATGGTAATATCTACACCACCATCTATATAAACATGGAAATATCTACACCGCTATCTGTATAAACATGGAAATATCTACAATGCCATCTGTAGAAAGATGGAAATATCTACAGCGCAATCTGCGTAAACATGGAAATATCTACACCAATATCTGTAAAAACATGGAAATATCTACACCGGGATCTGTATAAACATGGAAATATCTACACCGCGATCTGCATAAACATGGAAATATCTACACCGCGATCTGTATAAACATGGAAATATCTACACCGCTATCTGTAGAAACATGGAAATATCTACACCGCGATCTGCATAAACATGGAAATATCTACACCGCGATCTGTATAAACATGGAAATATCTACACCGCTATCTGTAGAAACATGGAAATATCTACACAGCTATCTCTATAAACATGGAAATATCTACACCGCCATCTGTATAAACATGGAAATACCTACAAGTCATCTGTATAAACATGGAAATATCTACACAGCCATCTGTATAAACATGGAAATATCTACACAGCCATCTGTATATACACGGAAATATCTACACCGCTATCTGTATAAACATGGAAATAACTACACCGCTATTTGTATAAACAAGGAAATATCTACACCGTGATCTCTATAAACATGGAAATATCTACAATGCTATTTGTATAAACAAGGAAATATCTACACCGCTATCTGTATAAACATGGAAATAACTACACCGTTATTTGCATAAACGAGGAAATATCTACACCGTGATCTCTATAAACATGGAAATATTTACAACGCCATCTCTATAAACATGGAAATATCTAAACCCCTATCTGTATAAACATGGAAATATCCACACCGCTCTCTATAAACATGGAAATAACTACACCGCGATCTGCATAAACGTGGAAATCTCTACACCGCTATCTCTATAAACATGGAAGTATCTCCACTGCTATCTCTATAAACATCGACATATCTACACCGCCATCTGTATAAACATGGAAATACTGACAAAGTTATGTGTATAAACATGGAAATATCTACACCGCCGTCTGTATAAACATGGAAATATCTACACAGCCATGTGTACATATATGGAAATATCTACACAGCTCTCTATATAAACATGGAAATAACTACACCACAATCTGTATATACATGGAAATATCTACACCGCCATCTACATATCCATAGAAATATCTGCGCCGCCATCTGTATAAACATGGAAATATCTACATGGTCATCAGTGTATAGATGGAAATATCAACACCGCCATCTGTACAAACATGGAAATATCTGCATGGCTATCTGTATAAACATGGAAATATCTACACCGTGGTCTGTATAAACATTTAAATATGTACACCGCTATCTTTATAAACATGGAAATATATACACCGCTATCTCTATAAACATGGAAATATCTACACCGTGATCTGTATAAACATGGAAATATTTACACCGATATCTGTATAAACATGGAAATATCTACAAAGCCATCTGTATATACATGGAAATATCTACACCGCTATCTGTATAAACATGGAAATAACTACACCGCTATATGTATATACATGGAAATATCTACACCGCCATCTACATATCCATGGAAATATCTGCGCCGCCATCTGTATAAACATGGAAATATCTACACGGTCATCTGTGTATAGATGGAAATATCAACACCGCCATCTGAACAAACATGGAAATATCTGCACCGCTATCTGTATAAACATGGAAATACCTACACCGTGGTCTGTATAAACACGGAAATATCTACAGCGCTATCTGTATAAACATGGAAATATATACACCGCTATCTCTATAAACATGGAAATATCTACACGGTGATCTGTATAAACATGGAAATATTTACACCGATATCTGTATAAACATGGAAATATCTACACCGCCATCTCTATAAACATGGAAATATCTACACCGCCATCTGTATAAACATGGAAATATCTACACCGCTATCTGTATAAACCTGGAAATATCTACACCGCTATCTGTATAAACATGGTAATATCTACACCGCCATCTATATAAACATGGAAATATCTACACCGCTATCTGCATAAACATGGAAATATCTACAATGCCATCTGTAGAAAGATGGAAATATCTACAGCGCAATCTGTGTAAACATGGAAATATCTACACCAATATCTGTAAAAACATGGAAATATCTACACCGCTATCTGTATAAACATGGAAATATCTACACCACGATCTGCATAAACATGGAAATATCTACACCGCGATCTGTATAAACATGGAAATATCTACACCGCTATCTGTAGAAACATGGAAATATCTACACCGCGATCTGCATAAACATGGAAATATCTACACCGCGATCTGTATAAACATGGAAATATCTACACCGCTATCTGTAGAAACATGGAAATATCTACACAGCTATCTCTATAAACATGGAAATATCTACACCGCCATGTGTATAAACATGGAAATACCTACAAGTCATCTGTATAAACATGGAAATATCTACACAGCCATCTGCATAAACATGGAAATATCTACACAGAAATCTGTATATACATGGAAATATCTACACCGCTATCTGTATAAACATGGAAATAACTACACCGCTATTTGTATAAACAAGGAAATATCTACACCGTGATCTGTATAAACATGGAAATATCTACACTGCTATTTGTATAAACAAGGAAATATCTACACCGCTATCTGTATAAACATGGAAATAACTACACCGCTATTTGCATAAACAAGGAAATATCTACACCGTGATCTGTATAAACATGGAAATATGTACAACGCCATCTCTATAAACATGGAAATATCTTAACCCCTATCTGTATAAACATGGAAATATCCACACCGCTCTCTATAAACATGGAAATAACTACACCGCGATCAGCATAAACGTGGAAATATCTACACCGCTATCTCTATAAACATGGAAATATCTCCACTGCTATCTCTATAAACATCGAAATATCTACACCGCCATCTGTATAAACATGGAAATACTGACAAAGTTATCTGTATAAACATGGAAATATCTACACCGCCGTCTGTATAAACATGGAAATATCTACACAGCCATGTGTACATATCTGGAAATATCTACACAGCTCTCTATATAAACATGGAAATAACTACACCGCTATCTGTATATACATGGAAATATCTACACCGCCATCTACATATCCATAGAAATATCTGTGCCGCCATCTGTATAAACATGGAAATATCTACACGGTCATCTGTGTATAGATGGAAATATCAACACCGCCATCTGAACAAATATGGAAATATCTGCACCGCTATCTGTATAAACATGGAAATACCTACACCGTGGTCTGTATAAACATGGAAATATCTACACCGCTATCTGTATAAACATGGAAATATATACACCGCTATCTCTATAAACATGGAAATATCTACACGGTGATCTGTATAAACATGGAAATATTTACACCGATATCTGTATAAACATGGAAATATCTACACCGCCATCTCTATAAACATGGAAATATCTACACCGCCATCTGTATAAACATGGAAATATCTACACCGCTATCTGTATAAACATGGAAATATCTACACCGCTATCTGTATAAACATGGTAATATCTACACCGCCATCTATATAAACATGGAAATATCTACACCGCTATCTGCATAAACATGGAAATATCTACAATGCCATCTGTAGAAAGATGGAAATATCTACAGCGCAATCTGCGTAAACATGGAAATATCTACACCAATATCTGTAAAAACATGGAAATATCTACACCGCTATCTGTATAAACATGGAAATATCTACACCGTGATCTGCATAAACATGGAAATATCTACACCGCGATCTGCATAAACATGGAAATATCTACACCGCGATCTCTATAAACATGGAAATATCTACACCGCTATCTGCAGAAACATGGAAATATCTACACAGCTATCTCTATAAACATGGAAATATCTACACCGCCATCTGCATAAACATGGAAATACCTACAAGTCATCTTTATAAACATGGAAATATCTACACAGCCATCTGCATAAACATGGAAATAACTACACAGCAATCTCTATATACATGGAAATATCTACACCGCTAACTGTATAAACATGGAAATAACTACACCGCTATATGTGTAAACAAGGAAATATCTACACCGTGATCTGTATAAACATGGAAATATCTACACTGCTATTTGTATAAACAAGGAAATATCTACACCGCTATCTGTATAAACATGGAAATAACTACACCGCTATTTGCATAAACAAGGAAATATCTACACCGTGATCTGTATAAACATGGAAATATCTACAACGCCATCTCTATAAACATGGAAATATCTAAACCCCTATCTGTATAAACATGGAAATATCCACACCGCTCTCTATAAACATGGAAATAACTACACCGCGATCAGCATAAACGTGGAAATATCTACACCGCTATCTCTATAAACATGGAAATATCTCCACTGCTATCTCTATAAACATCGAAATATCTACACCGCCATCTGTATAAACAGGGAAATACTGACAAAGTTATCTGTATAAACATGGAAATATCTACACCGCCGTCTGTATAAACATGGAAATATCTACACAGCCATGTGTACATATATGGAAATATCTACACAGGTCTCTATATAAACATGGAAATAACTACACCGCTATCTTTATATACATGGAAATATCTACACCGCCATCTACATATCCATAGAAATATCTGCGCTGCCATCTGTATAAACATGGAAATATCTACATGGTCATCAGTGTATAGATGGAAATATCAACACCGCCATCTGAACAAACATGGAAATATCTGCACCGCTATCTGTATAAACATGGAAATACCTACACCTTGGTCTGTATAAACATGGAAATATCTACACCGCTATCTGTATAAACATGGAAATAACTACACCGCTATATGTATATACATGGAAATATCTACACCGCCATCTACATATCCATGGAAATATCTGCGCCGCCATCTGTATAAACATGGATATATCTACACGGTCATCTCTGTATAGATGGAAATATCAACACCGCCATCTGAACAGACATGGAAATATCTGCACCGCTATCTGTATAAACATGGAAATACCTACACCGTGGTCTGTATAAACACGGAAATATCTACACCGCTATCTGTATAAACATGGAAATATCTACACCGCTATCTGTATAAACATGGTAATATCTACACCGCCATCTATATAAACATGGAAATATCTACACCGCTATCTGCATAAACATGGAAATATCTACAATGCCATCTGTAGAAAGATGGAAATATCTACAGCGCAATCTGCGTAAACATGGAAATATCTACACCAATATCTGTAAAAACATGGAAATATCTACACCGCTATCTGTATAAACATGGAAATATCTACACCGTGATCTGCATAAACATGGAAATATCTACACCGCGATCTGCATAAACATGGAAATATCTACACCGCGATCTCTATAAACATGGAAATATCTACACCGCTATCTGCAGAAACATGGAAATATCTACACAGCTATCTCTATAAACATGGAAATATCTACACCGCTATCTGTATAAACATGGAAATAACTACACCGTTATTTGCATAAACGAGGAAATATCTACACCGTGATCTCTATAAACATGGAAATATTTACAACGCCATCTCTATAAACATGGAAATATCTAAACCCCTATCTGTATAAACATGGAAATATCCACACCGCTCTCTATAAACATGGAAATAACTACACCGCGATCTGCATAAACGTGGAAATCTCTACACCGCTATCTCTATAAACATGGAAGTATCTCCACTGCTATCTCTATAAACATCGACATATCTACACCGCCATCTGTATAAACATGGAAATACTGACAAAGTTATGTGTATAAACATGGAAATATCTACACCGCCGTCTGTATAAACATGGAAATATCTACACAGCCATGTGTACATATATGGAAATATCTACACAGCTCTCTATATAAACATGGAAATAACTACACCACAATCTGTATATACATGGAAATATCTACACCGCCATCTACATATCCATAGAAATATCTGCGCCGCCATCTGTATAAACATGGAAATATCTACATGGTCATCAGTGTATAGATGGAAATATCAACACCGCCATCTGTACAAACATGGAAATATCTGCATGGCTATCTGTATAAACATGGAAATATCTACACCGTGGTCTGTATAAACATTTAAATATGTACACCGCTATCTTTATAAACATGGAAATATATACACCGCTATCTCTATAAACATGGAAATATCTACACCGTGATCTGTATAAACATGGAAATATTTACACCGATATCTGTATAAACATGGAAATATCTACAAAGCCATCTGTATATACATGGAAATATCTACACCGCTATCTGTATAAACATGGAAATAACTACACCGCTATATGTATATACATGGAAATATCTACACCGCCATCTACATATCCATGGAAATATCTGCGCCGCCATCTGTATAAACATGGAAATATCTACACGGTCATCTGTGTATAGATGGAAATATCAACACCGCCATCTGAACAAACATGGAAATATCTGCACCGCTATCTGTATAAACATGGAAATACCTACACCGTGGTCTGTATAAACACGGAAATATCTACAGCGCTATCTGTATAAACATGGAAATATATACACCGCTATCTCTATAAACATGGAAATATCTACACGGTGATCTGTATAAACATGGAAATATTTACACCGATATCTGTATAAACATGGAAATATCTACACCGCCATCTCTATAAACATGGAAATATCTACACCGCCATCTGTATAAACATGGAAATATCTACACCGCTATCTGTATAAACCTGGAAATATCTACACCGCTATCTGTATAAACATGGTAATATCTACACCGCCATCTATATAAACATGGAAATATCTACACCGCTATCTGCATAAACATGGAAATATCTACAATGCCATCTGTAGAAAGATGGAAATATCTACAGCGCAATCTGTGTAAACATGGAAATATCTACACCAATATCTGTAAAAACATGGAAATATCTACACCGCTATCTGTATAAACATGGAAATATCTACACCACGATCTGCATAAACATGGAAATATCTACACCGCGATCTGTATAAACATGGAAATATCTACACCGCTATCTGTAGAAACATGGAAATATCTACACCGCGATCTGCATAAACATGGAAATATCTACACCGCGATCTGTATAAACATGGAAATATCTACACCGCTATCTGTAGAAACATGGAAATATCTACACAGCTATCTCTATAAACATGGAAATATCTACACCGCCATGTGTATAAACATGGAAATACCTACAAGTCATCTGTATAAACATGGAAATATCTACACAGCCATCTGCATAAACATGGAAATATCTACACAGAAATCTGTATATACATGGAAATATCTACACCGCTATCTGTATAAACATGGAAATAACTACACCGCTATTTGTATAAACAAGGAAATATCTACACCGTGATCTGTATAAACATGGAAATATCTACACTGCTATTTGTATAAACAAGGAAATATCTACACCGCTATCTGTATAAACATGGAAATAACTACACCGCTATTTGCATAAACAAGGAAATATCTACACCGTGATCTGTATAAACATGGAAATATGTACAACGCCATCTCTATAAACATGGAAATATCTTAACCCCTATCTGTATAAACATGGAAATATCCACACCGCTCTCTATAAACATGGAAATAACTACACCGCGATCAGCATAAACGTGGAAATATCTACACCGCTATCTCTATAAACATGGAAATATCTCCACTGCTATCTCTATAAACATCGAAATATCTACACCGCCATCTGTATAAACATGGAAATACTGACAAAGTTATCTGTATAAACATGGAAATATCTACACCGCCGTCTGTATAAACATGGAAATATCTACACAGCCATGTGTACATATCTGGAAATATCTACACAGCTCTCTATATAAACATGGAAATAACTACACCGCTATCTGTATATACATGGAAATATCTACACCGCCATCTACATATCCATAGAAATATCTGTGCCGCCATCTGTATAAACATGGAAATATCTACACGGTCATCTGTGTATAGATGGAAATATCAACACCGCCATCTGAACAAATATGGAAATATCTGCACCGCTATCTGTATAAACATGGAAATACCTACACCGTGGTCTGTATAAACATGGAAATATCTACACCGCTATCTGTATAAACATGGAAATATATACACCGCTATCTCTATAAACATGGAAATATCTACACGGTGATCTGTATAAACATGGAAATATTTACACCGATATCTGTATAAACATGGAAATATCTACACCGCCATCTCTATAAACATGGAAATATCTACACCGCCATCTGTATAAACATGGAAATATCTACACCGCTATCTGTATAAACATGGAAATATCTACACCGCTATCTGTATAAACATGGTAATATCTACACCGCCATCTATATAAACATGGAAATATCTACACCGCTATCTGCATAAACATGGAAATATCTACAATGCCATCTGTAGAAAGATGGAAATATCTACAGCGCAATCTGCGTAAACATGGAAATATCTACACCAATATCTGTAAAAACATGGAAATATCTACACCGCTATCTGTATAAACATGGAAATATCTACACCGTGATCTGCATAAACATGGAAATATCTACACCGCGATCTGCATAAACATGGAAATATCTACACCGCGATCTCTATAAACATGGAAATATCTACACCGCTATCTGCAGAAACATGGAAATATCTACACAGCTATCTCTATAAACATGGAAATATCTACACCGCCATCTGCATAAACATGGAAATACCTACAAGTCATCTTTATAAACATGGAAATATCTACACAGCCATCTGCATAAACATGGAAATAACTACACAGCAATCTCTATATACATGGAAATATCTACACCGCTAACTGTATAAACATGGAAATAACTACACCGCTATATGTGTAAACAAGGAAATATCTACACCGTGATCTGTATAAACATGGAAATATCTACACTGCTATTTGTATAAACAAGGAAATATCTACACCGCTATCTGTATAAACATGGAAATAACTACACCGCTATTTGCATAAACAAGGAAATATCTACACCGTGATCTGTATAAACATGGAAATATCTACAACGCCATCTCTATAAACATGGAAATATCTAAACCCCTATCTGTATAAACATGGAAATATCCACACCGCTCTCTATAAACATGGAAATAACTACACCGCGATCAGCATAAACGTGGAAATATCTACACCGCTATCTCTATAAACATGGAAATATCTCCACTGCTATCTCTATAAACATCGAAATATCTACACCGCCATCTGTATAAACAGGGAAATACTGACAAAGTTATCTGTATAAACATGGAAATATCTACACCGCCGTCTGTATAAACATGGAAATATCTACACAGCCATGTGTACATATATGGAAATATCTACACAGGTCTCTATATAAACATGGAAATAACTACACCGCTATCTTTATATACATGGAAATATCTACACCGCCATCTACATATCCATAGAAATATCTGCGCTGCCATCTGTATAAACATGGAAATATCTACATGGTCATCAGTGTATAGATGGAAATATCAACACCGCCATCTGAACAAACATGGAAATATCTGCACCGCTATCTGTATAAACATGGAAATACCTACACCTTGGTCTGTATAAACATGGAAATATCTACACCGCTATCTGTATAAACATGGAAATAACTACACCGCTATATGTATATACATGGAAATATCTACACCGCCATCTACATATCCATGGAAATATCTGCGCCGCCATCTGTATAAACATGGATATATCTACACGGTCATCTCTGTATAGATGGAAATATCAACACCGCCATCTGAACAGACATGGAAATATCTGCACCGCTATCTGTATAAACATGGAAATACCTACACCGTGGTCTGTATAAACACGGAAATATCTACACCGCTATCTGTATAAACATGGAAATATCTACACCGCTATCTGTATAAACATGGTAATATCTACACCGCCATCTATATAAACATGGAAATATCTACACCGCTATCTGCATAAACATGGAAATATCTACAATGCCATCTGTAGAAAGATGGAAATATCTACAGCGCAATCTGCGTAAACATGGAAATATCTACACCAATATCTGTAAAAACATGGAAATATCTACACCGCTATCTGTATAAACATGGAAATATCTACACCGTGATCTGCATAAACATGGAAATATCTACACCGCGATCTGCATAAACATGGAAATATCTACACCGCGATCTCTATAAACATGGAAATATCTACACCGCTATCTGCAGAAACATGGAAATATCTACACAGCTATCTCTATAAACATGGAAATATCTACACCGCCATCTGCATAAACATGGAAATACCAACAAGTCATCTGTATAAACATGGAAATATCTACACAGCCATCTGCATAAACATGGAAATAACTACACAGCAATCTCTATATACATGGAAATATCTACACCGCTAACTGTATAAACATGGAAATAACTACACCGCTATATGTGTAAACAAGGAAATATCTACACCGTGATCTGTATAAACATGGAAATATCTACACTGCTATTTGTATAAACAAGGAAATATCTACACCGCTATCTGTATAAACATGGAAATAACTACACCGTTATTTGCATAAACAAGGAAATATCTACACCGTGATCTGTATAAACATGGAAATATCTACAACGCCATCTCTATAAACATGGAAATATCTAAACCCCTATCTGTATAAACATGGAAATATCCACACCGCTCTCTATAAACATGGAAATAACTACACCGCGATCAGCATAAACGTGGAAATATCTACACCGCTATCTCTATAAACATGGAAATATCTCCACTGCTATCTCTATAAACATCGAAATATCTACACCGCCATCTGTATAAACAGGGAAATACTGACAAAGTTATCTGTATAAACATGGAAATATCTACACCGCCGTCTGTATAAACATGGAAATATCTACACAGCCATGTGTACATATATGGAAATATCTACACAGCTCTCTATATAAACATGGAAATAACTACACCGCTATCTTTATATACATGGAAATATCTACACCGCCATCTACATATCCATAGAAATATCTGCGCTGCCATCTGTATAAACATGGAAATATCTACATGGTCATCAGTGTATAGATGGAAATATCAACACCGCCATCTGAACAAACATGGAAATATTTGCACCGCTATCTGTATAAACATGGAAATACCTACACCTTGGTCTGTATAAACATGGAAATATCTACACCGCTATCTGTATAAACATGGAAATAACTACACCGCTATATGTATATACATGGAAATATCTACACCGCCATCTACATATCCATGGAAATATCTGCGCCGCCATCTGTATAAACATGGAAATATCTACACGGTCATCTCTGTATAGATGGAAATATCAACACCGCCATCTGAACAAACATGGAAATATCTGCACCGCTATCTGTATAAACATGGAAATACCTACACCGTGGTCTGTATAAACACGGAAATATCTACACCGCTATCTGTATAAACATGGAAATATATACACCGCTATCTCTATAAACACGGAAATATCTACATGGTGATCTGTATAAACATGGAAATATTTACACCGATATCTGTATAAACATGGAAATATCTACACCGCCATCTCTATAAACATGGAAATATCTACACCGCCATCTGTATAAACATGGAAATATCTACACCGCTATCTGTATAAACCTGGAAATATCTACACCGCTATCTGTATAAACATGGTAATATCTACACCGCCATCTATATAAACATGGAAATATCTACACCGCTATCTGCATAAACATGGAAATATCTAGAATGCCATCTGTAGAAAGATGGAAATATCTACAGCGCAATCTGCGTAAACATGGAAATATCTACACCAATATCTGTAAAAACATGGAAATATCTACACCGCTATCTGTATAAACATGGAAATATCTACACCGCGATCTGCATAAACATGGAAATATCTACACCACGATCTGTATAAACATGGAAATATCTACACCGCTATCTGTAGAAACATGGAAATATCTACACCGCGATCTGCATAAACATGGAAATATCTACACCGCGATCTGTATAAACATGGAAATATCTACACCGCTATCTGTAGAAACATGGAAATATCTACACAGCTATCTCTATAAACATGGAAATATCTACACCGCCATCTGTATAAACATGGAAATACCTACAAGTCATCTGTATAAACATGGAAATATCTACACAGCCATCTGCATAAACATGGAAATATCTACAAAGCCATCTGTATATACATGGAAATATCTACACCGCTATCTGTATAAACATGGAAATAACTACACCGCTATTTGTATAAACAAGGAAATATCTACACCGTGATCTGTATAAACATGGAAATATCTACACTGCTATTTGTATAAACAAGGAAATATCTACACCGCTATCTGTATAAACATGGAAATAACTACACCGCTATTTGCATAAACAAGGAAATATCTACACCGTGATCTGTATAAACATGGAAATATTTACAACGCCATCTCTATAAACATGGAAATATCTAAACCCCTATCTGTATAAACATGGAAATATCCACACAGCTCTCTATAAACATGGAAATAACTACACCGCGATCAGCATAAACTTGGAAATATCTATACCGCTATCTCTATAAACATGGAAATATCTCCACTGCTATCTCTATAAACATCGAAATATCTACACCGCCATCTGTATAAACATGGAGATACTGACCAAGTTATCTGTATCAACATGGAAATATCTACACCGCCGTCTGTATAAACATGGAAATATCTACCCAGCCATGTGTACATATATGGAAATATCTACACAGCTCTCTATATAAACATGGAAATAACTACACCGCTATCTGTATATACATGGAAATATCTACACCGCCATCTACATATCCATAGAAATATCTGCGCCGCCATCTGTATAAACATGGAAATATCTACATGGTCATCAGTGTATAGATGGAAATATCAACACCGCCATCAGAACAAACATGGAAATATCTGCACCGCTATCTGTATAAACATTGAAATACCTACACCGTGGTCTGTATAAACACGGAAATATCTACACCGCTATCTGTATAAACATGGAAATATATACACCGCTATCTCTATAAACATGGAAATATCTACACGGTGATCTGTATAAACATGGAAATATTTACACCGATATCTGTATAAACATGGAAATATCTACACCGCCATCTCTATAAACATGGAAATATCTACACCGCCATCTGTATAAACATGGAAATATCTACACCGCTATCTGTATAAACCTGGAAATATCTACACCGCTATCTGTATAAACTTGGTAATATCTACACCGCCATCTATATAAACATGGAAATATCTACACCGCCATCTGTATAAACAAGGAAATATCTACAATGCCATCTGTAGAAAGATGGAAATATGTACACCGCAATCTGTGTAAACATGGAAATATCTACACCAATATCTGTAAAAACATGGAAATATCTACACCTCTATCAGTATAAACATGGAAATATCTAAAACGCGATCTGCATAAACATGGAATTATCTAAACCACGATCTGTATAAACATGGAAATATCTACACCGCTATCTGTAGAAACATGGAAATATCTACACCGCGATCTGCATAAACATGGAAATATCTACACCGCGATCTGTATAAACATGGAAATATCTACACCACTATCTGTAGAAACATGGAAATATCTACACAGCTATCTCTATAAACATGGAAATATCTACAGCGCCATCTGTATAAACATGGAAATACCTACAAGTCATCTGTATAAACATGGAAATATCTACACAGCCATCTGTGTAAACATGGAAATATCTACACAGCCATCTGTATATACATGGAAATATCTACACCGCTATCTGTATAAACATGGAAATAACTACACCGCTATTTGTATAAACAAGGAAATATCTACACCGTGATCTGTATAAACATGGAAATATCTACACTGCTATTTGCATAAACAAGGAAATATCTACACCGCTATCTGTATAAACATGGAAATAACTTCACCGCTATTTGCATAAACAAGGAAATATCTACACCGTGATCTGCATAAACATGGAAATATCTACAACGCCATCTCTATAAACATGGAAATATCTACACCCCTATCTGTATAAACATGGAAATATCCACACCGCTATCTCTATAAACATGGAAATAACTACACCGTGATCAGTATAAACGTGGAAATATCTACACCGCTATCTCTATAAACATGGAAATATCTCCACTGCTATCTCTATAAATATCGAAATATCTACACCGCCATCTGTATAAACATGGAAATACTTACAAAGTTATCTGTATAAACATGGAAATATCTACACCGCCATCTGTATAAACATGGAAATATCTACACAGCCATGTGTACATATATGGAAATATCTACACCGCTCTCTATATAAACATGGAAATAACTACACCGCTATATGTATATACATGGAAATATCTACACCGCCATCTGCATATCCATGGAAATATCTGCGCCGCCATCTGTATAAACATGGAAATATCTACACGGACATCTGTGTATAGATGGAAATATCAACACCGCCATCTGAACAAATATGGAAATATCTGCACCGCTATCTGTATAAACATGGAAATACCTACACCGTGGTCTGTATAAACATGGAAATATCTACACCGCTATCTGTATAAACCTGGAAATATCTACATCGCTATCTGTATAAACATGGTAATAACTCCACCACCATCTATATAAACAAGGAAATATCTACACCACCATCTGTAGAAACTTGTAAATATCTACAATGCCATCTGTAGAAAGATGGAAATATCTACACCGCAATCTGTGTAAACATGGAAATATCTACACCAATATCTGTAAAAACATGGAAATATCTACACCGCTATCTGTATAAACATGGAAATATCTACACTGTGATCTGCATAAACATGGAAATATCTACACCGCGATCTGTATAAACATGGAAATATCTACACCGCTATCTGTAGAAACATGGAAATATCTACACCGCGATCTGCATAAACATGGAAATATCTACACCGCGATCTGTATAAACATGGAAATATCTACACCGCTATCTGTAGAAACATGGAAATATCTACACAGCTATCTCTATAAACATGGAAAAATGTACACCGCCATCTCTATAAACATGGAAATACCTACAAGTCATCTGTATAAACATGGAAATATCTACACAGCCATCTGTATAAACATGGAAATATCAACACAGCCATCTGTATATACATGGAAATATCTACACCGCTATCTGTATAAACATGGAAATAACTACACTGCTATTTGTATAAACAAGGAAATATCTACACCGTGATTTGTATAACCATGGAAATATCTACAATGCTATTTGTATAAACAAGGAAATATCTACACCGCTATCTGTATAAACATGGAAATATCTACAACGCTATTTGCATAAACAAGGAAATATCTACACCGTGATCTGTATAAACGTGGAAATATCTACAACGCCATCTCTATAAACATGGAAATATCTACACTCCTATGTGTATAAACATGGAAATGTCCACAACGCTATCTTTATAAACATGGAAATAACTACACCGCGATCAGTATAAACGTGGAAATATCTACACCGCTATCTCTATAAACATGGAAATATCTCCACTGCTATCTCTATAAACATCGAAATATCTACACCGCCATCTGTATAAACTTGGAAATACTTACAAAGTTATCTGTATAAACATGGGAATATCTACACCGCCATCTGTATAAACATGGAAATATCTACACAGCCATGTGTACATACATGGAAATATCTACACCGCTCTCTATATAAACATGGAAATAACTACACCGCTATCTGTATATACATGGAAATACCTACACCGCCATCTACATATCCATAGAAATATCTGCGCCGCCATCTGTAATAAACATGGAAATATCTACACGGTCATCTGTGTATAGATGGAAATATCAACACCGCCATCTGTACAAACATGGAAATATCTGCACCGCTATCTGTATAAGCATGGAAATATCTACACCGTGGTCTGTATAAACATGGAAATATCTACACCGCTATCTGTATAAACATGGAAATATATACACCGCTATCTCTATAAACATGGAAATATCTACACCGTGATCTGTATAAACATGGAAATATTTACACCGATATCTGTATAAACATGGAAATATCTACACCGCCAGCTCTATAAACATGGAAATATCTACACCGCCATCTGTATAAACATGGAAATATCTACACCGCTAAATGTATAAACCTGGAAATATCTACACTGATATCTGTATAAACATGGTAATATCTACACCACCATCTATATAAACATGGAAATATCTACACCACCATCTGTATAAACATGGAAATATCTACAATGCCATCTGTAGAAAGATGGAAATATCTACACCGCGATCTGCATAAACATGGAAATATCAACACCGCTATCTGTATAAAGATGGAAATATCTACACCGCGATCTGCATAAGCATGGAAATATCTACACCGCAATCTGCATAAACATGAATATATCGACACCGCTATCTGTAGAAACATGGAATTATCTACACAACTATCTCTATAAACATGGAAATATCTACACCGCCATCTGTATAAACATGGAAATACCTACAAGTCATCTGTATAAACATGGAAATATCTACACAGCCATCTGTATAAACATGGAAATATCTACACAGCCATCTGTATATACATGGAAATATCTACACCGCTATCTGTATAAACATGGAGAAAACTACACCTCTATTTGTATAAACAAGGAAATATCTACACCGTGATTTGTATAAACATGGAAATATCTACACTGCTATTTGTATAAACAAGGAAATATCTACACCGCTATCTGTATAAACATGGAAATAACTACACCGCTATTTGCATAAACAAGGAAATATCTACACCGTGATCTGTATAAACATGGAAATATCTACAACGCCATCTCTATAAACATGGAAATAACTACACCGCTATTTGCATAAACAAGGAAATATCTACACCGTGATCTGTATAAACATGGGAATACTAACAAAGTTATCTGTATAAACATGGAAATATCTACACCGCCATCTGTATAAACATGGAAATATCTACTCAGCCATGTGTACATACATGGAAATATCTACACCGCTCTCTATATAAACATGGAAATAACTACACCGCTATCTGTATATACATGGAAATATCTACACCGCCATCTACATATCCATAGAAATATCTGCGCCACCATCTGTATAAACATGGAAATATCTACACGGTCATCTGTGCATAGATGGAAATATCAACACCGCCATCTGTACAAACATGGAAATATCTGCACCGCTATCTGTATAAACATGGTAATATTTACACCGTGGTCTGTATAAACATGGAAATATCTACACCGCTATCTGTATAAATATGGAAATATATACACCGCTATCTCTATAAACATGGAAATATCTACACCGTGATCTGTATAAACATGGAAATATTTATACCGATATCTGTATAAACATGGAAATATCTACACCGCAATCTGTATAAACCTGGAAATATCTACACTGCTATCTGTATAAACATGGTAATATCTACACCACCGTCTATATAAACATGGAAATATCTACACCGCCATCTGTATAAACATGGAAATATCTACAATGCCATCTGTAGAAAGATGGAAATATCTACACCGCGATCTGCATAAACATGGAAATATCTACACCGCTATCTGTAGAAACATGGAAATATCTACACAGCTATCTCTATAAACATGGAAATATCTACACCGCCATCTGTATAAACATGGAAATACCTACAAGTCATCTGTATAAACATGGAAATATCTACACAGCCATCTGTATAAACATGGAAATATCTACACAGCCATCTGTATATAAATGGAAATATCTACACCGCTATCTGTATAAACATGGAAATAACTACACCGCTATTTGTATAAACAAGGAAATATCTACACCGTGATTTGTATAAACATGGAAATATCTACACTGCTATTTGTATAAACAAGGAAATATCTACACCGCTATCTGTATAAACATGGAAATAACTACACCGCTATTTGCATAAACAAGGAAATATCTGCACAGTGATCTGTATAAACATGGAAATATCTACAACGCCATCTCTATAAACATGGAAATAACTACACCGCTATTTGCATAAACAAGGAAATATCTACACCGTGATCTGTATAAACATGGAAATATCTACAACCCCATCTCTATAAACATGGAAATATCTACACTCCTATGTCTACAAACATGGAAATATCCACACCGCTATCTCAATAAACATTGAAATAACTACACCGCGGTCAGTAGAAACGTGGAAATATCTACACCGCTATCTCTATAAACATGGAAATATCTCCACTGCTATCTCTATAAACATCGAAATATCTACACAGCCATCTGTATAAACATGGAAATACTTACAAAGTTATCTGTAGAAACCTGGAAATATCTACACAGCTATCTCTATAAACATGGAAATATCTACACAGTCATCTGCATAAACATGGAAATACCTACAAGTCATCTGTATAAACATGGAAATATCTGCACAGCCATCTGTATAAACATGGAAATATCTACACAGCCATCTGTATATACACGGAAATATCTACACCGCTAACTGTATTAATATGGAAATAACTACACCGCTATTTTTATAAACAAGGAATTATCTACACCGTGATCTGTATAAACATGGAAATATCTACACTGCTATTTGTATAAACAAGGAAATATCTACACCGCTATCTGTATAAACATGGAAATAACTACACCGCTATTTGCATAAACAAGGAAATATCTACACCGTGATCTGTATATACATGGAAATATTTACACCGATATCTGTATAAACATGGAAATATCTACACCGCCATCTCTATAAACATGGAAATATCTACACCGCCATCTGTATAAACATGGAAATATCTACACCGCTATCTGTATAAACCTGGAAATATCTACACCGCTATCTGTAGAAACATGGTAATATCTACACCACCATCTATATAAACATGGAAATATCTACACCGCCATCTGTATAAACATGGAAATATCTACAATGCCATCTGTAGAAAGATGGAAATATCTACACTTCAATCTGTGTAAACAAGCAAATACCTACACCAATAACAGTAAAAACATGGAAATATCTACACCGCTATCTGTATAAAGATGGAAATATCTACACCGTGATCTGCATAAGCATGGAAATATCTACACCGCGATCTGCATAAACATGGAAATATCTACACCGCTATCTGTAGAAACTTGGAAATATCTACACAGCTATCTCTATAAACATGGAAATATCTCCACCACCATCTGTATAAACATGGAAATACCTACAAGTCATCTGTATAAACATGGAAATATCTACACAGCCATCTGTATAAACATGGAAATATCTACACAGCCATCTGTATATACATGGAAATATCTACACCGCTATCTGTATAAACATGGAAATAACTACACCGCTATTTGTATAAACAAGGAAATATCTACACCGTGATCTGTATAAACATGGAAATATCTACACTGCTATTTGTATAAACAAGGAAATATCTACACCGCTATCTGTATAAACATGGAAATAACTACACCGCTGTTTGCATAAACAAGGAAATATCTACACCGTGATCTGTATAAACATGGAAATATCTACAACGCCATCTCTATAAACATGGAAATATCTACACCCCTATCTGTATAAACATGGAAATATCCACACCGCTATCTCTATAAACATGGAAATAACTACACCACGATCAGTATAAACGTGGAAATATCTACACCATGGTCTGTATAAACATGGAAATATCTATACCGCTATCTGTATAAACATGGAAATATATACACCGCTATCTCTATAAACATGGAAATATCTACACCGTGATCTGTATAAACATGGAAATATTTACACCGATATCTGTATAACATGGAAATATCTACACCGCCATCTCTATAAACATGGAAATATCTACACCGCCATCTGTATAAACATGGAAATATCTACACCGCTATCTGTATAAACCTGGAAATATCTACACTGCTATCTGTACAAACATGGTAATATCTACTCCACCATCTATATAAACATGGAAATATCTACACCGCCATCTGTATAAACATGGAAATATCTACAATGCCATCTGTAGAAAGATGGAAATATCTACACCACGATCTGCATAAACATGGAAATATTTACACCACTATCTGTATAAAGATGGAAATATCTACACCGCGATCTGCATAAGCATGGAAATATCTACACCGCGATCTGCATAAACATGGAATTATCTACACCGCTATCCGTAGAAACATGGAGATATCTACACAGCTATCTCTGTAAACATGGAAATATCTACACTGCCAACTGTATCAACATGGAAATACCTACAAGCCATCTGTATAAACATGGAAATATCTACACAGCCATCTCTATATACATGGAAATATCTACACCGCTATCTGTATAAACATGGAAATAACTACACCGCTATTTGTATAAACAAGGAAATACCTACACAGTGATCTGTATAAACATGGAAATATCTATAATGCTATTTGTATAAACAAGGAAATATCTACACCGCTATCAGTATAAACATGGAAATAACTACACCGCTATTTGCACAAACAAGGAAATATCTACACCGTCATCTGTATAAACATGGAAATATCTTCCACGCCATCTCTATAAACCTGGAAATATCTACAACCCTATCTGTATAAACATGGAAATATCCACACCGCTATCTCTATAAACATGGAAATAACTACCCCGCGATCAGTATAAACGTGGAAATATCTACACCGCTATCTCTATAAACATGGAAATATCTCCACTGCTATCTCTATAAACATCGAAATATCTACACCGCCATCTGTAAAAACATGGAAATAATTACAAAGTTATCTGTATAAACATGGAAATATCTTCACCGCCATCTGTATAAACATGGAAATATCTACACAGCCATGTGTACATACATGGAAATATCTACACAGCCATCTGTATATACATGGAAATATCTACACCGCTACCTGTATAAACATGGAAATAACTACACCGCTATTTGTATAACCAAGGAAATATCTACACCGTGATCTGTATAAACATGGAAATATCTACACTGCTATTTGTATAAACAAGGAAATATCTACACCGCTATCTGTATAAACATGGAAATAACTACACCGCTATTTGCATAAACAAGGAAATATCTACACCGTGATGTGTATAAACATGGAAATATCTACAACGCCATCTCTATAAACATGGAAATATCTACACCCCTATCTCTATAAACATGGAAATATCCACACGGCTATCTCTATAAACATGGAAATAACTACACCGCGATCAGTATAAACGTGGAAATATCTACACTGCTATCTCTATAAACATGGAAATATCTCCACTGCTATCTCTATAAACATCGAAATATCTACACCGCCATCTGTATAAACATGGAAATACTTACAAAGTTATCTGTATAAACTTGGAAATATCTACACCGCCATCTGTATAAACATGGAGATATCTACACAGCCATGTGTACATACATGGAAATATCTACACCGCTCTCTATATAAACATGGAAATAACTACACCGCTATCTGTATATACATGGAAATATCTACACCGCCATCTACATATCCATAGAAATATCTGCGCCGCCATCTGTATAAACATGGGAATATCTACACGGTCATCTGTGTATAGATGGAAATATCAACACCGCCATCTGTACAAACATGGAAATATCTGCACCGCTATCTGTATAAACTTGGAAATATCTACACCGTGGTCTGTATAAACATGGAAATATCTACACCGCTATCTGTATAAACATGGAAATATGTGCACCGCTATCTCTATAAACATGGAAATATCTACACCGTTATCTGTATAAACATGGAAATATTTACACCGATATCTGTATAAACATGGAAATATCCACACCGCTAACTGAATAAACCTGGAAATATCAGCACCGCTATCTGTATAAACATGGTAATATCTACACCACCATCTAAATAAACATGGAAATATCTACACCGCCATCTGTATTAACATGGAAATATCTACAATGCCATCTGTAGAAAGATGGAAATATCTGCACCGCAATCTGTGTAAACATGGAAATATCTACACCAATGTCTGTAAAAACATGGAAATATCTACACCGCTATCTGTATAAACATGGAAATATCTACACCGCGATCTGCATAAACATGGAAATATCTACACCGTGATCTGTATAAACATGGAAATATATACACTGCTATCTGTAGAAACATGGAAATATCTGCACCGCGATCTGCATAAACATGGAAATATCTACACCGCGATCTGTATAAACATTTAAATATCTACACCGCGATCTGTATAAACATGTAAATATTTCAACCGCTATCTGTAGAAACATGGAAATATCTACACAGCTATCTCTATAAACATGGTAATATCTACACCGCCATCTGTATAAACATGGAAATACCTACAAGTCATCTGTATAAACATGGAAATATCTACACCGCCATCTGTATAAACATGCAAATATCTACACAGCCATGTGTACATACATGGAAATATCTACACCGCTCTCTATATAAACATGGAAATAACTACACCGCTATCTGTATATACATGGAAATATCTACACCGCCATCTACATATCCATAGAAATATCTGCGCCGCCATCTGTATAAACATGGAAATATCTACACGGTCATCTGTGTATAGATGGAAATATCAACACCGCCATCTGTACAAACATGGAAATATCTGCACCGCTATCTGTATAAACATGGAAATATCTACGCCGTGGTCTGTATAAACATGAAAATATCTACACCGCTATCTGTATAAACATGGAAATATATACACCGCTATCTCTATAAACATGGAAATATCTACACCGTGATCTGTATAAACATGGAAATATTTACACCGATATCTGTATAAACATGGAAATATCTACACCGCCATCTCTATAAACATGGAAATATCTACACCGCCTTCTGTATAAACATGGAAATATCTACACCGCTATCTGTATAAACCTGGAAATATCTACACCGCTATCTGTATAAACATGGTAATATCTACACCACCATCTATATAAACATGGAAATACCTACACCGCTATCTGTATAAACATGGAAATATCTACAATGCCATCTGTAGAAAGACGGAAATATCAACACCGCAATCTTTGTAAACATGGAAATATCTACACCAATGTCTGTAAAAGCATGGAAATATCTACACCGCTATCTGTATAAACATGGAAATATCTACACCGCAATCTGCATAAACATGGAAATATCTTCTCCGCGATCTGTATAAACATGGAAACATCTACACCGCTATCTGTAGAAACATGGAAATATCTACACCGCGATCTGCATAAACATGGAAATATCTACACCGCGATCTGTATAAACATGTAAATATCTACACCGCGATCTGTATAAACATGTAAATATCTACACCGCTATCTGTAGAAACATGGAAATATCTACACAGCTATCTCTATAAACATGGACATATCTACACCGCCATCTCTATAAACATGGAAATACCTACAAGTCATCTGTATGAACATGGAAATATCTACACAGCCATCTGTATAAACATGGAAATATCTACACAGCCATCTTTATATACATGCAAATATCTACACCGCTACCTTTATAAACATGGAAATAACTACACCGCTATTTGTATAACCAAGGAAATATCTACACCGTGATCTGTATAAACATGGAAATATCTACACCCCTATCTGTATAAACATGGAAATACTTACAAGGTTATCTGTATAAACATGGAAATATCTACACCGCCATCTGTATAAACATGGAAATATCTACACAGCCATGTGTACATACATGGAAATATCTACACCGCTCTCTATATAAACATGGAAATAACTACACTGCTATCTGTTTATACATGGAAATATCTACACCATCTACATATCCATAGAAATATCTGCGCCGCCATCTGTATAAACATGGAAATATCTACACGGTCATCTGTGTATAGATGGAAATATCAACACCACCATCTGTACAAACATGGAAATATCTGCACCGCTATCTGTATAAACATGGAAATATCTAAACCGTGGTCTGTATAAACATGGAAATATCTACACCGCTATCTGTATAAACATGGACATATATACACCGCTAGCTCTATAAACATGAAAATATCTACACTGTGATCTGTATAAACATGGAAATATTTACACCGATATCTGTATAAACATGGAAATATCTACACCGCCATCTCTATAAACATGGAAATATCTACACCGCCATCTGTATAAACATGGAAATATCTACACCGCTATCTGTATAAACCTGGAAATATCTAAACCGCTATTTTTATAAACATGGTAATATCTACACCACCATCTAAATAAACATGGAAATATCTACACCGCCATCTGCATAAACATGGAAATACCTACAATGCCACCTGTTGAAAGATGGAAATATCAACACCGCAATCTGTGTAAACATGGAAATATCTGCACCAATGTCTGTAAAAACATGGAAACATCTACACCGCTATCTGTATAAACATGGAAATATCTACACCGCAATCTGAATAAACATGGAAATATCTACTCCGCGATCTGTATAAACATGGAAATATCTACACCGCTATCTGTAGAAACATGGAAATATCTACACCGCGATCTGCATAAACATGGAAATATCTGCACCGCGATCTGTATAAACATGTAAATATCTACACCGCGATCTGTATAAACATGTAAATATCTACACCGCTATCTGTAGAAACATGGAAATATCTACACAGCTATCTCTATAAACATGGAAATATCTACACCGCCATCTCTATAAACATGGAAATACCTACAAGTCATCTGTATAAACATGGAAGTATCTACACAGCCATCTGTATAAACATTGAAATATCTACACAGCCATCTGTATATACATGGAAATATCTACACCGCTACCTGTATAAACATGGAAATAACTACACCGCTATTTGTATAACCAAGGAAATATCTACACCGTGATCTGTATAAACATGGAAATATCTACACTGCTATTTGTATAAACAAGGAAATATCTACACCGCTATCTGTATAAACATGGAAATAACTACACCGCTATTTGCATAAACAAGGAAATATCTACACCGTGATCTGTATAAACATGGAAATATCTATAACGCCATCTCTATAAACATGGAAATATCTACACCCCTATCTGTATAAACATGGAAATATCCACACCGCTATCTCTATAAACATGGAAATAACTACACCGCGATCAGTATAAACGTGGAAATATCTACACCGCTATCTCTATAAACATGGAAATATCTCCACTGCTATCTCTATAAACATCGAAATATCTACACCGCCATCTGTATAAACATGGAAATACTTACAAAGTTATCAGTATAAACATGGAAATATCTACACCGCAATCTGTATAAACATGGAAATATCTAGACAGCCATTTGTACATACATGGAAATATGTACACCGCTCTCTATATAAACATGGAAATAACTACACCGCTATCTGTATATACATGGAAATATCTACACCGCCATCTACATATCCATAGAAATATCTGCGCCGCCATCTGTATAAACATGGAAATACCTACACGGTCATCTGTGTATAGATGGAAATATCAACACCGCCATCTGTTCAAACATGGAAATATCTGCACCGCTATCTGTATAAACATGGAAATAACTACACCGTGGTCTGTATAAACATGGAAATATCTACACCGTGGTCTGTATAAACATGGAAACATATACACCGCTATCTCTATAAACATGGAAATATCTACACCGTGATCTGTATAAACATGGAAATATTTACACCGATATCTGTATAAACATGGAAATATCTACACCGCCATCTCTATAAACATGGAAATATCTACACCGCCATCTGTATAAACATGGAAATATCTACACCGCTATCTGTATAAACCTGGAAATATCTACACCGCTATCTGTATAAACATGGTAATATCTACACCACCATCTATATAAACATGGAAATATCTACACCGCTATCTGTATAAACATGGAAATATCTACAATGCCATCTGTAGAAAGATGGAAATATCTACAGCGCAATCTGCGTAAACATGGAAATATCTACACCAATATCTGTAAAAACATGGAAATATCTACACCGGGATCTGTATAAACATGGAAATATCTACACCGCGATCTGCATAAACATGGAAATATCTACACCGCGATCTGTATAAACATGGAAATATCTACACCGCTATCTGTAGAAACATGGAAATATCTAAAACGCGATCTGCATAAACATGGAATTATCTAAACCACGATCTGTATAAACATGGAAATATCTACACCGCTATCTGTAGAAACATGGAAATATCTACACCGCGATCTGCATAAACATGGAAATATCTACACCGCGATCTGTATAAACATGGAAATATCTACACCGCTATCTGTAGAAACATGGAAATATCTACACTGCTATCTCTATAAACATGGAAATATCTACACCGCCATCTGTATAAACATGGAAATACCTACAAGTCATCTGTATAAACATGGAAATATCTACACAGCCATCTGTATAAACATGGAAATATCTACACAGCCATCTGTATATACACGGAAATATCTACACCGCTATGTGTATAAACATGGAAATAACTACACCGCTATTTGTATAAACAAGGAAATATCTACACCGTGATCTCTATAAACATGGAAATATCTACAATGCTATTTGTATAAACAAGGAAATATCTACACCGCTATCTGTATAAACATGGAAATAACTACACCGTTATTTGCATAAACGAGGAAATATCTACACCGTGATCTCTATAAACATGGAAATATTTACAACGCCATCTCTATAAACATGGAAATATCTAAACCCCTATCTGTATAAACATGGAAATATCCACACCGCTCTCTATAAACATGGAAATAACTACACCGCGATCTGCATAAACGTGGAAATATCTACACCGCTATCTCTATAAACATGGAAGTATCTCCACTGCTATCTCTATAAACATCGACATATCTACACCGCCATCTGTATAAACATGGAAATACTGACAAAGTTATGTGTATAAACATGGAAATATCTACACCGCCGTCTGTATAAACATGGAAATATCTACACAGCCATGTGTACATATATGGAAATATCTACACAGCTCTCTATATAAACATGGAAATAACTACACCACAATCTGTATATACATGGAAATATCTACACCGCCATCTACATATCCATAGAAATATCTGCGCCGCCATCTGTATAAACATGGAAATATCTACATGGTCATCAGTGTATAGATGGAAATATCAACACCGCCATCTGTACAAACATGGAAATATCTGCATGGCTATCTGTATAAACATGGAAATATCTACACCGTGGTCTGTATAAACATTTAAATATGTACACCGCTATCTTTATAAACATGGAAATATATACACCGCTATCTCTATAAACATGGAAATATCTACACCGTGATCTGTATAAACATGGAAATATTTACACCGATATCTGTATAAACATGGAAATATCTACAACGCCATTTCTATAAATATGGAAATATATACACCGCCATCAGAATAAACATGCAAATATCTACACCGCTATCTGTATAAACCTGTAAATATCTACACCGCTATCTGTCTAAACATGGTAATATCTACACCACCACCTATATAAACATGGAAATATCTACACCGCCATCTGTATAAACATGGAAATATCTACAATGCCATCTGTAGAAAGATGGAAATATCTACACCGCAATCTGTGTAAACATGGAAATATCTACACCAATATCTGTAAATCATGGAAATATCTACACCTCTATCAGTATAAACATGGAAATATCTAAAACGCGATCTGCAAAAACATGGAATTATCTAAACCACGATCTGTATAAACATGGAAATATCTACACCGCTATCTGTAGAAACATGGAAATATCTATACCGCGATCTGCATAAACATGGAAATATCTACACCGCGATCTGTATAAAGATGGAAATATCTCCACCGCTATCTATAGAAACATGGAAATATCTACACAGCTATCTCTATAAACATGGAAATATCTACACCGCCATCTGTATAAATATGGAAATACCTACAAGTCATCTGTATAAACATGGAAATATCTACACAGCCATCTGTATAAACATGGAAATATCTACACAGCCATCTGTATATACATGGAAATATCTACACCGCTATCTGTATAAACATGGAAATAACTACACCGCTATTTGTATAAACAAGGAAATATCTACACCGTGATCTGTATAAACATGGAAATATCTACACCGCTATTTGTATAAACAAGGAAATATCTACACCGCTATCTGTATAAACATGGAAATATCTACACCGCAATCTGAATAAACATGGAAATATCTACTCCGCGATCTGTATAAACATGGAAATATCTACACCGCTATCTGTAGAAACATGGAAATATCTACACCGCGATCTGCATAAACATGGAAATATCTGCACCGCGATCTGTATAAACATGTAAATATCTACACCGCGATCTGTATAAACATGTAAATATCTACACCGCTATCTGTAGAAACATGGAAATATCTACACAGCTATCTCTATAAACATGGAAATATCTACACCGCCATCTCTATAAACATGGAAATACCTACAAGTCATCTGTATAAACATGGAAGTATCTACACAGCCATCTGTATAAACATTGAAATATCTACACAGCCATCTGTATATACATGGAAATATCTACACCGCTACCTGTATAAACATGGAAATAACTACACCGCTATTTGTATAACCAAGGAAATATCTACACCGTGATCTGTATAAACATGGAAATATCTACACTGCTATTTGTATAAACAAGGAAATATCTACACCGCTATCTGTATAAACATGGAAATAACTACACCGCTATTTGCATAAACAAGGAAATATCTACACCGTGATCTGTATAAACATGGAAATATCTATAACGCCATCTCTATAAACATGGAAATATCTACACCCCTATCTGTATAAACATGGAAATATCCACACCGCTATCTCTATAAACATGGAAATAACTACACCGCGATCAGTATAAACGTGGAAATATCTACACCGCTATCTCTATAAACATGGAAATATCTCCACTGCTATCTCTATAAACATCGAAATATCTACACCGCCATCTGTATAAACATGGAAATACTTACAAAGTTATCAGTATAAACATGGAAATATCTACACCGCAATCTGTATAAACATGGAAATATCTAGACAGCCATTTGTACATACATGGAAATATGTACACCGCTCTCTATATAAACATGGAAATAACTACACCGCTATCTGTATATACATGAAAATATCTACACCGCCATCTACATATCCATAGAAATATCTGCGCCGCCATCTGTATAAACATGGAAATACCTACACGGTCATCTGTGTATAGATGGAAATATCAACACCGCCATCTGTTCAAACATGGAAATATCTGCACCGCTATCTGTATAAACATGGAAATAACTACACCGTGGTCTGTATAAACATGGAAATATCTACACCGTGGTCTGTATAAACATGGAAACATATACACCGCTATCTCTATAAACATGGAAATATCTACACCGTGATCTGTATAAACATGGAAATATTTACACCGATATCTGTATAAACATTGAAATATCTACACCGCCATCTCTATAAACATGGAAATATCTACACCGCCATCTGTATAAACATGGAAATATCTACACCGCTATCTGTATAAACCTGGAAATATCTACACCGCTATCTGTATAAACATGGTAATATCTACACCACCATCTATATAAACATGGAAATATCTACACCGCTATCTGTATAAACATGGAAATATCTACAATGCCATCTGTAGAAAGATGGAAATATCTACAGCGCAATCTGCGTAAACATGGAAATATCTACACCAATATCTGTAAAAACATGGAAATATCTACACCGGGATCTGTATAAACATGGAAATATCTACACCGCGATCTGCATAAACATGGAAATATCTACACCGCGATCTGTATAAACATGGAAATATCTACACCGCTATCTGTAGAAACATGGAAATATCTAAAACGCGATCTGCATAAACATGGAATTATCTAAACCACGATCTGTATAAACATGGAAATATCTACACCGCTATCTGTAGAAACATGGAAATATCTACACAGCTATCTCTATAAACATGGAAATATCTACACCGCGATCTGTATAAACATGGAAATATCTACACCGCTATCTGTAGAAACATGGAAATATCTACACTGCTATCTCTATAAACATGGAAATATCTACACCGCCATCTGTATAAACATGGAAATACCTACAAGTCATCTGTATAAACATGGAAATATCTACACAGCCATCTGTATAAACATGGAAATATCTACACAGCCATCTGTATATACACGGAAATATCTACACCGCTATGTGTATAAACATGGAAATAACTACACCGCTATTTGTATAAACAAGGAAATATCTACACCGTGATCTCTATAAACATGGAAATATCTACAATGCTATTTGTATAAACAAGGAAATATCTACACCGCTATCTGTATAAACATGGAAATAACTACACCGTTATTTGCATAAACGAGGAAATATCTACACCGTGATCTCTATAAACATGGAAATATTTACAACGCCATCTCTATAAACATGGAAATATCTAAACCCCTATCTGTATAAACATGGAAATATCCACACCGCTCTCTATAAACATGGAAATAACTACACCGCGATCTGCATAAACGTGGAAATCTCTACACCGCTATCTCTATAAACATGGAAGTATCTCCACTGCTATCTCTATAAACATCGACATATCTACACCGCCATCTGTATAAACATGGAAATACTGACAAAGTTATGTGTATAAACATGGAAATATCTACACCGCCGTCTGTATAAACATGGAAATATCTACACAGCCATGTGTACATATATGGAAATATCTACACAGCTCTCTATATAAACATGGAAATAACTACACCACAATCTGTATATACATGGAAATATCTACACCGCCATCTACATATCCATAGAAATATCTGCGCCGCCATCTGTATAAACATGGAAATATCTACATGGTCATCAGTGTATAGATGGAAATATCAACACCGCCATCTGTACAAACATGGAAATATCTGCATGGCTATCTGTATAAACATGGAAATATCTACACCGTGGTCTGTATAAACATTTAAATATGTACACCGCTATCTTTATAAACATGGAAATATATACACCGCTATCTCTATAAACATGGAAATATCTACACCGTGATCTGTATAAACATGGAAATATTTACACCGATATCTGTATAAACATGGAAATATCTACAACGCCATTTCTATAAATATGGAAATATATACACCGCCATCAGAATAAACATGCAAATATCTACACCGCTATCTGTATAAACCTGGAAATATCTACACCGCTATCTGTCTAAACATGGTAATATCTACACCACCACCTATATAAACATGGAAATATCTACACCGCCATCTGTATAAACATGGAAATATCTACAATGCCATCTGTAGAAAGATGGAAATATCTACACCGCAATCTGTGTAAACATGGAAATATCTACACCAATATCTGTAAATCATGGAAATATCTACACCTCTATCAGTATAAACATGGAAATATCTAAAACGCGATCTGCATAAACATGGAATTATCTAAACCACGATCTGTATAAACATGGAAATATCTACACCGCTATCTGTAGAAACATGGAAATATCTATACCGCGATCTGCATAAACATGGAAATATCTACACCGCGATCTGTATAAAGATGGAAATATCTCCACCGCTATCTATAGAAACATGGAAATATCTACACAGCTATCTCTATAAACATGGAAATATCTACACCGCCATCTGTATAAATATGGAAATACCTACAAGTCATCTGTATAAACATGGAAATATCTACACAGCCATCTGTATAAACATGGAAATATCTACACAGCCATCTGTATATACATGGAAATATCTACACCGCTATCTGTATAAACATGGAAATAACTACACCGCTATTTGTATAAACAAGGAAATATCTACACCGTGATCTGTATAAACATGGAAATATCTACACCGCTATTTGTATAAACAAGGAAATATCTAAACCGCTATCTGTATAAACATGGAAATATCTACACCGCAATCTGAATAAACATGGAAATATCTACTCCGCGATCTGTATAAACATGGAAATATCTACACCGCTATCTGTAGAAACATGGAAATATCTACACCGCGATCTGCATAAACATGGAAATATCTGCACCGCGATCTGTATAAACATGTAAATATCTACACCGCGATCTGTATAAACATGTAAATATCTACACCGCTATCTGTAGAAACATGGAAATATCTACACAGCTATCTCTATAAACATGGAAATATCTACACCGCCATCTCTATAAACATGGAAATACCTACAAGTCATCTGTATAAACATGGAAATATCTACACAGCCATCTGTATAAACATTGAAATATCTACACAGCCATCTGTATATACATGGAAATATCTACACCGCTACCTGTATAAACATGGAAATAACTACACCGCTATTTGTATAACCAAGGAAATATCTACACCGTGATCTGTATAAACATGGAAATATCTACACTGCTATTTGTATAAACAAGGAAATATCTACACCGCTATCTGTATAAACATGGAAATAACTACACCGCTATTTGCATAAACAAGGAAATATCTACACCGTGATCTGTATAAACATGGAAATATCTATAACGCCATCTCTATAAACATGGAAATATCTACACCCCTATCTGTATAAACATGGAAATATCCACACCGCTATCTCTATAAACATGGAAATAACTACACCGCGATCAGTATAAACGTGGAAATATCTACACCGCTATCTCTATAAACATGGAAATATCTCCACTGCTATCTCTATAAACATCGAAATATCTACACCGCCATCTGTATAAACATGGAAATACTTACAAAGTTATCAGTATAAACATGGAAATATCTACACCGCAATCTGTATAAACATGGAAATATCTAGACAGCCATTTGTACATACATGGAAATATGTACACCGCTCTCTATATAAACATGGAAATAACTACACCGCTATCTGTATATACATGGAAATATCTACACCGCCATCTACATATCCATAGAAATATCTGCGCCGCCATCTGTATAAACATGGAAATACCTACACGGTCATCTGTGTATAGATGGAAATATCAACACCGCCATCTGTTCAAACATGGAAATATCTGCACCGCTATCTGTATAAACATGGAAATAACTACACCGTGGTCTGTATAAACATGGAAATATCTACACCGTGGTCTGTATAAACATGGAAACATATACACCGCTATCTCTATAAACATGGAAATATCTACACCGTGATCTGTATAAACATGGAAATATTTACACCGATATCTGTATAAACATGGAAATATCTACACCGCCATCTCTATAAACATGGAAATATCTACACCGCCATCTGTATAAACATGGAAATATCTACACCGCTATCTGTATAAACCTGGAAATATCTACACCGCTATCTGTATAAACATGGTAATATCTACACCACCATCTATATAAACATGGAAATATCTACACCGCTATCTGTATAAACATGGAAATATCTACAATGCCATCTGTAGAAAGATGGAAATATCTACAGCGCAATCTGCGTAAACATGGAAATATCTACACCAATATCTGTAAAAACATGGAAATATCTACACCGGGATCTGTATAAACATGGAAATATCTACACCGCGATCTGCATAAACATGGAAATATCTACACCGCGATCTGTATAAACATGGAAATATCTACACCGCTATCTGTAGAAACATGGAAATATCTACACCGCGATCTGCATAAACATGGAAATATCTACACCGCGATCTGTATAAACATGGAAATATCTACACCGCTATCTGTAGAAACATGGAAATATCTACACAGCTATCTCTATAAACATGGAAATATCTACACCGCCATCTGTATAAACATGGAAATACCTACAAGTCATCTGTATAAACATGGAAATATCTACACAGCCATCTGTATAAACATGGAAATATCTACACAGCCATCTGTATATACACGGAAATATCTACACCGCTATCTGTATAAACATGGAAATAACTACACCGCTATTTGTATAAACAAGGAAATATCTACACCGTGATCTCTATAAACATGGAAATATCTACAATGCTATTTGTATAAACAAGGAAATATCTACACCGCTATCTGTATAAACATGGAAATAACTACACCGTTATTTGCATAAACGAGGAAATATCTACACCGTGATCTCTATAAACATGGAAATATTTACAACGCCATCTCTATAAACATGGAAATATCTAAACCCCTATCTGTATAAACATGGAAATATCCACACCGCTCTCTATAAACATGGAAATAACTACACCGCGATCTGCATAAACGTGGAAATCTCTACACCGCTATCTCTATAAACATGGAAGTATCTCCACTGCTATCTCTATAAACATCGACATATCTACACCGCCATCTGTATAAACATGGAAATACTGACAAAGTTATGTGTATAAACATGGAAATATCTACACCGCCGTCTGTATAAACATGGAAATATCTACACAGCCATGTGTACATATATGGAAATATCTACACAGCTCTCTATATAAACATGGAAATAACTACACCACAATCTGTATATACATGGAAATATCTACACCGCCATCTACATATCCATAGAAATATCTGCGCCACCATCTGTATAAACATGGAAATATCTACATGGTCATCAGTGTATAGATGGAAATATCAACACCGCCATCTGTACAAACATGGAAATATCTGCATGGCTATCTGTATAAACATGGAAATATCTACACCGTGGTCTGTATAAACATTTAAATATGTACACCGCTATCTTTATAAACATGGAAATATATACACCGCTATCTCTATAAACATGGAAATATCTACACCGTGATCTGTATAAACATGGAAATATTTACACCGATATCTGTATAAACATGGAAATATCTACAACGCCATTTCTATAAATATGGAAATATATACACCGCCATCAGAATAAACATGCAAATATCTACACCGCTATCTGTATAAACCTGGAAATATCTACACCGCTATCTGTCTAAACATGGTAATATCTACACCACCACCTATATAAACATGGAAATATCTACACCGCCATCTGTATAAACATGGAAATATCTACAATGCCATCTGTAGAAAGATGGAAATATCTACACCGCAATCTGTGTAAACATGGAAATATCTACACCAATATCTGTAAATCATGGAAATATCTACACCTCTATCAGTATAAACATGGAAATATCTAAAACGCGATCTGCATAAACATGGAATTATCTAAACCACGATCTGTATAAACATGGAAATATCTACACCGCTATCTGTAGAAACATGGAAATATCTATACCGCGATCTGCATAAACATGGAAATATCTACACCGCGATCTGTATAAAGATGGAAATATCTCCACCGCTATCTATAGAAACATGGAAATATCTACACAGCTATCTCTATAAACATGGAAATATCTACACCGCCATCTGTATAAATATGGAAATACCTACAAGTCATCTGTATAAACATGGAAATATCTACACAGCCATCTGTATAAACATGGAAATATCTACACAGCCATCTGTATATACATGGAAATATCTACACCGCTATCTGTATAAACATGGAAGTAACTACACCGCTATTTGTATAAACAAGGAAATATCTACACCGTGATCTGTATAAACATGGAAATATCTACACCGCTATTTGTATAAACAAGGAAATATCTACACCGCTATCTGTATAAACCTGGAAATAACTACACCGCTATTTGCATAAACAAGGAAATATCTACACCGTGATCTGCATAAACATGGAAATATCTACAACGCCATCTCTATAAACATGGAAACATCTACACCCCTATCAGTATAAACATGGAAATATCCACACCGCTATCTCTATAAACATGGAAATAACTACACCGAGATCAGTATAAACGTGGAAATATCTACACCGCTATCTCTATAAACATGGAAATATCTCCACTGCTATCTCTATAAACATCGAAATATCTACACCGCCATCTGTATAAACATGGAAATACTTACAAAGTTTTCTGAATAAACATGGAAATATCTACACCGCCATCTGTATAAACATGGAAATATCTACACAGCCATGTGTACATATATGGAAATATCTACACCGCTCTCTATATAAACATGGAAATAACTACACCGCTATATGTATATACATGGAAATATCTACACCGCCATCTACATATCCATGGAAATATCTGCGCCGCCATCTGTATAAACATGGAAATATCTACACGGTCATCTGTGTATAGATGGAAATATCAACACCGCCATCTGAACAAACATGGAAATATCTGCACCGCTATCTGTATAAACATGGAAATACCTACACCGTGGTCTGTATAAACACGGAAATATCTACAGCGCTATCTGTATAAACATGGAAATATATACACCGCTATCTCTATAAACATGGAAATATCTACACGGTGATCTGTATAAACATGGAAATATTTACACCGATATCTGTATAAACATGGAAATATCTACACCGCCATCTCTATAAACATGGAAATATCTACACCGCCATCTGTATAAACATGGAAATATCTACACCGCTATCTGTATAAACCTGGAAATATCTACACCGCTATCTGTATAAACATGGTAATATCTACACCGCCATCTATATAAACATGGAAATATCTACACCGCTATCTGCATAAACATGGAAATATCTACAATGCCATCTGTAGAAAGATGGAAATATCTACAGCGCAATCTGTGTAAACATGGAAATATCTACACCAATATCTGTAAAAACATGGAAATATCTACACCGCTATCTGTATAAACATGGAAATATCTACACCACGATCTGCATAAACATGGAAATATCTACACCGCGATCTGTATAAACATGGAAATATCTACACCGCTATCTGTAGAAACATGGAAATATCTACACCGCGATCTGCATAAACATGGAAATATCTACACCGCGATCTGTATAAACATGGAAATATCTACACCGCTATCTGTAGAAACATGGAAATATCTACACAGCTATCTCTATAAACATGGAAATATCTACACCGCCATCTGTATAAACATGGAAATACCTACAAGTCATCTGTATAAACATGGAAATATCTACACAGCCATCTGCATAAACATGGAAATATCTACACAGAAATCTGTATATACATGGAAATATCTACACCGCTATCTGTATAAACATGGAAATAACTACACCGCTATTTGTATAAACAAGGAAATATCTACACCGTGATCTGTATAAACATGGAAATATCTACACTGCTATTTGTATAAACAAGGAAATATCTACACCGCTATCTGTATAAACATGGAAATAACTACACCGCTATTTGCATAAACAAGGAAATATCTACACCGTGATCTGTATAAACATGGAAATATGTACAACGCCATCTCTATAAACATGGAAATATCTAAACCCCTATCTGTATAAACATGGAAATATCCACACCGCTCTCTATAAACATGGAAATAACTACACCGCGATCAGCATAAACGTGGAAATATCTACACCGCTATCTCTATAAACATGGAAATATCTCCACTGCTATCTCTATAAACATCGAAATATCTACACCGCCATCTGTATAAACATGGAAATACTGACAAAGTTATCTGTATAAACATGGAAATATCTACACCGCCGTCTGTATAAACATGGAAATATCTACACAGCCATGTGTACATATCTGGAAATATCTACACAGCTCTCTATATAAACATGGAAATAACTACACCGCTATCTGTATATACATGGAAATATCTACACCGCCATCTACATATCCATAGAAATATCTGTGCCGCCATCTGTATAAACATGGAAATATCTACACGGTCATCTGTGTATAGATGGAAATATCAACACCGCCATCTGAACAAATATGGAAATATCTGCACCGCTATCTGTATAAACATGGAAATACCTACACCGTGGTCTGTATAAACATGGAAATATCTACACCGCTATCTGTATAAACATGGAAATATATACACCGCTATCTCTATAAACATGGAAATATCTACACGGTGATCTGTATAAACATGGAAATATTTACACCGATATCTGTATAAACATGGAAATATCTACACCGCCATCTCTATAAACATGGAAATATCTACACCGCCATCTGTATAAACATGGAAATATCTACACCGCTATCTGTATAAACATGGAAATATCTACACCGCTATCTGTATAAACATGGTAATATCTACACCGCCATCTATATAAACATGGAAATATCTACACCGCTATCTGCATAAACATGGAAATATCTACAATGCCATCTGTAGAAAGATGGAAATATCTACAGCGCAATCTGCGTAAACATGGAAATATCTACACCAATATCTGTAAAAACATGGAAATATCTACACCGCTATCTGTATAAACATGGAAATATCTACACCGTGATCTGCATAAACATGGAAATATCTACACCGCGATCTGCATAAACATGGAAATATCTACACCGCGATCTCTATAAACATGGAAATATCTACACCGCTATCTGCAGAAACATGGAAATATCTACACAGCTATCTCTATAAACATGGAAATATCTACACCGCCATCTGCATAAACATGGAAATACCTACAAGTCATCTTTATAAACATGGAAATATCTACACAGCCATCTGCATAAACATGGAAATAACTACACAGCAATCTCTATATACATGGAAATATCTACACCGCTAACTGTATAAACATGGAAATAACTACACCGCTATATGTGTAAACAAGGAAATATCTACACCGTGATCTGTATAAACATGGAAATATCTACACTGCTATTTGTATAAACAAGGAAATATCTACACCGCTATCTGTATAAACATGGAAATAACTACACCTCTATTTGCATAAACAAGGAAATATCTACACCGTGATCTGTATAAACATGGAAATATCTACAACGCCATCTCTATAAACATGGAAATATCTAAACCCCTATCTGTATAAACATGGAAATATCCACACCGCTCTCTATAAACATGGAAATAACTACACCGCGATCAGCATAAACGTGGAAATATCTACACCGCTATCTCTATAAACATGGAAATATCTCCACTGCTATCTCTATAAACATCGAAATATCTACACCGCCATCTGTATAAACAGGGAAATACTGACAAAGTTATCTGTATAAACATGGAAATATCTACACCGCCGTCTGTATAAACATGGAAATATCTACACAGCCATGTGTACATATATGGAAATATCTACACAGGTCTCTATATAAACATGGAAATAACTACACCGCTATCTTTATATACATGGAAATATCTACACCGCCATCTACATATCCATAGAAATATCTGCGCTGCCATCTGTATAAACATGGAAATATCTACATGGTCATCAGTGTATAGATGGAAATATCAACACCGCCATCTGAACAAACATGGAAATATCTGCACCGCTATCTGTATAAACATGGAAATACCTACACCTTGGTCTGTATAAACATGGAAATATCTACACCGCTATCTGTATAAACATGGAAATAACTACACCGCTATATGTATATACATGGAAATATCTACACCGCCATCTACATATCCATGGAAATATCTGCGCCGCCATCTGTATAAACATGGATATATCTACACGGTCATCTCTGTATAGATGGAAATATCAACACCGCCATCTGAACAGACATGGAAATATCTGCACCGCTATCTGTATAAACATGGAAATACCTACACCGTGGTCTGTATAAACACGGAAATATCTACACCGCTATCTGTATAAACATGGAAATATCTACACCGCTATCTGTATAAACATGGTAATATCTACACCGCCATCTATATAAACATGGAAATATCTACACCGCTATCTGCATAAACATGGAAATATCTACAATGCCATCTGTAGAAAGATGGAAATATCTACAGCGCAATCTGCGTAAACATGGAAATATCTACACCAATATCTGTAAAAACATGGAAATATCTACACCGCTATCTGTATAAACATGGAAATATCTACACCGTGATCTGCATAAACATGGAAATATCTACACCGCGATCTGCATAAACATGGAAATATCTACACCGCGAGCTCTATAAACATGGAAATATCTACACCGCTATCTGCAGAAACATGGAAATATCTACACAGCTATCTCTATAAACATGGAAATATCTACACCGCCATCTGCATAAACATGGAAATACCTACAAGTCATCTGTATAAACATGGAAATATCTACACAGCCATCTGCATAAACATGGAAATAACTACACAGCAATCTCTATATACATGGAAATATCTACACCGCTAACTGTATAAACATGGAAATAACTACACCGCTATATGTGTAAACAAGGAAATATCTACACCGTGATCTGTATAAACATGGAAATATCTACACTGCTATTTGTATAAACAAGGAAATATCTACACCGCTATCTGTATAAACATGGAAATAACTACACCGTTATTTGCATAAACAAGGAAATATCTACACCGTGATCTGTATAAACATGGAAATATCTACAACGCCATCTCTATAAACATGGAAATATCTAAACCCCTATCTGTATAAACATGGAAATATCCACACCGCTCTCTATAAACATGGAAATAACTACACCGCGATCAGCATAAACGTGGAAATATCTACACCGCTATCTCTATAAACATGGAAATATCTCCACTGCTATCTCTATAAACATCGAAATATCTACACCGCCATCTGTATAAACAGGGAAATACTGACAAAGTTATCTGTATAAACATGGAAATATCAACACCGCCGTCTGTATAAACATGGAAATATCTACACAGCCATGTGTACATATATGGAAATATCTACACAGCTCTCTATATAAACATGGAAATAACTACACCGCTATCTTTATATACATGGAAATATCTACACCGCCATCTACATATCCATAGAAATATCTGCGCTGCCATCTGTATAAACATGGAAATATCTACATGGTCATCAGTGTATAGATGGAAATATCAACACCGCCATCTGAACAAACATGGAAATATTTGCACCGCTATCTGTATAAACATGGAAATACCTACACCTTGGTCTGTATAAACATGGAAATATCTACACCGCTATCTGTATAAACATGGAAATAACTACACCGCTATATGTATATACATGGAAATATCTACACCGCCATCTACATATCCATGGAAAAATCTGCGCCGCCATCTGTATAAACATGGAAATATCTACACGGTCATCTCTGTATAGATGGAAATATCAACACCGCCATCTGAACAAACATGGAAATATCTGCACCGCTATCTGTATAAACATGGAAATACCTACACCGTGGTCTGTATAAACATGGAAATATCTACACCGCTATCTGTATAAACATGGGAATATATACACCGCTATCTCTATAAACATGGAAATATCTACACGGTGATCTGTATAAACATGAAAATATTTACACCGATATCTGTATAAACATGGAAATATCTACACCGCCATCTCTATAAACATGGAAATATCTACACCGCCATCTGTATAAACATGGAAATATCCACACCGCTATCTGTATAAACATGGAAATATCTACACCGCTATCTGTATAAACATGGTAATATCTACACCGCCATCTATATAAACAGGGAAATATCTACATCGCTATCTGCATAAACATGGAAATATCTACAATGCTATCTGTAGAAAGATGGAAATATCTACAGCGCAATCTGCGTAAACATGGAAATATCTACACCAATATTTGTAAAAACATGGAAATATCTACACCGCTATCTGTATAAACATGGAAATATCTACACCGCGATCTGCATAAACATGGAAATATCTACACCGCGATCTGCATAAACATGGAAATATCTACACCGCGATCTGTATAAACATGGAAATATCTACACCGCTATCTGCAGAAACATGGAAATAACTACACCGCTATTTGCATAAAGAAGGAAATATCTACACCGTGATCTATATAAACATGGAAATATCTACACCGCCATCTGTATAAACGTGGAAATATCTACACAGCCATGTGTACATACATGGAAATATCTACACCGCTCTCTATAAAAACATGGAAATAACTACACCGCTATCTGTATATACATGGAAATATCTACACCGCCATGTACATATCCATAGCAATATCTGCGCCGCCATCTGTACACATGGAAATATCTACACGGTCATCTGTGTATACATGGAAGTATCAACACCGCCATCTGTACAAACATGGAAATATCTGCACCGCTATCTGTATAAACATGGAAATATCTACACCGTGGTCTGTATAAACATGGAAATATCTACACCGCTATCTGTATAAACATGGAAATATATACACCGCTATCTCTATAAACATGGAAATATCTACACCGTGATCTGTATAACCATGGAAATATTTACACCGATATCTGTATAAACATGGAAATATCTACACCGCTATCTGTATAAACATGGAAATAACTACACCGCTATCTCTAGAAACATGGAAATATCTACACAGCTATCTCTATAAACATGGAAATATCTACACCGCCATCTGTAAAAACATGGAAATACCTACAAGTCATCTGTATAAACATGGAAATATCTACACAGCCATCTGTATAAACATGAAAATATCTACACAGCCATGTGTATATACATGGAAATATCTACACCGCTATCTGTATAAACATGGAAATAACTACACCGCTATTTGTATAAACAAGGAAATATCTACACCGTGATCTGTATCAACATGGAAATATCTACACGACTATTTGTATAAACAAGGAAATATCCTCACCGCTATCAGTATAAGCATGGAAATAACTACACCGCTATTTGCATAAACAAGGAAATATCTACACCGTGATCTGTATAAACATGGAAATATCTACAACGCCATCTCTATAAACATGGAAATATCTACACCCCTATCTGTATAAACATGGAAATATCCACACCGCTATCTCTATAAACATGGAAATAACTACACTGCGATCAGTATAAACGTGGAAATATCTACACCGCTATCTCTATAAACATGGAAATATCTCCACTACTATCTCTATAAACATCGAAATATCTACACCGCCATCTGTATAAACACGGAAATACTTACAAAGTAATCTGTATAAACATGGAAATATCTACACCGCCATCTGTATAAACATGGAAATACCTACACAGCCATGTGTACATACATGCAAATATCTACACCGCTCTCTATATAAACATGGAAATAACTACACCGCTATCTGTATATACATGGAAATATCTACACCGCCATCTACGTATCCATAGAAATAACTGCACCGCCATCTGTACAAACAGGGAAATATCTACACGGTCATCTGTGTATACATGGAAATATCAACACCGCCATCTGTACAAACATGGAAATATCTGCACCGCTATCTGTATAAACATGGAAATATCTACACCGTGGTCTGTATAAACATGGAAATATCTACACCGCTATCTGTATAAACATGGAAATATATACACCGCAATCTCTATAAACATGGAAATATCTACATCGTAATATGTATAAACATGGAAATATTTACACCGATATCTGTATAAACATGGAAATATCTACACCGCCATATCTATAAACATGGAAATATCTACACCGCCATCTGTATTAACATGGAAATATCTACACCGCTATCTGTATAAACCTGGAAATATCTACACCGCAATCTGTGTAAACGTGGAAATATCTACACCAATATCTGTAAAAACATGGAAATATCTACACCGCTATCTGTATAAACATGGAAATATCTACACCGCGATCTGCATAAACATGGAAATATCTACACCGCGATCTGTATAAACATGGAAATATCTACACCGCTATCTGTAGAAACATGGAAATATCTACACCGCGATCTGCAAAAACATGGAAATATCTACAACGCGATCTGTATAAACATGGAAATATCTACACCGCTATCTGTAGAAACATGGAAATATCTACACAGCTATCTCTATAAACATGGAAATATCTACACCGCTATCTGTATAAACATGGAAATACCTACAAGTCATCTGAATAAACATGGAAATATCTACACAGCCATCTGTATAAACATGGAAATATCTACACAGCTATCTCTATAAATATGGAAATATCTACACCGCTATCTGTAGAAACATGGAAATATCTACACAGCTATCTCTATAAACATGGAAATATCTACACCGCCATCTGTATAAACTTGGAAATACCTACAAGTCATCTGTATAAACATGGAAATATCTACACAGCCATCTGTATAAACATGGAAATATCTACACAGCCATCTGTATATACATGGAAATATCTACACCGCTATCTGTATAAACATGGAAATAACTACACCGCTATTTGTATAAACAAGGAAATATCTACACCGTGATCTGTATAAACATGGAAATATCTACACTGCTATTTGCATAAACAAGGAAATATCTACACCGCTATCTGTATAAACATGGAAATAACTACACCGCTATTTGCATAAACAAGGAAATATCTACACCGTGATCTGCATAAACATGGAAATATCTACAACGCCATCTCTATAAACATGGAAATATCTACACCCCTATCTGTATAAACATGGAAATATCCACACCGCTATCTCTATAAACATGGAAATAACTACACCGCGATCAGTATAAACGTGGAAATATCTACACCGCTATCTCTATAAACATGGAAATATCTCCACTGCTATCTCTATAAACATCGAAATATCTACACCGCCATCTGTATAAACATGGAAATACTTACAAAGTTATCTGTATAAATATGGAAATATCTACACCGCCATCTGTATAAACATGGAAATATCTACACAGCCATGTGTACATATATGGAAATATCTACACCGCTCTCTATATAAACATGGAAATAACTACACCGCTATATGTATATACATGGAAATATCTACACCGCCATCTACATATCCATGGAAATATCTGCGCCGCCATCTGTATAAACATGGAAATATCTACACGGACATCTGTGTATAGATGGAAATATCAACACCGCCATCTGAACAAATATGGAAATATCTGCACCGCTATCTGTATAAACATGGAAATACCTACACCGTGGTCTGTATAAACATGGAAATATCTACACCGCTATCTGTATAAACATGGAAATATATACACCGCTATCTCTATAAACATGGAAGTATCTACACGGTGATCTGTATAAACATGGAAATATTTACACCGATATCTGTATAAACATGGAAATATCTACACTGCCATCTCTATAAACATGGAAATATCTACACCGCCATCTGTATAAACATGGAAATATCTACACCGCTATCTGTACAAACATGGAAATATCTACACCGCTATCTGTATAAACATGGTAATATCCACACCGCCATCTATATAAACATGGAAATATATACATCGCTATCTGCATAAACATGGAAATATCTACAATGCTATCTGTAGAAAGATGGAAATATCTACAGCGCAATCTGCGTAAACATGGAAATATCTCCACCAATATCTGTAAAAACATGGAAATATCTACACCGCTATCTGTATAAACATGGAAATATCTACACCGCGATCTGCATGAACATGGAAATATCTACACCGCGATCTGCATAAACATGGAAATATCTACACCGCGATCTGTATAAACATGGAAATATCTACACCGCTATCTGCAGAAACATGGAAATAACTACACCGCTATTTGCATAAACAAGGAAATATCTACACCGTGATCTGTATAAACATGGAAATATCTACAACGCCATCTCTATAAACGTGGAAATATCTACACCCCTATCTGTATAAACATGGAAATATCCACACCGCTATCTCTATAAACATGGAAATAACTACACCGAGATCAGTATAAACGTGGAAATATCTACACCGCTATCTCTATAAACATGGAAATATCTCCACTGCTATCTCTAAAAACATCGAAATATCTACACCACCATCTGTATAAACATGGAAATACTTCCAAAGTTATCTGTATAAACATGGAAATATCTACACCGCCATCTGTATAAACATGGACATATCTACACAGCCATGCGTACATATATGGAAATATCTACACCGCTCTCTATATAAACATGGAAATAACTACACCGCTATATGTATATACATGGAAATATCTACACCACCATCTACATATCCATGGAAATATCTGCGCCGCCATCTGTATAAACATGGAAATATCTACACGGACATCTGTGTATAGATGGAAATATCAACACCGCCATCTGAACAAATATGGAAATATCTGCACCGCTATCTGTATAAACATGGAAATACCTACACCGTGGTCTGTATAAACATGGAAATATCTACACCGCTATCTGTATAAACATGGGTATATATTCACCGCTATCTCTATAAACATGGAAATATCTACACGGTGATCTGTATAAACATGAAAATATTTACACCGATATCTGTATAAACATGGAAATATCTACACCGCCATCTCTATAAACATGGAAATATCTACACCGCCATCTGTATAAACATGGAAATATCCACACCGCTATCTGTATAAACATGGAAATATCTACACCGCTATCTGTATAAACATGGTAATATCTACACCGCCATCTATATAAACAGGGAAATATCTACATCGCTATCTGCATAAACATGGAAATATCTACAATGCTATCTGTAGAAAGATGGAAATATCTACAGCGCAATCTGCGTAAACATGGAAATATCTACACCAATATTTGTAAAAACATGGAAATATCTACACCGCTATCTGTATAAACATGGAAATATCTACACCGCGATCTGCATAAACATGGAAATATCTACACCGCGATCTGCATAAACATGGAAATATCTACACCGCGATCTGTATAAACATGGAAATATCTACACCGCTATCTGCAGAAACATGGAAATAACTACACCGCTATTTGCATAAAGAAGGAAATATCTACACCGTGATCTATATAAACATGGAAATATCTACACCGCCATCTGTATAAACATGGAAATATCTACACAGCCATGTGTACATACATGGAAATATCTACACGGCTCTCTATAAAAACATGGAAATAACTACACCGCTATCTGTATATACATGGAAATATCTACACCGCCATGTACATATCCATAGCAATATCTGCGCCGCCATCTGTACACATGGAAATATCTACACGGTCATCTGTGTATACATGGAAGTATCAACACCGCCATCTGTACAAACATGGAAATATCTGCACCGCTATCTGTATAAACATGGAAATATCTACACCGTGGTCTGTATAAACATGGAAATATCTACACCGCTATCTGTATAAACATGGAAATATATACACCGCTATCTCTATAAACATGGAAATATCTACACCGTGATCTGTATAACCATGGAAATATTTACACCGATATCTGTATAAACATGGAAATATCTACACCGCTATCTGTATAAACATGGAAATAACTACACCGCTATCTCTAGAAACATGGAAATATCTACACAGCTATCTCTATAAACATGGAAATATCTACACCGCCATCTGTAAAAACATGGAAATACCTACAAGTCATCTGCATAAACATGGAAATATCTACACAGCCATCTGTATAAACATGAAAATATCTACACAGCCATGTGTATATACATGGAAATATCTACACCGCTATCTGTATAAACATGGAAATAACTACACCGCTATTTGTATAAACAAGGAAATATCTACACCGTGATCTGTATCAACATGGAAATATCTACACGACTATTTGTATAAACAAGGAAATATCCTCACCGCTATCAGTATAAGCATGGAAATAACTACACCGCTATTTGCATAAACAAGGAAATATCTACACCGTGATCTGTATAAACATGGAAATATCTACAACGCCATCTCTATAAACATGGAAATATCTACACCCCTATCTGTATAAACATGGAAATATCCACACCGCTATCTCTATAAACATGGAAATAACTACACCGCGATCAGTATAAACGTGGAAATATCTACACCGCTATCTCTATAAACATGGAAATATCTCCACTACTATCTCTATAAACATCGAAATATCTACACCGCCATCTGTATAAACATGGAAATACTTACAAAGTAATCTGTATAAACATGGAAATATCTACACCGCCATCTGTATAAACATGGAAATACCTACACAGCCATGTGTACATACATGCAAATATCTACACCGCTCTCTCTATAAACATGGAAATAACTACACCGCTATCTGTATATACATGGAAATATCTACACCGCCATCTACGTATCCATAGAAATAACTGCACCGCCATCTGTACAAACAGGGAAATATCTACACGGTCATCTGTGTATACATGGAAATATCAACACCGCCATCTGTACAAACATGGAAATATCTGCATCGCTATCTGTATAAACATGGAAATATCTACACCGTGGTCTGTATAAACATGGAAATATCTACACCGCTATCTGTATAAACATGGAAATATATACACCGCAATCTCTATAAACATGGAAATATCTACATCGTAATATGTATAAACATGGAAATATTTACACCGATATCTGTATAAACATGGAAATATCTACACCGCCATATCTATAAACATGGAAATAACTACACCGCCAACTGTATTAACATGGAAATATCTACACCGCTATCTGTATAAACCTGGAAATATCTACACCGCAATCTGTGTAAACGTGGAAATATCTACACCAATATCTGTAAAAACATGGAAATATCTACACCGCTATCTGTATAAACATGGAAATATCTACACCGCGATCTGCATAAACATGGAAATATCTACACCGCGATCTGTATAAACATGGAAATATCTACACCGCTATCTGTAGAAACATGGAAATATCTACACCGCGATCTGCAAAAACATGGAAATATCTACAACGAGATCTGTATAAACATGGAAATATCTACACCGCTATCTGTAGAAACATGGAAATATCTACACAGCTATCTCTATAAACATGGTAATATCTACACCGCCATCTGTATAAACATGGAAATACCTACAAGTCATCTGAATAAACATGGAAATATCTACACAGCCATCTGTATAAACATGGAAATATCTACACAGCTATCTCTATAAATATGGAAATATCTACACCGCCATCTGTATAAACATGGAAATATCTACACCGCCATCTGTATAAACAAGGAAATATCTACACCGTGATCTGTATAAACATGGAAATATCTACACTGCTATTTGTATAAACAAGGAAATATCTACACCGCTATCTGTATAAACATGGAAATAACTACACCGCTATTTGCATAAACAGGGAAATATCTACACCGTGATCTGTATAAACATGGAAATATCTACAACGCCATCTCTATAAACATGGAAATATCTAAACCCCTATCTGTATAAACATGGAAATATCCACACCGCTCTCTATAAACATGGAAATAACTACACCGCGATCAGCATAAACGTGGAAATGTCTACACCGCTATCTCTATAAACATGGAAATATCTCCACTGCTATCTCTATAAACATCGAAATATCTACACCGCCATCTGTATAAACATGGAAATACTTACAAAGTTATCTGTATAAACATGGAAATATCTACACCGCCGTCTGTATAAACATGGAAATATCTACATGGTCATCAGTGTATAGATGGAAATATCAACACTGCCATCTGTTCAAACATGGAAATATCTGCATGTCTATCTGTATAAACATGGAAATATCTACACCGTGGTCTGTATAAACATTTAAATATTTACACCGATATCTGTATAAACATGGAAATATCTACACCGCCATACCTATAAATATGGAAATATCTACACCGCCATCAGCATAAACATGGAAATATCTACACCGCTATCTGTATAAACCTGGAAATATCTACACCGCTATCTGTCTAAACATGGTAATATCTACACCACCATCTATATAAACATGGAAATATCTACACCGCCATCTGTATTAACATGGAAATATCTACAATGCCATCTGTAGAAAGATGGAAATATCTACACCACAATCTGTGTAAACATGGAAATATCTACACCAATATCTGTAAAAACATTGAAATATCTACACCTCTATCAGTATAAACATGGAAATATCTAAAACGCGATATGCATGAACATGGAATTATCTAAACCACGATCTGTATAAACATGGAAATATCTACACCGCTATCTATAGAAACATGGAAATATCTACACAGCTCTCTCTATAAACAAGGAAATATCTACACCGCTATCTGTATAAACATGGAAATAACTACACCGCTATTTGCATAAACAAGGAAATATCTACACCGCGATCTGTATAAACATGGAAATATCTACAACGCCATCTCTATAAACGTGGAAATATCTACACCCCTATCTGTATAAACATGGAAATATCCACACTGCTATCTCTAAAAACATGGAAATAACTACACCGTGATCAGTATAAACGTGGAAATATCTACACCGCTATCTCTATAAACATGGAAATATCTCCACTGCTATCTCTATAAACATCGAAATATCTACACCGCCATCTGTATAAACATGGAAATACTTACAAAGTTATCTGTATAAACATGGAAATATCTACACCGCCATCTGTATAAACATGGAAATATCTACACAGCCATGTGTACATATATGGAAATATCTGCACCGCTATCTATATAAACATGGAAACAACTACACCGCTATCTGTATATACATGGAAATATCTACACCGCCATCTACATATCCATAGAAATATCTGCACCGCCATCTGTATAAACATGGAAATATCTACACGGTCATCTGTGTATAGATGGAAATATCAACACCGCCATCTGTACAAACATGGAAATATCTGCAACGCTATTTCTATAAACATGGAAATAACTACACCGCGATCAGCATAAACGTGGAAATATCTACACCGCTATCTCTATAAACATGGAAATATCTCCACTACTATCTCTATAAACATCGAAATATCTACACCGCCATCTGTATAAACATGGAAATACTGACGAAGTTATCTGTATAAACATGGAAATATCTACACTGCCATCTGTATAAACATGGAAATATCTACACAGCCATGTGTACATATATGGAAATATCTACACCGCTCTCTATATAAACATGGAAATAACTACACCGCTATCTGTATATACATGGAAATATCTACACCGCCATCTACATATCCATAGAAATATCTGTGCCGCCATCGGTATTAACATGGAAATATCTACACCGTGGTCTGTATAAACATGGAAATATCTACACCGCTATCTGTATAAACATGGAAATATATACACCGCTATCTCTATAAACATGGAAATATCTACACCGTGATCTGTATAAACATGGAAATATTTACAACGATATCTGTATGAACATGGAAATATCTACAACGCCATCTCTATAAACATGGAAATATCTACACCGCCATCTGTATAAACATGGAAATATCTACACCGCTATCTGTATAAACCTGGAAATATCTACACCGCTATCTGTATAAACATGGTAATATCTATACCTCCATCTATATAAACATGGAAATATCTACACCGCCATCTGTTTAAACATGGAAATATCTATAATGCCATCTGTAGGAAGATAGAAATATCTACACCGCAATCTGTGTAAACATGGAAATATCTACACCAATAACGGTAAAAACATGGAAATATCTACACCGCTATCTGTATAAACATGGAAATATCTACACCGCGATCTGCATAAACGTGGAAATATCTACACCGCGATCTGTATAAACATGGAAATATCTACACCGCTATTTTTATAAACAAGGAAATATCTACACCGTGATCTGTATAAACATGGAAATATCTACGCTGCTATTTGTATAAACAAGGAAATATCTACACCGCTATCTGTATAAACATGGAAATAACTACACTGCTCTTTGCATAAACAAGGAAATATCTACACCGTGATCTGTATAAACATGGAAATATCTACAACGCCATCTCTATAAACATGGAAATATCCAAACCCCTATCTGTATAAACATGGAAATATCCACACCGGTCTCTATAAACATGGAAATAACTACACCGTGATCAGCATAAACGTGGAAATATCTACATCGCTATCTTTATAAACATAGAAATATCCCCACTGCTATCTCTATGAACAACGAAATATCTACACCGCCATCTGTATAAACATGGAAATACTGACAAAGTTATCTGTATAAACATGGAAATATCTACACCGCCATCTGTACAAACATGGAAATATCTACACAGCCATGTGTACATATATGGAAATATCTACACAGATCTCTATATAAACATGGAAATAACTACACCGCTATCTGTATATACATGGAAATATCTACACCGCCATCTACATATCCATAGAAATATCTGCGCCGCCATCTGTATAAACATGGAAATATCTACACGGTCATCTGTGTATAGATGGAAATAACAACACCGCCATCTGTACAAACATGGAAATATCTGCACGGCTATCTGTATAAACATGGAAATATCTACACCGTGGTCTGTATAAACATGGAAATATCTACACCGCTATCTGTATAAACATGGAAATATACACACCGCTATCTCTATAAACATGGAAATATCTACACCGTGATCTGTATAAACATGGAAATATTTACACCGATATCTGCGTAAACATGGAAATATCTACACCACCATCTCTATAAACATGCAAATATCTACACCGCCATCTGTATAAACATGGAAATATCTACACCGCTATCTGTATAAACCTGTAAATATCTACACCGCTATCTGTATAAACATGGTAATATCTACACCACCATCTATATAAACATGGAAATATCTACACCGCCATCTGTATAAACATGGAAATATTTACAATGCCATCTGTAGAAAGATGGAAATATCTACACCGCAATCTGTGTAAACATGGAAATATCTACACCAATATCTGTAAAAACATGGAAATATCTACACCTCTATCTGTATAAACATGGATATATCTACACCGCGATCTGCATAAACATGGAAATATCTACACCACGATCTCTATAAACATGGAAATATCTACACCGCTATCTGTAGAAACATGGAAATATCTACACCGCGATCTGCATAAACATGGAAATATCTACACCGCGATCTGTATAAACATGGAAATAACTACACCGCTATCTCTAGAAACATGGAAATATCTACACAGCTATCTCTATAAACATGGAAATATGTACACCGCCATGTGTATGAACATGGAAATACCTACAAGTCATCTGTATAAACATGGAAATATCTACACAGCCATCTGTATAAACATGGAAATATCTACACAGCCATCTGTATATACATGGAAATATCTTCACCGCTATCTGTATAAACATGGAAATAACTACACCGCTATTTGTATAAACAAGGAAATATCTACAGCGTGATCTGTATAAACATGGAAATATCTACACCGCCATCTGTATAAACATGGAAATATCTACACAGCCATGTGTACATATATGGAAATATCTACACAGATCTCTATATAAACATGGAAATAACTACACCGCTATCTGTATATACATGGAAATATCTACACCGCCAATCACATATCCATAGAAATAACTGCGCCGCCATCTGTATAAGCATGGAAATATCTACATTGTCATCTGTGTATAGATGGAAGTATCAACACCGCCATCTGTACGAACATGGAAATATCCGCACCGCTATCTGTATAAACATGGAAATACCTACACCGAGGTCTGTATAAACATGGAAATATCTACACCGCTATCTGTATAAACATGGAAATATATACACCGCTATCTCTATATACATGGAAATATCTACACCGTGATCTGTATAAACATGGAAATATTTACACCGATATCTGTAAAAACATGGAAATATCTACACCGCCATCTCTATAAACATGGAAATATCTACACCGCCATCTGTATAAACCTGGAAATATCTACACCGCTATCTGTATAAACCTGGAAATATCTACACCGCTATCTGTGTGAACATGGTAATATGTACACCACCATCTGTATAAACATGGAAATATCTACACCGCCATCTGTATAAACATGGAAATATCTAGAATGCCATCTGTAGAAAGATGGAAATATCTACACTGCAATCTGTGTAAACATGGAAATACCTACACCGCTATCAGTATAAACATGGAAATAACTATACCGCTATTTGTATAAACAAGGAAATATCCACACCGTGATCTGTATAAACATGCAAATATCTACACTGCTATTTGTATAAACAAGGAAATATCTACATCGCTATCTGTATAAACATGGAAATAACTACACCGCTATTTGCATAAACAAGGAAATATCTACACCGTGATCTGTATAAACATGGAAATATCTACAACGCCATCTATATAAACATGGAAATATCTACACCCCTATCTGTATAAACATGGAAATATCCACACCGCTATCTCTATAAACGTGGAAATAACTACACCGCGATCAGTATAAACGTGGAAATATCTGCACCGCTATCTCTATAAACATGGAAATATCTCCACTACTATCTCTATAAACATCAAAATATCTACACCGCCATCTGTATAAACATGGAAATAATTACAAACTTACCTGTATAAACATGGAAATATCTATACCGCCATCTGTATAAACATGGAAATACCTACACAGTCATGTGTACATACATGGAAATATCTACACAGCCCTCTATAAAAACGTGGAAATAACTACACTGCTATCTGTATATACATGGAAATATCTACACCGCCATGTACATATCCATAGAAATATCTGCGCCGCCATCTGTAAACATGGAAATATCTACACGGTCATCTGTGTATAGATGGAAGTATCAACACCGCCATCTGTACAAACATGGAAATATCTACACCGCTATCTGTAAAAACATGCAAATATCTACACCGTGGTCTGTATAAACATGGAAATATCTACACCGCTATCTGTATAAACATGGAAATATATACAACGTTATCTCTGTATACATGGAAATATCTACACCGTGATCTGCATAAACATTGAAATATTTACACTGATATCTGTATAAACATGGAAATATCTACACCGCCATCTCTATAAACATGGAAATATCTACACCGCCATCTGTATAAACCTGGAAATATCTACACCGCTATCTGTATAAACCTGGAAATATCTACACCGCTATCTGTGTAAACATGGTAATATCTACACCAACATCTATATAAACATAGAAATATCTACACCGCCATCTGTATAAACATGGAAATATCTAGAATGCCATCTGTAGAAAGATGGAAATATCTACACTGCAATCTGTGTAAACATGGAAATACCTACACCAATATCTGTAAAAACATGGAAATATCAACACCGCTATCTGTATAAAGATGGAAATATCTACACCGCCATCTGCATAAGCATGGAAATATCTACACCGCGATCTGCATAAACATGGAAATATCTACACCGCGATCTGTATAAACATGGAAATAACTACACCGCTATCTCTAGAAACATGGAAATATCTACACAGCTATCTCCATAAACATGGAAATATCTACACCCTTATCTGTATAAACATGGAAATATCCACACCGCTATCTCTATAAACATGGAAATAACTACACCGCGATCAGTATAAACGTGGAAATATCTACACCGCTATCTCTATAAACATGGAAATATCTCCACTGCTATCTCTAATAAACATTGAAATATCTACACCGCCATCTGTATAAACATGGAAATACTTACAAAGTTATCTGTATAAACATGGAAATATCTACACCGCCATCTGCATAAACATGGAAATACCTACGCAGCCATGTGTACATACTTGGAAATATCTACACCGCTCTCTATATAAACATGGAAATAACTACACCGCTATCTCTATATAAATGGAATTATCTACACCGACATCTACATACCCATAGAAATATCTGCGCCTTCATCTGTATAAACATGGAAATATCTACACGGTCATCTGTGTAGAGATGGAAATATCAACACCGCCATCTGAACAAACATGGAAATATCTGCACCGCTATCTGTATAAACATGGAAATATCTACACCGTGGTCTGTATAAACATGGGAATATCTACACCGCTATCTGTATAAACATGGAAATATATACACCGCTATCTCTATAAACATGGAAATATCTACACCGTGATCTGTATAAACATGGAAATATTTACACCGATATCTGTATAAACATGGAAATATCTACACCGCCATCTCTATAAACATGGAAATATCTACAACGCCATCTGTATAAGCATGGAAATATCTACACCGCTATCTCTATAAACCTGGAAATATCTACACCGCTATCTGTATAAACATGGTAATATCTACACCACCATCTATATAAACATGGAAATATCTACACCGTCATCTGTATAAACACGGAAATATCTACAATGCCATCTGTAGAAAGATGGAAATATCTACACTGCAATCTGTGTAAACATGGAAATACCTACACCAATATCTGTAAAAACATGGAAATATCTACACCGCTATCTGTATAAAGATGGAAATATCTACACCGCCATCTGCATAAGCATGGAAATATCTACACCGCGATCTGCATAAACATGGAAATATCTACACCGCTATCTGTAGAAACATGGAAATATCTACACCGCGATCTGCATAAACATGGAAATATCTACACCGCGATCTGTATAAACATGGAAATAACTACACCGCTATCTCTAGAAACATGGAAATATCTACACAGCTATCTCTATAAACATGGAAATATCTACACCGCCATCTGTAAAAACATGGAAATACCTACAAGTCATCTGTATAAACATGGAAATATCTACACAGCCATCTGTATAAACATGGAAATATCTACACAGCCATGTGTATATACATGGAAATATCTACACCGCTATCTCTATAAACATGGAAATAACTACACCGCTATTTGTATAAACAAGGAAATAACTACACCGTGATCTGTATAAACATGGAAATATGTACACTGCTATTTGTATAAACAAGGAAATATCTACACCGCTATCTGTATAAACACGGAAATATCTACACCGCTATTTGCATAAACAAGGAAATATCTACACCGTGATCTGTATAAACATGGAAATATCTACAACGCCATCTCTATAAACATGGAAATATCTACACCCCTATCTGTATAAACATGGAAATATCCACACCGCTATCTCTATAAACATGGAAATAACTACACCACGATCAGTATAAACGTGGAAATATCTACACCGCTATCTCTATAAACATGGAAATATCTCCACTGCTATCTCTATAAACATCGAAATATCTACACCGCCATCTGTATAAACATGGAAATACTTACAAAGTTATCTGTATAAACATGGAAATATCTACACCGCCATCTGCATAAACATGGAAATATCTACACAGCCATGTGTACATACTTGGAAATATCTACACCGCTCTCTATATAAACATGGAAATAACTACACCGCTATCTCTATATAAATGGAATTATCTACACCGACATCTACATACCCATAGAAATATCTGCGCCTTCATCTGTATAAACATGGAAATATCTACACGGTCATCTGTGTATAGATGGAAATATCAACACCGCCATCTGTACAAACATGGAAATATCTGCAACGCTATCTGTATAAACATGGAAATATCTACACCGTGGTCTGTATAAACATGGAAATATCTACACCGCTATCTGTATAAACATGGAAATATATACACCGCTATCTCTATAAACATGGAAATATCTACACCGTGATCTGTATAAACATGGAAATATTTACACCGATATCTGTATAAACATGGAAATATCTACACCGCCATCTTTATAAACATGGAAATATCTACAACGCCATCTGTATAAACATGGAAGTATCTACACCGCTATCTCTATAAACCTGGAAATATCTACACCGCTATCTGTATAAACATGGTAATATCTACACCACCATCTATATAAACATGGAAATATCTACACCGCCATCTGTATAAACACGGAAATATCTACAATGCCATCTGTAGAAAGATGGAAATATCTACACTGCAATCTGTGTAAACATGGAAATACGTACACCAATATCTGTAAAAACATGGAAATACCTACACCGCTATCTGTATAAAGATGGAAATATCTACACCGCAATCTGCATAAGCATGGAAATATCTACACCGCGATCTGCATAAACGTGGAAATATCTACAGCGCTATCTGTAGAAACATGGAAATATCTACACAGCTATCTCTATAAACATGGAAATATCTACACCGCCATCTGTATAAACATGGAAATACCTACAAGTCATCTGTATAAACATGGAAATACCTACACAGCCATCTGTATAAACATGGAAATAGCTACACAGCCATCTGTATATACATGGAAATATCTACACCGCTATCTGTAAAAACATGGAAATAACTATACCGCTATTTGTATAAACAAGGAAATATCCACACCGTGATCTGTATAAACATGCAAATATCTACACTGCTATTTGTATAAACAAGGAAATATCTACATCGCTATCTGTATAAACATGGAAATAACTACACCGCTATTTCCATAAACAAGGAAATATCTACACCGTGATCTGTATAAACCTGGAAATATCTACAATGCCATCTCTATAAACATGGAAATATCTACACCCCTATCTGTATAAACATGGAAATATCCACACCGCTACCTCTATAAACGTGGAAATAACTACACCGCGATCAGTATAAACCTGGAAATATCTGCACCGCTATCTCTATAAACTTGGAAATATCTCCACTACTATCTCTATAAACATCGAAATATCTTCACCGCCATCTGTATAAACATGGAAATAATTACAAACTTATCTGTATAAACATGGAAATATCTATACCGCCATCTGTATAAACATGGAAATACCTACACAGTCATGTGTACATACATGGAAATATCTGCACCGCTCTCTATAAAAACATGGAAATAACTACACCGCTATCTGTATATACATGGAAATATCTACAACGCCATGTACATATCCATAGAAATATCTGCGCCACCATCTGTAAACATGGAAATATCTACACGGTCATATGTGTATAGATGGAAGTATCAACACCGCCATCTGTACAAACATGGAAATATCTGCACCGCTATCTGTATAAACATGGAAATATCTACACCGAGGTCTGTATAAACATGGAAATATCTACACCGCTATCTCTGTAAACATGGAAATAACTACACCGCGATCAGTATAAACGTGGAAATATCTACACCGCTATCTCTATAAACATGGAAATATCTCCACTGCTATCTCTATAAACATCGAAATATCTACACCGCCATCTGTATAAACATGGAAATACTGACAAAATTATCTGTATAAACATGGAAATATCTACACCGCCATCTGTATAAGCATGGAAATATCTACACAGCCATGTGTACATATATGGAAATATCTACACCGCTCTCTATATAAACATGGAAATAACTACACCGCTATCTGTATATACATGGAAATATCTACACCGCCATCTACATATCCGTAGAAATATCTGCGCCGCCATCTGTATAAACATGGAAATATCTACACCGTGGTCTGTATAAACATGGAAATATCTACACCGCTATCTGTATAATCATGGAAATATCTACACCGCGATCTGCATAAACATGGAAATATCTACACCACGATCTGTATAAACATGGAAATATCTACACCGCTATCTGCATAAACATGGAAATATCTACAATGCCATCTGTAGAAAGATGGAAATATCTACAGCGCAATCTGCGTAAACATGGAAATATCTACACCAATATCTGTAAAAACATGGAAATATCTACACCGCTATCTGTATAAACATGGAAATATCTACACCGTGATCTGCATAAACATGGAAATATCTACACCGCGATCTGCATAAACATGGAAATATCTACACCGCGATCTGTATAAACATGGAAATATCTACACCGCTATCTGCAGAAACATGGAAATATCTACACAGCTATCTCTATAAACATGGAAATATCTACACCGCCATCTGCATAAACATGGAAATACCTACAAGTCATCTGTATAAACATGGAAATATCTACACAGCCATCTGCATAAACATGGAAATAACTACACAGCAATCTCTATATACATGGAAATATCTACACCGCTAACTGTATAAACATGGAAATAACTACACCGCTATATGTGTAAACAAGGAAATATCTACACCGTGATCTGTATAAACATGGAAATATCTACACTGCTATTTGTATAAACAAGGAAATATCTACACCGCTATCTGTATAAACATGGAAATAACTACACCGCTATTTGCATAAACAAGGAAATATCTACACCGTGATCTGTATAAACATGGAAATATCTACAACGCCATCTCTATAAACATGGAAATATCTAAACCCCTGTCTGTATAAACATGGAAATATCCACACCGCTCTCTATAAACATGGAAATAACTACACCGCGATCAGCATAAACGTGGAAATATCTACACCGCTATCTCTATAAACATGGAAATATCTCCACTGCTATCTCTATAAACATCGAAATATCTACACCGCCATCTGTATAAACATGGAAATACTGACAAAGTTATCTGTATAAACATGGAAATATCTACACCGCCGTCTGTATAAACATGGAAATATCTACACAGCCATGTGTACATATATGGAAATATCTACACAGCTCTCTATATAAACATGGAAATAACTACACCGCTATCTTTATATACATGGAAATATCTACACCGCCATCTACATATCCATAGAAATATCTGCGCTGCCATCTGTATAAACATGGAAATATCTACATGGTCATCAGTGTATAGATGGAAATATCAACACCGCCATCTGAACAAACATGGAAATATCTGCACCGCTATCTGTATAAACATGGAAATACCTACACCTTGGTCTGTATAAACATGGAAATATCTACACCGCTATCTGTATAAACATGGAAATAACTACACCGCTATATGTATATACATGGAAATATCTACACCGCCATCTACATATCCATGGAAATATCTGCGCCGCCATCTGTATAAACATGGAAATATCTACACGGTCATCTCTGTATAGATGGAAATATCAACACCGCCATCTGAACAAACATGGAAATATCTGCAACGCTATCTGTATAAACATGGAAATACCTACACCGTGGTCTGTATAAACACGGAAATATCTACACCGCTATCTGTATAAACATGGAAATATATACACCGCTATCTCTATAAACATGGAAATATCTACATGGTGATCTGTATAAACATGGAAATATTTACACCGATATCTGTATAAACATGGAAATATCTACACCGCCATCTCTATAAACATGGAAATATCTACACCGCCATCGGTATAAACATGGAAATATCTACACCGCTATCTGTATAAACCTGGAAATATCTACACCGCTATCTGTATAAACATGGTAATATCTACACCGCCATCTATATAAACATGGAAATATCTACACCGCTATCTGCATAAACATGGAAATATCTAGAATGCCATCTGTAGAAAGATGGAAATATCTACAGCGCAATCTGCGTAAACATGGAAATATCTACACAATATCTGTAAAAACACGGAAATATCTACACGGCTATCTGTATAAACATGGAAATATCTACACCGCTATCTGTAGAAATATGGAAATATCTACACAGCTATCTCTATAAACATGGAAATATCTACACCGCCATCTGTATAAACATGGAAATACCTACAAGTCATCTGTATAAACATGGAAATATCTACACAGCCATCTGCATAAACATGGAAATATCTACAAAGCCATCTGTATATACATGGAAATATCTACACCGCTATCTGTATAAACATGGAAATAACTACACCGCTATTTGTATAAACAAGGAAATATCTACACCGTGATCTGTATAAACATGGAAATATCTACACTGCTATTTGTATAAACAAGGAAATATCTACACCGCTATCTGTATAAACATGGAAATAACTACACCGCTATTTGCATAAACAAGGAAATATCTACACCGTGATCTGTATAAACATGGAAATATTTACAACGCCATCTCTATAAACATGGAAATATCTAAACCCCTATCTGTATAAACATGGAAAGATCCACACCGCTCTCTATAAACATGGAAATAACTACACCGCGATCAGCATAAACTTGGAAATATCTACACCGCTATCTCTATAAACATGGAAATATCTCCTCTGCTATCTCTATAAACATCGAAATATCTACACCGCCATCTGTATAAACATGGAAATACTGACAAAGTTATCTGTATAAACATGGAAATATCTACACCGCCGTCTGTATAAACATGGAAATATCTACCCAGACATGTGTACATATATGGAAATATCTACACAGCTCTCTATATAAACATGGAAATAACTACACCGCTATCTGTATATACATGGAAATATCTACACCGCCATCTACATATCCATAGAAATATCTGCGCCGCCATCTGTATAAACATGGAAATATCTACATGGTCATCAGTGTATAGATGGAAATATCAACACCGCCATCAGAACAAACATGGAAATATCTGCACCGCTATCTGTATAAACATTGAAATACCTACACCGTGGTCTGTATAAACACGGAAATATCTACACCGCTATCTGTATAAACATGGAAATATATACACCGCTATCTCTATAAACATGGAAATATCTACACGGTGATCTGTATAAACATGGAAATATTTACACCGATATCTGTATAAACATGGAAATATCTACACCGCCATCTCTATAAACATGGAAATATCTACACCGCCATCTGTATAAACATGGAAATATCTACACCGCTATCTGTATAAACCTGGAAATATCTACACCGCTATCTGTATAAACATGGTAATATCTACACCGCCATCTATATAAACATGGAAATATCTACACCGCCATCTGTATAAACAAGGAAATATCTACAATGCCATCTGTAGAAAGATGGAAATATGTACACCGCAATCTGTGTAAACATGGAAATATCTACACCAATATCTGTAAAAACATGGAAATATCTACACCTCTATCAGTATAAACATGGAAATATCTAAAACGCGATCTGCATAAACATGGAATTATCTAAACCACGATCTGTATAAACATGGAAATATCTACACCGCTATCTGTAGAAACATGGAAATATCTACACCGCGATCTGCATAAACATGGAAATATCTACACCGCGATCTGTATAAACATGGAAATATCTACACCGCTATCTGTAGAAACATGGAAATATCTACACAGCTATCTCTATAAACATGGAAATATCTACAGCGCCATCTGTATAAACATGGAAATACCTACAAGTCATCTGTATAAACATGGAAATATCTACACAGCCATCTGTATAAACATGGAAATATCTACACAGCCATCTGTATATACATGGAAATATCTACACCGCTATCTGTATAAACATGGAAATAACTACACCGCTATTTGTATAAACAAGGAAATATCTACACCGTGATCTGTATAAACATGGAAATATCTACACTGCTATTTGCATAAACAAGGAAATATCTACACCGCTATCTGTATAAACATGGAAATAACTTCACCGCTATTTGCATAAACAAGGAAATATCTACACCGTGATCTGCATAAACATGGAAATATCTACAACGCCATCTCTATAAACATGGAAATATCTACACCCCTATCTGTATAAACATGGAAATATCCACACCGCTATCTCTATAAACATGGAAATAACTACACCGAGATCAGTATAAACGTGGAAATATCTACACCGCTATCTCTATAAACATGGAAATATCTCCACTGCTATCTCTATAAACATCGAAATATCTACACCGCCATCTGTATAAACATGGAAATACTTACAAAGTTATCTGTATAAACATGGAAATATCTACACCGCCATCTGTATAAACATGGAAATATCTACACAGCCATGTGTACATATATGGAAATATCTACACCGCTCTCTATATAAACATGGAAATAACTACACCGCTATATGTATATACATGGAAATATCTACACCGCCATCTACATATCCATGGAAATATCTGCGCTGCCATCTGTATAAACATGGAAATACCTACACGGACATCTGTGTATAGATGGAAATATCAACACCGCCATCTGAACAAATATGGAAATATCTGCACCGCAATCTGTATAAACATGGAAATACCTACACCGTCGTCTGTATAAACATGGAAATATCTACACCGCTATCTGTATAAACTTGGAAATATATACACCGCTATCTCTATAAACATGGAAATATCTACATGGTGATCTGTATAAACATGGAAGTATTTATAACGATATCTGTATAAACATGGAAATATCTACACCGCCATCTCTATAAACATGGAAATATCTACACCGCCATCTGTATAAACATGGAAATATCTACACCGCTATCTGTATAAACATGGAAATATCTACACCGCTATCTGTATAAACATGGTAATATCAACACCGCCATCTATATAAACATTGAAATATATACATCGCTATCTGCATAAACATGGAAATATCTACAATGCTATCTGTAGAAAGATGGAAATATCTACAGCGCAATCTGCGTAAACATGGAAATATCTACACCAATATCTGTAAAAACATGGAAATATCTACACCGCTATCTGTATAAACATGGAAATATCTACACCGCGATCTGCATAAACATGGAAATATCTACACCGCGATCTGCTTAAACATGGAAATATCTACACCGCGATCTGTATAAACATGGAAATATCTACACTGCTATCTGCAGAAACATGGAAATAACTACACCGCTATTTGCATAAACAAGGAAATATCTACACCGTGATCTGTATAAACATGGAAATATCTACAACGCCATCTCTATAAACGTGGAAATATCTACACCCCTATCTGTATAAACATGGAAATATCCACACCGCTATCTCTAAAAACATGGAAATAACTACACCGTGTTCAGTATAAACGTGGAAATATCTACACCGCTATCTCTATAAACATGGAAATATCTCCACTGCTATGTCTATAAACATCGAAATATCTACACCGCCATCTGTATAAACATGGAAATACTTACAAAGTTATCTGTATAAACATGGAAATATCTACACCGCCATCTGTATAAACAAGGAAATATCTACAATGCCATCTGTAGAAAGATGGAAATATGTACACCGCAATCTGTGTAAACATGGAAATATCTACACCAATATCTGTAAAAACATGGAAATATCTACACCTCTATCACTATAAACTTGGAAATATCTAAAACGCGATCTGCATAAACATGGAATTATCTAAACCACGATCTGTATAAACATGGAAATATCTACACCGCTATCTGTAGAAACATGGAAATATCTACACCGCGATCTGCATAAACATGGAAATATCTACACCGCGATCTGTATAAACATGGAAATATCTACACCGCTATCTGTAGAAACATGGAAATATCTACACAGCTATCTCTATAAACATGGAAATATCTACACCGCCATCTGTATAAACTTGGAAATACCTACAAGTCATCTGTATAAACACGGAAATATCTACACAGCCATCTGTATAAACATGGAAATATCTACACAGCCATCTGTATATACATGGAAATATCTACACCGCTATCTGTATAAACATGGAAATAACTACACCGCTATTTGTATAAACAAGGAAATATCTACACCGTGATCTGTATAAACATGGAAATATCTACACTGCTATTTGCATAAACAAGGAAATATCTACACCGCTATCTGTATAAACATGGAAATAACTACACCGCTATTTGCATAAACAAGGAAATATCTACACCGTGATCTGCATAAACATGGAAATATCTACAACGCCATCTCTATAAACATGGAAATATCTACACCCCTATCTGTATAAACATGGAAATATCCACACCGCTATCTCTATAAACATGGAAATAACTACACCGAGATCAGTATAAACGTGGAAATATCTACACCGCTATCTCTATAAACATGGAAATATCTCCACTGCTATCTCTATAAACATCGAAATATCTACACCGCCATCTGTATAAACATGGAAATACTTACAAAGTTATCTGTATAAATATGGAAATATCTACACCGCCATCTGCATAAACATGGAAATATCTACACAGCCATGTGTACATATATGGAAATATCTACACCGCTCTCTATATAAACATGGAAATAACTACACCGCTATATGTATATACATGGAAATATCTACACCGCCATCTACATATCCATGGAAATATCTGCGCCGCCATCTGTATAAACATGGAAATATCTACACGGACATCTGTGTATAGATGGAAATATCAACACCGCCATCTGAACAAATATGGAAATATCTGCACCGCGATCTGTATAAACATGGAAATACCTACACCGTGGTCTGTATAAACATGGAAATATCTACACCGCTATCTGTATAAACATGGAAATATATACACCGCTATCTCTATAAACATGGAAGTATCTACACGGTGATCTGTATAAACATGGAAATATTTACACCGATATCTGTATAAACATGGAAATATCTACACTGCCATCTCTATAAACATGGAAATATCTACACCGCCATCTGTATAAACATGGAAATATCTACACCGCTATCTGTACAAACATGGAAATATCTACACCGCTATCTGTATAAACATGGTAATATCCACACCGCCATCTATATAAACATGGAAATATATACATCGCTATCTCCATAAACATGGAAATATCTACAATGCTATCTGTAGAAAGATGGAAATATCTACAGCGCAATCTGCGTAAACATGGAAATATCTCCACCAATATCTGTAAAAACATGGAAATATCTACACCGTTATCTGTATAAACATGGAAATATCTACACCGCGATCTGCATGAACATGGAAATATCTACACCGCGATCTGCATAAACATGGAAATATCTACACCGCGATCTGTATAAACATGGAAATATCTACACCGCTATCTGCAGAAACATGGAAATAACTACACCGCTATTTGCATAAACAAGGAAATATCTACACCGTGATCTGTATAAACATGGAAATATCTACAACGCCATCTCTATAAACGTGGAAATATCTACACCCCTATCTGTATAAACATGGAAATATCCACACCGCTATCTCTATAAACATGGAAATAACTACACCGAGATCAGTATAAACGTGGAAATATCTACACCGCTATCTCTATAAACATGGAAATATCTCCACTGCTATCTCTATAAACATCGAAATATCTACACCACCATCTGTATAAACATGGAAATACTTCCAAAGTTATCTGTATAAACATGGAAATATCTACACCGCCATCTGTATAAACATGGAAATATCTACACAGCCATGCGTACATATATGGAAATATCTACACCGCTCTCTATATAAACATGGAAATAACTACACCGCTATATGTATATACATGGAAATATCTACACCACCATCTACATATCCATGGAAATATCTGCGCCGCCATCTGTATAAACATGGAAATATCTACACGGACATCTGTGTATAGATGGAAATATCAACACCGCCATCTGAACCAATATGGAAATATCTGCACCGCTATCTGTATAAACATGGAAATACCTACACCGTGGTCTGTATAAACATGGAAATATCTACACCGCTATCTGTATAAACATGGGAATATATACACCGCTATCTCTATAAACATGGAAATATCTACACGGTGATCTGTATAAACATGAAAATATTTACACCGATATCTGTATAAACATGGAAATATCTACACCGCCATCTCTATAAACATGGAAATATCTACACCGCCATCTGTATAAACATGGAAATATCCACACCGCTATCTGTATAAACATGGAAATATCTACACCGCTATCTGTATAAACATGGTAATATCTGCACCGCCATCTATATAAACAGGGAAATATCTACATCGCTATCTGCATAAACATGGAAATATCTACAATGCTATCTGTAGAAAGATGGAAATATCTACAGCGCAATCTGCGTAAACATGGAAATATCTACACCAATATTTGTAAAAACATGGAAATATCTACACCGCTATCTGTATAAACATGGAAATATCTACACCGCGATCTGCATAAACATGGAAATATCTACACCGCGATCTGCATAAACATGGAAATATCTACACCGCGATCTGTATAAACATGGAAATATCTACACCGCTATCTGCAGAAACATGGAAATAACTACACCGCTATTTGCATAAAGAAGGAAATATCTACACCGTGATCTATATAAACATGGAAATATCTACACCGCCATCTGTATAAACATGGAAATATCTACACAGCCATGTGTACATACATGGAAATATCTACACCGCTCTCTATAAAAACATGGAAATAACTACACCGCTATCTGTATATACATGGAAATATCTACACCGCCATGTACATATCCATAGCAATATCTGCGCCGCCATCTGTACACATGGAAATATCTACACGGTCATCTGTGTATACATGGAAGTATCAACACCGCCATCTGTACAAACATGGAAATATCTGCACCGCTATCTGTATAAACATGGAAATATCTACACCGTGGTCTGTATAAACATGGAAATATCTACACCGCTATCTGTATAAACATGGAAATATATACACCGCTATCTCTATAAACATGGAAATATCTACACCGTGATCTGTATAACCATAGAAATATTTACACCGATATCTGTATAAACATGGAAATATCTACACCGCTATCTGTATAAACATGGAAATAACTACACCGCTATCTCTAGAAACATGGAAATATCTACACAGCTATCTCTATAAACATGGAAATATCTACACCGCCATCTGTAAAAACATGGAAATACCTACAAGTCATCTGTATAAACATGGAAATATCTACACAGCCATCTGTATAAACATGAAAATATCTACACAGCCATGTGTATATACATGGAAATATCTACACCGCTATCTGTATAAACATGGAAATAACTACACCGCTATTTGTATAAACAAGGAAATATCTACACCGTGATCTGTATCAACATGGAAATATCTACACGACTATTTGTATAAACAAGGAAATATCCTCACCGCTATCAGTATAAGCATGGAAATAACTACACCGCTATTTGCATAAACAAGGAAATATCTACACCGTGATCTGTATAAACATGGAAATATCTACAACGCCATCTCTATAAACATGGAAATATCTACACCCCTATCTGTATAAACATGGAAATATCCACACCGCTATCTCTATAAACATGGAAATAACTACACTGCGATCAGTATAAACGTGGAAATATCTACACCGCTATCTCTATAAACATGGAAATATCTCCACTACTATCTCTATAAACATCGAAATATCTACACCGCCATCTGTATAAACATGGAAATACTTACAAAGTAATCTGTATAAACATGGAAATATCTACACCGCCATCTGTATAAACATGGAAATACCTACACAGCCATGTGTACATACATGGAAATATCTACACCGCTCTCTATATAAACATGGAAATAACTACACCGCTATCTGTATATACATGGAAATATCTACACCGCCATCTACGTATCCATAGAAATAACTGCACCGCCATCTGTACAAACAGGGAAATATCTACACGGTCATCTGTGTATACATGGAAATATCAACACCGCCATCTGTACAAACATGGAAATATCTGCACCGCTATCTGTATAAACATGGAAATATCTACACCGTGGTCTGTATAAACATGGAAATATCTACACCGCTATCTGTATAAACATGGAAATATATACACCGCAATCTCTATAAACATGGAAATATCTACATCGTAATATGTATAAACATGGAAATATTTACACCGATATCTGTATAAACATGGAAATATCTACACCGCCATATCTATAAACATGGAAATATCTACACCGCCATATCTATAAACATGGAAATATCTACACCGCCATCTGTATTAACATGGAAATATCTACACCGCTATCTGTATAAACCTGGAAATATCTACACCGCAATCTGTGTAAACGTGGAAATATCTACACCAATATCTGTAAAAACATGGAAATATCTACACCGCTATCTGTATAAACATGGAAATATCTACACCGCGATCTGCATAAACATGGAAATATCTACACCGCGATCTGTATAAACATGGAAATATCTACACCGCTATCTGTAGAAACATGGAAATATCTACACCGCGATCTGCAAAAACATGGAAATATCTACAACGCGATCTGTATAAACATGGAAATATCTACACCGCTATCTGTAGAAACATGGAAATATCTACACAGCTATCTCTATAAACATGGAAATATCTACACCGCCATCTGTATAAACATGGAAATACCTACAAGTCATCTGAATAAACATGGAAATATCTACACAGCCATCTGTATAAACATGGAAATATCTACACAGCTATCTCTATAAATATGGAAATATCTACACCGCTATCTGTAGAAACATGGAAATATCTACACAGCTATCTCTATAAACATGGAAATATCTACACCGCCATCTGTATAAACTTGGAAATACCTACAAGTCATCTGTATAAACATGGAAATATCTACACAGCCATCTGTATAAACATGGAAATATCTACACAGCCATCTGTATATACATGGAAATATCTACACCGCTATCTGTATAAACATGGAAATAACTACACCGCTATTTGTATAAACAAGGAAATATCTACACCGTGATCTGTATAAACATGGAAATATCTACACTGCTATTTGCATAAACAAGGAAATATCTACACCGCTATCTGTATAAACATGGAAATAACTACACCGCTATTTGCATAAACAAGGAAATATCTACACCGTGATCTGCATAAACATGGAAATATCTACAACGCCATCTCTATAAACATGGAAATATCTACACCCCTATCTGTATAAACATGGAAATATCCACACCGCTATCTCTATAAACATGGAAATAACTACACCGCGATCAGTATAAACGTGGAAATATCTACACCGCTATCTCTATAAACATGGAAATATCTCCACTGCTATCTCTATAAACATCGAAATATCTACACCGCCATCTGTATAAACATGGAAATACTTACAAAGTTATCTGTATAAATATGGAAATATCTACACCGCCATCTGTATAAACATGGAAATATCTACACAGCCATGTGTACATATATGGAAATATCTACACCGCTCTCTATATAAACATGGAAATAACTACACCGCTATATGTATATACATGGAAATATCTACACCGCCATCTACATATCCATGGAAATATCTGCGCCGCCATCTGTATAAACATGGAAATATCTACACGGACATCTGTGTATAGATGGAAATATCAACACCGCCATCTGAACAAATATGGAAATATCTGCACCGCTATCTGTATAAACATGGAAATACCTACACCGTGGTCTGTATAAACATGGAAATATCTACACCGCTATCTGTATAAACATGGAAATATATACACCGCTATCTCTATAAACATGGAAGTATCTACACGGTGATCTGTATAAACATGGAAATATTTACACCGATATCTGTATAAACATGGAAATATCTACACTGCCATCTCTATAAACATGGAAATATCTACACCGCCATCTGTATAAACATGGAAATATCTACACCGCTATCTGTACAAACATGGAAATATCTACACCGCTATCTGTATAAACATGGTAATATCCACACCGCCATCTATATAAACATGGAAATATATACATCGCTATCTGCATAAACATGGAAATATCTACAATGCTATCTGTAGAAAGATGGAAATATCTACAGCGCAATCTGCGTAAACATGGAAATATCTCCACCAATATCTGTAAAAACATGGAAATATCTACACCGCTATCTGTATAAACATGGAAATATCTACACCGCGATCTGCATGAACATGGAAATATCTACACCGCGATCTGCATAAACATGGAAATATCTACACCGCGATCTGTATAAACATGGAAATATCTACACCGCTATCTGCAGAAACATGGAAATAACTACACCGCTATTTGCATAAACAAGGAAATATCTACACCGTGATCTGTATAAACATGGAAATATCTACAACGCCATCTCTATAAACGTGGAAATATCTACACCCCTATCTGTATAAACATCGAAATATCCACACCGCTATCTCTATAAACATGGAAATAACTACACCGAGATCAGTATAAACGTGGAAATATCTACACCGCTATCTCTATAAACATGGAAATATCTCCACTGCTATCTCTAAAAACATCGAAATATCTACACCACCATCTGTATAAACATGGAAATACTTCCAAAGTTATCTGTATAAACATGGAAATATCTACACCGCCATCTGTATAAACATGGAAATATCTACACAGCCATGCGTACATATATGGAAATATCTTCACCGCTCTCTATATAAACATGGAAATAACTACACTGCTATATGTATATACATGGAAATATCTACACCACCATCTACATATCCATGGAAATATCTGCGCCGCCATCTGTATAAACATGGAAATATCTACACGGACATCTGTGTATAGATGGAAATATCAACACCGCCATCTGAACAAATATGGAAATATCTGCACCGCTATCTGTATAAACATGGAAATACCTACACCGTGGTCTGTATAAACATGGAAATATCTACACCGCTATCTGTATAAACATGGGTATATATTCACCGCTATCTCTATAAACATGGAAATATCTACACGGTGATCTGTATAAACATGAAAATATTTACACCGATATCTGTATAAACATGGAAATATCTACACCGCCATCTCTATAAACATGGAAATATCTACACCGCCATCTGTATAAACATGGAAATATCCACACCGCTATCTGTATAAACATGGAAATATCTACACCGCTATCTGTATAAACATGGTAATATCTACACCGCCATCTATATAAACAGGGAAATATCTACATCGCTATCTGCATAAACATGGAAATATCTACAATGCTATCTGTAGAAAGATGGAAATATCTACAGCGCAATCTGCGTAAACATGGAAATATCTACACCAATATTTGTAAAAACATGGAAATATCTACACCGCTATCTGTATAAACATGGAAATATCTACACCGCGATCTGCATAAACATGGAAATATCTACACCGCGATCTGCATAAACATGGAAATATCTACACCGCGATCTGTATAAACATGGAAATATCTACACCGCTATCTGCAGAAACATGGAAATAACTACACCGCTATTTGCATAAAGAAGGAAATATCTACACCGTGATCTATATAAACATGGAAATATCTACACCGCCATCTGTATAAACATGGAAATATCTACACAGCCATGTGTACATACATGGAAATATCTACACCGCTCTCTATAAAAACATGGAAATAACTACACCGCTATCTGTATATACATGGAAATATCTACACCGCCATGTACATATCCATAGCAATATCTGCGCCGCCATCTGTACACATGGAAATATCTACACGGTCATCTGTGTATACATGGAAGTATCAACACCGCCATCTGTACAAACATGGAAATATCTGCACCGCTATCTGTATAAACATGGAAATATCTACACCGTGGTCTGTATAAACATGGAAATATCTACACTGCTATCTGTATAAACATGGAAATATATACACCGCTATCTCTATAAACATGGAAATATCTACACCGTGATCTGTATAACCATGGAAATATTTACACCGATATCTGTATAAACATGGAAATATCTACACCGCTATCTGTATAAACATGGAAATAACTACACCGCTATCTCTGGAAACATGGAAATATCTACACAGCTATCTCTATAAACATGGAAATATCTACACCGCCATCTGTAAAAACATGGAAATACCTACAAGTCATCTGTATAAACATGGAAATATCTACACAGCCATCTGTATAAACATGAAAATATCTACACAGCCATGTGTATATACATGGAAATATCTACACCGCTATCTGTATAAACATGGAAATAACTACACCGCTATTTGTATAAACAAGGAAATATCTACACCGTGATCTGTATCAACATGGAAATATCTACACGACTATTTGTATAAACAAGGAAATATCCTCACCGCTATCAGTATAAGCATGGAAATAACTACACCGCTATTTGCATAAACAAGGAAATATCTACACCGTGATCTGTATAAACATGGAAATATCTACAACGCCATCTCTATAAACATGGAAATATCTACATCGTAATATGTATAAACATGGAAATATTTACACCGATATCTGTATAAACATGGAAATATCTACACCGCCATATCTATAAACATGGAAATATCTACACCGCCAACTGTATTAACATGGAAATATCTACACCGCTATCTGTATAAACCTGGAAATATCTACACCGCAATCTGTGTAAACGTGGAAATATCTACACCAATATCTGTAAAAACATGGAAATATCTACACCGCTATCTGTATAAACATGGAAATATCTACACCGCGATCTGCATAAACATGGAAATATCTACACCGCGATCTGTATAAACATGGAAATATCTACACCGCTATCTGTAGAAACATGGAAATATCTACACCGCGATCTGCAAAAACATGGAAATATCTACAACGAGATCTGTATAAACATGGAAATATCTACACCGCTATCTGTAGAAACATGGAAATATCTACACAGCTATCTCTATAAACATGGTAATATCTACACCGCCATCTGTATAAACATGGAAATACCTACAAGTCATCTGAATAAACATGGAAATATCTACACAGCCATCTGTATAAACATGGAAATATCTACACAGCTATCTCTATAAATATGGAAATATCTACACCGCCATCTGTATAAACATGGAAATATCTACACCGCCATCTGTATAAACAAGGAAATATCTACACCGTGATCTGTATAAACATGGAAATATCTACACTGCTATTTGTATAAACAAGGAAATATCTACACCGCTATCTGTATAAACATGGAAATAACTACACCGCTATTTGCATAAACAGGGAAATATCTACACCGTGATCTGTATAAACATGGAAATATCTACAACGCCATCTCTATAAACATGGAAATATCTAAACCCCTATCTGTATAAACATGGAAATATCCACACCGCTCTCTATAAACATGGAAATAACTACACCGCGATCAGCATAAACGTGGAAATGTCTACACCGCTATCTCTATAAACATGGAAATATCTCCACTGCTATCTCTATAAACATCGAAATATCTACACCGCCATCTGTATAAACATGGAAATACTTACAAAGTTATCTGTATAAACATGGAAATATCTACACCGCCGTCTGTATAAACATGGAAATATCTACACAGCCATGTGTACATATATGGAAATATCTACACAGCTCTCTATATAAACATGGAAATAACTACACTGCTATCTGCATATACATGGAAATATCTACACCGCCATCTACATATCCATAGAAATATCTGCGCCGCCATCTGTATAAACATGGAAATATCTACATGGTCATCAGTGTATAGATGGAAATATCAACACTGCCATCTGTTCAAACATGGAAATATCTGCATGTCTATCTGTATAAACATGGAAATATCTACACCGTGGTCTGTATAAACATTTAAATATTTACACCGATATCTGTATAAACATGGAAATATCTACACCGCCATCCCTATAAATATGGAAATATCTACACCGCCATCAGCATAAACATGGAAATATCTACACCGCTATCTGTATAAACCTGGAAATATCTACACCGCTATCTGTCTAAACATGGTAATATCTACACCACCATCTATATAAACATGGAAATATCTACACCGCCATCTGTATTAACATGGAAATATCTACAATGCCATCTGTAGAAAGATGGAAATATCTACACCACAATCTGTGTAAACATGGAAATATCTACACCAATATCTGTAAAAACATTGAAATATCTACACCTCTATCAGTATAAACATGGAAATATCTAAAACGCGATATGCATGAACATGGAATTATCTAAACCACGATCTGTATAAACATGGAAATATCTACACCGCTATCTATAGAAACATGGAAATATCTACACAGCTCTCTCTATAAACAAGGAAATATCTACACCGCTATCTGTATAAACATGGAAATAACTACACCGCTATTTGCATAAACAAGGAAATATCTACACCGCGATCTGTATAAACATGGAAATATCTACAACGCCATCTCTATAAACGTGGAAATATCTACACCCCTATCTGTATAAACATGGAAATATCCACACTGCTATCTCTAAAAACATGGAAATAACTACACCGTGATCAGTATAAACGTGGAAATATCTACACCGCTATCTCTATAAACATGGAAATATCTCCACTGCTATCTCTATAAACATCGAAATATCTACACCGCCATCTGTATAAACATGGAAATACTTACAAAGTTATCTGTATAAACATGGAAATATCTACACCGCCATCTGTATAAACATGGAAATATCTACACAGCCATGTGTACATATATGGAAATATCTGCACCGCTATCTATATAAACATGGAAACAACTACACCGCTATCTGTATATACATGGAAATATCTACACCGCCATCTACATATCCATAGAAATATCTGCACCGCCATCTGTATAAACATGGAAATATCTACACGGTCATCTGTGTATAGATGGAAATATCAACACCGCCATCTGTACAAACATGGAAATATCTGCAACGCTATTTCTATAAACATGGAAATAACTACACCGCGATCAGCATAAACGTGGAAATATCTACACCGCTATCTCTATAAACATGGAAATATCTCCACTACTATCTCTATAAACATCGAAATATCTACACCGCCATCTGTATAAACATGGAAATACTGACGAAGTTATCTGTATAAACATGGAAATATCTACACTGCCATCTGTATAAACATGGAAATATCTACACAGCCATGTGTACATATATGGAAATATCTACACCGCTCTCTATATAAACATGGAAATAACTACACCGCTATCTGTATATACATGGAAATATCTACACCGCCATCTACATATCCATAGAAATATCTGTGCCGCCATCGGTATTAACATGGAAATATCTACACCGTGGTCTGTATAAACATGGAAATATCTACACCGCTATCTGTATAAACATGGAAATATATACACCGCTATCTCTATAAACATGGAAATATCTACACCGTGATCTGTATAAACATGGAAATATTTACAACGATATCTGTATGAACATGGAAATATCTACAACGCCATCTCTATAAACATGGAAATATCTACACCGCCATCTGTATAAACATGGAAATATCTACACCGCTATCTGTATAAACCTGGAAATATCTACACCGCTATCTGTATAAACATGGTAATATCTATACCTCCATCTATATAAACATGGAAATATCTACACCACCATCTGTTTAAACATGGAAATATCTATAATGCCATCTGTAGGAAGATAGAAATATCTACACCGCAATCTGTGTAAACATGGAAATATCTACACCAATAACGGTAAAAACATGGAAATATCTACACCGCTATCTGTATAAACATGGAAATATCTACACCGCGATCTGCATAAACGTGGAAATATCTACACCGCGATCTGTATAAACATGGAAATATCTACACCGCTATTTTTATAAACAAGGAAATATCTACACCGTGATCTGTATAAACATGGAAATATCTACGCTGCTATTTGTATAAACAAGGAAATATCTACACCGCTATCTGTATAAACATGGAAATAACTACACTGCTCTTTGCATAAACAAGGAAATATCTACACCGTGATCTGTATAAACATGGAAATATCTACAACGCCATCTCTATAAACATGGAAATATCCAAACCCCTATCTGTATAAACATGGAAATATCCACACCGGTCTCTATAAACATGGAAATAACTACACCGTGATCAGCATAAACGTGGAAATATCTACATCGCTATCTTTATAAACATGGAAATATCTCCACTGCTATCTCTATGAACAACGAAATATCTACACCGCCATCTGGATAAACATGGAAATACTGACAAAGTTATCTGTATAAACATGGAAATATCTACACCGCCATCTGTACAAACATGGAAATATCTACACAGCCATGTGTACATATATGGAAATATCTACACAGATCTCTATATAAACATGGAAATAACTACACCGCTATCTGTATATACATGGAAATATCTACACCGCCATCTACATATCCATAGAAATATCTGCGCCGCCATCTGTATAAACATGGAAATATCTACACGGTCATCTGTGTATAGATGGAAATAACAACACCGCCATCTGTACAAACATGGAAATATCTGCACGGCTATCTGTATAAACATGGAAATATCTACACCGTGGTCTGTATAAACATGGAAATATCTACACCGCTATCTGTATAAACATGGAAATATACACACCGCTATCTCTATAAACATGGAAATATCTACACCGTGATCTGTATAAACATGGAAATATTTACACCGATATCTGCGTAAACATGGAAATATCTACACCGCCATCTCTATAAACATGCAAATATCTACACCGCCATCTGTATAAACATGGAAATATCTACACCGCTATCTGTATAAACCTGTAAATATCTACACCGCTATCTGTATAAACATGGTAATATCTACACCACCATCTATATAAACATGGAAATATCTACACCGCCATCTGTATAAACATGGAAATATTTACAATGCCATCTGTAGAAAGATGGAAATATCTACACCGCAATCTGTGTAAACATGGAAATATCTACACCAATATCTGTAAAAACATGGAAATATCTACACCTCTATCTGTATAAACATGGATATATCTACACCGCGATCTGCATAAACATGGAAATATCTACACCACGATCTCTATAAACATGGAAATATCTACACCGCTATCTGTAGAAACATGGAAATATCTACACCGCGATCTGCATAAACATGGAAATATCTACACCGCGATCTGTATAAACATGGAAATAACTACACCGCTATCTCTAGAAACATGGAAATATCTACACAGCTATCTCTATAAACATGGAAATATGTACACCGCCATGTGTATGAACATGGAAATACCTACAAGTCATCTGTATAAACATGGAAATATCTACACAGCCATCTGTATAAACATGGAAATATCTACACAGCCATCTGTATATACATGGAAATATCTTCACCGCTATCTGTATAAACATGGAAATAACTACACCGCTATTTGTATAAACAAGGAAATATCTACAGCGTGATCTGTATAAACATGGAAATATCTACACCGCCATCTGTATAAACATGGAAATATCTACACAGCCATGTGTACATATATGGAAATATCTACACAGATCTCTATATAAACATGGAAATAACTACACCGCTATCTGTATATACATGGAAATATCTACACCGCCAATCACATATCCATAGAAATAACTGCGCCGCCATCTGTATAAGCATGGAAATATCTACATTGTCATCTGTGTATAGATGGAAGTATCAACACCGCCATCTGTACGAACATGGAAATATCCGCACCGCTATCTGTATAAACATGGAAATATCTCCACCGTGGTCTGTATAAACATGGAAATATCTACACCGCTATCTGTATGAACATGGAAATATATACACCGCTATCTCTATAAACATGGAAATATCTACACCGCGATCTGTATAAACATGGAAATATTTACACCGATATCTGTATAAACATGGAAATATCTACACCGCCATCTCTATAAACATGGAGATATCTACACCGCCATCTGTATAAACATGGAAATATCTAAACCACTATCTGTATAAACCTGGAAATATCTACACCGCTATCTGTGTAAACATGGTAATATCTTCACCACCATCTATATAAACATGGAAGTAATTACACCGCCATCTGTATAAACATGGAAATATCCACAATGCCATGTGTAGAAAGATGGAAATATGTACACTGCAATCTGTGTAAACATGGAAATACCTACACCAATATTTGTAAAAACATGGAAATATCTACACCGCTATCTGTACAAAGATGGAAATATCTACACCGCGATCTGCATAAGCATGGAAATATCTACACTGCGATCTGCATAAACATGGAAATATCTACACCGCTGTCTGTAGAAACATGGAAATATCTACACCGCGATCTGCATAAACATGGAAATATCTACACCGCGATCTGCATAAACATGGAAATATCTACACCGCTATCTGTAGAAAGATGGAAATATCTACACAGCTATCTCTATAAACATGGAAACATCGACACCGCCATCTGTATAAACATGGAAATACCTACAAGTCATCTGTATAAACATGGAAATACCTACACAGCCATCTGTATAAACATGGAAATATCTACACAGCCATCTGTATATACATGGAAATATCTACACCGCTATCTGTATAAACATGGAAATAACTATACCGCTATTTGTATAAACAAGGAAATATCCACACCGTGATCTGTATAAACATGCAAATATCTACACTGCTATTTGTATAAACAAGGAAATATCTACATCGCTATCTGTATAAACATGGAAATAACTACACCGCTATTTGCATAAACAAGGAAATATCTACACCGTGATCTGTATAAACATGGAAATATCTACAACGCCATCTCTATAAACATGGAAATATCTACACCCCTATCTGTATAAACATGGAAATATCCACACCGCTATCTCTATAAACGTGGAAATAACTACACCGCGATCAGTATAAACGTGGAAATATCTGCACCGCTATCTCTATAAACATGGAAATATCTCCACTACTATCTCTATAAACATCAAAATATCTACACCGACATCTGTATAAACATGGAAATAATTACAAACTTATCTGTATAAACATGGAAATATCTATACCGCCATCTGTATAAACATGGAAATACCTACACAGTCATGTGTACATACATGGAAATATCTACACAGCCCTCTATAAAAACGTGGAAATAACTACACTGCTATCTGTATATACATGGAAATATCTACACCGCCATGTACATATCCATAGAAATATCTGCGCCGCCATCTGTAAACATGGAAATATCTACACGGTCATCTGTGTATAGATGGAAGTATCAACACCGCCATCTGTACAAACATGGAAATATCTACACCGCTATCTGTAAAAACATGCAAATATCTACACCGTGGTCTGTATAAACGTGGAAATATCTACACCGCTATCTGTATAAACACGGAAATATATACACCGTTATCTCTGTATACATGGAAATATCTACACCGTGATCTGCATAAACATTGAAATATTTACACCGATATCTGTATAAACATGGAAATATCTACACCGCCATCTCTATAAACATGGAAATATCTACACCGCCATCTGTATAAACCTGGAAATATCTACACCGCCATCTGTATAAACCTGGAAATATCTACACCGTGATCTGTATAAACCTGGAAATATCTACACCGCCATCTGTATAAACATGGAAATATCTAGAATGCCATCTGTAGAAAGATGGAAATATCTACACTGCAATCTGTGTAAACATGGAAATACCTACACCAATATCTGTAAAAACATGGAAATATCTACACCGCTATCTGTATAAAGATGGAAATATCTACACCGCCATCTGCATAAGCATGGAAATATCTACACCGCGATCTGCATAAACATGGAAATATCTACACCGCTATCTCTAGAAACATGGAAATATCTACACAGCTATCTCTATAAACATGGAAATATCTACACCGCCATCTGTAAAAACATGGAAATACCTACAAGTCATCTGTATAAACATGGAAATATCTACACAGCCATCTGTATAAACATGGAAATATCTACACAGCCATGTGTATATACATGGAAATATCTACACCGCTATCTCTATAAACATGGAAATAACTACAGCGCTATTTGTATAAACAAGGAAATAACTACACCGTGATCTGTATAAACATGGAAATATGTACACTGTAAACATGGAAATATCTACACGGTCATATGTGTATAGATGGAAGTATCAACACCGCCATCTGTACAAACATGGAAATATGTGCACCGCTATCTGTATAAACATGGAAATATCTACACCGAGGTCTGTATAAACACGGAAATATCTACACCGCTATCTCTGTAAACATGGAAATAACTACACCGCGATCAGGATAAACGTGGAAATATCTACACCGCTATCTCTATAAACATGGAAATATCTCCACTGCTATCTCTATAAACATCGAAATATCTACACCGCCATCTGTATAAACATGGAAATACTGACAAAATTATCTGTATAAACATGGAAATATCTACACCGCCATCTGTATAAGCATGGAAATATCTACACAGCCATGTGTACATATATGGAAATATCTACACCGCTCTCTATATAAACATGGAAATAACTACACCGCTATCTGTATATACATGGAAATATCTACACCGCCATCTACATATCCGTAGAAATATCTGCGCCGCCATCTGTATAAACATGGAAATATCTACACCGTGGTCTGTATAAACATGGAAATATCTACACCGCTATCTGTATAAACATGGAAATATCTACACCGTGATCTGCATAAACATGGAAATATCTACACCACGATCTGTATAAACATGGAAATATCTACACCGCTATCTGTAGAAACATGGAAATATCTACACTGCGATCTACATAAACATGGAAATATCTACACCGCAATCTGTATAAACATGGAAATATCTACACCGCTATCTGTAGAAACATGGAAATATCTACCTTGCTATCTATATAAACATGGAAATATCTACAACGCCATCTGTATAAACATGGAAATACCTACAAGTCATCTGTATAAACATGAAAATATCTACACAACCATCTGTATAAACATGGAAATGTCTACACAGCCATCTGTATATACATGAAAATACCTACACCGCTATCTGTATAAACATGGAAATAAATACACCGATATTTGTATAAACAAGTAAATATCTACACCGTGATCTGTATAAACATGGAAATATTTACACCGATATCTGTATAAACATGGAAATATCTACACCGCCATCTCTATAAACATGGAAATATCTACACCGCCATCCATATAAACATGGAAATATCTACACCGCTATCTGTATAAACCTGGAAATATCTACACCGCTATCTGTATAAACATGGTAATATCTACACCACCATCTATATAAACATGGAAATATCTACACCGCCATCTGTATAAACATGGAAATATCTACAATGCCATCTGTAGAAAGATAGAAATATCTACACCGCAATCTGTGTAAACATGGAAATATCTACACCAATATCTGTAAAAACATGGAAATATCTTCACCGCTATCTGTATAAACATGGAAATATCTACACCGCCATCTGTATAAACATGGAAATACCTACAAGTCATCTGTATAAACATGGAAATATCTACACAGCCATCTGTATATACATGGAAATATCTACACCGTGATCTGTATAAACATGGAAATATTTACACCGATATCTGTATAAACATGGAAATATCTACAACGAAATCTCTATAAACATGGAAATATCTAAACCCCTATCTGTATAAACATGGAAATATCCACACCGCTCTCTATAAACATGGAAATAACTACACCGCGATCAGCATAAACGTGGAAATATCTACACCGCTATCTCTATAAACATGGAAATATCTCCACTGCTATCTCTATAAATATCGAAATATCTACACCGCCATCTGTATAAACATGGAAATACTGACAAAGTTATCTGTATAAACATGGAAATAACTACACCGCCATCTGTATAAACATGGAAATATCTACACAGCCATGTGTACATATATGGAAATATTTACACCGCTCTCTATATAAACATGGAAATAACTACACCACTATCTGTATATACATGGAAATATCTACAGCTCCATCTAGATATCCATAGAAATATCTGCGCCACCATCTGTATAAACATGGAAATATCTACACGGTCATCTGTGTATAGATGGAAATATCAACACCGCCATCTGTACAAACATGGAAATATCTGCACCGCTATCTGTATAAACATGGAAATATCTACACCGTGGTCTGTATAAACATGGAAATATCTACACCGCTATCTGTATAAACATGGAAATATCTACAATGCTATCTGTAGAAAGATCGAAATATCTACACCACAATCTGTGTAAACATGGAAATATCTACACCAATATCTGTAAAAACATGGAAATATCTACACCGCTATCTGTATAAACACGGAAATATCAACACCGCGATCTGTATAAACATGGAAATATCTACACCGCTAACTGTAGAAACATGGAAATATCTACACCGCGATCTGTATAAACATGGAAATATCTACACCGCGATCTGTATAAACATGGAAATATCTACACCGCTATCTGTAGAAACATGGAAATATCTACACAGCTATCTCTATAAATATGGAAATATCTACACCGCCATCTGTATAAACATGGAAATACCTACAAGTCATCTGTATAAACATGGAAATATCTACACAGCCATCTGTATAAACATGGAAATATCTACACAGCCATCTGTATATACATGGAAATATCTAGACCGCTATCTGTATAAACATGGAAATAACTACACCGCTATTTGCATAAACAAGGAAATATCTACACCGTGATCTGTATAAACATGGAAATATCTACAACGCCATCTCTCTAAACATGGAAATATCTACACCCCTATCTGTATAAACATGGAAATATCCACACCGCTATCTCTAAAAACATGGAAATAACTACACCGTGATCAGTATAAACGTGGAAATATCTACACCGCTATCTCAATAAACATGGAAATATCTCTACTGCTATCTCTATAAACATCGAAATATCTACACCGCCATCTGTATAAACATGGAAATACTTACAAAGTTATCTGTATAAACATGGAAATATCTACACCGCCATCTGTATAAACATGGAAATACCTACACAGCCATGTGTACATATATGGAAATATCTACACCGCTCTCTATATAAACATGGAAATAACTACACCGCTATATGTATATACATGGAAATATCTACACCGCCATCTACATATCAATAGAAATATCTGCGCCGCCATCTGTATAAACATGGAAATATCTACACGGTCATCTGTGTATAAAAGGAAATATCAACACCGCCATCTGTACAAACATGGAAATATCTGCACCGCTATCTGTATAAACATGGAAAGAACCACACCGCTATCTGTATAAACCTGGAAATATCTACACCGCTATCTGTAGAAACATGGAAATATCTACACCGCGATCTGCATAAACATGGAAATATCTACACCGCGATCTGTATAAACATGGAAATATCTACACCGCTATCTGTAGAAACATGGAAATATCTACACCGCCATCTCTATAAACATGGAAATATCTACACTGCCATCTGTATAAACATGGAAATATCTACACCGCTATCTGTATAAACCTGAAAATATCTACACCGCTATCTGTATAAACATGGTAATATCTACATCACCATCTATATAAACATGGAAATATCTACACCGCCATCTGTATAAACATGGAAGCACCTACACCGCTATCTGTATAAACCTGGAAATATCTATACCGCTATCTGTAGAAACATGGAAATATCTACACCGCGATCTGCATAAACATGGAAATATCTACACCGCGATCTGTATAAAGATGGAAATATCTACACCGCTATCTGTAGAAACATGGAAATATCTACACAGCTATCTCTATAAACATGGAAATATCTACACCGCCATCTGTATAAACATGGAAATACCTACAAGTCATCTGTATAAACATGGAAATATCTACACAGCCATCTGTCTAAACATGGAAATATCTACACAGCCATCTGTATATACATGGAAATATCTACACCGCTATCTGTATAAACATGGAAATAACTACACCGCTATTTGTATAAACAAGGAAATATCTACACCGTGATCTGTATAAACATGGAAATATCTACACTGCTATTTGTTTAAACAAGGAAATATCTACACCGCTATCTGTATAAACATGGAGATAACTACACCGCTATTTGCATAAACAAGGCAATATCTACCCCGTGATCTGTATAAATATGGAAATATCTACAACGCCATCTCTATAAACATGGAAATATCTACACCCCTATCTGTATAAACATGGAAATATCCACACCGCTATCTCTATAAACATGGAAATAACTACACTGCGATCAGTATAAACGAGGAAATATCTACACCGCTATCTCTATAAACATGGAAATATCTCCACTGCTATCTCTATAAACTTCGAAATATCTAAACCGCCATGTGTATAAACATGGAAATACTTACAAAGTTAACTGTATAAACATGGAAATATCTACACCGCCATCTGTAAAAACATGGAAATATCTACACAGCCATGTGTACATATGTGGAAATATCTACACCGCTCTATATATAAACATGGAAATAACTACACCGCTATCTGTATATACATGAAAATATCTACACCGCCATCTACATATCCATAGAAATATCTGCGCCGCCATCTGTATAAACATGGAAATATCTACACGGTCATCTGTGTACAGATGGAAATATCAACACCGCCATCTGTACAAACATGGAAATATCTGCACCGCTATCTGTATAAACATGGAAATATCTACACCATGGTCTGTATAAACATGGAAATATCTACACCGCTATCTGTATAAACATGGAAATATATACACCGCTATCTCTATAAACATGGAAATATCTACACCGTGATCTGTGTAACCATGGAAATATTTACACCGATATCTGTATAAACATGGAAATATCTACACCGCCATCTCTATAAACATGGAAATATCTACACCGCCATCTGTATAAACATGGAAATATCTACACCGCTATCTGTATAAACCTGGAAATATCTACACCACTATCTGTATAAACCTGGAAATATCTACACCGCTATCTGTATAAACATGGTAATATCTACACCACCATCTATATAAACATGGAAATATCTACACCGCCATCTGTATAAACATGGAAATATCTACAATGCCATCTGTAGAAAAATGGAAATATCTACACCGCAATCTGTGTAAACATGGAAATATCTACACCAATATCTGTAAAAACAAGGAAATATCTACACCGCTATCTGTATAAACATGGAAATATCTACACCGCGATCTGCATAAACATGGAAATATCTACACCGCGATCTGTATAAATATGGAAATATCTACACCGCTATCTGTAGAAACATGGAAATATCTACACCGCGATCTGTATAAACCTGGAAATATCTACACCGCGATCTGTATAAACATGGAAATATCTACACCGCTATCTGTAGAAACATGGAAATATCTACACAGCTATCTCTACATACATGGAAATATCTACACCGCCATCTGTATAAACATGGAAATATCTACACCGCCATCTCTATAAACATGGAAATCTCTACACCGCCATCTGTATAAACATGGAAATATCTACACCGCTATCTGTATAAACCTGGAAGTATCTACACCGCTATCTGTATAAACATGGTAATATCTACACCACCGTCTATATAAACATGGAAATATCTACACCGCCATCTGTATAAACATGGAAATATCTACACTGCTATTTGTATAAACAAGGAAATATCTACACCGCTATCTGTATAAACATGGAAATAACTACACCGCTATTTGCATAAACTTGGAAATATCTACATCGTGATCTGTATAAACATGGAAATATCTACAACGCCATCTCTATAAACATGGAAATATCTACACCCCTATCTGTATAAACATGGAAATATCCACACCGCTATCTCTATAAACCTGGAAATAACTACACCGCGATCAGTATAAACGTGGAAATATCTACACTGCTATCTCTATAAACATGGAAATATCTCCACTACTATCTCTATAAACATCGAAATATCTACACCGCCATCTGTATAAACATGGAAATACTGACAAAGTTATCTGTATAAACATGGAAATATCTACACCGCCATCTGTATAAACATGGAAATATCTACACAGCCATGTGTACATATGTGGAAATATCTACACCGCTCTCTATATAAACATGGAAATAACTACACCGCTATCTGTATATACATGGAAATATCTACACCGCCATCTACATATCCATAGAAATATCTGCGCCGCCATCTGTATAAACATGGAAATATCTACACGGTCATCTGTGTACAGATGGAAATATCAACACCGCCATCTGTAAAAACATGGAAATATCTGCACCACTATCTGTATAAACATGGAAATATCTACACCATGGTCTGTATAAACATGGAAATATCTACACCGCTATCTGTATAAACATGGAAATATACACACCGCTATCTCTATAAACATGGAAATATCTACACCGTGATCTGTATAACCATGGAAATATTTACACTGATATCTGTATAAACATGGAAATATCTACACCACCATCTCTATAAACATGGAAATATCTACACCGCCATCTGTATAAACATGGAAATATCTACACCGCTATCTGTATAAACCTGGAAATATCTACACCACTATCTGTATAAACCTGGAAATATCTACACCGCTATCTGTATAAACATGGTAATATCTACACCACCATCTGTATAAACATGGAAATATCTACAATGCCGTCTGTAGAAAGATTGAAATATCTACACCGCAATCTGTGTAAACATGGAAATATCTACACCAATATCTGTAAAAACAAGGAAATATCTACACCGCTATCTGTATAAACATGGAGATATCTACACCGCGATCTGCATAAACATGGAAATATCTACACCGCGATCTGTATAAATATGGAAATATCTACACCGCTATCTGTAGAAACATGGAAATATCTACACGGCGATCTGTATAAACATGGAAATATCTACACCGCGATCTGTATAAACATGGAAATATCTACCCCGCTATCTGTAGAAACATGGAATTATCTACACAGCTATCTCTATAAACATGGAAATATCTACACCGCCATCTGCATAAACATGGAAATATCTACACCACCATCTGTATAAACATGGAAATATCTACACCGCTATCTGTATAAACCTGGAAATATCTACACCGCTATCTGTATAAACATGGTCACATCTACACCACCGTCTATATAAACATGGAAATATCTACACCGCCATCTGTATAAACATGGAAATATCTACACAGCCATGCGTACATATATGGAAATATCTACACCGCTCTCTATATAAACATGGAAATAACTACACCGCTATATGTATATACATGGAAATATCTACACCACCATCTACATATCCATGGAAATATCTGCGCCGCCATCTGTATAAACATGGAAATATCTACACGGACATCTGTGTATAGATGGAAATATCAACACCGCCATCTGAACAAATATGGAAATATCTGCACCGCTATCTGTATAAACATGGAAATACCTACACCGTGGTCTGTATAAACATGGAAATATCTACACCGCTATCTGTATAAACATGGGAATATATACACCGCTATCTCTATAAACATGGAAATATCTACACGGTGATCTGTATAAACATGAAAATATTTACACCGATATCTGTATAAACATGGAAATATCTACACCGCCATCTCTATAAACATGGAAATATCTACACCGCCATCTGTATAAACATGGAAATATCCACACCGCTATCTGTATAAACATGGAAATATCTACACCGCTATCTGTATAAACATGGTAATATCTACACCGCCATCTATATAAACAGGGAAATATCTACATCGCTATCTGCATAAACATGGAAATATCTACAATGCTATCTGTAGAAAGATGGAAATATCTACAGCGCAATCTGCGTAAACATGGAAATATCTACACCAATATTTGTAAAAACATGGAAATATCTACACCGCTATCTGTATAAACATGGAAATATCTACACCGCGATCTGCATAAACATGGAAATATCTACACCGCGATCTGCATAAACATGGAAATATCTACACCGCGATCTGTATAAACATGGAAATATCTACACCGCTATCTGCAGAAACATGGAAATAACTACACCGCTATTTGCATAAAGAAGGAAATATCTACACCGTGATCTATATAAACATGGAAATATCTACACCGCCATCTGTATAAACATGGAAATATCTACACAGCCATGTGTACATACATGGAAATATCTACACCGCTCTCTATAAAAACATGGAAATAACTACACCGCTATCTGTATATACATGGAAATATCTACACCGCCATGTACATATCCATAGCAATATCTGCGCGCCATCTTTACACATGGAAATATCTACACCGTCATCTGTGTATACATGGAAGTATCAACACCGCCATCTGTACAAACATGGAAATATCTGCACCGCTATCTGTATAAACATGGAAATATCTACACCGTGGTCTGTATAAACATGGAAATATCTACACCGCTATCTGTATAAACATGGAAATATATACACCGCTATCTCTATAAACATGGAAATATCTACACCGTGATCTGTATAACCATGGAAATATTTACACCGATATCTGTATAAACATGGAAATATCTACACCGCTATCTGTATAAACATGGAAATAACTACACCGCTATCTCTAGAAACATGGAAATATCTACACAGCTATCTCTATAAACATGGAAATATCTACACCGCCATCTGTAAAAACATGGAAATACCTACAAGTCATCTCTATAAACATGGAAATATCTACACAGCCATCTGTATAAACATGAAAATATCTACACAGCCATGTGTATATACATGGAAATATCTACACCGCTATCTGTATAAACATGGAAATAACTACACCGCTATTTGTATAAACAAGGAAATATCTACACCGTGATCTGTATCAACATGGAAATATCTACACGACTATTTGTATAAACAAGGAAATATCCTCACCGCTATCAGTATAAGCATGGAAATAACTACACCGCTATTTGCATAAACAAGGAAATATCTACACCGTGATCTGTATAAACATGGAAATATCTACAACGCCATCTCTATAAACATGGAAATATCTACACCCCTATCTGTATAAACATGGAAATATCCACACCGCTATCTCTATAAACATGGAAATAACTACACCGCGATCAGTATAAACGTGGAAATATCTACACCGCTATCTCTATAAACATGGAAATATCTCCACTACTATCTCTATAAACATCGAAATATCTACACCGCCATCTGTATAAACATGGAAATACTTACAAAGTAATCTGTATAAACATGGAAATATCTACACCGCCATCTGTATAAACATGGAAATACCTACACAGCCATGTGTACATATATGGAAATATCTACACAGCTCTCTATATAAACATGGAAATAACTACACCGCTATCTGCATATACATGGAAATATCTACACCGCCATCTACATATCCATAGAAATATCTGCGCCGCCATCTGTATAAACATGGAAATATCTACATGGTCATCAGTGTATAGATGGAAATATCAACACTGCCATCTGTTCAAACATGGAAATATCTGCATGTCTATCTGTATAAACATGGAAATATCTACACCGTGGTCTGTATAAACATTTAAATATTTACACCGATATCTGTATAAACATGGAAATATCTACACCGCCATCCCTATAAATATGGAAATATCTACACCGCCATCAGCATAAACATGGAAATATCTACACCGCTATCTGTATAAACCTGGAAATATCTACACCGCTATCTGTCTAAACATGGTAATATCTACACCACCATCTATATAAACATGGAAATATCTACACCGCCATCTGTATTAACATGGAAATATCTACAATGCCATCTGTAGAAAGATGGAAATATCTACACCGCAATCTGTGTAAACATGGAAATATCTACACCAATATCTGTAAAAACATTGAAATATCTACACCTCTATCAGTATAAACATGGAAATATCTAAAACGCGATATGCATGAACATGGAATTATCTAAACCACGATCTGTATAAACATGGAAATATCTACACCGCTATCTATAGAAACATGGAAATATCTACACAGCTCTCTCTATAAACAAGGAAATATCTACACCGCTATCTGTATAAACATGGAAATAACTACACCGCTATTTGCATAAACAAGGAAATATCTACACCGCGATCTGTATAAACATGGAAATATCTACAACGCCATCTCTATAAACGTGGAAATATCTACACCCCTATCTGTATAAACATGGAAATATCCACACTGCTATCTCTAAAAACATGGAAATAACTACACCGTGGATCAGTATAAACGTGGAAATATCTACACCGCTATCTCTATAAACATGGAAATATCTCCACTGCTATCTCTATAAACATCGAAATATCTACACCGCCATCTGTATAAACATGGAAATACTTACAAAGTTATCTGTATAAACATGGAAATATCTACACCGCCATCTGTATAAACATGGAAATATCTACACAGCCATGTGTACATATATGGAAATATCTGCACCGCTATCTATATAAACATGGAAACAACTACACCGCTATCTGTATATACATGGAAATATCTACACCGCCATCTACATATCCATAGAAATATCTGCACCGCCATCTGTATAAACATGGAAATATCTACACGGTCATCTGTGTATAGATGGAAATATCAACACCGCCATCTGTACAAACATGGAAATATCTGCAACGCTATTTCTATAAACATGGAAATAACTACACCGCGATCAGCATAAACGTGGAAATATCTACACCGCTATCTCTATAAACATGGAAATATCTCCACTACTATCTCTATAAACATCGAAATATCTACACCGCCATCTGTATAAACATGGAAATACTGACGAAGTTATCTGTATAAACATGGAAATATCTACACTGCCATCTGTATAAACATGGAAATATCTACACAGCCATGTGTACATATATGGAAATATCTACACCGCTCTCTATATAAACATGGAAATAACTACACCGCTATCTGTATATACATGAAAATATCTACACCGCCATCTACATATCCATAGAAATATCTGTGCCGCCATCGGTATTAACATGGAAATATCTACACCGTGGTCTGTATAAACATGGAAATATCTACACCGCTATCTGTATAAACATGGAAATATCTACACCGCTATCTCTATAAACATGGAAATATCTACACCGTGATCTGTATAAACATGGAAATATTTACAACGATATCTGTATGAACATGGAAATATCTACAACGCCATCTCTATAAACATGGAAATATCTACACCGCCATCTGTATAAACATGGAAATATCTACACCGCTATCTGTATAAACCTGGAAATATCTACACCGCTATCTGTATAAACATGGTAATATCTATACCTCCATCTATATAAACATGGAAATATCTACACCGCCATCTGTTTAAACATGGAAATATCTATAATGCCATCTGTAGGAAGATAGAAATATCTACAGCGCAATCTGTGTAAACATGGAAATATCTACACCAATAACGGTAAAAACATGGAAATATCTACACCGCTATCTGTATAAACATGGAAATATCTACACCGCGATCTGCATAAACGTGGAAATATCTACACCGCGATCTGTATAAACATGGAAATATCTACACCGCTATTTTTATAAACAAGGAAATATCTACACCGTGATCTATATAAACATGGAAATATCTACGCTGCTATTTGTATAAACAAGGAAATATCTACAGCGCTATCTGTATAAACATGGAAATAACTACACTGCTCTTTGCATAAACAAGGAAATATCTACACCGTGATCTGTATAAACATGGAAATATCTACAACGCCATCTCTATAAACATGGAAATATCCAAACCCCTATCTGTATAAACATGGAAATATCCACACCGGTCTCTATAAACATGGAAATAACTACACCGTGATCAGCATAAACGTGGAAATATCTACATCGCTATCTTTATAAACATGGAAATATCTCCACTGCTATCTCTATGAACAACGAAATATCTACACCGCCATCTGTATAAACATGGAAATACTGACAAAGTTATCTGTATAAACATGGAAATATCTACACCGCCATCTGTACAAACATGGAAATATCTACACAGCCATGTGTACATATATGGAAATATCTACACAGATCTCTATATAAACATGGAAATAACTACACCGCTATCTGTATATACATGGAAATATCTACACCGCCATCTACATATCCATAGAAATTTCTGCGCCGCCATCTGTATAAACATGGAAATATCTACACGGTCATCTGTGTATAGATGGAAATAACAACACCGCCATCTGTACAAACATGGAAATATCTGCACGGCTATCTGTATAAACATGGAAATATCTACACCGTGGTCTGTATAAACATGGAAATATCTACACCGCTATCTGTATAAACATGGAAATATACACACCGCTATCTCTATAAACATGGAAATATCTACACCGTGATCTGTATAAACATGGAAATATTTACACCGATATCTGCGTAAACATGGAAATATCTACACCGCCATCTCTATAAACATGCAAATATCTACACCGCCATCTGTATAAACATGGAAATATCTACACCGCTATCTGTATAAACCTGTAAATACCTACACCGCTATCTGTATAAACATGGTAATATCTACACCACCATCTATATAAACATGGAAATATCTACACCGCCATCTGTATAAACATGGAAATATTTACAATGCCATCTGTAGAAAGATGGAAATATCTACACCGCAATCTGTGTAAACATGGAAATATCTACACCAATATCTGTAAAAACATGGAAATATCTACACCTCTATCTGTATAAACATGGATATATCTACACCGCGATCTGCATAAACATGGAAATATCTACACCACGATCTCTATAAACATGGAAATAACTACACCGCTATCTGTAGAAACATGGAAATATCTACACCGCGATCTGCATAAACATGGAAATATCTACACCGCGATCTGTATAAACATGGAAATAACTACACCGCTATCTCTAGAAACATGGAAATATTTACACAGCTATCTCTATAAACATGGAAATATGTACACCGCCATGTGTATGAACATGGAAATACCTACAAGTCATCTGTATAAACATGGAAATATCTACACAGCCATCTGTATAAACATGGAAATATCTACACAGCCATCTGTATATACATGGAAATATCTTCACCGCTATCTGTATAAACATGGAAATAACTACACCGCTATTTGTATAAACAAGGAAATATCTACAGCGTGATCTGTATAAACATGGAAATATCTACAACGCCATCTCTATAAACATGGAAATATCTACACCCCTATCTGTATAAACATGGAAATATCCACACCGCTATCTCTATAAACATGGAAATAACTACACCGCGATCAGTATAAACGTGGAAATATCTACACCGCTATCTCTATAAACATGGAAATATCTCCAATGCTATCTCTATAAACATCGAAATATCTACACCGCCATCTGTATAAACATGGAAATACTTACAAAGTTATCTGTATAAACATGGAAATATCTACACCGCCATCTGCATAAACATGGAAATATCTACACAGCCATGTGTACATACTTGGAAATATCTACACCGCTCTCTATATAAACATGGAAATAACTACACCGCTATCTCTATATAAATGGAATTATCTACACCGACATCTACATACCCATAGAAATATCTGCGCCTTCATCTGTATAAACATGGAAATATCTACACGGTCATCTGTGTATAGATGGAAATATCAACACCGCCATCTGTACAAACATGGAAATATCTGCAACGCTATCTGTATAAACATGGAAATATCTACACCGTGGTCTGTATAAACATGGAAATATCTACACCGCTATCTGTATAAACATGGAAATATATACACCGCTATCTCTATAAACATGGAAATATCTACACCGTGATCTGTATAAACATGGAAATATTTACACCGATATCTGTATAAACATGGAAATATCTACACCGCCATCTTTATAAACATGGAAATATCTACAACGCCATCTGTATGAACATGGAAATATCTACACCGCTATCTCTATAAACCTGGAAATATCTACACCGCTATCTGTATAAACATGGTAATATCTACACCACCATCTATATAAACATGGAAATATCTACACCGCCATCTGTATAAACACGGAAATATCTACAATGCCATCTGTAGAAAGATGGAAATATCTACACTGCAATCTGTGTAAACATGGAAATACGTACACCAATATCTGTAAAAACATGGAAATACCTACACCGCTATCTGTATAAAGATGGAAATATCTACACCGCAATCTGCATAAGCATGGAAATATCTACACCGCGATCTGCATAAACGTGGAAATATCTACACCGCTATCTGTAGAAACATGGAAATATCTACACAGCTATCTCTATAAACATGGAAATATCTACACCGCCATCTGTATAAACATGGAAATACCTACAAGTCATCTGTATAAACATGGAAATACCTACACAGCCATCTGTATAAACATGGAAATAGCTACACAGCCATCTGTATATACATGGAAATATCTACACCGCTATCTGTAAAAACATGGAAATAACTATACCGCTATTTGTATAAACAAGGAAATATCCACACCGTGATCTGTATAAACATGCAAATATCTACACTGCTATTTGTATAAACAAGGAAATATCTACATCGCTATCTGTATAAACATGGAAATAACTACACCGCTATTTGCATAAACAAGGAAATATCTACACCGTGATCTGTATAAACCTGGAAATATCTACAACGCCATCTCTATAAACATGGAAATATCTACACCCCTATCTGTATAAACATGGAAATATCCACACCGCTATCTCTATAAACGTGGAAATAACTACACCGCGATCAGTATAAACATGGAAATATCTGCACCGCTATCTCTATAAACTTGGAAATATCTCCACTACTATCTCTATAAACATCGAAATATCTTCACCGCCATCTGTATAAACATGGAAATAATTACAAACTTATCTGTATAAACATGGAAATATCTATACCTCCATCTGTATAAACATGGAAATACCTACACAGTCATGTGTACATACATGGAAATATCTGCACCGCTCTCTATAAAAACATGGAAATAACTACACCGCTATCTGTATATACATGGAAATATATACACCGCCATGTACATATCCATAGAAATATCTGCGCCACCATCTGTAAACATGGAAATATCTACACGGTCATATGTGTATAGATGGAAGTATCAACACCGCCATCTGTACAAACATGGAAATATCTGCACCGCTATCTGTATAAACATGGAAATATCTACACCGAGGTCTGTATAAACACGGAAATATCTACACCGCTATCTCTGTAAACATGGAAATAACTACACCGCGATCAGTATAAACGTGGAAATATCTACACCGCTATCTCTATAAACATGGAAATATCTCCACTGCTATCTCTATAAACATCGAAATATCTACACCGCCATCTGTATAAACATGGAAATACTGACAAAATTATCTGTATAAACATGGAAATATCTACACCGCCATCTGTATAAGCATGGAAATATCTACACAGCCATGTGTACATATATGGAAATATCTACACCGCTCTCTATATAAACATGGAAATAACTACACCGCTATCTGTATATACATGGAAATATCTACACCGCCATCTACATATCCGTAGAAATATCTGCGCCGCCATCTGTATAAACATGGAAATATCTACACCGTGGTCTGTATAAACATGGAAATATCTACACCGCTATCTGTATAAACATGGAAATATCTACACCGTGATCTGCAGAAACATGGAAATATCTACACCACGATCTGTATAAACATGGAAATATCTACACCGCTATCTGTAGAAACATGGAAATATCTACACTGCGATCTACATAAACATGGAAATATCTACACCGCAATCTGTATAAACATGGAAATATCTACACCGCTATCTGTAGAAACATGGAAATATCTACCTTGCTATCTATATAAACATGGAAATATCTACAACGCCATCTGTATAAACATGGAAATATCTACAAGTCATCTGTATAAACATGAAAATATCTACACAACCATCTGTATAAACATGGAAATGTCTACACAGCCATCTGTATATACATGAAAATACCTACACCGCTATCTGTATAAACATGGAAATAAATACACCGATATTTGTATAAACAAGGAAATATCTACACCGTGATCTGTATAAACATGGAAATATTTACACCGATATCTGTATAAACATGGAAATATCTACACCGCCATCTCTATAAACATGGAAATATCTACACCGCCATCCATATAAACATGGAAATATCTACACCGCTATCTGTATAAACCTGGAAATATCTACACCGCTATCTGTATAAACATGGTAATATCTACACCACCATCTATATAAACATGGAAATATCTACACCGCCATCTGTATAAACATGGAAATATCTACAATGCCATCTGTAGAAAGATAGAAATATCTACACCGCAATCTGTGTAAACATGGAAATATCTACACCAATATCTGTAAAAACATGGAAATATCTTCACCGCTATCTGTATAAACATGGAAATATCTACACCGCCATCTGTATAAACATGGAAATACCTACAAGTCATCTGTATAAACATGGAAATATCTACACAGCCATCTGTATATACATGGAAATATCTACACCGTGATCTGTATAAACATGGAAATATTTACACCGATATCTGTATAAACATGGAAATATCTACAACGAAATCTCTATAAACATGGAAATATCTAAACCCCTATCTGTATAAACATGGAAATATCCACACCGCTCTCTATAAACATGGAAATAACTACACCGCGATCAGCATAAACGTGGAAATATCTACACCGCTATCTCTATAAACATGGAAATATCTCCACTGCTATCTCTATAAATATCGAAATATCTACACCGCCATCTGTATAAACATGGAAATACTGACAAAGTTATCTGTGTAAACATGGAAATAACTACACCGCCATCTGTATAAACATGGAAATATCTACACAGCCATGTGTACATATATGGAAATATTTACACCGCTCTCTATATAAACATGGAAATAACTACACCACTATCTGTATATACATGGAAATATCTACAGCTCCATCTAGATATCCATAGAAATATCTGCGCCACCATCTGTATAAACATGGAAATATCTACACGGTCATCTGTGTATAGATGGAAATATCAACACCGCCATCTGTACAAACATGGAAATATCTGCACCGCTATCTGTATAAACATGGAAATATCTACACCGTGGTCTGTATAAACATGGAAATATCTACACCGCTATCTGTATAAACATGGAAATATATACACCGCTATCTCTATAAACATGCAAATATCTACACCGTGATCTGTCTAAACATGGAAATATTTACAACGATATCTGTATAAACATGGAAATATCTTCACCGCCATCTCTATAAACATGGAAATATCTGCACCGTCTACTGTATAAACATGGAAATATCTGCACCGCTATCTGTATAAACTTGCAAATATCTACACCGCTATCTGTATAAACATGGAAATATCTACAATGCTATCTGTAGAAAGATCGAAATATCTACACCACAATCTGTGTAAACATGGAAATATCTACACCAATATCTGTAAAAACATGGAAATATCTACACCGCTATCTGTATAAACACGGAAATATCAACACCGCGATCTGCATAAACATGGAAATATCTACACCGCGATCTGTATAAACATGGAAATATCTACACCGCTAACTGTAGAAACATGGAAATATCTACACCGCGATCTGTATAAACATGGAAATATCTACACCGCGATCTGTATAAACATGGAAATATCTACACCGCTATCTGTAGAAACATGGAAATATCTACACAGCTATCTCTATAAATATGGAAATATCTACACCGCCATCTGTATAAACATGGAAATACCTACAAGTCATCTGTATAAACATGGAAATATCTACACAGCCATCTGTATAAACATGGAAATATCTACACAGCCATCTGTATATACATGGAAATATCTAGACCGCTATCTGTATAAACATGGAAATAACTACACCGCTATTTGCATAAACAAGGAAATATCTACACCGTGATCTGTATAAACATGGAAATATCTACAACGCCATCTCTCTAAACATGGAAATATCTACACCCCTATCTGTATAAACATGGAAATATCCACACCGCTATCTCTAAAAACATGGAAATAACTACACCGTGATCAGTATAAACGTGGAAATATCTACACCGCTATCTCAATAAACATGGAAATATCTCTACTGCTATCTCTATAAACATCGAAATATCTACACCGCCATCTGTATAAACATGGAAATACTTACAAAGTTATCTGTATAAACATGGAAATATCTACACCGCCATCTGTATAAACATGGAAATACCTACACAGCCATGTGTACATATATGGAAATATCTACACCGCTCTCTATATAAACATGGAAATATCTACACCGCTATCTGTAGAAACATGGAAATATCTACACCGCCATCTCTATAAACATGGAAATATCTACACTGCCATCTGTATAAACATGGAAATATCTACACCGCTATCTGTATAAACCTGAAAATATCTACACCGCTATCTGTATAAACATGGTAATATGTACATCACCATCTATATAAACATGGAAATATCTACACCGCCATCTGTATAAACATGGAAGCACCTACACCGCTATCTGTATAAACCTGGAAATATCTATACCGCTATCTGTAGAAACATGGAAATATCTACACCGCGATCTGCATAAACATGGAAATATCTACACCGCGATCTGTATAAAGATGGAAATATCTACACCGCTATCTGTAGAAACATCGAAATATCTACACAGCTATCTCTATAAACATGGAAATATCTACACCGCCATCTGTATAAACATGGAAATACCTACAAGTCATCTGTATAAACATGGAAATATCTACACAGCCATCTGTCTAAACATGGAAATATCTACACAGCCATCTGTATATACATCGAAATATCTACACCGCTATCTGTATAAACATGGAAATAACTACACCGCTATTTGTATAAACAAGGAAATATCTACACCGTGATCTGTATAAACATGGAAATATCTACACTGCTATTTGTTTAAACAAGGAAATATCTACACCGCTATCTGTATAAACATGGAGATAACTACACCGCTATTTGCATAAACAAGGCAATATCTACCCCGTGATCTGTATAAATATGGAAATATCTACAACGCCATCTCTATAAACATGGAAATATCTACACCCCTATCTGTATAAACATGGAAATATCCACACCGCTATCTCTATAAACATGGAAATAACTACACTGCGATCAGTATAAACGAGGAAATATCTACACCGCTATCTCTATAAACATGGAAATATCTCCACTGCTATCTCTATAAACTTCGAAATATCTAAACCGCCATGTGTATAAACATGGAAATACTTACAAAGTTAACTGTATAAACATGGAAATATCTACACCGCCATCTGTAAAAACATGGAAATATCTACACAGCCATGTGTACATATGTGGAAATATCTACACCGCTCTCTATATAAACATGGAAATAACTACACCGCTATCTGTATACACATGAAAATATCTACACCGCCATCTACATATCCATAGAAATATCTGCGCCGCCATCTGTATAAACATGGAAATATCTACACGGTCATCTGTGTACAGATGGAAATATCAACACCGCCATCTGTACAAACATGGAAATATCTGCACCGCTATCTGTATAAACATGGAAATATCTACACCATGGTCTGTATAAACATGGAAATATCTACACCGCTATCTGTATAAACATGGAAATATATACACCGCTATCTCTATAAACATGGAAATATCTACACCGTGATCTGTGTAACCATGGAAATATTTACACCGATATCTGTATAAACATGGAAATATCTACACCGCCATCTCTATAAACATGGAAATATCTACACCGCCATCTGTATAAACATGGAAATATCTACACCGCTATCTGTATAAACCTGGAAATATCTACACCACTATCTGTATAAACCTGGAAATATCTACACCGCTATCTGTATAAACATGGTAATATCTACACCACCATCTATATAAACATGGAAATATCTACACCGCCATCTGTATAAACATGGAAATATCTACAATGCCATCTGTAGAAAAATGGAAATATCTACACCGCAATCTGTGTAAACATGGAAATATCTACACCAATATCTGTAAAAACAAGGAAATATCTACACCGCTATCTGTATAAACATGGAAATATCTACACCGCGATCTGCATAAACATGGAAATATCTACACCGCGATCTGTATAAATATGGAAATATCTACACCGCTATCTGTAGAAACATGGAAATATCTACACCGCGATCTGTATAAACCTGGAAATATCTACACCGCGATCGTTATAAACATGGAAATATCTACACCGCTATCTGTAGAAACATGGAAATATCTACACAGCTATCTCTACATACATGGAAATATCTACACCGCCATCTGTATAAACATGGAAATATCTACACCGCCATCTCTATAAACATGGAAATATCTACACCGCCATCTGTATAAACATGGAAATATCTACACCGCTATCTGTATAAACCTGGAAGTATCTACACCGCTATCTGTATAAACATGGTAATATCTACACCACCGTCTATATAAACATGGAAATATCTACACCGCCATCTGTATAAACATGGAAATATCTACACTGCTATTTGTATAAACAAGGAAATATCTACACCGCTATCTGTATAAACATGGAAATAACTACACCGCTATTTGCATAAACTAGGAAATATCTACATCGTGATCTGTATAAACATGGAAATATCTACAACGCCATCTCTATAAACATGGAAATATCTACACCCCTATCTGTATAAACATGGAAATATCCACACCGCTATCTCTATAAACCTGGAAATAACTACACCGCGATCAGTATAAACGTGGAAATATCTACACTGCTATCTCTATAAACATGGAAATATCTCCACTACTATCTCTATAAACATCGAAATATCTACACCGCCATCTGTATAAACATGGAAATACTGACAAAGTTATCTGTATAAACATGGAAATATCTACACCGCCATCTGTATAAACATGGAAATATCTACACAGCCATGTGTACATATGTGGAAATATCTACACCGCTCTCTATATAAACATGGAAATAACTACACCGCTATCTGTATATACATGGAAATATCTACACCGCCATCTACATATCCATAGAAATATCTGCGCCGCCATCTGTATAAACATGGAAATATCTACACGGTCATCTGTGTACAGATGGAAATATCAACACCGCCATCTGTAAAAACATGGAAATATCTGCACCACTATCTGTATAAACATGGAAATATCTACACCATGGTCTGTATAAACATGGAAATATCTACACCGCTATCTGTATAAACATGGAAATATACACACCGCTATTTCTATAAACATGGAAATATCTACACCGTGATCTGTATAACCATGGAAATATTTACACTGATATCTGTATAAACATGGAAATATCTACACCGCCATCTCTATAAACATGGAAATATCTACACCGCCATCTGTATAAACATGGAAATATCTACACCGCTATCTGTATAAACCTGGAAATATCTACACCACTATCTGTATAAACCTGGAAATATCTACACCGCTATCTGTATAAACATGGTAATATCTACACCACCATCTGTATAAACATGGAAATATCTACAATGCCGTCTGTAGAAAGATGGAAATATCTACACCGCAATCTGTGTAAACATGGAAATATCTACACCAATATCTGTAAAAACAAGGAAATATCTACACCGCTATCTGTATAAACATGGAGATATCTACACCGCGATCTGCATAAACATGGAAATATCTACACCGCGATCTGTATAAATATGGAAATATCTACACCGCTATCTGTAGAAACATGGAAATATCTACACGGCGATCTGTATAAACATGGAAATATCTACACCGCGATCTGTATAAACATGGAAATATCTACCCCGCTATCTGTAGAAACATGGAATTATCTACACAGCTATCTCTATAAACATGGAAATATCTACACCGCCATCTGTATAAACATGGAAATATCTACACCGCCATCTGTATAAACATGGAAATATCTACACCGCTATCTGTATAAACCTGGAAATATCTACACCGCTATCTGTATAAACATGGTCACATCTACACCACCGTCTATATAAACATGGAAATATCTACACCGCCATCTGTATAAACATGGAAATATCTACACTGCTATTTGTATAAACAAGGAAATATCTACACCGCTATCTGTATAAACATGGAAATAACTACACCGCTATTTGCATAAACTAGGAAACATCTACACCGTGATCTGTATAAACATGGAAATATCTACAACGCCATCTCTATAAACATGGAAATATCTACACCCCTATCTGTATAAACATGGAAATATCCACACCGCTATCTCTATAAACCTGGAAATAACTACACCGCGATCAGTATAAACGTGGAAATATCTACACTGCTATCTCTATAAACATGGAAATATCTCCACTACTATCTCTATAAACATCGAAATATCTACACCGCCATCTGTATAAACATGGAAATACTTACAAAGTTATCTGTATAAACATGGAAATATCTACACCGCCATCTGTATAAACATGGAAATATCTACACAGCCATGTGTACATATATGGAAATATCTACAACGCTCTCTATATAAACATGGAAATAACTACACCGCTATATGTATATACATGGAAATATCTACACCGCCATCTACATATCAATAGAAATATCTGCGCCGCCATCTGTATAAACATGGAAATATCTATACGGTCATCTGTGTATAGATGGAAATATCAACACCGCCATCTGTACAAACATGGAAATATCTGCACCGCTTTCTGTATAAACATGGAAATATCTACACCGTGGTCTGTAAAAACATGGAAATATCTACACCGCTATCTGTATAAACATGGAAATATATACATCGCAATCTGTATAAACTTGGAAATACCTACACCATGATCTGTATAAACATGGAAATATTTACAATGATATCTGTATAAACATGGAAATATCTACACCGCCATCTCTATAAACATGGAAATATCTACACTGCCATCTGTATAAACATGGAAATATCTACACCGCTATCTGTATAAACCTGAAAATATCTACACCGCTATCTGTATAAACATGGTAATATCTACATCACCATCTATATAAACATGGAAATATCTACACCGCCATCTGTATAAACATGGAAAAACCTACACCGCTATCTGTATAAACCTGGAAATATCTACACCGCGATCTGCATAAACATGGAAATATCTACACCGCGATCTGTATAAACATGGAAATATCTACACCGCTATCTGTAGAAACATGGAAATATCTACACCGCCATCTCTATAAACATGGAAATATCTACACTGCAATCTGTATAAACATGGAAATATCTACATCGATATCGGTAAAAACCTGAAAATATCTACACCGCAATCTGTATAAACATGGTAATATCTACATCACCATCTATATAAACATGGAAATATCTACACCGCCATCTGTATAAACATGGAAATACCTACACAGTCATGTGTACATACATGGAAATATCTACACAGCCCTCTATAAAAACGTGGAAATAACTACACTGCTATCTGTATATACATGGAAATATCTACACCGCCATGTACATATCCATAGAAATATCTGCGCCGCCATCTGTAAACATGGAAATATCTACACGGTCATCTGTGTATAGATGGAAGTATCAACACCGCCATCTGTACAAACATGGAAATATCTACACCGCTATCTGTAAAAACATGCAAATATCTACACCGTGGTCTGTATAAACATGAAAATATCTACACCGCTATCTGTATAAACACGGAAATATATACACCGTTATCTATGTATACATGGAAATATCTACACCGTGATCTGCATAAACATTGAAATATTTACAACGATATCTGTATAAACATGGAAATATCTACACCGCCATCTCTATAAACATGGAAATATCTACACCGCCATCTGTATAAACCTGGAGATATCTACACCGTGATCTGTATAAACCTGGAAATATCTACACCGCTATCTGTGTAAACATGGTAATATCTACACCAACATCTATATAAACATAGAAATATCTACACCGCCATCTGTATAAACATGGAAATATCTAGAATGCCATCTGTAGAAAGATGGAAATATCTACACTGCAATCTGTGTAAACATGGAAATACCTACACCAATATCTGTAAAAACATGGAAATATCTACACCGCTATCTGTATAAAGATGGAAATATCTACACCGCCATCTGCATAAGCATGGAAATATCTACACCGCGATCTGCATAAACATGGAAATATCTACACCGCTATCTCTAGAAACATGGAAATATCTACACAGCTATCTCTATAAACATGGAAATATCTACACCGCCATCTGTAAAAACATGGAAATACCTACAAGTCATCTGTATAAACATGGAAATATCTACACAGCCATCTGTATAAACATGGAAATATCTACACAGCCATGTGTATATACATGGAAATATCTACACCGCTATCTCTATAAACATGGAAATAACTACAGCGCTATTTGTATAAACAAGGAAATAACTACACCGTGATCTGTATAAACATGGAAATATGTACACTGCTATTTGTATAAACAAGGAAATATCTACACCGCTATCTGTATAAACATGGAAATATCTACACCGCTATTTGCATAAACAAGGAAATATCTACACCGTGATCTGTATAAACATGGAAATATCTACAACGCCATCTCTATAAACATGGAAATATCTACACCCCTATCTGTATAAACATGGAAATATCCACACCGCTATCTCTATAAACATGGAAATAACTACACCGCGATCAGTATAAACGTGGAAATATCTACACCGCTATCTCTATAAACATGGAAATATCTCCAATGCTATCTCTATAAACATCGAAATATCTACACCGCCATCTGTATAAACATGGAAATACTGACAAAGTTATCTGTATAAACATGGAAATATCTACACCGCCATCTGCATAAACATGGAAATATCTACACAGCCATGTGTACATACTTGGAAATATCTACACCGCTCTCTATATAAACATGGAAATAACTACACCGCTATCTCTATATAAATGGAATTATCTACACCGACATCTACATACCCATAGAAATATCTGCGCCTTCATCTGTATAAACATGGAAATATCTACACGGTCATCTGTGTATAGATGGAAATATCAACACCGCCATCTGTACAAACATGGAAATATCTGCAACGCTATCTGTATAAACATGGAAATATCTACACCGTGGTCTGTATAAACATGGAAATATCTACACCGCTATCTGTATAAACATGGAAATATATACACCGCTATCTCTATAAACATGGAAATATCTACACCGTGATCTGTATAAACTTGGAAATATTTACACCGATATCTGTATAAACATGGAAATATCTACACCGCCATCTTTATAAACATGGAAATATCTACAACGCCATCTGTATGAACATGGAAATATCTACACCGCTATCTCTATAAACCTGGAAATATCTACACCGCTATCTGTATAAACATGGTAATATCTACACCACCATCTATATAAACATGGAAATATCTACACCGCCATCTGTATAAACACGGAAATATCTACAATGCCATCTGTAGAAAGATGGAAATATCTACACTGCAATCTGTGTAAACATGGAAATACGTACACCAATATCTGTAAAAACATGGAAATACCTACACCGCTATCTGTATAAAGATGGAAATATCTACACCGCAATCTGCATAAGCATGGAAATATCTACACCGCGATCTGCATAAACGTGGAAATATCTACACCGCTATCTGTAGAAACATGGAAATATCTACACAGCTATCTCTATAAACATGGAAATATCTACACCGCCATCTGTATAAACATGGAAATACCTACAAGTCATCTGTATAAACATGGAAATATCTACACAGCCATCTGTATAAACATGGAAATATCTACACAGCCATCTGTATATACATGGAAATATCTAGACCGCTATCTGTATAAACATGGAAATAACTACACCGCTATTTGCATAAACAAGGAAATATCTACACCGTGATCTGTATAAACATGGAAATATCTACAACGCCATCTCTCTAAACATGGAAATATCTACACCCCTATCTGTATAAACATGGAAATATCCACACCGCTATCTCTATAAACCTGGAAATAACTACACCGCGATCAGTATAAACGTGGAAATATCTACACTGCTATCTCTATAAACATGGAAATATCTCCACTACTATCTCTATAAACATCGAAATATCTACACCGCCATCTGTATAAACATGGAAATACTGACAAAGTTATCTGTATAAACATGGAAATATCTACACCGCCATCTGTATAAACATGGAAATATCTACACAGCCATGTGTACATATGTGGAAATATCTACACCGCTCTCTATATAAACATGGAAATAACTACACCGCTATCTGTATATACATGGAAATATCTACACCGCCATCTACATATCCATAGAAATATCTGCGCCGCCATCTGTATAAACATGGAAATATCTACACGGTCATCTGTGTACAGATGGAAATATCAACACCGCCATCTGTAAAAACATGGAAATATCTGCACCACTATCTGTATAAACATGGAAATATCTACACCATGGTCTGTATAAACATGGAAATATCTACACCGCTATCTGTATAAACATGGAAATATACACACCGCTATCTCTATAAACATGGAAATATCTACACCGTGATCTGTATAACCATGGAAATATTTACACTGATATCTGTATAAACATGGAAATATCTACACCGCCATCTCTATAAACATGGAAATATCTACACCGCCATCTGTATAAACATGGAAATATCTACACCGCTATCTGTATAAACCTGGAAATATCTACACCACTATCTGTATAAACCTGGAAATATCTACACCGCTATCTGTATAAACATGGTAATATCTACACCACCATCTGTATAAACATGGAAATATCTACAATGCCGTCTGTAGAAAGATGGAAATATCTACACCGCAATCTGTGTAAACATGGAAATATCTACACCAATATCTGTAAAAACAAGGAAATATCTACACCGCTATCTGTATAAACATGGAGATATCTACACCGCGATCTGCATAAACATGGAAATATCTACACCGCGATCTGTATAAATATGGAAATATCTACACCGCTATCTGTAGAAACATGGAAATATCTACACGGCGATCTGTATAAACATGGAAATATCTACACCGCGATCTGTATAAACATGGAAATATCTACCCCGCTATCTGTAGAAACATGGAATTATCTACACAGCTATCTCTATAAACATGGAAATATCTACACCGCCATCTGTATAAACATGGAAATATCTACACCGCCATCTGTATAAACATGGAAATATCTACACCGCTATCTGTATAAACCTGGAAATATCTACACCGCTATCTGTATAAACATGGTCACATCTACACCACCGTCTATATAAACATGGAAATATCTACACCGCCATCTGTATAAACATGGAAATATCTACACTGCTATTTGTATAAACAAGGAAATATCTACACCGCTATCTGTATAAACATGGAAATAACTACACCGCTATTTGCATAAACTAGGAAACATCTACACCGTGATCTGTATAAACATGGAAATATCTACAACGCCATCTCTATAAACATGGAAATATCTACACCCCTATCTGTATAAACATGGAAATATCCACACTGCTATCTCTATAAACCTGGAAATAACTACACCGCGATCAGTATAAACGTGGAAATATCTACACTGCTATCTCTATAAACATGGAAATATCTCCACTACTATCTCTATAAACATCGAAATATCTACACCGCCATCTGTATAAACATGGAAATACTTACAAAGTTATCTGTATAAACATGGAAATATCTACACCGCCATCTGTATAAACATGGAAATATCTACACAGCCATGTGTACATATATGGAAATATCTACAACGCTCTCTATATAAACATGGAAATAACTACACCGCTATATGTATATACATGGAAATATCTACACCGCCATCTACATATCAATAGAAATATCTGCGCCGCCATCTGTATAAACATGGAAATATCTATACGGTCATCTGTGTATAGATGGAAATATCAACACCGCCATCTGTACAAACATGGAAATATCTGCACCGCTTTCTGTATAAACATGGAAATATCTACACCGTGGTCTGTAAAAACATGGAAATATCTACACCGCTATCTGTATAAACATGGAAATATATACATCGCAATCTGTATAAACTTGGAAATACCTACACCATGATCTGTATAAACATGGAAATATTTACAATGATATCTGTATAAACATGGAAATATCTACACCGCCATCTCTATAAACATGGAAATATCTACACCGCCATCTCTATAAACATGGAAATATCTACACCGCCATCTGTATAAACATGGAAATATCTACACCGCTATCTGTATAAACCTGGAAATATCTACACCACTATCTGTATAAACCTGGAAATATCTACACCGCTATCTGTATAAACATGGTAATATCTACACCACCATCTGTATAAACCTGGAAATATCTACACCGCCATCTGTATAAACATGGAAATATCTACAATGCCGTCTGTAGAAAGATGGAAATATCTACACCGCAATCTGTGTAAACATGGAAATATCTACACAAATATCTGTAAAAACAAGGAAATATCTACACCGCTATCTGTATAAACATGGAAATATCTACACCGCGATCTGCATAAACATGGAAATATCTACACCGCGATCTGTATAAATATGGAAATATCTACACCGCTATCTGTAGAAACATGGAAATATCTACACCGCGATCTGTATAAACATGGAAATATCTACATGGCGATCTGTATAAACATGGAAATATCTACACCGCTATCTGTAGAAACATGGAAATATCTACACAGCTATCTCTATAAACATGGAAATATCTACACCGCCATCTGTATAAACATGGAAATATCTACACTGCCATCTCTATAAACATGGAAATATCTACACCGCCATCTGTATAAACATGGAAATATCTACACCGCTATCTGTATAAACCTGGAAGTATCTACACCGCTATCTGTATAAACATGGTAATATCTACACCACCGTCTATATAAACATGGAAATATCTACACCGCCATCTGTATAAACATGGAAATATCTACACTGCTATTTGTATAAACAAGTAAATATCTACACCGCTATCTGTATAAACATGGAAATAACTACACCGCTATTTGCATAAACTAGGAAATATCTACACCGTGATCTGTATAAACATAGAAATAACTACAACGCCATCTCTATAAACATGGAAATATCTACACCCCTATCTGTATAAAAATGGAAATATCCACACCGCTATCTCTATATACCTGGAAATAACCACACCGCGATCAGTATAAACGTGGAAATATCTACACTGCTATCTCTATAAACATGGAAATATCTCCACTACTATCTCTATAAACATCGAAATATCTACACCGCCATCTGTATAAACATGGAAATACTGACAAAGTTATCTGTATAAACATGGAAATATCTACACCGCCATCTGTATAAACATGGAAATATCTACACAGCCATGTGTACATATGTGGAAATATCTATACCGCTCTCTATATAAACATGGAAATAACTACACCGCTATCTGTATATACATGGAAATATCTACACCGCCATCTACATATCCATAGAAATATCTGCGCAGCCATCTGTATAAACATGGAAATATCTACACGGTCATCTGTGTATAGATAGAAATATCAACCCCACCATCTGTACAAACATGGAAATATCTGCACCGCTATCTGTATAAACATGGAAATATCTACAACGCCATCTCTATAAAAATGGAAATATCTAAACCCCTATCTGTATAAACATGGAAATATCCACACCGCTCTCTATAAACATGGAAATAACTACACTGCGATCAGCATAAACGTGGAAATATCTACACCGCTATCTCTATAAACATGGAAATATCTCCACTGCTATCTCTATAAACATCGAAATAACTACACCGCCATCTGTATAAACATGGAAATACTGACAAAGTTATCTGTATAAACATGGAAATATCTACACCGCCATCTGTATAAACATGGAAATATCTACACAGCCATGTGTACATATATGGAAGTATCTACACAGCTCTCTATATAAACATGGAAATAACTACACCGCTATCTCTATATACATGGAAATATCTACACCGCCATCTACATTTCCACAGAAATATCTGCGCCGCCATCTGTATAAACATGGAAATATCTACACGGTCATCTGTGTATAGATGATAATATCAACACCGCCATCTGTACAAACATGGAAATATCTGCACCGCTATCTGTATAAAAATGGAAATATCTACACCGTGGTCTGTATAAACATGGAAATATCTACACCGCTATCTGTAGAAACATGGAAATATCTACGCAGCTATCTCTATAAACATGGAAATATCTACACCGCCATCTCTATAAACATGGAAATACCTACAAGTCATCTGTACAAACATGGAAATATCTACAAAGCCATCAGTATAAACATTTAAATATCTACACAGCCATCTGTATATACATGGAAATATCTACACCGCCATCTGTATAAACATAGAAATAACTACACCGCCATTTATATAAACAAGGAAATGTCTACACTGTGATCTGTATAAACATGGAAAAACCTACACTGCTATTTGTATAAACAAGGAAATATCTACACCGCTATCGTTATAAACATGGAAATAACTACACCGCTATTTGCATAAACAAGGAAATATCTACACCGTGATCTTTATAAACATGGAAATATCTACAACGCCATCTCTATAAACATGGAAATATCTAAACCCCTATCTGTATAAACATGGAAATATCCACACCGCTATCTCTATAAACATGGAAATAACTACACCGCGATCAGTATAAACGAGGAAATATCTACACCGCTATCTCTATAAACATGGAAATATCTCCACTACTATCTCTATAAACATCGAAATATCTACACCGCCATCTGTATAAACATGGAAATACTGACAAAGTTATCTGTATAAACTTGGAAATATCTACACCGCCATCTATATAAACATGGAAATATCTACACAGCCATGTGTACATATTTGGAAATATCTACACCGCTCTCTATATAAACATGGAAATAACTACACCGCTATCTGTATATACATGGAAATATCTACACCGCCATCTACATGTCCATAGAAATATCTGCGCCGCCATCTGTATAAACATGGAAATATCTACACGGTCATCTGTGTATACATGGAAATATCAACACCGCCATCTGTACAAACATGGAAATATCTGCACCGCTATCTGTATAAACATGGAAATATCTACACCGTGGTCTGTATAAACATGGAAATATCTACACCGCTATCTGTATAAACATGGAAATATATACACCGCAATCTCTATAAACATGGAAATATCTACACCGTGATCTGTATAAACATGGAAATATTTACACCGATATCTGTATAAACATGGAAATATCTACACCGCCACCTCTATAAACATGGAAATAACTACACCGCCATCTGTATAAACATGGAAATATCTACACCGCTATCTGTATAAACCTGGAAATATCTACACCGCTATCTGTATACACATGGTAATATCTATACCACCATCTATATAAACATGGAAATATCTACACCGCCATCTGTATAAACATGGAAATATCTACACCAATATCTGTAAAAACATGGAAATATCTACACCGCTATCTGTATAAACACGGAAATATCAACACCGCAATCTGCATAAACATGGAAATATTTACACCGCGATCTGTATAAACATGGAAATATCTACACCGCTATCTGTAGAAACATGGAAATATCTACACCGCGATCTGTATAAACATGGAAATATCTACACCGCGATCTGTATAAACATGGTAATATCTACACCACCATCTATATAAACATGGAAATATCTACACCGCCATCTGCATAAACATGGAAATATCTACAATGCCATCTGTAGAAAGATGGAAATATCTACACCGCAATCTGTGTAAACATGGAAATATCTACACCAATATCTGTAAAAACATGGAAATATCTACACCGCTATCTGTATAAACATGGAAATATCTACACCGCGATCTGCATAAACATGGAAATATCTACACCACGATCTGTATAAACATGGAAATATCTACACTGCTATCTGTAGAAACATGGAAATATCTACACCGCGATCTGCATATACATGGAAATATCTACACCGCGATCTGCATAAACATGGAAATATCTACACCGCTATCTGTAGAAACATGGAAATATCTACACAGCTATCTCTATCAACATGGAAATATCTACACCGCCATCTGTATAAACATGGAAATACCTACAAGTCATCTGTATAAACATGGAAATATCTACACAGCCATCTGTATAAACATGGAAATATCTACACAGCCATCTGTATATACATGGAAATAGCTACACCGCTCTCTTTATAAACATTGAAATAACTACACCGCTATTTGTATAAACAAGGAAATATCTACACCGTGATCTGTATAAACATGGAAATATCTACACTGCTATTTGTATAAACAAGGAAATATCTACACCGCTATCTGTATAAACATGGAAATAACTACACCGCTATTTGCATAAACAAGGAAATATCTACACCGTGATCTGTATAAACATGGAAATATCTACAACGCCATCTCTATAAAAATGGAAATATCTAAACCCCTATCTGTATAAACATGGAAATATCCACACCACTCTCTATAAACATGGAGATAACTACACTGCGATCAGCATAAATGTGGAAATATCTACACCGCTATCTCTATAAACATGGAAATATCTCCACTGCTATCTCTATAAACATCGAAATAACTACACCGCCATCTGTATAAACATGGAAATACTGACAAAGTTATCTGTATAAACATGGAAATATCTACACCGCCATCTGTATAAACATGGAAATATCTACACAGCCATGTGTACATATATGGAAGTATCTACACAGCTCTCTATATAAACATGGAAATAACTACACCGCTATCTCTATATACATGGAAATATCTACACCGCCATCTACATTTCCACAGAAATATCTGCGCCGCCATCTGTATAAACATGGAAATATCTACACGGTCATCTGTGTATAGATGATAATATCAACACCGCCATCTGTACAAACATGGAAATATCTGCACCGCTATCTGTATAAAAATGGAAATATCTACACCGTGGTCTGTATAAACATGGAAATATCTACACCGCTATCTGTAGAAACATGGAAATATCTACACAGCTATCTCTATAAACATGGAAATATCTACACCGCCATCTCTATAAACATGAACATACCTACAAGTCATCTGTACAAACATGGAAATATCTACAAAGCCATCAGTATAAACATTTAAATATCTACACAGCCATCTGTATATACATGGAAATATCTACACCGCCATCTGTGTAAACATAGAAATAACTACACCGCCATTTGTATAAACAAGGAAATGTCTACACTGTGATGTGTATAAACATGGAAAAACCTACACTGCTATTTGTATAAACAAGGAAATATCTACACCGCTATCTGTATAAACATGGAAATAACTACACCGCTATTTGCATAAACAAGGAAATATCTACACCGTGATCTTTATAAACATGGAAATATCTACAACGCCATCTCTATAAACATGGAAATATCTAAACCCCTATCTGTATAAACATGGAAATATCCACACCGCTATCTCTATAAACATGGAAATAACTACACCGCGATCAGTATAAACGAGGAAATATCTACACCGCTATCTCTATAAACATGGAAATATCTCCACTACTATCTCTATAAACATCGAAATATCTACACCGCCATCTGTATAAACATGGAAATACTGACAAAGTTATCTGTATAAACTTGGAAATATCTACACCGCCATCTATATAAACATGGAAATATCTACACAGCCATGTGTACATATATGGAAATATCTACACCGCTCTCTATATAAACATGGAAATAACTACACCGCTATCTGTATATACATGGAAATATCTACACCGCCATCTACATGTCCATAGAAATATCTGCGCCGCCATCTGTATAAACATGGAAATATCTACACGGTCATCTGTGTATACATGGAAATATCAACACCGCCATCTGTACAAACATGGAAATATCTGCACCGCTATCTGTATAAACATGGAAATATCTACACCGTGGTCTGTATAAACATGGAAATATCTACACCGCTATCTGTATAAACATGGAAATATATACACCGCTATCTCTATAAACATGGAAATATCTACACCGTGATCTGTATAAACATGGAAATATTTACACCGATATCTGTATAAACATGGAAATATCTACACCGCCACCTCTATAAACATGGAAATAACTACACCGCCATCTGTATAAACATGGAAATATCTACACAGCTATCTGCATAAACCTGGAAATATCTACACCGCTATCTGTATACACATGGTAATATCTATACCACCATCTATATAAACATGGAAATATCTACACCGCCATCTGTATAAACATGGAAATATCTACACCAATATCTGTAAAAACATGGAAATATCTACACCGCTATCTGTATAAACACGGAAATATCAACTCCGCGATTTGCATAAACATGGAAATATTTACACCGCGATCTGTATAAACATGGAAATATCTACACCGCGATCTGTAGAAACATGGAAATATCTACACCGCGATCTGTATAAACATGGAAATATCTACACCGCGATCTGTATAAACATGGAAATATCTACACCGCTATCTGTAGAAACATGGAAATATCTACACAGCTATCTCTATAAACATGGAAATATGTACACCGCCATCTGTATAAACATGGAAATACCTACAAGTCATCTGTATAAACATGGAAATATCTACACAGCCATCTGTATAAACATGGAAATATCTACACAGCCATCTGTATATACATGGAAATATCTAGACCGCTATCTGTATAAACATGGAAATAACTACACCGCTATTTGCATAAACACGGAAATATCTACACCGTGATCTGTATAAACATGGAAATATCTACAACGCCATCTGTAGAAAGATGGAAATATCTACACTGCAATCTGTGTAAACATGGAAATATCTACACCAATATCTGTAAAAACATGGAAATATCTACACCACTAACTGTATAAACATGGAAATATCTACATCGCTATCTGTAGAAACATGGAAATATCTACACAGCTATCTCTATATACATGGAAATATCTACACCGCCATCTGTATAAACATGGAAATACCTACAAGTCATCTGTATAAACATGGAAATATCTACACAGCCATCTGTATAAACATGGAAATATCTGCACAGCAATCTGTATATACCTGGAAATATCTACACCGCTACCTGTATAAAGATGGAAATAACTACACCGCTATTTGTATAAACAAGGAAATATCTACACCGTGAACTGTATAAACATGGAAATATCTACACTGCTATTTGTATAAACAAGGAAATATCTACACCGCTATCTGCATAAACATGGAAATAACTACACCGCTATTTGCATAAACAAGGAAATATCTACACCGTGATCTGTATAAACATGGAAATATCTACAACGCCATCTCTATAAACATGGAAATATCTACAACCCTATCTGTATAAACATGGAAATATCCACACCGCTATCTCTATAAACATGGAAATAACTACACCGCGATCAGTATAAACGTGGAAATATCTACACCGCTATCGCTATAAACATGGAAATATCTCCACTGCTATCTCTATAAACATCGAAATATCTACACCGCCATCTGTATAAACATGGAAATACTTACAAAGTTATCTGTATAAACATGGAAATATCTACACCGCCATCTGTATAAACATGGAAATATCTACACAGCCATGTGTACATATATGGAAATATCTACACCGCTCTCTATATAAACATGGAAATAACTACACCGCTATCTGTATATACATGGAAATGTTTACACCGCCATCTACATATCCATAGAAATATCTGCGCCGCCATCTGTATAAACATGGAAACATCTACACGGTCATCTGTGTACAGATGGAAATATCAACACCGCCATCTGTACAAACATGGAAATATCTGCACCGCTCTCTGTATAAACATGGAAATATCTACACCGTGGTCTGTATAAACATGGAAATATCTACACCGCTATCTGTATAAACATGGAAATATCTACACCGCTATCTCTATAAACATGGTAATATCTACACCACCATCTATATTAACATGGAAATATCTACACCGCCATCAGTATAAACATGGAAATATCTTCAATGGCAACTGTAGAAAGATGGAAATATCTACACCGCAATCTGTGTAAACATGGAAATATCTACACCAATATCTGTAAAAACATGGAAATATCTACACGGCTAACTGTATAAACATGGAAATATCTACACCGCGATCTGCATAAACATGAAAATATCTACACCGCAATCTGTATAAACATGGCAGTATCTACATCGCTATCTGTAGATACATGGAAATATCCACACAGCTATCTCTATAAACATGGAAATATCTACACCGCCATCTGTATAAACATGGAAATACCTACAAGTCATCTGTATAAACATGGAAATACCTACAAGTCATCTGTATAAACATGGAAATATCTACACAGCCATCTGTATATACATGGAAATATCTACACCGCTATCTGTATAAACATGGAAATAACTACACCGCTATTTGTATAAACAAGGAAATATCTACACCGTGATCTGTATAAACATGGAAATATCTACACTGCTATTTGTACAAACAAGGAAATATCTGCACCGCTATCTGTATAAACATGGAAATAACTACACCGCTATTTGCATAAACAAGGAAATATCTACACCGTGATCTGTATAAACATGGAAATATCTACAACGCCATATCTATAAACATGGAAATATCTACACCCCTATCTGTATAAACATGGAAATATCCACACCGCTATCTGTAGAAACGTGGAAATATCTACACAGCTATCTCTATAAAATTGGAAATATCTACACCGCCATCTGTATAAACATGGAAATATCTACACAGCCATCTGTATATACATGGAAATATCTACACCGCTATCTGTGCAAACATGGAAATAAGTACACCGCTATTTGTATAAACAAGGAAATATCTACACCGTTATCTTTATAAACATGGAAATATCTACACTGCTATTTGTACAAACAAGGAAATATCTACACCGCCATCTGTATAAACATGGAAATAACTACCCCCCTATCTGTATAAACATGGAAATATCCACACCGCTATCTATATAAACATGGAAATAACTACACCGCGATCAGTATAAACGTGGAAATATCTACACCGCTATCTCTATAAACATGGAAATATCTCCACGGTTATCTCTATAAACATCGAAATACCTACACCGCCATCTGTATAAACATGGAAATACTTACAAAGTTATCTCTATAAACATGGAAATATCTTCACCGCTCTCTATATAAACATGGAAATATCTACACCGCTATCTGTATATACATGGAAATATCTACACCGCCATCTACATATCCATAGAAATATATGTGCCGCCATCTGTATAAACATGGAAATATCTACACGGTCATCTGTGTATAGATGGAAATAGCAACACCGCCATCTGTACAAACATGGAAATATCTGCACCGCTATCTGTATAAACATGGAAATATCTACACCGTGGTGTTTATAAATATGGAAATATCTACACCGCTATCTGTATAAACATGAAAATATATACACTGCTATCTCACTAAACATGGAAATATCTACACCATGATCTGTATAAACATGGAAATATCTACACCGCTATCTGTAGAAACATGGAAATATCTACACCGCGATCTGCATAAACTTGGAAATATCTTCACCGCGATCTGTATAAAAATGGAAATATCTACACCGCTATCTGTAGAAACATGGAAATATCTACACACCTATCTCTATAAACATGGAAATATCTACTCCGCCATCTGTATAAACATGGAAATACCTACAAGTCATCTGTATAAACATGGAAATATCTACACAGCCATCTGTATATACATGGAAATATCTACACCGCTATCTGTATAAACATGGAAATAACTACACCGCTATTTGTATAAACAAGGAAATATCTACACCGTGATCTGTATAAACATGGAAATATCTACACTGCTATTTGTGTAAACAAGGAAATATCTACACCGCTATCTGAATAAACATGGAAATAACTACACCTCTATTTGCATAAACAAGGAAATATCTACACCGTGATCTGTATAAACATGGAAATATCTACAACGCCATCTCTATAAACATGGAAATATCTACACCACTATCTGTATAAACATGGAAATATCCACACCGCTATCTCTATAAACATGGAAATAACTACAACGCGATCAGTATAAACGTGGAAATATCTACAATGCTATCTCTATAAACATGGAAATATCTCCACTGCTATCTCTATAAACATCGAAATATCTCCACTGCCATCTGTATAAACATGGAAATACTTACAAAGTTATCTATATAAACATGGAAATATCTACACCGCCATCTGTATAAGCATGGAAATATCTACCATGCCATCTGTAGAAAGATGGAAATATCTACACCGCCATCTGTGTAAACATGGAAATATCTACACCAATATCTGTAAAAACATGGAAATATCTACACCGCTATCTGTAAAAACATGGAAATATCTACACCGCGATCTGCATAAACATGGAAATATCTACACCGCGATCTGTATAAACATGGAAATATCTACACCGCTATCTGTAGAAACATGGAAATACCTACACAGCTATCTCTATAAATATGGAAATATCTACACCGCCATCTGCATAAACATGGAGATATCTACACCGCGATCTGTATAAACATGGAAATATCTACACCGCTATTTGTATAAACAAGGAAATATCTACACCGTGATCTGTATAAACATGGAAATATCTACACTGCTATTTGTATAAACAAGGAAATATCTACACCGCTATCTGTATAAACATGGAAATAACTACACCGCTATTTGCAGAAAGAAGGAAATATCTACACCGTGATCTGTATAAACATGGAAATAACTACAACGCCATCTCTATAAACATGGAAATATCTACACCGCTATCTGTAGAAACATGGTAATATCTACACCGCGATCTGCATAAACATGTAAATATCTACACAGCTATCTCTATAAACATGGAAATATCTACACCGCCATCTGTATAAACATGGAAATACCTACAAGTCATCTGTATTAACATGGAAATATCTACACAGCCATCTGCATAAACATGGAAATATCTACACAGCCATCTTATATACATGGAAATATCTACACCGCTATCTGTATAAACATGGAAATAACTACACCGCTATTTGTATAAACAAGGAAATATCTACACCGTGATCTGTATAAACATGGAAATATCTACACTGCTATTTGTATAAACAAGGAAATATCTACACCGCCATCTGTATAAACATGGAAATAACTACACTGCTATTTGCATAAACAAGGAAATATCTACACCGTGATCTGTATAAACATGGAATTATCTACAACGCCATCTCTATAAACATGGAAATATCTACACCACTATCTGTATAAACATGGAAATATCCACACCGCTATCTCTATAAACATGGAAATAACCACACCGCGATCAGAATAAACGTGGAAATATCTACACCGCTATCTCTATAAACATGGAAATATCTCCACTGCTATCTCTATAAACATCGAAATATCTACACTGCCATCTGTATAAACGTGGAAATACTTACAAAGTTATCTGTATAAACATGGAAATATCTACACAGCCATGTGTTCATACATGGAAATATCTACACCGCTCTCTATATAAACATGGAAATAACTACACCGCTATCTGTATATACATGGAAATATCTACAAGGCCATCTACATATCCATAGAAATATCTGCGCCGCCATCTGTATAAACATGGAAATATCTACACGGTCATCTGTGTATAGATGGAAATATCAACACCGCCCTCTGTACAAACATGGAAATATCTGCACCGCTATCTGTATAAACATGGAAATATCTACACAGTGGTCTGTATAAACATGGAAATATCTACACCGCTATCTGTATAAACATGGAAATATATACACCGCTATCTCTATAAACATGGAAATATCTACACCGTGATCTATATAAACATGGAAATATCTACACCGCCATCTGTATAAACATGGAAATATCTACAATGTCATCTGTAGAAAGATGGAAATATCTACACCGCAATCTGTGTAAACATGGAAATATCTACACCAATATCTGTAAAAACATGGAAATATCTACACCGCTATCTGTATGAACATGGAAATATCTACAGCGCGATCTGTATAAACATGGAAATATCTACACGGTCATCTGTGTATAGATGGAAATATCAACACCGCCATCTGTACAAACATGGAAATATCTGCAGCACTATCTGTATAAACATGGAAATATCTACACCGTGGTCTGCATAAACATGGAAATATCTACACCGCTATTCGTATAAACATGGAAATATATACACCCCTATCTCTATAAACATGGAAATATCTACACCGTGATCTGTATAAACATGGAAATATTTACAACGATATCTGTATAAACATGGAAATATCTACACCGCCATCTCTATAAACATGGAAATATCTACACCGCCATCTGTATAAACATGGAAATATCTACACCGCTATCTGTATAAAGCTGGAAATGTCCACACCGCTATCTGTATAAACATGGTAATATCTACACCACCATCTATATAAACATGGAAATATCTACACCGCCATCTGCATAAACATGGAAATATCTACAATGCCATCTGTAGAAAGATGGAAATATCTACACCGCAATCTGTGTAAACATGGAAATATCTGCACCAATATCTGTAAAAACATGGAAATATCTACACCGCTATCTGTATTAACATGGAAATATCTACACGGCGATCTGCATAAACATGGAAATATCTACACCGCGATCTGTATAAACATGGAAATATCTGCACCGCTATCTGTAGAAACATGGAAATATCTACACCCCCATCTCTATAAACATGGAAATATCTACACCGCCATCTGTATAAACATGGAAATATCTACACCGCTATCTGTATAAACATGGAAATATCTACACCACTATCTCTATAAACATGGAAATATCTCCACTGCTATGTCTATAAACATCGAAATATCTACACCGCCATCTGTATAAACATGGAAATACTTACAAAGTTATCTGTATAAACATGGAAATATCTACACCGCCATCTATATAAACATGGAAATACCTACACAGCCATGTGTACATACATGGAAATATCTACACCGCTCTCTATATAAACATGGAAATAACTACACCGCTATCTGTATATACATGGAAATATCTACACCGCCATCTACATATCCATAGAAACATCTGCGCCGCCGTCAGTATAAACATGGAAATATCTACACGGTCATCTGTGTATAGATGGAAATATCAACACCGCCATCTGTGCAAACATGGAAATATCTGCACCGCTATCTTTATAAACATGGAAATATCTACACCGTGGTCTGTATCAACATGGAAATAACTACACCGCTATCTGTATAAACATGGAAATATATACACCGCTATCTCTATAAACATGGAAATATCTACACCGTGTTCTGTATAAACATGGAAATATTTACACCGATATCTGTATAAACATGGAAATATCTACACCGCCATCTCTAAAAACATGGAAATATCTACACCGCCATCTGTATAAACATGGAAATATCTACAGCGCTATCTGTATAAACCTGGAAATATCTACACCGCCATCTGTATAAACATGGTATTATCTTCACCACCATCTGTATAAACATGGAAATATCTACACCGCTATCTGTATAAACCTGGAAATATCTACACCGCTATCTGTATATACATGGTAATATCTACACCACCATCTATATAAACATGGAAATATCTACACCGCCATCTGTATAAACATGGAAATATCTACAATGCCATCTGTAGAAAGACGGAAATATCTACACCGCAATCTGTGTAAACATGGAAATATCTACACCAATATCTGTAAAAACATGGAAATATCTACACCGCTATCTGTATAAACATGGAAATATCTACACCGCCATCTGCATAAACATGGAAATATCTACACTGCGATCTGTATAAAAATGGAAATATCTACAACGCCATCTCTATAAACATGGAAATATCTAAACCCCTATCTGTATAAACATGGAAATATCCACACCGCTCTCTATAAACGTGGAAATAACTACACCGCGATCAGCATAAACGTGGAAATCTCTACACCGCTATCTCTATAAACATGGAAATATCTCCACTGCTATCTCTATAAACATCGAAATAGCTACACCGCCATCTGTATATACATGGAAATACTGACAAAGTTATCTGTATAAACATGGAAATATCTACACCGCCATCTGTATAAACATGGAAATATCTACACAGCCATGTGTACATATATGGAAATATCTACACCGCTCTCTATATAAACATGGAAATAACTACACCGCTATCTGTATATACATGGAAATATCTACACCGCCATCTACATATCCATAGAAATATCTGTGCCGCCATCTGTATAAACATGGAAATATCTACACGGTCAACCGTGTATAGATGGAAATATCAACATCGCCATCTGTACAAACATGGAAATATCTGCACCGCTATCTGTATAAACATGGAAATATCTACACCGTGGTCTGTATAAACATGGAAATATCTACACCGTGTTCTGTATAACCATGGAAATATGTACACCGATATCTGTATAAACATGGAAATACCTACACCGTGGTCTGCATAAACATGGAAATATCTACACCGCTATTCGTATAAACATGGAAATATATACACCCCTATCTCTATAAACATGGAAATATCTACACCGTGATCTGTATAAACATGGAAATATTTACAACGATATCTGTATAAACATGGAAATATCTACACCGCCATCTGTATAAACATGGAAATATCTACACCGCTATCTGTATAAACCTGGAAATATCTACACCGCTATCTGTATAAACGTGGTAATATCTACACCACCGTCTATATAAACATGGAAATATCTACACCGCCATCTGTATAAACATGGAAATATCTACAATGCCATCTGTAGAAAGATGGAAATATCTACACCGCAATCTGTGTAAACATGGAAATATCTACACCAATATCTGTAAAAACATGGAAATATCTACACCGCTATCTGTATAAACATGGAAATATCTACACCGCGATCTGCATAAACATGGGAATATCTACACCGCGATCTGTGTAAACATGGAAATATCTACACCACTATCTGTAGAAACATGGAAATATCTACACAGCTATCTCTATAAACATGGACATATCTACACCGCCATCTGTATAAACATGGAAATACCTACAAATCATCTGTATAAACATGGAAATATCTACACAGCCATCTGTATAAACATGGAAACATCTACACCGCTATTTGTATAAACAAGGAAATATCTACACCGGATTCTGTATAAACATGGAAATATCTACTCTGCTATTTGTATAAACAAGGAAATATCTACACCGCTATCTGTATAAACATGGAAATATCTACACAGCCATGTGTACATATATGGAAATATCTACACCGCTCTCTATATAAACATGGAAATAACTACACCGCTATCTGTATATACATGGAAATATCTACACCGCCATCTACATATCCATAGAAATATCTGTGCCGCCATCTGTATAAACATGGAAATATCTACACGGTCAACCGTGTATAGATGGAAATATCAACATCGCCATCTGTACAAACAAGGAAATATCTGCACCGCTATCTGTATAAACATGGAAATATCTACACCGTGGTCTGTATAAACATGGAAATATCTACACCGTGGTCTGTATAACCATGGAAATATGTACACCGATATCTGTATAAACATGGAAATACCTACACCGCCATCTCTATAAACATGGAAATATCTACACCGCTATCTGTATAAACATGGTAATATCTACACCACCATCTATATAAACATGGAAATATCTACACCGCCATCCATATAAACATGGAAATATCTAGAATGCCATCTGTAGAATTATGGAAATATCTACACCGCAATCTGTGTAAACTTGGAAATATCTACACCAATATCTGTAAAAACATGGAAATATCTACACCGCTATCGGTATAAACATGGAAATATCTACACCGCGGTCTGCATGAACATGGAATTATCTACACCGTGATCTGTATAAACATGGAAATATCTACACCGCGATCTGTATAAACATGGAAATATCTACACCGCTATCTGTAGAAACATGGACATATCTACACAGCTATCTCTATAAACATGGAAATATGTACACGGCCATCTGTATAAACATGGAAATACCTACAAGTCATCTGTATAAACATGGAAATATCTACACAGCCATCTGTATAAACATGGAAATACCCAGAAGTCATATGTATAAACATGGAAATATCTACACAGCCATCTGTATAAACATGGAAATATCTACATCGCTATCTGTGTAAACATGGAAATAACTACAGCGCTATTTCTATAAACAAGGAAATATCTACACCGTGATCTGTATAAACATCGAAATATCTACACTGCTATTTGTATAAAAAAGGAAATATCTACACCGCTATCTGTATAAACATGGAAATAACTACACTGCTATTTGCATAAACTAGGAAATATCTACACCGTGATCTGTATAAACATGGAAATATCTACAACGCCATCTCTATAAACATGGAAATATCTACACCCCTATCTGTATAAACATGGAAATATCCACACTGCTATCTGTAGAAGCATGGAAATATCTACACCGCGATCTGCATAAACATGGAAATATCTACACCGTGATCTGTATAAACATGGAAATATCTACACCTCTATCTGTAGAAACATGGAAATATCTACACAGCTATCTCTATAAACATGGGAATATCTACACCGTCATCTCTATAAACATGGAAATACCTACAAGTCATCTGTATAAACATGGAAATATCTACAAAGCCATCAGTATAAACATGGAAATATCTACACAGCCATCTGTATATACATGGAAATATCTACACCGCCATCTGTATAAACATGGAAATAACTACACCGCTATTTGTATAAACAAGGAAATATCTACACCGTGATCTGTATAAACATGGAAATACCTACACTGCTATTTGTATAAACAAGGAAATATGTACACCGCTATCTGTATAAACATGGAAATAACTACACCGCTATTTGCATAAACAAGGAAATATCTACACCGTGATCTTTATAAACATGGAAATATCTACAATGCCATCTCTATTAACATGGAAATATCTAAACCCCTATCTGTATAAACATGGAAATATCCACACTGCTATCTCTATAAACATGGAAATAACTACACCGCGATCAGTATAAACGTGGAGATATCTACACTGCTATCTCTATAAACATGGAAATATCTCCACTACTATCTCTATAAACATCGAAATATCTACACCGCCATCTGTATAAACATGGAAATACTGACAAAGTTATCTGTATAAACATGGAAATATCTACACCGCCATCTGTATAAACATGGAAATATCTACACAGCCATGTGTACATATATGGAAATATCTACACCGCTCTCTATATAAACATGGAAATAACTACACCGCTATCAGTATATACATGGAAATATCTACACCGCCATCTACATATCCATAGAAATATCTGCGCCGCCATCTGTATAAACATGGAAATATCTACACGGTCATCTGTGTATAGATGGAAATATCAACACCACCATCTGTACAAACATGGAAATATCTGCACCGCTATCTGTATAAACATGGAAATATCTACACCGTGGTCTCTATAATCATGGAAATATCTACACCGCTGTCTGTATAGACATGGAAATATATACACCGATATCTCTATAAACATGGAAATATCTACACCGTGATCTGTATAAACATGGAAATATTTACAACGATATCTGTATGAACATGGAAATATCTACACCGCCATCTCTATAAACATGGAAATATCTACACCGCCATCTGTATAAACATGGAAATATCTACACCGCTATCTGTATAAACCCGGAAATATCTACACCGCTATCTGTATAAACATGGTAATATCTACACCACCATCTATATAAACATGGAAATATCCACACCGCCATCTGTATAAACATGGAAATATCTACAATGCCATCTGTAGAAAGATGGAAATATCTACACCGCAATCTGTGTAAACATGGAAATATCTACACCAATATCTGTAAAAACATGGAAATATCTACACCGCTATCTGTATAAACATGGAAATATCTACACCGCGATCTGCTTAAACATGGAAATATCTACACCGCGATCTGTATAAACATGGAAATATCTACACCGCTATCTGTAGAAACATGGAAATATCTACACCGCGATCTGCATAAACATGGAAATATCTACACCGCGATCTGTATAAACATGGAAATATCTACACAACTATCTGTAGAAACATGGAAATATCTACACAGCTATCTCTATAAACATGGACATATCTACCCCGCCATCTGTATAAACATGGAAATACCTACAAGTCATCTGTATAAACATGGAAATATCTACAGAGCAATCTGTATAAACATGGAAATATCTACACCGCTATTTGTATAAACAAGGAAATATCTACACCGTGATCTGTATAAACATGGAAATATCTACACTGCTATTTGTATAAACAAGGAAATATCTACACCGCTATCTGTATAAACATGGAAATAACTACTCCGCTATTTGCATAAACAAGGAAATATCTACACCGTGATCTGTATAAACATGGAAATATCTACAACGCCATTTCTATAATCATGGAAATATCTAAACCCCTATCTGTATAAACATGGAAATATCCACACCACTCTCTATAAACATGGAAATAACGACACCGCGATCAGCATAAACGTGGAAATATCTACACCACTATCTCTATAAACATGGAAATATCTCCTCTGCTATCTCTATAAACATTGAAATATCTACACCGCCATCTGTATAAACATGGAAATACTTACAAAGTTATCTGTAAACATGGAAATATCTACACCGCCATCTGTATAAACATGGAAATATCTACACAGCCATGTGTACATATATGGAAATATCTACACCGCTCTCTATATAAACATGGAAATAACTACACCGCTATCTGTATATACATGGAAACATCTACACCGCCATCTACATATCCATAGAAATATCTGCGCCGCCTTCTGTATAAACATGGAAATATCTACACGGTCAACTGTGTATAGATGGAAATATCAACACCGCCATCTGTACAAACATGGAAATATCTACACCGCTATCTGTATAAATATGGAAATATCTACACCGTGGTCTGTATAAATATGGAAATATCTACACCGCTATCTGTATTAACATGGAAATATATACACCGCTATCTCTATAAACATGGAAATATCTACACCATGATCTGTATAAACGTGGAAATATCTACACCGCTATCTCTATAAACATGGTAATATCTCCACTGCTATCTCTATAAACATCGAAATATCTACACCGCCATCTGTATAAACATGGAAATACTTACAAAGTTTTCTGTATAAACATGGAAATATCTACACCGCCGTCTATATAAACATGGAAATATCTACACAGCCATGTGTACATACATGGAAATACCTACACCGCTCTCTATATAAACATGGAAATAACTACACTGCTATCTGCATATACATGGCAATATCTACACCGCCATCTACATATCCATAGAAATATCTGCGCCGCCATCTGTATAAACATGGAAATATCTACACGGTCATCTGTGTATAGATGGAAATATCAACACCGCCAACTGTACAAACATGGAAATATCTGCACCGCTATCTGTATAAACATGGAAATATCTACACCGCGGTCTGTATAAACATGGAAATATCTACACCGCTATCTGTATAAACATGGAAATATATACACCGCTATCTCTATAAACATGGAAATATCTACACCATGATCTGTATAAACGTGGAAATATCTACACCGCAATCTCTATAAACATGGAAATATCTCCACTGCTATCTCTATAAACATCGAAATATCTACACCGCCATCTGTATAAACATGGAAATACTTACAAAGTCTTCTGTATAAACATGGAAATGGCTACATCGCCATCTATATAAAGATGGAAATATCTACACCGTGTTCTGTATAAACCTGGAAATATTTACACCTATATCTGTATAAACATGGAAATATCTACACCGCCATCTCTATAAACATGGAAATATCTACACTGCCATCTGTATAAACATGGAAATATCTACACCGCTATCTGTATAAGCCTGGAAAATCTACACCGCTATCTGTATAAACATGGTAATAAGTACACCACGATCTATATAAACATGGAAATATTTACACCACCATCCGTATAAACATGGAAATATCTACAATGCCATCTGTAGAATGATGGAAATATCTACACCGCAATCTGTGGAAACATGGAAATATCTACACCAATATCTGTAAAAACATGGAAATATCTAAACCTCTATCGGTATAAACATGGAAATATCTACACCGCGATCTGCATAAACATGGAAATATCTACACCGCGATCTGTAAAAACATGGAAATATCTACACCGCTATCTGTAGAAATATGGAAATATCTACACCGCGATCTGCATAAACATGGAAATATCTACACCGAGATCTGTATAAACATGGAAATATCTACACCGCCATCTGTATAAACATGGAAATATCTACACTGCTATCTGTATAAACCTGGAAAATCTACACCGCTATCTGTATAAACATGGTAATATCTACACCACCATCTATATAAACATGGAAATATTTACACCGCCATCCGTATAAACATGGAAATATCTACAATGCCATCTGTAGAATGATGGAAATATCTACACCGCAATCTGTGTAAACATGGAAATATCTACACCAATATCTGTAAAAACATGGAAATATCTAAACCGCTATCGGTATAAACATGGAAATATCTACACCGCGATCTGCATAAACATGGAAATATCTACACCGCGATCTGTAAAAACATGGAAATATCTACACCGCTATCTGTAGAAATATGGAAATATCTACACCGCGATCTGCATAAACATGGAAATATCTACACCGCGATCTGTATAAACATGGAAATATCTACACCGCTATGTGTAGAAACATGGAAATATATACACAGCTATCTCTATAAACATGGAAATATCTACACCGCCATCTGTATAAACATGGAAATATCTACAAGTCATCTGTATAAACATGGAAATATCTACACAGCCATCTGTATAAACATGGAAATATCTACACAGCCATCTGTATATACATGGAAATATCTACATCGCTATCTGTATAAACATGGAAATATATACACCGCTATCTCTATAAACATGGAAATATCTACACCATGATCTGTATAAACGTGGAAATATCTACACCGCAATCTCTATAAACATGGAAATATCTCCAGTGCTATCTCTATAAACATCGAAATATCTACACCGCCATCTGTATAAACATGGAAATACTTACAAAGTTTTCTGTATAAACATGGAAATAGCTACATCGCCATCTATATAAACATGGAAATATCTACACCGTGTTCTGTATAAACATGGAAATATTTACACCTATATCTGTATAAACATGGAAATATCTACACCGCCATCTCTATAAACATGTAAATATCTACACCGCCATCTGTATAAACATGGAAATATCTACACCGCTATCTGTATAAACCTGGAAAATCTACACCGCTATCTGTATAAACATGGTAATATCTACACCACCATCTATATAAACATGGAAATATTTACACCGCCATCCGTATAAACATGGAAATATCTACAATGCCATCTGTAGAATGATGGAAATATCTACACCGCAATCTGTGTAAACATGGAAATATCTACACCAATATCTGTCAAAACATGGAAATATCTAGACCGCTATCGGTATAAACATGGAAATATCTTCACCGTGATCTGCATAAACATGGAAATATCTACACCGCGATCTGTAAAAACATGGAAATATCTACACCGCTATCTGTAGAAATATGGAAATATCTACACCGCGATCTGCATAAACATGGAAATATCTACACCGCGATCTGTATAAACATGGAAATATCTACACCGCTATCTGTAGAAACATGGAAATATATACACAGCTATCTCTATAAACATGGAAATATCTACACCGCCATCTGTATAAACATGGAAATATCTACAAGTCATCTGTGTAAACATGGAAATATTTACACAGCCATCTGTATAAACATGGAAATATCTACACAGCCATCTGTATATACATGGAAATATCTACATCGCTATCTGTATAAACATGGAAATAACTACACCGCTATTTGTATAAACAAGGAAATATCTACACCATGATCTGTATAAACATGGAAATATCTACACTGCTATTTGTATAAACAAGGAAATATCTACACCGCTATCTGTATAAACATGGATATAACTACACCGCTATTTGCATAAACAAGGAAATATCTACACCGTGATCTGTATAAACATGGAAATATCTACAACGCCATCTCTATAAACATGGAAATATCTACACCCCTATCTGTATAAACATGGAAATATCCACAGCGCTATCTCTATAAACATGGAAATAACTACACCGCGATCAGTGTAAATGTGGAAATATCTACACCGCTATCTCTATAAACATGGAAATATCTCCACTGCTATCTCTATAAACATCGAAATATTTTCACCTCCATCTGTATAAACATGGAAATACTTACAATGTTATCTGTATAAACATGGAAATATCTACACCGCCATCTATATAAACATGGAAATACCTACACAGCCATGTGTACATACATGGAAATATCTACACCGCTCTCTATATAAACTTGGAAATAACTACACCGCTATCTGTATATACATGGAAATATCTACACCGCCATCTACATATCCATAGAAATATCTGCGCCGCCATCTGTATAAACATAGAAATATCTACACGGTCATCTGTGTATAGATGGAAATATCAACATCGCCATCTGTACAAACATGGAAATATCTTCACCGCTATCTGTATAAACATGGAAATATCTACACCGTGGTCTGTATAAAATGGAAATATCTACACCGCTATCTGTATAAACATGGAAATATATACACCGCTATCTCTATAAACATGGAAATATCTACACCGTGTTCTGTATAAACATGGAAATATTTACACCGATATCTGTATAAACATGGAAATATCTACACCGCCATCTCTATAAACATGGAAATATCTACACCGCCATCTGTATAAACATGGAAATATCTACACCGCTATCTGTATAAACCTGGAAATATCTACACCGCTATCTGTATAAACATGGTAATATCTACACCACCATCTATAGAAACATGGAAATATCTACACCGCCATCTGTATAAACATGGAAATATCTACAATGCCATCTGTAGAAAGATGGAAATATGTACACCGCAATCTGTGTAAACATGGAAATATCTACACGAATATCTGAAAAACATGGAAATATCTACACTGCTATCTGTATAAACATGGAAATATCTACACCGCTATCGGTATAAACATGGAAATATCTACACCGCGATCTGCATAAACATGGAAATATCTACACCGCGATCAGTAAAAACATGGAAATATCTACACCGCTATCTGTAGAAATATGGAAATATCTACACCGCGATCTGCATAAACATGTAAATATCTACACCGCGATCTGAATAAACATGGAAATATCTACACCGCTATCTGTAGAAACATGGAAATATATACACAGCTATCTCTATAAACATGGAAATATCTACACCGCCATCTGTATAAACATGGAAATATTTACAAGTCATCTGTATAAACATGGAAATATCTACACAGCCATCTGTATAAACATGGAAATATCTACACAGCCATCTGTATATACATGGAAATATGTACATCGCTATCTGTATAAACATGGAAATAACTACACCGCTATTTGTATAAACAAGGAAATATCTACACCATGATCTGTATAAACATGGAAATATCTACACTGCTATTTGTATAAACAAGGAAATATCTACACCGCTATCTGTATAAACATGGATATAACTACACCGCTATTTGCATAAACAAGGAAATATCTACACCGTGATCTGCCTAAACATGGAAATATCTACAACGCCATCTCTATAAACATGGAAATATCTACACCCCTATCTGTATAAACATGGAAATATCCACAGCGCTATCTCTATAAACATGGAAATAACTACACCGCGATCAGTGTAAACGTGGAAATATCTACACCGCTATCTCTATAAACATGGATATATCTCCACTGCTATCTCTATAAACATCGAAATATCTACACCTCCATCTGTATAAACATGGAAATACCTACAAAGTTATCTGTATAAACATGGAAATATCTACACCGCCATCTATATAAACATGGAAATACCTACACAGCCATGTGTACATACATGGAAATATCTACACCGCTCTCTATATAAACATGGAAATAACTACACCGCTATCTGTATATACATGGAAATATCTACACCGCCATCTACATATCCATAGAAATATCTGCGCCGCCATCTGTATAAACATGGAAATATCTACACGGTCATCTGTGTATAGATGGAAATAACAACATCGCCATCTGTACAAACATGGAAATATCTTCACCGCTATCTGTATAAACATGGAAATATCTACACCGTGGTCTGTTTAAAATGGAAATATCTACACCGCTATCTGTATAAACATGGAAATATATACACCGCTATCTCTATAAACATGGAAATATCTACACCGTGTTCTGTATAAACATGGAAATATTTACACCGATATCTGTTTAAACATGGAAATATCTACACCGCCATCTCCATAAACATGGAAATATCTACACCGCCATCTGTATAAACATGGAAATATCTACACCGCTATCTGTATAAACCTGGAAATATCTACACCGCTATCTGTATAAACATGGTAATATCTACACCACCATCTATATAAACATGGAAATATCTACACCGCCATCTGTATAAACATGGAAATATCTACAATACCATCTGTAGAAAGATGGAAATATCTACACCGCAATCTGTGTAAACATGGAAATATCTACACCAATATCTGTAAAAACATGGAAATATCTACACCGCTATCTGTATAAACATGGAAATATCTACACCGCGATCTGCATAAACATGGGAATATCTACACCGCGATCTGTATAAACATGGAAATATCTACACCGCGATCTGCATAAATATGGAAATATCTACACCGCGATCTGTGTAAACATGGAAATATCTACACCACTATCTGTAGAAACTTGGAAATATGTACACAGCTATCTCTATAAACATGGACATATCTACACCGCCATCTGTATAAACATGGAAATACCTACAAGTCATCTGTATAAACATGGAAATATCTACACAGCCATCTGTATAAACATGGAAATATCTACACCGCTATTTGTATAAACAAGGAAATATCTACACCGGATTCTGTATAAACATGGAAATATCAACTCTGCTATTTGTATAAACAAGGAAATATCTACACCGCTATCTGTATAAACATGGAAATAACTACACCGCTATTTGCATAAACAAGGAAATATCTACACTGTGATCTGTATAAAGATGGAAATATCTACAACGCCATCTCTATAAACATGGAAATATCTACACCCCTATCTGTATAAACATGGAAATATCCACACCGCTATCTCTATAAACATGGAAATAACTACACCGCGATCAGTATAAACGTGGAAATATCTACACCGCAATCTCTATAAACATGGAAATATCTCCCCTGCTATCTCAATAAACATGGAAATATCTTCACCGCCATCTGTATAAACATGGAAATACTTACAAAGTTATCTTTATAAACATGGAAATATCTACACCGCCATCTGTATAAACATGGAAATATCTACACAGCCATGTGTACATATATGTTAATATCTACACCGCTCTCTATATAAACATGGAAATAACTACACCGCTATCTGTATATACATGGAAAGGTTTACACCGCCATCTACATATCCATAGAAATCTCTGCGCCGCCATCTGTATAAACATGGAAATATCTACACGGTCATCTGTGTACAGATGGAAATATCAACACCGCCATCTGTACAAACATGGAAATATCTGCACCGCTCTCTGTATAAACATGGAAATATCTACACCGTGTTCTGTATAAACATGGAAATATCTACACCGCTATCTGTATAAACATGGAAATATATACACCGCTATCTCTATAAACATGGAAATATCTACACCGTGATCTGTATAACCTTGGAAATATTTACACTGACATCTGTATAAACATGGAAATATCTACACCGCCATCTCTATAAACAGGGAAATATCTACACCGCCATCTGTATAAACATGGAAATATCTACACCGCTATCTGTATAAACCTGGAAATATCTACACCGCTATCTGTATAAACATGGTAATATCTACACCACCATCTATATAAACATGGAAATATCTACACCGCCATCTGTATAAACATGGAAATATCTACAATGCCATCTGTAGAAAGATGGAAATATCTACACCGCAATCTGTGTAAACATGGAAATATCTACACCAATATCTGTAAAAACATGGAAATATCGACACCGCTAACTGTATAAACATGGAAATAACTACACTGCTCTTTGCATAAACAAGGAAATATCTACACCGTCATCTGTATAAACATGGAAATATCTACAACGCCATCTCTATAAACATGGAAATATCTACACCCCTATCTGTATAAACATGGAAATATCCACACCGCTATCTCTATAAACATGGAAATAACTACACCGCGATCAGTATAAACGTAGAAATATCTACACCGCTATCTCTATAAACATGGAAATATCTCCACTGCTATCTCTATAAACATCGAAATATCTACACCGCCATCTGTATAAACATGGAAATACTTACAAAGTTATCTGTATAAACATGGAAATATCTACACTGCCATCTGAATAAACATGGAAATATCTACACAGCCATGTGTACAAATATGGAAATATCTACAGCGCTCTCTATATAAACATGGAAATATCTACACCGCTATCTGTATATACATGGAAATGTTTACACCGCCATCTACATATCCATAGAAATATCTGCGCCGCCATCTGTATAAACATGGAATTATCTACACGGTCATCTGTGTACAGATGGAAATAACAACACCGCCATCTGTACAAACATGGAAATATCTGCACCGCTCTCTGAATAAACACGGAAAAATCTACATCGTGTTCTGTATAAACATGGAAATATCTACACCGCTATCTGTATAAACATGGAAATATATACACCGCTATCTCTATAAACAAGGAAATATCTACACCGTGATCTGTATAACCATGGAAATATTTACACCGATATCTGTATAAACATGGAAATATCTACACCGCCATCTCTATAAACATGGAAATATCTACACCGCCATCTGCATAAACATGGAAATATCTACACCGCTATCTGTATAAACCTGGAAATATCTACACCGCTATCTGTATAAACATGGTAATATCTACACCACCATCTATATAAACATGGAAATATCTACACCGCCATCTGTATAAACATGGAAATATCTACAATGCCATCTGTAGAAAGATGGAAATATCTACACCGCAATCTGTGTAAACATGGAAATATCTACACCAATATCTGTAAAAACATGGAAATATCTACACCGCTGACTGTATAAACATGGAAATATCTACACTGCGATCTGCATAAACATGGAAATATCTTCACTGCGATCTGCATAAACATGGAAATATCTACACCGCAATCTGTATAAACATGGAAATATCTACATCGCTATCTGTAGAAACATGGAAATATCTACCCAGCTATCTCTATATAGATGGAAATATCTACACCGCCATCTGTATAAACATGGAAATACCTACAAGTCATCTGTATAAACATGGAAATATCTACACAGCCATCTGTATAAACATGGAAATAGCTACACAGCCATCTGTATATACATGGAAATATCTACACTGCTATCTGTATAAACATGGAAATAACTACACCGGTTTTTGTATAAACAAGGAAATATTTACACCGTGATCTGTATAAACATGGAAATATCTACACTGCTATTTGTATAAACAAGGAAATACCTACACCGCTATCTGTATAAACATGGAAATAACTACACCGCTATTTGCATAAATAAGGAAATATCTACACCGTGATATGTATAAACATGGAAATACCTACAAAGTTATCTGTATAAACATGGAAATATCTACACCGCCATCTGTATAAACGTGGAAATATCTACACAGCCATCTGTACATATATGGAAATATCTACACCGCTCTCTATATAAACATGGAAATATCTACACCGCTATCTGTATATACATGGAAATGTTTACACCGCCATCTACATATCCATAGAAATATCTGCGCCGCCATCTGTATAAACATGGAATTATCTACATGGTCATCTGTGTACAGATGGAAATATCAACACCGCCATCTGTACAAACATGGAAATATCTGCACCGATCTCTGTATAAACACGGAAAAATCTACATCGTGTTCTGTATAAACATGGAAATATCTACACCGCTATCTGTATATACATGGAAATGTTTACACCGCCATGTACATATCCATAGAAATATCTGCGCCGCCATCTGTATAAACATGGAATTATCTACACGGTCATCTGTGTACAGATGGAAATATCAACACCGCCGTCTGTACAAACATGGAAATATCTGCACCGCTCTCTGTATAAACACGGAAAAAACTACATCGTGTTCTGTACAAACATGGAAATATCTACACCGCTATCTGTATAAACATGGAAATATATACACCGCTATCTCTATAAACATGGAAATATCTACACCGTGATCTGTATAACCATGGCAATATTTACACCGATATCTGTATAAACATGGAAATATCTACACCGCCATCTCTATAAACATGGAAATATCTACACCGCCATCTGTATAAACATGGAAATATCTACACCGCTATCTGTATAAACCTGGAAATATCTACACCGCTATCTGTATAAACATGGTAATATCTACACCACCATCTATATAAACATGGAAATATCTACACAGCCATCTGTATAAACATGGAAATATCTACAATGCCATCTGTAGAAAGATGGAAATATCTACACCGCAATCTGTGTAAACATGGAAATATCTACAACAATATCTGTAAAAACATGGAAATATCTACACCGCTAACTGTATAAACATGGAAATATCTACACCGCGATCTGCATAAACATGGAAATACCTACACCACAATCTGTATAAACATGGAAATATCTACACCGCTATCTGTAGAAACATGGAAATATCTACACCGCGATCTGCATAAACATGGAAATATTTACACCGCGATCTGTATAAACATGGAAATATCTACACCGCTATCTGTAGAAACATGGAAATATCTACACAGCTATCTCTATAAACATGGAAATATCTACACCGCCATCTGTATAAACATGGAAATACCTACAAGTCATCTGTATAAACATGGAAATAACTACACCGCTATTTGTATAAACAAGGAAATATCTACACCGTGAATTGTATAAACATGGAAATATGTACACTGCTATTTGTATAAACAAGGAAATATCTACACCGCTATCTGTATAAACATGGAAGTAACTACACCGCTATTTGCATAAACAAGGAAATATCTACACCGTGATCTGTATAAACATGGAAATATCCACAACGCCATCTCTATAAACATGGAAATATCTACACCCCTATCTGTATAAACATGGAAATATCCACACCGCTATCTCTATAAACATGGAAATAACTACACCGCGATCTGTATAAACGTGGAAATATCTACACCGCTATCTCTATAAACATGGAAATATCTCCACTGCTATCTCTATAAACATGGAAATATCTACACCGCCATCTGTATAAACATGGAAATACTTACAAAGTTATCTTTATAAACATGGAAATATCTACACCGCCATCTGTATAAACATGGAAATATCTACACAGCCATGTGTACATATATGTTAATATCTACACCGCTCTCTATATAAACATAGAAATAACTACACCGCTATCTGTATATACATGGAAATGTTTACACCGCCATCTACATATCCATAGAAATATCTCCGCCGCCATCTGTATAAACATGGAAATATCTACACGCTCATCTGTGTACAGATGGAAATATCAACACCGCCATCTGTACAAACATGGAAATATCTGCACCGCTCTCTGTATAAACATGGAAATATCTACACCGTGTTCTGTATAAACATGGAAATATCTACACTGCTATCTGTATAAACATGGAAATATATACACCGCTATCTCTATAAACATGGAAATATCTACACCTTGATCTGTATAACCTTGGAAATATTTACACCGACATCTGTATAAACATGGAAATATCTACACCGCCATCTCTATAAACATGGAAATATCTACACCGCCATCTGTATAAACATGGAAATATCTACACCGCTATCTGTATAAACCTGGAAATATCTACACCGCTATCTGTAGAAACATGGAAATATCTACACAGCTATCTCTATAAACATGGAAATATCTACACCGCCATCTGTATAAACATGGAAATACCTACAAGTCATCTGTATAAACATGGAAATAACTACACCGCTATTTGTATAAACAAGGAAATATCTACACCGTGATCTGTATAAACATGGAAATATCTACACTGCTATTTGTATAAACAAGGAAATATCTACACCGCTATCTGTATAAACATGGAAATAACTACACCGCTATTTGCATAAACAAGGAAATATCTACACCGTGATCTGTATAAACATGGAAATATCTACAACGCCATCTCTATAAACATGGAAATATCTACACCCCTATCTGTATAAACATGGAAATATCCACACCGCTATCTCTATAAACATGGAAATAACTACACCGCGATCAGTATAAACGTGGAAATATCTACACCGCTATCTCTATAAACATGGAAATATCTCCACTGCTATCTCAATAAACATGGAAATATCTACACCGCCATCTGTATAAACATGGAAATACTTACAAAGTTATCTTTATAAACATGGAAATATCTACACCGCCATCTGTATAAACATGGAAATATCTACACAGCCATGTGTACATATATGTTAATATCTACACCGCTCTCTATATAAACATGGAAATAACTACACCGCTATCTGTATATACATGGAAAGGTTTACACCGCCATCTACATATCCATAGAAATCTCTGCGCCGCCATCTGTATAAACATGGAAATATCTACACGGTCATCTGTGTACAGATGGAAATATCAACACCGCCATCTGTACAAACATGGAAATATCTGCACCGCTCTCTGTATAAACATGGAAATATCTACACCGTGTTCTGTATAAACATGGAAATATCTACACCGCTATCTGTATAAACATGGAAATATATACACCGCTATCTCTATAAACATGGAAATATCTACACCGTGATCTGTATAACCTTGGAAATATTTACACTGACATCTGTATAAACATGGAAATATCTACACCGCCATCTCTATAAACAGGGAAATATCTACACCGCCATCTGTATAAACATGGAAATATCTACACCGCTATCTGTATAAACCTGGAAATATCTACAACGCTATCTGTATAAACATGGTAATATCTACACCACCATCTATATAAACATGGAAATATCTACACCGCCATTTGTATAAACATGGAAATATCTACAATGCCATCTGTAGAAAGATGGAAATATCTACACCGCAATCTGTGTAAACATGGAAATATCTACACCAATATCTGTAAAAACATGGAAATATCGACACCGCTAACTGTAAAAACATGGAAATAACTACACTGCTCTTTGCATAAACAAGGAAATATCTACACCGTCATCTGTATAAACATGGAAATATCTACAACGCCATCTCTATAAACATGGAAATATCTACACCCCTATCTGTATAAACATGGAAATATCCACACCGCTATCTCTATAAACATGGAAATAACTACACCGCGATCAGTATAAACGTGGAAATATCTACACCGCTATCTCTATAAACATGGAAATATCTCCACTGCTATCTCTATAAACATCGAAATATCTACACCGCCATCTGTATAAACATGGAAATACTTACAAAGTTATCTGTATAAACATGGAAATATCTACACTGCCATCTGTATAAACATGGAAATATCTACACAGCCATGTGTACATATATGGAAATATCTACAGCGCTCTCTATATAAACATGGAAATATCTACACCGCTATCTGTATATACATGGAAATGTTTACACCGCCATGTACATATCCATAGAAATATCTGCGCCGCCATCTGTATAAACATGGAATTATCTACACGGTCATCTGTGTACAGATGGAAATATCAACACCGCCATCTGTACAAACATGGAAATATCTGCACCGCTCTCTGTATAAACACGGAAAAATCTACATCGTGTTCTGTATAAACATGGAAATATCTACACCGCTATCTGTATAAACATGGAAATATATACACCGCTATCTCTATAAACAAGGAAATATCTACACCGTGATCTGTATAACCATGGAAATATTTACACCGATATCTGTATAAACATGGAAATATCTACACCGCCATCTCTATAAACATGGAAATATCTACAACGCCATCTGCATAAACATGGAAATATCTACACCGCTATCTGTATAAACCTGGAAATATCTACACCGCTATCTGTATAAACATGGTAATATCTACACCACCATCTATATAAACATGGAAATATCTACACCGCCATCTGTATAAACATGGAAATATCTACAATGCCATCTGTAGAAAGATGGAAATATCTACACCGCAATCTGTGTAAACATGGAAATATCTACACCAATATCTGTAAAAACATGGAAATATCTACACCGCTGACTGTATAAACATGGAAATATCTACACCGCGATCTGCATAAACATGGAAATATCTACACCGCAATCTGTATAAACATGGAAATATCTACATCGCTATCTGTAGAAACATGGAAATATCTACCCAGCTATCTCTATATACATGGAAATATCTACACCGCCATCTGTATAAACATGGAAATACCTACAAGTCATCTGTATAAACATGGAAATATCTACACAGCCATCTGTATAAACATGGAAATAGCTACACAGCCATCTGTATATACATGGAAATATCTACACTGCTATCTGTATAAACATGGAAATAACTACACCGGTTTTTGTATAAACAAGGAAATATTTACACCGTGATCTGTATAAACATGGAAATATCTACACTGCTATTTGTATAAACAAGGAAATACCTACACCGCTATCTGTATAAACATGGAAATAACTACACCGCTGTTTGCATAAATAAGGAAATATCTACACCGTGATATGTATAAACATGGAAATACCTACAAAGTTATCTGTATAAACATGGAAATATCTACACCGCCATCTGTATAAACGTGGAAATATCTACACAGCCATCTGTACATATATGGAAATATCTACACCGCTCTCTATATAAACATGGAAATATCTACACCGCTATCTGTATATACATGGAAATGTTTACACCGCCATCTACATATCCATAGAAATATCTGCGCCGCCATCTGTATAAACATGGAATTATCTACATGGTCATCTGTGTACAGATGGAAATATCAACACCGCCATCTGTACAAACATGGAAATATCTGCACCGATCTCTGTATAAACACGGAAAAATCTACATCGTGTTCTGTATAAACATGGAAATATCTACACCGCTATCTGTATATACATGGAAATGTTTACACCGCCATCTACATATCCATAGAAATATCTGCGCCGCCATCTGTATAAACATGGAATTATCTACACGGTCATCTGTGTACAGATGGAAATATCAACACCGCCGTCTGTACAAACATGGAAATATCTGCACCGCTCTCTGTATAAACACGGAAAAAACTACATCGTGTTCTGTACAAACATGGAAATATCTACACCGCTATCTGTATAAACATGGAAATATATACACCTCTATCTCTATAAACATGGAAATATCTACACCGTGATCTGTATAACCATGGCAATATTTACACCGATATCTGTATAAACATGGAAATATCTACACCGCCATCTCTATAAACATGGAAATATCTACACCGCCATCTGTATAAACATGGAAATATCTACACCGCTATCTGTATAAACCTGGAAATATCTACACTGCTATCTGTATAAACATGGTAATATCTACACCACCATCTATATAAACATGGAAATATCTACACCGCCATCTGTATAAACATGGTAATATCTACAATGCCATCTGTAGAAAGATGGAAATATCTACACCGCAATCTGTGTAAACATGGAAATATCTACACCAATATCTGTAAAAACATGGAAATATCTACACTGCTAACTGTATAAACATGGAAATATCTACACCGCGATCTGCATAAACATGGAAATATCTACACCACAATCTGTATAAACATGGAAATATCTACACCGCTATCTGTAGAAACATGGAAATATCTACACCGTGATCTGCATAAACATGGAAATATTTACACCGCGATCTGTATAAACATGGAAATATCTACACCGCTATCTGTAGAAACATGGAAATATCTACACAGCTATCTCTATAAACATGGAAATATCTACACCGCCATCTGTATAAACATGGAAATACCTACAAGTCATCTGTATAAACATGGAAATAACTACACTGCTATTTGTATAAACAAGGAAATATCTACACCGCTATCTGTATAAACATGGAAATAACTACACCGCTATTTGTATAAACAAGGAAACATCTACACCGTGAATTGTATAAACATGGAAATATCTACACTCCTATTTGTATAAACAAGGAAATATCTACACCGCTATCTGTATAAACATGGAAATAACTACACCGCTATTTGCATAAACAAGGAAATATCTACACCGTGATCTGTATAAACATGGAAATATCCACAACGCCATCTCTATAAACATGGAAATATCTACACCCCTATCTGTATAAACATGGAAATATCCACACCGCTATCTCTATAAACATGGAAATAACTACACCGCGATCTGTATAAACGTGGAAATATCTACACCGCTATCTCTATAAACATGGAAATATCTCCACTGCTATCTCTATAAACATCGAAATATCTACACCGCCATCTGTATAAACATGGAAATACTTCAAAGTTATCTTCATAAACATGGAAATATCTACAACGCCATCTGTATAAACATGGAAATATCTACACAGCCATGTGTACATATATGTTAATATCTACACCGCTCTCTATATAAACATAGAAATAACTACACCGCTATCTGTATATACATGGAAATGTTTACACCGCCATCTACATATCCATAGAAATATCTGCGCCGCCATCTGTATAAACATGGAAATATCTACACGGTCATCTGTGTACAGATGGAAATATCAACACCGCCATCTGTACAAACATGGAAATATCTGCACCGCTCTCTGTATAAACATGGAAATATCTACACCGTGTTCTGTATAAACATGGAAATATCTACACCGCTATCTGTATAAACATGGAAATATATACACCGCTATCTCTATAAACATGGAAATATCTACACCGTGATCTGTATACCCTTGGAAATATTTACACCGACATCTGTATAAACATGGAAATATCTACACCGCCATCTCTATAAACATGGAAATATCTACACCGCCATCTGCATAAACATGGAAATATCTACACCGCTATCTGTATAAACCTGGAAATATCTACACCGCTATCTGTATAAACATGGTAATTTCTACACCACCATCTATATAAACATGGAAATATCTACACCGCCATCTGTATAAACATGGAAATACCTACAATGCCATCTGTAGAAAGATGGAAATATCTACACCGCAATCTGTGTAAACATGGAAATATCTACACCAATATCTGTAAAAACATGGAAATATCTACACCGCTAACTGTATAAACATGGAAATAACTACATCGCTATCTGTAGAAACATGGAAATATCTACACAGCTATCTCTATAAACATTGAAATATCTACACCGCCATCTGTATAAACATGGAAATACCTACAAGTCATCTGTATAAACATGGAAATATCTACACCGCCATCTCTATAAACATGGAAATATCTACACCGCCATCTGTATAAACATGGAAATATCTACACCGCTATCTGTATAAACCTGGAATTATCTACACCACTATCTGTATAAACATGGTAATATCTACACCACCATCTATATAAACATGGAAATATCTACACAGCCATCTGTATAAACATGGAAATATCTACACAGCCATCTGTATATACATGGAAATATCTACACCGCTATCTGTATAAACATGGAAATAACTACACCGCTATTTGTATAAACAAGGAAATATCTACACCGTGAACTGTATAAACATGGAAATATCTACACTGCTATTTGTATAAACAAGGAAATATCTACACCGTGAACTGTATAAACATGGAAATAACTACACTGCTCTTTGCATAAACAAGGAAATATCTACACCGTGATCTGTATAAACATGGAAATATCTACAACGCCATCTCTATAAACATTGAAATATCTACACCCCTATCTGTATAAACATGGAAATATCCACAGCGCTATCTCTACAAACATGGAAATAACTACACCGCGATCAGTATAAACGTGGAAATATCTACACAGCCATGTGTACATATATGGAAATATCTACAACGCTCTCTATATAAACATGGAAATATCTACACCGCTATCTGTATATACATGGAAAT